>NC_071618.1:4003212-5315212 GCF_014839835.1 Dryobates pubescens | reverse complement strand
GTCAGTGATTTGCCTCCCTGTAGCTGGAGATCAGAGAATAATGTACGTGTACATGCAGGTTACTCGGATAAAATGGAAAGATCGAACAAATGACTGAAATGCAACACATCTGTTCTGTTGATTGATAATCTACCAGGCAGGTTATTACAGAATAAGTGCAAAATCTGTTTTAGAGAGTTATTCTCAATGGGTGAATCATGCACAACCATAACTTCACTGTGCAAAAAACGGCAGCACAATCTGAAAGGCTTGTCTTCCAGCTCCCTGAGGTTCGGACTACTCTTGTGTCTGGGCCAGGAACTGAGTGTAGTCCTAAGCTTGATTTCTGACTCTTCTGACTCTAATGTTTTTTCAGAATAGAATAGAATAGAATGGAATGGAATGGAATGGAATGGAATAGACCAGGTTGGAAGAGACCTACAAGACCATTGTGTCCAACCTATCATCCAACACCATCTAACCAACTAAACCATGGCACCAAGCAGCCCCATCAAGTCTCCTCCAAAACACTTCCAGTGATGGTGACTCCACCACCTTCCCAGGCAGCCCATTCCAATGGGCAATCACTCTATGAAGAATTTCTTCCTAACATCCAGCCTTAACCTCCCCTGGCACAGCTTGAGACTGTGTCCTCTTGTTCTGGTACTGGTTGCCTGAGAGAAGAGACCAGCTCCCGCCTGTCTACATCTTCCCTTCAGGTAGTTGTAGACAGCAATAAGGTCTCCCCTGTGCCTTCTCTTCTCCAGGCTAAACAACCCCAACTCCCTCAGCCTCTCCTCAGAGGGCTTGTGCTCCAAACCCCTCACCAATTTTGTTGCCCTTCTCTGGACTCATTCCAGCAACTCAACATCTTTCCTAAACTGAGGGGCCCAGAACTGGACACAGGACTCAAGGGGTGGTCTAACCAGTGCTGAGTACAGGGACAGAATGACCTCCCTGCTGCTCCTGGCCACACTATTCCTGATCCTGGCCAGGATGCCATTGGCCCTCTTGGCTGCCTGGGCATGCTGCAGGCTCATGTTCAGCCTACTATCAACCAGTACCCCCAGGTCCCTCTCTGCCTGGCCGCTCTCCAGCCACTCTGACCCCAGCCTGTAGCACTGCATGGGGTTACTGTGGCCAATGTGCAGAACCCAGCACTTGGATGTGTTCAATCTCATGCCATTGGATTCTGCCCATCTGTCCAGCCTGTCAAGGTCCCTCTGCAAAGCCTCTCTACCCTCTAACTGATCAAGACCTGCCCCCAGCTTGGTGTCGTCCACAAATTTTCTGATGATAGGATCAATCTCCTCACCCAGATCATCAATAAAGATATTAAAGAGCATGGGGCCCAGCACTGATCCCGGGGGGACACCACTAGAGACTGTCTGCCAGCTGGATGTGGCATCATTCACCACCACTCTCTGGGCTCAGCCCTCCAGCCAGTTCCTAACCCAGCACAGAGTGCCATGGGCTGACAGCTTGGCCAGGAGTTTGCTATGGGGGATGGTGTCAAAGGCCTTGCTGAAGTCCAGGTAGACTTCATCCACAGCCTTCCCCACATCCACCAGGCGGGTCACCTGGTCATAGAAGGAGATCAGATTGGTCAGGCAGAACCTGCCCTTCCTAAATCCATGCTGGCTGGGCCTGATCCCTTGGCCATCCTGTAAGTGCTGAGTGATTGCACTCAAGATGACCTCTTCCATAATCTTGCCTGGCACTGAGGTCAGGCTGACAGGTCTGGAATTCCCTGGTTCCTCTTTCTGCACCTTCTTGTGGATGGGTATCACGCTGGCCAGCTTCCAGTCCTCTGGGACCTCTCCAGTGAGCCAGGACTGCTGAAAAATGATGGAGAGAGGCTTGGCCAGCACATTTGCCAGCTCTCTCAGCACCCTACGATGGATCCCGTCTGGTCCCATGGTCTTGTGGGGATACAAGCGGCTAATGAGTTCTCTATCTTCTTTCTCCTGCATCACAGGGGAACTATACTGCTCCCTGCCTCCATCTCCCACCGCAGGAAGCCACTTGTCTGCTACTAAAATTTGAGGCAAAGAAGGTGTTAAGTACCTCTGACTTTTTTTTCATGATTGAAGTCTTAAATCTGTGTTGTTACTGTCAGAGTTGCTCTCACTACTGTAGATGAGAATTTTATAACCTATGATAACCTCACTGTTCCACCTAGTTAGCATTTTACACCCACAGAAAGGGGGGAAATGTTGCAAGCTTTTTGATGTCTACCAGGCCAATGTCCACCAGGACAATGATTTGGCTGGAAACAATTTATTTATTTTTGCTGCAATTGTTGGGTTAGTCATTAGCCCTGCAGCATAACACTCATGTTCACATAGGTGAAGTGCTGGGCATGTGTGACTGGAAATGGGCTAGGAGAGAAACACCTTTTTGGGTGGACGCTGAAAGTTTGACATCCATTGTTGTGTGACCTCCACCTATTTAACTATCAGCTGTACAATTTCTCCTCTTGCACTGTTGCTTCTGGTCCTGTCTTCTCTTTGCAGAGCCACTCACATGTGCTAATCCAGCAGAAAACCATCTGAAAAATTCACTTAGCTTACTGAAGTGATTCAGCAAAGTGTTGGGGAGTACTGGCACAGTACAAAGAGGGGATTAGAGAGTGGCACAAGAGTAAGCTTTCCTTGTGCAAACTTTTAAATGTAGATTAAGGATGAAGTGAAACCTGGCACTTCAAACCCCTCTGCTACCTTAGGGCCAGCAACACCAAAATTCCCTGCATGCGGTGTGCTCATGTTACTGTAAAGATGATCAGTTTAAAATGGGCTTATTTTCTGTTATTATGTGAAACTTCTGTTCTGAGTCATCTCCCCTTCCCAGCTCTCCTTTTGCAGATAAAACTTCCCATTCCTTCAGTTCTTACATACTCTGGGACAACATTTGCTTCTCACATTCATCAGTACTCATCTGCTGCCTCACATGATGCTAAATGATGACTCCCATAATAATATAAAGAACTCTCTGTAGAGTTCTAAATAAAATAGTAGCAGAGAGCTGAAAATTTGCAATAATGTGCTTAACCAGGGATGTGCAAAAGAGAAAGTGGCTGAAAGTGGCTTTTTTATTGCTAAAAAAGTGTGGCTGAAAGATTTACTGCAGTTATTTTGCTACATGCTCATAATTTATTTTTAGATGCAGCAAATCTATAGAGTATTTTGGGGATTCATCTGATCAAATGTAGAGTTCTACATCAGAACTAGTCACTATAGACCTCCTGTATAGCTATTGGACAGAAATTACCTTTATGAGAGGGCACTTTATAACATCCTTGTATAAACTAGGTCATCTGAATTGCATCCTTAAATGATATTGTTTGGAAAAGGAACCTATAGCTACTGGTTTAGATACAGCAGTATTTTACGGTGGTGGCAAAATGGTAGAGAAAGACACAGCAAGTTTTTTTTCAGACGAGGCAATGTGTCTCACTGGGTCAGATAAGTATTGTTGGACAAATTACACCAGCTCTCAAGCATGTGAGATCTTATGCAGGTGCAAAATAAAAGCAATAGATTTTAGAGGAAAATACCAATTGAGAATGACTTCTTAGCATTTACTTACACATGCAGAAGAGATTCAGAACTAATAACCTCTAGCCCAGGTTCTTGCTTTGTCATTAGATTTCAATGTTGTGTATGAGTGGTGAAGATAGAAGTGGTGATCCTCCTACAGGATAGAGAATATTAGAGCCTGCAGACTGGGGAGAGGCTTGTTATGAGACTCATGGAAGCTAGTTCAGGGGAAGGAGAGATGACAGGCCAATGATTATTGCCTTCATCAACTTGAATGACAGTGTCAATTTAAGTAATCTCTTCATAAAGTTATTTGAATATCTTTCCTAGTACTACAGAGATCTTACACTTTAGAAAATCTAGCTCAGGCTCCCTGGGTTATGTTCTGCAGGCTATATGATAAAACCTCACAATAACTCTTGGAAAAAGAAGTTTGCTGTCTGTCAGTGATGTGCCTTATTGAGTACTCTACAAAGCTCCTGTAGATACTTTCTTGTGAACCTTGTGTCTATCTCCTTGTCCATCCTATCTCAGAGCAGATATGTGAATTGATACCTCATGCTAGACTCTGAAGGCAGTTTGGAAATATTTGCCCCTGTCCCTGACATCTGGCCCTGTGGGGCTAGGAGAGGTCCCAAGGAATGAATGAACTCTAGAAGAAATAGGATAAATCTTTGGAGCTGTGGCCACTTTACATGGTGCTGAGTGACAAAGCTCAGCCTGAAAAGCAAAGCATCATGCTGAGGTGCCCCACAAAATGCCTCAGAGACTTACTGACAGGAAATCATAGAATTATAAAATACTAGGAGTTGGAGAGGACCTCCAGAGATTGAGTCCAACCACCCTGCAAAGCAGCACCGCTTAGGGCAGGTCACAAAAGAATGTATCCAGATAGGTTTTGAAGATCTCTAGAGAAGGAGTCTTCACAAACTCTCTGGCTAGCCTATTCCAGTGCTATGTCACCCTCACAGTAAAGAAGGTTTTTTTTTTATGTAGAGATAGAATTTCCTGTGACTGAGGAAAGGGACATCCATTGTCCCTTGTCTTGTCACTGGGTATCACTGAAAAGACACTAGCTCCATCCTCCTGACAGACACCCTTCAGATGTTTGTAGACATTGATAAATTTATAGGTTGACTGCTCCTGATAACCTCATGTTCCTCCATATGTGTAGAGATGACCTCCAGAATGAGCTGCTCCATCCCATTTCCAGGCATGGAGATGAGACTGACCGGTCTGTAGTTTCCTGAGTCCACCTTCTTACCCCTTTTGGAGACTGGAGTGACACTGACTTTCCTCCAGTTCACAGGCACCTGTCCCATTCACCATGATCTTTTAAAGATGATGGAGAGTGGTAGGACAACAACATCAACCAGCTCTCTCAGCTCCTGTGGGTGCATCCTGGTGGAGCTCATTGATTTGTGCATGTTCAGCTTACTGAAATGATCTCTAACCCAAGCCTCACTGACCAATGGAGAATCCTTCCTCTTTCAAGCTTTCTCTCTTAATTCCAGGGTCTGCGATTCCTGGGGGCTGGTCCTAGCAGTAAAGACTGGAGAAAAGGTGGCATTCAGTAACTTTGCCTTCTCTGCATCCTTGGTTACCAGGGCTCCCTCCTCATTCAGCAGAGGGGCTACATTTTTGCTGTTCTTCCTTTTGCTGCTAATGTACTTGAAGAAGCCCTTTTTGTTGTCTTTTACTTCCCTTACCAGATTGAATTCTAAATCACGGCCCTCTGCAGTTGCGTGCCCACAGGGAGCCAAGGCATTGTTAGGGTGCTGCAGCTGGCCAGCCAGGTGGCTTAGAGAGGTGAACCCTCTCTCTCAAATGCCTCTTCACTCCCTGGCTGCTTGTTAGACAGTGAACTTTCCCAACCATTAAAATCAAACTACTTTTTTGAGTCCATTATCCAAAGTACAATATAATTTGCATGTCATACATTTGTCAATTGTTAATGAGATAACAGTTGGTATATATGAATTATTTAAAGCTTGACAAATACAATTTGATGGCTACTTGGTCAGATATTCAAGGGAACAATTACACAGCTAGTCAATTAGAGCAAGTTACATGGTTTTGTCCATAGAATGTGGCTAATCAGAGGGCTAACTAAAGAATTTGTAGGTGCATATTTGACCACACATACTTTTGGCTATGCATAACTCCATAGAGCATTTGAAACCTGCATATGAAAGCGTATTCCCCTTGATTTAGCAAACATATTTTAATCTCTATCCTTAAGTAATTTCATATTAGATATTTTTCCACTTTAACATATTATAATTTGTTACATCACTGGTTTCCTTTTTCCTTTTTTATGATTCTGTAAGAAATATGTTCTCAGTTACATGAATTAAGTATCTTAATAAATCTAAATTAAATGTAATTAAAATATGTAAGTGCTACTAAAACAGTCAAGCAAATAAAAACTGAGTGGAAAGGCATAATCCCAAATTGAGTATATTTTGAGCACAGTTTTGTTTAGATTTTTATCACCATTTTTGCATACTAATGTTTTTAATGGGTTTCAAGAGCATGCCATATACTCAGTTGAGGAGCTATGTATCTTGTACAATTAATCTTTTACACCTGCTAGCTCTGTGATTCCACCACTTGCTACTGAATAATGTATTAAGCTTTTCCAGGCGCCTTCTGTTTGCCAGATGAGAGCTGCAGTGGTTTCTTTATGTTCATTTATTCTCTGCATTTGAGCAATGTCATATTGCAGCCACAATGCTGCCATTGTCAGACAACATAAAAAAAAAATAACAAAAAAAATCAGAGAACCATGCTAGATTTACCCTTCCACAGAAAGCAAGGGAAAAGTGTCTGGTACTCATCTATTATCTGTGTACATCCGCTGTTCGTCTACATGGATGTGAAAACACCAGCTATTATGTACCAAGAGCTACTGCTTTTTCTTCCCATAAGAGGTGTTTGTTGCTGAAGCACAGGTGTCAGATGTTCTTAGCATGGGCACTTGTAGATAAATGCTCATGTCCACTACTCAGACTATCATGATTTTCAAGTAAACTTGTAGTTTGTTCATGTAAGTATGATATTGCAAATCAATTGCAGTTGGAAAACTTCCTTTTCTGTTGATGTTACATTCTTCAGTATGATTTAGAGTGCTAAGGAAGACACATGGATATCCCATTACCCCACTGCTTGCAAACAGAAATGATGATACATGAGTGACGGTGTTGCGAATGGGAAGAAGCTAAGTAGGATGTGGAAGAGCAGTCACTGTCAGTCAGTATATTCACTTGAACAACATTGTTTCACAGTATCACAGTATCACCAAGGTTGGAAGAGACCTCAAAGATCATGGAGTCCAACCTGTCACCACTGACCTCATGACTAGACCATGGCACCAAGTGCCACGTCCAATCCCCTCTTGCACACCTCCAGGGACAGTGACTCCACCACCTCCCTGGGCAGCCCATTCCAATGACAATTGACTCGCTCAGTGAAGAACTTTCTCCTCACTTTGAGCCTAAACTTCCCCTGGTGCAGCTTGAGACTGTGTCCTCTTGTTCTGGTGCTGGTTGCTAGAGATAAGAGACCAACCCCTTCCTGGCTACAACCACCTTTCAGGTAGTTGTAGGCAGCAATAAGGTCTCCCCTTAGCCTCCTCTTCTCCAGGCTAAACAATCCCAGCTCCCTCAGCCTCTCCTCATAGGGCTTGTGCTCAAGGCCTCTCCCCAGCCTTGTTGCCCTTCTCTGGACACGTTCAAGTGTCTTGATGTCCTTCCTAAACTGAGGGGATAAAGGGTTACCATCAGTTAAGTTTTGGAAAAAAGAGTGTTGCTGACATGCTTATGATGAGGGGAAGTGGACATGATTTGTATCTAACAGTTGTGGAAATCATCTACTAAATGCTGTAGATGAGAATATGCTTGGGAATAGTCTAAATAACAGGGAAGCATGAAAGTAGGGAGGCGTACAGGATATAGAAGGTGGGACAGATCAAACATGTTAGAGCAGACCTCTGAGTCATCAGAACATAAACATCTTAATAACACATCGTAAGAAATACTTTAATCCTGTGCCTAAACCAAAACATATTTCTAAGAGGGAAAAGGAACTTTCTCTGGCCAGTTAATAATGTCTGTGACAATGTGTAAAGGGATTAATCTATTGCGTGAACCCAGCTAGAAGGTTTAATGTAATCCTAGTGTCACAAAAATTATTAGCATTCTGTGGTCAAGAGAAGAGAAACATATCCATGCATGCAGTATGTTCATCTGAATCATAAACACGTTGAAAGCTAAAGCAGAATAGAAGATGATAGTTTGTACTTGCTTTTGAAAGCTTATTTTCATCAGGGGCTAGTCTCACAAGTTTTTATTTCCATTCAGGATCCAGCATTATGAAATAACAGGATTTTTTCAAACTCTAATCTGAGCAAAGTGGACACTGATATATGTATTTATATAGGTAATATGTAAGTAATGAAGTGCACAGCAGATCCATAATGATGACCCCTCTTCAAGGAGACAGAAATATCACAGAGAACTAGGGTAAAATGTGCTCTTGGGTCTGAAGAAATTTTGCAGCTCCAGAAACACTCATTACTGGCAGCTCAAGGCTAATAGCTGTGAAATTTCTAAAGGGAATATTTTGCTTCAACATTCAAATGACCTGAGGTTTAACAGTGTTTCATTGCAGCTGAATTAAATGTTTTGATACCCAGAGAAATGAAGTAAACCCTTCCCTTAACTTCTGCTATGCCCTTTCTTTAGATATGTGTTAATGCTGTTAGTTTAATGAGAGAGATTGGTGGATATGCTGATTTATCAAAATGGAAACAAATAACAACAAACAGACAACTTGACACCTTGACACCAATCCATACATAGTCCTACGTTTCTGTTGGGTTTTTCTTGATGGAGAATATCCCCAATCTTAAAAAGTCTCCAAGGAAACAGTCTGATGTAGGTCACTGTACAGTCCTGGGAACATATATTCTAATTTTAAACAAGTTAGGGAAAAGTTCTATGAAGCCATTTGCCTTATGTGTACATTTAGGGGATGATGAAATTTTTTTGTGTGATTCTTCAGTGAGTTAAATTCAAAGGGACTGTTTCCAGGAAGATCAAATGAAGCTAAATGATTGTCATTTGCCAGAATAGCTCATCAGACTCAAGGGTACTGTTACCAGAGGGATAACTAAAGGCAGTTATTAATGATGAGCGTTTTGGGGGAAATTCAAGTAATTGAGACCCACTTGACATAGATTCATATTTATCATTCCTTGTCTTTTTTTGGTCTTCTTTTTTTTTTTCTCTTCATTAAACTAGCATAAATACTTTACCAAGAGATTAAGTATGGTACTGAGATGAAACTTGTCACAGCACCTTAAACGCTCTGTTGAAGCCTCCAGCAGGCAGAAGACAAGAGGCAAAATAAAAACCAGCTGCCATGTCTCATACAAATGTCACAAGTCAGTTCTTACCTGTTGGTGTGTTTGTGGTTTTAATCAGATCTTGCTGATAAACTACTTCTCTTCTGTCAGTTAGCTCCCACTTCTAGTGTTTTCCCAGAGAAATCTGTAAGACTGAATAGAGGCTGATGCAATCATGTCGCTACAAACACAGCGAAATCTGACCTTAGGAAAAATATCCATCTTGGTCCTTATGCCTTTTATACCCAAGAAGCAAGTACCAGCTCAGTAGACCTTTTCCACCAAAATTTGGGATCTTTCTTGAAGGCACCAAAGTAGCATTTAAATTTGAACAGTTGGAAGGACACAGGGTATGTTGTTGGGGTTTTGTTTGTTTGTTTGGTTGGTTGGTTGGTTTTTTTTTGTCTGTGATGTTTTTCATAGCTATTTTATTCACTTTTTTCATTGCCCATAACTTCATAATATCAAATACTGCATTTCATGTTTCTTAATGAGGGCTTTGCATTAAGGCTAGAAATGCTTTGAACTCTCTATGATTCCTTTCAGCACAGCATGGAACCTTTGCAGCTAGTCTACTGATCACTAGGAAGACCAAGACAAAAGAACATTAGGGTAAATTAGGGCATTCTGGTGGAAGCTAAGTTTTGTTTTCACCACCAGTGAATACTACATTCAGCTATGCTCCTAAAATAATGTAATTGAGGATCTGTATGCAATTACTTTTTCTGTGGTCTGCATCGTATTTACAGAAACTGTATGGAGTAACATAATCCAGAAAGGCAAAGGCTCAAAGCAGCATGTATGAAAGTATGGAGAAGAGTAAAGTCAAACTAAAGTGGGGAAAAGAGGAAAAAAAAAAAGGCAAAGCAAACTTCTTCATAGAGTTTGGGGACATTTTTCTGTAAACTTTTGTTTACCTAGTTGTATGTAGTCTTCTATAACTGCTCCAATAGCTTTAGAGCTTCGTGCATATAAAGTTTCTTGAAAGAGCAATCATACAGTAAAATAAGTGAAAGAAATCAAAGCAATGCTGTAACAGAAAGGGCACTAATGTCACAGTACAAGAATCATGCACAAACACAAAACAACCCTGCTTGAGTATTACAAGGGAGTTTTTATTGAAATCAATCCAATCTAATTCATGTGAGATGTCCTGAGAGGTTTTTCTGCTTGCCCTGGCTTCACTGTAGTGCTATGCCACCATATTAACCCTTTTCAGTTACCTTGCAGTTTCCCAAGAAACTGAACTGAGTGCTCTCTTGTGGCCTAGGGATTTAATTAGCTTAATTAGGTGATTCTTTTACATCTAGAGCACAGGAAAGGGGACACCATGTTTGCATCTATTTTTAACCAGCAAATGTTACTCATTTTGGTGGAGCTGGTGGAGTCGCCATCATTGGAGGTTTTTAGGAGAAGACTTGATGGGGTGCTTGGTGCCATGGGTTAGTTGTTTAGGTGGTGTTGGATTGGTTGAGGGGTTGGACGCGATGATCTTGAAGGTCTCTTCCAACCTGGTTTATTCTATGTATTCTATGTATTTAAAAACTGCAGTGATACACCAGTGACACAATACTTTTCATTGTCACTGGTCTGCTCTCAGAGACAGCCTTATGACTCCCATGCATCACAGAAAGGGAGTTCAGAAGGCTATCTCAGATGTTAAAAAACCAACAATGAAACTGCAGCCCTTTTAATAAACCAGATAGCAGCACTTTCTTTTCATGTAATCTACAGAAAAAATATCTCTCTGCAGGATGAAGATTCAAATGGGATAATGAATGATGTCTTTTTATGACAATGTGACTAGTATTTGAAACGTCGTTCATTCTATGACAGTCACCTATAGTCCTCTAACATTCAGCCAGAAAGTCTCGCCCAGCCATTTCGAGGTGACACCCTGAGCATGGATGGAAGAATTTTGTTATTTGGCTCCCCAGTGGGGAACTTTGTGCCTGCAATGAGCTGAAAAACAAAAAAATAAGCTTTTATTGTCACTGATGGAAAAAATGATAAAACAAATCAACTGTTGTTACCCTTATAGAATAAGAATGAGAAAATACAATTTCTTTTCACTGTATTGGCAAGATTTTTTTTTTCTGAGAGTACATACCCAACCCACAGGTCAGACTTATCATGTGGTACAGTTATAATCCAGCTTTTGTTTTACATTCAGATGCATTTTAGTGAGAATCATGTTGTTTCACCTTATCCTTGACTCTTGGTGCGATATTACACTGTTTTTCACTCTTTCAGTGTCTCAGCAGATCAGTCTTGAAACACTTTGACTAAATATTAGAAAACTAATGGTCTGTCCAAAAGTTTCAAGTAGATATAGAAATGAAGCTGGATGCAAATTCATATTTGCATTAGATTTTATTCAGTTTAAATTCACTTCTACTTTAACCATGACTGATGGTGGAGCTTTGCAGAAGGTATCACTATCATTTACCATCAGTGACCAGGCTGTATTATCTAGGGCAAAGGGTAAACCACAAATCATTATACTCTGAGATAAAGAACTGGAAGATACTGAATAGAGGAATCTGAGACCAACCCAAAGCGGAAGTTGCCTATATAAAGTAAGAGGAGCCACCCAAAATGTGCTGACTAATATATTAATGCAAGGACAAAAACCCAAATGAAAACAAAAACTCGAATGAGAGACTCACATATGTCAATAGAAAGAGAAACCCAGAAAAGGTCATGAAATGGCAGAATCTCTTAAATGACCTAATACTGGTTCTGTTTTAAGGATTCTGATTTCAGGAGACAGCTCGTCAAATTCCTGCAATGTGTACTAAAACAAACGTGCAGATTAAAGCCTTATTTTCTACCATTACATCAGCAGTGTGTTACAAATGAATGCATCACAGATGCAAATAGAACTAGAAGCAATTTGCTTTTATTGCTTTAACTATAAATGACTGTTAAGGGCCTAAGACAATCTGAGAAACACCCCAACCTAAAGCAATATCTTCCCTTCTGCCTGTTTTCGCCACCGGGTGGTGTATACAACTGAGCTGAATTATGCTTTAAAATTACAATTTTAGTATTTTCTGAGCCTGAGCAGACCATTTGTGGTCTCCCTTTATCTTATGTACTGTTGAGGAGTCTCACATCAGTCAGTACCTCCCTGATGGTCCAGCTGGAACATTGGCTTGTCCTGATGTAGATACTGGGGTCAGCCTGCGTCACATGCTCCAAACCACCTTGCTTTGTGGATTAAACACTTGTCTCACAGTCATTTTAGCAGCTACATTTTGTACAGTATTCTGGAGCTCATACCCAGGAGGTGGAGCATCCTCATTCTGAGCCCAGGGAGGTGGGGACAACATGTGTTCTGAGTGTGTCATAGTCATCACAAAACCACGACTGGACCCTAGATGGGGCCTTGTGGCCTGAAGAAGACATAGTCTGGGTCTTTAGCCTGTGATTGATGGGAAGAATCACAGTTCCTTTTCCCAATGTGCTTTTGGCACTTGAGCCACCGAATTTTAAATACAGAAATGTGAGAATGCTTCTAGGACCCCTCTATCCCAGGCAAACTCGTTCAAATATCTGCATGAGACATTAAAACTTCTTGTAGGATCCCCAGGAGATTACCCAGTTGTTGAAAGTTACACAAAAGTTAACTCTGCTGCCCAATGCACTTTTTGTGTTGATGGAGCACAGTAACCATGTGTCACTTGTCCTCCAAGTAGGGCACAGTGACTAGTGGGGAGGAAAAAGTGCTCCCAGAGCAGTCGCCGAGCAGGGGGCTTTTTCTGGTGAAACTCAGAGGGAGAGGAAGTAATTGACACAATTATATCTAAGATTGCTACTACTTTCTGGAACTCAAATAATAACAGATTGTCAGACACTGGGCATAAGTGGGATTCATGTTCTTTTCTATTCAGTTAATCAATAAAAATATCTATGAGAACCATTTCCATGTCAGAGAGATTGTGTTGCTTTATCCCACTGAAATATTTCAAGCACAGGGAGCAGCAGAAACTTTAGGATAAGGAAAGATGGAAATGGATGTGTGCAGTCTTGGGTAAATTGACAAGAAAAGGAGGAAATGAGAAGAATGAATCAAAACTGACTTAGACACCTTAGCTGTTTTTGAAATGAGGCAAACCTCTTCCTGTGCTGAAAAGACTACTGATTAAGCTTCCCCCACTATATCTAATGGCATCCTGGCCTGCATCAGGAACAGTGTGGCCAGCAGGAGCAGGGAGGTCATTCTGCCCCTGTACACTGCACTGGTTAGGCCGCACCTTGAGTACTGTGTCCAGTTCTGGGCCCCTCAGTTTAGGAAGGAGGTTGACTTGCTGGAGCGTGTCCAGAGAAGGGCAACAAGGTTGGTGAGGGGCTTGGAGCACAAGCCCTATGAGGAGAGACTGAGGGAGCTGGGGTTGCTTAGCCTGGAGAAGAGGAGACTTGAGGGGACCTTATTGCTGTCTACAGCTACCTGAAGGGAGGTTATAGACAGGTGGAGGTTGTTCTCTTCTCCCAGGCAACCAGTACCAGAACAAGAGGACACAGTCTCAGGCTGCACCAGGGGAGGTTTAGGCTGGAGGTTAGGAGGAAGTTTTACACAGAGAGAGTGATTGCCCACTGGAATGGGCTGCCTGAGGAGGTGGTGGGGTCGCCGTCGCTGGGGGTGTTCAGGGCGAGGCTTGACAGGATGCTTGGTTCCATGGTTTAGTTGATTGGGTGGTGTTGGATGATAGGTTGGACACGATGATCTCGGAGGTCTCTTCCAACCTGGTCTATTCTATTCTATTCTATTCTATTCTATTCTATTCTATTCTATTCTATTCTATTCTATTCTATTCTATTCTATTCTATTCTATTCTATGTGTGGCACTTGCTAGCCCCAAATCAGGTGCCCTCTCAGGGATTTTCTGGATAAAGGAAATAATTTCTTAGGCTAATGAGACTCACAAAGGCCATTATATTTCTCTGTATCTCAGTCATGGATTAAAATGTGGGTGAAACATCAAAGATCAGGCTAGGAACCTTCAACTTTATGAACAGGATGGGATGGGTAAGATGTATCTTCGTGATGGATCAAACACAAATTAGCACAATAGACCACACTAGTGCTAGTGCTGGTGAAGAGCAGTTGCTACAGTGTGATGATTTGGAGCCTAGTTGAAAGGGACAGCATGGAAGAAAAAATACAGCAAAGGACAGATGCAAAAAGACTAGTTTGAGGATATTGAATTTGCCAGTATGAAAGGCAATCAATGGACTTTTACTTACTGGTTTATGAATTTGATGGATGCAATGCAAAGGCAACTGGATATAAACCTTTCAGTTGCTTGATTGTGTTTAGGGATCTCTCTGTGTTGTGATAGATAGGATCAAAGTTCAGGAGAAGGGCATGTTTTAGGTATAATAAACCAAGAAACATGTACAATCTCAGAAAATAACTGGAAATTTTCCTCCAACAGTGAATGCATGTGTAGCAAAAACCAAACACAGAAATCTAATCTACATTCTTTGGTGCACATTCATCATGTGAGGGCTTCATGAAAAAAGAAACAGCTTTATATTAACCATTACTACTTCTGGGACAGACATGCTTTGCACAAGAGGATCTCCTCCATAAACTTACCAGAGTTTTAATCCTTTGGCATTCATCAGTCTTCTCCATGGATGCCTACAATAGACTCATTAAAGTCTGAGAGAGGCGCCTAGATTTTGTGCCTTCTCAGCAGAGAGAAATAAACACAGGACACAAGCCATCTCCTCTTAAGTGGATATCTGGAAAAGAACAGATGAATCATAAGCCAAAAGTGCCTATTTCTCTTTCTTGACTGTAAATGGGGCTGGTGGTGATGCAGGCTCATTTGTATGCTGCTATCTGTGTTGTTTTGTGAGAACTGCTCAAATAATACATTAATCACTTTCAAGTTGTCAGTAAGAGAATTAAGCAGAAAAAGGTTTTGCAGCAGTCAAGGTGCTCAGATACTGGTTTTCATTCAAACTTGGAAATTAAGACTGAAGTGTCTGAAGTTAGCTGTAAAAGGGAATGAAGTCTCCCCATAGAGTCCTAAGGATATGAACACTTAAGGGTATGTATAGAGAAGAGGTTTCCAGATAGGCTGCTAAAAGTTTGAGGGGATAGGTTGTGAAGAAATCAGTCTAATGATTCCTGTGTTTTGGTGGGAAATTATCACAATGGAAATCTTCTCCATTTGATATTTTGCCACATTTCACAGCAACGTCCTCACTGTTTATAAAGGCCTGTAGTGATAGGATGAGGGGCAATGGTTTCAAACTGGAGTTGAAACTCACACTCAACCACCTCGCTAGGCAACCTGTTCCAGTGTTCTACCACCCTCATAGTGAAGAACCTTTTCCTGATATCCAATCTAAATCCGCCTTTCTCTAGTTTGAAGCCATTGCCCCTCATCCTGTCACCTCAGGCCCTTGTAAACATTCTCTCTCCATCCTTCCTGTAGGCTCCCTTCAGGTACTGGAAGGCTGCTATCAGGTCTCCCCAGAGTCTCCTCTTCTCCAGGCTAAACAAGCAGTATCAACAGGCTCTGGGCAACCTGATCTAGTTGATGATGGCCCTAATTACTGCAGAGAAAGTTGGACTAGATGACCTTTGGAGGTCCCTTCCAACCCAGCCCATTCTATGATTCATGGATAAACAAACAAACAAACAAAAATGTTCTAGTTTGGTGGCACAGCTGAACTGACTCTTTTACACCAGAAACTATAACCTTCCATCTCTGGAGGACTGAAAAAGAGAGGGATTGGGAGGTACTATAGATACATCACATGGAAGGCAATGCATTAATTTAATAATGATGGTCTGATTATACTTTCATTTATTTCAGCTTATCCTCTCATGAGAAAGGATTTTGAGGTCCATAATAAATGGTAGGGACTACATAGGCTCCCAGACCTATGACAGCTATGAACATGTATGAAACTTTGAGATCACAGGATCACAGGATGTTAGGGGTTGGAAAGGACCTCTGGAGATCTTCAGGTCCAACTCCCCTGCCAGAGCAGGACCATATAATCTAGTGTAGGTCACACAGGAATGCATCCAGATGTGTCTTAAAAGCCTCCAGAGAAGGATAGTCCACAACCTCTCTGGGGATCTTGTTCCAGTGCTCTGTGATCCTCACAGTAAAGAAGTGCTTTCTCATGCTGAGGCTGAACTCTTTGTGCTGTAGTTTACATCCACTGCCCTTTGTCCTATCACAGGCCACAAGTGAGAAGAGGCTGTCCCTTCCTTCTTTACACCCAGCCCTGATATATTTATATACATTTATTAGATCCCCTCTCAGTCTTTTCTCCAGACTAAAAGCCTCACGTCCCTCAGCCTTTCCTCATAAGGCACCTGCTCCAGTCCCTGGCTTACTTTTCACTGAAGATTTGGTATGGAATGTGAGAAATTGTGTCCAGCTGTCCCTGCATTTGGAGGGACAGCTTTATTTTTCAAAGATGTCCCATATGCTGTCTACATACTCCCCTGATGTGAATTCTTCACTGGGGTGTTTTTCTCCAGCAAGGTCATCTTGTTGACTCATGTTGGGAGGATTAGAAGGAAAATGGAGACTTTCCCCCCCAACTCCCCCACCCCCCAGGAGCCCCACTGTCAAGGTCTCATAGTGGAGCCTGAACCCATAGGCTGTATGCATGATTTTGGCACCAGCAGTCAGTGTCCATTAAGATGGATAAGTGAGCTGTCCGCGTGGCAGTACAGCTATGCTCATTGAGCCTCAGCAAAGCATTGCATACTGCTATGAGTAACCCAGACTGAATTTATCTCCAAGTTACCATTTGAAAACTAAGGTTAGAATTCAGTAATGTCTGGCTTTAATTCCCCATATTTGAGCTACTATATCTGAGGATGGAATGGAAGAGAAGATGTATAGCAGTGGAAACAATTAGAAAAACAAAAACAACAACAACAAAACAAAACAAAACCAACCAACCAACCAACCAACCAAAAACAGAAAAGGTGAAAAGTGTGGCAGGACTGCAGTAAAAGCCATGAAGAAGTGATCTTAGCATATACATTTCTGATACAGTTTCAAGTCCCTGGAAAAGTCCAAGTTCCTCCAGCAAACAAATCTTTTCCCACAAGTGGCTTTGTTCAAAGACTCAGGATGACCTTTGGTCAAGCTCCTCATCTGTGTATCCAAACATCCTATCAGGAAGCCTTTATGGCTCAGTAAATGCAGTTAGTTACACAGCTTGCACATCCCTGGAGTAAGAGAAATCTAAGTGGAAGGAAAAGGCACAAACTGACAAAGGGACACATCTCACCACGTCTGGGTAATTCTCATGTCTGTGTAAATCTGATTGGTAAACAGAGGTCCGATTTGTGGGGAAGGACATGTTCATGGCTTCAACAGAGTATGATAGTGGTCATCTCTCCACAGTATTCAGAGAGAGGCACTAAGCTTGACATTTGTCTGGGCCAAACACAAAATGATGGACAACAATAGAAAAGAGGAAAAATACTACAGCCTAAAGTGAATATAACAGGAAAATACTTTAGGGAAATTATCACCCTCATTCTGACTTTTTGTCTGGGTGAAACACTTTACTAATAAAACTGTCTCTATTTTTCATGCAAGTGAAGATGTTATGGTAAAATTACTTAACTACTAGCTAGAATTTTTGATATTTTTTAATTCAAAAGAAAAAGTCTAACCACAGCATTATTTACTGGAATTCCATTTAAACCAAACCAAAACAACAAACAAACAAAGGTCAGTCTAGGGTCTCTTGCTAAGTTTCTAAGCTAAAGTAGCTTGCCCTCTGTGAATTGACAACACCTCAGTATGCCTAAAAGATATCAAAAACTTTTCACAGTTCAACTTTTTATCCCTGTTGCAAATCTTGATCAATTCTAATCTTAAAAGATACTTGCAAAACTCTTTTGAGACTCAAAACTCACAGTAATTATACCTCAATAATCTTCAATACATGAATTCAAATAGAATGGAGACTCCCTTGTCAAAGAATGATAAGGCTGTTGCCTCCTTTCTTTTTATTTTTTGTCTGAGCAAATTGATCACCCTAATTACAACCTACAGGGGAAGTAAACAGAAATAAAGGGTTTGTTCTGCCCTGAAAGAAACCAAACCGAGTTCTCAGTACACAAAGCAGACTGAAGGCATAGGATGTAATCTGTTCTTTTGTGTCTCAGCATCAATAGACTTGTATTGACAAAGAGACTCAAGAGGAAAGATCAGATCCAAACCATTTAGTAATACTTGACAGTCCAAACCAGTGAGATACAGGCTGCCCAGCAGAAGACATGAGTGGAAGAAATTAATCTGTTTTCCCTCTTTGTAGGTGCAGTTTAAGAAGTCAGCACAAGCTCAGTGTTGTAGAGCACCAGCACCTATGGTAGTGGTGCTGAATATTTTCTTCAACCATCACCTGAAAGCTAGATCTACAGAGAGGATCTGGCTGAAGCTTTGAGCTCCCATAAATATGGCTTGGAAAACACTCTAGCATGTGCTTGGTCTTGCCATTTCTGAACCTTCCAGCTCCTTCCCAGTATCTGTAACAATGTCAGAGTTAGTGAATCTCCCTCTTGGCAGAGAAAAATTATGCGGGACAGGTACTTCACTGGTTCAAGAGGAAGTTACCTGTACCCAAATGACATGTATCACTCCATCTTTGGGACAGGGAATCCCTAAAATTTTCAGAAAGGGAGCCTAAGAGAAGTGTGTCCACTCTTGGGCGGCTGCTATGGGCACCAATATCCCCTGAAATCTTTGAACATCTTCACTGAGTCACATAATACATCACCACATGTAAATGGATGTGACTGAGAACCTTAAAAAAACGAATACAGCTTTGCAGGAACCACCATTTTAGGTATAAGAGAACTATTTTCACCCTGTGCTTTAGGTATGCTTTCCCTTTTGAGGCTTTCTTTTGAGACTGGAGTTTGAACACCCCTAAAACAACTATAGGAGAAGCTTAGTCCTGTGAGGAGCAGGACTCAGTGATCCTTATGTGTTCCTTCTAATTTGAGATATTCTATGAAAGAAAAGCAACAACGTTGCTTACTTTTGCACAGAAAACAGGTGGAGATGAAAGGCTTCATAAGAAATTAGCAGATCAGATTCATAACTCTTCTGACCTCAGGGAAGAAACTGTAATTTCATTACTAATCATAACTGTTGTTTGAGATTTGATAATATGACATCCTATGGGAGCTGAGTAGAAGAAAACAGGATCTTGCCTCTCCTGAAAATACTATGAACTTTCAAGTGGACTGCTGCTAAATTTTGCAGTTTTGTAAGGGAAGTTGATATCAGGGAGCAAAGCAGCAAAATGAATTAATATGTGCCAGAGATATGAAAGCAATACAAGAGCTTTTGGAAGCTTACCAGAAGGAAGAAAGCAGATCTTCTCATAAATAAGGAAGACATGAAATTAATAATGTTTCAAAAGTGACTGAGATAACTTACAGTGGTATCAAGCCTGTCATCAGTAAGAATATACATCAAAAATGTTGAAATATTAGTAACAGAGAAAAGCTACTGAAATACCTTGGAAAATATGAATGCAAATAATCCAGCTGGTCTTAATCATATCTTAGGGCAATCACCTCCCAGAGTTATAGAAGCTGGAGGCTTCACCTACACATGAAAGTTACAGCAATAAAATTGGTGATGTGGCCCCATAATTGAGTGTGATTGAATTACTGCAGGTAAGCAAGCTCCAGCATGACAGCTGAGCAATGGTAAGTGACTGTGTGCTATCAGCTAAGTAGTGTCTATTCACTTTCATTAATAACATAAAGCCAATTTAAAGAAACTAAAGTAAAGAAACCCTCAGTGCTCTTATTTCAAGTTAAGAGTGGCACATTTCAGTTCGACATAAGTAGATTTACAATATGTCTCAGGTAACACAAAACATTGAGGTAAGTTAGGAGGTATAAAAAGCTAAGGTAAAGCCAAGAGAAAAGAAATTTTCTCAACAGCTGGGTGAATTGAATACTATAATGACCTTCAGACAAGGAAGGAGTACTCTGGAAATATTGTGGGAAAGAACTTTTTAGGAATTAAGGCATGGGGGAAAAAAATATCATGTATGAAACAGCTGGCAAGGCTGTTTGCTTCATGAGTAAATCCCCATTTTCTAATCGATCTTCTTGCTTTCCACTCAGCAAATTGTGTGTCATGGGTTAAGTTGAATCGCTTGATATTCATACCATGCTGCCCTCATGCCAGCTTCAAAATGAAAGTGCTGGCTGAAGCAAAGTATTATGGGGCTTGAAGTTCAGATTGCAACACGACAGGCTTCCTGTTCCTGTTGCTGCTTTTGAGTGCTAGGGTTTTGGGTGTTGGCTGTGTTGTGCTGGGAAGGCAGACGGATGGGGAGGGTTGGGGGAGTAGCTCCCGACTTGGGTTTTTACCTCTTTCCTTTCTGCTTGCTGCTGCTTTCTGTGGTGGCTTTTTGGTTTTATTTCCTGCAAATATGCTAAGGTGATTGTACACTGTGTTATCTCATTTATATAAAATTCTTATCTCAACTCTTTGTCACAACCTGGAGGGGTTTGTGTGTACGTGTGTGTCCCTTGCTTCTGTGTTGTAGGGAAATGACTGCCTTAAACTAGCACACAGTGGATTATTTTTTTTCCCCCAAGTCAGTGAATGAATCAAAATATAGTTTCAGTGATACCCACAATAAACTGTACATTAAATGCTCAAGAACGTATACTAGCCAGAAAACTTGTTTTAAAATGCTAAAATTAAAGAATACAGAAGGTATTTATAAATTTGCTTTAGTATTGAGCATCCCATTTCATGAAGTAGTATCTGGAAACAAGGCTTACATTGAGTTTGCAGAGAAGATACTGTCTAGACTGAAACCTTGGAAAGAAGTTTTAAGTACCAGAATGTGTTTTAAGAGCACTGTATTTACATATTAATGATGTCAGACAAGTTTCTCTTAACACCTTGATAATGAACACATAAACACCCCATCATTAAAAGTCGACAGGTCATACCACACAGAGATTTGCACCACCATAACCAAATCAAGTACTAGCTTACTGACAGAAAGTACTGAGAACAAAAGGGGTTTAGAGAGATTTAAAAGGCAGATTCAACTGAAGACTACTGCTACTAATCTAACACATGTTCAGGATGAGAAGCAAGAACTGAGAGCATTGTTACAGTGCTGGAAGGTACAGGAAAGTATCAGAAAACATCATGCATGCATTTGAAATGTGAGACTGCAGATGAAAAGCCAGTACAAAATGATGCTTTATATGCAAGTTCTTGGTACAGAGCACGGGACACAACTGTCTTTGTGCTCTCATGCAATGTCTTGGAGGTTTCTTACCCATGTTGTGCATCCTCACAGGAGAAGGATGCTGATAAGTTCTAGGAAACATAAACACAAATTATGGAACTGAAAGAATGTTTGAGGCTTACCATTTAATGAAACAATTAAAAAAACAGGGAGTAAAGGGAAAGAGAGTAATAAATGGCAACTGCTGAAAAGCACTAGGAGCCTAAAGAAGGCAAGAGGCTAAGAGAAAATACAGACTAGACATCAAAAATGTAAAATGGTAAATGAGCCGTTTTTTCCTCTTAATTTTACATTCAGGAATAATGTGTAGATAAACACAGTTCTTTGACTTGTTATTTTTCACACTAGAGGCCATAGTCATCAGAGAGTCTTTGGTATGAGCCATGTATTGGCAGTGTGCAAGTTAATGGGATCTAAACAAACCTTCATTTTTCCATTAGTTTTACATGCTGTTTTTCTCATTCTGCACCAAAGTTTCCTCAGACCTGCAGTTATGTGATATATAAAATGAGGAAACTTGCTTGTGTTTTTTTATGAATAATCATGATTCTGTGAATATACATTGCCTGAGTCTTTCCCTCGCAGGAGAGTGATGTTTCCATCTGGTTGCATAAAACCCAGGTCTTTTCCTCTGTTTATGTAAACAGCAGGTTTAGAACAAGTAAATGTTGCAAATTCACATTCCATTGCCTTTTTCTTCAGCATTGTTTCAAAATCTCAGACCATCATTCCTTGTGCCTATTGCAGAGATGGGAGTTTCTCCATTGTAATGTTTGTGTAACTTAGATCAATTTTCTCCTTTGCTACTTTTCCCCAAACTCAACCAATCTGTCCAAAACTTCAGACACGCATTTTTCTAGCAGACCATGCTCTTAAAAAAGGTTACAGAATTCAGGTAGGTTATTTACTGGGAGCTTGGGGAAAAAAAATAAAAATCAAGAGAACTGCAGTCTTTGAAGAAACTGAAAACAGTATTTTGAAGGACGAGCGTTATCTTCAAAATTACAGTGTACAAGCCCAGAGCCTGCTTGATTCAGCAAAGTCTAAGCAAGATCTGGTACCTCTGGCTGTGTAGAAATAGCTGAGAAGTTACTTTTCAGTGTTAAAGAGTCCAGACTTTTACCAAGGTGTCTCCAGCGAAACAGGTTGTGATGCTAGAAGACAGGTCTTCCACAACACACTAGTCCAAAACCAACGGACTTTTCAAATGTGGAGTTCAGAACTTGGCATTTCAAAGACAAATAGTTCTCAAGGTTTCTCAAAGAGTACAATGACATTACGGAAATTTTCTGGGTTTGCTTCATTCATGGTTTTACTGCTATATTATTCAAGTTCCAGATTTTTTTTTTCCTTATTTTATAGCTGTTGAGGAGAGCTGTTATTAACACAGCTCTTTTTTATTTTCTTTTCTTTGGATCTCAAGATCTTGCCTGCTCAGTAATAAATGTCTTAATAACGTTTTTTATTTCACCAGGGATGGGCATCAGTTCCATGTAACAATACCTGCCAGAATCACTATGTACACTGCAGAGCTCCCCGCACTGCCTGATCTGAGTTGTCTGATACTAGTTAAAAGTCTCTTGGAGCATCTGAGCAATCTGCATGGGGCAGGCAGTGAGGACACAACAACTAGGTGAGGGTTTGGCCAACCCATACCTTAAGAGGACACAGTCTCAAACTGTGCCAGGGGAGGTTTAGGCTGGAGATTAGGAAGAAATTCTACACAGAGAGAATGGAATGGGCTGTCCAGGGATGTGGTGGTCACCATCATTGGAGGTGTTTAGGAGGAGATTTGATAGGGTGCTTGGTTGCATGGTTTAGTTGATTAGGTGGTGTTGGATGATAGGTTGGAAGTGATGATCTTGAAGGTCTCTTCCAACTGGTCTATTCTATTCTATTCTATTCTATTCTATTCTATTCTATGGCATCCTAGGTTACCATAGCTCCTACATTTAGCCAACGGGATTGCTCTCCATGCTCTGCTGACTACATTGAATCTTTTGGAAGCTTGGACATTTTGTGCACATATAGAAACTTGTTCTGGCATATCAAAGACACACTCATGGGGCAAGCAGATTTAACAGAAGGCACACAAGTAGCTCAGGACACAGCAGAACGACAACTGAAGCACAAGTAGGATCCTTAAGATGTCTCACATGACACTAGGCATTTAATTTTAGTCATCTGAACACATCCTGGATGTCTATGATACCCAAGTATTTATTTTTTTAATCTTATTTTCCACTCAACAAAATGTATCAGGCACCTTGGATTCACTTCAGTACTTCAATGCTATCTGAGATGACCAGACTCTCCCACCTGACCTGCTGCTCCAGTGGGAACTGTACCTTTGCTTGCCTCAGATAACAAAGGATGTTTGTATTGTTGACTGAATGAAGTTCTTCTGGAGTGCATTTCTTCTCATACTAAGTTTGAGATCTAAAACAAAATAGATGAATTATGCTGCAACAGTGTCAGCCATCTCTGACTTGGCTCTGAGGGGATTTTTCATCTATCTGAGCCATGTAAGACCTGAGACGAATCCCACACGGACTGCCAGACAGTACTTAAGTAGATGCTGCTCTCAAAGATTAAAACAATGGTGTTTTGTGTGTTTTTTTTTGTTTTGTTTCTTTTTTTTTTCTCTTCCCAGTTATGATATTCTCCAGGTCAGAGTTTACAGTCGGTTTGCAGTGCGTAACACAAAATGAGTTATGAAAAATGTACAATGCAAAATGAATTACACCATAAAAATACCACCACCTCCCCCGGCAGCCCATTCCAATAGAACTTATTCCTAACATCCAACCTAAACCTCCCCTGGTGCAGCCTGAGACTGTGTCCTCTTGCTCTGGTACCGGCTGCCTGGGAGAAGAGACCAACATCCGTCTGTCTACAACCTCCCTTCAGGTAGTTGTAGAGAGCAATAAGGTCACCCCTGAGTCTCCTCTCCAGGCTAAGGAACCCTATCTCCCTCAGTCTCTCCTTGTAGGGCTTGTGTTCCAAACCCCTCACCAGCTTTGTTGCCCTTCTCTGGACTCGTTCCAGCAAGTCAACCTCCTTCCTAAACTGAGGGGCCCAGAACTGGACACAGAACTCGAGGTGCAGCCTAACCAGTGCAGTGTACAGGGGCAGAATGACCTCCCTGCTCCTGCTGGCCACACTGTTCCTGATGCAGGCCAGGATGCCATTGGCCCTCCTGGCCACCTGGGCACACTGCAGGCTCATGTTCAGCCTACCATCAACCAGCACCCCCAGGTCCCTCTCTGCCTGGCTGCTCTCCAGCCACTCTGACCCCAGCCTGTAGCTCTGCATGGGGTTGTTGTGGCCAATGTGCAGAACCCGGCACTTGGATGTGTTCAATCTCATGCCGTTGGACTCTGCCCATCTGCCCAGCCTGTCGAGGTCCCTCTGCAGAGCCTCTCTACCCTCCAGCAGATCAACTCCTGCCCCCAGCTTGGTATATAAAAATATACAAATCAAAACAGCTCTGTATCACATCATTAAAAATTAACATTTAGAATTTCAAAATTCATGGACTTCCCCAAATAAATATGGCAATACGTTTTCCAATTTCTCCACAGCAACTTTTTTTCAAAATGGTTACCAATAAATATTTTGAAAACACATTTTTTGACAGATCCGCACTTTGAAGGAATTAGGAGTAAAATAATACAACGCAAAACCCCTGCCAACATGGCACTCCTGTCAGCTCCCCGGTATCATGCTGTATAGCTCTCCCTACGAGCTACAGAGCAACTGAGATTCAGTTACCATGACTAGTAAATAAGTGATTATTATTGATTTTACCAGTTCTCATTTTTCTTTTAATTGGCATGAACAGTAGTTACGATATCTCATGATAAATCTCCTGCGTATGGGTACATCAGGGAGATCAATGAATAACTGTAGAAAACTTGGAGGAGGTGATCATGATGGCTACACACAAAATTCAAAATAGTAAAGAGCAAATGGAACATCTCAAAGATGTTTAATTATTTGCCTAAGAATGCTCACCCTGGAATAAGCAGTAAATATCCTACTTGTTTCAAGAGTATTACATGCTTAAAAAAACTAATCTAACCTATAGGGGATAGGTGGAAAGAGAATGAGGAGCCTACGAGTGAGGTCATTTGACTTCAGATATTGAGGGAATAGGATTATTTTTGAAGGCTGGTCCAAGACACTTCTACACAGGAATCACGTAAGTAGAATATGGAAATTTCTTCTCAGCACTGAAACTTCCCTTTGCCCAGGTGGCCAAGAGGGCCAATGGCATCCTGGCCTGCATTAGGAATAGTGTGGCCGGCAGGAGCAGGGAGGTCATTGTGCCCCTGTACTCTGCATTGGTTTGGCCGCACCTCGAGTACTGTGTCCAGTTCTGGGCACCTCAGTTTTAAGAAGGACATCAAGACACTTGAACGTGTCCAGAGAAGGGCAACAAGGCTGGGGAGAGGCCTTGAGCACAAGCCCTGTGAGGAGAGGCTGAGGGAGCTGGGATTGTTTAGCCTAGAGAAGAGAAAGCTCAGGGGTGACCTCATTGCCCTCTACAGCTACCTGAAAGGTGGTTGTAGCCAGGTGGGGGTTGGACTCTTCTCCCAGGCAACCAGCATCAGAACAAGGGGACACAGTCTCAAGCTGCACCAGGGGAGGTTTAGACTCAAAGTGAGGAGAAAGTTCTTCACTGAGCGAGTCATTCGTCATTGGAATGGGCTGCCCAGGGAGGTGGTGGAGTCACCGTCCCTGGAGGTGTTCAAGGGGAGATTGGACGTGGCACTTGGTGCCATGGTCTAGTCATGAGGTCTGTGGAGACAGGTTGGACTCGATGATCCTTCGGATCTCTTCCAACCTTAGTTATACTGTGATACTGTGATACTGTAATTATGGTGGTTTAGATCTGAAGACTCACTTCAGTGCAGCAGCAATAGTAAAATGAAGGTGAGTGTTTTAAAATGCCTTGCAATGCAGTAAACGAGCACTTACTGCACTGCAATGTGCAGGCAATGAGCTGCAGAAGGTTTATGTTACCACAGACACATTGCTCCAGGTTGTTCGGTTAGTGGGCTAATTACTGGACACTGCAAAAGACTCAAGCTTTAACTCCACTCTCCTCCCTAGCTCTGTCTCCTTCCCTCATCCCCAGCGATGCCTCTCTGTGTGGGCCTGACTCTCTTCTTAGACAGATTTCCTTCAAGGTTGTTATGACAGGACCTGGATATATAGCAGTGCAACTGGGCTTTTAGTTTTGTTTGCTTTTCAGAAGGTCCAAAGACGTCTGATGAATAGAGAGCAAGCTTATATTTTGTTCTCTTCTTTCTCTGCAAAGAAAGCTTATGCACTTTTGCTGACACGTTTGCATTCTCAAATGGCCAGCACTGAGATTTTTCATGCTCCAGTAATGACACCCAGCTTCTCACTGCTTAACCACTTTCTAGTGAGACTATCAATAGACCCATGCATATTTATCAGTTATTTGTCTTTATTTCTTTCCACTTACTCTAGCAAAAAAATATTTGTACTGGAAGAAATTGTGACTTTGGAATGTATTTTAACACAGTAGACAAAATAAGGACCGCTGACTTCCAGTTTTAAAGTCAGTGGTAAAACTCATCAGCTGCGCAAGAGCCTGAAGCTTAAAGGTAATAGGACAAGAGGTAGCTGAAGAGAGACCATTAATTACTGAGCCTCCATTCCCCCTCTCACTTGAATGGTATTAAAAGACACAGACATCTAAATTAAAAATAAATAGTCTGCAGTTCAAGGCATTCATTTAACCTTAGTATTGAAGGTTCTATCCAGGGATACAAGCTGGGACACAAAAATACAGGCTGATAATTTGGTGAATGCTCAGTATAAATTAGAACCATCTTTCTGCATTAACCAAACACAGATTATGACCCCAGGATACAATTTCCTCATCTGCAGCACAAGTAGACAGCATGTCTGTCACCTTTAGGATGTTTGCTTAGGTGGACCTGAGCTGGGTGCCCAACCCTGCCCCTCCAACCAGATGGCAGGAAACGTGACTGCTATGCCTTAGTGGGTGATAGAGCTTATTTCTGTGTGATCCCTGTCTTTTGTATGGCGAGTGGGGATGGAGATGGAAAAAAATACTTGATCAGTAAGAATCCCTGTCCAAATGAGGTGGAAACATCCTTGTAACAACATCATTTAGTTTTATGCCAGTCAGAGGCAGTTGACAGTATTAGCAAATCACTCGAGTTCTAAGAAGGAAAAACAACATTTAAAAATAGAATTGTGGAAATATTTCCTCCCTTTGTAAACTGTGCAATTCAAGCATTTCACATAAATATATTCTATTCAGTAAAAATTCATACCCTTCTGCCTGTCCCTCAGTTTCTCACTGCTAGCAATTGAGACAATCAATGAGAGACTGACACAATGCCCATATTGAGTAATTTTAGAGAAATCACAATAAGCTGTGACTGAGCTAAGAACTGAACCATATCTTAAGCTATATGTTAGTGCTTAGTCCTTTGAACTAAAAGCCTATGCAGATTGTATTAGGCTGTTCTCCAACAGCTAAGCACTCGATTCACATTTCCATTATAGGACAATAATTTACATTTTGCTCTTCTGGAAACACCCTGGGAAAGTCTATCACAGCATACTGACTCAGTAAATATGAGATTCCATTGCCTGGCATAGGATGCAGTCTCCCTGTTAACTAATGACATAGATTCCAGGCTTTGTCTGGACTTTTTTTGGCCTCTCTGGAAATTTATTTTAGCTAGTAACTGCAATTATTTAAATAACTTAATTTGTTTTGTCTTTTGCTTAGCATAGTACAGCTATGGCATAACACTTATTGCTATATTTATAAAACCATCTACTAATAGTAAAAATGAATAGTTATTTCATACAGAATGATATTTGATCTCAGAAACAAACACACCTTGTAGGACTATACACATGGGATGATAGCAGAGACCTTGAAACCATAGGTAAATAATGCCGTCCCAGTGTTATAAGGAGCTCACCAGAGATCAGTTACTAGTCATCAGCAGAGAGAGCTTAGTGAAATGATTTTAGAGGTAACTTCCACCTGACATCTGTAAAATGTGGTACAGATAGGAGATTCAGATGCAACATGGGCTTGCAGAAAGCTTGGAGAAAGAGAGGAATTGAAAGGTTTTTTGCAAACACAAAAATTACCTCAAGTGAATCCAAGGTTGAAGGAGAACAACTTGACAATGCTGCATTTCAACTGGAGGAGGACTTGCTTGCACACCCCTATAAGTCAGCAACCTCAAGGGCCTTGGAAACAGTGGTAATGTAAGCACCAGGGAGAGGTAAATGTTATAAAGTTTGTGTAATGTATCATTTAATGCTATGAAATTTGAACTGCTAGTGTTAGGATCATCATAATTGGGCTTACTATTCTTTGACTAGAATGTTAAGATTAATTAGAATAACAATAAATTCTTGGGTTTGCCTGTATGATATGTTCATTTTGCCCACAGAAAGGCTCTGAGCATAACAAGTTATTAAGAATGCAAGCAATCTGTTCTGAACTTGGATGCTATGAGCTGATAACACCATATATTCCAAAATCTCTAAAGTACCTTTCATACATTTAATAAATGCAACCTTCTGCTCCTATCCTGCTCATTTCATGATGGCATGTTGCAATTTTTTTCAATATAACATTGGCAGGAGAGAGCTGAGTCTTAAATCTCTAAGAAAGAAGAAGCTGCAAAATACAGGGTCAGTGACTATCTTAGCTCAGTGGCCACAGTCCTTAAACATCTTTTGCAGGGTAGTGCAAATGCAGCAGGGATATGGATGATTGGTGAAGGTGTACTGCACCGTACTCATCTAGAACACACAGTATCAGCAGCCCCATCCTGATCCATGCTGTGTTTCCACTACTTGTGCTGTGTAGCAAGCTGTGAGGCTCTGGAACAGTAGGGCTAGCACTGGCTGTGGGACAGCAGTATGTCCATTTCTTGGTCTTTACCTGGTTCACAATTGGGTGGAAAAGCATCCCAAGGGGCTGGCCAGGCTCAATTCTTTCTAGCATGTGGTTTCTCTTTGGTGAGTCCACTGCGTGTCTCATTGCTATGAGGTGCACGATTCCACATGCCATATTCCACAACATTCTGGTCATCATTTAGGAAGAGCATCCTACTCAGGGCTGCTAGGATGTTTGTGGGAGAAACAGTCTGACCCTGCTGTCAGAGGAAGGAAGAAGAGTTGTAAAGCCACAACTGTTATAACTGGGGAGGGCCAATCTTGCTAAAAGTAGTGGGAAGTTTATTTCAGACATCTGCAGGCTTCTTCTTACAAAATATCATCCTAGTCTCATACACAAGATTGGTGCAGAGGGTGTGATGGTACTCTAAGCTCAAACACAGCATTTATTCCCTATGCAGTAACAGATGGTGTCTGATTCATGGATCCCTGCCAGGAATACATCACTATGTATTTGGGTAGCTCAAGCCACTGTCTGTGAGATTAGTTTGTTGGCAGAGTGAAGAGTAACATCATGATCATGGTCTGCTGCACATTTCACAAGCTGCTAGTGACTGAAGGTAGGCCAGGTGCTCCTCTGGCTCTCACCTAGCCTCAGGCAGATGTGAGCAATTGCTTAAGCAACAGCAGCCTCGGGAAGGAAGGGACATGCGAAATGCATCTGTATGTATGTGCAATACAATACGTATTCCAGGAACATCATAGTGTCTTACCCTGTGTCCACAGATGTTCCAGCTAAAGTCCTTTTCTTAATACATATCCCCTTCCCCTATCCTCTCTGCAGAGAACAGACTCCTCACTTAATCATCCTGAGGTCAACAGCAAAATACTCAAGCTAATCATCTTACAAGAGAGATCCCTAATCAATTTGCTAAAGTAACTTATTTTCTAAAAGCCTTCTTAGTAATGAGAATGTACAGGTAATTCTTAAGCCATCCTAAGAACCACTTACTTATCTCTCTTCCAAACAGTAAACACACCAAAATGTTGTGTAGAGAGAGACATATGACACTTGTACAGAATACAGAATCAACGAGGTTGGAAAAGACCTTCCAAATCATTGAGTCCAACCTAACAACTAACACCATCTAATCAATGAAACCATGCCACCAAGTGTCACATCCAGCCTCTTTTTAAACACTTCCAGTAATGGTGACTCCACCACCTCCCTGGGCAGCCCATTCCAATGGCCAATCACTCTTTCTGTGAAGAACTTCTTCCTAACATCCAGCCTAAACCTCCCCTGGCACAGCTTGAGACTGCATCCTCTTGTTCTGGTGCTGGCTGCCTGTCAGAAGAGACCAACCCCCACCTGGCTACAACCTCCCTTCAGGTACACAGCAATAAGGTCTCCTCTGAGCCTCCTCTTCTCCAAGGTAAGCAACCCTGGCTCCCTCAGCCTCTCCTCATAGGGCTTGTGCCCCAAACCCCTCACCAGCTTTGTTGCCCTTATCTGTTCACATTCCAGCATCTCAACATCTTTCCTAAACTGAGGGGCCCAGAACAGGACACAGGAGTCAAGGTGTGGCCTAACCAGTGCTGAGTACAAGGGCAGAATGACTTCCCTGCTCCTGCTGGCCACACTATTCCTGTTGCAGGCCAGGATGCCATTGGCCTTCTTAGCCACCTGGGCACACTGCTGTCTCAAGTTCAGCCTACTGTCAACCAGTACCTCCAGGTCCCTTTCTGCCTGGCTGCCCTCCAGCCACTCTGACGCCAGCCTGTAGCACTGCATGGGGTTTTTGTGGCCAATATATAGAACCCAGCACTGAGATGTGTTACATCTCATGCCATTGTCACCAGGGGCTCCCTGAAATCAGTCCTGTCATAGGAGGCTTCCTCAGAAAGGCATAACTCATGAAATGGTGAATGTTGCAGGTTGATTCAGTTGTAAGGGAAACAAGGACAAGAGTATTCTCACCAAGGAACTGACTAATAGTGGAGGATAATGTACTTAATTGTGGTACAGTGCAAATATAGTCATAATATGGAGTGTGAGAAAGTTACTGTCAAAAAGTAAATTGGCAGAAGGGTACATCAGTCAGTCAGGCCACAGGCAACAATTGAAGAAAAGATATTTGTCCCACAGGAGGAATAAAGAAGCACAGAAAAAAAAATAGCTTTGTTTTGGCTTGTGCTTTTAAAAAGAAGTCCACCCCCTTTCCACAAAAAACTTCAGAGATAATTTCTTAATTTTGGTTGAGCTTTGAATAAAGATCATTTGTGTTAGGATTATTGTGGTCTTTATGTCCATGGGGATAACTGGTTGCCAGGCAGGCTATCCTTGATTTGTGAGGCCAGCTCATATTAGTCATAGTCAGCTGGGGTTGCTGCAGCATCATCTAGAATCCATTAAACACATTAACTCAGCAGAACAACAATTCTGCATGCCTGTGCTGGCTTTCTGCAAGGGAAGCAAAGACAGAGCCTTTGCAGTTATGGGCAAAGCCTAGCAGTGACACAAAAGACCTCTGTGCGCTAGACAGAAGCATACATGAGGCCAAGTACTACTCAAAACAGGGAGTAGAAATGTTCTTGAGTAAGATATCTGATGCATTTATTCACCAAACAATCACTGGAAGACATGAGGCAGTGTTATTTTAGATGTTACTTTTGAGAGCCACGACAATGTCATAGAAGGTCATGGAGGATAGTTTTGGATTAAGTGACAATGGCCTTTTTAAAGAGAGCAAATTTGGGTAAACTAGGAATGCTGATTAAGAAATATGAATGGCTGGAAATGGGACTTGAATACTGAAATGACTGAGGATTTATTCAGATCAAGGTTAGTGAAAAGTGTCAGGAATGTGCATGACAAGCAATCTGCAGACTTTCTTGTAATAGTAATCTACCCCTACTTCCCAAAAGAGGTATTAGGAAGAATCAGAGAGCTTGGAAGGAGCAAAAGAAAGCTAGATCAGCTCAGGCTATGACTACATTACTTGGCTGCAAGCACTTCCTTGTTCCTTGCTCTGGGTGTATGCTTCTGATACATTCCAAATCCCATTTCATTGTTTTCCAGGTGCTTTAAGAAAAGCTTTAAGAAGTATTTGATCTGAATCACTGGAGGATCGAGTTCCTCTAATAAACTGCAGCTAAGTGTGTACATGGACACAGAAAACTGTAATCAGGCAGCATTTGGTGCAGCAAAAATTTCCTGTGGTGGAGACAGGTTAGTATATACCATTAAAATGTAGTTTATCATATTAATAAACAGAAGATTATTCAGATATCAGGGAAAACAAGAAGAGAAATGAGACAGTAATTTTATACAGATACATGGAAAATCGTTAAGACTGTTCTTGGCCTGCCCTTGATAATATATGACATAGTGCTGAGCAGAGATGCAAAGCCAGTGGTGACCTTTGGACAGTAAAATGGAAGTCATAAGAAGCAAACTTAAATGGCAGACTATGAGGACAACAGAAGTACCAAGACTTTTGAACTGATATGCCATCTTGGCCAGTAAGTAGTCTAACCATGCTTTCAGGGCAATGAATTCATCTTCTAGTAGAGGGAAACAGGGGCACTGGCAAGAGACGTACAGAAAGCACTACTTCTTTTAAACCCCAGCTACCTGTAAGCACAGGCTTAAAATGCCTGCATGTTCTATTTCAAAGTCAAGTGTGGGGTGAATTTACTCTCAGTTGACTCAAAGGCCTTAATAAATTGATTGAAGTCTGAAAAAAATGTGAAATTAGATAATCTCTATTGCTGAAACTGGAAGGAAAGAAAATACTACAAACTGATGCACAGCGTCTGAACATTTGACAGTGAAAGGCTCAGGTAAAGATGGATATGAATTCACTATGGATAGGCAGAGGCTGGGAGCAAAAAGATTTTTAGACATTACAGTATCACAGTATCACAGTATCACAGTATAACTAAGGTTGGAAGAGACCCCAAGGATCATCAAGTCCAACCTGTCCCAACAGACCTCACGACTAGACCATGGCACCAAGTGCCACATCCAATCTCCCCTTGAACACCTCCAGGGACGGTGACTCCACCACCTCCCTGGGCAGCACATTCCAATGACGAACGACTCGCTCAGTGAAGAACTTTTCCTCACCTCGAGCCTAAACCTCCCCTGGCACAGCTTGAGACTGTGTCCCTTTGTTCTGGTGTTGGTTGCTTGGGAGAAGAGACCAACCCCTTCCTGGCTACAACCATCTTTCAGGTAGTTGTAGAGGGCAGAGCAGTTCCAAAGCAAGCTTCCCAAATGATATGGGGGGACCGGGGGGTGGGGAATTGTTAAAAAGCTAGCTAATTTGTAGATGAGACTTGTCTGGATTATGAATAAATCCTTAAGAAAATAACTTGGGAAAGAAAGATGGTGTAGAATTTACTGGAAGTTTTTTCTTTCTTATGTGCAGTTTCTTACAGGCTCAGGATGATATTCCTGCAAAGCAAACATTTCTGTTTGCAGTTTGCTACTTTGACCCGGGCTGCTCTGCAAGGCAAGAATAGTTCCAGGTCAGGACTGTGGAGCACTCAAGGATGATACAATAGTCAATTGACAGCCCAAGGATATTGCCACAGTTTTCCATTCCTTTGGTTGGTATGCTTTTCAGATTATTACAGCTGGAAAAGTACTTACTTCCTTTCTCATGAAATGCAAAAAATGATGTTATTCTTTGGGGGAAAAAAAAAAAAGCCTTCGTAGGCTTTGAGATTTTAAAGTCACAAGTGCTAAAAATCATGTTGTCCCTACATTGGCAAGTTGATTGTCTGATGTTAGTTGTATTCACAAGTTTGCATCCTAGGTAGAAACAGGCAAAGAGACAGAAGTTAGGAGGATATTGAGCTTCTTAGAGGCCCCAGTCTACTCTGTTTTCCTGAACCTGGTCCATAGATATGGAAAACCTGAAAAAAAAAACCCTAAGAAAAAAAGCAGGAGAGTAGGAATCAAAAGTTCCTTGATGGTCATGGAGAGCTGAGTTGATGTAGCCTACTCACATAAACATTTGTTAAGTGTACTTGTTTATTTGAAGTGACTCCATTTAGCTAGTTCTGGAGCTTATGCTGGAGGGGCTAAAGGGTTTGATAAAACCATGTGAGTAGCAATAAATATCTGAACAACATTGTCACAAGTGATAGATGTTCATTGGGTGCTCTTTTATTTCACAAGACAGACATCTATTGACCATGTTTCCTCATGTATGTGACTTCTCAATGTATTATTCATGAGGTGGATATCCCAAAGTCCCTATTGCAGATAGGCAAGAGAAATTTACTTTCACACTAGAGCCTTGTAATGAGCTCTCAGTTGACATCACTGCCAAGATATTAATATTGGAACTAAATTTCTATTATTACAGGAGGCACTCTCACCTACATGAAGAGTAGCTGTCTGGGGTTTGGTTGGGATAAGGTTCCTTCACAAGAAGCTGGAAGGGAACATAGCAAGGACAGCCAGCTGAACCAGTTAATGGGTATTTGATACCATGCTGATGTCATGTACTTTATATAATGGAAGGGCTGGGGTAAGGGTAAGGGAGGGGGTTTCTCAGAGTTTGGACTGTGACTCACGGCATGAGATGCTTCTTTTTTCTGGTGCTCTCTTTTGTTCTGCTTCTGGATTTTCTCTTGAGGCACCTTTCCCTTTGGAAAGAGTGGGCAAAAAAATGAAAATAAAAAGTACTTTTGAAGTTAGAAGATAACACCGACAGAGATAACAGATTTGAACTGATTACCTAGATATATCCTTTTTTCCCTCCTCTGCAGCTTTTAGAGAAATCAGTTGCAGGCAGACTTCAGAAATACTCAGCCCAGTAAACTAATTACCAAGGCAACCTTGACAATAACTCAATTTGGGGAGAAACAATAAGCACCTTATATGAGTGTCCTGTTTTAAAACAGCCTGCTTTCACAAGCAAGCCCTCCACACACGGATCGGGAGGGAAAGCAATACAAAAGCCCCTGTGGGTTGAGGTAAGGAGTTTCATGGAAATAAGCGCAACAAAAGCAGAAGCAGCAGCAGAAGCCAGCAACAAAATGACCCCTCCCTCCTCAACCCAGTGGAAAAGACCAATGACCCCAAAACTGGAAACTAAAGCAGCAACTGGAAACAGGAAGCTGCAATTGGAAACAGGAAACCTGTCGTGATACAATCTTAACTACAAGCCCCAAGATACTTCGCTCTGGCCACCAGCACTTTCATTTTGAAGCTGTCATGACATCAGCATGGTATTGAATACTCACCCATAGATTCAATTGGCTAAACCCATGACAATCAGTATCCCATTTAAACCCCATTCAGTGTCTCATAATGCACTTTTCAGTGAACTGCCTGTATCTTTGTATGCTTGTATGCTTTTCAAAACCTTTTGCTGCTACTCCAGCCACTTTCCTAATGCTTTACATCCATTGACTCTTACTAAAATCATGCCCATTAATCTCTCAGAGAGATCTTAATTAAAAGAGCTTCCCCACCACATCAGAATTTTTAGTTCCTAATCTACCAGTGCTCGCCAATGCAAATAACTATCTAATTGAAAATGTGTCTTTTGAATCAACAGAAATGGATGGTTAAATTGAATGTATTAAATTAACTGAAGTAGATGATTTTAAAAATGCTTTTTAAAAAGCACTGGACCAACTGAGTAGCATTTTGTTTGGTTATTTCCTCTGTGTAAAAGCTACATGTTTTTGATACAAGGATATTATCTTGAAATAAGTTCATTCAGGAAAACAATCTTTCATGTTATTTAAGCAACTGTACCATTGTTTATCCAGATTAAAAATAGTCTTGTCAATTCACTTTGTCTGTTTGTATTCAATTCTAAATTAGCAATTTGAGTTTCTACATCACATTTCGGATGTTTGAGTCCTACTCAGGAATGCATTAGGCTTTATGACCACAACATGCAGATCTTTCATCTGTGGGTTTTTTATTTCCTTGAAATATGAAATCAAAGAGGAATTTGAAGTAGAAATTTGTGACAGTAAGTGCATTTAAATCAAAGCTTAGGCTGTACAGAACTTTGCTTGAAACAAGACATTTTGCTTGAGGAGTACTTGTAAGTCAAGGAATGCACATGTCCAGTGCTGACATGCTACATGCACCCAAGCATTTAACTAACATTCAAAAAAACACACTTCAAGAGAGCTGTACATTTCAAAGCAATCCATTTAATTTCATCCAGTGAATGTAAGCTTCAGGAGTGTAAAATTCATATGGTGCAAACATTGTGGTGTGATTTTTCAGTTATTTCTTTTAAATTGCTGCAGGATAACCCTTACTCTTCTCCAGTAAGATTACCTGCCTCATAGATGAGGGAAGGGCCTAGGATACTGTCTGTCTGGACTTTAGTAAAGTCTTTGAAACTGTCTCTCACAGCATTCTCCTTCAGAAATTCATTGCACAAGGCTTGGATAAGTGCACCCTGCACTGGATGAAAAAAACGGAAGGATGTCTGGGTCCAGAGAATGGTGGTGAATGTAGCTAAATCTGGCTGGTGCCCAGTCACTAGCGATGTCCCCTGGGGTTCAGTACTGGGGCTTGTTCTCTTTAATATCTTTGTTAATGATCTGAATGAAGGGATTGAGTGCACCCTCAGGAAGTTTGCAGATGACACCAAGCTGGGTGGTTGTGCTGATCTGCTAGAGGGTAGGGAAGATTTACAGTGGGATCTGGACAGGTTAGACCCATGGGACAAGACTAATTGTATGAAGTTCAACAAGGCCAAATTCCTGGTACTCCACCTGGGTCACAACAACCCCATAATAAGTTACAGACCTGGGGATATGTGGTTGCAAACCTGCAACTTGGAGAGGCAGGACCTGGGTTGATAATTGACTCAGTGAGTCAGCAGTGTGCCCAGGTGGCCAAGAAAGCCAGTTGGCATCTTGGATTGTACTAGAAACACGGTGATCAGCAGGAACAGGGAGGTGATCAACCCCGCTGTACTCAACACTGGTGAGGCCACACTTCAAGTACTGTGTTCAGTTCTGGGCCTCTCACTACAGGAACAATACTGAAGTGCTGGAGTGTGTCCGGAGAAGGGCAACAAGGCTTGTGAAGAGCCTGGAGCACATGGTCTATAAGGAACATCTGAGGGAGTTGGGGTTGTTCAGTCTAGAGAAGAGGAACCTGAGGGAAGACCTTATGCCTGAAGGGAGGTTGAAGTGAGGAGGGGGGCAGCCTCTTCTGCTTGGTGTCAAGCAACAGGACAGGAAGAAATGGTTACAAGCTGTGCTAGGAGAGGTTCAGGCTGGATATTAGGAAATAATTCTTCACTGAAATGGTTATCAAACATTGTAACAGTCTGCCCAGGGCAATGATGGAGTCATCATCCCTGGTGGTGTTCAAGAAGCATGTGGACCTGGTGCATAGGGGCATGGCTTACTGTTGACCCTTCAGTGCTGGGTCGAAGGTTGGACTGGATGATCTTTGATGTCTCTTCCAACCATATCTATATATAGTCTGTGGTTCTTCTAGCTAAGCTGCAATTCTTTCTGCACTCATTGTTGATAGGGTGTATATATTTGATATTATCTTCTGTCCTGAAAGAAATAAAAGATAAACCTAAGTTTTTCCTGATATGTTGATTGCACTGTTGTGGAAAAGCTTTTGATATACTATGTCATGTATGAAAGCAACAGATATCCCCTTAAAATCATCTGATAATTGCTTTCTGCTGAGACACTCACTTTGCAAAGCAATGTGCCTTATTGCTGAGACTTCAGTTTTTGATTCTTTTCTCAAGTTGCCATGTTCAGGAGTCAGTCCACAAAGTCTGGCTATACACATCAGGTGTTGTTTGATGCCATCTGTTTTTATGGCTTAATTGATGACTTTTCAGGTGTCACACTTATTGGTGTTGATGGCAGGAAGTCATGAAGACTGTATCCCATGTGAGGCTTACCATGCTGAAGCAGGATAACAGTGACCACAGCCCCAGTTCCCCATCCCTCTGCACTGCTTGGGAGAGGTGGTAGAAGAGTTAGGACTAAGCTGAGGCTAGGAAGAAAGTTATATAGACCTGGATGAGGGGATAGAGTGTACCCTCAGCAAGTTTTCAGGTGATATGAAACTGGGAGGATTGGATGATACACCAGAAGGCTGTACAGCCATTCAGTGAGATCTGAACAGGCTGGAGTGGTGGGCAAAGGGGCAAATGACATTCTACAAGAATAAGTATAGAGTCTTGCACCTGGAGAGGAACAACATCATGCACCAGTACAGATTAGGGATTGACCTGCTGGAAATCAGCTCCATGGAGAAGGGACCTTGGAGTCCTGATGGAAAATAAATTATCTATATGCCTTTGTGGCCAAGAAGACCAATGGTGTCCTGGGTGCATTAAGAATAGTGTGGCCAGCATGTCAAGGGAGGTTCTCCTCCCCCTCTATTCGTCCTAGGTGAGACCACATCTACAGTATTGTGTCCAGTTCTGGGCTCCCCAGGTCAAGAGGGACAGGGATATGCTAGAAAGTGTCCAACAGAAGGCTACAAGGATGATTAAGGGACTGGATCATCTGTCTTATGAAGAAAGGCTGAGAGATCTGGGGCTGTTTAGTCTGGAAAACAAGACAACAGAGGAGATCTTATTAATGTTTACAAATATCTTAAGGGTGGACATCAAAAGGAAGGTGATAATCTCTTTTCAACAATGTCCTGTGATAGGACAAGGGGAAATTGATGCAAACTGGAACATAAGAAGTTCTACCTCAACATGAGGAAAAACTTCTTTACTGTAAGGGTGATGGAGCACTGAAGCACACTGCCCAGAGAGGTTATGGATTCACTTTCTCTACAGACTTTCAAGACCTGTCTGTATGTGTTCCTGCATGACCTGCCCTAGTTGATCCTGCTTTAGCAGGGGGATTGGACTTGATGATCTCTGGAGGTCCCTTCCCACCCCTAACATTCTATGATTCTATGAAAGTGTTCTTAGTATTGTTCTTATTCTGTCTATCTTTGTTATTATTGGAAATAAAATTATTTCCCCAAGTTAAGTCTGTTTTGCCCATGATGGTCATTGGTGAGTGGTATCCTTGTCCTTATCTCAACCCATGTGTTTTATCTTTTTCATTGTATTTTTTGTTCCCGTGCTGCTGAGAAAAGGAAGTAAGAGAATGGCTTCATGGGCAATTGGTGACCAGCCAGCATTAGCCCACCACAGTCCTTTGAGGCATAGAAAGTAATGATCAATGCCTACAGCTTTTAGATGTAGTTCTTGGGATAAAATAATTTTCAAACAGTATTGGACATTTGACCATCCCAGCACCTACGGATCACCATCCCAGGCACCTCCTCCACGTTCCCATTATTCTTCAAACCATCTGCAAGAGGGAAGGTTTCTGTTCCCCAAAGGGCAGACAACAGAAATCTGCTCCTTCTTAAAAAAAATTAATTCTACCTACTCTTCTCTTTTAGTTAAACCTCTTATCTGGAGAGCCTTAACTAATCTTCCCTATGGAACTGCTCACCAGGAGCCCCGGTAGCACGCCGTGATCGTATAGTGGTTAGTACTCTGCGTTGTGGCCGCAGCAACCTCGGTTCGAATCCGAGTCACGGCATCGCCCCACAGTGCCACGGCACACGGCCTCCTCTTTTGACCACACTGAACAAAAACATTCTGGGCCCCTCAGTTTAAGAAGGACACCAAGACACTTGAACGTGTCCAGAGAAGGGCAACAAGGCTGGTGAGAGGCCTTGAGCACAAGCTCTACAAGGAGAGGCTGAGGTAGCTGGGATTGTTTAGTCTGGAGAGGAGGAGGCTCAGGGGTGACCTCATTGCTCTCTACAACTACCTGAAGGGTGATTGTAGCCAGGAAGGGGTTGGTCTCTTCTCTCTAGCAACCAGCACCAGAACAAGAGGACACAGTCTCATGCTGTGCCAGGGGAAGTTTAGGCTTGAGGTGAGGAGAAAGTTCTTCACAGAGAGAGTTGTTAGCCATTGGAATGTGCTGCCCAGGGAGGTGGTGGAGTCACTGTCCCTGGAGATGTTCAAGAGGAGATTGGATGTGGCACTTGGTGCCATGGTCTAGTAGTCATGAGGTCTGTGGTGACAGGTTGGACTTGATGATCTTTGAGGTCTCTTCCAACCTTGGTGATACTGTGATACTGTGACTTGAGAGTAAAATAAAGCTTTGATCCAGCTGGCATGTCTTTGCTTTAGTCTGTGCATCAGCACCTGTGTCATTTTCTGCACTTACCTGCAAAGTGGAACAGTGCAAGCTACTGGTCTGCTCTCAGCTGTTGGCTAAGCATTTACAGCACTGTGAGGAAGAAGAGTCTCTTAAGAGGACCACCAAGACATTAACTTTAGAATTCAGAGTTCCCCTTCCTTTCCTGTGATGTATTCCAGTGTCTCAAGTGCCAGGAGAAAGCAATGTGCTTTCATCAGAGAAGCCAAGGAGACAGGTTATGCTCCCAATTGCTGCAACTTTGACTGTACTGTGATGAATTTACCCCCTTCTCTCTCTGGGTGACATGGTCCCTGAATTCCCCCAAAGATGGCTGATAAAAGCTTGGTCCTGAGGAACATGAAGAAAAAAATTGAATGACAGGATTCTTTATAAATAAAATAAGATGTGTCTTTGTTTCCCAGATGCACATATAATAGGAAAGTTAGGTGGAAAAAGGCTGTCACTGGAACCAGCATCTATCTGTGATTGAAGCCGATAGCGATGAATGTCATGAACAACATACATGAACAAAGCAGGGAACAACAATGAGTCATTCTGGAGCAAAAGAAGAAGCAGAAACTTATTTTTGCCTTTAAACGTCATCCAGTGTAGACTTTCTGCTTTTTGAGGGAAGGGAGGGAGAATCCATCATATAATGGATTCTCATTTTGTGTATGAGTGGTAACTATTACCTTCAGATTATTTGAATGAAGTATCAGCCAATCTAAAACTATGTTTCTGGGTGGCTGCTGTGTCAAGAAAATGTTAATATCTGAAAAATGACAGATTGGGACTGGAACACAGATATGCAAAGTACTGCTAAAGAGAGGCTCAATGGCACTATTCAGCTTTAATTTGGCCTGTGGTGCATACTTGGGCCAAAAACTCATCACAGTTTTATATCTTAATGGCTGAGATCTGTAAATAAAGGTTTTCTAAGTGTGGAGGGATACAGCCTGGAATTTCTTCTTCTAGTACTATTTAATAAACATCAGAACAATAGAATTATTCAAATTTGCTTTGAAGAAATTTGAGTACTGTTCTGCTCAGGGACTCTAGTTCTGAAGTATATGTTTCAGTCAAAGACATGATGGAAGGTTTTGTAAACTGTCCAAGCTAGCTTTACCAAATGCAGTTGAATGTTGATACTAGCTTTCCAAGTACTTTCCTCAGATCCCAAATTGACTTACAGCCTGCACCAATTCACAGATTGCTGCAGAAGTCCCCACTGCATAGCCAGCTTTGCTATTATAGGCTAAGTATTAATATGCTCAGGCTATGCTGATGTCAAGACTGGCTGCAGAATAAACTCTCTGTAAAACACTTACGACATGTAATTAAGGAAATCCTCATATTTGACACAGAACAGTCCAGCACAATGGACTCTGCCAGTTCTCAGGATGGTTGGAATGCCATCCATAGATCACAGGTCTATCGTACAGAAATTTGGGGAAGTATAAGGTGTTCATAATGCTAAGGCAAGGCATGACCCTTATTGTGCAAAATGAGGGAGTAACTGCCCCAGTTCATGTCTGTTCTGCACCAGCACAGTGAATCTACAGTCAAGACTGCAAAAGGAAGGCTGTTGCACAGCCATTTTCTCTACAGTTCTCAAACCCTTAGTTTTGACAACTAACCAGATCAATAAGTGTTTTTGAAACTAGGGCTTTAGCTCAAATCTCTTAAATGCAGGAGGAGAGGATTTACTTGAGCCAGTTTATTGGTGGATGGTTAGAAAGATGTGAGAACTGACCCATGGAGAGAAAATCGTAGTGGGAAGATCAATTTATTTATGAATATCAGTTTCAGTGTTCACAGAATTAATGAAGCCTGCTTTCCAATGGGTGTATGTGTCACAGTCTATTGACTATTTAATTAAATTATATCAGGGCTGCAAAATAAACTCAACCCTTTTAAGACCTCAGTGAATCTACACAGGGCATACTACCTGACTGGCATCTATCACTCTTTGTGATGTAAGAACTAAGACCAAAAAACTCCATACACTTTTCCTGCATAACTGATCACAGACAATGAATAACCTTCTGTGCTCTAATTCCTTAGGAAAATAAGCTTTAAAAATTTGTAATTAATACAAGAAAATTAATTTCTGATAAAACTCTTCATTAGATCTCTTGGGTAATGTATTATGTCTGCTTCCATCACACTTTTCCTCTTTTGCTTGTACAATCTGCACACAAAGCATTCATCGTCTTCTGCTGCTCTGAAAACCACACAGAATATTTTGGGTCCTAACACAACAAAAATAATAATAATGATACATATGACTGGATGCTGAAGATCAGAACTTGTAGTTTGAAATCCTAGAACAGATGGATGTCAGATATAGGCTATTGACCAGAATTTTATTCAATTTACAGCCCTACGCATCCACAAGAAATCCATTACTTTGCAGCAGTACTTTGGCAGGCTTTAAATTTTCACTGGTGCTGATGAAATCAGAATTTGACCCAGTTTGATAGATTATACAGGATCAAAAGCATAAGTAAGAGAGCAATAAATCACATCCTAGAGAGAAGAAGGGAGTTCAGCCTCTGACCGGTGAATTTCAGGAACTGTACATTAATGTAGGAGGTCCCCTTTGTATTGCTCACTTTTCATTTTCCTCTCAGACCACTCAATTTAATGATGCTGTGAAAGTTACACCCATTTCTATCTGCTGCACTTAGAAAGGGGAATGGATCTTTCCCGGAGCTATGCTAAGCCGGAAATTTTACAACCTTGTCCTGACATGGCTGCATTTTACAGTTTATTTCTTCTGTGTGTAGAAGTGGGGTGAACAGGCAAGTCACCCCAAGTGATAGCAACTGGGAAGACTTAATTCTGCATGTCCTTTCCTTAAACTACACAGGTACCACTCATGCTTACTCAAGACAAAGATTTATTATATTGTCTCCATGTTTCCTCTTTTCTCTGACACCGTGGAACAGTTGAAGGAATTTATTTTAAATAAACAAATGCAAAAAGCCAGCCAGGAAGGATGAATCTCTTTGCAAATACCTGACAGTTGCAGTAACCATCTTCCTTCTGTAGAGTCTGGGAACTGGGAGGGCAAGCAAAGAACTTGCTCTTTTATTGATGTGTTTACATCTCATTGGCATTTTCAGAGACCATGTTTCATAGTCCCTAATCATTTGCCATATGAATTTGTCTTGTTTTTCTATTCCTTGCCCTTATTTATGTGTGTATTCTTGCTTTAAGGGGAAAAGACAGCAGCCCAGAAGAAGCCTTATGCAGAGAACATGAGATGGAAACAAAGAAGTGATGCCTACTTGATGGACTTTATGTACCCTGTTGAAGACTGTTTATAAGACATGCAGCAGATAAAACATTGTAAGGAGAGCATCAAGAAGTAACTGCCAGTCCTTTCTCTATTCAATACTATAAATTCAGGGAGGGGAGAAAAATTAATGTTTGAGTTTAATTCCTTTAGCTAATCCAGCTGACTAAAAGTGCATAAATCTGCTTGGTCTCCTTGGCTTCTTCAGTTTTGCAACAGTAACCCGCCACTTCACTTTGAACTTTCCTGCAACATAATCAGGGATTATTGGCAATTGTTCTAGGTCAGTTGGTGTTCCCCAGGGCTCAGTTCTGTTTAACACCTTTCTCAGTGATTTGGATGAGGAGATTGAGTATGCGCTCAGTAAGTTTACAGACTTACTGGGTGGATGTGTTGATCTGTCGGAAGGAAAGGAAGCACTGTAGAGACATGATCTGAAGGCAATGATAGGAGATTAAACAAGGTGAAGTGTCAAGCACTGCACTTGGGCCACAACAACCCCGTGCAACACTACAGGCTTGAGGAAGAGTGGCTGGACAGCTGTCTGGCAGAGAAGGTCCGGGGAAGGGGGGTGGAAGACAGCCAGATGAATATGAGCCATCAGTGTGCTTAGGTGATCAAGAAGGCAGATGGCATGCTGGCTTGTTTCAGGAATAGTATGGCTGGCAGGTCTAGGGATGAGATTGTCCCCCTTGGCACTAGTGAGGCCACATCTTAAATACTGTTTTCAGTTTTGGGCCCCATGCTACAAGAAGGACTTAGAAATGAATGAGTGTGTCCAAAGAAGAGCAACTAATCTGGCGAAGGGCTTTGAACACAAGTATTATGTGGAGTGGCTGAGGGAACCTGGGTATTTTAGTCTTCAGAAGGTGGTGGCTGAGGGCAGACCTCATCGCCCTCTACAACAACATCAAAGGAAGGTGGCGCAAGGTAGAGGTTGATCTCACATGCAACAAGTGACAGGACAAGAGGAAACGGCCTCAAGTTGTGCTAGGGAAGTTCAGGTTGGATATCAGGAAAAACTTCTTCACAGAAGGAATTATCAAACATTAGAACAGGCTGCCTAAGAAGTGGTGGAGCCACCTTCCCTACAGGTATTTAAAAGACATGTAGATGTGGGCCTTAGGGACATGGTTTAATGGTAGTTGCTTAGCCATAGGGGTGGGATTGCAAGCTCTAGGCATGTGGTTGGATTTGATGACCTCACAGGCCTCTTCCAACCTCAAAAGTTCTATGATTAGTTGTAGAAAGTGTGAATTCTCTTGCCTGGAGAAGAGGAGGCTCAGGGGAGACCTTCTTGCTGTCTACAGCTACCTGAAGGGAAGTTGTAGCCAGGAGGGAGTTGGTTCTCTTCTCCCAGGCAACCAGCACCAGAACAAGAGGACACAGTCTCAAGCTGCACCAGAGGAAGTTTAGGCTCAAGGTGAGGAGAAAGTTTTTCACAGAGAGAGTTGTTAGCTGTTGGAACGTGCTGCCCAGGGAGGTGGTGGAGTCATTGTCCCTGGAGGTGTTCAAAAAGGGATTGGACGTGACACTTGGTGCCCTGGTTTAGTAGTCATGAAGTCTTGGGTGACAGGTTGGACTTGATGATCTTTGAGGTCTTTTCCAACCTTATTAATTCTATGATTCTATGATTATCTCCTTCACATTCTTCTACTACTCATGTTTCATGGGGAGCAGTCTTGTGTGCACTAAAGAAAGGCCTCTTCATCTCACCACATACACCCTCTACAAGAGTGAAAAAAAAAATCTGTATATTCAAAGATGATTAAATTCTGATTATACAGACATACCTAAGTATCAGGACAAGTTCCCCTGATGGCAATGGAGGCTTATGATTATTGAAAATAAGGAAGTTTATATGAACCTCAAGAAAAATACATAGACTGGTTTTGGGACTGGTTGGATCTAAACAAATAAACTAAGGTGTCTTACACAAGACTCTGAAGTCAAGATTCTGAGCTCAGTTGCAAGGTCAACTGTCCACAAGGCTGCAAATAAAGCACTCCCCAAAGTATTGTGGAGTCTTTTGTTCATGATCCAGATAGCAGGAGACATTCAGAAATATAAGTTTTTCTCATCCTCTTTTGTTTTTAAACATGTGGAATTTTTGTCTGCTGTGGATCCAGGCTCTATTTCACATGTGTAAGTTGAAATATTCTTTCAAATTAATTTCTGTAACCAGACAAGGCTATTCAACACAGCAATTTACACACAATTATTAAAAATGCTGAAGTCAGGAAAATATGTATGTCACAGATTTTGCACAGTACAGTATTATGTAAGCTTACTGCAAGAATAATTTGCCTTGATAAATGCAGTATTTCATTATCGTACGCATGGCCCTTACACCCAATTCTTAGAGGCACCAAGTGCCACCTTACTAGGTGGTGATAAAGTGTTGACAAATATGCTCAACCCAAAAGATTGAGGCCTGAGGGAAGACTGACTCTTTCCAAAGACAGTTTAGTCATTGAACTGCCTGAGCTCTTATTACACATTGATTTCTAGAGCATGGGCTATATGATGTCTAGTACAAAGTTTTCTAAGCAAAGATACTCTAAACACATTTGTTGAATCACCCTAGAGGACGTTGCAAGACCCAAATGTATTTCCTAGCACATGAATAGGAATATCCCCAGAAGTCCTCCATGAAAATGTAAACAATCAACAGTGGCTGGAAAACTCAAGCCCCTGTAGTATTAAAATAATCTTGCTGGATCACTTTAAAGTCAAAGGTGGAAGTTTTTGCAGACGAAAAACTGTGCCTATTAAACCCATGCTCGTGATGTGATTAGCTGTTGACTTTCAGTTCAGAGAAAAATATTTGATTGACCAATCTTTGATAAGAAGAAGAAATTTCTGCTAAATTTTCCTCCATGGAAAGGTAGAGGAGACCAATGGGGAGCACACACACACACTTTCAAAACCTAGCTGCTTTCAAAGGATTTTTTTTTTTTTTTTAACTTGCTTTCAGGGGAAAAAAAATATCCACAGATCGGAAAGCCTATTTGTTATGTTACCACGGGACAGTCTTTTGAAGAGTTATAGAACCGGCTGAGAAATATGACCAGAGTGCAGTAAAATGAAGTGCTGAGGCAACGCAATATAGTTAAGAAGCTGTGACAGCATAAAACTAGTGTCAGCATGAAAAATACAGACTTGCCTATTATGTATTTATAATGAACAAAAATTAATTCTGATGCAGATATCTCTTTAGTGGACATTCTCAATACACAGCTGTTCAGTGTGGCTTTGCAAAGATGATTTATGTTCTCATTTGTAGCAATGCATAGGAGCTCTGCAGTTCCATGCCTGTCAGGTGGAAGTACTTCTTGGTATATAGAATATTGGTGAATATAGCTTTTATTGAAACAAAGAAATAAAAACCCTTCCTGATTCTTTAAGGGGATCCATTACTTCCTTATTCTTAGATTACTTACATTATTTATTCTTCTCTCTGTCTTTTCAATCTATTCTGTAAAAGGATTCTGCCCTGTGAACAATAAAGTCCAATTTTACTATGATGCCTCCAGAGAAAACTCCCATGGGAGAAGTGTTAAACAGTTGGCCAGCCTATGTTTCTAGTTGTGGTTGGTGTTTTTTTTCACTTGATATTTTATCTTTGAGATAAGGCTGTCCCATTATTAGATCCTTTTACACTCCTGTTTATCCATCATTGTCTTGTTTCTCATGTATCATTAGCAAAACTGCTTTGCTTAAAATTGAGTCAAGATAATTTCTTGTGAGCTTATGATTCATATGGGTACAGCTGAAAGACCAGGCTTTTGATTTGTAAGCTATCTGAGGCAGAGTTTGTCTTTCTGGTCATTCATGTGAGTGGTTGCCAGTCAGTGATGATTTGCAAGGGTGATCCATGCTAATTGCTGTGACCACCCAAAACCTGACGTAAACAGCTGGTATAATAGAAAGATTAATAACCCTGGCCTGGTTTCACATCAACCAAGCACCACAGAATAATATGACTGCTTAATGTTTTCCTAGAATGTATTTCTAACCCAGAATTTTGTTAATGTGCACTAATATGTAATGTCCTCATATACTATGATGATGTATCTTGATACTGTGTATCACTCCCTTGTTGCTAGCAGTGAAAGAATGCACACAGAGATCTGTAGGATATGGCAGCAGGTATCCAAGTAGAAAGAAATTCCTTTACAATCAAATTTGGATCACCCATACTACATTATGTTAGTTACACCCTCCCCTTCCAAGAAAACAAACCCCTGCCTAAATCAAAATCTTTTATCAACAGAAGAATGATAGAGAATCTCATATGAAATGTTACCTTTTCTCTGGTAAATTTAATAAGCCACAAATAGGAACAGTATCCTATCATAAGCAGAGATCTTTACCTAAGAATCAGAAAATCAGTAAGGAAGCAACTGCATCTCTTCTATGCACATCATTGGACCACAGGTACTTAATCCAGGTTTTATAATGCATTGACAGTCTGCATACAAACCCGGAGGTAGTTTAAGTGTTTTTGATTGATAAATTGCCCTTTCCAATGCATATTTTCATTGGAAGTACCCAATTCTCTTAGGAAACGATGCCTTTACTTTGTGGTTTGGGTGTTTTGTGTTTGTTCATTTGTTTGTTTGTTTGTTTTTAATGGACCTGTTTCTTCCCAGGGGCTAAGAGGTAGTAGGCATAGGGCCTTGTTTATTGTTTGAGAACCACAAGCCTCTGCACAAAAAAATTAGAGAAAGGAATCTTTGATTGTAATAAACCTATTTACTTAATCTTTTAAATATCTGTTTTCATTGTTATTGGGGATTCCCCCCCCCCCCCGATTTAGGAAAAGAGCTTTCTCCAGTCTCTTCTTATGTGCTGCAATTGTAGTTCTCCCAAGTCTGGATTGTGTTCTCTTTTGCCCCTCTTGCTTTTAGATCTCCCTGTCAATGATGAGAGGCTGACTTCACCCAAATGCAGGCCCTTCAGTGTGTTAACCCCTTCCAACAACACAAGTCTGGCCTCATGAAGGGTGTGTCTCCAAATGCTACTCCCTGAAGGCTGCTTATGGAGATTAAAGGTAGATAAAGGCTCAGTTAGTTCTTGCTGCCTTCTTTTAGGCTGTGTAAAATAAGGTGACTTAGTGAAGCACATGCAAACTTTTCCAAGCTCAACATAAAAGATGTGCTAAGTGGATGATGCTGAGAGAATAAACAGCACATCTCCTGTCCATCCTTTCAACACTTCCCCTCAGTGCTCAGATTTTAATTTGCAAAGGTCTAGCCAGCTGAGGGTTTTCCAACAGAGGGAATTTTGCAGCTGCTTTGTTCTCCTGAGTCTCCAAGAGCATATCTGGCTGATCTCTTGTCTCAATGTTCCTCTAGTAATCTATGCCATCAAATGCCAGTCTGGAGACTAGAAAGTGAGGCAGAACTAGAACATAGAAATTCCATTTCCAATTTCCATTTGGAAAAAAAGGAATGAAATTTTGTCCAGTTTCCATGTGGAACACATGCTGGCTATAAAATCTTGACTTGGCAGGCCCATCTTATTGAATGATTCCTTCCTTTACTTCATTCTAACAAATGATCACTGTGATAATAGACTGATAAGTCAGACCATGCTGACAAGCACATCTTTTGAAGGGGCTTAGCAGCCAGCACAGGCTTTGATGATTTCAAACAATTTTCTATCAGGATTTAAGCCTCTGTGAATAAAAACCTGAAAACCTGCCTCCAAAATAATGGTTGATGCATTAGGGATACAAAGAAGATTTAACATTTCATCAAGCATGGGGTGAAGGATGTGAGGCTTACCAAGCCTTTTGGTGCATGTTTCTTGCCCGCTGGGATACTCTGATGAATATAAAGCATAATGATGAGAGTATTAACAGAATGAGATGGAGAATGCTGTCTCCATAGAATAAGGAAAATCTCAAAGATGGCATGGACACATTCAGACTTTTCTGAACAAATAAAATGAACTAGGAGATTCTGGGGTTTTTTTTGGTGGTGTTGGGTTTTTTTGGTGGTGTTGGGTTTTTTTGGGGGGGTTGTTTGTTTGTTTTGGGTTGTGTTTTTTTAATGGATCTAAAAGGACACTAAAAGCGCAGTTATAAACCTGGCCAGATGAATTTGCAGTCCCCACAGGTCCTCACTTGGATCCTCTGAGGCAGAATTTTCAGAGATCAGTGTTTGTGTGAACCTCCTCTTACTGAAATCTATGAAGCATAGGAGATGTAAATTTGCTTTGAGGGAAGACGGGAAACAGGAAGGAGGGATATAATTCTCTGCCCATGTGCAGATGCCGGGTGATATATTTTATGTCACCTGGAAAAAGCTTCTTCAGGCATGTTGCATCTGCATTGCTGTATAGATACTTGTGGAAGCTGAGTCGGGCCCAATAATGAACCTATTTGTGAACCTATTCTCAAGTGCATTCCTAACACAGCTGGATAAATACAGGTGCAGGCATCTGATGTAAATAGTTTGAAGTTAAAATGGATTTATTTCATAGAGATTTATGGTTGTACAAAATTGCCATATTTAGTTTTACTGTTGCTTGTTTTTGCAACTTCAGCTGTGAAACTTCAAGATTCTCTTCAGATAAAATTTCTCCTTTTCAAGATATTGTATGAAGTGTTAGAAGAAAAGGTTTAAATGGCTCTTACATTCCTTTAAAAAATATCTTTTCTCTAAATGACTACATCTCAGATCTTACAAAGGGGACCTTGCTGGTGATCTTTTATAGCGTAAAATGAAGATAACTTGTATTTTTCACCATACAAGCACTTTTGATGGTATTAATGCTGTGCAGTAAGAATCTTTGCAGAGCTGAAGTGATGAGATGGAAAATTAGGATGATAACAGACAATGCCTACCACAAACCTTGGGAGATTTTATCCTTTTAATCAATATATTAAACTATATCTAGGAACACACTGGAACTATTTCCAAAGTTTGACCATACGTTAATATATTTCCATTAAGACACAAATGCTTTCTGCCAGGACACCTAATATTTGAACAGAATTATGGTATATAATTTTTTATGTTGTCCCTGTAATTTCAAGATTATATTGAAAAGTCCCATAGTGTTTCTGAGCTTATGTACCAAAATTTTAAGGGAAGTGTGGGAAAAAGAGCATTGGACCATTTAAGAAAAATAAACTGAAGAAAAATTGTACATAGAGCTTCTCAAAACACATTATCTTTTCCACTGATTTTCAAAGTTACCTTTCATGTTTGTATCTCAACACCAACTTCTTAAGAGGAAAAATTTTGGGGTCTCCTGCTGTTATGTTGTACTGATGCAAATAATAAAGATTTATACAGTCTTGTGTTGAATTTGGCCTTGAGATACATTTCTCTGGGAACATACAAGTGGTTATACCCAGAAGTAGACATGGGTGACAATCTCCAAGGGTAGCATGGAGAAAATCTCACAAAGAAAAGTCTTTCAAGACCATGTTCCCCTCGTTGTGTATCCTCTAGTTACCCTTGTTATATTAGCCAAGACAACATAACACCAGCAGCCCTCAAAGTACTATCAAGGTGTAGAGGTGACAAAGAAACTAGCTGTCTTTCGGTGCACAAAAATACAACTTCTGTCTGTAAAGTGTCATTCTGATAAGTCATCTTGTCATCATTACACAGAAAATGACTCAGTTTGTTAAATATGTCAGCTGATCTATTGAAGTTTGATTTAATGGCAATCAGTATAATCTATTACACGTCACATTAATCCATTAATGAATGCAACATCTGCATGTCAGCTGGCTCTGCTTTTTTATCTATAATCAAACAGTTCATTTAAAATGACTACCCAATAAAATGTGACTATTTATTAGCTCTAAGTGTTCTGTTCAGAATTTAAGGAATCGCTCATTAATAGCCTTCCATCGTGTACTTTGAGCTCGAGGCAGATGAGTGGCACACCCATGAAGTGATTAAGCAATACTTTTTCAGCCACAATTTTAACCATGTCACTTAAATGATTGAAAGTTTTCCTTTCATAACAGATACAGGCACCTGTGTAATATCTGCTGTAGCTATTAGCTCCAGCTGCAGAGCTCTTAGTTATTTGAAAACAAGTCTTAGCCATTTCAGTCAAGTAAACAGCATAATCAAAATGACTGGGCTGTCTCTTATGATTAAAGTGAGGAGATACAATCTATGACTGAAATAGGTGAAGATGGGGCTACTCCTTCACTTTGAAAAGGGAACATATCTGACCTATTTGACTTGAGTGACTCATAGAATCATAGAATTGATAGGGTTGGAAGGGACCTCAAGGATCATCTAGTTCCAACCCCCCTGCCATTGCCAGGGACACCTCACACTAGATCAGGTTGCTCAGTGCCACAACCAGGCTGGCCTTAAAAAACTCCAGGGATGAGGTTTCCACCACCTTCCTGCGCAACCTGTTCCAGTATCTCACCATCCTCATGGTGAGGACCTTCTTCCTAACATCCAATCTGAATCTACCCGTTTCTATTTTTGTTCCATTCCCACTAGTCCTATCATTACCTGACACCCTAAAAGGTCCCTCCCCAGCTTTCTTGTAGGCCCCCCTAAGATACTGGAAAGTCACAATAAGGTTTTGCTGAGCCTTCTTTTCTCCAGACTGAATAACACAACTCCCTCAGTCTGTCCTCACAGGAGAGGTGCTCCAGCCCTCTGATCATCCTCATGGCCCTCCTCTGGACATTTTCCAGCACCTCCAGATCTTTCTTGTAATAGTGGCTGCAGAACTGGACAGGTGGGGTCTCACCAGAGCTGAGTAGAGTGGGAGAATCACCTCCCTCAGCCTGCTGGCTGTGCTTCTCTTGATGCAGCCCAGGATGTGATTAGCTTTCTGGGCTGCAAGTGCACACTGGTGGCTCATGTTGAGCTTCTCTTCCACCAGCAACCCAAGTCCTTTTCTTCAGGGCTGCTCTCAAGCCAGTCACCGCCAAGCCTATATTGGTGCTTGGGATTGCCCTGACCCAGATGCAGGACCTTGCATTTGGTCTTGCTGAACCTCATGAGGTTGTCATGGGCCCACCTCTCCAGCCTGTTAAGGTCCCTCTGGATGGCATTGCTTCCCTCCAGCTGCACCACACAGCTTGGTGTCATCAGCAAACCTGCTCAGGGTGCACTTAATGCCACTGTCCACATCACCAACAAAGATGTTAAACAAGACTGGTCCCAGTATTGATCCCTGAGGGACTCCACTTGGTCATGGACTCATTGACACTCACTCTTTGGGTGCGGCCATCAAGCCAGGTCTCTATCCACTGAATGGCCCATCCACCAAACCCATAGTGCACCAGCTTGGAGACCAGGATGTGATGTGGGACAGTGTCAAAGGCTTTGCTCAGGTCCAGGTAAATTATGTCAGTTGTTTGGCTGTCATCTATTAATGACTCGGGAGAAGGTAGGGTTAAAATAGTTGGGTTCACCTCACCAAACAGAAACATTTCACCACACTGAATTTCATTTATAGACAAGAAGCAAGAACAGGCACTTTAAAACTGGAAAAGGCAGATGAGAAAAAGGCAGAGGTACTTGACACCTCCTTTGCCTCAATTTTTAACAGCAAGATAGGCTGTCTAACAGACAACTGGTCTTCTGAGCTGGTAGATGGAGTCAGGGAGCAGTATAGTTCCCCTGTGATCCAGGAGGAAGTAGTTAGAGACCTGCTCAGCCACTCAGATCACCACAAGTCCATGGGACCAGATGGGATTCATCCTAGGGTGCTGAGGAAGTTGGCAGATGAGCTGGCCAAGCCGCTCACCATCCTTTTTCAGCAGTCCTGGCTCACTGGAGAGGTCCCAGATGACTGGAAGCTGGCCAAAGGGATACCCATCCACAAAAAGGGTTGGAAGGAGGAACCAGGTTGTTCCAGACCTGTCAGCCTGACCTCAGTGCCAGGCAAGATTAAGGAACAGGTCATCTTGAGTGCAATCACACAGCACTTAGAGGATGGCCAAGGGATCAGGCCCAGCCAGCATGGATTCAGGAAGGGCAGGTCCTGCCTGACCAACCTGATCTCCTTCTATGATCAGGTGACCCTCCTGGTGGATGTGGGGCAGGCTGTGGATGTAGTCTACCTGGACTTCAGCAAGGCCTTTGACACTGTTCCCAAGAGCAAACTCCTGGCCAAGCTATTAGCCCATGGCTTGGTCAGGAGCACACTGCGATGGGTTAGGAAGTGGCTGGAGGGCCGAGCCCAGAGAGGGGTGGTGAATGGTGCCACATCCAGCTGGCAGCCAGTCACTAGTTCAATCCTGTTCAATGTCTTTATTGATGATCTGGATGAGGGGATTGAGTCCATCATCAGTAAGTTTGCACCATGCTGGGGGCAGGAGTTGATCTGCTAGGGGGTAAGAGGGGCTTTGCAGAGGGACCTCAAGAGGCTGGACAGATGGGCAGAGTTCAGTGGCATGAGATTTAACTCATCTAAGTGCCAGGTTCTACACATTAGCCAGAACAAACCCATGCAGTGCTACAGGCTGGGGTCAGAGTGGCTGGAGAGCGTCCAGGCAGAAAGGGACCTGGGGGTGCTGGTTGATAGTAGGCTGAACATGAGCCAGCAGTGTGCCCAGGTGGCCAAGAAAGCCAATGACATCCTGGCCTGTATCAGGAATAGTGTGGCCAGCAGGAGCAGGGAAGTCATTGTGCCTGTGTTCTCAGCAGTGGTTAGGCCACACCTTGAGTCCTGTGTCCAGTTCGGGGCCCCTCAATTCAGGAAAGATGTTGAGTTGCTGCAACGTGTCCAGAGAAGGGCAATGAGGCTGGTGAGGGGCTTGGGGCACAAGCCCTATGAGGAGAGACTGTGGGAGCTGGGGTTGCTTAGCCTGGAGAAGAGGAGGCTCAAAGGAGACCCTATTGCTGTGTACAACTACCTGAAGGGAGGTTGTAGCCAGGTGGGGGTTGGTCTCTTCTGTCAGGCAGCCAGCACCAGAACAAGAGGACACAGTCTAAAGCTGTGCCAGGGGAGGTTTAGGCTGGATGTTAGGAAGAAGTTCTTCACAGAAAGAGTGATTGGCCATTGGAATGGGTTGCCCAGGGAGGTGGTGGAGTCACCGTCACTGGAGGTGTTTTGAAGGAGATTGGATGAGGCACTTGGTGCCATGGTTTAGTTGATAAGATGGTGTTGGGTGATAGGTTGGACTTGATGATCTCAAAGGTCTTTTCCAGCCTGGTTAATTCCATTGCATTCCACTGCATTCCATTCCATTCCATTCTATTCTATGGTATGATTGATGACACTACAGGTGTCTAAAATAGTTTGCATGAGTTGTGCACTAACGCTAGTAGCTCTTTCTTTGTTTTGACTACAAATACATGTCATGTATCTCTGCTGCAGTTCTTTAAAATGTGTAGTAAGTGCTGAAGGATGGTGTTGGAGTAGTGAGATTGTTATTATTGTGCATCCTGGGCCACAGGACAGTTTCATAACTGCATGTTGCATCTGCACTGACTGTAGATATACATGGTGTCTAGGTCCAGAGAGAGAAAGAGACTCAATTCTTTTGAATATTCCCATGTTATGTAATTAGAGGCACAAATGAGGCAAAAATATCAACAGCAAAGCTATTTATTAACAGAATAAAGTGGATGGAACAGAAGAAGGGAGAGAGAGAGTGAAGAAAGAGAGAGAGAGGGTTGAGGGAGAGAGAAGAGGAAAGGAATTATATTACCACCTCCCACCCCCCAAGATGGTTTGGGTCTGTGGAGGAAGGCTGCTGCAGCTTTGGCATGGAGGAGAGGTCATTCTTGTTGGCTGTGCTGTCCTCTGCTGGAGGAGGGGAGGGAGAGATCCCAAAGTCCAAGTCCTTCTCTGAGCAGCCTCTTCAGCTCCATGAGTTGCAGCAAGCAGAAGTTAGGACATGGAAAGAGGGTTCCTCCTGCTTCTTCCAGGCTACATGATGATGTCTTTTTTCCTGTGTCTGTCCTTTTCTCTCCTGGTATTTTCTTGTCTGTTTTTCTTCAGAGCGGGCACTGCTCAGGTCTTTTCTTTCTCCTGAGCCAGTATTGCTTAGGTCTTTTATACAATTTTTAGGTATGTGTCCAGGTGGTGAAACCATTGTCCTTTCCACCATCCTCCCTTTCCAGGGTAGCTGATGGGTAGAGATGACCTTGTCTATGCACATTCCAGAGAGTCATTATCCAGTGGCATCTGCCCAATACACATCAGCTATTGTCTGGGCAAGGAGCAAAGGTGATTTTATCTTTTTTGATTCGCATCAAGACAGACAAGATTTAGTCTCTTACACATGGTATGTGGCCTTTCCCTCCACACCAGCATTATGATGGCCTGTCCCTATGGCCCTGCAAGATGTAGCCTTGATCACAGCACTGGTTTCACCTAGCAGCCAGACAGATCTCTCTCTTTACCATCTCCCCTGACATCTGTTTTCTTGACACTGTTCTGCAACTCATGGTGACAGTTCACTTTTCTCAGCCCTCCCAAAAAATGGTACCCATCACCATTCTTGCCCATCGCCAAGCCACTACTTCTGACAGAATGGAAGCTTTTCTCATGGAAACATGAAAGGGAGTTGTTTCTCCTAGTGGCAAGCAGATACAGTTTCCGTAGTAGAAATGCCAAACCAAAATGCAGTTTCTCTTTACCTCAACTATGATTATAAATTCCTCCATCCCCATTCAATCTCCAGCAATCTTTTCTAGATTTTCAGGTGCCTTGCCAACCTTTTTTTTCTAACAGAATCAAAAAGTATTCATACTTTCCAGCCCTCGTTTTTAAATCTTCTTTCCTCCAGATGCTTGTAATTTTTCTTGTAAGACAATCATGCAGGTCCAGCAAGAGGAATAAAAGAATTAAGAACATATATACACCCATGCAGTTTGTTTCTTACTGAGGAATGTTTGTGGGGAGATAATAATATAAGAACAATAAATGCAGTTAGAAAAGAATACAGAAGATTTAGGGCACATATTTCTTTCTCAGAGCTGTTGTTTATGTTACATATTATTGATGGCTTAATAATAAGAGGGAAAAACTGCAGAGATTTTGCCATTAGTCTCTGCTCCAGGCCTTTCACACCCAATGACTTTAAGAAACAATCAGTGATGGCCTGCCTCCACCTCCCAGTGAGTGTACAGTCAAAGATAATTTATGTTTCACCAAAAAAATCTTCTGTTCCTTGTCTTGTTTCCTCCTCTGCTGATCTGCTATGATCTGTTAGCACAAGAGAGAATTAATGGTTTAATTTAGGTTTTAAGCCTTCCTTTCATTAATTTTTAATTTAATCTGAATTTCAGGGATGAAACTAATGCAGAATAAGGTTTTTCATCTGAAAGCTTTAGGGAGAAAGATCTCAAGCTGATCTGCAACTGGTGTAAATTAAGAAGTGAAGTCTGTTGGTGTTACAGAAATTTACACTAGATATATAGGTTTGTTTTGCTTGGGATTTTGCTGATTGATTCAGTATCACTAAGGTTGGAAGAGACCTCAAAGATCATTGAGTCCAACCTGTCACCACAGACCTCATGACTAGAGTAGGGAGGACACTAGTGCCCACTGCAGGCTTGAACTCATGACCTTCCCCATTAAAGGTCTTATGTGCTACCAACTGAGCCACACCATAGGCCATTTGCTCTATTAGTACGGTATTGTGCATATTTTACAGGTTTTTAATATGGACTCCGCTGTGAAATTTTGTGGGCAGTGATGGACATTCACTTACACAGATAATCCAGTGGAATCATTCATCCTAAGCACACACCAGCAAGCGTGTGGTTTTATTCTGGTACTTCAAGAATCCATCAAGTGAGTCTTTGACATGGCTTTGGTCCCACTTTGATGTTTCTGTATGGTATTCTAAAAGTGCTATTGCTTTTGCTTTTTCATGGTGGGGAAAGAAGGAACAGTCAACATCATGAACAGGAAGTTAATCAGACACCTATACATAAAAAAACCTATATGTTTTTGTTAATGGAAATGAAAGAGAGTGGAAAGCAGACATATTCTGTCATTTTGCATCTTCTTCCTGCTTTCTGTTCATCAGTGCTCTATTTCCTTCATCTGTTCAATTTTTCTTTTGTACCCCAATGCTTTCCACTTATGTCTTCTTCCTATGTAACCTCAAGGCCAGTGTGGAAAGTTAATGTAGACTGATGTGCTATCTGTGACCACAGTTCTTTGTCTTGGTGTACTCTGCCCTTTTCCAACACAGCAATAACCTGCCTGTCCTTTGAGGGACAGGCAATTCACAGCTCTGTGCTTCTGCATCTAATCTGCACTGCCCTGCTGTCAGGGGCTCTGAGCGGCCATTTTGTAGATGTGAGCGGCAATAGAAAATGGTCACTCTTAGACACTCCTAGGGATCAGGAGCTGAATTCAATCATAAAGAAAGCCAGAGGTTTTTCTGGCTGTTCATATTTTGAAGTGATTCTTTTTTCTTTTTTTTTAAATTTTATTTCTGAAAGCCTGCAAACAGTAAAGACAGGGAGAAAGTAGACGTACCAGTTTCACCTTCTCTTATATCAGTGCTTTCCTTATATCCCAAAATTCTTTACCTTGCTTTCAGGGAACCTCCTAATAGATACATTCACTGCACAATTACACATGAATACCCTGAGTAACATCTGAGATGTGCATTGAATAAAGCAGGTGTCTTTGGAAACAGAGCAATTAAAAGTGTAACAGATACAGAAAATGTGGAAGCAGCTTGAAAACCTGCATTTATCATCTGATTTCCAAGTTTTTGATATGTCAGCTTATGCTGAAGAGTTCATTTGCTGTGAGGGTTTGGGTCTAGTATAATTCCAATCGTTCTCATAGAAAGTAATAGGAAGACAGCAAGACATCAGCACATATCATCATCTGAGCTTGAACTTTCCAACTAAACTGCCGCCACCTGATATGAAGACTAATGAAAGAGGAACTGTCACTGTGCACCATGACAGGCTGCTGAGCCACCTGCTCCTGGAGAGTATGACTCAGTGCTATGCTACTTCACCTGATAGTGTTTGGTGGCTTTACGGACCCTGAGTCAGATTGGAACTTTTGTGTTCATCTACTGCTTGGCTTGAGTTGAGCTCACAATGCTAACAACAGAATGTGATTTTTTCTTTTATTTTTTAAATTTTTATTTGAATATTAAACATTATATTAACCTGAGAAGAACTTTGCAGGGCTTTTCCTGAGCTTAGAGACTATTTACCTGCTGGTTCTGAAAGGTCTGCCTAACATCAGCAATAGGAGTTTCTTCAGAAACTATCCCAAGAACCTTTTCTAACAATTAGGTAATTTATTTTATGGATTGTAACCATGTTTTTCAGTAAGAAATACACTGTAAATAAATGGAGTTATCCTGGTGTAAAACTGGAGGAATATAGTGTCAGCAAAGCTCTGTCTGTGCTGTTCTCCACTGATATATTAGACTTTTCTCCACCATAATAAATATACACTGCAATTGAAACTAAACCAAATCAGTAAATATTCCTTTCTGTGAGAATTAGAGCTATGTTTTCTCCAGAAGCTGTAACTCAGCTTTCTTGTGTGTATGAACGCTTCTGATTACTGCACAGAGTGTTAACTTTTGTGCCTTTAATTTTACTTTTCAGCTATTCAATTTTTAAGATATTTACATCTTAGCTTACGACAACAGTTTTATCTGGACACCTGGTTGCACATGCTGCAGTTAAAAATACTGGCAAAAGACCTCATCAAACGTTCCCACAAATCCCAAACAAATCCTTCCTAGTCCTGTGACTTACCCCAATCATCTTGCCTCAAGCAAAAGCAGAAAGGAAAACCTTCAGCTCTGTACGAAGGTCAACATTTATCATTGCTAGCATTGAGTCAAATAGATTTTCCACATATTTTTCTTTCTGTTTCACAAAAAATTAGGTGGTATCTTTTAAGTTTGGAGATGGCATTGGATATAATGCCCTATCCCCTAGCCATTAAAGACTGCTACTTTAAAATGTTTGGATTTCTGTACTTCTAATCACTATACATAAAATACAAGGCTCTACAGGTGCTGTCTGGAGAGCAGCCTTTTTACAGTAAATATAGCACAGATAGCTGAGGTAAAGTTCTGACAGTCCTTCATAGGCTTATGAACAACAGCTTAATTTAAAATTCATAGTAACCAAAGCTGTTGATTGGAAAGAATTGAATTTTAGATAGTGTTCAGAATGGACAAACAAGCTCAGTATTCAAAACAGTACAGAGTGAGAAAAAAACAACATCCAAACTCCTGGTTTTCAGTCTCAGCAAGGCTCAGTGGAATATGGCTTTATGGTGACACACCTATCTCCAGAAGCTTGAAGTAGCAGAGCTGTAACACACCAACACAACTAGTTTGCTTGCAGAACTGAGCTGGCTTCACTACTAGTGCTGGGATGCCTGATTTGAAGCTTCCCATTCAGATCAGTGTAGATGTGCATTCATGTGCAGTAGATGAATGGCTGGGTGTAGTTCTACTTATTGGTTCCTCTGGTTTCAGAAAGTTGGTTTTGGGAGTTAAAGCATCATAATGAAGATGATCCCTGCTCTGATGTGCTGACAACACAGGTTAATAGGTAAAGATAAAGGACATTACAGATTGAATAAACACATTAAGCTAGATACATGAGTGACAGGTTGAAAAAGTCTTTGTATGGGAAGCAAATTTCTAAGGGCATTACTTTTGTTTGTTGGGACATATGTAGGAAAAGTTAAAATGTATAAGGTAATGCCTGTAATATTGATTTTGTTAGTCTGAGGGCACAGTGTATAGTTTGTCAGGGCCTGGAAGGCACTAATATGTTTTACCCTTTCCTTGGGCTTTCAACCCCATCCCTGCCCATAGATCCAGGAGCCCTGTTTAGTTCAGACCTAGGCACCCATTCTCTGTCCACTATGTCACAGAAATTATGGAGACCAGTACAGACCTGCTGATCTGGACCCTGACCCAAGGACTCACATCCTAACTTGACCTAGGACGTTCCTTGTCACTATGGACTTTCCTGGGACATATACAGGCTGTGTCTGACTCTGTTCACCCTCATCAGACCCACTTAGAATAGAATACCACTTAGAATAGAATGGAATAGAATGGAATAGAATAGAATAGAATAGAATAGAATAGAATAGAATAGAATAGAATAGAATAGAACAGAACAGAACAGAATAGAATAGAATAGAATAAACCAGGTTGGAAGAGACCTTCAAGATCATCGCATCCAACCTATCATCCAACACCATCTAATCAACTAAACCATGCAACCAAGCATCCTGTCAAGCCTCGTCCTGAACACCTCCAGGGATGGTGACTCCACCACCTCCTCAGGCAGCCCATTCCAATGGGCAATCACTCTCTCTGTGTAGAACTTATTCCTAACCTCCAGCCTAAACCTCCCCTGGTGCAGCCTGAGACTGTGTCCTCTTGTTCTGGTGCTGATTGCCTGGGAGAAGAGACCAACCTCTGCCTGTCTACCACCTCCCTTCAGGTAGCTGTAGACAGCAATAAGGTCACCCCTGAGTCTCCTTTTCTCCAGGCTAAGCAACCCCAGCTTCCTCAGCCTCTCCTCACAGGGCTTGTGTTCCAAACCCCTCACCAACTTCGTTGCCCTTCTCTGGACACGCTCCAGCAAGTCAACCTCCTTCCTAAACTGAGGGGCCCAGAACTGGACACAGCACTCGAGGTGTGGCCTAACCAGTGCAGTGTACAGGGGCAGAATGACCTCCCTGTTCCTGCTGGCCACACTGTTCCTGATACAGGCCAGGATGCCATTGGCCCTCCTGGCTGCCTGGGCACACTGCAGGCTCATGTTCAGCCTACCATCAACCAGCACCCCCAGGTCCCTCTCCGCCTGACTGCTCTCCAGCCACTCTGACCCCAGCCTGTAGCTCTGCATGGGGTTGTTGTGGCCAATGTGCAGAACCCGGCACTTGGATGTGTTCAATCTCATGCCGCTGGACTCTGCCCATCTGTCCAGCCTGTCGAGGTCCCTCTGCAGAGCCTCTCAACCCTCCAGCAGATCAACTCCTGCCCCCAGCTTGGTGTCATCTGCAAATTGACAGCTTGATTGACTTGATTGACATCTTGAGCATGTACCTGCCTCATCACCATAATTTGCCCAATAATCTAAATTCTTGGTCAAAGCTGGCTGCTGTCTCTGGATCTGCCAAGCTCACCTCCCTTGCATGCTGCAGGAGGAGCAATGAAAGCTGTGCTGTCAATCTCAACTACCTGGTCCTCAGGGAAGAGCCAGAGCTCACTACTTCCTGACAGCATGTTGGTTAAGCTGTAATATCTAAACAGTTGTAAATAGCAAAAAAAAAATTAATCAATTTACAGGATTTTTTTCCCACCTCAAGATAAAAGTATTTGCCCAGGTGGCCAAGAGGGCCAATGGCATCCTGGCCTATATTAGGAATAGTGTGGCCAGCAGGAGCAGGGAGGTCATTGTGCCCCTGTACTCTGCATTGGTTAGGCCACACCTTGAGTACTGTGTCCAGTTCTGGGCCCCTCAGTTTAGGAAGGACATTGAGACACTTGAACGTGTCCAGAGAAGGGCAACAAGGCTGGGGAGAGGCCTTGAGCACAAGCCCTATGAGGAGAGGCTGAGGGAGCTGGGATTGTTTAGCCTGGAGAAGAGAAGGCTCAGGGGTGACCTCATTGCCCTCTACAACTACCTGAAAGGTGGTTGTAGCCAGGAGGGGGTTGGTCTCTTCTCCCAGGCAACCAGCACCAGAACAAGGGGACACAGTCTCAAGCTGTGCCAGGGGAGGTTTAGACTCGGGGTGAGGAAAAAGTTCTTCACTGAGCGAGTCGTTCGTCATTGGAATGTGCTGCCCAGGGAGGTGGTGGAGTCACCGTCCCTGGGGGTGTTCAAGGGGAGACTGGACGTGGCACTTGGTGCCATGGTCTAGTTGTGAGGTCTGTTGGAACAGGTTGGACTTGATGATCCTTGGGGTCTCTTCCAACCTTAGTTACTGTGATACTGTGATACTGTGATACTGTGAAATTAGGGACTTGAAAGTGCATTTTCAATCACAGTGTCAGTTACTATGACATTACAATCTCAACAGAAGCAATTGTTGCATACATCCTATTACATAGGAGCTCATTTGAGCCAATTAATTGAGGGAAACTCGAACTGAAAAATCACATCTTCTGTTATGAAGACCTAACCATCCAAATATTCAGAGTTTCTCTGTTTGCCTTCTGTTTGTATAGTAGTTTGGATATAGTATGAACCTAGTGGATCATAGTGAAACATCCACGTAGCAAAGCTCCTTGGTCATTACCAAAGTAGGACAGATTTCAGCCATGAATCTCCTGTCTCCAGTCATGCATTCCCCAAGGGTATCTTCAGAATGAATATGACTATTTTTTTCCCTTGAAAATAGTGCTGAGTCTCAGCACTACCAGATTCTCACCATCCAAACTGGATTGCCACCTCTGGAGCCCACCACACAGCAGTCACTGTTGGCATTTTGCGTGAGAGATCTAATTGGTTTTAGTTATTTTATGCTGTGGGAGTTACAGGAAGAGAATGAAGGGCCACTGCTCAATGTTTGTCTGCCGCTCCCCAAAAGACACCTAGATTAAATTTTGTTTTAGAACCTGAAGGTACACTTTTAATAACATTTTACAGCTAAAGAATCTCCACAGTTAGCTGCAGAGCAGTGGCTCTTTATCAGTCCTGTTCCCTCTCTCTGCACTAGGTTTTGGCAAGATCACTATCTTACAGTGATGAAAGAGAATATTAAGTACATACATCAAAATGAAAAACATGATAAGTCATTTTTTATCATACTGTTGACTCTTCAGCCTTGATTTATTAAAAGTGGTGCTTTTAATTGATAGGAGTGAAAATTAAAACTCTGTCATAATAGATTATATCAATATCTCCTTGTATCCAAGGCTAAAACCTAAAAACCAATTATTTACTTCTTGTAAGGAACATTGCACCATGTGTTTTCACATGGGAAGACAGTCCCTTAGGATGTACTTACAAACTTAGAGTGGCAGCTAAGAAATGTGGGATGATAATCCAGATATGCTGGTACAAGGTGAAGTCATATAGAAGTTTAAGAATTAGGCAGGTTTATGAAAGAATGCTATGAGAGAGAAAGACTGAGACATAATTATTGGCCTGATGTATAGAGAGGCAGGTGAAATGCTGCTGACTGGCTCTTCACTACAGGAACAACCCCTGCTCTTTCTGGTAATACTTCCTCTATTCTCCTCTCAGGTTTTAAGTTGAGCATCTGTCAATAAGAACAGTGCAGTGAGAATAGGGCTTGCAGGGAAAATGTGTTTTGAAAAAAAGGTCCAAGATATCCAAGTATGATTTGTGTTGATAGCTAAAAAGCAGTCAAAGTTGAGAGCGGTGAACCTGTGTTTCACATGTGTAATCTTCTTACCTTTACGGAAGCAGCAGATACTTCCACGCATACTCACCTTTAGGATGCAGTAAAATGACCTTGTGCTTTCCAGCATTACTCCATTGTGCCTAGTGCTCATATGGACTTGACATTTTTAGTGTCTGGCCTTCCATGACATCTGGCTATTTTGGGGAGTTTTTTTGGGGTAAGACTGAGGTGGTTCTCATGAGCTTACTAAACCTTTGGGCAGAACAACAGGTCACCACTAAACCATGTCCCTCAGCACCACCTCTACACAACTTTTAAATACTTCCAGGTATTTAAATACCTGGAAGTATTTTTAAATACCTCTAGTGACTGCACCATTTCCCTGGGTAGCTTGTTCCAGTGATTGACAACACTTTCTGTGATTAGGAATTTTTCCTAACAACCAGTCTAAACCTCCTTTGGCACGTTTTTAAGCAGCAACATCCATGTTTACTTACCTTGTGGAGCAGACTCAGCTTAGCAGGTGACATCAGGCATGCTCTGTATGAGCTTTACTCACTGTAGGTGCATACTTGCTTGCAATATTAAGTACCAACACATGTTCTCTGGTCCTGCTGTTGCTACAAATTCCCATACTTTTTCTGTGTATATGCTCAGACTTTCCGAATTCCTTCTGTGAAGAGGCAGGCAGTGCAGAGGTTTTGAGGTTGTGTATGTGATAGTTCTGTCTGCTGCTCCATGTGTATTTGTTTCTTTCTGCTGATTTCTGCTTATTACTGGCTTTCCTCTACTTTGTTGTGGGTTTTCAATAGCTGCCAAAGGTGTCCTTGTCCAGGACACATACTGGTGTCAGAGTTGTCTGGACTCAATATCAACATCCCAGGCAGTAACCAGCCTCCTCCTACAAAGGGCACCTGCAATCCCTATTACCCAAACCAGCCAGGTATGCCCAGCAATGGAGGTTATCCCAGAATAGCATACTCTAAGGGGTGATTTTTTCTTTCTATTTTTGTCTGAGCTTGGTGGATCTCTAATACACTCCTCTACCAACATTGCCCTTTAGCAGTTATTTACCCTGCCCAGTGTTCATCTGAGACTCAAAACATATGAAAGATGTGGAAATTTCCAGCAAATACCAAACACTGGAGTTTTTTTGGCCAGGTCTTAGTGTTACAAGCCACTTTTTTATGTGTTCATGTACAGTGCTATCTGAGTCCTTAGCCATTTTCCATGTCTGGTATTTAAAGACGGTAACAGCTTGTTAAAGCTGGCTTTAATGAACTGGTAAAGAGGCCTCAGTGCAGAATACAGCAATAATTAAGCAGTTTTAAGAACAAGTACTTATGATAGAGAGATTTCCAGTAAGAACAGGTTGTTCACAGTGTCCTTGTGGCTTGATATAAATTGATTGAAGCATTATCACAGCCAAAATTGGAAAAAGAAAAATTCCCAAAAGAGCAGATTACATAAAAACATGTCTTTTTGAAAACTCTGTGCTGACAAAAACAACCCATGGATTGCCATGCATTTTCCCCTTTCATTTCTTCAGCATTTAAAAGACATTTATTTCCATAGTCTGCCTTTTACCAGTGATTTCTTCTACATGCTGACAATAAGACACAACTTACATGTCCCTGTCTGCCTTGTCTTTCCTCTTGTATCTCATTTCACCATTGTGTTTGAAGTGGAATAATATACACTGGCATAGATTGTGTTTTCTGTTACTTGTGATTACTCACCAAATCATTCTGGAGTGTTCTTTGTATTTTTCTTCTAATTATTGGATTTGATCTCTGCTTGGGGAATAAGGCATTATTTTCTGTGCTGTCCTGAAAAGAATTGCATTTGCAGTGATTGTTTTCTAATAACAGTTCTATAGAATAAGAGCTTTGGGGCTAAACTCAGCTTTACTTATGAGAATAAAAGTATCTTGCCTGAATAATAATTGAGTAAGGACTTTGTGTGTTGGGTCATTATTTGTAAAATATTTTTACAGCCTGTGACAGCTGCTACTTATCTCCACTACTATAAAGGGTGTCACCATCATGTCAAAACAACAACTATTACAACATTATCATCCACTTTGGACAGCGGACATGAGGCTTTCACAGATATTCTCAAGAGCTAACGGTCCAGACAGTGGAGAGATCTCTCACTGTATGAGAGATTCACCATTTTTTATTATTATTTTTATAATAAAACTCCAAGTTGATGGAGGGATAGGTTGTGACTGTGACACTTTTGACATGGCTGAAAAACTAATTGCCTAGTTGCTTTCCTTAAAGAATGTTTCATAGTAGGAAGACCAAGATTTGTGGAAAGCTGATGAGAAATAATGTGCATTTTTATACCATGTCCTCAGCATTTATTTGGGTTTTGAAGAATACCCAGGGATTCTGTGGCATTCAGGGTATTCCACAGTTTGATGCTATTCCACAATTTGATGCCTAAGTATCTTGCAATGCTACTCTTCCTGGTGTTCATTTGCAGCACAGGTCATAGCAGTTTAACGAGAGGCTTTCCTTCAATATTAGTGGTGGGTCTAATCAAGTAAGTCCTACCCAGGACAAAGGCACTATTAGGTGTATAAATCTAACACCCCAGCTCTGTCCTTAATAATTTATACATTTCCAGTGCACCAGTGTAATTCTTCTAATATACCCTGTGGATTTAATTTTTGTTGCAAATATTTCAACTGTAAGAGTACAGGTTAAGAACTTAAAAATGTTTAAATAGTTTTTGCTTGTGTGAGAGGTATTATACTGAGTATTATATCTAGAGAATTACTGTGACCTGCTGTTAAATAAAGTAAGTAAAGAGCAAATATCCTGATTTTGAATACAGGGAATAAATCTCATGCAAACAGTTCATCAGGTGGTGTCGATTAGTCTGAACAACTAGTGTTATCCTGGTCTCCAAACTGGTGACACATGGGTTTGCTGGGTGGACCACTAGATGGATAAAGAACTGGCTTGATGGCTGCACCCAAAGAGTGGCTGTCCATGGGTCCATGTCCCAGTGGAGGCCAGGGACAAGCGGAGTCCCTCAGGGATCAGTCCTGGGACCAGTCTTGTTCAACATCTTTATCGATGCCATGGACAGTGGCATTGAGTGCACCCTCAGCAAGTTTGCTGATGACACCAAGCTGTGTGGTGCAGCAGACACACTGGAGGGAAGGGGTGCCATCCAGAGGGACCTGGACAGGCTGGAGAGGTGGGCACAAGCCAACCTCATGAGGTTCAACAAGACCAAGTGCAGGGTCCTGCATCTGGATCAAGGCAATCCCAGGCACAAATACAGGCTGGGCAGTGACTGGATGCACTGGGGAGAGAGACTTGGGGGTTCTGGTGGACAAGAAGCTCAACATGAGCTCTCAGTGTGCACTTGCAGCCCAGAAAGCCAATCACATCCTGGGCTGCATCAAGAGAAGTGTGGCAGCAGGTCAAGGGAGGTGATTCTCCCCCTCTACTCAGCCCTGGTGAGACCCCACCTGGAGTACTGCATCCTGTTCTGGGGCCCCTATTACAAGGGGGATATGGACATGCTGGAATGCATCCAGAGAAGGGCCACAAGGATGATCAGAGGGCTGGAGCACCTCTCTTATGAGGACAGACTGAAGGAGTTGGGGCTGTTCAGTCTAGAGAAGAGAAGGCTCCGAGGTGACCTAATTGTGGCCTTCCAGTATCTGAAGGGAGCCTACAAGAAGGCTGGGGAGGGACTTTTTAGGGTGTCAGGTAGTGACAGGACTAGGGGGAATGGAATGAAGCTGGAGGTGGGGAGATTCAGGCTGGGGGTGAGGAGGAAGTTCTTCCCCATGAGAGTGGTGAAGCCCTGGAATGGTTTGTTCAGGGAGGTGGTTGAGGCCCCATCCCTGTTTAAGGCCAGGCTGGATGAGGCTCTGGCCAGCCTGATCTAGTGTGGGGTGTCCCTGCCCATGGCAGGGGGGTTGGAACTAGATGATCCTTGTGGTCCCTTCCAATCCTGACTGATTCTATGATTCTATTTCTAAACCATGTGGAGACAGAATATCATGACTTACATAAGTTACATCCCTATATTTACATAGCAGTTAGAGTGTAATTGTAATAGTAGTTGAGTGGTTGTGGTTTGAATAGCATGATACTGTAGCAATACTGTATTGTCAGCAAGGGCAAAGTGGAAACATCTCAAATATCTTGAATCCTTGTAAACAATATTAAAGGTGAAAGTGAAAGATACTGAAGGAGTGAACATGCACTTTCATGTACCTCAATGAAAAGATAAAATACACCATGCATCAAATTTTGTCTTTCTTTCTTTCTTTCTTTCTTTCTTTCTTTCTTTCTTTCTTTTTTTTTTTTTTTAATCATAGAATGGCAGAATGCCAGGGGCTGAAAGGGGCCTCAAAAGAGGTCCAACCCCCCTACCAGAGAAGGACCACCTATACCACCTATATCAGATCACACAGAAACCCACATCTGGGTGAGTCTTGAAAATCACCGGAGAGGAAGACTCCACAACCCCCTGGGGTTAATATTGCAATATATTCTGCAAATATTTCTGGTAGGTTTTGACCACCTTTCTCCCTGGTCAATTATTATTCACTGAATAATTTATTCAAATATTAATGGCAAAACAGATCAAATAAATGATGCAATTAATAGTGTGTTTTTTTAAATGTAGTCATCTGACCCTAAACCCAATCGCAGGTTTTCAGCTATAATACATGTGCTTCTCTATATATAACAATTTAACAAGCTGTGGATTACAGAGCTATACTTTTATTGAAGGCTTGTGGGGGCATCATAAACCTCAAAATGGGTCTTAAGCAGTTAGAAGAGACACAAGTATTCCAAAATGTAGTGATAGTCCCTTACTGCAAAGAACACTTGCATTTTAGGTAATACTGGGATCTGATGTAACAGGAAATCTTTTTTCACTCTGTCCCCTTAACCCTCCTCTTTCTACTTCAGTCCTCCTCTGCATAACCACTTTTTTTCTTCTCACTTCTGGCAGTGGTCCCACCTATCTGCAGCCTCACCCTCTCAGCAGCCATTAGCATGTATCAGGATGGAGTTAAGTTCCACCTATGAAAAATGCTCAAATTCTTGCTTCTAAAGCAGGGGAGCTGTCCTTCTGAAAGCAATGAGACTGTGGCACACCTGAGTGCCAGCTGTGCTCCAGGAACTTGGAGACCAACTGGGGGGTGGATGGCTGAGTGATTCTATTGCCTTACCTCTTTCCACATCTCTTTTTTACAAGCTGTGCACATACTGTTCCCAATTTCATTTATTCATGTGCTCTCTTATTACAGAAAAGGGGTATAAGTGTTTCTCCCCAATCCCTCACACTAGCAATTGTGTTTCAGTAAGTCTGACTGACTTTACCTTTGGCTGATAACCATATGATTAAAAAAAATAAAGGTAGGTGATACTTTGCTATTGTTTATAAAAGAGGATTTTTATTCCTCTCTCTAAGTTGTGAGTTTCTGAATATCTGTCATTTTACTCCTAACTGTCCAGGAAACATTGCTGGCCTCAAGTTCTGAGAGTGTATTTGTCACTGTGCTCACAGAATTGTAAACCAAGATTAGAAAATAAATCACCTGCACTGAAACATACTATCTTAAAAAGAGAACTCAGTTCTGCTGCACAGAGTGGACCTGTCTCAAACACATCAGGGAAAGCCCCTTGACATTACTAACTGCTAAAAATTGCACTAGACCTCCCCTCCCCTATTCTTCTAAGTTTGTCAAGAAGTTGGTTTAATACTACGTTGTGGATAAAAAAATCTGAGACACAAAAATGAGAAGCAATATGCCCAGATTTTAGAAATCATGTTTGGTATTGGTATTCCCTGTTTTCCCTCTTCATGCCTCTTTTCCTTCGTGTTTGAACCCCATAGCTGCTTCAGCCTTTTTTATTTTATCAGACCAAGGCCAAACATGTTAGGGAATCAACATGTGTTCTCTTGACCCCAAGTACAGTGTCCCCAGCACAGAAGAAATTTCTTCCTAAATGTGAAAAGGCACTTCCATTTTTCTTCAAAAGAGAGGACTATCTAAAGGTTAGAACTGCCAGAACAATTTAATTCTGTTTAGAAAATGTGTTCTTTGTACATTGAGTCTAACCACTAGCTGGGGTTCTGCAGATTCTGAGATGTGATTGCTTTGTGTGTTTTATACTGAGCCCGTTTCATAAAAGAGATTGTGTATAGTTAGTGCTGTTACTTTGAGAGAGTGTCAAGTTGGTAAAAATATTTTAGAGTGTGTCAAGTTGGTAAAATTAGTATCTCAGGTTCTTCTCCTTCATATCTTTCTAGTTAGGAGAATTCCTCATCTAATCAGCAGGTTTTAGCAATACTCAAGGCCCAGTCAGAGAGTGGCAGTCTCCCAATATAATTCAGCTTTCAGATTAATAAAATTACTGTCTGTAGTGAAATCAAACAATCTCTTTCATTTCAATATTTCAATTCTGCATGCAGTGTTAAGTGCTTGGAAAGTAACAAACATATTCTTTTTGCCTATTATTAAGGAATGATATATTTCCTTTAAAAAGTCTCAGCTCTGTCTAAGCATTGGCCAGTGTAGGTAAATATAAAGATAAAACGGTTTGGGGTGACTCTGTCTGGGTTTGAGAGAGGGTGGTGATCTGATCTTTGTTGGAGAATGTTTTGAACAAGGTGTCTTCTCAGGGTCTTCTCCAAAGTCAGCTTTTCTACAAGACTATGATTGTCTTCCCCACTAAGAAAACTGCTTCCTCTCAGTGACAGCACTCCTCTTGAAGCTGGTTCCCAGACCTGCATGGATCAGTTTTTCTCATTGTGGATGAAGCTCACAGGTACATCACTGTTCTGCTTTGGAAATATATAAAAAATATATCCTGTATTATTTAAAGGTTTTGAAAACAGTTCTTTGTACCACCAGTACAAAGGAATAGGAATAATGTTCCTTGCATTTATGATATAAAAGAAGAACAAGATCCAGTAAACTGAACAGTAACAATACTGACTGAAAGGACAAGATTTATCGGTCTGTCACAGGGCTCTGGCAGAATTTTATCAGTTCTTCTCTTTCCTTTTCTCTGTCAGAGCAGGAAAGACTTTAGTGAGGAAAACTATATCAAACTGATATTCAAGTTCTAAATGGCAGCTGTGGGCTTTATTATTACAATGCTCTCCAGGATCAGTATTCCCACCTTTAGCAATTTGTAGTGGTTGAAAGTTTTAAAAACAGAAGGAAGAGTGTTCCGCTTTGTGATATCAAAGTTCATCAGCACCAGGCACTGTGAGAGTAGGTTCCAGCTGCAAACATGTGAACTTTAATTCCTCTGAAGCTATTTTATCTTCTAAGAGTTTTGTTCCCTTCATGTCCCTTTGTTCAGCTTTTTTTTAAAGCCCATTTCCTGCCATATGAAATGCAATTTCACAAACCGGCTGGCAGCAGACATTAAATTCTAAGGATTTTCCACCCAGAAAGACAAAAATAAAGTGGAACATTCACCCCCAAAGCCCCTAAACTGCCATAAAAAGGTTCTGACTGTGGCAGCTCTCTCTTATCTATTGTGCTTTTAAAGTAGTATGCTGAGTTATTTCCTTAAAAGCGTAAGAAATCTCTCAGGCATTTTAACCTTCTTGCCAAAGTAATGTCTGTTGCCTTTCACAGATTGCATTGGGTTGGAAGGGACTCTCAAAGGTCAGCTTGTCCAGCTCCCTGCAGTGAACAGGGACACCTCCAACTAAATCAGGCTGCCCAGAGCCACATCATGTCTGATCTTGAATGTCTCCACACAACATGTGGCCTCAACCGCACCTCTGGGAAACTTGTTTCAGTATTTCACCACCCTTACTGTGAAGAACATCCTCCTAGTATTCAATCTAAGTCTACACTGCTCCAGTTTCCAACCATTGCCCCTCATCCAATCATTACAGGCTCCTCTGAACAGCCCCTCCCAGGCCTTTGTGTAGATCCCCTTCAGGTATTGAAGTGCAGGTACAGGGTCTCCCTAGAGGCTTCTCTTCTCAGGCTAAACAACCCAAACTCTTTCAGCCTGTCTTCACAGGAGAGGTGCTTCACCTTTCTGATCATCTTTGTCCCAATCTCTGAACCTTCTCCAGCAGGTCTATGTCCTTCTCAGGGTGGTGGTCCCACAGCTGGACACAGTACTCCAAGTGAGGTGATGGTACACCTTGTGCATGAGTTGTAGTCAAAGGAAAACTGCACACACACTATGCAGCCAGCAACTCTTCTATGTGTTTCCATTTCAGCGGGAAGCTCTCTCGGGAACACACCGCAACCAGCAGCCTCGGAGGGCACTAACTGCTTTCCTTTTCAGCCTACGGGAATGGCAGGACCCTGGTGGTCTCATGGCACTTGGCAAGAATTGGCTCTGCCGTCTTCCCCCATGCTTGCTGCTGGAGATCGCTGCGTCACCAGCGGCACATTTGAAAGCCCAGCAGCAGCTTGCGGGCGCTTCCGTCCCAGCCCGTGTGCTCTCGCTCGGCTGCGGCCAGACGCGTGCACCGCTGTGCCTTTTCTCATTTTTTGTCCAGTAGGTCCCGTGGGCAGGGCTAGGCATGGTGGAAACTCATCGCCATAATGCCTTCAAAAAATCAGGCTCGACTCAGACTGGGGTGGAACATAAGCAGGTAGGTAGGTGTCATAAGTGAAGGGTAGGTGTCCAGGCATCTGACTGCAGAGAGTGCTGGAGCCTGGCACTTGAGATGCAGGGTAGTAGGGATGACTCCTGCATTATATGTGAGCACATTGACTATCTGCTTAACCTGGTGGCCAGACTGAAGGACGAGGTTGCTAGACTTAGAGCTGCAAGGGAATGTAGAAGGGAGACAAACTTGAGTAACCAGGCTCTGTAGGCTCCCCTAGCAGAGGATGGTCATCCAAAAAGCAGAGGGGAATGGACGCGGGTTCCTCTCAAAAGACGCAAAGTAAAACCTCCTTGCCACCCCTCACCTTCCCCACTGCTCTTGGAAAACAGGTATGGGGCACTGGAGGTCGAGGGTGAGGTGATTCTGATGCTGGAGGACACACCATCTGGGATTTGCCCTGAGGCTAAACAGCCTAAGGCTAAACAGCCTAAGGCAAAACAGCCTAAGGTTAAACAGCCTTCCCCCAGCATCAGGACTTGCTCCCTCAAAAAAAAGAGGAGGGTAATTGTTATTGGTGATTCCCTCCTGAGGGGAACAGAAGGCCCTATATGTCAGCCAGACCCTTCTCACAGGGAAGTGAGCAGCACCAGAACAAGAGGACACAGTCTCAAGCTGCACCAGGGGAGGTTGTAGTTTGAGCTAGGTGCCCCCCGGTGGGTTCACTTCCTGTGTCCAGAAGTCCAGCCCAGAGGGATGGACACAGGAAATTGTGTATTTCCTACCATAATTCTTTGCACCACTATAAGATCCAGTGCGGAGTCTGGCACTTCCTCTTTCCTTCCCTCTCCGAGACTTGGTAACTGGGGGAGAGATCTCCCGGCCATGGGCCTGATTGGGCCCAAAGCCACAGGGGGATGGGCAGTCTCAGGCCTGGCCAGCTGAGACTAGCCCAGCAGAGGAAGGGGGAAGAAGGAGCCCTGGGGGTTTTGGATGCACCCTCAGGTGGGGATGGGATCTTTCTTTGTCACTGCGCTTTGGGTTTTCTGTAACATTCACTGCTTTCTATTTAAACTTTCATCACTTTTGCAATCCGTTTGCCTGAGTCGTTATTTCTGCCTGTGGTGGGGAGGGGATCTGCCCCAACCCATTACATTATTGGCGCCCAACGTGGGGCCAACTGCAGCTTGGATTGCAAAAGATGGAGAGTTTAAATTTAGTTCTGGGCGTCGGTTTGGGTTTGGAAAGTTGGGGCTCAGGTTTTGTGTTACTGGGGCGACTGTGTGAACTCCTGTGGACTGCAGAAGGATAGCTGGTGTGTGGCTGATGGCATGGAAGTCCCTATTATTGCTTGGGAACAGCGAGGGGTGGCTCTTTCTGTGACTTTCTGCCCAGGGTAGCTTAAGAATGCTCGAGTAGCCTAAGAAGGCGAGACCTGCCTTCTCCTCGTTCTCTGCGGAGCGGCAGGGAGCGGAGGAGGGGCAGCGGCAAGCAGAGTGTGGTCGGCCCGCGGCCGCTGCGGGGAGCGGACACCCGCGGCGAGCGGGCAAGCGACTGCTGGAGGTGACTCGGACTCTGCATCGCGGCGACAGAGACGGCGGGGGCCGGGCCGGGCCGCGTTCAAGCGGCGGCGGCACCGCCCGAGCCGGGCTGCGTTCAGGCGGCGGCGGCAGCTGTAAATCTTTCCCTGGTGTTTTCGGACGTGCTCCGAAAATGGCGCCGAGCACCTGGCTCCGCCTCCCTGCTTCTTCAGCGGGCTGTGGCGCAGCTCCTCCCTCTTCCGGGGGTGGAGGTTGTGCAGCCGGATGCTGTCCTGCCTTGGTACGCGAGCGCCTAGCCGGGGGGTGCGGAGTGCCTCTGACATGCATCCGTGTAGCTTTGGTCCGCGTGAAAGCGGTTGGCTGTGGCACCCTGGATGGATTGAAAAAGGCAGTCGTGGAGCCGGATTGTTCCGACTGGCCTGTCCCAGGGGTGGAGAATTTGCTGCTGAATAGGAGAGTAAAGGCTTAGCTGAGAAGTTGTGAGGTATTTCCAGGTGACCAGGATGTCCCAAGGAGTCCACAAGGAATTCACACTGCAGGAGAAGGACTGCGTCGCTGGGAGGTTCCATCACATGAGGAAGAACAACTGGAATGGACTGATGCTTGAGCCTGAATGAGAGACTGTTTGAGTGGACGACCAGATGAAGATATGGACTCCGCCGGACATGTCATCAGAAGTTTTCTGATCTGATGATGTGTTTGGGTGCAAAGATTATGGTATGAAATACAGGGGTGGCATGTTGTAGTTTGAGCTGGGTGCCCCCCTGGTGCATTCACTTCCTGTGTCCAGAAGTCCAGCCCAGAGGGATGGACACAGGAAATTGTGTATTTCCTACCATAATTCTTTGCACCACTATAAGATCCAGTGCGGAGTCTGGCACTTCCTCTTTCCTTCCCTCTCCGAGACTTGGTAACTGGGGGAGAGATCTCCCGGCCATGGGCCTGACTGGGCCCAAGGCCACAGGGGGATGGGCAGTCTCAGGCCTGGCCAGCTGAGACTAGCCCAGCAGAGGGAGGGGGAAGAAGGAGCCCTGGGGGTTTTGGATGCACCCTCAGGTGGGGATGGGATCTTTCTTTGTCACTGCGCTTTGGGTTTTCTGTAACATTCACTGCTTTCTATTTAAACTCTCATCACTTTTGCAATCCGTTTGCCTGAGTCGTTATTTCTGCCTGTGGTGGGGAGGGGATCTGCCCCAACCCATTACAGGTTAGGAGGAAGTTCTACACAGAGAGAGTGATTGCCCATTGGAATGGGCTGCCCAGGGAGGTGGTGGAGTCACCATCCCTGGAGGTGTTCAGGAGGAGACTTGATAGGGCGCTAGGTTGCATGGTTTAGTTGGTTGGGTGGTGTTGGGTGATAGGTTGGACACGATGATCTTGAAGGTCTCTTCCAACCTGGTCTATTCTATTCTATTCTATTCTATTCTATTCTATTCTATTCTATTCTATTCTATTCTATTCTATTCTATTCTACATTTAAGTCTGCCTTCAGAGTGGGACTACTACAAAAGAATTCAGGAAGAAGTCATTCTGGCTGATTTCTGTGCAGAAGTTCCACCTTTAAATTATTCCATCTTACAAATGAGAGTATGTGGCAATGCCAGCGACGAGCAGTGTGAGCACTCTGGCAGTGCAGACCTAGAGCCTGACATGGTGGTAGGCCATGCTCAGCATAACTGCAGAGCCAGCTGTCAGTGTACCAAAACAGTGCTGCCTTGCAACATGTAACTGAAACAAGGCATTGGTAGCTATAAACACAGCAAGTTATCTTGGGACAACAGGACATGCACCTGCATCACCAAACCTCGCGTGTCAGCAGTAGTTGGACCAATAATCTACAATAGTGTGATGTGTGGTCACTCCTAGGGAACCAATGAGTCCATGCCAACAAGGCACTCCGAGTTTATATAAGTTGTAGCAGTTCCCTTGCTAGGCACTTCTGCCTTTCCTATCCCTTCTTCTTCCATGCTTTACTTTACTGTGCTATACTCATACCTTAGGCCTGTGCCATAGGCCTGCAATACTGGAACAATAAAGGAACGATACTAGATCATACTGATCAGCTGTATTGATTCCAACCTCCGTTGTCATGAGTAGTCATTTAAGAAAATTAAAATTTCTAAAATCTTTCAAGCTTGAAAGGTTACTATAAAGAAAAAAAAAATGCATAAAGCCATCAGGAAGAATTACCTTGCACCTAAAAAACCCAAACCAGTGTCGCAAAATCCTCCATAAATCAGTTGCAGCATCAGTAAAGCACTTGGGTCAGTGTGTAAGGAAAAGGTCATCCACTGGGGAACTGCATGCTGATAGATTGGTTTAGCTGAAAAAGTGAAACTTTACCTGACAAACACATAAAAAATATGAAAATGATTCCAAGAATTCTGTGCATTTGTTTGTGAGCATGTAAAAGCCTCTTTCCACTCTTCTCATGGGTCTGTCTGAGGGCCAACCCAGCAAAAAAAATGCAAGTCTGGTTTTGCAGGGCTGGTGTAACTTGTTCTACTGAAGGTAAAATTAACCATGAAATAAAGCTCCTTACTCGAGCAGTTTGCTTGCTTTTTCTCCTTGATTTGTTATATTCTTCTATTCAGGCACTACTAAATCTTCAAAATGCTTGTTACTGGAATGCAAACCATCTAGTTCAAAACTGAAAAATAATCTGCTGACTAATGAAGGGTATCAACAAAGCCTTAACTGCTTTACCTGTCCCAAACCCTAGAGTCTGTTGAAACAACCCAGGCATCCCTTTTTACTCCCTTGGCCTTAGTATAACCTGCCTGTGGGAAGCTCCACTCCTGTATGGCCCAAGCTTTTAAGCCTTAACTTCAAAGTGATAATTTCCTTACACCATGTTTGCTATACATTAGTAGTTACTAAGGCTGTAATTGCAGCAACAAACAGCACACATTCTATCAAACTCATTTTTATCCAAGCAGTCAATAAAATGCTGTCAGTGTGCCATGGGTTGAGTTGAATCTGTTGATGATATTCAATACCATGCTGCTCTCATGGCAGCCTCAAAATGAGAGTGCTGGCTGGAGCAAAGTATCATGGGGCTTGAAGTTCATATTGTAACATGAGAGGCTTTGTGTTCTGATTGCTGTTTTCTGGGGTTTGGGGTGCTGGTCTTTTCCACTGGGCCAAGCTACAGGTCTGGGGTTGGGGCAGCTCACTGGCTTCTGCTGCTGCTTCTGCATTTTGCTGTACTTTTCCTGCAAACGGGCTAAGGTAATTGTGTATTGTTATATCATTTTCTCAGTAAGGCTATTTATCTCAGCCTGGAGTGTTGTTTCTCCCCCATCTGTGTGAAGAGAGGGTGGTTGGGAAAGCAGGCTGTGTTAAACCACCATGCAGTATTCTTCCCTCTTGGAGACCTGCCTGAAAGCAAGACTTCATAGAATCATGGAATGGTTTGGGTTGGAAAAGACCTTAAATATCATCTAGTTCCAACCCTCCCCTCACCCTGCCATTGTCATAGACACCTCCTACTATACCTTGCTCAAGACCCCATCCAACCAGTCTTTGAACACTTCCAAGCTTGGAGCCTTCCACAGCCTCCCTGGGCAACCTGCTCCAGTGCCTCACCATGCTCGTGGGGAAGAATTTCTTCCTAATGTCCAATCTAAATTCAGCTTCTTCCAGTTTGAAGCTATTACTCCTCATCCTCTCACTCCATTCCTTTGTCAAAAACCTCTCTCCTGTACCCTCTTCAAATACTGGAAGGCTGCCCTAAGGTCTCCTTGGAGCTGAAAGCTCACAGGAAGGAAAAAATATTAGATGGAAGAACTAAGGAAGGCAATGGAGTGAAAACCCCCCAGTACCCAGATATCCAAGATTGTATCCAGCTACAGCAAATAAGACCATAAAAAGAAGCCAATATAACAATGACCAGTCCTGTTAGTCAAGACGGAAAAGAGCCATGCTGTAGAATTATAGAATCATTAAGATTGGAAAGGACCTCCAAGATTATTGAGTCTAACCATAAAACAACTGCAATGACCACTAAACTATATCCTGAAGTGCCCACATCTACTTATTTCTTGACTCTCAGGGCACCACCTCCCAGAGCAGCCCACTCCAATGCCTGACCACTCTTTCAGTAAAGAAACATTTCCTAATATCCAATCTAAACCTCCCCTGACACAACTTAAAGCCCATTTCTTTTTGTCCTGACACTAATTACATGGAAGAAGAAACCAACATGAGCCTCACCATATCCTCCTTTCAGGTAGTTGTAGAGAGCAATGGGGTCTCCACTCAGCCCTCTCTTCTCAAGATCAAACAACCCCAGATCCCTGAGCAGCTCCTCCAAAGCTCTCACCAGCCCCATTGCTCTTCTCTGGACACCTTCCAGAACCTTGTGCAGACAGGGATCTATTCAAAAGAGTCCAACAGAGAGCTATGAGGATGATTGAGGGTCTGGAGCAGGTGCCCTGAGAGGAGAGACTGAGAGCCCTGGGGCTGTTTAGTCTGGAGAAGACAGAGAAGGGATTTAATAAATGTTTATAAATATTCAAGGATGTTATATAAATATGTTTATAAATATTCAAGGGCCATGAGGATGATCAGAGGGCTGGAGCACCTCTCCTATGAGGACAGACTGAAAGATATGGGGCTGTTCAGTCTGGAGAAGAGAATGCTCTGCTATGACCTTATTGTGGCCTTCCAGTATCTGAAGGGGGCCTACAAGAAGGCTGGGGAGGGACTTCTCAGGATATCAGGTAGTGATAGGACTAGGGGGAATGGAATGAATCTGGAGGTGGGGCGATTCAGGCTGGATGTGAGGAAGAAGTTCTTCACCATGAGAGTGGTGAAGCCCTGGAATGGGCTGTCCAGGGAGGTAGTTGAGGCCCCGTCCCTGGAGGTGTTTAAGACCAGGCTGGATGAGGCTCTGGCCAGCCTGATCTAGTGAGGGGTGTCCCTGCCTATGGCAGGGGTGTTGGAACTAGATGATCCTTGTGGTCCCTTCCAACCCTGACCGATTTACAGTATCACAGTATCACCAAGGCTGGAAGAGACCTCAAAGATCATCAAGTCCAACCTATCACCCAAGACCTCATGACTGGACCACAGCACCAAGCGCCACATCCAATCCCCTATTGTATGATTCTATGATTCTAGGACTGGGTGTCATGAGGGAGGAGAGAGGCTCTTCTCAGTTGTACCCTGTGATAGAACAAGGGGTAATGGATAGAAACTACAGCACAGGAAGTACCACCTCAACATGAGCAGGAACTTCTTCACTGAGGGGCACAGAGCACTGGAGCAGGTCCCCAGGGAGGTCGTGGAGTCTCCTTCTCTAGAGACTTTCAAGACACATCTGGATGCATTCCTGTGAGACCTGTGCTAGATTCTATGGTCTGCTCTGGCAGGGGAGTTGAACACAATGATCTCTGGACATCCCTTCCAATCCCTAACATCCTGTGATCCTATGCTAAGGAGCCATGCTCACTGTTGCAGAGGAAGGTGAAAAAAAACCCCTCGGGACACTTCCTAGCTCCTCTGGGGGGGAAAACCCCTTCCTTCCCCCAGCTGCAGGGCACAAGAGGCCATCTCTGTGGTGCATAAGCAGCAGGCAGGATGGAGCAGAGGAGCCCTGATAAGTGTCCATGCTTCTGCTGTAGAGGAAGGCAAAAAACCCCCTGGGACTGGTGCCAATCTGTCCCAGGGGATGGGGGTGGGGTGTAAAATCCTTCCTGACTCCAGTGCTGGCAGCTGGCTACTCCCCGAGCCTGTGAGCAAGACCTGTTTCCTCCTCTCACAGGCTGGTCATGTGTCCCAAGAGATGCCCAAGCCCTGTTCACCCTCAGCCTAAAGTCATCTCAGAGATTTCCCAAAGCAGCCAAATGCCTCCAGCCTGATCAGTCTTGGCAGCAAGAATCCTTTCCATATCTGCCTGGGCACCAGTGGGTACTCGAAAACACCTGGATCCCTGGCAACATTTCTGCTATCCATTTCTCACAGCTGCTGTCACTGGCTCTGGAGGGGATGAGGATGGTGAGCTGTGCAGTGCTCCACACTAAGGCATTCCCTTGGTCTGGTCACGGCTATCCAGCTGAAAAGGATTTCTGTCCCTCAGATGAGCTTTGAAAGTGGATCAACTGGGAACTGCATCTGCAGTGAAGAATGTGCAGCAGACTTGTACAGACTCTGGATATCTTCTCCTAGGCCACAGCAAGTAATTCCACCACAAGTTTCTCAAGGACTTCCTCTGAGGATGTCTTCTGGCTGCCCCTGGGCCAGCTCTGGCCTCAGACCCAGGAGGAGGCTGCCTTTTATCTTGCTTCAGGATGCTGTCACTGTGTTTCTGGGTGATGGCCCTGTCACATCAGGGTGCTGGCCTTGTCACATCAAGGTGACAGCCTGCCATGCATAGCTCTGCCCACCGCAGCCCCTCCCCTGCCCCGCTGCCTAGAATCCTTTCAATAAAGGCTTTGGGTTGCTAGCCCAAAGGCAGTTCCTGTGCCCAGGAGGCACAGGATCTGTCCCTGCCCTTGGTGGCCGTGTACTGGGCACAGCTCTTGGTGTCCCTGTACATTCATTGGGACATCCAGACAATGTGAATTTACACTAGAGACAATCCTTTGGCTGTGGGGATGCCCCAGCTGAAAGAAAGGCTTTTTGTTCCGTTTGCATCAACTCTGCAGAGACAATGAGATCATGCAGGATTTCCTCACCAATGCTCCAAGGGACATTTCCTACTAACCTGCTCATGTCTACTGTATGTAGAAGTTAGTAGAGATAGGACCTCATGCAAGTATCTCCTGGCAAGTCCACATCTTCAGGCACGGAGATCTCCAAACTCTTTTTCAATTGGGATTGAAGTACTTGTAACAGAAGTTCTTCCTATAGGACCATAACTCAACTACAACTAGTGTCCAGTTCTGGGCCCATCAGTTTAAGAAAGACATTGAGACACTTGAACGTGTCCAGAGAAGGGCAACAAGGCTGGGGAGAGGCCTTGAGCACAAGCCCTATGAGGAGAGGCTGAGGGAGCTGGGATTGTTTAGCCTGGAGAAGAGAAGGATCAGGGGTGACCTCATTGCCCTCTACAACTACCTGAAAGGTGGTTGTAGACAGGAAAGGGTTGGTCTCTTCTCCCAGGCAACCAGCACCAGAACAAGAGGACACAGTCTCAAGCTGTGCCAGGGGAGGTTTAGACTCGACATGAGGAGAAAGTTCTTCACTGAGCGAGTCGTTCGTCATTGGAATGGGCTGCCCAGGGAGGTGGTGGAGTCACCATCCCTGGAGGTGTTTAGGAGGTGATTGGACATGGCACTTGGTGCCATGGTCTAGTCATGTGGTCTGTGGAGACAGGTTGGACTCAATGATCCTTGGGGTCTCTTCCAACCTTAGTTATACTGTGATACTGTGTGATATACACTTTCAGCAACTTTCTGGCTTGTTTTGAGCCAAAATGATACACATTTCCAAAACTTTCTCCACAAGAAGTGATAATTAGCATATTCATTGTGGTGGGTTGAGATTTCCCATTCACATTAACTAAGCACAACTAACTCAGTTGGAAGCAAATGGAAGCTATATTTAGAACGGAATGGAATGGAATGGAATGGAATGGAATGGAATGGAATGGAATGGAATAGAATAGAATAGAATAGAATAGAATAGAATAGAATAGAATAGGCCAGGTTGGAAGAGACCTTTGAGATCATCAAGTCCAACCTATCATCCAACATCATCTAATCAACTAAATCATGGCACCAAACACCCCATCAAGTCTCCTCCTAAACACCTCCAATAATGGCAACTCCACCACCTCCCCGGGCAGTCCACTCCAATGGCCAATCACTCTCTCTATGAACAATTTTCTCCTCACCTCGAGCCTAAACTTCCCCTGGTGCAGCTTGAGACTGTGTCCTCTTGTTCTGGTGCTGGTTGCTAGAGAGAAGAGACCAACCCCTTCCTGGCTACAACCACCTTTCTGGTAGTTGTAGACAGCAATAAGGTCTCCTCTGAGCCTCCTCTTTTCTAGGCTAAACAATCCCAGCTCCCTCATAGGCCTCTCCTCATAGGGCTGTGCTCAAGGCCTCTAACCAGCTTTATTGCCCTTCTCTGGACACGTTCAAGTGTCTCGATGTCCTTCCTAAACTGAGGGGCCCAGAACTGGACACAGTACTCAAGGTGCAGCCTAACCAGTGCTGAGTACAGGGGCAGAATGACCTGCCTGCTCCTGCTGGACAAACTGTTCCTGATACAGGCCAGGATGCCATTGGCCCTCTTGGCTGCCTGGGCACACTGCAGGCTCATGTTCAGCCTACCATCAACCAGCAACCCCATGTCCCTCTCTACCTGGCCGCTCTCCAGCCACTCTGATCCCAGCCTGTAGCTCTGCATGGGGTTGTTGTTGCCAATGTATAGAACCTCGCACTTGGATGTGTTAAATCTCATGCCATTGGATTCTGCCCATCTGTCCAGCCTGTCAAGGTCCCTCTGCAGAGCCCTTCTACCCTCTAACAGATCCACACCTGCCCCCAGCTTGGTGTCGTCTGCAAATTTAGTGATGATAGACTCATTCAGATCATCAATAAAGATGTTAAAGAGCACAGGGCCCAGCACTGATCCTTGGGGCACACCACTAGCGTCTGGCCACCAGCTGGATGTGGCACCATTCACCACCACTCTCTGGGCTTGGCCCTCCAGCCAGTTCCTAACCCAATGCAGAGTGCTCCTGTCCAAGCCAAGCAAAAACTACACTCTACAATGGAATGCAATGAATATGTACAAAATATACAGCATTTACAATATTATACAGATACTTACAATTAGAAAATAACATGGAGACCCCCCTAGCACCCCTCTGGTTTTCCCAGAGAGCAGTGAAACTACTCCACTCTTTCCCCAAACCTCCTCCATCTCCCTGCAATAGAAGAAAAGCGGAGCTGAGAGGAAGGAATGTTGGTTATTTTCTCCAAGGCCATCCAGAAACAGTTACTTATCTCCCCGAGCAAAGCAGAAAGCAGCTAAAACCACATGAGAAAAGAAAAAAGAATGGGAGTGAAATGAAATGTGAAAGACTGTTAGGGTACATATGTGTCCATCCCACACATTTTGTCCAATGAATTTGTTTAGAATACTCTTTTGTTTTCCTTTTTACACCCAATAGTGAACTATTTATATTTTTCTACTTTTCTGCTTGAAATCTGCAGCTAATTTTAAAGGCATAGCCTAAAACTGCCACATTTATTTAGTTTGATTGCTTGTTTTTTGGTTTTGTTTGTGTTGGGTTTTTTCTTTTGTTTCATTTTGGGTTTTTTTTGGTTTGGTTTGGTTGAGTTTTTTTCCCCATAAAAGCAAGGTTTCCTGCATGGTCACATGTATCTAGGAACAGAGAGTTCAGGAAAACAACAGGTAATGGATTTGTGCTGAAGCTAGGGTTGTCTATCTACATGTGCCTGAAAGGTGGTTGTAGCCAGGTGGGGGTTGGTCTCTTCTCCCAGACAACCAGCACCAGAACAAGAGAACACAGCCTCAAGCTGCACCAGGGGAAGTTTAGGCTCGAGGTGAGGAGAAAATTCTTCACAGAAAGAGTAATTTGCCCTTGGAATGTGCTGCCCAGGGAGGTGGTGGAGTCACTGTCCCTGGAGGTGTTTGAAAAGGGATTGCATGTGGCACTTGGAGCCATGGTTTAGTTGTCAGGAGGTGTTAGTTATTAGGTGATAGGTTGGACTTGATGATCTCTGAGGTCTTTTCCAATCTGGTTGATTCTGTGTGATTCTGTAACACAGACATGTTTTTCTCTGGGCGAAAGCAGCAGGAAGCTGTTCAAATATCTGGGGAGGGGCTGAAGAGCCAGACCTCACTGTGGTGCATGTGGGCAGCAGTTATCACATATCACACAACATATCATGTTTTGACAAGAAATTGATCTCCCCTGCATTGACAAGGATTGTCTCTTTCTAAACTGGCAAGAATAGATGGACAGAATAGGTGGACACTGAGAGCACACAGCTGGACTGTACAAAATTCCTCGTTCTTTGACCCTCAGATCCAGCACTAGCAAGCAATATTTTTCTGCTTCAGCAGAGCCTAAAAAGCTGAAATCAGGGTGAGGACAATTGACTCCTGTTTTTAAGACCAGGCTGTGCATCCCTTGAGAGCCCTGTTAGATTAAATGCTTTAGAGAGACCACTGAGCAATGTGGTTTTACTTACTCTCCAAAAGAGGAGAGCTGATACAGTTTCTGATCCTTTTGAGGGACTTCCAAAGCATCTTCACAAGATGCAAGTGATTCCAGTCAGAATTAGAGCAGCCCTACCTCCAACCAGATGGAAGAGAGGGACAACGGGGCTTATTGGGCTGTATGAAACCAATGGCTTAGCAAGTTGAACTCACACAAGTATAAAGCTTTAGCAGATAGAGGCACACAGTGTGCTCTGAGGCCTTCATACTAAAAGGGGTGGAACCCATCTATATTTCTGGTGTGACAGTGAAATCCCAGATGCTGGATGTGTTTGAAGCTGAGCACCAGAATGCAGGCCACATTTTACTTTCACTTGGATGTGTGGAAGGAGTCACTGGAATTAACTGCCCCAGGAGTGGAAATGCAGCCCCACCATTTGGACTGGTCATGGACTGATTCAGACTGTACTGGAACAGGGTGGAGCTCCAGAATCTCTGCAGTGAGAAGCTCATTGTGTACTGCAAGGTGATCTCATTTTGAGTCAGAATGGACAGCGAATAATGTATGAGGTATGTGTGTGATGTTAATTGCTGCTGGGCATGAGGTAGAGAGTATGGAATAAGGCCTGCAGAGCATCATGGGTTTAGCCAATTGCATATGCAGGTGAGTGTTCAATACCATGCTGACATCATGCTAGCTTTAAAATGAAAGGGATGGCCAGAGCAAAGTAACATTGAGTTTGTAGTTCATATTGTAACAAAAAAGGCTTCCTGTTTCCAGTTGCTGCTTCTGGTGTCTGGTTTTGCTGTATGACTCCTTTCCACTCAGGTGGATGCAGGCTTTTGGGGGTGGGAGTCCATTTTATGGCTGGCTTCTGCTGATGCTTCTGCTTTTGCTGTGCATTTCTGTGAAACAGACTAGGGTAATTGTACATTGTATTATCTCACTAAACTCCTTATTGCAACCCAGATTCACATTTTTGTGTGACTTTCTTTCATGATCTGGGAAGGGGGGAGGCTTGTGAGAGCTGGATGTCTTAAACCGGGACAATACCTTCAAAATATTTAAACCTTAGCACCACTTCAGCTGTAAAAGAGTTCAGGAATAGAAAGAATATATTTTTTTTTCCTAATAAAGCTATACAGTTGTAAATAAATCAAGAAATATTCACTGAAAAATTAAGACTATTGGACATCTGTGCATGGCTAAATTCCCCAGAGCACCTTCTCAAGACCAGGCTTGCCAACCACCTATGTTATGAACTCACAAGCCTCTGTTAAGAAGTTGCCTCAGTCCAAGACACAGAGAGCTCTTAAGGGACAGGGCTGAAGTTTCTTTCAGCTCCTTAAAAAGGGACTCAAATTTTGCTCATGAGGACAAGAAAATCCAGCCTAGGAAGGTCTGAATGTGTTGTCTGCCACTATCAGCAGGTTTCTTAAACTCTGCTATTCCTAAACACAATGCAGACCCTCTCAGGCACGGAGCAAGTGCTGACACAGACTGAAAGCATCTAGTGGTGTGGTCCTAAAGCTCACGTTGCTTCTTGGAAGCATAGTTACAGGTAAAGGATAGAAAGTGTAGGATCCTTGATGGGAAGGCTAATGTTTTCAGGATGCAAAAGGAGCTATTAGACCATGAATTTGCAGACACTAAGGTAAGGGATTATTACTTAGAAGTTCATTGTCAGAAACTGTAACCTGGTCCAGCATTAAACTGTGGTCACAGCTGATTCCTCAGATCAGTCTAATGAGAGCAGACAGCAGTAAAGCTATATGACTATGATGCACAGTAAGCAAGGATCCAGGCAGGGAATGAAGAGGAGGAACAAAAGTGTGACATTTACATAAGCACTAAATTAGAAAAAAAAGGTAAATATTAAGCTGGATCCATACAAAGGAAGTAAAATACTAATTTAAGAGATTTGTGGATCAGTTAAGCACTCAGCAAATTACTCCATTAATGTTAAATTGGGGTGAAAATAGATCTCATACATAGTAATGAGGCTGAAGTTTAGCCCGCGGAGTTAAATGGGCAAGCCCGTCATTTTGTGTTAGTGTGGGCAGACAAAACCTGTGGCAAGCAGTTCCACAGAAATCCAATCTCTGCTGAGCAAACTCAACATTGGCTTACACTGAAAAGCTCCCAAATTCCCTGCCTTTCACCTTTTGGGTGGGATGAAAGACATACTGGCCATCTGCCAATTTCTGATTTGGGTGCGATAGTGATTCAGTCAGGGAGAGACAAAGAGTTTGTGTGGCTCCAGAAGAGAGTCCCTGGAGATTTCTCAGTTGACCCTGACTAATATCATCTCACTGGAATTGCACCCCCTAGAAATGTTTCTTTGAAAAGAGCTTGCTCACCAGAGGAAGCTATCCAGACTGTCACAGACTTGAGAGAAAGGTCGGGGGGGGAAAGGTCTTTGCTGATCAATGTAAGCTGCTCTAAAGCCTTATAAAAACATGTCTTTTTCATGCAGCAGTGCTCAGTGGCATACAGGATCAAATATGGCCATCTTCATCTAGAGCTCCCTGAAGATCATGAAGGCTTTTTTCTGCACATTTGTCTGGGTTTTTCATGCTCCTTCTTTGTCCCTCCTTCTGTCCAGGGCAAGTGTTTAGCTGGGACAAGAAGAGACAGACAGGTTTTACCACAAAGGATCATCTCTGAAGGTTCATCATAACTAAACAGTGCCCAAGTAACTGACTCAGGCTCTGTCAGTGCTGAGGAAGCGTCAGTGATGGACTGTTTGGACCAGCAATAAGGGCAGAGGGGTCATAAGGAGATAAACAGTATTTCTTACTGGTGCCTCATGATGGTGGGAAGGAAAAAGCTTTAGACCCTCTGAAAAGGCAGGAGGTGCCTGGTGTTAAGTGCCTGATGTTTGAAAGCACTTTATTTTACTCCATGTGTAATCCTTAGGGTGATGGTGGGAGTTTCACTTTCTCTGGTTTTGCTTTGAACTTTTTATCAAGCTTCAGTGTGAGATAGAACTGCTGATACTCAGGTGTTTTTGGAGGAAGAGGAAGACAACCTCCTTCCCTGCCCCAGTTACACACGTTCTGTAGACAAAGCCATTTATTAAATTTCTATAAAGCTGGGAGCAGTATCTCTACACATATCTGAGCTCCCACAGATCATCAATAGAGAAAAACCCATCAAGCATTGTACTTCAGAGGTGCTATTTTTCAACAACATTGTAAACAATCATCTGCAGGGGTCTGCCTGCAGACTTTTTCTGGCACATTGAAGGAAAAAGGGTTTCTCATGAAACAGCCTCCATTTCTCTACATTACATATTTCCATTTGTCTTGGAGGCAGTTCCTACCTATTCTCCACTTTGTGTAGGCAGATACATCCGTACAGAGAGCGTTTAACCACTGACTGGTCAGATTTTGTGGACTTTTGCATCCCTCACGCATGGCAGAATTCACATTCCTTGGTACAAAACTCTGTCTTTACTCTTTCTCCACCTGCTTCTTGTCAATCCTCTGCAGAACAAGATCAGAAGAAATCACAAAACAACACCTCAACACAAATCTACTCTTTGAGTGACAAAACAGCTGGTCTTGGGGTGTGAGTTAATATAGGACACATCTTTGGCTAAGCAATTAATTTGCACATTCATCTTGTGTTGTCTTGGTCTGGGCATCTGAACAGGTTATGCAAGTTATTAAATGTTATTTTTCTTCCAAACTTCATGCCTCATTCCTGCGCTCGTGCCAATGTGCTGTGTTTCCCTGATCTTATGTTTAGAAGTGACAAAATATGAATATTAAATTTACATGACCTTTAGCATCCACAAACACAAATTAGGCTCATGTTCTTTGCATTGGCATTTGAAATGAGTTATTTGGTCTGCACTGACAACTGTGCAGGGGACTGATAAGGCAGCAGCACAGCACTGATGTAAAAATGAGCATAATAGTATTCTTAAAAAATGTTTCAGAAAAAAAGAGCAGATAGCAACTTGGTCTCTTCAAGATCATGGTTTAGATTTTTGTCCTTCCTAAAGTGGTTTGGTGTTTTCCAATACAAGAGGGATGCATAATAAGAGAAAATAAGAAATCAGCTAATAGGAGAGCACCCTCCAGGAAACCTCTAAATACATGTAATTGTATGCATGCACATCAGCAGAGCTTTGAATTCATTTTAAATACCCAAATACCAACTGGTGGATGGACTCTGTATGTGTGTGTGCTCATGCTGCCTCTCAAAAAGGAAGGTATATTGCGACACTATACCTCTGCAGCTTTCAAGTTAGTAGATGTCTCTTGCAGCTTTTCATCATGTTCAAACAATTCACTTACCTTCAGCTACCAACCTTTTTTTTCTTACTTGAATTGAATGTTCTATGTAAGAAATATCACGTTTTCATATGATCATTATGATGATACCTTTACCAGAGCTGTGGGCTGCCACATCTCTTGGATTGAGTAAAAATGTCTCCAATGTCAAAGGTGAGTTACTAGGTCTAACACTGATTTTAATCTGATTTCCCAGGGAAACATACACGTGTTATTCAGGTATGTGTGTGACCACAGCCTTTCTTTCAAATCCATTAGCCCATTTCAAACAAATTTCACAGAAACAGATAGATATCTCAGACATGATAATTCCTTGCAAAGCTCGCCAAGCTGATGGGTTGCTTAAAGAAGAGACAGATAGTACTTCTCTCACTGAAAGAAGGATGGGGACCACTCGCCACTTCTCCAGGCTGTCCAGCTCAGCAGCCCCTACCTCACATGCAGGACTTCCTGGATTCCCACAGCACACACATAACCCCAGATGTTTGGCAGCAGAGTTAGCCCAGGGATGTGGAAAATATTTGGAGGTATCAAAGGACAAGGTGTAGGAGATGTAGCGTACTCCCTGAAAGGAGTTAGAAAGAGTGTGGGAGGCACAGGAGAGTGAGAGGAAAGATCACTTCCATAATACTCATCTCTCCCAGCTTTGCTTCTTTCAAAATAACATTTCCTTCCCCTGTTCTCATTACCTTATCACTTCATTGTAGCCTTCCCACCCACATTTGAGCAGCTGCCCATCTAAGATCTGCAATTTTTCTATTGTTCTGACAGAACCCAGCCATTTATCCTCACCTGATTTTCTAAGGAGAGTATATTGGTGCTCTCATACTGGCTGTGTGAGACCATCTCTGTTTGTCTTTGTCTCCTCTGTATAACTATTGAACTTCATGGCTGAGTTCAATCAAAAAGTAGAGGAAAAAAAGAAACTTCAAAGATATTAAATTGTTATACCTTCCATGAAATTCAGCTGTAGGGGAGAGGAGAGATGTCTTTGAGATATCCTGTCCAAGGAAAGGAACTAGATGACACATCCTTAGACAGGAAAATCTGTAAGTTCATGTACAAGACTGTATCACTGTCTTTGCTGCAGAAGAGTTCCCATCAAAATCTCCAGCCCATCCTGAGAAATGAAGATGGATGAGAGAAGGCTTCTGTGGACCTGGTGCTCAGAGGAAAGAGGGTTCAGAAAATATCAAGGCTAGGGACATACAGTTTATTACAGAGGAGAACACACAGTGTGTTCTCACAGCACTTTATTTCATTTCTCAGATAATTTTCTTTCTTTTCTTTCTTTCTTTCTTTCTTTTTTCTTTCTTTCTTTCTTTCTTTCTTTCTTTCTTTCTTTCTTTCTTTCTTTCTTTCTTTCTTTCTTTCTTTCTTTCTTTCTTTCTTTTTTTCTCTTTCTTTCTTTCTTTCTTTCTTTCTTTCTTTCTTTCTTTCTTTCTTTCTTTCTTTCTTTCTTTCTTTCTTTCTTTCTTTCTTTCTTTCTTTCTTTCTTTCTTTCTTTCTTTCTTTCTTTCTTTCTTTCTTTCTCTTTCCTTCCTTCCTTCCTTCCTTCCAATCTTACTCTTTCTCTCTTTCCCCTCCTCTATCCCTCCCTCCTTTTTTCCTCCCTCCCTTCTTGCCTTCCTTCTTTCCTTCCTTCCTTCTTTCCTGCCTTCCTTACTTGCTTTTTGTTTCCCTTGATGTGAAAAGAATAACTCCATCTATGACACCTGTCCACATTATACCGCACAAGTCTGATTTTGTTTGATGCAGTGGAGAGGAAAAGAAACAATGGGGTATGACATGTGCTTTATCTTGAGTATTATTTGTCCCTACAAGAGTATGGCAAGATGAAACCTCAGACAGGCCCAGCATAAAGGATAGTCCTTACCTTGTAAGTACTTACTCAAATATATTAGAAGATTACATTTGAGAAAAAGCTTTCAAGGCTCTGCACGCCTTTTCTGTTCGAGAGCTGAGCTAGTTAGATCACACTGAAAGATGGGTGGGGAAGATGCAAATTTACAAGTTAGAGGCTTGGTGACTGATTGTCAAAACACACAATACGTGAAAATGTACAACACGAGAGACCAGATTCCCCAAATTTACAGCACTTTGGCTAGAGATGAGACTATAATTCCAGCTTTAGTTACTGGGAAGTCCTCTTGTAGGGTATTTTAGTTCAGTGTTACTTATTTTATTGAATTGAGACAGGAACAATTTATTTTCTTACAAGAATTAATGGTTTATGGCTTTGGGGAAAGATGAAAGAAGGGCCTTCCTATTTCTTGGAAAGTGTCGAAATCCCTGGTAAACAACATCACTCAGTGGTACCATTCTGTGATGACTGAGAAGTCATCTTGGAGAAACTGGAAGACAAAGTTAAATAGGTGCATAGAAATTGATATTCTCTAATGAGAAACCTGCAGCAGACCTAAGAGTGACAGGAGGAGGGGAATCTATATGAGTAATATAAGGAGGTCTACACTCTGAAAGCTGTCTGAAAATCACTTGTGGTATTTGTGGCATGTTACACCATTTGCAGTATTTTCTCTGAGCATTACATTTTTTTCTAGAGAACTATGAGAGAATTTTTTTCTGACACTGATTCAAAACTGTTAAGGTCCTCTTATCAAATGTTGTATGTAACTGCCTTGAGGTTTAATGTTTAATGATTTCTAAAATGTGATGAACTTTACAAAGGCTGGACAGTGTTTCAACCAAAAGATACAGTGGAGCAGAAATAAAATTGTTAAAAGTGCAGCAGCAAGTTGTTATCCTTATTTTGCATTATACCTCTACTTTGTGACTTCAGGCCTTAAAATTTCCTGATATGTCTCCATAGAGTATTTACTTTTCTCCCTAGAGAACTTTCAGCACTCTAGTATTTTCTTTGGCATGTATTCACTTTGTAAAGGAGTTCGATTTAATCAAGCAGTAAAAAAGAACATACCATGTGAAAGAGCTGATCCAACCAGAGAAATCTGAAGAGTGAACACTTGAAGAAGTACTTGCGACAGCTGGGCTCAGATGTGTTTGGGAAAAGCTCTCCATTAACTGAATAATAAAAGCTATGATCAGTTCACAGATAATTCTCCAACAGAAAAAGGGTCAAATCTGACAAATTAATTGCTCACGAAGGCTATTTTGATGAGTTATAATTATATAAGCAAAATCCTGTTGTCTTTTGTCTCCTGATTGCATGATAGCCACATAAAAGGAAGTGAATAAAAGAATGAGTTCTCGCAGTCAGTAAGAGATGTTGTATTGATTCTAAGTTGTTGCTAGGTAAATAATTAAACTGTGATTTCACTGCTGATTTTATTTGTCTGCTGTGTGTAAAGGCTACTCAGATGCATCTGTGAAAAATTAATTAATATATTTCTGCCACAGCTCAAATAATGAAAATCCATAAAGCTGAAATTATGGTAGTAGTTTGAAACCACTCATTAATGATCCATCTCAGCTTCAGAAAATCTCTCTGAAGTCTAATGGTCCTGACAGATCAGACCACTTTTTTTTTTTTTCTCCTTCTTTTTCAAAGTCCTCATTATAGCTTCTGCAATAAATAGATATCTATGAAGGGAGTGTATAGCTTAATCAGGCAGGTTTAATGTGTTGAGTTTCACCATGACAATATATCCCTGATCTATTGTTGGTGCCCCCCATCCTGACAGAGCTCTTGCCTGTGTAGATCAAAAAGCATTAGCTGGCTACGTATCCAACGTCAACGGAAGGGCAATGATGAACAAGCTGAGGATAGCACAAAATGGTTATCAATGAGATCTGCTGTACCCTTTCCTTTCCCACCATTCAACTTCACTGCAATATGACATGTACCTATAAAATGAAGGAAAAAGATAAATGGCAGGGAAGGTCTGAATAATGAAGCCTCTGAGTAATTAGGATGGTAATACCTGAGGCATATTTGTACGCACCACATCCATACTAATTGCCCATTTACCAGGCTAATTTAACACCAGTTATTTCTGGGTTCATTCCATCATCACTGCATTTCTTTTGTTACTAAGCTACTGTAATTTCAGCATCAACTGTGTTTTGACTCACATACACTTGTAACCCTTTGATATCCACAGGGGAGCACAGTTTGTTCTGAGCTTTTCAATTTAAATGTCTTATATATAAAAGCTGGGAAATTTTCATTTCAGACTCCTGTTTCAGATCTGCATCTCTGAAAGACACTGATGCAAAAACTCGTGATCACCATGTGTTTGCCCAATGCAGTTCTGACAGTTCTTTCCCCCAAAGTTCAATCATTCAGAAAGGTCTCCCAGTCATTAAAGTTTCTTCTGTATCTCTAAACAGTTGTAGTAAATAAGAGTTGGAAAGCATAAATTATATTGTACAGTGTGGAACAGGACTTCATTCACAGGAGATTAACTAACTGATCTGGTATGTTCCTTCAATTTTTAATGTGCACATTTCTGTGATACTTTTACCTATTGGTATTTTTCTTCATTGTCTACCAACAAGACTACCAGAAGGAATTGTTGTTGTTCTTATTCAAAAGACTTTGTAGGATACAGATTTTCACTTTTACTTTTCTGGAGAGGTAAATGGTGCTCTCCACATTTATGGAAATAAATAAGAGATTTGTAAAGATTTTGATGCCAAAACTTTATGCTTTTATTTCAGGCTGTGAATGGAAAACTTAACCATCCTGACAATATAGAAACAAAATGAGGCTGGTGATTTTCTTGGTAGTTCTTTGAGGGAAAATGATGTACCAAATTATACAAAAACCAGGTGGACTCACTGGGCATCCTAACTGCTCTGGGGATTTCAGGGGGCTCAGGGGTCCAGTGCAATGTAAACATGATAGGTTATCTTATTGCTGTTTTCAGAGACTTGTGCAAAGATGTACTTGGAAATGAAGCACCATTTTGGCAGCTGCAAGTAACTGCTTATCAGCCAAACTTCCCAAAGGCAGAGGTGTGCAACTAGTCCCAGATACATGCAATAGGAATGTTCTTAACTCCTCAACAGAGGGACACAAGAAGTAAATGTTACAGTTACATCACCCAGCTCTGTTTTGTAATAAGGCAGTGAGGTTTTTGTGCCTAACTCCAGCTTCCAGAGGTGAATCTTGGAGACAAGGAGATGGGCTTTGTCCTGTATAGGATTTTCTATGATTTCCTATGATTTCCTGATAGTGTCTTCTCATTCAGTAACCTGCTAGAGCTGTTACCTTGAAATAAGGTATAAAGAATCTATTGGATATTAGAAGGGTGGTCAGCCCCAGCAGAGAGCAAGATATATTGCTGGGAATCATTTTATTTAGTGGATGGTGGGCAATATACTGCAATTCTTATCATTTTTTTCCCCCCTCTCTCTATGGAAATCAATGGACATTACTTTAAATAAAGATTCAAAACCTAGATTATTCCCTTGAGGGAATTCTCAAATGTTTGAAATAGAAGGGGAGGATATGGAAGCAGTTAATGCTGCAGGCAGACATTTTTGAACCATTGTGTTATCTGTTCATTTAAATCCCTGGCTCAAGATTTTTATTGTTTTATGAATAGCTTCATTTAATAAAAGCCAATATTCAGCTTTAAAACTAAAAATTGAATATAGAGCAATCTTCAAACAAACAAATCTGAAAGGATCAGTTGGTTATTACGCTGTAAAAAGAGCCTGAAAAGTAGAAACCAGGAAAGTTACAACCTTTTCCTGTGTTAATGTTATCATCAATATAGCACAAAAATGAGAAATGTAAAGTAATTACTGTAGCAGCAAAAAGGCACAAAATGATATATCAGAAAGCCTAGAATCTGTCTCTGCATTTGCATACAGCTACTAAAGTGTCTTGAATTTTGCTCTGAGCATATGGTGGACTCGATCCAAACCAGAGCGTATATATTTCACACAACAAGGGGCTTTATACAGATGCAATAAATTTACAAAGGCAACTGAAGGGCATTTCAGACAGCCTTGACGGATTACAGGCTGCTGCTGTTACTGTCACAGTCTCTCTGTAAATCTGGTTTAACAACAAAGAGCTGACACCACACAAGGACAAAATTGAAAAACAAATCAGAGGTGCTGTAGAACTCTTCCCTTTACAAATACCAAGGTAGCCAAATACAAAGGTCTTTAAATACAGAGGGCACATATTGAATCCAACATGGGTAAAAAGCCATGTCAGGTGAAAAGTCAGATTTTGTATTCTCCTTCTCATGCACAGAAATGATAAATACATGAAAACAAATGACAGCGAAGGTTTCCTCCCTCTGGTATGTCAGCTCAGAATGACTGAAATGATTTCAGCTATTTTGACTGAAATTTTATGGTGGGTGAGAAGATGAAAGATAAAATAACCTGGTAAAAGTATAACCAGTATCAAAGAAGTGACAAGACTGTGAAGCTAAATTGAGCAGGGACTTAAATATCCTATTCTTGTCATTGACTTGGTTTGAAGTATAAAAGCACATTCAAAAAATATTACAACTCTAGTTACTGGAGGATTTTGTCTGTCAGATTGCATGAAGACATGCATGGAGGTGTCTGAAGACCTCTTACTTTTGTAAGACTTTTGAAAAACAAAATAAACAATCCTTTTCCATAGCTAGAGAGCTGTGTCTCCTCACCATCACAGTGATATTTCTGGGAAGCAGCGCTGTATGTCGTGTGCAACTGCATTTCTCCTTGGAATTGGTCGCCACTCCTGAAGTCTGAGCCCATCTGACTTCAAATGTTTGTTATTTCTATGAGAAACCCAGTGCCTTACATGAGTGCATACCTTTTCAAGGCACGGCTTCTTGAACAGTGCCTGGCACCTGTGGCCAGCAAGACTCTGCCAGTCAGGAGGTCAGGGAAATACCCTTTTTTTCCATCAAAAATCCTGAATAGAAGTTAGCAGCAGTCAGTGGTGCTAACTGAAAGATCTGAGATGAAGTTTCACTGATGAACCTAAATGTACTCTGAGCGGAAAAGATTACAGTAATATTGGAGAAACCAGGGAAGCAGACTGTAAAATGTGGAAGGACTTGAGGCAGCAGTGGAGGAAAGGGTGGTGGTGACAGGGAAGAAGCTGATGACTAAACTGACTGAGCACCTGTTTCAGAATGATGGATGTAAGAAACTTCTGAAAACCTTTTATAATATCTCCAGCAATGATGGCAGTAAATAGGTACCATACACAGTGCAAATGCCAATGGTTTCTCATAGAGTTATTTTCCAAGGAGATATTTCTCTTCTGTCACTACTGCACACTGATTAGCACAGGCTTTTATGACCCTGTTGGTTCAATTGTTTTAGAGGACATCAACATAACTTCACTGCCTTCAGTAGTGGGAGTAACTTTTGTGGAACTAGTCCTCTTTATAACAGAGAAGGACTGGCCAGTAATGTGTAAACACACTCTATTTATGGTCTAAGGAAACTTGTTTTTTTTCTCTTTGCATCACCTCTGCTTCTTCAGAGTGCTTTGGGAAACAGCTGTACTCGGTTCATTTGTTTTACTATATTTATTTTGCATTCATTATTGGAAAAACTAATTTGGAGCTAATCTATAAACCTTCAGGTAGGAATTATATTTTTCATAGGTCATTTACACAACAAAAGCCCCTAGTCCTTACAATCTCAATCCTCTTCCCCAGACACTTGCTGTAGCTCTAGCATTTTGCACATTCAATGTGGTTAATTCAGCTAAGATTAAATGAAAGTTATTTGAAAATATTAACACATCTCCAGACACAGTTGCAATAAAAATGTGTGGGAAAATAGTTTGTAGACACTATTGTCTGTTGCTTCCACAAGATGAAAGACGTAGCAAAGATGTGAAATTCCTCTTAGAGGCATTTCATTAGAATAATTTTGCACCACAGTGTTGTTACTTCATGTGACTCACTAGTATACAGTATAAGAGACCACATAGATCCTAATGCAATGTTTGGCAAGGATTTTCTGCAAGTTCTTCATTTTCCAAAACCTATTTCTGAGTACTGAAATATGAAAGTGCTCTAAATGGAGGCTATGAACCAGTCCTGCCAGTTTTCCAGTTTATAATGTTATGCAGGTTTCTGTTTCCCGTGAATGTACATGACACTAATGCTGCCATTTTTCAGGCTTGTACTGGTATTGTTCCTGTGACAAAACATTATCTGAGCCCAGGATTCACTCTTCTTTAAGCAGACTCCACTTCCCTAAATTTAGGACAATTTCAGCGGAACAAAAAGGCTTACATTTCACATTGCACACAGCTTTGTTAGCTGAGATATTGCCCTACCAACCAATGAGATCTAGGACAGTAGTTATGTTGGGATGCAATGATACTGGAAATTGTAGGAAAAATAAATTAAATAGATCTAGCCTCAGTTTCACTGAGGTAAATCAAGGACATACTTTCAAGGTACAAAGTCAAACAACCAAATTATCAGGAGTCAGTCAACACTTTTCCTTCCAGCACAACTATACGTTGGAGTGGACATTGTTATTTATGGTCATGTTGCTGAATATTAACCCCATTGCACCATCGCTTTCATTCCCTCACTTGGATCATAAAACAGTCTTTGCCAGTGCAGAGGAGAAAAATTGAGTTTCCTTGCACATTGTCTCTATCATGTGAGTGCTCAGTCTCTCCATACTTTATAAAATAGAGGCACAGAGTACCTGACTATGAACTTCTCTTAGACTCTTGCTGTGTTGTTTTTATCTCGCTCTGTTTGTCCAGAAAGTGATTGTACAAGAAGTTTTGCCATTTTCTTACACAGTGCAATGAAATGACATAGCAGGTCTGAGGAAAGCAGATGTCAGGAAAGTATCATTTGCTTTCTTTAGCCATGTCCAAACTCAGCTGCTTCATGACTATTGCTTGCATATCTTTAAATGAGAAATGGATATGCAAGTTCATTAGATGCGTGAATTATGCTGAAAGTTGCAACAAGTCTCAGGTTCAGTAGCAGTGATTTCTCTGTGGCTGTCTACCTTCATTAGTGTGTTGCAGAAAAAATCCCCAATTAATTCTTGCTTACCATCCTCACTGCTACTGCTAATGTGCACCATCTAGCAGTGAGTGCATGACTACAAACTTTTCCTTCCACAGGTTTTATGGAGAGCCTGATCTACATCATTCCTGATAGTTATCACTACACATTGCTGACCTTCCCATTTAAGATCAGACTGAAGGATGGCTTTGTAAAACAGATGTATGTTCACTGGAAATTAAGGTAAAACTAAACTCACCTGCAAGCATCATCAGAATAAGCTTTGAACCATAGGATTCCAAAAATGAAAGGCTGACTTTTTACCTTATTAGCTATCTGAATTTCATTGATTTCCCCCCTCTGCACCAAATGGACTGTTCAAGTAAAACAGAATTCTGCTGCTGGTTCCATTGATATTTCTCTACCATGTTTAGTTTCAGCTGTAGCTCAAGATCATTCCACTTCCCTCCCTGCAAAGGGACAGAACTTATTTTTATAGAATAAGTAGTAAATACTAAATATATCAGCATGCATAGTTGCCCAGCACAGTTTCCTATTGGCATGTCACCTTAGACTTTTGGGGGAAGAAAGAGGGAAGACTATGGAAGAGATGGAGGATATAGGATAAAGGCTGTTTCAAAACAGTCTATGTATCCAAAGCAATCCTTTCTCCCTTCCTAACTCCATATTAACTTCTAGATAAACATCTTCAAAGAATAGCTATACTGGAATACATTTTGAATAGTGTAGACCACAGTATCCCATGAATGGGCAGCGATGAGATGACTGGAGAGGTTTATTAGTCTGGGAACTGTTATCTCATGGAGCCAGCTAGGCCACTGTCAGAACCAAGCTGTGTGCTGCACAGTTCCAGCTGCTCTGGTCTGTGACAGCTCTCAGTATGACAGCCCATTACACAGGGCAGTTATTCTCTGCATGATCCTCAACCCACATTTCCACTCACTTCCTTCATCTTCCCCCACTGTCTCATTTTATTACATTCATTAAGAGATTTCACAATTACACGCCTCTTCCCCAGTTCGTGTTTCACATCCTACACTTCAGCATCCTTACTAGGTCTGTTTTAAGGTTCTTAACATTCAGTTGCCAACCAGATGAAGGCTGACTGCTTCTCAATATTAGTAATTCACTTTCTCTAGTCCAACTGAGAGCTATAGAAAAGCAAATGCCTAACTGGGAGCTAGGCAGGGCAGTAACATGTTGATAGTCTACATGTGACAGAAAGTGAATGAAAAATTCATGTGCATGGAAATTGTATTTTATATGGTAGGAACATTTCTAGTATTGTCAAGCTTCACAAACCAGGCTTTCAGATGGACTGAATTTGGGCTTTAAATCAGTTCAGTTATTAAGGATTTAGGGAGTGTCAGAACAGCTTTCAGCCATTAGAAAATTTCTACAGCTTTCCTTCTTGCTGCCTATGAAGAGTACATAGTTTTGATCACTGTTGTTAATGATTGATGAGACCAATTTCCCAAACACAGTTCTTTTAATTATTGTTGAAATGGTTCACTTTGTATGCAAATTACTGAACTCCAAAGTGAAGAAGAGCTTGTGGGCTTGAAAGCTTCCAGTGACTTGACTGGTCCAGTAAAAGCTATTACCTTTTTTTGTAAACATAGCTTGGCTTATATGCTTAGACTGTCACCATTATAACAACACCATTTAAAAAAATATATATGCATCAAGCACTTACTTCAATGTGAACTATTTTATTTTCCATAAATTTCCTCCCAAAGTTCCATTTTCCTTTGTTTTAGTGTACAAAGGGCGACTGTGTTACTGAGATAAATCTGAAATGGATTCACCAGCGTTGGTGCTGCTACTCCACTCTAACTAAATTATCGTACTTTAAGGCCACCTTGCAAAACTTCTTGCTGCTGGTAACACTTTGCTATTTGACTGTAGGTCTCAAAGGATGTAACAGAAGAAGTTAGGGGGGGAGAAGATGATCAGATGACTGGGATGCCAAGAGCTGGGAACAGATGTCTAACCTTGTGCTCATCACCGGAGTGTGAGAACTCGTACCACCTCAGCATACCTCCTCACACCACAGCCAGTGCAGCACAAGACTCAATTTCCATTTTAATTACACGATCATTTATCAGTACTTGCCCATAATAAGCAGATAAAGTTCTTCATCTCTGTTTAGCAGTGGATAATTCATTCATGTCTGCTAGCACTGATACTGTCTTTTCCAGCAGACAAGGTCTTTATTCAAGTTCACAGTTCCCACATTAACAAATTCACTTTGCAAACCAAGTATGAAAGAAATAAGTTTAAGGCAATTGGGAACTGCTGCTCTTGTCCCAGGTCATCATTAAAGAAATACTTGTTGGTTTTTAGAATAGAATAGAATAGAATAGAATAGAATAGAATAGACCAGGTTGGAAGAGACTTTCGAGATCATTGTGTCCAACCTATCATCCAACACTACCCAATCAACTAAACCATGGAACCAAGCATCCTGTCAAGCCTCGCCCTGAATACCCCCAGCGACGGCGACCCCACCACCTCCTCAGGCAGCCCATTCCAATGGGCAATCACTCTCTCTGTGTAAAACTTCCTCCTAACCTCCAGCCTAAACCTCCCCTGATGCAGCCTGAGACTGTGTCCTCTTGTTCTGGTACTGGTTGCCTAGGAGAAGAGACCAACCTCTGCCTCACTACTATCCCCCTTCAGGTAGTCTTGGTGGCGGTGGTGGGTTGTTTGCTTTGCTTTGGGTTTTGTTTGGTTGGTTTGTTTTGGGGTTTTGTTTGTTTGCTTGCTTGTTATTTTTAGTATTTGTAATCTTGGTTTTAACATCCAGTTGAAAGACTCTAGTGTTTGGCTTTTACACTTTTCATTACCATCATTTAGTCAGTATATGAGTTTTAAGACACATTGTCTGGTCTGGTGTTTTCCAAGTGTGCTTTTTTATGAAGTTTTGGGTTTGCCAGGCCACTGTATCAGCTTCCACCAACAGGGCGGAAACATCCAAATATTGTCACACTCACATAATATTAAATTAATTACATTGGTTTCATATCTTAATTTAGGAGATATCTATGCTATCATTTAGGAGTGCCTGTATCATGTTCAGGTATATTTTAGTTACCTTTAATTTAGTTAGCTGGCACAGCACTATACATTTGTGCTTCAATATCACTAACAGTACAGGTCAGGCAGTTTCCCATGGAGGCAATGCACAGTGTCTCGGGACTGCATACAGAGACAGGTAAGAAAGTGAAGAAAGTGCCTGTTTTGAATTTTTTTTTACTGGAAAAGTGGCACTGGGTCAGTCATGTCTACTTGTTTATCATGAATTTTATTGCCTAACTCCTTTTTGAAATTCTCTCACTTCCAGCTGTCCTAAAAATACTATTTCACAAAGATATTTTTTCCATTTCTTATTTCTGGTTTTCTGGTTACTGTGTACATTTTTACCTTTTAGGAAGAGAAAACAACAATCAAACAAAACCCAACCAACCAAAACCAAACTAAGTAATCTTAGGGTTAAGAGGTGGGGGAGGGAGGTTAGGTTTTTTGTATCAGAATTTGATAACAAATTCCCTGTCCCAAGTGCTAGAGGGAATACATAAACTGAAGGCCTTAAAAGGCAACTGTGTTGCTATCTTAACTTTTCTTGGATCACTGTAGTAAGAAGAATATTCAAAACTCTAATCTTCTTGAGAGAGAAGAGACCTTCCTACATTATTCTAAAACAATCTTATGAAAACCACAAGATAGCAAATATTTAATTCAGTACTTTCATTTTAAATTATATTACTGTGTTATTTGACTGTAATTCATAAAGTCCTCCCAATTAATTTTCTAAACAGCATAGTGTGTTTGATGATACTGAGAACCAAATGAAATCTTCTGTCTCTTTTTTTCCCCCCTCAGACTGTTTAAAGTATGAAAGGAATTAACGGCATAATGGAAGTTATACAGATGGATTTTCAAAGACTTCAGCAAAAAAGGACTAAGTCATCCATGATTGATCAAAGGGATAAGTGGATTTTCCCCATTAAATCTTGAAAGACAAAAGCTTGATATCCAGTACCTTACCGAAGCATTGACTCTACAGGAATAATTTTCCTACTGTTACACTGATGAAATGCTGTAAAACTCTAAATCAATATGAGTCTACTATTTTTTATATATGCCATTAGTCTTCCCATAGCATGTAGCTGCTGTCAGAGTGAAACAAAAGCAAGGTCTTCTTATTAAATGGATGTATTTTTGAGTTTATTTCAAGATTTCTTATTTATCACCTACTGTTATGCAGCCTTCCTGGATCATCGTCATTGGGTAGGGAAGTACACATGTAAGATCTTTTGCAATGTAAGAATTCCCGTAATATTGGATAATTTGCTTCTGCTCCTTAGAAGTCTTCCTACTATGAATATATGTCTAGTAATTACATTCTCAGAACCACACAAGATACTGCATTAATGAACAAAAGGACTGAAAAAAAATTGCCTTTGTTCCATAAGGTAAAGCTTCTCAGTTGGGCTTAAGTTCACATCCAGGCTTTTGTTTCTGTGCCATACTGTGAGAACAGTTAATGCTTTATCTTCAACTTGGAATACACAGTTTTACTAATTCTAAAAGACCATGGCTAACTGCCAGTTGAAGCAACTAACCTTGTTGTGGGGGGAAGATTAGTCAGTTATTTTGCTATTTGATGCAATATGAGTTTCTATTTTGTAGAATATTTTGGTGATGATCCTGGGAGAGTGGTTTTTTAAATTGATTTTTATTTTTGAACTTGTGGAGACTGAAGGAATGGGAAGGTCATCCTAGCATAGCCAAATTAAGGGCTGACTCCAACAGAGAGATTTAGGAAAGAAAAAGAAAAAGAAAAAAAAAGGCAGGGTAATCTGTCAATAGGGCAGCAGCCATCAGTTTGGTTATCACTTAGAAGAGGTATAGAGATTGGGTTTATTCCTTTAGTATGTTAGGATATTACACAGCTTCAGTATCATTGAGGGAAATACCGAATGAGTGAGTGGGGCTGGGAGACATGGGCTGGGAGACATGGCCTGGGGGGGGGCACCACAGCTGACACTGTTCCCTGTGGATGTCATCCAGCATGGGTGCTCTGCAGAGCAGCTCTTAGCAGGAACAGCTGAGGGAGCTGGGGTGGTTTAGTGTGGAGAAGAGGAGGCTGAGGGCAGACCTCATTGCTCTCTACAGCTCCCTGAAAGGAGGTTGCAGTGGGGTGGGGGTTGGTCTCTTCTCCCACGCACCCAGCACCAGAATGAGAGGATGCAGTCTCAAGCTGTGCCAGGGGAGGTTTAGGCTTGAAGTGAGGAGAAAGTTCTTCCCAGAAAGAGAGATTGGCCATTGGAATGTGCTGCCCAGGGAGGTGGTGGAGTCCCCATCCCTGGAGGTGTTCAAGGGGGGATTGGATGTGGCACTTGGTGCCATGGTTTAGTCAGTCATGAGGTGTTGGGTGACAGGTTGGACTTGATGATCTCTGAGGTCTTTTCCAACCTTATTGATTCTATGATTCTATGATTCTAAATGTGGCACAGGCCATGCAGGTGGCTGGATGTTAGAGTTGTGAGGTTAACATCATCTTAGAGCTGGTTCCTCATACAAAATATTTCCTGACAGAGATGCAGGAGGAGAAGTTTCAGGTCCTGGAAGTACAAATAAGGAAAACAGTAGACCTCTTGCAGAGTTTTAGGGATGTGATAGAAAGCTGCAGTGATTTGCAGATACTAGGCATACAAGAGGATACAAAAGTAAAAATTGTGGACAAGAAAGAGGATCATTGGCATTATGGGACTATGAGGAAAATAGCTGGCTGTATGCCAGAGAACCCACACACTATAGCAGGCTCACTCCATTAAGGAAAAAAGCCAGGAGCATGATATAATGAGATAGCAAGAAAGAAGAAAAGAACTAGTCTGAAGTGAACAGACAATGAGACAATAGAAACCTTCAGAGACAGCTTCCAAGAGAGATAGAAGAATGCTCCAGAGACATTAAAAGGCTGAATGAAGAAATATGAGCAAAAGAAACAATAGCAAAGAGAAATAGATGTGTCTCTTGTTAATGCTAGTGCAACACTAGAGGCTCATTACCGAGACGAGTAAGTAGGTATGTTATAACAAGGATCAAAAAGATTCTGTCCCTTGTCGACCAAGGGCATATTAGCTAGACTGAGGATTGAAGTGGAAACTGATATAAAGGGGAAAAAGGCCACTGGTTACTCTTCACATCAGAACAGGCAGCTAGGTTCTTACCACAGACAATAAACTCTTTGATTTGATGGGAAAACATAGTCAAGGAACATCTTGGGCATGATTCCTGTTCCTAGAGAATGACAAAAAGGATTCAAAATTTTGAAGAGGGTTAGATGATTTCCCAGTGGTAACAGTATTTTGAAATATTCATGGGTATAGCACCTTTTTTTAAAATGAGATTGAGATTGACATTGATTTTCCCAAAGGGTATAATCTAGGTAATTGACTGAGAAAGTTGAATATCAGACAACCACTATTCCCTGCACAAGTACCATGAGAAGTTGAAACAATCTGTATGTTCTGAGCTTATGATTCTACAGCAAAGACTCAGCTTCAGGTAAAGGAACATATTTACTCTAGCTGAGAGCTCAGGTTTGGGCTTGGGTTGGTAGAAACCACTGGAAAGCTCTATACTTGCAAAGAGACTGAGAAAGGTCTTAAAATCAGACATTGCAGGAAAAATAAGAACACAGAATAAAGATATGGCTAGCTGGAATGAAAGCACTGATACTTTCATAAAAGAGAACTGAGGGAAGTGGTTGTGCTGGGTATTTATCAAGTAGCTGATGAAATTAACTGCACTGTAGCAGCTAGGAAAAAAATGTAATCTTTTCTGATAAAAATTAGTCTTAAGAAGGGTGCTAAAAACAGTATTGAAGACTTTTCAGAGCTAGATATGGATCTAGCTAATAATGAGAGAAATACATACAAAGGAAATGTAGAGGAAATTTCAATTTCTCAAATGCATACTGGAGAGAGGGAAAAAAAGGGGGTGGGGGTGGGAAACACAAGAAACCCCAAAGCACAAAGACCACCAAACATGATAAGGCCCAGGGCTCTGGGGTATTATACTTAACAAACTTTTTGACAGATACTCATCAAAGTGGTGATGCTAGTTTAGATTTGGATTTCATGAATAGCAAAAACATCACAGAACAAATGCTCATAGAAAATTATCCTGGATTGAGTAGATGTGATATATTTTGATATTTTGAAATGGAAGATAGAAAAATTAGGACAAAATAATATATTACTTTCTAAGGATAAATGTAAAGAAACAGAGAAAGTTAGTTTGTAAAGCTGACGGGAATTAAACTCAAGGATTTTATTAGGAAGGAGGTGGAATTGCTTTAGGTCTGCAGTGCAATACTTAGAGATTTTACTAAGAGGGAAAAAATTCCCCTGGAAAAAAATATCGAAAATGAATGAATTAGCAGAAAATTATATCTTTATAGTTAAAATGGAGAGAAAAGGAAAATGTAAAAGAAACTGAGGTGGGACTTGAAAGAAAAATTTAAATAAATTGCTCCAAGCAGAGGAATAAGGATTAAACTTCTGGCAGTTTTGCATGAAGTGTCTTCTGTACAGCAATTTTGGAGGCCAAGTCTCTGAGCCAGATGGCTCCTTAGACTCTCCTTTCCACTCAATTTCTACACTTTCTCTCTGGCAGCAAGAGGAGGAAAAGAGTGGAAAATTAATTCTAACATTAGCTAGCCTTTGTCTCTGTGTCTGGCCCCATTAAGTCAGCCTGGAGACTTGAATCCAACAGCAACTTAGAATAATGTTGCTAGCAGCATTGCCAGGAAATACTCTCCTATTTAGGGACAGGAGGTTTATTCTGATGCTAATGTGAGAAATTGTTTTTAATATTTGGCTTTCACAAGGGGAATTACTGGGAACTGTGGGGTTCGATCATTGGGCTGATTGGTTGGTGATGGTCTGTATTGTGTGGGGTATTGGGAGAGAAAGGTGAGGCCCAACAGATCTAAAGACTGGCCAGGTCAAAAGTGCAGGTTTTGTCTCAGTCCTGATGGAGAGGGGTGGGAGGGGTGGAGAGGTGCTGGGGAATATGTATGTTTGAATATGAATATGTATGTTTGCCATCTATAGAAGTTCAACTCATGTTGTTAGGGTGTGCCTCTAGCAAACTCGCTATGTGCCCAGCACTGTGTTGCCTTTATTTTATAATACACTGGTTACAAATTTCAGCAGTGAGTTCGTTTCTCACACTAATGAACCCACTAAGTACTCAGCAGATTTCTCTGCTTGATGCCAGTGTCTCAGGTACACAGCACAGCAGCTGCATGGTCACCATGGTTTTCTTTCAGACAGATCCAAAAGATCTGTCCCTGATGGTCAAAAGGCACATTTTGAGGTGCTTCTGTATATATAGAAATTTCACAAAGTTGAGTCCTATGTCTTTTCAGCATGCACAGCAGCCCCATCGATTAAATGGACTCTACATGCTCCTGTGTCCACCAAATAGTGTCCATCCTCTTAATATCAGTAGAATGTTTCACCTACCTAGTGCAGCTCTAAAAGAGGAACATAGCTCAACACGGTATTATTGTGTATATCTTGTTTTCCTAATATTTGTCAGAGTGACTTTTAAAAGCAGTTTTGACCGCTCCCCCAGAATATTGAAACGAGTCATAATTGTACTTGATTTGTGATTCAGATTAGCTCATAACCAGAAATACCTTGAATTCACTTTGGTTGACAAGAAGAATATGCATCTTCCCCTTACTGGAATAAGCACATTATATCTGTTACTCATCAACTGGGAAGCTGCTACCTCCACTTACTGTAAATTAATGCAGGTATATATTTATTTTTCTTGCAGTTACAGTGATCCGGAGCATTACATTGATTGCCTGGAATTAATACTGTTTCCACATATAATCCAGATGCACCATATGGGCATAATCTTTGTCATTAGTAGGTAAAACCCTTAGCTGCTGGATTGGATTTATTTCAAGCACCCATCTATATTTCACCAAAGATACTGTGCTCACTAAAAGGAGTACATTTCAGAAAGCTCAGCATGAAATCAGTTCTAGCAGAGATGGGATTTAATGAGGGACACAGGCCTGATAGAGCCCCAAAACACAATAGAAAAAGTTTTATGAAAAATGTAGGTGGTTATTAATGGAATGTCTCATTCTGCCTTGGGGAGATTAAGGAAAGATATTCTAATTAATAAATACACACCCTCCCCCATTTCTATTTTTGTAGGCTCAGCAGTACCCAACTGTACTGGTGAATGTGTGACTTTAATTATTATGCCTATTAAAACAATGGCTGCATAATGTCTTCTTTTAAAACTATAGTTTGAAATGACAGCTGCTGTTTTGTTGTGTGATTTATTCCCAACACTAACTCTAAAACTGAAAGTACATTTGGAGCTGTAATGTAAGCAGACAGCTCAGATAATAAAAGATCATCTTCATTAGTGGCTGTATCCTTGATTAGGCTCTTCAGTGAAAGAAAGTGGCTTGAGTGACATTTACAAGTGAATAAAGGCATTAGCTAGATAACAGAACAAATTAAAACAAATACATTTGTCTGTCCTTGTGCCTAAACAGATAACAAATAAATTTAAGTAAAATGTCACTAACATTTAAAAAATGGATTTATTTGCTTTAGGGAATAGATGCAGTGGCAATCACTCAAGAGGAAGAATATTACCTCAGCTGGAATCTATCACTTCTATTCATATTTGATTAGCAGTGAGAATATGTGCAGCAGAAAATACTCCAGTAAGGGGAAGTGTTTCAACTGCCCTTTGACCTTTATACTGACCATAAGTAAATAGAGATGAGCAAGAGAGTGCATTTCCTTGCGAAATATTTACCACTGTTTTATGTGAAAGTGTTATCATAGCTTTCATTTCTGGATGGTCTGAGAGTCACTGAATAATGGTGTACTGTTGCAGCCACTGTCCTGCTGGGACATGTGCAGAGCGCATGGGATTGCAAAATACTTTTTTAGCTGACCAATTGCATGCTGTGAAGAGCAAAACAATATTATTCCATGTGTGCCAAGAACAACATCCTTACATGTTGGCACCGTTTGATTGGAGCATGCTGCAAAAACCACTTCCTTGACACACTGGCGCCTCTTACTGGGAAAAGATTTTAGCTTATATATGTGGTTGGGTTTTAACAGTTAAGTGATTGATAAGAAAGAGAATTTAAGCAGCTGCTTGGAGCAATACTGGAGATTGGAGGCGGAGGAGTGTTAGGGCTTCTCTAGGGACTTCTGTTTCTTTTAGTTATCTACTTTGTCTGTTAAGGGCTTCTGGGACTACTTCTGTTAAGGACACTCTGAGATTCTGTAATGCTGGGAACTCTACAATACTATAATAAAGGACTAGTGAGAGGACTTCAAAGATTCTCTGCCCTCTGCGTTGCTGAAGTGCCATTGCTAGAGCAATAATGGGGTTTGTACCTTCGTTGACCAATGGCACCTCATTATTGGGGTTACTACTACTACAACAGTATCCCAAATTGGGGGAGCAATAGTGTACTATGATGCCAAAAGTCATGCCTTAATGTTGAGAACTGGTGTTTCCAATCTCTCGCTTTCCTTAATACTTACTTAGCTATTTATATCTCCTGGGTCAAGACTTGTTCCACACAGAAATCAAATTCTATCTTAACAATTTTACAGGACATCTGTGAGCTTCTGTTTTCATTCATAGCTGAAAACATTTGAAGTAGAAACGGTTTAAAAAACCCCCCACATGACCTTGATAATTCCTTGTATCTTTTATCAACAGTTGAATGCAACTGGGATTTTCCCATGTTTGTCAGTTTTGGATGGCATACTTCTAATTCTAATAATATTCTTTGTTGTAACATTACTTCAACTCTTTTGGTTTTCATTCCTTACATGATAAGAAGGAAATCCTTCAGGAGAAAAATTTAGCATATTTCACACGTGTGTATCCTCTTGTATACTTTCACAGCCTGGAGAAGAGAAGGCATTGGTTTCTTTTCTACTAGTGGTGATCAGGAGTTCTGGTTTTGTTTTTTTTCCCTCCCACCATTAAATATTGCTTATTGAAGCAATATTTTAAATGTATGAATTCTGTACATGTTAACTATTATGTTAACTATTTGCCATCTAATTCAGGCTTGCTGACATAGGTTTGGTATTATTCTGGTCTAGGATTCTGCATTGAAATGGCTGTACCATGCCAATGATAAACTCCTGAATGCCTCTTTCCCGGCAAACCTCTTGCTGCTATCTTGCTAATGCTCACTAGAAGCCAGCTGAATTAATCTCAAGCACAGCGTAACCTTCTGTGGTGCCATATGAAGAATTTGTCACAGTGACAGCCTTGATTCTTTCCAACAGTTGAATGACACACAGCACTGCTAATTCACAAAGTAATGCTGGGCACTTTTATGCAATGCGACTCTTCATCTTCCCCACAATTGCTTGCTCACATACTTTGTTCCATATTAAATTACTCATATGCATAACTGATATAATCTCCTTTCTGCATTCACATGAGTCTACAAGATTTAGTTATTATCCTGTCTCTGGAATGAAGTCTGGACTCCTGTCTTACAATTAAACAATTATTCTGGCATTTTGTATCTCCCTACGCTAGGTGCAAACGAACCTATTATAAAAATTGCTCCAACCAATATTGAGGGAGCTTTCCTAATTTCCATTCCATTAGCCTTATGTTCTGGATGAAAGCTAGCTGTCTTGGGCTACATCCAAGTAAAACAGAGGTGGTGATTACTGGCAGGTGCATACATGACAGAATCAATATACTTTATTAATGTCTTTCCTTAGCTTGATTTCCTGAAGGTAAAGTTTTGGCCTTTTCTAGCACATGACGCAAGACCCATTTTTGTATTCTTTACTAGACGTAGTGTCTGTGATCTCCCTCGTGTCTGATATCTAAATCTTCACTCATAGTCCTTTTGGTGCGGCTTGTCTCATAGCAGGGCAGGTGCTTGATCTAAGTGATACTCTGGAGAATGTTGAACCTTGGAGTGCGCATTTGCAGCCACATCTGAGGGGAAACTTGAGATGCACTTCCTGTGAAGATTTGCTTAGATTTCATGGGATGTCCACTTCTCTTATTTTTGCAGGCTGTGTTTGTGTCTCAGACATTTCAGTGATTTAAATTAATGAAAGGAATGAGCCCAGAACTACCACATTCTACATGAGCATTGCAACCTAATAAATAAAAAGGGACTTTGTAATAATAAGGTCCAGCATAGGCAAATAGCTTCAAAAAGCCCTGCTTGATCAATCAAGGACCAGAATATATCAAACCACTGGTAGACACCTATATATGAAATAAAAAGGGTTGGATTTAGAATATTCACTATGAACTACTCATAAATCAGCCACAGATGTAGAGCTGTCACTTGGATTGCTTAGCTGATTTTGAATGACAGCATACTGAGAGAAATCACAGTGTGTGCTTTCAGCAGCCTCCAGTCTGCAGAGGAAGTATCTGCCAGCTACCTTTGCAGCAGCAATTTGTGACAAATGATGTGTTCATAAACTCGCTCTCCAGAAAGAGCTAGAGAGAATTACGCACATGGGGAATATTCTCCCTAGCTGTAGTGCAAATGGGCTTTGTGTTGAGTGGCAGGGATATGGAATATGGGTTTGACTCTAGATACCAATGCACTCCGGAATCTTGAAGCATGTTCCAGATCCCAGGTCTGCAACGAACAGTAAGTCCTGGCGACATGTCAGGACAAACTCTTTATGTGTGCTATTCCTCTTTCTATATCTCTCTTCCCCAAGCCTACTCTTCCTTTTGAAGGGAATATTATAATAGAGACATTTTAATCAGCTTTCTGGTCATCTGCCTCACAGTGAGTGAGATAACATGTAAGTTTTGGCTAATCAGGGTTTAAATGAAAGGTTCACAATGTGCATTAGTGCAATTTCTCTTTCTGTCTAATGCATTAATATTTATGGTTTCTTTTAGCTAATTATCCTAATTTATCCACCTGTTTGGAAGAAAAAGGCCGAAAAGGATCTAAATTAATCCCTAAAATGTCTGGTCATGGAGCGGGGGAAGGGACCCTGATAACATCTGATAACATCTCACATGTCTGGGATTAGGAGTCTCAGCAAATTCTATTCTAGCTGCACCATGTTACTCCATGATGCAGATCCCAAACTTGCTGTCTTCTCTCTGTGTTGGCTGCCTTAGCATTTGTACGTGACAGTGCTTTCTGTCTCTGACTAAGAATCAGCCATCGCAAAACACATGGCTCCCACAGATGGTCTACTACCCAAAGTACTTTCTTTCTTCTAGAGTTTCTGTCAATCCCACCAAGGTTGTGTGTGACAGATGCACTTACAGATGAGATACTTTTCCGTGGTTACTATATTTTCACTGTCAGCAACAATCCCTACTGTGCCACCACATGTAATTTTTGAGTGGTTCCCTTTGCACTGTGGAGTACATCAAACACAAAGTCATGTTGTCGTGAATGAATAACGTCCCGATGGCACATGGTAGTCTGCATTTTATTTTGGTTCTCAATAAGTAACTCCTGTAAAGGGATTTTTCTAAGGTACTATATTTGTATGGTAGGCTTCTCATGGCAGTTTTGAACACATGTAGTCAATTTAATTGATTATGTGCCTATTAAAAATAGTCATACACCCATGACAGTCTTGACAGCCCATCTGTAAACAACAGAAGCTATTTAAACCCAGCACTATAATGCTAATTGGTAAAACACTACTTGTGACTGCACATGAATCTCTTGAGGGAAATTCTCATGCATTCACCATACAGAATGTACTAAGGGAATGGATATGAAATACTCTAGAAATACTCCAGAAATAAGGAGCACCTTGCAAGGAAGGAACCTGTGACAAAAGAAAGTGTTTTCATGTGGGGTTTTTGTGTTGTTTGGGGTGTTTGTTTGTATTTTGGTGTTTTGGGGGTGGGTGGGTGGGGTGGGTTTGTTTGTTTTGTTTTGTTTTGTGGTTGGTTTGGGGTTTTTTTTTGCTGGCTGGTAGCTCACAGAAGCACAGGCTGGTGATTGCTGCAGCATATGTCTGGTACCCTTTCCTCTTGGCAATTTCTCACCCCACATGCTAGCAGTGGGCAGAAGAGTAGGAATACAGGCAATTCCAGCTCTATCAAACCACCACAATTTCCCCTTACGTTATGATGATCTTTCTGGGCCAAATAAACAGACATTGTATGGGAAATTTGACTGGGATGTAGTAAAAAGTAGGAGTCTTGTAACAGTAAACCCCAAGCATCACTCCTGCAGCTCTCTCAGGTACAGTATTGCTCTTGTGAAAGAAAAAGAAAAGCCACATCAAAATAGGGCTGGACTCTGAAGAGCTTTCATTTGACAGCTCCCTTGTCACCACTGGAAAGACAATGATTTACTGTGGCTGAGGGTTTAGAACACTGAATTTTTCCTTGCATAACTAACAAAAGATTTTCCTCTTTGTCTAATTCCTTCTCCTCTCTTAACTTTCCCTTCACTCCAGAGCTTCTGCTTTTACATTATTTTAAGGCTTATTGCAGATAAAATGCAGCTGCACAGACTTCATGTTAAAATGAAAGTTTGATGTCAAGTACCAAGCAAGCACTCTGATTCCTGAAAACAAGCAAAGGGACGAGCCACGTTTTTGGATGAAAGTCTCAGAGATGCTAAGATACTGTGAAACTCACTGAAACAAAATGACTGAACGGTAACATTCAGGCTTTAGCCTTTATTTCCAAAATAGATGCTTGAAAGGTGTCTTCATTTTTCTCTGAGACACTTTTCAATGTTGAAGAAAGTCATAGTTCAGTGACATTGTAGTTTGCAATTAGGTTTGGGTTATTTGAAAATGTATTTTACAAAACTCTTGTGCATGACTTATCTGAACTAAATAACAGGAAGTATAACCCATATTTAATAGAAATCCTTCAAACCCTATTGGGAGGTAATGATTGATACTGTGGTATGTGTGGTAGGTTGAGAGAGGGCCTAGCTCTCTCTCCCCCACAGAGAGAGAAACCACAGCTAACCCAGTTGGAGGAGCAAAGCTATATATTTACAAGCATATATGGAAAGCAGGTTATATATAACACAATATATACAGGTATTTACAATATATACACAGAAATATACAGCAAAGAGAAATAACACAACAAAAATCCCTCCCTGAGGAGGGATCCCCTCCTGGTAACCCCCTTTCTCCCCTCCTACCTCCCTTTTTTCCCAAAAAGGGGTTAGAGAGAAAGAAAGGCAAGTTATTAAGGAAAAGAATCGTTATAAAGCTTTCAAAAGCCCATGCAGGATTAGTTTTTGCTTATCTCAAGGCCAACTCCAGCAGTTCGTGAAGAAGCAGGCAGGGAGAACAGGCTGAAACCCACACTCCCAAACTCCCAAACCAAACTCCAAAAAAATTCCAACTGCTGTACAATTTAAAGTTGCATTTTATCCATCCACCAATGAAATTTGTTTAGAATATCAGAATGTTTTCGTTCTAGTACCGAAAACATTTAGCCAGTGTGCCTCAGCACTGTTTGTTCCTTAAAGGCACAGCCTCAAATGATCACAGTATGGCTCAAGACTTCTATGACCAGAACAGTATGATGTGATAAGCCATTTCCTGGATCTTTTTTGGGTTTTTTCTACTTCTTTTTTAATACATCTCTTCTTTTCTAATACTATGGGGCTGTCAGTTTACTTATGGAATCACCAGTTGCAATAAGTGTTTATACAGATCTATTTTTTGTTTTCTTTTGCTCACACACATGCCAAGATAAACCAGGCAAGCTTTTTTCCTCCCCGCCAGCCCATTTTTTTCTCTGTTTTCTTTTTCTTCTTTTTTTTTAATCTTTTTTTCTTTCTTTTTAAAATTTTGTTGTTTTTATTATAAAGTGGAGCATGTATTTATATCTTTACTAATTTAAAGGCATCCGGGAATTCACCAAAAATCACCATTGCAGCATATCATCAGTAAATTTGCTGACGACACCAAGCTGGGGGCAGGAGTTGATCTGCTGGAGGGTTGAGAGGCTCTGCAGAGGGACCTCGACAGGCTGGACAGATGGGCAGAGTCCAATGGCATGAGATTGAACACATCCAAGTGCCGGGTTCTGCACATTGGCCACAGCAACCCCATGCAGAGCTACAGGCTGGGGTCAGAGTGGCTGGAGAGCAGCCAGGTGGAGAGGGACCTGGGAGTGCTGGTCAACGGTAGGCTGAACATGAGCCTGCAGTGTGCCCAGGCAGCTAAGAGGGCCAATGGCATCCTGGTCTGCATCAGGAAGTGTGTGGCCAGCAGGAGCAGGGAGGTCATTCTGCCCCTGTACACTGCACTGGTTAGGCCACACCTCGAGTACTGTGTCCAGTTCTGGGCCCCTCAGTTTAGGAAGGAGGTTGACTTGCTGGAACAAGTCCAGAGAAGAGCAACAAAGTTGGTGAGGGGTTTGGAACACAAGCCCTATGAGGAGAGGCTGAGGGAGCTGGGGTTGCTTAACCTGGAGAAGAGGAGACCCAGGGGTGACCTTATTACTCTCTACAACTACCTGAAGGGAGGTTGTAGACAGATGGATGTTGGTCTCTTCTCCCAGGCAGCCAGTACCAGAACAAGAGGACACAGTCTCAGGCTGCACCAGGGGAGGTTCAGGTTGGATGTTAGGAAGAAGTTCTATACAGAGAGAGTGATTGCCCATTGGAATGGGCTGCCTGGGGAGGTGGTGGAGTTGCCATCATTAGAGGTTTTCAGGCGAAGACTTGATGGGGTGCTTGGTGCCATGGGTTAGTTGTTTAGGTGGTGTTGGATTGGTTGATGGGTTGGATGCGATGATCTTGAAGGTCTCTTCCAACCTGGTTTATTCTATGTATGTATTCTATGTATATTATTATGCTTAAATCCACTTCAGCCATCATAGGAGACTTCTTTGTTTGTTAGTGGATGCAATATGTGTGCATCTGACACTTAAAATTTCTGCTCACTTCTCTGTCAGTAACAACTCCATTCTGAACCTTTCCATAGTGTAGTATTATTTAAAGAAAAAAAAACTTCCAGTACACATCCAGCAGCTGCTGCATTCTATCATCACAGTGCATGCAGACTACTACTTTTTGAAATGCTTATAGGCAGAAGTAGCAGAAATCTGTGCTTTCCAGGCAGACACTCCGTATCCTCACATCCTTGTGGTTGCAGCAAATGTCTAAAATGTAGTGTGTGTGTGTGTGTGTGTGGTGTTCTGCCTTCTGATTTAACCATTTTGCTGAAATATATCAAGAACTCTAATGGTTCCTCTAATTTCTTTTTCTTATATGAAGCACAACTTTTCTTTGCAAGTTTATCAAGATAAACTTGAATAATTGATTATACTTTTTTTTTTTGTTTAGTTCATTTTTGTTTTGTCAGTGGGCTGTGGCACCTAAGAGTGCTGCAGTGATACTCTTTGACTGGGTGAAGTGGGTCTTTCCTTGATGTCCCTTTATGGATGCTTTATTCCACACAGCATTCATTAATGCTTATATGTCACCTACACTTTGTCATTCAGATTTCTATTTGGCACTTTTTGGCACTTAGCTCTCACCGTTCCACTTTAGGCACTTGCCACCTTTAATTACCCAACTCATCTGTCAAACAGCTGCGCTTTCTGTATTTTTTTTTTCAGTAAAAAGCTTGCCCACAGCTTCTCCCTGAAAGCATTCTTACTGAAAACAAAGCCAGTGTTTTATAAAAACACCCCTGGCAGAAGAGTTCCTTGAAGGTTGCTGCCCAAAGACTGAAGCAACCAACCAGTCAGTCAGCTAACCAGGTCTGGTTGCACTGAGGTGAAGGTTTTCAAAAGTTCTTTGGAGCTAGACACTTAAATCTAAATTTAAAGGAATGTTTTGGCCATGTATTTGCTTTTTTCCTTCTTTGAAACTTTATTCTAACTGATGTGTCAATTCTGAAGGCCTGTGTACACACAAATAATGCCAGTATATTATGGTCAAATTTAAATGGTATTATAGAAATTTATCTGACTTTAGTAAGGCTGTTAAGAATTGGTATATATTTTTATACACCCAGCCCTACCGGTAGAAGGAGTTGTTTCCTGTTTGCTTGTCCTTACTCATCAAGGAAGCTGTACATCTTCCCTCTTACAATAGAAGAATTATTCCTCTCCTACCCTACTGCTTATTCACTCTAGTCTTGTAGCTCTCCCAGTTATCCACCTATTTTCTATACCTCTCCAGATGCTTTTTCATGCTCCATTGCCTCTCTCTTCTCACATCACAGAAGTTATTGCTGTGAAGGAGTGGGTTCTGGCATTTTCAACTGCACCACTTGCTATCAGGAGAGCCCTCAACAGACTGGGAAAACAGGCCATCCAAAACCTTACAAAGATCAACAAAGAGAAATGTTAAATCCTGCACCTGTGGAAAACCAAACCCATGCACCAATACAGTCTATGGGTTAGAAAGCAGTTTTTCAGAGGAGTCCTTGGGAGTCCTGATAGGCAAGTTGACCATGAACCAGTTTTGCATCTTCATAATAAAGGTAAACAGTATTCTGAGATACATTAGGAAGAATATTACCAGCAAGTCCAGGAAGGCAAACCTTTCTCTACTCAAGTGTGAGACACATCTGGAGTACTGGGTAAAATGCTCATCACACTGGTACAAGATAGACATGTACATACCAGACTAAGTCAGGCAAAGGGCCACTAAGGTGATGAAAGGACTACAATAGCTCCCATATGAGGGCATACTGAGAGAGCTGGGACTGTTCAGCCTGGAGAAGAAAAGGCTTATCGTTACCTTAGCTATGTGTGTAAATATCTGTTGGGAGGTTATAAAGAAGATGAACTCAAGCTGCTCTCAAGAGAGTTCAGTGGCAGGACAGGAGGTAACAAGTACAATTACAATATGGTTAATGTCTCCAAACAGGAGTGAAAACTTTTTGAATGTGAAAGAATACTGAAACAGATTGCCCAAAGACATACCTACACCCTCTTGAGTGAGGAAGAACTGGGGAGGGATAAACTGGGATAACTGAGTGCAGGTTAAGTTGCAGGCAGAGAGAACAATGTATTTCTCCCTTTCAGATTAAAAATCTTATTTTCCTGATGTAAGGAGTGGTCTGAAGAACCTCATTTGTCTCATCATTGTCATCAGGAATCAGGATCCCCTTTCCCCAAGGAGCAGGACTGACAGTCAGGCTAACGTCTTAGCATGAATTCTGCAGTGGCCTACTCCATAATGAGTTACTGATTAAGTGACTAAGCCTGTGCATTGGAATGCGTTCCCCAGTGTTTTCCAGGTGCAGGTTCTGTGGGAGACACCTAGAGGGTAGCACCAGTCTGTATCTGCCAAGTATGGTGGATGACCCTACTGTTTGCAGTTATCACTTTGGAATGGAGAAACAGAACTGCAGTCAAGGGAGACTGATGTCCTGGCGTTGCCAAGGGAACCATGAACTCTAGTGAACTCTGCTCATTATAATGTCATTATAATATGAACACACACCTCCTGGCCTGAGGCTATCTGACCAAGGCAGACCACGCCTTGGACGACTCCTTGAGCATGTGTGGGAGCACAAAGGGCAGAGAGAGGTGGAGTTCAGACATCGACAGGTGCAAAATGGATTATAAAAGATGTCTCCCTAGCAACGGGAGCTTTCCTGGGGAATTTTTCATGGAAGTTCTGTGTTTGTGTGTGTGTGAAAGTGTGTTACCTGAAGAGTTCTGAAGAAGTAACAAGACAACTTCAAAGGAAAGCTTTCCCTACTAATATCAAGGACCAGCAGGATAGGACCCAGGGCCAGAGAGACATCATTGGACCCTTGCATTATTGGTAGCCATAGACCTGTTTCACTTTTCCCTCTTCACTCTACTCTATTTTTCCCCTTTTTCCCTTCACATTTCTCTACCTCCTATGGGTGAGTAACAAGTTTTGTGGCTGATTGAAGTGAACTCCCTGGCATAAATTGCCTGAATTCTTTGCACTTTGAGATGACAGTAACGAACCATCACGAGTCCATTGTTTGGTCCATGACACCTGACTAGCAAGCCTTCACTTCTCCATCTCCTGTATGAAATAAAACTACATTTGTTATCTACCTATGAACAAGTGAGATCTCTATGAGAAACTGATTCATGTATGGCATTCTTCCTCCAGGGACAGCTAATCCGTGCAGCAGGCAGGGTGGTCCAAGAGGGGTCTGTCATTCAGCCTGGATTGTAGGTTTGAGGCACTATGTGCTTACCTTTGCGTTCATACAAGGCAGTAATCCTCCTCAGAGTATAATTACGCAGAGTCTACTGAGCTATCAAAACCTAATTATCTTTCTGTGGGGCCAGGTTATGTTCATAGGCTGAGCCAGGGCATGACTCTTCCTTTCAGGACCCCACATTCTGGCAAGACTTTTTTTGTTTTTTTGGTTCCTTCTTGACAGATAGATAGAAGAAATTGAAAAGAAATATTTTCATGACTCAGGCATCAGCTGTACTGAGATGGTTGTAGTGTGAAGCTTCTGCCCCTTACAAGCTTGGTAAGCTGCAAAAATAATTACTATTGTTTGAAATGCAAGAAAGAAAAAAGTTGACATATATTTCAGTGGCCTCACAGAGTTGAGAAATGGTGCTCAGGCTTTTCCATGGACCTCAGAAAAGTTCCACTTTCCAGATTATGGTGTATAAAGCACTGACTGTAGGGATGAAGAACATTATAAAGGCCTGTCATTAAATCTCATGGGGGGCTAAAAGATTTCTGAAAAAGAGGAGACTCTCACTGGATGTTTTGTTGCAACTTAGTCCCTCATGCTGCTTGTCTCTGCTCTGAACTTTGCTCTTGCTATGTATCTACTGAAGGAGAGGTATCTGTCAAATTTCCAAACAGACACAGGTAATTCAGAAGTTTTTTTTTCAATATCTTCTAATAATTTGTCCTTCTGCACACACACCATTCTCGGCTGTGGGCCAGGAAAATTCAGAATGTTTCCAGGGAGATTTGAGCTTTGCTGCGTACCATATATTACAGTAGGCTCAAAGAGAATAAATCCAATATTTTTATGGAACAGTTTAGATACAGGAATAGGCAAATTGCCACAGTAACACATTCTCTGTCTCTGAAGGGAGGCAAGTAAAGTATTCGCTCAGCCTTTGATGAGCTTCCTGTCTGCCATCATTGTAAAAATCTCAGTCAAGAAAATCTGCATGCTGCTGAATTTCAGTTGCTCACCTCTGGTGCAGCTCAGTAGCCAAATGGCTTACCAGCTGCTCGACTGCTTTGGAGTTGCAGATTTGTAATACCAGTACCAGTGTGCAGGACATGAGAGGACACCCTGGACTGAGCTGAGGAAGGTACCTACTTCTTGTTACTTAGATTGATTAGCTAAAATGATGCGGAGAGCCTTACTTGGTTTAGGAAAGCCAATTGGTTTGGCAATAATTAGAGCATGATTTCCCCCCCCCCCCCCCTATAACTCTGTTGTAAGATCACCATCATGTTAATACAAACTTGAACTTTTGCATTTCGCCTAGACAGGGAGATTAATGATGTCTGCAGACTGAAAATTCCCACTTTCTTGCTTTATATGCTTGTTCTTTTGCTTTGTTGTATGACATTTTACAAGCTCTATGGTGAAGCATCTGTTTTGGTAGTCAAGTCGTGAGTTACACAACTGAATCTCAAAATATGGGAGCATTTCATTGCCAATTTCAAGAGTAACGATCAAAAAAAATATTAATTCCATACCAAACAACAAACAAACCAAACAGCAACAACAAAAAACCAACAAAACAAAAACAAACCCCACCAAAACTGTGTTTGATCCTCATCAATTTAGGTTCAGCTGATAACCACACAGTGGCTTAGTCTAAAATGCATCAACTTCTCTCTTCTACTTTTTACCTTAACCAATAAAGCTTTGATGCTCCATTGCATACTTCAACCACGGTGTAAACTCTGACATTACACGATGTTTATTACTGGGAGCCTGGCCACCCCTTCCATTGGGTTAATAAGGGATATTTTTAATCCTGCTCCTGCTCCCACCATAACTATACTAGTACAAACCAATTAATAGAGCAGGAAAAGGCATGTGTGCAGTTCCATGTATCCCTCTGGATGACAGGCAGATATCCTGCTACCCTCAGAGCTACCTTGGAAGGAAGGACCCCTTTGCCACTACTTAAGAGGCAGCAGGATTCAATTGTTCAAACTCAAACAATAGAAGTTGTGTTTTGTTAACAATGGGGAAGTGTATCAAAATCTCTTGGTATTTTACTGTCTGCCTAGATGCATGAGATACTCATAGTCGTCTTCTTTACTGCTCTGAAAGAGGTGATGAGTTCATCAAACTATGAACTATGGGTGGTGCCAAAGTTGCTGGCTCACCTGGTGGAGCACTTCTGCCATGTTATGTACCTGCAGATTACCCACTGCACAGCAGACAAGCCTCATATTCAAGGCCTTCTCCAAGAAGTCACCGTGGCCTCCTGGTCTTACACAGTTCTGCAACTGTCATTCTTCCAATCTCAGTTGAGACCAAATTGGTGGCAAGGCAATTTTCTGCTGCTACATTCTGTATACGGCTGTATGTAAAGACTGTGGTTAAAATGAAATAGCACTTGCAATGGAAATTTTTCAGATCTTGTTTTTTAAAAGTTTATAAAGCTCCAACCTTAAATTATTTTTTTTTTTGGTTACTGCTCCAGAAATATCTTTTTAGGAGTTCTGACAGCTTTCAGAAACAAAAGAGCCTTCCAAGAGAATTTTAAAGAGTTTTTCAAAAACACTTTTTGCCTTTGTGTTTGAGAGAGGCTTTGGCAGCACTGTAAAACAGCAGTGCCTCTCTTTGCTCCCTCTTCTCTTTGTCAATCATCTGAATTTACAATGCATTTAGAATTTGTCATATAAAGTACTGGAGACCTTAAAATCATTCTTTCCAAACTGGTAATTTTTGTATGGAAAATCTTGCTGTGAGAACACGTGAAACTGAATCAAACAAGTGAATAACTCAGGGAATGACAAAATTCTGAATGTAAATATGTTGAAGAGCAAGGTTTTCTACTCTACCTTCTAACCAGAATTTTATTTGTTCTTTTAGCAAGACGAACACTACTGGTAGGCATTGCTGAAGGACATTGCTGATAAAAAAACTGCACATGCTTCTGGTTTTTGTGGTTTTTTTTCAAAAATGGATTTTGGCTGTAATTAATTTGATTGAAACCTTGACATGAAAAGACAGAACAGAATTCCCCATTGACTGTTGGTTGGAGACAATGTAAATGAGAAGGAACTCCACCAATTCATGAGGAATGCACTCAGGTCAACAGTATGTATATAAAAGTAGGCCAAAAGACACAATGCAATCAATTGCACTTAGCGGTGTAAGGGATGTATCAGTAAATTGCTACATACAGAACTGGTATCACAGTATCACAGTATAACTAAGGTAGGAAGAGACCCCAAGGATCACCAAGTCCAACCTGTCCCAACAGACCTCACAACTAGACCATGGCACCAAGTGCCACATCCAATCTCCCCTTGAACACCTCCAGGGACGGTGACTCCACCACCTCCCTGGGCAGCCCATTCCAATGACGAACGACTCACTCAGTGAAGAACTTTTTCCTCACTTCGAGTCTAAACCTCCCCTGGCACAGCTTGAGACTGTGTCCCCTTGTTCTGGTGCTGGTTGCCTGGGAGAAGAGACCAACCCCTTCCTGTCTACAACCACCTTTCAGGTAGTTGTAGTGGGCAATGAGGTCTCCCCTGATCCTTCTCTTCTCCAGGCTAAACAATCCCAGCTCCCTCAGCCTCTCCTCATAGGGCTTGTGCTCAAGGCCTCTCCCCAGCCTTGTTGCCCTTCTCTGGACACGTTCAAGTGTCTCGATGTCCTTCTTAAACTGAGGGGCCCAGAACTGGTAGCCTGTCTTATGGCTCAGTAAGGAAAAAGTACCTCTTCCAGCAACAAGCGATTCGTTCCTTCTGTTCTTCCCCCTCTGTAAGAGTGGTAAATTTCTGTCAAAGCTATGAAAAACAAGTGTGGTTCAGCTAGTAAGGCACAATTCTAATGTGATTTCATGTCTGTCATAAAGAAAAGCTGAACTTTCTGCCTTTGCTCACCTGTACAGTCTTTACTAAGTACATATTCTATGTAATATTTAGCAGAACTTTAAAGCTATGGGTTGGACGCGATGATCTTGAAGGTCTCTTCCAACCTGGTCTATTCTATTCTATTCTATTCTATTCTAGTCTAGTCTAGTCTAGTCTAGTCTAGTCTAGTCTATTAACAACATAAGCTATTTCATGGAGTACATACCATTTCTGATAGCATAAAGAGTAGGTAAACTGTGTGTGTAGAACATGGGCATTCAAGTGATTGCATGGAAAATGTACCAACTATGAATGCATGCCCTAACACCCATAAACACATCCTGTGACTTTACAGGAGAAGGAATTTAGCTCAAACATAAATATTGGTTAGGCAATTTGATTGTAATGCTTTAAAATCTTGTGTATTGCTGAGGAATAGAGAGGATTAAGTCTTGCCTCCCTTGAAGTCAAAACCAAAAATTCATTTTATGAAAGACAACATTTCACCTGAAATTAATAAATCACCATAAGGAAATCCTTGAAGACTACTAATTCTGCTTACCTTAACTAAAGAAAAAAATCATTTTTTTGTATTTTCTGGGTCATTTTTCAGGATCAGCACAAGTATTTTCATCATTGGTCAGATCTCTTTCTCTCAGGAATCTGCACTTTTGGTGTTCTTCTGGAGATCCTGAAAAATCATGTCTTTGTTGTCCCATGCTAAAATAATCGCTTACAGGGAGTCCAGGCTGACATCAGTTGTCATGGGGCCAAAAAAAAAATATATGTAATTTTAGCATCTTCATTGAAGCCTGAACTCTTGTGTAGGTTAAAGTCAGTTTATTAGATGTCTAAAGAAATTATTGCAATGAAGGTCTAAATGCAGCTTTTCTGGGACATCAGCTCTGGACCCCAGAACAAGATGTGCAGGATTGCTTGGGCCTTCACTTCTTTAAAGCAGACTGGCCTAATTCAATTGCCTCACTGCATAGCACTCAACTCTGCGTCTCCTTCAAGACCTTTACTTTCAATCAAGATAAATATTACTCTTAGGGGCTCTTTTAATTAATAACATGAGGAATGCATTGCAGCCCAAAAGACAAGTAGGTTTTGGCATGAATCTGGATTGCATACCCAGACAGGGCTGATATAGCTTAATATAGACAGTCTCAACCATAATAACTGATGGAAGGAGTTCCTGGATGGAGCTATTTCCAGAACCATATCAGAGTTTGTTTTGGACAGAGATTCAAATACAAGCCTGGAAACAAACTGACTTCCCTGGGCCGTGAGCAATCACAAGACCAGAAACCAGTATTAAACTGAAATAAGGCTTTTTGGCAGTGTAGTATCATTGTTAGATTTGGCACTCCTGTTATGTGAAATTATTTTTTAGCACGTTCCTTAACTTCAATTCTGCTAGCTTGGGATTTTGCCTTAGAGGCCACTAATATGGGTATCTTTCAGGAATTCTTTAGGTACTGATTAGTGGCTGCTGTGATATGCAAACTTCTGCTGTAGCAGCTGACAAAATAAGCAGGCATCTTTTAGTGTGGACCCCAAGATCTATCGGCCTGTTACAGTCAGTATAGCTGAAATACAGCAAATACAATTTCTTTTAATGTCTGTAGATGCTATACTGGAGCCACTTTTCTCAGATGAATTTTCACACTGTGCAAAGAATTGAGATAGTATAATAGAGTACAAAAATAATGTTAAATCGTCTTATTAATTTTTTGCATAATAAGCAGCATGCCACTGCCTCTGTCTCTCCTCTGGCTACATAAGGTACCTACAACGATTAGTTCATATATAAACGTCAACACAGTTGGCACTTTTATGTAACAAATCAAATCCAACAGTTTCCATGTCATGCTTAAAATCTGTGTATTTTTAAAATATTCTCCATATTAAAAAAATCACCTCTTAATAGCATCTTGCATTAATTGGTTGATGAATGGACACCATTCTCTCTGTGTGCTGTGTGACTGTAAAAGTGCACAGCGGGTGCTGAAGGTCAGAACTGAGCTCTGTGAATGAGCCGAGGAAACTCACAGCAGCATACAGCATGGAGAGTTGGGTTTTTTTTCCTCATGCAGCTCCTGAAATTGCAGTAAGTAATACATAAAATAAAGTAATTTAAAACAAGTGACTTTTTTTGTGTGTGCACTTTTGGTTGAGTGTTTTTGTTGGGGCTTTTTTTCCCTAGGTGGTTGTTGTTGTTGTTGTTGTTGTTGTTGTTAATAATAATAATAATAATAATAATAATAATAATAATAATAATAATTTTTATTTTTTAATTTTTGTTTGGTTTTGTTTGTTTGTAATTATTTTTGTGGTGAGTTTTTTGTGGTTTTTTTTTTTTTTTAATTATTATTATTATCATTCAGTTATAAATCCGTAAGGAAATCCTAACCTGTGTTGGGATGGAATTATTTTATAACAAGAACAAGCTCTGTAAAAGCTTTTTGTTGGAAGAACATCAGGAGGCTCCAATAAAACATATGTTATGCTACTGTGATCACCACTGTCACACACCTTTATTTTGCTGTGTACTTGGTGAATCTTTCAGGCTGCTTTTTGGGCTGTCTAGGACAGTGCCATATTGGCAAATATTGTGGTGATCAGTGGTGATCAGCTACAACAGCACAAAACAAAGGGAAGCTCAGCTCAGTCATCCTGGTTTGTGCTTTTCCTTCCAAAGCAGTACTAAAAAAGTGATGCAGCATTTGTAGGGGGTGGAGAGATTTTAACTTGTATCAAAAGGATGGGTGTAGATATCTCCATTTTGTCCACTGTCAAGTCACAGTGTCACTGCCATAAGTGCCAAATTTCAGCATCCTCCCTATTGTAGGATGTGCATATTGTTCTTACAAAAATGATCTTTTTCCCAACAAACCTTGTCCCACTTACCATTTTAGACCATCACTGATCATTGAGTGATAAAAGTAAGTATTGTTTAGCAAGAATGCTTTTTCAAACAACCTCAGACTTGGTATTTCCAGTGTTACCTGCTCCTTCTAAAAAGCCCACGACGAGTCCTGGGAGCAGACAATGGTGATCTATTTACTGATCCTCCTCTTTACAGTGCAGAGACTGAAAACAGTTCTTAGAGAAGCAAACTGAACAAATCACCAGGAGAGTGAGACACAAAAGACATCACCAAGACAGAATAATTTGAGTGTTCCAGTATGAATGAATTACTGTTACTATTAATCCTCATCCCCTGCTATTAGTTATCACTGGGTTTAAAATGGACCCCCAAACAATGTCCCATTAAATGATTTCTTCTGATTAAGCACATCCTGATTAAGTAGAGTGCGCTGTAAGGGACTTGAAAAATGGCACCATTTATGTACAAATCGAATACAAATAGAGTGCTTATCAGATTCTCATTTAGGAACCATTTGCTGGAATCAGAATACTCTCTTTACTGGCATTCTGTAGTTGTTATAGAAGTAAAAAGAGAATGATCTGATCGGAGTAATAAAGATGATACCTGCCACAGAATGTGACAATTTGCAAAGAGTCAGTGTTCAGGGAGCCCTGAGTGGCTCTTTCAGCTGATGAAACAAAGAAAATCTCTAGGTAATCATTTGGAGAGATGAGCTCCTGGTGCAGAGCCCCAGAATTTTTACTTTCAGTTCTTCGGTTTTAGGCAATGAATAAGACTTTATCAGAACCTTACATGTAAGTTGAAGACAGTTCTTTAAATGTTTGTCCTAGCTTTATATGCTTTTCTAGCAGGTGCTTTTTAAATGCCTGTGCCAGCTCACCTGCTGTTATTTTCATGTATTAATAATGGCTATAATAGGGCGTTGTGCTTGTCTGAGACTATCCCCCAGCAAATTTTTGAGATTTAACCTCAAAATAAATAATCAGACTAGCTCAGTTGGTTTGAAAGCAGAATGAAGCTATATTTACAGAAGCAAGTAAAATCTAGAAATATAAAATGCAATTAATAGGCACAGTATATAAAAAACATATTTACAATTTAGAAACAACACAAGAATCCCCTTGAATTGTTCCCAGACCCCTCTGGGTGATTGTTGCTACCTCCTGCCTTTTCCCTTCCCCAGTACCTTCTGAGGCACAACACAAAGTCAGTTCAGCCAGCAGAAAGTCAGGAAAGACAGATAAGTGAGTAAGCCATGCAACCCTCAAAAAAGAGAAGAAGCAAAGGAGACAGAATTGTTTATTCAACTCACTTTTATATTTAGTAGCAAAACAAATGGAATGATGTAGACAGATCAGTTGTTATTATTTTTCATCCAATGGTAATTTATTTGCCTTTTTACTCAAGATGTCCAGAAAGTTCCTATTCTTCTTTTTGCAGTTATGAACCAGGCAAAAGTTCCACCTTTAAACCATACTAGGGGTAATAAGATTTTCTCATAGAAGATGTGAAATTGATGAATAGAATCAGTCTCTGCATGCAAAGAATGTGTAAGGAATGAGAAAGAAACTGTTTTCCAGAATTTTTTCTGTGATGCAAGTCAGATTTTGTAAGAAACTATTTACGGGAGCTTAAAACCATCATGGAATGAGTTTGAAATTTACTTACTTTTTTGAACATGTGTTCATTTGGGTACTTTACCAGTTGATTTATTTATCAAAAGACATCCCAAAGATATTGACCTGTGGCAAATTATGTCAATGAAGGAGTAATTAGAATGAAAGTTGCCAAACTTCCTGGACCTCTAAATATATCTATCACCATTCAAAATATTATTTCTATGACTTGGTGATCCTAGAGGTTTTTTTCAACTGGAATGATTCTCTAAACTTTTTCTTAGTGTTTGAGGTGGTTTTCTAGTCTTTGGGGAAATAATGTATCAGACTTTTTTAGTTAATCTTGACTATAGTATGTAGTTTTGGAAAGGTAGTAATGCCAGTTCTGTGCAGAGGAATCAGTGGGAGCCTTTGCCATAGGCTGCAACAACCCAAACATGTAACTTATAAATACTGTGTGCATCCTAGTAAGCAAATTTTCTCCTGAAGATGCTGGCTTGGGGTCTGTCTGAGTAAAATACTATGCTGCTTTATCTGAGTATTTGAGACTTGCAAGTACTGACAGACCAGAAATGCAGCACATGACTGGCCTTTAGCATTTTCTAGCAGGAAAATATCTGCACATGCACAAAATCTAGAGATTTAGCAAAATGTGCAAGCTGCTGGTGCATGTGTTTTGAAAAGTGACATACTAAGGATGTGGCTGTATTTGGGTGCTCAGCATGACACACACATGAGAAACAAGGACATGAGCTCCTTTTATTTCCCCCTCCCCCCCCCCCCCCCGAGTTAGATTCCCCTTTGCCTTGTCCTAGTCAAAAGACAGAAATAAACACAGTGACGTTCATCAGTCCTCCATTTAGACATTTCTTTAGGTGTCCTATTACATGGCATTCCACTGCTGTCTAATCACTAAGTGCATAAGTGCTTTGCACAATCTAGATCTGAGTCCACCAGAAAATTTTAAAATTTCAAAAATGTTTTAAATAGAATTTATTGGACCTTCGAATAGCAGACGAAGTCTGTGTCTCAGAATAATTCCTTGCTTACACCTTTGCCATTCTAGTGACTTCAGGAAGATATTTTACAGGTGAGGAAATGTGAGCAGAATTTGTAAGAGGAAGAAATTAGTGAACATTATAAATCAAGTTATACTCTGAAAACTCTTCAGTCTGGTTTCCTAGGCTTTAGATGTTTATCTAAACTTTCCCAGCCTATCAAAGCTGCTGAGGTGTAGCCATCGCTTCTTGAAAACACCCTATTGGAAATTCAAAGCACGGTGCCTGTCCCTGTCCTTACAGTGTGAATTGCGTGGTGCAGAAAATTAATTTATCATGGTGTAAAACTAGAGAACTGTAAGACATTAACCCAGCACTAACATAAGATACTCAAAGTCATATGTAAAGTACCTCTAATTTGACTTACAGTTGCTATGGTGACATACATTATAGGGTTGGCTGGAGTAAAGTGGCATGACATGCAATAACTGCACTACAGCATGGTTTAACAGTGCACAGAAACTTGGAAGTATTTTTAAACTTGGAAACAGCACAAAGCAATATCAAGCCATGGTAATATCTATGTGCAGAACCTTGTTCCAGCATTCTGCCCAAATATTGTGGTGCTCATAACTATTGCTGTAAATTAATCTCTGTGAAAATATTTAACTACTGTTGTTTTTTAACGTTGCCATTATTAATATAAGAATTTTAGCCTGGAGAAGAGAAGGTCAAGGGAGACCTTATAGAATCAGAGAATCATAGAATTGTTAGAGTTGGAAGGGACCTCAAGGATCATCTAGTTCCACACCCCCTGCCATGGGCAGGGACACCTCACACTAGATCAGGTTGCCCAGAGCCACATCCAGCCTGGCCTTAACCTCCAGGGATAGAGCTTCTACCATCTCCTTGGGCAAACCTGTTCCAGTGTCTCACCACCCTCATGGTAAAGAACTTCTTCCTAACTTCCAATCTGGATCTACCCATTTCTATTTTTGTTCCACTCCCCCCTAGTCCTATTACCTGACATCATAAAATGTCCCTCCCCAACTTTCTTGTAGGCCCCCTTCAGATACTGGAAGGCCACAAGAAGGTCTTCTCGGAGCCTTCTCTTCTCCAGACCGAATAGCCCAAACTCCCTCAGTCTGTCCTCACAGGAGAGGTGTTCCAGATCTCTAATCAACCTTGTGGCCCTTCTCTGGACATGTTCCAGCACCTCCAGATCTTTCCTGTAATAGCAGCTGCAGAACTGGACACCAGAGCAGAGTACAAGGGGAGAATAATCTCCCTTGATCTGCTGGCTGTGCTTCTCTTGATGCAGCCCAGGATGTGATTAGCTTTCTGGGCTGCAAGTGCACACTGCTGGCTCATGTTGAACTTCTCATCCACCAGCACCCCTAGGTCCTTTACTTCAGGGCTGCTCTCAATCCAGTCCCTGCCCAACTTATATCAGTGCTTGGGATTGCCCTGACCCAGATGCAGGACCCTGCGCTTGGTCTTGTTGAACCTCATGAGGTTGTCATGGGCTCACCTCTCCAGCCTGTCAAGGTCCCTCTGGGTGGCATCCCTTCCCTCCAGCATGTCTGCTGCACTACACAGCTTGGTGTCATTGGCAAACCTGCTAAAGGTGCACTCAATGCCACTGTTCCTGTCTTGAACAAAGATGTTAAACAAGACTGGTTCCAGTACAGATCCCTGAAGGACTCCACTTGTCACTGGCCTCTACTTGGACATGGAGCCATTGACAGCCACCCTTTGGGTGTGGACACCAAGCCAGTTCTGTATCCACTGAATAGTCCATCCACCAAACCCATAGTGCACCAGCTTGGAGACCAGGATGTGGTGTGGGACAGTGCCAAAGGCTTTTCTCAGGTCCAAGTAAATCACATCAGTTTCCATCTACAACTACCTGAAGGATGGTTGCAGCCAGGTGGGGGATGGTCTCTTCTTCCAGGCAACTTGTGACAGAACGGGAGGACACAGTCTCAAGTTGTGCCAGGGGAGGTTTAGTCTGGATGTTAGGAAGAAATTCATCACATAAACAATGATTGGCCATTGGAATGGGCTGCCCAGGGAGGTGATGGAGTCACCATCACTGGAGGTGTTTAAAAAGAGACTGGATGAGGTGCTCAGTGCCATGGTTTGATTGATTGGATAGTGTTGGGTGATAGGTTGGACTCGATGATCTCTGTCCTGGTTTGAGGCCAGGCAGGTCCTGTCCTCTCTTGCCCCTGAGAGGGGCAAAAGAATGGCACTCACACAAATGGATTGCAGAAGTGATGGAAAGTTTAAATGGAAAAGCAGTGAGTGTTTTACAAAAGCTGCAAACACAGTGATAAAGATGCCCCAAAGCATACAGAGTCCCTTACAGCACACCCAAAAAAGCCTCCCAACTCTTCCTTTCTCCCCACTTGAGGGTATACCCAAAACCCCCAGGGCTCTTTCTTTCTTTCTCCCCCTGCCTCGCACCGTCCCCACCCCACTGCTAGGATAGTCTCAGCTGGCCAGGTCAGAGACTGCCCCTTGCCCTTCTCCTCCTGGCATTAGGGCTAGCCAGGCCTTGAGATAACTCCCCACCGTTACTCGATAGGGAGCATCTCTCTCACGGGAGCAGAGAGGGAAGAAAGATGAAGTGAACGACTTTGCAGATAGATTTATAGGGCACAGGATATTATGGGTATGAAATATGTTATTTCCTGTGTCCACCTACTGGGCTGGACCCTCAGGACACTGGAGGTGTATCTTGTGTGGATGCAACAGGAGGCACCCAGCCTAAACTGCCACAATCTTGAAGGTGTTTTCCAACCTGGTTAATTCTGTATGCTGTAGCTTAAAATACATTAATAAAATATTGCCATTATTTGACCCTGGGCAGTCTATCAAAAATATGAGAACTTCAATAGGAACTTGTTATAGTTCAAGCATGCTCCACTTGTGCAAGAACCACTCAATACTAGCTATTATTATGTTTGAATCATATGAAACAGACCTTTGATCTACATATTTGATCTAAATACCAAACAATTTCAAGATGAACTAATATATACTAGGACAGCTCCAAAACGGAAGGAAATCAGTTGGACAGAGCAAATACCTCAGCTTTATTCTAACACACTGTGATTTTACAACCAGCAGTACCTACAATACTTATGTATTTTTTCCCCAGAAGTTGCCATCACTTTTCAAGCATGTTTATAAACCATTTCTAAGATCATGCTAGTAAAAAATAAAACACTTTTCATTCTTAGGTAGCAACCATAGATGTCCTGCAACTCAGTTTTCTGGCAAAACAAAACTCCAACAAACCAACATTTCCCTTAAGACTGCTAAGTTTTCATAAGCTGTTTATTTAAGCAATTTTTATATTTATTTGCTGCTGCAGTGGAATATTCACTGAGAAGTAAAGATGACTGCAAAATACTGATACATTGCCACAAATGTATTTTCTGAGTCTTCTATTAATTATGTAATGGAAATCAACATATCATGTATGGTGTGCCGCTCTTTCTTGTACTTGCTTCTCCTCTGTGTGATAAAACACCTCATTTATCTTACAATAAACTAATATTGTCTGTGTCCTGCCCTAAAGAACAATATTTATTGGTCTATACTGGTGTCAGAGAAAAATACAGGGAACAGCAGCAAGAGAAAATGCGGTTCATTCAATAGAGAAAGTGGCAAGCGACCCTTAGTTACTGAAAACAGAAATAGATCTCACAGAAAGGATGCTTTCATTAACAGTACACTTCTAACAAAGCACATGTAAGATTCCCTGGCAAGGCTGCACACCACCAATGATCATGTTCTATTCCCATTCACATCAGCAAAGCAAAATCCTGTTACTGCGTAGTTTAGTTTCTGATGGTATGGTTTATGCATCTTCTTACCACACAATCACCGAACTGCTGGGGCTGGAAAGCACTTCTAGAGATCTTCTAGTGTAATCCCTCTGTCAAGCAGGGGCAAGTAAGGCTAGTTACCCAGGGCTCTATCCAGGCAGGGTTTGAACATTTCCAGGAATGACTGCTCAACTATCTCTCTGTCCAACATGCTCTGCTGTTTGATCACTCTCACAGTAAAACAGATTCTTCTTATGTTTAAGTGCAATCTCCTCTATTTAGTAGCTAACTAAAGCCTCAATAAAACTCCTGCTAATATTTATTATTAGGTATAGTCTCAGGTCAGTGACAAATGACACAAAATACATAACAGAAGAGATTTACTGCTTGAGAGAAGGCTGTTATACAGCTATTGTAATGATCTAAAAATAATCACTTAAACAGTGGATTTAAAGTATGCTGCATGTTTTCTTTTTAGCTTTCGGTAAAGTAGAATGCCTGTCATTTTCATTCCTGTTCACCACTCAGGAAGAATTGAAAATACTAATAAATGTCATGGAAACAACTGTGAGATCTCCATGGTGATAGTGATTTGGTCTACACTGACTATTCCGTGCCCTTCAGCCTGTGCATTGAAACAGCACACCTTGGTCCCAGGCTGACACTGACTCAGAGAAGAACTTGGTACGCACCATGTCTGTGTCCATTGGGAGGAAAAATAAGAACAGTCTTGCCAAACTATGTTGCAGTCCATTAACTCTCTTTATCAGATGATAACTATGGAATAGTGACTTTTTCTGCCATGGAGCTTTTTACCCCAGTGACAGTTTAACCACAGCCATTGAAATCCATCTTGCAAGATGAAAATAAGTAGTAAGCTTCTTGTCTAATTCCTCTTGCGATTATAAGCAATTCACAGAATCACAGAATGTTAGGGAAGGGACCTCAAGAGATCATTCAGTCCCTGCCAAAGCAGGATCACCTATACCAGGTCACTCAGGAACACATCCAGGCGGGTCTTGAGTACCTCCAGAGAGGGAGACTCCACAACGCCCTGGGCAGCCTATTCTAGTGTTTTGTCACCCTCACGGTGAAATAATTCTTCCTTCAGTTTCTATGGAATTTTCTATGCCTCAACCAATTGAAGTACCACCTTCCTGTGGAAACAAGAGCCTGAATAATGATTTCAGTTTCTCTGTATCCACACCAAAAAAAGTAAGGATCTTCATTACTCAGACCCTGCTTGCAGGGCAGATGGCTCCTGAAGAGTCTGTAATGAGTGATGTGCTGGTGCAACACAGGCTGAAAGGCATTTAGTAAACCATTCAACCAGTAACAAACCATATCAATGGATCATCAAGACAAGACAAAACAACACAGAATCAAAAGAAACTCTTAAATGTCATTCCATCATTGCAGCTAGAGCTACAAGCATATAATACCAGACCAATTATATTTTCAACATTGATTCAGCCACATGTCCCTGAATTTTCAAGGGGCAGTTGGGAGGAGTCTAAGCCAGAAATACTTGGGAATTCATTCAGGAAAGTTAAAAAAGAAGAGAATTAAAAATGAGAGAACTTAGACCTTGCTTCTTTCGTTATCTCCCTTCTATTTTTCTTTCTTTTTTTTTTTTTTTTGGATGATAGTAAACTCTAGTACAATTTTTGTCAATCATACATCCTCAGACAAGAAGGGATTCCATCAAAATCAGTAATATCTCCTTATCACAAAATTAGCATTGTAGGAGGACATGCAGCACATCTCCCTTCTTACTTTGCCCTGAGAGTGCTTCAGACTTAACAGTTATACTTTGGTACTGACTATTAGGTCCTAAAAGTGCTAAATGAGAAATGTCCTTCTGAGTTAATATAGCTCCTGTTTTAGGGCACTACCCTTAAGAACATGGGATTGGAAGGAACCTCATTAATGCCAGTCCCTGAATAACTGCTGGCCATGCAATAGTTAATACCTTCATAAAGTAATCATCCAGATCTGTCCTAAGAATTACTTGGCTCACTTACTCCTGAGGTCCATCTGTAAGCTTATTCCAGAGCATCCCTGACCTAGTGGTAGGAGACTTATGATTTCCAGTCCAAATTTATTCAGAGCCAGTTATTGTGCTTAAAGAGCTTTTCTTCCTCCCAAGGGGAAGCTTATTCGGTGATCTGTGTTCTTTTATTTACTCAGATCTTATTCACAGAAGGAAATTGTCTCTCCTCCAAGCCTTCCCTGGCTGTCTTAAATAACCAAGATCTTTCTGTCACCTCTTCTTTTCCTTCTTATATCAATCTTACTATAAATTGCTAAAGCTACAAGGCATAAATGCTACCAAGCAGCATTTGACAGTTTCTTTAAAGCAAAACTGGGTTATGCCTTGCAGTGCTTAGGATCTTCTGAATGAGAGGCTATAGTCCCTGTGATTTCCTTTAATGGATTAAGAGAATTCGTGGATATGTTTTAATTTTTCATATTTTTTTTAATAACAAATTGTTACTGGATTTCAGCCTGATCCAGTTGCTTCAGTGTAAATAAATGCATTACTGTCTCAGAGATGAGAGCAAGAAAACTGCCTCCTATCGCAGGTTAAAAGTATATAGCTATGGGAGGTAGTCTCAAAAAATACATTAGTCTAAAGTCTGGAGCTCTGTATCTCTGCCTAATTTAAAGGTCCCACCTTGAAAGAATACTGAGGGGAAAATCCTGGAAGGAGACAAGTCTGCAACCATGGGAATTAACAGGGATCACTTAATAAAAAAAAACCAAACAAAACCCATACTTGCATTTTCAGAATCCACTACTGCTCCACTTGATGTTGTAAAGCAGAAATATGAAATCCAAACTTTCTTTTTTGCTCTAGTGAGGAAGGAGAAGGTGTTTTTATTATTATTATTATTATTATACATATACATATATTTAATTATTATACATACTAGGAAACTCAGATTGTTGGCAAATGGACAGGCATGGTATTTTGTTTCTCAGAAAAGAAACTCCAAAGTGCTTTGTACTGCTGCTCAGTTTGTTGGTGTCCAGTGGAAAACCTAGGGTCACTCCTGGAGTGAACACACACAACTACCATGGGAACTGTGATCACCAACAAGATCACATGGAAAGACATTGCATACTTTTCCCTGCTCATGAGTTTCTGGCTGTTTTATTTTGTTCTGTTCTGCTTTTACATTCTTTTAATAAATCCCAAGGTCTTTCATCACTAAGGCAGCACTAGACAAAACGAGTGGGAAGGATTATAAGAAATTTGATCAACAGCAACAAAAAGCCAATTTAACTGGGGAGCTGCTGCCCTGCTTGTGATGTTTTAACTTTTGTGACAGGCAGAGGCTTAGTTTACCCTGAGATTTCCTTCATGATTTACAAAGCAGGAGTGAAACCCCTCACGTCCATTTTGATAGATCTCCCCTTTCGTACACAGTGCTAATCTGTGAAGAATTAGTGACCTAGAAGTTCAAGACAGCTATTCCTTTCATCTGGCTATAACACTTTTCATGGAAACTGCATATTAAGGGTACCAATAAATGTCAGTGTGCAGTGGGAACAAAAATGATCAATTGCACATTTTTGTATGAGAAAGTGTTTCAGAACAAAATCTGATTATCAAATCATTGGCATAAAAATGGGAATGCAGACGATGGAGTCTTCTGTAAAAACCTTGATTTTTGCTAGCTGAATTGTTTATATTCTCTTCTCAAATGACATAGTTTGACCAGAATTAGATAGTAGAACTTACATCTTACCATAGATCAGCTTCCTGTGAGATACGTGGTTCATCAATGGATTAAATAGCTAGTATGGAGCTGGGGAGGATCAGCTAGGTCCAATTCATAAATGAAATGGTTTAGCAGCACAGCATAGACTGAGGAAGTCACACTGACTTTGGAGACCCAAAATACCTGTGATTGGCTTCTTTCTGATTGAATTTGGGAATATCTGCTGCCTCCAGAAGACCATTTCAAAGGGTTCTAACTGAAGTAGCTGTTGAAGCCATGAGTTGGAATTGATGTGCATGGCACAGATGAGACATATAAATCTGTGGTCCTTCCATGAATAACAGCAGCAAATTTCCTCAGTAAGCAAATATATGAGGTTCATTTACTGTACTGCTACAGTGATATCAGAAACACAGATTTTACTATTTCTTCACTACATGGCTGCAAAACACACAGACTGAAGAAAACAAATTTTTCAAGCAACAAGAAGGTCAATAGTTCCTGACATTTCTTCACTCTTTCATAGTCTGAGTTGTAACAAAACAATGAGGTTGCTAACTAGACCTCTCAGTCATCCAACATTTGGGTTTTTTGGTCAATAAATTAATTGACTAATAATACTGAAAGATAAGAGGTAAAATACTTGCAGGCAGTAGCAATTAAGGCATGCATTATGCCAGTTCTCCTTAGAGTACCATTTCATACTCCTGAGGATATTTATTATCACTTTCACCCCAGTGCTTATTTTGAGGAAGCCAGACTAACACTAGGCAGGAGCAAATAGTTTGCTTGTTCTTGGGTACTGCATTTTAACAGAAGGTTGCTTGAAATCTCTTAGCTGCATTTCAGGATTCTCCTTTACAGACTTGGCCTCTTTTTCTCTCTCTTTTCATTCAAAAGTTGCACTGAACAGAATGGATCTGACTTTTAATAGGAGGTCAGTGCAGGCCTGACCAACTGATACCTCTTCAAAACCCCATCTGAACTAGAGTTAGGAGGAATTGTTCCTGAATGCAATTTCAATGTCAGTTTAAAGAGCCCGTAATCTGACAAGGGGAAATATTTCAGAGTGGCATACAGTTTCTGCAATGCCATTTGTCTGCTCATGCCCTTTTTGGGGGGATAGCTATATAAAAGTACCTAAGCATGTCTCTTATATTGAGGTATGACTGAGACTGCAGAATATGGCAACCAAAATGTCACCCAGATCTCTTGGTGGAAACAAATTTATTCAGGCTGTTGTGGAAAAGTCACTCAGGACTTCTGTGAACTTTTGCCTTCTTGTTGTCTTCACTACTACCTTGATTTGATGTCATCAATTACCATAAGATTCTGGCTATCTGGAAAACTGTAAAAGTTATGTGCTTATTTTCACAGTCTCCCACCAACGATAAAGCATTATTTCATGAAGGAATATGAAGATTGCAGAAAAATAAGTGCCAAAAGAATGCTGAAAATGAGCTTGAGGAAAGCAGATATATTTCACATGAAGAGAGGTCATATGGGTTGGAGGTCCTTGAAAGACAGAAGAGAGAGATTATATCCAGTAAGCTTATCATATTTCCCTTTTGATAAAAGATACATCACAGGTCCCAGAAAACTGGGTTTTAAAGGCAATAGGAAAATCCTTTCCCTTCCCCACAAATCCCAGCTCAGGACAATGTAAAGGATGGGAAATCACTACCCACTGAGAGAAAATTATGTGACCGGAATATCCCAAGGCAATGCTGACATATCAAAAAAAGAGAAGTCTTTAATGTGTTCACATATTGACAGATGCAGTAAGAAGAGGCTCAGAGCAGACCATCAGAGAGCAGTACTTTTCTGCAATGTCTCTTGGATGTGCTCGTAGGTAGTTTAGGCTGGAAGGAAAAGAGGATGTCTGCCTGCCTGGGACAATAAAGGGTATAAAAAGGCCTCTTCAGTTTGATTTAGGCTTTATTTCTTCAATGACTTCTAAAATTATTTTAAATATATGATGAAAATTATCAAGAGAAGATAGAAAGAAATGCAACAGGACATTACATTAAATTTTTAATTTTTTTATTTCACACCAGTGACTCTCAGAGAATCATGAAGTCACAGGATGATAGGGGTTGAAAAAGAACACTGGGGCCTGTGGGTTTGTGGGTGTCCAGTTTATCTAGGTGATCTCCAACCCAGTCATCCTTGACTGAGAGTCTTCTTTCCTCCATTAAATATTTCTAATATTTAACCCAAAATTAGTTCCCCAAGAACAACTGTGCTTTCTCAGTTCAACCTATAAAGACTGTTTGTGAACCTGAAGATCCCAGATATAGCAATAAGCATAGTCATGTGTAGACAAATGCCTCCACATACAGAGCAGTACCTGCTGCTATTTCACAGCCCTGGGATTGCTGCCTGGGATTGGCAGCAGTGATTTTATTTATGATCATTTTGAAAAGGGGCTAGAAGAATAAAATTTACATTTTCTTAATTAGGTCCCATAAGAACAGCAAATATTCAAACATGCTTTTAAGCATTGGCTTTTTAAGCTTCAGTCAGCAAGTAGGGGTTAATTTTACTGAATTTTAAGGCAACTTCATAACAGGAAAGTTAGTTTGTTACGTTTCTCTGTGTAGTGGGTTACGCCCATCCTGAAAACAGGGTGGGAGGGCTTGTGAGAGTTTTTTGCCCTCCTGGGAGGGTGTTTTCCCCTGGGGAACTGACTTGATCTGTTCCACTGCCCCCCCACCCCCACCCCCGGCTTGTCCATCAGGGGTATAAAAGGGAGGACATTGCAGCCACTGCTCTCTTCCTTCTGCTTCATGGGGACAAAAGAGAGTTCCTGCTGGCTGGCTGCTCCCCTGCCACGTGGTCCTCCTTGCTGCTTCCACACTTTGCAAAGGACTGGTTCCGTATTTCATATTTTTTTTTTCCTTTTCCTTTTCCAATCCATCCTTGTTCCTTACCCTTGTGAACCCTGCCTGTCATTGTTACATAAATAGATATATACAGTTTAAAGAAAATTCTTTGCGCCTCTACTTCCAAGCCGAACCCAAATTGGTGGATTTGCTCCCTTCCCTTTTTTTTCCCCTCTCTCTCTGTTGGGGAAGAGGAGGGGGGAAACAGGTGAGGGATTCTCAGCCTCGTCCCCATCTGAGTTTTTAAGCCCCAGTTAAGGCTCAAACCACCACACTCAGTCATAAAATCTATGAAAAAATGGGATGAAAACACATTTGTGCTGCGATTAAAACATCTGGGGGGAAAGGCTAATGACAAAATAACTGGGAGAAATAAAAGAACCAAAGTTGTGTCTGCAATAACTAATGTTAATTTACTCATGTCCCTGCAACTGAAATCATACTTTCTGAGTAACTAAACTGGACTGATTACATTGTGAGTGATAGAATGGGCATATCCTTGTCACCCAAGGATAATTTGCAGAATGTTCACACAACCTTTTCATAACTGCTGCTGCAATTTTTCATTTTTTATTTATTTCACACCAGTGACTCTCAGAGAATCATGAAGTCACAGGATGATAGGGGTTGAAAAAGAACACTGGGGCCCATGGGTTTGTGGGTGTCCAGTTTATCTAGGTAATCTCTAACCCAGTCATCCTTGACTGAGAGTCTTCTTTCCTCCAGGATTACTTTCTTACCTCCAGAGACTTGCATTTCTGAGGGATGGTAGCAGTAAAGACTGAAGCAAAAAAAAGGTATTTGTAACCTCTGTATCCTCTGGCACCAGGTCACCACCCCATTCAGTAGCAGGCCCACATGCCAATATGAGGCACATGGAGGACAGGGAGACAATTCAGGACAGCCATCATAGCTTTACTAGGGGCAGGTCCTGCCTGACTAACCTTGTTGCCTTCTATGATAGAGTAACTATATCAGTAGATTAGGGATGACCTATGAATGTGATCTATCAGGACTTCTGTAAGGCCTTTGACACGGTCCCCCACAACAACCTGCCCGCCAAGTTGGAGAGATATGGATTTGATGGGTGGACTGTTCAGTGGATAAGGAATTGGCTGGATGGTCACATCCAGAGGGTGGTGCTCAATGGCTTGAAGTCCAGATGGAGAGCAGTGACAAGTGGTGTCCCTCAGGCATCCATACTTGGACCTGTACTGTTTCATATTTTTATCAGTGATATAGACAGTGAGATGGAGTGCACCATCAGCAAGTTTGCAGATGACACCAAGCTGTGTGGTGCTGTCGATACACCAGAGGGACGGGATGTCATCCAGAGGGACCTGGACAATCTGGAGTGGTGGGCCCAGGTGAAGCTCATGAGGTTCAACAAGAGCAAGTGCAGAGTTCTGCACCTGGGCTAGAACAATCCTCACTATTAGTATAGACTGGGGGATGAGGTGATAGAAAGCAGCCCTGTGGAAAAGGACTTGGGGTTGGTGATGGATGAGAGGTTGGACATGAGCAGACAGTGTGTGCTTGAAGAGAAGAAGGCCAATCACATCCTGGGCTGCGTCAAAAGGTGTGGTGCCAGCAGATCCAGAGAGGTGATTCTGCCACTTCCTCTGCTCTGGTGAGACCTCACCTGGAGTACTGTGTACAGGTCTGGAGCCCTCAACACAGGAAGGACATGGACCTGATGGAGGAGGTCCAGAGGAGGGTGACAAAAATGATCAGGGGGTTGGAACACCTCTGCTACGAGGTGTGATGGTTTAACCCACCCGCATCAAAGAAAAGCTTGGCTGAACTCAGTCTGGAAAGCTAAATGGAAAACTGTATTTTACAAGCAATAATGGCATGCAATGAATATATACAAAATATACAGTATTTACAATATTATACAGGTATTTACAAAGAGAAAACAGCACAGAAATCCTCTTTGGGCAGGAGGACACTGCCCCGCTTCCCCCCAACCGCTCCCCTCCCTTTTTCCTCTAGTTAATTAGAAGAAAAGAGAAAAGGAGAGATGTTAGGGAAAATTCTGTTAGTTCCAAAGCATCGTTAGAAAGCTAGTAATGCTTATCTCTAGGTCGTTAGATGATAAGCAGTCGCTTTCCAGGAGCAGCCAGCATGCCAGCAGAAAGAGATGGAGTGAGAAAAGAATGTAAGATCGTAAAACTACATCCCACTCATCTACCAATGAAATTTGTTTAGAATTATCTCTCTTGTTTTCCTTTTTGCACCCAACTAGAGAATTTGCAGCTATCTTTCTTAAAGGCGCAGCCTGAAACTATCACACGAGGACAGGCTGAGGGAGCTGGGATTGTTCAGCCTGGGGAAGAAGAGGTTCTGGGGAGGTCTAATAGCAGCCTTCCAGTACCTGAAGGGAGCCTACAAAAATGATAGGGAGAGACTGTTTACAAAGGCTTGTGGTGACAGGATTAGGGACAATGGCTTTAAGCTGGAGAAGAGCAGATTTAGATTGGATGTTAGGAATTCTTTACACTGGATCAGGTTGCCCAGGGAGGTGGTTGAGGCCACTTCCCTGGAAATATTCAAGGTGAGGCCAGACAAGGCCCTGGGCAGCCTGGTCTAGTTGGGGATGTCCCTGCTGACTGTGGGGAGGTAAGACTGGATGACCTTTGAAGGTCCCTTCCAGCCTCAAGCATTCTATGATTCTACATTTCGCCTGGTATTGCTTTTCCTACTGATGTACTTGAAGAAGGCCTTTTTGGTTGTTGTTTTTTTTACATCCTTTGACAGACTTAATAGCAATGGTGCCTTAGCTTTCCTTGTTGCATCCTATGTACTTTGACAACATTCCTATATTACTCCTATGTGGCCAGTCCTTTTTTCCACATACTGTCAACTTCTTTCTTTTGTTTCAATATTTCCAGAAGCTATTTGCTCATCTATACAGGTCTCCCACCTCCCTTTCTTGATTCTTACTCATGATGATGCACTGATCTTGAGCTGGGAGTAGGTGGTGCTCAAGTATTAACCAGCTCTCTTCAGCCCCATTACTAAACCCATGGGATTCTTTGAAGTCAGTCTCTGAAGAGGGCAAAGTCGGCTCTCCTGAAGTCCAGGGCTGCAGTCCTACTTGCTATCCTGCTATATCCACATACGACCCTGAAGTCCACTTTGACAATATGTAGAATCTCTCTCTGCATTTACAGGGCATAATCATTTCTCCTGGGCAAGTATGTCACCAAAAATGTCTCTGGTCTTTTTCAAAATTATGCCAAAATCATAATGAATTAATTTACAAATAAACTGATGTGCAAAAAAACACATTATGTTTTTACTAATCATGATAATAATGTTATTTGAGGAGTAAATGATTATGATAAAACCCCACAATTGTTACCCAGTTGCCCAGTATTTAACCAAACATATTTGAGTGAAGCTTTATGGTAGGAAACACATCCTACTTAATGTTCTGTGTTATTGCTGGAACCAAAAGACTGACACATTTCAGCTGCAACATGTTCCTCTTGGGAAAACATTCCTATAGTTTCTGTACAATATCATATTTGTTTCATTCGTGCAAATTCTCAAAGGTGACATTGTTTATCTCCAATTTTTCTGGTTTTATGCACAACAATGAAGTTACAACCAAAAAGTGCTTATCTTTACATAGAATACATAGAATAAACCAGGTTGGAAGAGACCTTCAAGATCATCGCGTCCAACCCATCAACCAATCCAACACCACCTAAACAACTAACCCATGGCACCAAGCACCCCATCAAGTCTCCTCCTGAAAACCTCCAGTGATGGCGACTCCACCACCTCCCCAGGCAGCCCATTCCAATGGGCAATCACTCTTAAACTTTGTCCACTGTCCAGCACTACTTTCTAGCCAAGATGCCTTTTTTCCTTTAGCCTTTTTTACCCCTAAAACACTGACTTAAATAACATGTCAAGCAAATAAGAAATGCTTCTGCTAGTGTATCAAATATTCAATGTCACAGTTGCTATTTCAACTTCTAGTCATCTGAGTCCCATCTCTCTTTTTACATATGAGGCATACATATATCTATGCATATACAGAATTGTCTTTGATTCTAAATTGTCTCTTTACAAATATGTGTGTGTGTGTGTGTGTATTGCCATAATTTCATATATATGTTCAAGATCATACCTAGACTTTTTTTTTTTAAATCAAATTCATTCTGACATGAGGCCAAAAGTATTCATCTCTAAAAGGAAATTTCAGGGGAGTAAAAATGCAGTCATAAAGTCATGCTGAAGGAAACATGGCCTGTGTTAGTCTTCCACCTTAAATAGGAATTTTGAGACAGAAAATGGCCATTTCAAGCAAAATAACCAAAAAAAAAATTGGTGCTATTTCTTATGAAGGAAGATACATTTATTAGGTAGTTAAACATAACTGTTGACTAGGAACAAGAGCTGGCACAATCTGTCAAGAGAACGCTAGAAAGCTGAGTCAATTTAATTATAATGAGCTATGTATGGTACAGTGCAATAATTTTCTGGTAGTTCAGTGTATCAGCAGATAAGTTTTGCATTGAAGTTCCCTGGTATTTCCACAGAAAGAAAATAATCCTGGAATACAGAGTTAATGTCTAGAGAAGCTTGAATAAAGTTCCCAGAAGAGCCATTGAACACTTGCAACTGTGTCATTCATAACAGAACTTGCTTGTTTTCTAGTCTTCCTGTATTGTATAATAAATTAAGAGCTACTGGAAAATGGGTTGTCTGGCTTCATCAGTTTAGAGATTTTTGTGACTTCTTAAGTTCCTTTACATCCCAAGTCGTCAGAGGACATTTCTACATCCTTGACAAGTCAACTAGTTTTGAAAACCATTGGCTAAATGTAATATATTTGCAGACTGTCCTCTAATAGTTTTTCCAAAAGTCATATTGGGACATTCTGAAATGAAGTTGAAGCAAGAACACTAATTCAATATTGTATCATGATTTCTCCAGGCTACTCGTGGAGTTCATTTGAAATGGAAGTCAGAATTCAGTGGTTTGAATGATTGACAGAAGGTATATTGATGGTGAGAGGCCTTGATGCTATTTGTGTAGCAGATGACACCAAGATAAGAAGGAATGTTTATCTGCTTGAGGGTAGAAAGTCTCTTCAGAAGGATCTGAGCAGGCTGGATTGATGGACTGAGGTCAACAGTACAAGGTTCAACAAGGCCCAGTGACAGGTCCTGCATTTCAGTCACAACAACCTCATGCAACACTACGGGATTGGGAAAGAGTGGCTGGAAAACTGCCTAGCAGGAAAGGACCTGGGGTTGTTGTTGAGAGCCAGCTGAATATCAGCCAGCGGTATGCACAGATGGCAAAGGAGTCCAACAGCATCCTGACCCATATGAGAAATGGTGTGGGCAGCAGTAGTAGAGGAGTGATTGTGTCCCTGTGGTCAACACTGGTGAGGCCACACTTAAATACTGTGTTCAGTTTTGGGCCCCCCGCTACAAGAAACACATTGAGATACTGCGGCACGTCCAGGTTTACTTAGAGCACGTTGTACAGGAGCACGTCCAGGTGAGTTTTGCAAATCTCCAGAGAAGGAAACTCCAGTTCCATTGCTCTGGCACCCTCACAAGAAAGAAATCTTTCCTTGTGTTTAAGTGGAACCTCCTGTATTACCCCCTTGTCCTATCACTGAAAATCTCCAGGCTCCATCCTCTCAACCCACACCCTTTAGATACTCATATGTATTGAAAAGATCCCACTTCAGTCTTCTCTGCTCCAGGATAAAGAAACCCAGGTGTCTCAGCCTCTCCTCCTGAAAAAGATGCTCCAGTCCCCTAATCATCTTTGTGGCCCTCTGTTTGATTCTCTCCAGTAGTTCCCTATCTTTCTTGAACTAGGGAGCCCAGAATTGCACACTGTAGTCTGGGTGTGGCCTCACCAGTACAGAGTAGAGGGGAAAGACAACTTCCCTCAACTTGCTGGACACACTCTTCATAATACATCCCAGAATACTGTTGGCCTTCTTGTCCACAAGGACACATTGCTGGCTAATGGTGAACTTGTCCACCAGCACTCCCAAGTCCTTCTCTGAAGAGATGCTTTCTATCAGGTCAACCCCTAACACAGACTGGTGCATGGGGTTGTTCCCCACCAGGTGCAGGACTCTTCACTTGTCCTTGTTGAACTTCAGGAGTTTCACATCTGCCCAACTCTCCAGCCTGTCCAGGTCTCACTGAGTGGCAGGACAGCCTTCTGGTGTGTCAGTCACTCCTTCTGATTTTGTGTCATCAGCAAACTTATTGAGAGGGCACTCTGTCCCTCCATCCATGTTATTGAAGATAATTGAACAAGACTGGACCCCATACTGACACCTGGGGAACACCACAAGTCACAGGCCCCCCAGCTAGATCCTACACTGTTGATTACATCCCTCTGTGCCCTGTCATTCAGCCAGTTCTCAATCCACCTCACTGTCCACTCATTTAACCCAAACTTACCAAGCTTATTTATGAGAATGTTATAGGAGACAGAGTTAAAAGCCTTGCCAAGGTCAAGGTAGATAATACCTACTGCTCACCCCTCATCTACTCAGCTGGTTACACTGTCATCAAAGACTATTACATTGGTATAGCCTGGCTTCCCCTTTGTGAGTACATAAAGTCTACTGATTATCTTCTTTTCCTCCACATGCTTAGAGATGACCCCTAGAATGAGTTGTTCAATCATTTTTTCAGAGATGGATGTGAGGCTGACTGGCCTGTAGTTTCCTCTGTCATCCTTCCTGACCTTTTTGAACACTGGAGTGACGCTGCCTTTCCTCTGATCCTCAAACACCTCTCCTATTCTCCACTACCTTTCAAAAATGATGGAGAGTGTCTTAGCAAAAATTTTAGCCAGTTCCTACAACACTCCTAGGTTCATCACACTGAGGCCCACAGATTTGCAGTGTCTATGTGATCTCTAACCCATTCCTTCTTGTCTCAGGCAGAGTCTTCCTTCCTCCAGACTTTCTCTCTTACATCCACAGTCTGGCATTCCTGAGGGCCAGTCTTATCAGTAAAGACTGAAGTGAGGAAGGCATGTAGTAACTCCATCTTCTCCATATCCTCTGTCAACAGGACACCCACCTCATTTAGCATCTGGTTTGATCTTAAAAAAAATAAAATCTGTGAAAGTTCAGTTGATCTTTCCATATTTTTATATGATAAATTTGTTTACACTTTGAGCTGGGACTTTGTGGGAGCCTTAATCATGACTTTCTTGGGCTCTACACTGGAGAACTGTTAGAGGTCATTGCTCTGATGGAAAAGAGGAAGTGGAAATGTCGGTTCTTCCTAATGGCATTTGGCACTTCTGAAATTTTGGTTGAGTAGTAATCAGTATGCTCCTATTACTTTGCAAAAATTAAACAAACAAAACAACACCACCAAAACCAACCCCAAACCAACCAACCAAATAAAAAAATACTTGAATTAAGGACCTGAGAAAATATCTATATGGGCATACTTTGTACAACTGATAGAAAAAGGTTGTTTCTACAGTAAAATTTAGTTCTTATTCTGTGTTAGATCTGCAAAGCTAGTGAGATAGTTAATACTTAGCATTATAGAATACATCCAGAAGGTGCAAATTATTTGTCATTTAAATCAAAGGAACTGGAAGAAAGTCTAGACAGCAGGTTTCTTGGCAGTTGGAATATTTTACTATTAACAACACCTAAATAAATAATCATAGAATTCCAGAATCACAGGCTCAAAGAATTGTTCTGGTTGTAAAAGACCTTTAAGATAATCTTTATTGGTGGAAATGATACGTCAGGGGACTGATAAAAACTATTAAAAACTGAGGTAGCTGGGGAAGAAATGAAAACATTACAGAAAAAAATTTAAAAGCAGTAACACAAGGCAGATTACTAAAAATAAAGAGAGAGTCTCTACACAGCTGATTGCTAACCTTTACATGCTCACAGCATCCTCATGTGTGAAAAGGAGGATAGACTTCAATATTTATTCATTTTACAAGATGGGTGCTTACTTGAGAAAGAAGAAGGATTTTTTCCCCAGATCTTTCACTTCAGATGTATGTATATATACAAAATTTGGGTCAATGGCAAACATTTAATAAATTTGAATCCATTTTCCATTAAGTTAGTTATCCACAGTTAATTTCACTGATAAATGTTCTATTCCACATATTCCTAATAAATTCAATTGTCATTCCATAACTGCTCCCTTCGTTGTAAATGTCACAGTATTTTGCTGTGAAGAGTGGGAAATTTAGGAAGGCTTGTCTTCCCATTTAGATGAAGTCTGATTTTCATCCCTAGTAATGCCATAGGTGAATACTACAGACAATTGCTACTTCAGTCCAGCCTGCAGTCCAAAGCAATATAACAGACCCCCAAGCATACAATGCTTAGAGTAACCTGATGAGATGAATGAGGATCCTGGTTGGAAAAGAAACCAAATTACAAGTCCAGCCTGGGAACCAAGGTGGAGGTCATCTGTGGGGCAAAGTGATTACTGTGGCATAATTACAACAGCCAAGGACAAATAAATATGTTTCATTTCAGGTGATGGCAAGACCTCAATCTTTATAGGCAAACTGATACACCAAATTAAGTTGAGGGTAGTGGTGGAAAAAGATAATACATTTTTAGGAGACAACTGCATTTATAAATGTTTCACAGGTAACACCTAATTAAGTGATTCAGGGAAACTGTTGTCATAGCTTTTCAAATCCAACCAGGAAATGCCCTACTTTGGATACGAGTCTGTATTTAGCAATATCAATGTGTCAATGTGTCTGTCCAGGTTGGACTTGATGATCCTTGGGGTCTCTTCCAACCTTAGTTATACTGTGATACTGTGATACTGTGAAAACCACCCATATCTGTTTAAGGAGAATGGGATAAAGGTCTTAAGAGGACATACTCTCTAAGGCAATGTTTGGTTATCATCTGAAAAAAGCATACTGTCACTGAGGTATCTTAAGTTAATCTTGAAAAAGAAGGAAAACTATACTAATTACACCCTCACTAATATTTCTTCCTCTGTTTACTTGCTTAAATCAATGTTGTCTTAAAACCTAGTAATGTAAATTGACATGTTTAGAAAAAGAATCAATCAGTAGAGGCCTTAACATGGTATTTATTTTTTTTAACCATGATGACAGGAGATCAATCAAGTTTAAATAGCCCAAATATTGGTTTATTACACTAATCGTCACCATGTCTCTGTGAAGATAACAATACAAGAAACAGGGTGGTAAATGAGAATTTATCCATCAAAGCCTCTTTCACTCTACAACTAAAAGTGATTCATTATTGATAGCCTACCACTGGAAGAACTGCTCCTAGGCTGCCTTCATTCCCACAGAGTACTTTTCTGTATCAGTAACTATTGATGTGGTGTGCTGGTGGGATGTGTCTCCCTGTTCCCAGCAGAGAATAGCATAGTGACCTAGGTGAGGCCATGTCTGAATCTGTGAGAACCTGAAGTGCAATAGGTGGATGACCAGTTTGCCTTCATACTGTGGTAGCTACAACTGGACAAAGGCTGCAAAAAGATAATTTAAGGGTGTGAGAGAAAAAGGAAATTGGAAAAGGTGTGAGGGAGAGAGAGAGGGAGGAAGACATCTGGGGATGAAAACAGAAGAGGGTTTAGGGGATAGGAACTTAGGCAAGGGCTATATAACAAAGAAGGGGAAGGAAACAGCAAAAAAACAGGAGAAAGGAGAGAGGAAAAAAATGAACTTGTAGGGAGAGATAAAAGAATTCAACTTAGGCATGGGAAAGCAACAATAGAAAAGGAGTGTGGGAGGTACAGTTTGGGGAAATTAAAGAAGCAAATAAAAAATTGACCTGTTGGTGTTTATACTCCTATGATACTGTCTTATCTTAATTTTGCTGGGTAAAAAGCAAAGAAACAAAGGTGAAGGAGTAAGTATGTACAACCATCACCTCACATTACAGTCTATAACAGAAGAAGAAAGAGGAACAAGAAAATGTCCAGGACTGGTGTCTTGATTTGGAAATAGAAAAGAGAGATTCCTACTGGGAGGAAAGGCCCCCTTAAACTTCACACAAACCATGTACCATAATTCGGTAGTCCTCATAACTCAGGCTATGACAAATTGCTTATTAGCATTAGAAGTTATCATTGCCCTCAAGACTCAACACGGCTTAGCTGCCCATCTGCTGATAAGATGTACACTGACATCTTATACATACAGCCACTTAATCATTGATCACATCTCCAACCTCTGTCAGTATTTTTGCAGGGAAAACTAAAACACAAATCCTTCTGCAAGTTGTTGTATTTCATATTTTAATATTTTAATATTTTCATATTTTCATATTTTTCATATTTTTCATATTTTCATATTTTGGTGCCGTGGGTTAGTTGCTTGGGCGGTGTTGGATTGGTTGATGGGTTGGACGCGATGATCTTGAAGGTCTCTTCCAACCTGGTTTATTCTATGTATGTATTCTATGTATTCTATATTTAGAGCAGTTTGCATGTTGGTAACACTGACAATTAAAAATAGAGCCTGTCATACATGTATGTCCAACCAGGACTAGAGCCTTTGCTCTTACAATGTTTGTTTGTGTCCTGGTTTCAGCTGAGGTAGAGTCAATTTTCTCACTAGTGGCTGGTATAGTGTTGTATTTTGGATGTAGTATGAGAACAATGTTGATAACACACTGATGATTTGTTGTTGCTGCTGTTCCAGTGCTCTCCCAGCGAGGAGGTACACAAGAAGCAGGGAGGGAGCACAGCCAGGACAGCTGACCCAACCCAGTCAAAGGAATATTCCATACCATAGAACATCATCTTCAGTGTATAAAGTGGGGGAACTTGGCCAGGAGGTACAGATCATGCTGCTCAAGAACTGTTTGGGCATCCAGCAGTGCATAGTGAGCAATTGCCTTGTGTGTCACTTGTCTTTTCTTGAGTTTTAGTTCTCTCTATTCCCTTTGATACATTAATACTGCTTTGCATTAGTATTATTATATTTTATTTTAGTTTAGTTATTAAGCTATTATTAACTTTTTTTTAACCTTTTTTAAAATTCTTCTCCCCATCCTACTGTGGCAAGATGGAGAAACAAGCAGCTGCATGGTGCTTAGTTGCCAGCTGAGGTTAAAACACAGCACTTTGGTGTCTTCACTGTCCTGGGAAATATCTTTTTGCTATTTCTGTTATCTGTCCTTTTTTCCCTTGAAACTGTGTAATTGTGTACTTACCATGCTCAGTACCTGACATCTCCTGGCAAATTTGGCAGCATAATACACTGGTCCATTGATTTTAGATTGAGGACCAGACATATACAGAAAACAATTCTTCTGTATCTGAAATAAACAATTACATTAACATCACAGTCATCCTATTATCGCATTAGTGTTACTCTTACCCTCCAGAACTCACCAATAGTGTAACCAAGCCCAGGTAATACTCAAGTCTCATAAATTTTTTTTGTGTCATAATTTGTATCATTGTTCCAATGAGGGCACCATGAACTTTAAAAAAGAGAGCAGACCCTTTGCCACCTGCAGAAGTGGACCTAAAACAGATCTGAATGCTGCTACATAACAATGTAATTCTGAGTTATGTAACTTATTTGCTGGCAGTTGCCTTCTAGATTACTTACACCAAATCTCATTCCAGTTATGTGGATCTCACATTTGTGAACACAACTATTTCCCTGACAAGGTTGTATTGAGGAAAAGCCTTGCTCCAAATTCAAGATACCGTAGAGCATGCCAAACAGTTCATTGACAGTTGTGTGTGCAGTGGTGGACACAAATTAATATAAATATCTGTCCGGATACACAGCTGGCAGAGTGCATTGGGAGTCTTGGGTTCTGGATTTAGGACTGAAAATTCTGTCAATATTAACAATAGCCTGGATGAGTCCCTGTTTTGCTATAGCCTGCAGGCTATCTGTGGCAACGGCTCCTGATTCTTACTTTAGTCAAGGCTGTGCATTCTGGGCATATGCCAGGATTAGACCTGCAATGATTTGACTCTAACTACAGAATAGATTCTGTACTCACAGCTATCTGATCCCTCTACTATGTCCATTCCTTTCTCTGTTTCCAGAGGAAGCCTCCAAGAAAATTAGAGATACAGAAAAAGGCAAAAGTGAAAGGACATTTTCTTTAGAAGAGCAGGGCTCAGATTGGACAGCTACTTGCTTTCTTTGGCTTATGCATACACTCATCATTGCCATTCTCTTCCTCATGCACACGAACATACCTCAAAGCACATCCAGTATGACATGGTATTAAAAAAATTGCCTATTTATCCCAAATGTCAGCACCTGAATGGAATCCTGTGCCCATTCTGAAAGACACACTAGATATGGGAGCGCCTGCTAGTGTGAGGCAGCTTATAGAACTGGTGTTTTAATTTTTCACCCTGCAAGATTTTGCTAAATGTCATCAGTCTTTGGAATGGGCCTGTTGACCTCTCTGGACCACTCACCTGAATTATGAGTTAAGACTGCAGGTCTTTCAGAAAAAAAACATACCAAACCAAACATCAGCAATGAACTTTGGATACTTTAAAACTAACATGTTATGTGGAATGAATAAGAACTTTCAGAATAACTGGAAATATTTCTGCTCTTTCCCCACCCCCATATTATTTCATTTTTCTTTATAAAGGCAGTGTGTTCAGCTTCCTTGAAATTGGTCTCTTCAGAAATGTAGCGCATTTCTTGGAAAATAACAAAAAAATAAGGTTAGCTAAAGGAATAGCAATTCATCTGTGGCACTTAGCAAATGTGGCAGTTTTTCCTCTGCCACCAGTTTATTTCAGCTGTGGGAATGCAACTAACCAATAGGTTTCAGAAGCATCAGTGAATAAGGGCCCATAAAAAAATCCATTTGTAAGCAAGGAATCAATCAGTGCTGTTGTAGTCAAAAAAGACAGATTTTTATCACAGTTAAAGGAAGTGTGTCAGATTACTACAGATCCAGAAGTTAAGTGTGCTAAAGGAAACAATCCAAGATCAATGGGAATGGTTTTGTGGGAATGTAACATACTATGAAAAAAGATTTTGAAGAAAGATTTTCATAGGGCAGTTTAATGAAAGGGATTAACTCTAGGCTAAAACACAGGTACATACATGATACTATCATATTAATGAAGGAGGTAAATCCTTTCCTTGCACCTGGTGTTTTGTTGAGTGAGCTATCAATGTTTGTGAACAACTACATATTATCCACTGGTTTCACAGATCATCTGAAGTCATCATATCTCTGAACAGACACATACCACCTTGTATGGTTAGAGAAGCTGTTCAGTAGTTTTTTTCCTCACTTTGTCATAGTCATTATTCTGTGAATTTATTTCTCTGTAAGAATTACCAGAGGTATTTCTCCTGAGTCTAAAACATTGAAGGTGAGGTTTGAGAGCCTAAACACAGTCATCTTATAACATGTGAGGTGCTCTGCTGCATGATGTAGGATCTATGCTACATACAACTGACCTATGTTCATCTTCCTGTTTCACTCTTCTGACACACAATCTTTTCACCAGAAGCGGCCCAAACGCTATTTCAGAAGTCTTTGTACAGGTGACCACTAAATGGAACTAATAAATATTCCAAAAAATTCACAAGAGCCACACTAAACATCATCCTTTAATCACCGGCTTTTGGTTGTCCCATCTGTAAGTTGTCTAATTAATTTGCCATCCATCAGTGCTGTAAACACAATGACGATAATAACTATTACAAATTGTGCCCTGGCTCTCGTTGTGGAGCAGTCGCCATGCATGCAGCCTCAGCAACTTGAATTAGCAAGTCTCTCAAAAAGGAAAGACATATTCATGATGTGATTTCACCAGAGCTGGTTTCTCTATACTTGCTTTAACATTTCCTTGGGGTGGAGGGAAAGAAAGGACAAAACATTGATTTCATGGGAATGGTCACCATTATTTTTAATCAGAAATTTTTAAAGCAAGGTTTATTTCCACCCCACTCCCGCCATGTCCTACACTGAAAGTCTGATTTCCGATACTGTGCATGAAGGGCTAAGAGCTTGCAATGTGTTGTTGGTGAACCAGCCTTTGTACCTGGGCAGAAAAGTACAGAAAGACATGAGAGAATAGAATAGAATAGAATAGAATAGAATAGAATAGAATAGACCAGGTTGGAAAAGACCCTCAAGATCATCGTGTCCTACCTATCATCCAACACCACCTAATCAACTAAACCATGCAACCAAGCATCCTGTCAAGCCTGGCCCTGAACACCCCCAGTGACAGTGACCCCACCACCTTCTCAGGCAACCCATTCCAATGGGCAATCACTCTCTCTGTGTAAAACCTCCTCCTAACCTCCAGCCTAAACCTCCCCTGGCACAGCCTGAGACTATGTCCTCTACCTCTATTTCATCACAGGATCTGAGCAGAGACCTGGATAGCGCTTGTCGCAAGGTAATTATCTTGCTGTTCAGGAAACCAGATTTTAACTCTGAGAAAGAACTCACCTTACACAGTTTCAGTCCATCATGTCCAAATGTTACCCTGATTTCCCACAGAAAAGAAAAAAAAGGCAGGTAAAAAAGAATGGCTATCCCTCAAAATTAATCGACCCATTATTTCTTATCACCATAATGTAGTAGCCTGAGCCATATTCTTGGTCAGCTTCCTCTCTTGGCCACTGACCTTCCAGCTGGATGGAAATTGCTACATTGAATGTTAATGCAAATACCGTATTTTCTCCAGATAGAATAGAATAGAATAGCATAGAATAGCATAGCATAGAATAGAATAGAATAGAATAGAATAGAATAGAATAGAATAGAATAGAATAGACCAGGTTGGAAGAGACCTTCAAGATCGTGTCCAACCCATCAACCAACACCACCTAATCAACTAAACCATGCAACCAAGCACCCCATCAAGTCTCCTTCTGAACACCTCCAGTGATGGTGACTCCACCACTCCCTCAGGCAGCCCATTCCAATGGCCAATCACTCTTTCTGTGTAAAACTTTCTCCTAACCTCCAGCCTAAACCTCCCCTGGCGCAGCCTGAGACTGTGTCCTCTTGTTCTGGTACTGGTTGCCTGGGAGAAGAGACCAACCTCTGCCTGTCTACAACCTCCCTTAAGGTAGTTGTAGAGAGCAATAAGGTCACCCCTGAGTCTCCTCTTCTCCAGGCTAAGCAACCCCAGCTCCCTCAGTCTCTCCTCATAGGGCTTGTGTTCCAAGCCCCTCACCAACTTTGTTGCCCTTCTCTGGACTCGTTCCAGCAAGTCAACATCCTTCCTAAACTGAGGAGCCTAGAACAGAATGACAGGGAATCTGGCCCAGACTGCTTTAGGTACAAGACACATAATAATAAAACTGAAATTGATTTTTTTTTATGTCTTGAAATCAAAGCATCACAATCAGGCATGGTAGCTGACATCCCTAAGATTTGCCCATGTGGATAATTCTTAGACATTTCTACCATTCTGTTGAAATTAATGGGATGGTTCAGCTGTGCAAAAATTGGCAGGAACAGGCCTCTGGTTTTAGTTCTTATTTTCTCCTGGGAGTAAAATACAAGGAAACAAATGAAGAAACCCCATGAAAAACACATTAATTCATTTGTTTTTACACTTAGTACTGCTTTAAATGCTTTGCATTGGCTTAGTGAACATTTTGACACTTTCATAAAAGTGCTTAGTAACTTCACAAGTAAGCTCATCTAAAACTGGTGTGTTATATACATAAAGAGGAAATAACTAATAGCCATTAGCTCTTACTTTTTTGTACTTCCTTTCTTCAAAATCTCTTTATCTACTTTCTTTTGAAGCATTCTCAATTACTCCTTTGGGCCATAAATACTGGGATAAATACAGTCAAGAAGCATTTTGTGTTGAGAAACTCACTTCTGTAAAGGTAGTAAGGTTTACTAGATTCCAGATAAAATAATTTTATAGCACTGGATTTTGATCTTTTGAAACACTGGTGATTAGAACATTCAGTACCATACTACTTGATCTCATGGAGTCTGGGTTTTAACCCATTGAGATCTGTATTACAAAGCAGGAATGGCTAGTCCCAATGACATGTCTCTGGTATAAAGGTAAATCAGAGAAAATTTTTATAGTCATTGATAATAGCAGACTAGGAAGCTATACATGAGAAGTTAGATTAATGATGGCAGAACTATACGTGTAGTTTATAGATGTCTTGCCATAGTTGCCCTTTGAAAGATGCCTTCTCTTGGCCAGGTCAGCCACTTATTCGACCTTGTTTTCAACAAGATTTTCACATATTAGCAACTGCTGACATAGGGACAACACACATGTTTTTTTGGTCTGGGTGCCATCCAAAATATCTCCATAAGCATCCAGCATCCCTGTTTTAGATGATGCCAATAAGGGAAGTGCTACAGGCTTAAGAGTCAAAATCCTCGACTCCTACGTGAACACGTTCCGTGCTACTGCACTGGATCTCAACCTACTCAGCTCGTAGTTTCTCAGGTTTTTCATTACTTCTGTACTGCTTTTAATGTTCTATGGTGGTTTTATGTATCACATTTCCTTACCATAGGCTATTTTTTGTTACTTCTTCAGGGAAATTAAATTCTGGAGCATGCAAGTTCCCTGCCCTAGGCCAATATAGCCCTTTCCCATTGCCATTTATGAGTCTGACGTTATCTTCAAGTCTTGGGCACTCTCAGACCATTGGATATATCTTCATGGACATTTAAAGTCTGGAGTCAATAACACATGCACACACACACATGCACAGCCTGTATGGAGGAAAAATGAATTTGCTGGTAATGATGTTTAAAGCCAACTAGTTTTCCATTTTTCATTCAGCCCACTGGCTTCTCTGTCCCAGATTATGAAGGTTTGCCCTCTGTTCTCCCTGGTCACTCTGCAAATGGAGGCGTCCAATCTCTCTCTGAAAGCAGCATTTTCAAAGCAACAAATTCCACATGTCAGCCAGAATTCACAAACTGCATGTAGCTGGATTAACCCGATCATCCCATTTCATACCCCTTTAGGCTGATATCCTCAGAGGAGATGCCAGTGGATACCAATCTTCCCTGTCATACCCACTGCAGGAGAATGTGCACTACACCACAGAAGATTGCTGTGTTTGCAAAGCACACTTGTGCATCAGAACAAACAACAGTATAGATGTATTCAGACCACATCTACTTCTGCTGGTGGGCTTTTTCGCCTTCTTTGTGCTGCTGCTTATCCTGAAGTAAAATCCTGTCCTGTCTTTCCTGAGTAGGCTCAGTCTTTATAAGAAATGTTAAGTAGAATGTTTACTTTTAGGAATTTCAATTTGGCTTTCTGGTATGCCTCACAAAATGCCTTGCTGCACCTCTGGAAGTGCTGTTCACTCATGAGATTTAGCCATATTCCTTTTATACCTAATTGCAGAGGGCATTCCTGCTTTGCAGTACATTGGGCAGAGAAGGAGGAGAAAAGGATCAACCATAAATAATATTTAAAATTTACAACATACTCAATTATGTTGTTTGGGGATTTATCATTGTTTTCAAAATGCTCTTATTATCTGATCTTTCTATGCCTTTTATTTCTCTGTAGACTTACAGTTGAGAAAAACAACCCTGCACATGAATTCTTTGAGCAGAAACATAAACCCATAGCTAAGTGCATAGCAACATGGTGAATTTAAACCCAATCTTTACAAAAAATGCCTAAAGCATGCACAGGCAGTGTTAGGGGAATTAACTGAAAACAAAAGGAACAAACTGATTTAGCAGTGTTTTTTCCCTCTGTTACGCTTTCCTCAGATACATAGATGCTCTGCTGGTGTAAACTGGACTAATTCCTTTTTTATCATTTTTAGCTAAATTTCTACTCCAAATGCTGTGACTGCTGCATATATTACCTCCATACAAGGAGTACATTTGCATCATTTCACCTATGACTGAGTAAGCAGTAAAGGAGAACATTTCCTACAGTGCCCTATTTGTGTAGTTAGTATAATCTGAAGTTTTCTCAGGCTTTTTAAGGTTTTCAGATACCATGTAGGATGTACTTAGATCTGTACTTATTCAGAAACCAAAATTCCCTCAAGTACTAATGGCTTAATTTATATTTCACATAATAAAAATTGCTAAAGAGTAGGATTTTCTAAGATGAGTAAAACCTTTATCAGCTGCTTTTGTGCTTTTGGCATTATTTCTTCTCATTCCTTGCCCTCGGGGAGACAATAATAACAGCTAATGTTAATTTTCTTTCCTAGTTCTTGCTTCCACTGCTTCTCTTCAACTTTTATCTGGCAACCCAGATTCTATAGTAGTCAGAGTATGATTTTGATGCCTCTTAGCTCTGTTTCTGGAGGCTGCTAATAGTATTCTTCTTTGCTGTAGTTCTCATTGCACGGCTTTGTACTACCACTGGTTATGTTCTGACTAAGAATATACCATTCTTAGTACATAGATGAAAGCATCTCTTCATTGAAACAATTATTTGCCAAAGCTGCTTCTTCAATGATACTGAGAGAGACTGACTCCCTCAACTATCCTTCATCTCATTCTGATGTTTCTTCCTCTAAGCTCCTTGTTGTATGCTGTGGTGGTATGGGGCAGAGGCAACAGAGGGCATCAGTTATGGCCCAGAAATGCCTGAGAAGGATGTGGATAGTCATAGGATATTAGCACACACCACCGTGGATTTTTTGTCCTGCAAGAAAATCAGCCTGGGATATCAAGTTAATTGTAGAAATTTTGTTTGTACTTTACCAAAAAAGAACAGTCAATGTTTGTTATGATGCTGATCTAGTCTACGTTGTCTCCTTCTTTCAATCACCATTTTATTGGCTGGATCATATTCACATTGGCCCTGCATATACTTCTGTTCCTAGGAGTGCAACCAAGTCCCTGTGCACAGACTTAAATACAGACTATATCCAAACACCACATCAGGGTGAAATTCTTCCTTCTCTGTGCCCTATTTTCTGCAAAAAGGTGGGGAGATGGAAGGAAGATGCAACATTACCCAAGTGGTAGATAACTTTATGTCCAAGTACTACCACTGCATGAACATGTCAAATACACTTCTGCCCCCTGCACTATAGATGCTCTGCTGTCCTTGATTTACTCACCTTCACCTGGGTTATATAATGGACTCTGTTCTTTGCTTAATCAATCTCTTTTTTTTTGTTCCATGTGAGCTCAGATTCAGACTGAAGTGAGGCTTTCTGTCCCTTTTGCCTTTTCAGTTTTCCTTTTATCCTCCTTTGTGTTGTTAGACCTATCATCTTTGACAAGAACAGGAATAATCCGTGGTCCTTCATATAAAAAGAACAACAGTGAAATCCTGGGTTTACCTTTTTATAGGAAACCAGAAAAAAATTAAGATTGTTGATTTTTTTTTTTTCCCCAGGACTTTTCTCTTTGGTAATTTAAGGCAACAGCTCTAAGAGGCTTCAAGTCTGGTTTGCTGTAGGGGTATTCCATTGCCAAATGGTGAAGTACATTGTTCCTTGCTGATTAAACTTTATATACAGCAATGTTTAAAGTGAAAATGCTCTTAAAGACATTTGTGACTGAAGAGTTGCAATGCAGCATGGTACCTTGGTACCATGGTACCATGTATGCTTTTATGATAGGTTGTGCTGGGCTAGTGTGTCACTGCTGTTGAAAACCAGCATTCTCCGTCCTTTGCTCCTCCCTTGCCTAATCTGGTATTGGCTCTGACACTCTGGTATACTTGGAGTAAAATCATTCTGATCACTAACTTTTTATTCTGAGATAATTTCCTGCCATTTAATGTTTTGAACCTCTTATTGTGTGTTCAGATGAGACCCAGCTCTGGCTCTAGACATTTTTCCAATCGACCCACAGTTAGGGAACTCAAGTCTGAAAGGCATCAGCACAAACACACTTTTCAACACTTCCAAAGCAAATAGTACAACCCGTGTTTACTGCTTTCTTTCCCTGTCATGCTTACATGATTCTTCTCCATTCAAGCATAGCAGGAACACCCACACATGCTTGTTACCCACCACCACAGCCATCTGGGGTAAGGAGAAAGGAAAAGTCTCCTTTAGATCACTTGGTACTCACTGCCACATCAGCTTGGTATGTGGTAGAACCTAAAGAGACCCACTGCACAGTCAGTGTAGCCACGTGTTAGCACAAGTGCTGTAATGGACAAGAATGAAATTTGCCAATATATTCAAAATGCAGAGAGTGGTAATGCAAGCCATACTGTGTGGTGGCGACCTGTCAGATCAAAGTGTGGGGAGGATAGGACTTGCTGGAAAAACAGTAGACTTGGCAGCCAACCACTTCCTATGCTCACCTCACTTGTTGGTTGTGCTGCTTCTGTGTGCTTTACAAAAGTGTTTTGCTAGCTATAACCTCTCCAGGACAGCTGTGCTCCTGATGTTAGGTTAGTACTTCCTTTTCCAATGTGCTTCCTTTCTACTTGTCCAATAATTTAATGTAGCAAATCAATGGTAATCACCATTCAAACTACTTTTGTGCTTCCTCAGGTTTCAATAGGCATCGAGGTCCATTGAAACTCTCCAAATGCAAGTAAGAAGGTGGAAACACAGTTTAAGGTTTGCTTTCAGTAACTGATGAGCTACCAGTCTGGCTGCCCTAACTCAGCTTTTTATCTTTGTAGCAGAAACAGGCAGCTTTACACGTGCTGAGCGCCTGTCCAGTGTTGTAGTTGGGCTGCCTTTCAATCTGCTAGGTCAGGCAGTGTAAGAACCACAGAGCTTCTGAATGGATCTGCCTAGAATCTTCCTTACCATGAACAGCTCAAAAGCCCCTCACGATAGAGCACCTTTGCAGCTTACTGTCTTAAGTTTTGTTGAGGTATACCAAGATTAATTTGCACGTATCCTTATGAACAGCAAACAAAATAAAACAAAACCCAAACAAACCCAACAACAAAACACAACTACCCACAACAATGAAAAAAACCAAACCAAACACAGAAATTTTATAAATCATTTTCTCCCTGTTCATTCCCCCTGGATTACAAAACGTTGTGTAATTCTAATCCTGGTGATGTCATACTGGCTTACAAAAGCTACAATTCTATATTTGTAAGCACAACAGCTTGATATGTCAGATAGCATTTGCGAGTTTTTTACCTTCTCTCCTAGATTTGACAACACTAGCTTAATTAATTTTGTATTGTGGACTTGAGTTAGCATGGCTGCAAATCAGTAGCAACGACATTGAAATGATGTTTACTGGATGTAAATGAGAACAGAATATAAACATTATCATTAAAATTCCCATTTTCATTCCATAAATTGCCTGTAATCAGTGGGGTAAAACCTCACACTTTTGGCATTAACATGTGCATGCTTAATTCAGGCAGTCTACCACACACAGAAAACAGTCTGAAAGACAGGTTGTGTCTGTATCTTTGTACTGTAAAATTATTATGGGTCTGGGAGAAAGGAGGGGGGAAAGGATGGTTATGTCTTCAGAAATCAGTTTTATCTAAGCAATCACCACCAAAAAAGAAAATGCTTTCATTAGGACGATATGTTTGTGGTGTCACTCACAGCGCAGAGGTTGCGTGCATCAGTTACGTATTTCCGTATTGGATCATTCACCTTTCAGATTTCTTTTCATTGTAAAATTGATGCTGAGGCTCCTGTGTTATTACCACTGACACTGGGATAATTCTGAGATAATTATAAAATGTGTGGTGATATGATACCTACTCCTTTAGTGTAATGCTTCTAGCTAATCAGTCATGCATGGAGAGTGTTAGGAAGAAGATGAAGAGACAGAAGGAAAAACATCATTAGGACATGCCAGCACCAGTCAGTATCCACTCCACACTGATTGCCAAAGTATTATGTGCCTTATTAGTTAAGTCTTATTATTTTCAGACATTAAGCAATATACCAATGTGTAGATCTCCTGCTTTATAATGATGGAGAATAACAGTCACACAAGAAATAAAAATTCCCACATACATCACCCTCATTCTCTAGTATATTAAATGTGTGTTTCAGTTCAGAGGTGTATTTAAAACAAAATGTTGCAGATCCCAGGGAAAATTAGAGCTATTTCTTTTAGAACTTGTTTCTACTGGAGGTCGATGGCTTTACAACATACACATTCAAAGTTAAGTACAGTTATTGGCAGGCAATCCATAGAAATTGGTTTGGAGCCCTAGAGAACGAGTTCTTTGTACAGTAAAATTAGATTCACAGGTCACAAATTATTAGTTCTTTCCATGTTCTAGAGCACTACTTTGTGAGAGAGATCCCTCAGCCTCTTTACCTGGACTACAGAAAGAAGTCTGCTATTAAAAGTCTAAGTTGCATGTCCTCACAAATGGCAACCCAGTGTGATGCCCTTGAGGACAGAGCCTTCCCATGACTTTACAAGTAATAGATATTCTGCAAACCTTTTTCTCTCTGAAGCCTTCTTTTAGCTAGCCCAGATAGAGGAGCAACTAGAGCGTTGGAAAGTTTGGTTTCAGTGCAAAAAGATGTCAAATGTCAGCCATTCAGGTTGCCCTCATGGTGTTAACAGATGTCCAGTGCCTATTTGTAATTTGTAGAAACAAGCTTTCTAAATAAAAACTTGAACCTGTACAGCTTGCAAGGCAGAAATGTCCACCTATGGCAGATGCCTGCAGCTCTTCCCTAATCTACACTCTGTCCTGCTGTAATAGTACAGATATGCTGGCTATGGAAGTGTAGTGAGGATATTTGACTCTCCTGGCCCTGCAGCAAGGGAAGACATGGTGTTTTCTTTGGAGTACTGATGGGAAGCCCCACTAATTCTAAGAGAGCAGCTCTGATTTTCGGAGAAGCTTTCTGGTGTTGCAAGCATTGCAACTCACAAGTCTCCTGACTGACCACTGCAGAGAACATGTAGGAATACTGAGCATATAGTTGGTAAGGGTGAATTTCCACAGCAAATGATGATAAAAGTGAGATGCTGCAATGTACAGGCTGTAGGCCGCTAACAGTCGCTCTTTTTTATATAAGGAAAAACGACTGTTTGAAAGTCATGGCTGCCACTATCTCTGCCTGCAGCCCCCTTGGGAAAGAGTGGTGCCAGGCAGGACTGGTCTGCAGCTTAAACACAAACTTATGTCCACCATTGGCTGTTTTTTCCACTTTGAGCAGGAAGGAGGAAAGAGCAATGAAGGACAGAAATTTCCATCTCTTCAAGACTTCTGCTATCTAGGCAAATCCCAGCTTCAGAAGAAGCCTCTGCCTGAAAAATCCATTTCACGACTTCCTAATAAACTTGGCGAGGCCCCAGAATTATTTGTCTTTGACGAAATGTAATTAAATACAAAGTACATGCCTTGGAGTTTAACAACTGGACAGCTGTGTGCGCAAGCATCTCCTGCAAAAAAGGTTAGCAGGCTGAACAAGAGTGTCATGGAGTGTTGCAGAGCATTAATGTGTTTTAGATAGAACTGTCAATAAGGTGCCTCAGTTGTGACTGCTTTTTTAATAGGGTTCTGTTAATGATTTTCTCTATTGCCTCCCCATTTTCATCCTTATTTTAAGGTTTCCTCATGCTTCTGAATGGTGATACCAAGCAACAGTCCTTAAAGTCAGTCACACTAGGGCTCTGCAGGCCTGGCTCTGAGGTGCTGCCTGTATTGATCACGGGGGCAAAGTTACTTTCATAAGCCCTGCTTAATTTCTTCACCTTTTTTTGATCTGCTTTAAAAATGACTCTGTGGCTACTGAGGTTGTTACCAAGATCTGAACAAAGCCACTGGGGAGCTATCTGGGAGGAAAATAATGGAAATTGATGATTTTTCCTCCCCAAGTTTTTACATTTGCTATTGTGTTGGGCATGCCTGTAAGTGTGTGTATAGGTGATTACATGTGAGAACGAGAGATGGATGGAGAGAGATCTTCCAGAACACTTTCCTCTTTTAGTTAGGGAGAAGATTTATTTTATCTGATTTTTATCAAAGGTGACAACAGAAGTATTGAAAGGATAAATAATTTTAAGCTTCAGAAAAAGAGGATTCTTTAATAAAAAAAAAAAGGATCTGTATTGGAGATTTAACTTTCTTAAATCCTTCAAATCCCCTTGCCAAATGCAATAATATTCCAAAATTTTAACAACAATTTTTGCTTTGAGTGCTAGGACACTCAGTCCGTGTGGAACCAAGACACTGGGGTACAGTATATTTGTTCCCTGTAAAATATTTTGAAGTTCAGGAGTTTCATTATAAGTCCTTTTATTAATTTACACGTAGGACTGTTTTTTCCCTTAATGGCATATGTAGGTACAAGAAGGCAGTGATAAGTATTTACTAAACTGTTACCTTTGTAGTTAGAGAATTGTTTAGCATAGATGCTTTCTTTCATAAGTACAGTCATCAAAGGTGTGAAATTACTGATCTAAACTGCCTTCCTGGGAGGCTGTTTCTTATAAAGAGCAGAATCAGGTCTCTTTTTGGCTGCAAACTAGGATGAATTTCATAATAAAAATTCCAGCATAAAAGGGAAAAAAAAAAAATCAAAACTCCAAAATGACAGTAACCTCCTTATGATACATCAATAACTAAATCTCTGAGAGAGCTGGCTTTAATTTTTCTTACAGGGGAAAAAAATAAAATAAAAGCAAAAAGAGAGTAGGAAGGATGCAGTGTTTCTTTTAAGGGACTCCTTTTTGAAGAGATCATGCTGAAAAGGCTGTTAAAGGGATCTCTTGCTGCTGCAATTTGTAGAAAGGAGCTTTCATAATTATAGTCAGAGTTTATTGCGTCGCTCCATCTCTCTCCCCCTCCGCCTCCCCCTCCCTCTTCCCTACCGCCCCGTGTGTGTATGCAGAGAGCTAGAGAAAGCTGGCAGCACTACCTGAATAGCTATTGAAAGAGTGAGACTTCTCAGTTCCTGCTTCATTACTGGGTAGCAGCTATTCCAGTGTGTGAGCGCGCCTAACTGCATTCTCCCATCGAAAAGCCCTTGGTAAGTCCCCTTAGCCGGCAGAGCTGCGGATTATCTCAACGAAAGGCAGGAGGAGGGTGGCAGGGAGCCGTGGGGCACTCAGAGCCTGTGTGCAGCTTAAGGTCTATTCAATTTCAAAGATTTTCTGTAATAAATGTGTAAGATCTTCTGTGGGTGCTGGGAAGTGAAGGCAATTGGAAGGAATGTTTTGTGTGCTCAAGAGCAATGCTAAGTACATTCAGGAGTGCCTGAAAAAGAGCAGAATTCTTCCACAGGAGATGAGATTGGTAAATGCTTCTCAGAACTGCAAGGAGTATAGGTTTGTTTTGTTTTGTTTTCCCCTATGATTTTCCTCTTGCTTTCCTCTCCCATTTCATTTGTGTTGAATGTGTTAAAAGGCTCAGAAAGAAGAAACTATGTTTTGCTGCTGTTTGATGATTTTTTAAATGTAGAACTTTCATCAGAAGAGGGATGAAAGCTGAAGCTATAGAGGATATATGTGTGCTTTTTATTTGCACGTATATTCTTGTCCAGGTTTTTGGTGTTGATTGTATAGATTTACCATGCTCAGAAAAAAGTCCAAAAAGCTAGAAGATGCACTGCTCAAGACACCAATGCTTGTGCTTGTTAAGTGTGCTTGTATCACATGTTTGATTAGTCATCTGCCTGACAAGTGGTGCTCCCCAGGTAGCTCCTTTCAGTATATGTCACAAAAATCATTCCCAGTCAGGCATTCCTCTTTATCTTGATCCTATGAATTAAGCTCATTGGGCTTAACATAAAATGATAAGAGGCCATGAGAGTGGTCAGGTCACAACTCTTCTTGCCACAGCTGTGTAATGGCATTTGAAATGAGAGGCTGGAATTATGCCATTATTTGAGGCTCCCAGTACCCTGGAGCTGGCTACATTTTGATTTGAAAAATATGAACTAATTACTCCAGGGACAGGTCAGAGGCTATTGTCTAGCAATACAGAGCATTAACAGAATGACTGTCTTCTAATTGAATCCACATCTACTTTCCTGATGGATAAATCCAATCCAGAAGAGTTGGCTGCATGACTAGTAGGGCATGAGACCGCTGGTTTATCTGCTACTGTCAGTCCAGTCCAGACCTCTGTTGGCTGCAGATGCCCACTGGATCACATAGGTGACATGAGGGGAAAAGCCACTCCTTATACTTAAAAATCACACACTTGTGGTTTGAAATTGCTGCTTAGTGTCCCCAGACATGATTTTATTTGCTACTGAACAAACATGATAGCTCAAAGGATTAAGTTTTAAGTCTACAATCATTTTCCAGTTAGTGTGAGTCAACTTACATCTCCTCTACAAGTCAAAGGACCAGACTTCAGTTTTTATTAAGGGACAACCTTTATAACCTAGTATTAAAACAGAGCTGAGACTTGCAGCTAAGCACAGAATAGATATTGCTTCATGATTCTCAGTCATTTTGCATTATACTGGTAGGAGAATCATGCTAAGGGGCAGAGCTTGACTAGGGGATTGATACAGGAGTTTATACAGTTTGATGCAATGGAGATTACAAATAACAATATGACTCATGTTCCAGGTTTTCAGAGGCAGCATCACTTCATTAACGAATTAAAATGCTGTCAAAATTGCATCATTACCTGGGATGCTTAGTGCTCTAAATATAACACTGGGGTGTAATACAGGAAATAGTAATCTTTAGGGGATTAATAGAAAAGAAAAGAAAAGAAAAGAAAAGAAAAGAAAAGAAAAGAAAAGAAAAGAAAAGAAAAGAAAAGAAAAGAAAAGAAAAGAAAAGAAAAGAAAAGAAAAGAAAAGAAAAGAAAAGAAGAGAAGAGAAGAAAGAGAAGAGAAGAGAAAAGAAAAAGAGAAGAGAAGAGAAGAGAAGAGAAGAGAAGAGAAGAGAAGAGAAGAGAAGAGAAGAGAAGAGAAGAGAAGAGAAGAGAAGAGAAGAGAAGGAAAAGAAAAGAAAAGAAAAGAAAAGAAAAGAAAAGAAAAGAAAAGAAAAGAAAAGAAAAGAAAAGAAAAGAAAAGAAAAGAAGAGAAGAGAAGAGAAGAAAGAGAAGAGAAGAGAAAAGAAAAAGAGAAGAGAAGAGAAGAGAAGAGAAGAGAAGAGAAGAGAAGAGAAGAGAAGAGAAGAGAAGAGAAGAGAAGAGAAGAGAAGAGAAGGAAAAGAAAAGAAAAGAAAAGAAAAGAAAAGAAAAGAAAAGAAAATAAAATAAAAGAAAAGAAAAGAAAAGAAAAGAAAAGAAAAGAAAAGAAAAGAAAAGAAAAGAAAAGAAAAGAAAAGAAAAGAAAAGAAAAGAAAAGAAAAGAAAAGAAAAGAAAAGAAAAGAAAAGAAAAGGAAAAAAGAAAGGAACATGTTGGGGGGTTGTTTGTTTGTTGGGCTTGTTTTGTTTTGTTTTGATTTATTTATGTCCATCAACTACATAATCATGTTGCTAGAATACTCTTGAATACCACTGTCTGCCACCTTTTTGAATCTGTCTTGCTTTCATCATCTGCATGGGTGTATGAAAGAGCAGAAACCCCTTAATGAGAATGATTCCATTATGGAAGTAGCGCAGGAAGAGTTTGCTCTTTTCGGCTCTGTACCACGTCTTTGTATCAAATTCAACAGTGATTGCACTCATTATAGTCAGAAGATTTCTCATCTGTTTATTAGCATATCATGATGTTCTGTCAAAGCAACTTAATACCAGGTCAGGATGGTAGAAAAATCCTGGGAGCTCTTTACCAGATGCCATGATCTTTCTGCCTACTGGAAGTGCTGTGTGTTTATTGTGGGCAATGTATGCTTTGCAGCATCTCACCCACAGAACAAGAGATCTGCCTCCCTTCCATTCTTACAGGAATGTGATGTGGCAGGAACCTATAAATGTGAGGTGGCTTCTTATAAAAGCGACTATGTGCACCTGACAGACAATACATGCAATTGTATACCCACACATCCATATAGTAGGTGCCCTAGTAAGTGGTGGGCAGGAGGTGTTGTCTATATTTAGGCTGATCCAACTGTGTTTGCATCTTCTCAGCATGTGTCTCCAGGCAGTGGCTTACTCCATCTACCCTATATGCCCCAGAGGGGTTATTTCTGGAAGATGACCAAGCATGGTCCTAAGCTCTTGCTAATACTGAAAGTCTTCAGATCTTGCCATCATGAGCTGCACACACCTAAATGTACCTTCAAGCCAAGCTGGATCTTCATCAGAAATTCTCTCTGTTGTTTCTCTGACTTTAAATGAGCTCTCCTCCTTGCCTCCCATCAAAAATTACAATTCATGAAGCAGGAAATGCCAGATGCTGAAGTACTGGCAGAGTTCTTTTAAATTATGCTTCTAGTTTATCATCTTTTTATATGTCAAAGTTTTCTATTTCCCCTGTCTTTTTTTATATATAGCAAAATATATCAATCCAGGCATTTCAATACCTGTTACTGAAGCATAAATGTACATGCATGCTAGTCTACTGAATAAACAAGGATTTTTCAAAGGGTATTCCCTGTGCCAGTGGTACTTTTTTTTGCTCAACTTGTCTACAGTTCTGCTTATAAGAATTGCAAAACCAAATGAAGAAGGAAGCAGAGACTTGTGTAATTCACAGTTTATTGCACTTTATTGTTGTCCTCAGACAGCTTCTTTCTCCTTTTCATGTGACATCCCTTTGGGTGTGCTTTAGATCAAAGCTCTTTGGAGCAGGTATCCAATCTCCACTCACTGCTCATCTTCATGTCTATCACACTGCATGAAAGTATGAAATATTAACCACAGTTAGCGAGTATTTGGAGTGAATGAAAACCCGGTGCACTCTCCTGATCATAACTGCGGCTTTTTCATCTTAGCAGGGTCAAAAGGAGAAAAACCTACACAAACATTTTGTTATTATCTTTTTGTCATTATCTTGTTGCTCTTGGAGAAAGGATCCAAAATCCAAACAGCTGCCACCTTCTTCCAGGGCAGGGCAGTGGTAAGGGTGGAAGGACCTTGAAAAACCCTACACTTGCAGTTATCAGAGGAATTTTGAAGAAACAATACAAAGATTTTTTTTTTTCAGTGTGGCATTCTTGAGATTAGAATGACTTACAAATTGGTTTTGTCATTGCTAGGACAAGAGTGGAACTGACATTTAGTAGCATTTGAATCCCCCAGTAATTGGTGCCCCATAATATAAATTAGATTAAAAGCAGTTTACCAAGTCCCAGTAGAGCAAGTTTTCATTTTACTTTCCTCTCAACGGAAGATAATCTACAATGTACATTTTAGACGACAACTGCAGCATAGGGAAGAGAGAACCTTAAAGCTGGCATAAAGAAGAATTTCTGCATTCAGAAATTATGCTGAGTTTGAGTGTTTCTTTTACTGTTGTTTTGTGCTAACTCTTCTAAATAATTAAGGAAAGGAAAGGAGGACAGATAACTAGCTAATAGCAGATATGACTGCATCTACAGTGACCATTCTTTTAAACCTGGATCCAAGTTCTTTGACCTGAAATTGGAGGGGTTTTATTGTGAGACTGTGTCAGGATATGTTCCTAGCACTGGAACAGATGCTATTAAACAGCTTCTTTTCATTATGAAAACAAAGCTGAGGCACTATAACATATGTTGTGTTGATTCGTGTCTTAGAAAATATCATTTCATGGAGATATATTTGATAAATGCAATAAGAAAGCAGATGATTCTTTGGAAAAATGCATTTGACTGCAGCATTAACCACTTCCATATTGTACTTGACAACCACTCAGATGTGCTATGTTTTAACACATTTCCATAACACCTAAGGATTTTCATTCAGATGCAACACTATTCCTTTCTCTTTCTGAATGTATTCAAAGATGATACTTGCAAATCAGAAAACACTGGTAAACAATTACTTTTATGGGAATCTGACCCTGATGTTCAGTTACAAACTACAAGGTTGTAGCATTCCTCATCTGCAAAAGAGAGTGAATATTTCTGATTACCCCTCCATGTACACACCTTTCATCTCTCTTCTTCACTTATAGTGCATACTGAGGGCAGAAAATATGTCTTATTATATGCAACAATACCTACACAGCACCTACACAGTTCTTGGCTGCTGTCTGTAGGTACTCCTATAAATTAATTTTCCCCACAAAATCATACTATTGTTCTTAGTATCAGCCTCAGCCAACTGGATAGTTCCAGTGACTCTGGGAGCATTTCCCTTCAGAGTAGTAGCAGGCCTCGAAGAACCTGCAGGCTTCAAACCCCTTCTAGAACCAGTGCTGTGGTCCCAGGGAACTTCAGTTCTCCCATCTAATACTCTAAAAAAATCTGCTCACCCTAGTGTCTGAATAAGATATATAGTATACTGTTGCTACAATGGTATGGTCTGGGAATGAATGTGGCAATTATATCCAGAAAACTGAGAAGTACCATTTTTTTGACAATTATGTCAGCTCCACAGACAAGGAAGTGTTTATTTCTGACAGGTGGCTAGATAAGATGAATCCCTGGGGAGCGGATAGGTGCCCTAACAAAGTGTATTCTGGCAGAATTTTCTTTCTGTCCAGAAACCCACTTATACCCCTGACAACTGGCACCTTCAGTAAAATCCAGCACAGAACAGTTGAAACAACAGCCCATCTCATTGATGCATGTATGTCCCAAGCCTAACTTGGTGCATTTGGCTGGAACAGCCTGTGTGAAACAGAAGCAGATATTAGAGAACCATGTCCTCTTTCTACTTAGAGTATTTTATATTAAGATATATTTTAACAACACTTGAAGCGTGTTCTTTGCCCCCTTTAAAAAGCCAAAGAGAAAGCATTTAGTAAATTGATCTTTTAATAACTTCATTTACTTCAGAGGAATTAAGCCTGGTGGTAGGGGCAGAACAGAACAGATGAGAGTTGTTTCGGGTGGCAGAGAACCTGTACAGAGCAACTGTTCCCTGTCCTTGCATGTCTTATTGCTCTACTGGGATCACTGGGAGGAGAATGCAAGTTACAAGCAGCCCAGCACAAAACAGGAGAAGAGTCAAAATCTGAAAACCAACAACGTGTTTTGCTGAAAATTATTTTTCATGCTGCTCTTCCTAAGAAGGACAGAATGAAGCAGCCCATCACTCTGGCTCAACGAAAAATGTAATATCTGATATCAGACTTAAAAAGAAAACCCAAATGTTTAGATGCCGAAAGACCTCTTTTATTGTGTGAAAGCTGAATTGCAGTAAAATGCCTTCAGCTAAAGAAGATCCACCCATCTCATAAACCTCTGTTGTCTTTTAGATGCATTCAACCAGAGGTCAACAAGATGACACAAGTCAGTACTCAGACACAAGAGGAAACTCCCAAGAGGTTTTTTTCCAAGGTTCTGTCTTCTTTCTAGAGATTTAATCAACTCCTTAGAGGTTATTGTCAGAACAAGTACCCTGACTCTGGCACAGAAAAAAGCACTCATGTTTTTTCTGTACAGTTGGGAAATCTGGCAGTCCCATATGTTGAGATTGCAGCTCTGAACCACTTTTTGGGCACTGCTGGTGCCAAGTTTCTTCCTGTCGCAGAGTCTAAATGTCCCCGTTCAGTATATCTGAGATTAGAACCCAGAAGACAGTGCTTCTTACCTCCATGGTTATCCACAAACCCACAGATAGAACTCCAGGGAAATAATTATATCGTGTGGTTCTCCACTCCCCATGTTTTCAGATTCCAAATTTCTTTTTCTCTTGAGTGACACAGTACGGTTGACCACTTTCACAGAATTACTAAAATTCATTTGGTGGTGAAATTACTCAGCAACAGAGGGGAGAGAGCATATTTATCGATTGAACTTCCCACAGATGTTACTTGATGTTACTCAGGTTTATAGGATTTGCTGTTTGTATTGGCACACTGTACACATAGCCTTAGTAACTGCAATAGGTGCAATATTTAACAATTAAAGATTGATTTCTTCATGAGAATGGCATGCAAGGTAGGCAAACATTCCTTCTTTGCTCTTTGGGAAACACCATTGGATTATGCTTTCCAAGGCACTAAAGAGAGCGACACAAATGTGAGATACTGCCTTACTTTCGACACAGATACCTTTTGAATTTCCTGACTATATTTTTCTAGCTCAATATCCTGCTGCCAGGTGTGTCTGAGGTCAGAGCTCAGCACCTCTTTTACTTAGCTATCTGTTGTGGTTTTTAGCTTGGCCTCCCCCCAGAAGTAACTTTTAATAAAAGCAAGCTAAAAGGCAAAGCATAAGGGTACTTGCATGTCCTTTCTCACTAAGTTTTGATTCTCTTGGCTCAGAATTTGGTCTATATTTAAACAAACCTTATATTTTCTTTGGCTAGCAGTGGAATATCTGGACATGAGCAAGGTTAGGAACAGGCTAATGGAGAGAGGGGTGAATGCGCATCATGGTAGTGCGTCACTTGTATTGTGATCCAGATAAAATATCTGAAAAGTCATCAGGCTTTTGCCATCTGTTAATTTTTTTGAATTCTTGGAGGAAAGGACAATATTTATGAAGATAATGTCCATTTTAGTTAACAGATTCCACTCTCTCCTCAAGCACAAATCATACATTTCACTTGTGGTGATGGATGCAGGCACATGTGTCTGAGTTTGTATGAACATAGCTGTTGGAAGGCGGCTTACTTCTCCCAATATGCAACTAATCCACCCAGCTATGCATGGGCCTCTAAACAAACAACACTACATCTCTGTAATGAGTATGTTATTTATTAGAGTTGGCTAAGCCTTCCTGGTTTAAGTCTGGATTTAATCTCATCTTAAGATATTCAGTGTTGTGATTTTGGTTCAGCAAAGTGTCAGCATAAACATATAGATATTTGTATCTCTATATAGATATATATCTATGTCTGGAAGTACCCACTCTACAGCTGTGTTCCAAAGCTTTTCCCTCAGAAACCTGTGACACCTGTGAGACAGCACAGGTCTCATTTTTCATTTGTAAGTAGTAAGTGAGAGCGTACCAGCTATTTCTTACAGACTGCATGAACTAACAGCCCTCTGAAATCTGCTAAAACCAGCACTAGGCAAAGAAAAAAAACTAAGGACCATCACTTTGCCAGATAATGTATCTTAAGATCTGATCACATAATGGAGGGGTCAGATGAAATAAAAGAACTGTTTACAGCAGTGTTCTTTCATCTCAGCTCTGCAGTTGTTAAAGGCATTTATCCTGAATCAATTAAAAAAATAAAAGAGAAAACCTCTTGACTGGCTTAAGGAGTAACATGTGGCATGTAATTTGGATTTCTGAGTGATTTAGACAAGTAAGCTGCATTACTCATCCATCTCATTTAAGATATGTAGATTCCATAATCTTCCATCTGGAATTTCAGCTAAACTTTGGATTGGTTTTTGGTTGTTTAAAGAAGGCTCGAGAAAAAGGTTGATCTTAGAATGAATAAAGGAGGGTGAAAATTTTTCAACTGGAAAAAAATGAAAGTGAGCCTGAGCTACAGCAATATATGGGAACCTTCAATCTGTTTTCAGTGACAGAATGTTTCTTTCACTTTCTTTTTAACAGCAAACCCTCTCTCTCTAGTTAGTGCAGGATCGATTTAGAACCAGAATGGCACATTGGCATATGAGACTCACAAGCGTTGTCATTTCAACTTTTTTCCAGCTGCAGTATCATCATATGGACACATTAGTGTTGATAGCTTAGAGATCAGACTGCAAGAGATCCCTGGGCAGGCATACCAGAGCTTTCTACTCTCAGTTAAAAAAAAAAAATAAAAAAAAAAGAAAGGAAAAGAAAGGAAAAGAAAAGAAAGGGAAGAAAGGAAAAGAAAAGAAAGGGAAGAAAAGAAAAGAAAAGAAAAGAAAAGAAAAGAAAAGAAAAGAAAAGAAAAGAAAAGAAAAGAAAAGAAAAGAAAAGAAAAGAAAAGAAAAGAAAAGAAAAAAGAAAAGAAAAGAAAAGAAAAGAAAAGAAAAGAAAAGAAGAAAAGAAAAGAAAAGAAAAGAAAAGAAAAGAAAAGAAAAGAAAAGAAAAGAAAAGAAAAGAAAAGAAAAAAGAAAAGAAAAGAAAAGAAAAGAAAAGAAAAGAAAAGAAAAGAAAAGAAAAGAAAAGAAAAGAAAAGAAAAGAAAAGAAAAGAAAAGAAAAGGGCACTTTTAAAAGGGAAAACCATGCTACTGTTGTATGCCACCCTGCAGTGCCAACACCACTCATTAGAACATGGAGTACAGATAATGATTCGTTGTTTGCATAACTGGTTAGTTCTAGCAGTTCAGATCTGTGTGTTCCCTTTCATTAACTAGTGTAGTGAGATTATCCCCAGACACTCTATCTATGACTCAGTAGAAATCAATATGTCATAGAATCATAGAATGGTTTGGATTGGAAGGGATCATCACAGTCTCAAGCTGCGCCAGGGGAGGTTTAGGTTGGATGTCAGGAAGAAGTTCTTCCCAGAAAGAGAGATTGGCCATTGGAATGTGCTGCCCAGGGAGGTGGTGGAGTCACCAACACTGGAGGTGTATAGGAAGAGACTGGATGAGGCACTTGGTGCCATGGTTTAGTTGATTAAATGGTGTTGGGAGGTAGGTTGGGCTCAATGATCTCAAAGGTCTTTTCCAACCTGGCTTATTCTATTCTATTCTATTCTATTCTATTCTATTCTATTCTATTCTATTCTATTCTATTCTATTCTATTCTATTTAGTTCCAGCCCCTCTGCCATGGGCAGGGGCACCTTCCACTGAGCCAGGTTGCTCAAGGCCTCATCCAATTTGATCCCTTCCAGGAAGAGGGCATTCTTGAGCTCTCTGGGCAGCCTGTTCCAGTCCCTCACCACCCTTAGTGCAAAGAATTTCTTTCTAATCTCCAATCTAAATCTGCCCTCCTCAATCTTCAATATATTCCCTCTCATTTTATCATTACAAGCCCTTGTAGAAAGTCCCTTCCTGGCTTTCTTGTAGGCCCCCTTCAGGGACTAGAAAATTGTGACATGGTCTCCCCAGAGCCATTTTTTTCCCTCCAGGCTGAACAGCCCCAAATGTCACAACCTGTCCCCTAGGGAAGGTGCTCCAGCCCCATGGTTATCTTTGTGTTCCTCCTTTAGACCCATTTCAGCAGTTCAATGTCCTTCTATGCTGGGGGCACCAGAACTGGATGAATGATTTCAGGTGGGGTCTCACAAGAGAAGAGTAGAGGGCGAGAATCTTCTCCCTCCTCCTGGTGTCCAAGCAACCAAACCAACATTAGATCTGCTTACCAATATAGGTGAGAAAAAATTTTCCTTTGATAAAATTAAAAATAAAATAAAATAACAAAATAAAACAAAGCAATGCTTTTCAGAAAGATGTTTGCAAACTCTAGGGGCAAATATATCAAATGCAGGTGGCCTATGTTCTTATGAAATATATCAGAGGGAAAAGACCAGAGTCTATCTAATTTGTTAGGCTTTGGAAAACAACTACAAAAAAATCTGTTATTTCAAAACAGATCTTGGTGTGGAGCTTTATTTCTAGATAGACAGTAGTACCAGGAAGCACCTGGAAGGAGACCACTGATGACTCCACAATGGTTACAGTTCTGCAGAGCTCCACAACTGCTTTGTAATTCAAAAAGTTCAAGGGGATAAGCTTGAGCACTAACAACAAAACTAGAAAAAAATCATGAGGTACTTCTGGTGCCATTTGTTCATTTGGCAGATTTGCAGCCAGCAAGGTGAGATTCACTTTGTGCAGTTGAACAAAGTCTTGGCAATTATCTGGTACTGTTTTAAACGCACCGGGCCCCAGAGGCTGCTGAAGCTAGAATCCACAAAGGCTGTGTGTAGGGGACACCACACACACCCTGAAAGCCAGGGGCAGCCGCTAATGAAGAGCCACTAATGAAGAGAGATTTTACAGTGGGAGGAGGCTAGGAGTGATGCTAATGCGAGCTGCCATTGGGCAGAAGATGTCAGTCTGTGGCATTGTAAGCCATCTGAGCCAGAGGAATGCTGAAGGCAACATCAAACTCTTTGCTTTGATTTGGGTTTTTCCATTTTTCATATTGCCTCAAGTAGGGTCTGGAGGGTGATGAGTTCCCTGTGGATGACGGTGAGGTCTTTCTTGCTCCATATTAAGGATTCCTTTTGCAGCAGCAGCAGTTGGCAGCTCCTATGGCAAAGACCACCCTGTAGAGCAGGGCCTGTGTTGACTGTTCTGTCTCCCTTCTCATCCCACAGGGCTTGGCAGCTTGGGTGAAACCAGGCATCACTTTTCACAGGCAAGATTTGCATTAAGCATAAAGTGAGAGCTATGGCAATACCTTGCACAGCAGACATGCCTCCAGAGCTGCAGCAAGCAAGATATTACCAGTGAGAGTACTAGATCTGCTAGAGACACATAAAGTTTGCCTTCAATGTCCTGATGGCAAAAATGTGTAGGGTGGAGGACTTAGGCTGAAACTGAACCTAAGAAATGCAGCACTTTATCCCAGGCAGCCAAGGGACTCTGAACAACAGGAACAGAGTTTTTGTGGAAAACATAAAAACCATATATGTGAAAAATTAGTACAATGATATCAGAGCTACTGCCATTTAACAAAGAAAGGTCAAACAGACCAAAACTGTATTTCTTGTAGTGTTCCTGGTGATACTTTGGTGTGCAGTGCTTGGAGTCCAGGCAGCAGTGAGGCAGGAAAAGGAACAATTTGTCAAGCCAAGTGGTTCAAAATTTGGCAGCCCCACATGTGACAAACACCAACACATGACAGTGAATTCAAAGTTGTTATCCCAGAGATCCAGAATTAAAAATTCAGAAGGTGTTACCAGTGTGAGTCCTGAGGAATTTTTGTTCAGCTTGGTGTAAGATACATGCTGTGAGATTCCTCTGACAGGATCAACTGTGATATTTAATTGAGAAGATTTTTGCAGCCCTGAAAGTGAGGATTTCTCAATTAACAGGAGAAAGTTCATCAGCTGTGCTGCCTTGTTTAGACATTGTAGAAAATTATGTACACACCATGTGAAAAAACATGCATCCTACTGGTGGCAAGAGGTCACTCAGAAGATGTCACCATTAATGTTGCCTTCATGAAATTTTCTGTTTCAAGGCTGATGTTTTAATTGCTGAGAAGGTGCAAGCTTTGAATAATCAGCGAAGAATGAGATATAGTAAGCAAAATGTGAAGAAGCTCTGGGTAGAAGAGTGTAGAGAACATTCCACTCTCACTTTATTATGGCTTCATCATGTTTTTAAAAGTAGGAACATTCCTTAAGTATCGGACATGATCTGTCTGAGAACACTAAGCTGCATGATGTCACTCAAATTTACTGGAGTAAATCTGTTATAGCATATTTAAATAGGATAATTTGACTAGTATTAGGCTTTTGGTGCAAAAGGGCAAGGTTTTAAAAACAGGAATCCAAGCAGTCTTCTGAAAGGCATCTATATCAACATTTAGATGCATAAAACTACTAAATTCTAAATATGGTCGTTTGGGTTTACCATTAGGGTGCAATATTGAGCTGCTGAAAATAATGTAGCTACTTTAAGTGGGTATGCTCACCTAGCTGGACACACCTTGAACAGCACCATGATGCTTCCAGGGTACACACTAGCCCAAATTCCTTTACATAGCCTTATGTTATGCCATGATAATGCATACAAACAAAATGTGACATCCAAGTTGAGAACTGTTTGTTTTTACCATGTGTATTTGAAGACAGGCATGTCTTGTCATTGCTGCAGTGGAAATTTAGGATGCACAAATGTTTTGTCCTTCAAGGCTATGCCACTGTTTGTGCCAATGAAAGTGCTTGCATGATGAGCAAAAGCCAGCAGGAAAAATATGGATAATGGTTAACTGCAGAAAGAGTGTCTTCTTTATTTAGTTCCTGATCTGGACTATTTTTGAACTACTGCTGCTGTTTGTTGTCATTATTGGGTTTAACAACTGACTTGCTTTGTTCTGTTTCCAAGGGACAGAGTAAATGAGACATGACACTTAAACTAGTATATTTACAGCAGTAAGGAACATGTGGCTTTGGTGTGTGGTTGCAAGCAAAAGCCCTAGATACATTTGTCACTCAGAGGAACTGGAGAGGGGGCTGGCTTCCTCACCAGCCCTTTTATTTATATATATATATATATATAATTTTTAAAAATATATATCTGTATATATATAAAGCATTTTAAAATGAGATATTAAAATGTGCTGCTCTGCTTTCAGATCTAAGGACTAGGGATTTTACATGGTGGTGTTACTAACTGAGTATATCATCCACACTGGAGGATGAGTTTTGCCTCTGTTTCATGTCTCTCAAGGAAGGGAGGAAGAGTTTTATCTCTGTTTCATGTCTCTCCAGGAAAGGAGGAAACACCAGTTGACACTCTTTCATTAATTATTCCACTTCTTCAAGTGGTAACAGGGCAAATTTTAAATGCCAACTGGCACACTTTGCAAGGGTGTATAATTTATGAGGCATGTGTGAGAAACTTGAAAGATAGCTATAGTCAATATGAGCATAAGCAAAACACTCAGCTTGCAGTCTCAGCCATACAGCGTGGCTGCTCATGCTTAGTTATCACTTCACACATTTTTTACTTTCCTGAACTGTAATAGTCGAGGTTTGGTTGTTTGCTTTGGGATTGTGTTGGGGTGTTGGTGTTTTTTGTTTGTCGGTGGTGGTATTGTTGTTGTTGTTTTGTGTGTGTGTGTGTGGTTTGGTTTTTTTTTTTTTTAACAAATACATAATTTTTTTAGGCTGAAAGGCTTCTCAAGGGAAAGAGGGACAATCTGGAGAAAACAAGAATGAAAGGTGTTACAAATCTTTTATCTTGCCAAAACCATATCAACACCTTTGAGTATTGCAGAGGGTGGAGAGGATGTGAAAGCAGAGGTAGGATTCTTGCACAAGGCAGTTCCTTACTGGAAATGGAAAGGGTCTGAAGGAAAACAGGAAATGCAGCCTTCCACAAACAAGAGGGGAGAGGAAAGGAAAGCAAAAATGTAGGAATCTTGGATGCAGAGAGCTATTGCTATTAGGTTTTGACTTTTCTAAGCAAGCTATGCATTACTGGCAATATCATCAGAAAAGAAGCCAGATGTCTGCAGATTTGCATAGATCTACACATGTTTAGCTATATCTGAACCATTATGCAAAACAAAAAAAATCTGATAATATACAAAGAGAAAAATGAAAATACAAAAACACATCAGGATTTAAATTAATTTCTTCTGTGCATGCATTGTCTTTCCTTCTACTTGTGTATGCTCCTTCCTTCTTGCAAGAGACTTTCACTTCGGTATCACATCACCCTGAAAAATCTTCACTTGATGAATAACTCCACAGCAAATCTCTTTCCGTACCTTAATTATACACTCCGAAATTCACGATACCGTCTCCCAGAGCAAATCAGGAATTCCAGCCCTCTCCCAAAGTAAAAAAAAACTTGATCTCTGTACATCCTGGCCAGATGTGGACACAGATAACTTTGGTTTCTTAGTGCTATATGTTTCCAATTGCTTCCTTAAATAGAAAGCATCTGGCTTAAACAGCATGAAGAGTTGGTGCCAGCATTGCTAGGAGGGGTTTGGCAGGGACTGTGGATCTGTTCTTGGAGGTATCACTGGCTGAAGACAAGGATTTATGTTTTCATGTAGAGAGCTCTGTCCTGGCATACGGTGTGCTCATTCTCCATTACATACCTGTATTTATGCAGATAATTTTTTTCTGATGTCAATGAACTGAGCAAAAGACAAAGTAAAAAAAGCAAACTTCAGTTCAGCATCTCCAGTGTGTGTGTGTACACAGGAAAGGTGATACCTTAACCTATGTAACTGTGTGTCCTCCGTCACTGGAGGTGTTTAGGAAAAGACTGGATGGGGCACTTGTCGCTGGAGATGCTGTTCAGTTCAAAGGTTCCTTGACCTATGATGAATCCTCCCACCAAATAAACATGGACTGATTGGGAGAAAAAGCTGGCAAATGGCTACAGGGCTAGTATTCAAGGGAGACAACACTCACCTTTAACAGAATTGAAGTGCTCTCACAGACAATGAAGATAATTTGATTTTGTCTCCACCACCTCTTGTGGAATAATTTTTACATCCATTTAAGTTTGGTCTAATACATCTTTTATGTGTATCTAAATTTAAGTGAAAATAATGTTCAGGAGTCTTTCACATTAAGACTATACCTGTATCTCTAAAACATAAAATACAAACTTGGAAAGGAGTCTGGAGATGAATTTGCAGACTATCTGTCCTGCTGGAACTGTTTTTAATTGGGGTGGCAAGGCATAAGGTTTCTGGATTGTAGTCCACACATTATTCCTCTGTACCATACAGGGGTTGCAGCCAGGATGATAGCACACAGTATTATTTATCACGATCAATATAATTAAGGAAAAGGAATTTTGAAATCCACTGAAACAATATGAACAAAAAAAGCTGAGAGAAAATACCCCCAAAAAAAGCATGAAAGGAAAAAAATAAAACACACAAAACAGAAAACCAACAAAACCTTCTCTGAGTGCAAGTAATAGTTTTAGCAGTCTGCTGTCAGAAAAATGTTTCCCGAACTGATTTTATTTAAAGAGCCTCTGAAAGGGCAAATTGTCTGGTAATCAAGTCATTTCATGATTCAATTTACCTTGATTAGCATGGTACTTTTCAAAAAGTGCTAATCAATTTTAGCTTCTAGTAAACTGAAAACACCACTAAAGTTACTGTCACAGTCTTAAACTGCTAATCAATTTTGAAAATCTAAATCAATGTGTATTTTTAAACTATTATTTTTCAGTCATTGGCTGAAATGCCTTTCTTGACCTTGAACTGTGAGAGAAGAATTCTCATGTAAAATTATTAGATAAAAAGTTGCCACACTTCAGCACTGCAGGTTTTAGTTAAGACACTGAATACGTAAGAACTATGACGGGCAAAAAGTGTTTTCAGAAACGAGGTCATCATAAGATGACCTTTTTTTTCTTTACCCAAAGAAGAGCATTCTTACATGTAGGAGCTCCTGTTCTTTAAACATACTGCACATGTTTAGGCTGCATAATGAAAACTTCTGGGCATGTTATAGTAACACATTTTCTGAAAAGCTACAGCCAAATAAATACACACACTTTGCAAGCATGAAAGTATCCAAAGAATATTATGAAATAATTCATAGAGCAGCCACATAAGAGTTTTCCATATTATTATGCATCCCTTTCATTTCCCTTGTTGTCACAAATAAACCTATCACAGGTCTTTAGGCAGTGTGACTGTGTTTGGAAATTGTGGATTATCACATGTAAAGGCTTAGACACTTTTCAGCAACCAAATATAATCCTCAGATACCTGGAGCTTCTTTCACATAGATATGTTATTAGATGAATAGAGAGGTCTGCTCTCATTTGTAAAGAAGAAAAATTGCAATCCTAAATCCATTGATCTGTTCCATTGTACTATACCTACATAGGAGGTTTTTTTACTCTGTGTATTTCTGAAAGAGACCCATAAAACCTGCCAGCTGAAGGAAGGCTATCACATATGTACACCTGACAAAAATCTATGTCTGGATGTAGACATCATTGCTTAGACTGGAAGTAAAATGATAAATGGTGGGGCAAGTTCTGGGGAAAAAAAGCTTCAGACAGCTCTGTGTAAATTTGAACAGCAGCAAAGCAGTGCTGTTCTCCCCCAAAAGAGACAAGTGTAACTACAGGACAAGGTCTTCTGACTTAAGAAGCAGCAAGTAAAGTAGGGCAGGCAGAGCCAGAAAATTGTGTCCCTGTGCTCCCCCGAATAGAATAGAATAGAATTAACCAGGTTGGAAGAGACCTTTTATATCATTGAGTCCAACCTATCACCAAGCACTAATCAACTAAACCATGGCAACAAGCGCCCCATCCAGTCTGTTCCTAAACACCTCCAGTGATGGTGACTCCACCACCTCCCCGGGCAGCCCATTCCAATGGCCAATCACTCTTTCTATGAAGAACTTCTTCCTAACATACGGCCTAAACCTCCCCTGATGCATCTTGAGACTGTGTCCTCTTGTTCTGGTGCTGGTTGCCTGGGAGAAGAGACCAAGCCCCACCTGGTTACAACCTCCTTTCAGGTAGTTGCAGACAGCAATAAGATCTCCTCTGAGCCTCCTCTTCTCCAGGCTAAGCAACCCCAGCTCCCTCAGCCTCTCCTCATAGGGCTTGTGGTCCAAACCCCTCCCCAGCTTTGTTGCCCTTCTATAGACACGTTCCAGCAAGTCAACATCTCTCCTAAACTGAGAGGCCCAGAACTGGATACAGGACTCAAGGTGTGGCCTAACCAGTGCTGAGTACAGGGACACAATGACCTCCCTGCTCCTGCTGGCCACACTGTTCCTGATACAGTCCAGAATGCCACTGGCCTTCTTAGCTGCCTGGGCACACTGCTGGCTCATGTTCAGCCTACTATCAACCAGTACCCCCAGGTCCCTTTCTGCCTGGCTGCTCTCCAGCCACTCTGACTCCAGCCTGTAGTACTGCATAGGGTTGTTGTGGCCAATGTGCAGACCCCAGCACTTGGATGTGTTAAATCTGATCCTGTTGGACTCTGCCCATCTGTCCAGCCTGTCAAGGTCCCTCTGCAGAGCTGTCCTACCCTCTAACAGATCAACTCCTGCCCCCAGCATGGTGTCATCTGCAAATTTACTGATGATGGACTCAATGCCCTCATCCAGATCATCAATAAAGATATTGAACAGGATGGGTCCCAGCACTGATACCTGGGGAGCACCACTAGTGACTAGCTGCCAGCTGGATGTGGCACCATTGTTGTAGTTTGAGCTGGGTGCCCCCTGATGTGCTCACTTCTTGTGTCCAGCAGTCCAGCCCAGAGGGATGGACACAGGAAATTGTGTGTATTTCCTACCATAATTCTTTGCACCACTATAAGATCCAGTGCGGGGTCTAGCACTCACTCTCTTTTCTTCCTCCTCCTTCAGCTGGTAACTGGGGGAGGTGTCTGCTGGCTTTGGGCCTGCTATGCCCAAGGCCACGGGGGGATGGGCAGTCTCAGACCTGGCCAGCTGAGACTAGCCTAGCAGTGGGGGGGAGAAGAAGGAGCCCTGGGGGTCCTGGGTGTACCCTCAGGTGGGAATGGGATGCCTCTGGGTTTGCTTTGGGATCTTTCTTTGTCACTGCACTTTTGGCTTTCTGTAGACATTCACTGCTTTCTATTTAAACTTTCATCACTTTTGCAATCCGTTTGTCTGAGTGTTTATTGCTGCCTGTGGTGGGGAAAGGGGGCTGCCTCAACCCAGCACATTCTTGGTAGCAGAGGATGGTTACTGTGGGGAGGGGGTCTCCCTCGAACCCACCACATTCTTGGCGAGCCAGGCAGGACCACTCTCTGGGCTCGGCCCTCCAGCCAGTTCCTAACCCAATGCAGTGTGCCCCTGTCCAAGCCATGGGCTGACAGCTTGGCCAGGAATTTGCTGTGGGGGACAGTGTCAAAGGCCTTGCTGAGGTCCAGGTAGACTACATCCACAGCCTGCCCTGCATCCACCAGGCGGGTCACCTGATCATAGAAGGAGATCAGGTTGGTCAGGCAGGACCTGCCCTTCCTAAACCCATGCTGGCTGGGCCTGATCCCTTGGCCATCCTGTAAGTGCTGTGTGATTGCACTCAATGTGACCTGTTCCATAATCTTGCCTGGCACTGAGGTCAGGCTGACAGGTCTGGAACTCCCTGGTTCCTCCTTTTGGACCTTCTTGTGGATGGGCATCACACTGGCCAGCTTCCAGTCACCTGGGACCTCTCCAGTGAGCCAGGACTACTGAAAAATGATGGAGTGTGGCTTGGCCAGCTCATGTGCCAGTTCTCTCAGCACCCTAGGATGGATCCCATCAGGTCCCATGGACTTGTGGGGATCCAAGTGGCTAAGCAGGTCTCTAACTACTTCCTTCTGGATCACAGGGGAACTATACTGCTCCCTGACTCCATTTGCCAGCTCAGGATGCCAGTTGTCTGGAAGACAACCTATCTTGCTATTAAAAATTGAGGCAAAGAAAGTGTTAAGTACCTCTGCCTTTTCCTCATCTTTAGTTACTATATTCCCCTCCATGTCCACCAAGGAGTGGAGGTTGTCCTTGCCCCTCCTCTTGCCATTAATATATTTGTAGAAGGATTTTTTGTTGTCCTTCACAGCAGAGGCCACTCTAAGCTCTAAATGGGATTTTGCCTCTCTAATTTTTTTCCTGCATGACCTAGCAACATCCTTAAACATTCCATGGTTAACCTCTCCTTCCTTCCAGAGATGATACACCCTCTTTTTTCCCCTTAATTCACCCTGAAGTTCATTGCCCATCCAGGCTGTCTGTCTGCCTCAGCAGCTCATCTTCCAGCACGCTGGCACAGCCTGTTCCTGAGCCTTCAAGAACTCTTCCAGCCCTCCTGGACCCCTTTTTTTAAAGGGCTGTTTCCCAAGGCACCTTCTGAGTTAGTTCCTTAAGTAACCTGAAGTCTGCCCTCCAGAATTCCAGAGTGGAGGTTTTGTTGCTGCCCCTCTTCGCTTGACTGCATTTTGAAAACTCAATAATCTCATGGTCATTGGGCCCCAGACAGCCTCCAACCACATCTCCCACCAGCCCTTCTCTGTAAAAAGGTCAAGCAAAGCCTTACCCCTGGTAGGCTCACACAGCAGCTGGGATAAGAAGCTATCCTCCATACATTCTAAGAACCTTCTAGACTGCCTCCTCTCTGCTGTGTTAAGTTCCCAGCAGATATAAGGCAGGATAAAATTGCCTATAAGAACAAGGTCTGGTGATCTTGAGACAGCCTCTAGCTGCCTATAGAATAATTCATCAACTTCTTCATCCTGGTTGGGTGGTCTATAACAGACTCCAACCAGGATGACTGTCTTATTGGCCTTCCCTCCAATTCTCACCCACAGGCACTCAATTCAATCATCCTTAATCTCTAGTTCCATGGCATCTAGAGCCTCCCTGATGTACAGGGCCTCCCCTCCACCCCTTCTCCCTTGCCTGTCTCTCCTGAAGAGCCTGTAGCCATCAATTACAGTGCTCCAGTCATGTGAGTCATCCCATCACGTTTCTGTGATGGCAACTACATTATAACTTTCCTGCTGTAACAAGGCTACCAGCTCCTCTTGTTTGTTACCCATACTGTGTGCATCAGTGTACATGCACTTCAGCTGGGCTGCTGGTTTCACCCCTGACTCCAGCTTACCATTCTCAGACTCTTGTCTGGGGGCAGTGTTTTCAGCCCCTTCCCCCATCAAATCTAGTTTAAAACCCTGTCAATGAGACCTGCCAACTCCCTTCCTAGAACCATTTTCCCTTTGGGGGATAGGCTGTTCTTGTGTGCTAGGATTTTTCTCCCCCTCTGGGACGGATGTACTCCATCTGTTGCTAGTGGACCTGGTGCCAGAGAAAGTTCCCCAAGATCAAAAAACCCAAAATTCTGTTGGTGGCACCAGCCTCTGAGCCACTTGTTAATTACACCTGCTGTCCTGTTCCTTTCAGTATTCCTTCCTGCAACTAAGGGTATTGATGAAAAAATTACCCCTGACCCCTCAACCAGTTTTCCCAGAGTCTTGAAATCCTTTTTGATTGCCTTTGGACCTCAACATCATTGCTCCCTAACTGCATAACTTTTAAGGGATAGTAATCAGAGGGCTGTACCAGATGAAGGTAACATCCTTCTGGTAACATCCCTGACCCAGGCCCCAGGGAGGCAGCAGACTTCCCTGTGGGAAGGATCCGACCAACTTATGGGGCCCTCTGTTCCCCTCAGGAAAGAATCACCAATAACAATTACCCTCCTCTTTGTTTTGAGGGAACAAGTCCTGATGCAGAGGGTGGGCTGTTTTGCTTTAGGCAACACCTCAGATGGTGTCTCTTCTGTCATCAGAATCACCTCACTGTCAACTTCCAGTGCCCCATACTTGTTTTGCAAGGGCAGTGGGGAAGGTGAGGGGAGCCATGAGGGTTTTACTTTATACGTCCTAAGAGGGACCTGTATCCATTCTCCGCTGCTTTTTGGGTCACCTCCCTCTGCTAGGGGAGCCTGCAGAGCCTGGTTACTCAAATCCAGCTCCCTTTCACATTCCCTTACAGTCCTAAGTCTAGCAACTTCTTCCTTCAGTTCAGCCACTAGGTTAAGCAGATAGTTGATCTGCTCACACCTAATGCAGGTGTTGTCTCCATTGCCCTCCATTTCAGGTGCCAGGCTCCAGCACTCTCTGCAGCCAGTCACCTGAACACCTGCTTATGTTTGACCTCAGTCTGGGTCAACACTGATCTTTTGAAAACAGCTTTTCTGTGAGCAGCTCTGCTGCGAGTTACAACCTGGAGAAGAGGAGACTCAGGGGTGACCTTATTACTCTCTACATCTACCTGAAGGGAGGTTGTGGACAGACGGATGTTGGTCTCTTCTCCCAGGCAACCAGTACCAGAACAAGAGGACACAGTCTCAGGCTGCACCAGGGGAGGTTCAGGCTGGATGTTAGGAAAAAGTTCTACACAGAGAGAGTGATTGCCCATTGGAATGGGCTGCCTGGGGAGGTGATGGAGTCGCCATCATTGGTGGTTTTCAGGAGAAGACTTGATGGGGTGCTTGGTGCCATGGGTTAGTTGTTTAGGTGGTGTTGGATTGGTTGGTGGGTTGGACGCGATGATCTTGAAGGTCTCTTCCAACCTGGTTTATTCTATGTATTCTAACCATCCCTAACCCTGGCCACTGACCAACTGGAAAGACGAAATACAAAAAGGAAAGTGCCGGGGCACGTGGGGATGGCTGCGTCGAGCCAGCAGCCAGCAGCTCTCCAGCGAAATGCTGACCACGCGGCGCGCGGGCGCTTTTTGCATTTCCTGCGGCTGACGTCAGGATCTCGAGCAGGCACACCAGAGACGACCCTGCCAGTTCTCGATGAGTGCTGAGGTCCTCCTGCCCTGAAAAGCCTGCAAAGGAAACTAAAATGGAGTGCCCTTCGGCTCAAGCACGTTGGTGCCGAGTGCCAGTCCTGAGTCAGCTCTCTAGCAAAATGACACCTTGTGACCGTTTGAGGCTGTGCCTTTAAGGAAGGGACAGTTGCTGGAACACTCTAGCTGAATATTTTTTTAAATATTGACACTCTAAATGAATTTCATTGGTAGATAGGTGGGAGTGCAGTTTTAAGTTTTTGGTGCAGTTAGAATCTTAGTCAGTGTGGGTGTGCTCCTGTGTGTTCCTCTTCGCTGTCTGCTTCTGGGTTTCTGGCCAAATAACAGATAAGCATTAACCCTCCTGCACTAGGCCTCTGCCTCGTTAACTCCCCTTTTCTCTTTCTAACCCTCTTTGGGGAAAAAGGGAGGTAGGGGGGTAAAGGGGGTACAGGGGGAAACCCCCTCTTCTGGGGGGTTTGTTTCTGTTCTTGTTTCCTTGCTGTATGCTTCTGTATATATTGTAAATACTATATATTTGTGTACCTAAATTCCCTGCATCCCAAATTGCTTTGTAAATACAGCATTCCCTAATTTGCTTCACCGGCTGAGTTAGCTGTGGTCTTGTTATTCCCTCTTAGTGGGGGGGGAAAACTGGGCCTTCGCTCTCAACCCACCACACACCTAGTAAGGAATAGGGTGTGTAGCGTATATAGATGCCTATATTTGGAGGTAATTTTCCCTTCCTATACAGCCCATGGAAAAGTTCAGAGTATTCTTTTTATTCTATATTGTCCCTTGCAGGAGAAGTCTCCATTTATGGTTGTGTGGAGCCTAGTAATTCTCCTCAGGTAGGAGTTTTTAATTGTACAAGACATAGGCCTGTCTCCTGAGAGATCTGGTGATAATTTGAGCACAGTTTGAATCTTTGCAACCATTTGTCTTGATTAACATCCCTATGTGCCAGTCTTGCGCATCTGAGGCCTGTATACCGGTGATCATTCCCAAGATACTGCCATTGCTCCCATCTATGGTCTACAAGCAGACCATTTTCAGCTCCATCTCCTCAGACAGGTTGTCCCCCTGTTTGAACATCCTCTGTGTGCTCTGCCTCGACTGATTTATACACAACCTACTTTACATATATTAATCTAGGGCCTATGATCTGCCTTTCTCTTGGTTCCACAGTACCTATACACACAGGGTGATTTTCTCAATATTCTTACTCCATAAAGCATTTCAAGCCCTCTGGCTTTTATTCACTGGTGTTGTCTAGGGCATAGCAAAATGTAAACCCCAAAGCTTTTGCCTGACGGTCTGGAGTTATTTTTATGCTAGATTCCCTCCAATCATGCATTGTTTTTCTTGCATATTTGGGATCCTCAGGTCCAGCTCCATTGTAGCTTCAGCAGCAGAAGGCACAAGAACTTGTGGATCCTTCACATACATCAACATAAAACAGAAATTTGGTGTCCTTCATTTATTAAAAGTGATGTGATTTTCAACTTTCTAAACACTGATAAAGGCTAAAAAAAAAATATTTTGGAAGACAAAGACTTTGTATCCCAGCATAATTATTGTTAGGAGAGCTCAGCTGTCTGTTAGCAAATTGCATAGAACACGTGTAAAGAAACACTGGTAGTATGAAATACTGGAATGTTGTTGTGTAAATATTTACAGCTCACAGAGCGAAAGTAAACATGCTAGTAAGTTTTTCAGTAAAGTATGACCCACCTCCACGGTGTCAGACAAACAGAAGGGCTCATCAATGCTTTGGAACCTAAAAGATCGGTACTGAAGGGAATTACACAGTCTCAGTGGTGACATAGATGGCTAGTCAAAACACTAGCTGATGTTTCATTTGTGGAGGAAAATGAGGTAGAATCAGGCTGTTCTTTGATGTGAGCACGTGTATTTAACAGACAAAGCCCTTTTTCCTTCAGAAAAGTAGAGTCAGAACAGCAGAAACATGAGACCAAACTCCCAAGTTTTTCTCATCTACCATTCAGCCTGAAGTACCTCCATGTCATAACCATCCCTTAGATGATGCTCTGTGTCTGCCCAGATGATCTCACATGTCTTCCCAGCTTTTCAATGCCTAGTGCTCTCAATAAGTAAAACCATAGCTGGCAGAAGTCAGCTCATCCACCACGTGTCCAGATGCCTGCATTGGGATGAGATAAATTGAATACTAAAATTTTTACAATAGAAGCCTTGGGTGTCGTCTTTGGAGAAAACCAGCTATGCTCACAGTGTCTGAATTTGGTCAGATTAACTGATTCAGTGGCAGTCCAAGGAGATATGCTGAGGCACCACAAGAACACAGGATACAGATAAGGTATCAGCACTAAGGAAAAGTTTAATGTTGAAGATGTACCATTACTGTTATGCCAGGCAATTGGAGGGCTGAAAAGACACTTATACCCCGAAAGCTGATAAATGTGTGTTCTGTCAGGAAGTGGAGGTATAGAGAAATACACACCTGTGGCAAGTACTGTCTCCTGAAATGTTCTGTTCTGTTCATTGTCATGGGTTGAGTTGAATCTGCTGCTGATTGTTTAATAGCACACTCACATCAAGCTGGCTTCAGAATAAAAGTGTTGTCTAGAACAAAGTATCATATGGTTTGTACTTCAGATTATAACACCAGAAGCTTCATGGACTGGTTGCTGCCTCTGTTTTCAGGTTTTGGGTGCTGGTCTGCTAGGCTGGCTGCTGCATACTTGGGGCAGGGAGAACCATTTTATCTTTGGTTTCTGCTTTTGCTACACTTTTCTGCTAAGATAATTGTACATCACATAAGTTCATTAAACTTCTTATTGCAACCCAGAAGGGTTTTCTTGTGTTACTTTTGCTCCCATCTGCATGTGAGGGAGCTTCCCTTGGAGGGCAGACTGTGAACCAAAAACAGTATGAGTCTAGGTGCATTCACTTCTCTCAACAACCTGAGAAACACTAAGAAAATTACATCTAACATTACTGTTGGAGCAAAATTAGTCATAATTTAAGCTATTGGTCATAGCAGCAAAAATATGGATATTGTGTGCATTTGGAAGATGGGGCACTGGAAAAGAAAATAAAAGTGAGAAATTAAACTGAACTGAGTTAAGGGAGGTTGAAAAAGGAAAGGAATTACAATAGACTGCATGAGAGCAGAGGAAAGAGAATTCCAAGGGAATGGGCAATACAAAAGCAAGAGGGGATAACCAATAAAAAAAAAAAATTGTCATGCCATGATCTGTGCCAGTGCCCTCAATGCCCAGAATCTTGTTTATTCTAGAAAGCAGGATTAGGTGTTTCAGAGGATGGTGCTGAAAATCACCTATTGATTGTCTATGATGTAATCAGCTTTGCAAGGAGTTTTCGTCTTAATTCATGTCAAACAAATATTATTTGAAGTCCTGAAGCATGGAGAGAGGTTACAACTAAGGCAAAAGTAAAAATGGAAGAGGTGAGGGAATAAGAATGGAAGAGGTGAGGGAAAGAACAAACTGGGACATAAAATGAGCCCAGCGGATCAGAACTGTTTTTTCTCTAGTACTGTGCTGAACAGAGGATCCAAAACTTAAAGTCGTCACATTGAACTTCTATTCAACATACAGGAGAACACGTTAACTTTGCCAAGAATGTTATCTGTAGTTTTATATGATGCTTGATGAAATTGCAGGATTTCTAAGTTACCTGGTTTCTTCCTTCATATAATTCACTTTAAAAAACAAAACCAAAACCAACCAAACAAAACCCCAAACGAACAAAAGAACTCTGCTTGTTCACTCTTTAATCCTCAACATTTTAGAAAAATGATTCCTATTCCTTTCTTATATGTTCTCTGCTTATCTTAGCCAAAGTAATCTGAGTAACATCGAGTTGGTTATACAAGTGGCTCCAATTTGGATAGTCACGTTGCTCATTGTCCTTTAAAGCTTTTTTTCTTCAAACCTTGTATGACTAATATTAAATACTTACCCTGGTGTGTGCTGTCAGGGCAGCTTTCTTAACTGATGTGGATTCGGTAGAGAGATAGCAAGAAACTCCACTGGAGTGATCACCAGTGAAGGTGATGAAGAGTTGTAATTGACCTGGGGCAGCTCCAAAAGGAGTCTTAGCTCAAGCAACTCCAGCTATCCCTAATTCTTTCTGTCATGCAGGGGGATCCTGTTGAGCGCTATACCACTCCAGAAAGAGAAGCAGATGCTACACTTCACACTTACTTAACCAGTACTGCTCATGGTACCTGAAGCAAGATAAATGAAGCTCAGATATACTGCATGAACAGTGTTATCCAAGTATTTTTACCTTTGTAATTCAAGACAATGAAAGACTCAGAAAATCCTTTCAGTAGCCTTTATCAGTCTTCCAGATGAGTTCCTTTCATAATAGCCCTACCAGCACGATGTTAAGTAGAAGTGACAGGCAGACCAGGCCTTATGCAACTCCGCATGCCTGATTTTTCTTGAGGAGGAGGAGGAATGGGGAAGAGAAGCTGCTGCCTGACAGCATTTACCCTGTGTAGAGAGAAGGGAACATATTGGAATGTTTTTATACAAATACATCAGCTCCTTGCAGGATATTGAAACCAATCAGCAGAACCTGTGACGAGCATATGAGACCTGATTGATGTGTTAGTAGTGTCAGCCGGTTGTCAGGGAGAAGTTTTTATTGTATATGGTTGTCATTTCAGCTGGAGATTAGATATGAGACCTATTAAATTGGAAGCATTGTTATCTTACTGCAGACATAAGATTTGGAATGTGCTTTAAACAAAAATATTACATAGGAGAAAATGGTTCCTGTTCACTTTCTACAGCCCAGATTGCTTCAGTTTCTACAGCTTAATTTGCATACTCTCTAGTAGAAAGTTTACTTTCAGGGCAGTACCAGGAAAACCATATTGTGTTCAAGGAAGCATTCATTTTCTTTTTCTTCAGAGATACAAAATCCTTTAAAGACATGACAAGGTAAAAGAGAGAGTAGCTGGCAAAAATTCCCATGCTCTCATAGCAGACTGACCCTTTGCATTGCTGGTTAAATGGCAAGCCTCTTTTCATATTGCATTAATGTTTTGACTTCTTCCCCTCCTTGAGTTTAGCTTCTGGAATTTTGCAACTTATAGTCCAGTGTTCTGCTTTTCTGTTCCTAGTCTTGTGTTGCTTACTTTGCTCAAGCCTGTAAAACAAGATGACCATCTTGCTCTGACAAATTTGCTTAGGGCCAGCAGAGTAAAAAGCATCACAGAAAAAAAAAATGCAGAAAGTCATGGATGCAGTTTCTCCTCAAGCACAGCTAAGTTAGGTCTAGGCTGTCTTTGTTCATGGCATGGCTACCATTGTTTGTGTTTTGATGAAGAGAATTAGTACTGGAGGAATTTTTGAATATGCTGCACAAAACACACTTGTTTGCCATGGCACCTGATAGACCCTTTCATCACACAAACATCTGAGTGTAACAGATTGCTTTTTTCCTCTCAGATTCATATTTGAAATGCTTGGCAGACAAAATAAAGGAATGAATGTTTTCTAAAAATAGTCCATCTGGGATTTTTTTCTGTGACAAACAAAGATTTATGTGGACCCACATTAATAACAATATGTTTCACATTTCCTGGTCTGGTTGTTATGTGTATCTCATCATCTTTATTCATAGGATGAAAAGGAGGGAAAAAAACAAACCAACCAACCAAACAAACAAAAAAACCCCAGTGTCAGAGTGGCATTTTTCAGAGGATGAGAGAAAGAGAATGGTGTTTCTAGACAATAAGATTGTGCATTGTACATGGAAGTGGAAGAGACATGCTGTGTGCCAGCTCTCTTGCCCTAAAGTGAGATGTGAACATCTATGTCTGGTTTAAGGCAAAAACTGGTGGTGATGTATTACCTTCTCAGAAACTAGAGAAGAAAAGTACTTTTGTGGGATAGGTGGTAAACCAGGACTGAAAAAAAGCCCCTGAGCTCAGCCCTTGACAGGTTTCCTGTTCCATACTGAGCATGTCACTTTGGGAAAGACTCTACGGCTTTCAGCCACCTAAAAGTTACTCATCTCCTTCAAACTACATAAAAGAGAAAGAGATGGGAATTTCCAATAAGCAAGTAATTCCACTGAGCTGAGACACTTCCTAAAGTTGGGATGATCTGCCCAGCAGACAATCTGGCAGCTGCAGTTTAGCATCCAGCTAACTCCCACTGTGGTCTGTCTGCAGCAAGTGGGCAGCTGGCCAGCTCTCTATCATGTGTGGGACAGGACTCTTTGCTCAGTCTGGCAGCTCCTCAGGACAGACTCTTACAGCATACTCATGTAACACTGTATGTAACAGAGCTCTAGGTGTCCTGTGAGACTGCTAAGCAGTTCTGCAGTAACAAGTGAATAATAGCAGCAGAGAATTGCTGCAGGCTTGGTAAATTTCAAGTTATATAGGCAGGAGGCATCTGAATTCAAAGAACTGGGGTGTGAACATCCATCCTAAAAGAGTATCCCCTATTGTTTTGTGTCTCCAACTCTGTCATTTAGAAATCCAAGGAGAGCAAAACCAGGAAAACTTGCCCCACTGGGTGAAATATGTATTATCCTCTATCTTGTGTGTGTGTGTGTGTGTATTTCTGGCAAGGTGAAGTTTTCCAGAATTCTGTTATGCTTGTGTGGTGGGTTGAGACTTTCCCCCAACATTAACTTTGCCAGAGTAACTCAGCTGGAAGCTGGAAGCAAATGGAAGCTGTATTTACAAGCAAAACTACACTCTACAATGGAATGCAATGAAGATGTATACAATGTACAACATTTACAATATTTACAGATATTTACAATTAACAAACACAAACCCACCCCCTCACTGGTCAGAGACCAGGGAAAATATCCCCTCTGTGCCCCCTCACCCCCTGTCCAAAAGGGAGAAAGGAGCAGAGAGAAAGTAGCAGTTAGACTTAAGCAAAATAATGCAACCTAGATCAGCAGAAGCAGGTTAATCTCTCCCGAGCGAAGCAAGCAGAGAAGAGAAGCCCCCAGAATGTTTTGGTACAGCCAGTCTGATAGGAGATATCTTTACAATGGAATAGCTTAGAATTATCATTAGTTTTCCTTTTTACACCCATTAGTGATTTATTTATATTTTTCTGCTTGAAATCTGTAACAGAATTTTAAAGGCATAGCCTAAAACTACCACAACTTGTTTCTTCATAGATCTTGATGGCATCCAAGAAATCACACCAGAAGTAGAAGTGTGCATGAGCACATCCAGAGGGATTTCATGGCCCCACAAGAGTGATTTATTAAAACATAAACTTATCTTTGCATTTAACCTCTTCCCCTGCTCCGTCTCCCTCATATCACTGATCTAGACTGGGTATTTAATCAGGAAAATGCAAGTTTGAGACAAGGGCTCTTTTCACAGGAGCATGGCTGATCCCTGGCACCCTACCTGTGGTCAGTGGAGACTGCCATGTCTGAATTGTGCTCTAGTACTTATAACTGCAAGCACATTTCTAGCTTCTCAGAAAAGCACAAGCAAAACTACCTGGGACAGTGGCTACAGCAAAGGAATGCTACTCTGCAGATGGGGCAGCAGAAGAGCACTAGCATGGCAGCAAATGGCAAAGACTCAGCTGTCAAGTGGTGTGAACAGATCATTCCTGCTTGTGAGAACAGCCCAAGGAACGTTGGTGTGACACTCAGAACACAGTCTTAGTCTCTGTCTGGTCTTCCTGTGTGCCCTTGGACAGCAGTCACTTGACCCATCTGCCTACATGCAAAAGACTATGACATTATTTTCTTTCTTCCTTCCCTGCCTATTTCTCTGCTTCAGGGGCCTGTTCTCCACTCAGCAAGAAGTGGAATGGGGCCACTGATGAAATAGGAAGAGTTACAGTTTGCTATAACCCCAGTGCTTTACCTTAACTGGTCTCCATTTCATGAGGCCAGACTCACCAAAATCCTGTCCTTTACAGTTCCAGTCTTTGGTGTAGACTGATGTGGCACGAGCACAACTCCTCTTCCACATCTGACACGGATCATAAGCAAGGTGACTTTGGAAGGCTCAGCCTAATCCCTGACAGAGTCTCCTCTTGGAAGGGTCATGACAGCGTACAGTTTGGTTCTAGCTGTATTAATGGGACTCAGGGCTTAGCAAATTCAAGGAATGGGGGCAGTGGTAGATTTTCAGATCAGGCTACTCCAGCAGCATACTGAGGGGAAAATTGCTCTGCTTACTTATGCCTCCACATGCTTAATTCTTAGAAATACCCACTTGCCACAGGCAGAACTGAGGCACACATGGGAAGAAATGTTTTCCCTATCACAGAGGAATAATTCTGATCCAAATCATTGTTCTTGAGCTGGCCTTGAAATCTTCAATCCCTTGTCATGTAAATGGACCTTCACACCACTTTTTTTTCCTGCCTTCATTCTTGGAGAAATTAAATTTTACAGAAATAAAAGCAGCGCATTGAGAATGGATGCACGTTTCATTTGCTCTAATTATGCATAGTGAAGAGTTTCCATTTCAACAAACCTCATTGATATTCTGCTGTGAACTTGACTGGGGGGAAAAAAAAAAAGAAGAACACAAAAAGAGATTTAGCAGTCAATTGACTTTAGCTAAAAAAAAAAAGTTTTGTTGATTTAAGAATATTTCATTTTCCACTTTAATTTCCTTTCCCTCTCTCTATGAACGTTACAATGACAAAACATCTCCCTGGATCACCCTGAGATTCTGGGATAGTTGTAGTATCCTAATACTGTAATTCAGGAGCTAGTGTTATTTTATGGATTAATTCCAAATTGCAGTATTTCATGTGTTAATATTGCAAAAGGGTTTTGCATTGTGTGTGAACAGACCAACTCTTAAGCTTCTGGGAGAAATACTTATTATGCGGTTAAATCTCTCAATATTTCATGACCCTGTCACTAGTGCACTTAGCCTTTACATGATCTTTACAAACACTGCTCATAAAATTACATATACTGGGATTTAATAGATCAGAGAGCAAGCTCAGGAATCATAATGTGAAACACTGAATAATTTATTAGAACATATAGAAAACTTCAGAGAGAAAAAAAAAAAGGAGTATTTTTTTCCTTGCAAACCCTATGAACATTATGCTCTCAGAGGTGGAAACAAATTCTGTGGAGGTTTTCCTTATCACTATCAACAATACATAAATTTAATATAACAGAATGTGGTTTTGTTAGGCATTGCATTCTTGTTTCCTTCTCAACAACAAAAAAAGTCTGAATTAAACCTGCTGCAGTAATTTGCTGTGTTATGAGAAATACAGTGTTATCATGAAGAACACCACAGTTAATCACTTTCTGAATTCCTGGATATGGAAAATGTTTGTTATCATGAGTTAAAGTTTTTAGTATGTATCAGTGGCTTAAAAAGGATAAACATTGATAGCATTTTATTATTTAATAGTCTAAATGTCAAGAATACAAATCAAAGTTATATCAGAAAACATTGCAATCACTATAAAATATAGTCAGAGAGAATCATACAGTGACTTGAACTTGGTCCCTGTATATACAGCCATTGTCTTTTGAAATCTTTAATCTGCAGTACCAAGTAATGAATTAGACAGAACTTCCATCAGAATATATAAGCAAGAACTATCCTTGATCTGTGCAGATACAAATCTGAGATGCATCTGGGAAAATTGTCCATATTATCTGTAGCCATTAATCTTCATTCTTTTAAAATGTAATATGCTATAAACTTCCTCTTTCTCTTCAGCACAGGCTTGAGTCAGTCTCCTTAGGGTATCCTGATCCAGCACTGAGTTCACACCATCTTCACCTCTCCTGCAGCAAACCGAACTTCATAGGGTGTTTATCCATGATTCATTTGAATGCTTTCATCTGCCTCTCCCACCAGCTCTGGGACATTTCTCTGCAGGTGGCAACCTCTGTGTCCTGTGCCTGTGTTTTCATGATGTTCGTGTTTATACCAGATGTATCAACTAAGACTCTTTTCTTCTTCTTCTTCTTTTCCTCTTTCTTCCTCTCTCTCTCTCTCTCTTTTATTTTTTCCCCCCCCAACAAAAGAATAACAGCTGATCCCTTCAGATCCCTGTATCCTGGTATTAGAAAAGATGTTCTGATACAGGAATCAAAGCTTCCCCTGACAGTCAGCTTCAGACTTGGGTTGTTTTGTTTCTGTTCTTTTGATGCAGGAGTACAGGTTGCCCAAAATCCCCACAGCAGTATCTTTTCCATCACGAGGTCGCTGACTCCAAAGAGGCATCAAGATAGATTTTGCTGTGTATTTCATGGGTCTCTATTGCAACACTAAAGCACAAGCCTTGCAAATTCAGTGAAGACATGTTTATGTGCTTTCCAAGGGGACACCACTATGTAGTCTTGCACTGAATCATGAGCTGTTTCTCAATTACCCTATTAGTGATGTGGATGTGATTAACTTGAAGATACTTGCAAGGGTTTAGGGGCAAATTTGATAGATTATCATATTGTTATCACATTTGGGCTTCTTTTTTGACATTTCTTGTTCTGGAACATAATTATACACTACTATAAATTGTTGGTTACTACTATAGCCACAAAAAATACTCCAGATTTTAATATATGAATGAAATTCACTCAGAGCCTGATGTGAACAGAAATGGACTGGAATATTGTGACTAGAAAGTAGATTCCAAATTTATAATCCTTATGTTTCTATTTACCCTACTGATCTTCACAAGAAATGTTTTATGAAAGAAAGAAAAAACAAAAGGTTTATCCAAGCATACACATTATAAAAACAAAGCCACACCATTTTGGACATGGACATTTGTTTTAGAAAGCTTAAGGTGGAAACGGAATGGCACTAGATTGATATTCAATGCTCTCTGAAATCAAGGGGAGCTCTTCCATAACCTTCAGTGGGCTTTTGATTAGATCCCCAGAGAAAATAGGAAAGAGAGCAGGGCAGAAGTCTCTCATTGGCTTCCTCAAGTAGAAAAAAAGGTAAGAAACAGATGTAGCAGAAGGTGCAAAGGCTGTAAAATAAGTACTACAAGATCAACTGATCTATTTAACATAAGTGAAATAGGGTAAGCCATTAAGGCAAAATGTAGAAAGGGGATGCTTTGAAGAGTCTCTGCACTAAACACATGAAGAACCACTTCCATATTCAAGATGTCACATAGAGAGCATAGCATTTGAAGAAAAAGACATTATATGATAAACCTGGGCAATATTGGCCAGGAAGACCAATGGTATCCTGTGGTGCATTAAGAAGAGTGTGTCCAGCATATGAAGAGAGGGAGCAGATCTCCTTCCCCTCTACTCTGCCCTAGTGAGACCTCACCTGGAATATTGCAGTTCTGGGCTCCCCAGTTCAAGAGGGACAGGGATCTACTTGACAGAGGCAAACAGAGGGCTACAAGGATGATTAAGGGACTGGAGCACTGCCTTGTGAGGAAAGGCTGAAAGACCTGGGGTTGTTCAGTCTGGAGTAGACTGAGAGGAGATCTAATAAATGTGTATAAATATATGAGGACTGGGTGTCAAGAAGGAAGGGACAGCCTCTTCTCACTTGTGCCCTGTGATAGGACAAAGGGCAATAGAAGTAAACTACAGCACAGGAAGTTCTACCTCAACACGAGGAACAACTTATTTACTGTAAGGATCATGGAGCACTGAAACAGGCTGCCCAGAGAGGTTATTGAGTCTCTTTCTCTGGAGACTTTCAAGACCCATCTGGATGTATGCCTGTGTGACCTGCACTAGATTCTATGGTCCTGCTCTGGCAAGGAGGTTGGACTTGATGATCTCCAGAGGTTCCTTCCAACCCTTAACATCCTGTGATCCTGTGAACATTTGTCAGTTATTTTTGAAAACCAGAACTGGATATTTATTATTCTTGAAAGATTAAATGAATTCATTTACTTTTCACTGAATTGCTCTTCTCATGAAAAGAAAATAAGAGTAAAAAATACATGTTGTGACATTTTCTAGATTAAGTTATTCAAGTTTTCAGTTTAGCTTTTCACTTCTGATTTCACTTCCTCTCACCTCTTCTTTTTCAGGAGGTGGGAGAAGTGTATGCACTTCAAAATTACTGCAACTGGAAAGTAATGTTTCAAGTTGTAAGGAAGAAGTTCTTCATAGAAAGAGTGATTGGACATTGGAATGGGCTGCCCAGGGAAGTGGTGGAGTCACCATCACTGGAGGTGTTTAGGAAGAGACTGGATGGGGTGCTTGGTGCCATGGTTTAGTTGATTAGATGGTGTTGGATGATAGGTTGGACTCGATCTCGAAGGTCTTTTCCAACCTGGCTAATTCTATTCTATTCTATTCTATTCTATTCTATTCTATTCTATTCTATTCTATTCTATTCTATTCTATTCCATTCTATTCCATTCCATTCTATTCTATTCCATTCCATTCTATTCCATTCTATGTCAGATTGAACACAGTAATGGTTTAAAAAAATAAATGAGAAATTGTTTTTCAACTTTGTTTTAAAACAAATTTATTTTCAATTTGTTCAAAGACATATTTTTTCTTTGCCTTTCTGAAACTGCCAACAACACTGTTGAGAAGGTTGTGTATTATTAATAAACTACAAAATTTTGCTGGAAGAGAGCTCAAGAGATTCTGTGTGAACTCTCTGCAACTGGTAAACATGGATGAACAGAAACATTTACAATGAAAATGCCCCAACATTTACATAGTAAATGTTGCTACATAACACAGTTATGGTAAAAAAACCCATCCAGCTATACTGGACCTCATGAATAGAAGCATAAAACACTTGTACTGCAAACCAGTATTTCTGCTTGGTTTTATGTTCCTGCAAAAGAACCAAACAGGTCCCTGGACTGCTTGTCTCCACAGCTGAGAAATAAAGTTTTATAACTGCCACCATGAAGGAAACTTTATGTTGTTGTGTTCCAAATGGAAATCTTGCCAGCTTCTCTACATGAAAGCAGTTATCCAAGCAGTACCTTAAATGCTGAATGATTATAACATCATGGTGTGCACTGCAGGAGTAAATGTGTGTCAGCATTTCAGTATAAAATCTGTGGACCAAATCCTGATGACATCATTGAGCAGGTCAATGCTTTTGTCCTTGATTAAATGTTCTTCATGGATTTTTTACTTCATTTACTGATCAGAAATTAAGAAAGGATTTCCAGATAAGGACTTGTGTGGTTATTCACTCTGAACATCAATTTAAAGTTTTGGTTTGGAGTATCTTAAAAAGTACAGCCACTTATCAATTAGCTCTGATTCAGACATGTTTCGTTGGCCTTATAAGATGGACAGGTCCAGGAGGGAAGTGCCAGTTGAATTTGTTTGGTAATTTTGAAAACTTATGCCTTTGCAGCACCAGCACATATTAGTAGCTCTAAGGTAAATTTCAGAGTTAAAAAACAGAACAGAACAAAACAAAACAGAAAAACCCCAACAATTACAAAAAACAGCCAACACATAAAAGAACAATCCTTTCCCAAATATTGCATAGACATGAAGTGAAATATAAGTGAGGTGAGAGGAGTGAAAAGCAGAGGAAAGAGTTAGCCACAGAATAAAAAATAAAAACAATAAAAAATAAAATGATTGCTTAAGAATGGAAAAGAACGTAGTAAGGCAAAGCTAGCTGCCTTGGGTCAGGCTGAAGTTACGTAAATCTCCGTGTCCTGCCTCTGAGCATGTGTGGGGGTTTAGGCTGGGTGCTGCCACACAAGCCACACCTGTGATGTCTCAAAAGAGGGTCCAGACCAGTGGGTGGGTACAGGATGCCCTGCTCCCCTATAAAATATCAGTGGAGGGTCCTCTCTTCCTCTTTCTTCCCTCACTGCTACCTGGGTAATGGGGTGAGACACCTCTCTTGGACCTGGCTAGGCCCAAGGCTGGGAGTGGGAGGGAGAAAGAGCCCTGAGGGTTTTGGGTGTACCTCCAGGTGGGGGTGGGATGCTTTTGGGTATGTTTTGGGATCTCTCTTTTTTGTCACAGTGCTTGTGGTTCTCTCTAAAACTTTCATTTTATTTTTTGTTCCATTTAAACTTTCCACCATTTTTGCAATCCATTTGGCTGAGTCTTTTCTTTTGCATGTGGTGGGAGAATTGGTCTCTCAATCTACCACAGCATGACTGGAACTCTATAGGCTAAGTGTAAGAGCAGAGTAAGCACCCTCTCATCTTCCTGGCACTTGAGGCTGTGTGACTTCCTGCATGGATTTAACTGTGTCCTTTGATGGATTTCTGCTCCTAGTATTTTTCCCCATGAAACTATGCAGATCTTTGTAGTATATGACAATCTGTTTCAAGAAGTTTCCCAGATTAACCACCCCTGTTTGAAGAACAGCCTCCTTTTGTTTAAATTGAACTGATTTCCTTCTGACTTCGTTCAATGTCCCAAATCTCAGAGTAGAAAGTATAAGAAGTAATAGTTAACAATCTATCTCTCTTTGCTTGCTTCATGCATCAGTGACTGCAACTCAGATTTTAGTTTTCAAAGATATATTTCAAATTTAGTACATTTCAAGTACACAGTGATGATTTGCAAAGCTGGTAAGGACTTGCAGCTCCTGGAGATTTCCTTGGAGTAGGGGTACTCTGAACCTTTAAAAAATTTGGCTTTCAGTAAAATCTGAAGAAGCTTGACCTGCAATGTTGAGAACATTTTACAGAACCATGGCAGGCATAAATTCTGAATGAATTCTTCATCACAGCATCAAAAACATGGTTGAATCTAATTAAGAGGTTCACTAATGTTGTCTAGCAGAATCAATAGATTCTGGTGTTATCAATGATCCTACGTAACAACAATATGTTTTTATAGGATTGCAAGTACAACAGAAGAACTAAAAAGAGAGAAACATAGGAAAAATAGCACAATTCAAACAGTTACAATAATAGTGGGTTTGATTTATATCCACAAAAGAGAAAAATTCAGAGTTAAGCCATCCCATTTTGCTTCAGAATTTCAGAAGTCTTTCAAAATTGATATCTTAGAGAATGATATCTTGAGATTACCGTCTTAATCTTTAATCAAGTAGGGTAACACAACACCATACAGAGGTTTACCTGTCTGTAGAGATCAAGTCAGGCCTTAAACCTCACTTTAACAGTTTTTGAGGGGGTTTCCGACATACGACTAACTAGTTTGAGTAGGCAGATGACAGTGTAGCTCCCTAGAGAATAGGAAGGTCAAGGAGAAGAGTTATCTTTTCACTCGATTCACCTGATGGAACTCTCAATATTGAGAGTTCATTCAAACTGGAGGTTTAATCCCTATCAAACCCTCTTTTCCAATGGCCCATTTCAACTGAACGTAACCCTTGTATCCTTAGTTAGTGCCACTAGATCACTGCTACTATAGCACCAAACACTGGCAAATTAATTCTACTGTGTGCGTATGCGTCACTTTCCAACGGACAACTTTCCCATATTTTCTATTAAGGTTTGACCTACTTTTGAAGTAAAGTACTCATAAAATAGAAGGGAAAATACAGCTACTAGATGTGGGGACCTTCTGGAAAGTGTACCTCTGCTAACTTCTTTCAAGCCCAAGATGAAATGTGTTGAACCTTTCCAGGTGAAGATTTAAATATTTTACAGTCTATTCTCTCTGCCTCATTTTTTTCCACTTTCAGAGAGTTGAGACTGCCAGTTATAGTTTAAACTCAAGCTTTTCATCCATAAGCTATTGATTTCTCCCTAGAATCTCACACAAGGTCCTATGGGATATTTTAACTTGTGGAGAGCTCATGTCTGATGGGATTTTTACTGACCAGAATTGAAAGAGGACATTCCACCAGGATACAGATGTATTATGAGAGTTTTCACTATGAAATACTCCTGGTAAACCTACTAAACCAAAAGGATTGTGATGCATTTTCAGGCCATTAGAAGAATATATAATTTTTTTCAGTACAGTAAATCCTACTGCTTGCTCTTAGATTTTTCTTATCCATACCTCCTCTTTTAGCATAATTTTCCTCCCCATATTAGTGTGACAATTTTAATCACCATAAGTCTTAGAAAAAAATGTGATAAACTAGTTTTACCTCAGGTAGCCATGATCAAAATTAACTAATAGTGTTTTCTTGTTTACCCACAAAAATGAGGATTAGTCTTTATAATTTGATAATTGAAATCATTAACAACCACTCTTCCTATCACAAAGAGAATTATGATAAAATGCATCAGTATTTACCTATTGCAGGAAGCATTCCATTAGAGGCTGAAGTAGAGGTTTGCTTTTGTGTTGTGGGGTTTTTTTAACAATGGGATTACTTACAGAAAGTTAAAGAATGGGATACCATTGCTATGGAGCTGTATTTGATCAATTAGGAGTTTCAGAAAGCATTTCTCAGCACTACTCTTGGTAGGATGACATGAATAAAAATGGTCTCACCATTAATTCCTGGATACATGACTAGAGGTATTGCTAGTTCCTCAACCTCATTTATGTTTGTAAACACACATTAACATATAGCAAGGGCTGCAAAACATTTTTATGACTTGGAATTCTAATGATGGTTGAAGCACAAAGGTAGACTCCTGGTCATCTCCAAAGATCATAACTCTCTGGAGGTTTGCACAAAGACATAAGGAAAGCTGAGTTCAGACTCCTTAATCTTCAGGATTACATTCCCCTGTACAATGGCAAGAATTTCTGTCTCTGCTTCTGTTGTCTTTCTTTCTGTCTCAGCCTTTTTCTGACAGTGTAAAATTCTCAGTTCTTTACATCCTGAGATGCTCCCTAGGTGCAGCTGCTGAGTTCACAATTCCCATTCCATCCTAATTCTTGCAATGCAAAGTACTGCAGTTATTAAGATGATCTTCATTTTATGCTAGTGATAACTCTGCACTTAGAGAAGTAGGAGGTGGAGTTCTGTTATAAATGCTTTGCATCTGACTTGAAATACGTTGTTAGATTCCATTTGAAAGACTCTATTTTCCATTTCTTACATGTATTTCTGGATAAATAAATGAATGAACTCCACTCTTGCATAAAGATGAATGTGGACCACTAATATCCCTTGAGAGGCATACATGCCAATCAGTATGATCTCAGTAGAACCTTGAGACACCATATAAGCATTTTCTCCTTCCCCCCCGACCCCCCCAAAGTACAGGTAAAACTATAGCGCAGAATTTCTTGAATGGAATTCACTTTAACAATGTACTGTCCCCAAAGTGAGAGGAAGAAGAAAGAAAAGCATTTCTCCCTGAGAGACAGAGGGAGTTTTGCCTGGGAAAATATATTCATTTGTCAAGCTTGCTTCTGGAACCTGAGCAACAGCTTGAGGTCTGTAGGTAAGAAGCCTGCACACTCATATCTGTACAAGTGGAATTAAGAACTGCACTTATGAACACAGCATTTTTTGCACTAGCATGCAATTACCAAACTGCCAGGTGGGATTTGCAGACACAAATGTAATACACACTGCTTTATGTAAAAATAAGTTTTCATGACCTGAAATTTTGTCCTCAAGTATTCCTTAACAGCAGGATGCAATATATGACTCTGTAAGTCTTGGCAACAAGAAGTGAAAAGAAGTGACTGGCACTAAATAAGGTCTTAATCCTGCTAATACTGAATATGATAAGCCTTTACTGTAATTCAGATTGCATTGGGGTTTTTTTGGTGGTCATCTTAAAAACTATTTTCACATAATTTCAGTTATTTGAAATAAATAAACACAAGAAACAAATGGTCGTCTTAACTACTGATCCAAGCACAAGGTGTCTGATCTTTCAATGTACAGGGATCAGTCATAGCTACAGCACACTCACTATCAGGCAGGTGCAGTTTGAGCACCTGACACATCAGGTGTCCCCTGATGTGTTCACTTCCTGTGTCCAGAAGTCCAGCCCAGAGGGGTGGACACAGGAAATTGTGTGTATTTCCTACCATGATTCTTTGCACCACTATAAGATCCAGTGTGGGGGTCTAGCACTCGCTCTCTTTTCTTCCTCCTCCTTCAGCCGGTAACTGGGGGAGATGTCTGCTGGCTTTGGGCCTGGCTAGGCCCAAGGCCACGGGGGGATGGGCAGTCTCAGACCTGGCCAGCTGAGACTAGCCTAGCAGTGGAGGGGGAGAAGAAGGAGCCCTGGGGGTCTTGGGTGTACCCTCAGGTGGGAATGGGATGTCTCTGGGTTTGCTTTGGGATCTTTCTTTGTCACTGCGCTTTGGGTTTTCTATAGACATTCACTGCTATAGACATTCACTGCTTTCTATTTAAACTTTCATCACTTTTGCAATCCATTTGTCCTGAGTGTTTATTCTTGCCCGTGTGGGGGGCAGGGGGCTGCCTCAACCCAGGGGTGACCGTGTGGCTCAGTTGGTAGAGCATGAGACTCTTAATGGTAAGGTCATTGGGGGGGCAGAGCCATAGCTCAGTTGGTAGTGCATGAGACTATGAGTGTTGAGGTCATGGGTTTGAATCCTGCAGTGGTCAGCAGAGGAGGCACGCCCCTGGCTCTGCCCCACGTTGGGCGCCAAAAGAATGTTGGTGGGTTGAATGGAAAGGCTCTGCTTTCCCTCCCCCACCGAGAAAGAAACCGTGGCTAGGCCAGTCAGAGAAAAAGCAGACTATATATTTACAAGCATATATAGGAAGCAGATTATATGTAACACCACAAATACAGGTATTTTACAATATATACAGGAATATATGGCAAATTAACTCAACCAGAAACCAGACCCCCCAACAGAGGGGGGTTCCCCCTTCACCCCCCTACCTCCCTTCTGCCCCAGAGAGGTAGAAAAAGGGGAGTTAGCACAGCAGACAAAGGAAGGCCTGGTACAGAAGCTAGTTCTTGGCAAGAAGCCCAGAAGCAGTCCAGCTGAAAGGGACAGCGAAGGAAAGGAAGACTGAGGGAAAGTCCCAGCTGCCCTACAATTTAAAGTTGCATTTTGTCCATCCACCAATGAAATTCGTTTAGAATATCAAAATATTTTTATAAACATTTGGCCAGTGTGCCCCTTCCTTAAAGGCACAGCCTCAAACGGTCACACAGGCAAGAACACGAGGACTGATGTACTAAAAGAAAAGATAGCTAGGGTCTAAATTAATAGAAATATGCAATCTATGTAGACTTTGTGTAATGAGACTAGAGAAGGAAAATCACTCAGATTTATAGATTTATAGATTAATTAAGTTTCAGAACAGACAATGGGGTTATATAAGCAATCACTTCAGTGCACTTACTGAGGTAATACAACCTTTCTATTCTCGACTAATATTCTTCTGTTTACTTGTGGAAGAACAGCATTAATCCATTTCAGTAGTCTTTTTCCTGTGCTGAACATGTTTTACATGATCTGCTTCCTTAGAAGGTTGTTCAGGGTCATCAAAGCATCAAAAAAGTTATATTTGGCTGATGTTCTTCAGTAATCCAGAGATTTTTGCAGCACCCCTTCCCAGAGCCTGGCCAACTGCTCCGCTTCATCCATCCTCTTTATATTTAACTACACAAAAATAATAAATAATAATAATAATAATAATAATAATAATAATAAATAATAAATAATTTAAAAAAAAAGGTTGGAAGAGACCTTCAAGATCATCGCGTCCAACCCATCAACCAATCCAACACCACCTAAAAAACTAACCCATGGCACCAAGCACCCCATCAGGTCTCGTCCTGAACACCCCCAATGATGGTGACTCCACCACCTCCCCGGGCAGCCCATTCCAATGGGCAATCACTCTCTCTGTATAGAACTTCTTCCTAACATCCAACCTAAACCTCCCGTGGCGCAGCCTGAGACTGTGTCCTCTTGTCCTGGTACTGGCCGCCTGGGAGAAGAGACCAACCTCTGCCTGTCTACAACCTCCCTTCAGATAGTTGTAGAGAGCAATAAGGTCACCACTGAGTCTCCTCTTCTCCAGGCTAAGCAACCCCAGCTCCCTCAATCTCTCCTCATAGGGCTTGTGCTCCAAGCCCCTCACCAACCTTGTTGCCCTTTTCTGGACACGCTCCAGCAAGTCAACCTCCTTCCCAAACTGAGGGGCCCAGAACTGGACACAGTACTTGAGGTGCGGCCTAACCAGTGCAGTGTACAGGGGCAGAATGACCTCCCTGCTCCTGCTGGACAAACTGCTCCTGATACAGGCCAGGATGCCATTGGCCCTCTTGGCTGCCTGGGCACACTGCAGGCTCATGTTCAGCCTACCATCGACCAGCACCCCCAGGTCCCTCTCTGCCTGGCTGCTCTCCAGCCACTCTGACCCCAGCCTGTAACTCTACATGGGGTTGTTGTGGCCAATGTGCAGAACCCAGCACTTGGATGTGTTCAATCTCATGCCGTTGGACTCTGCCCATCTGTCCAGCCTGTCGAGGTCCCTCTGCAGAGCCTCTCAATCCTCCAGCAGATCAACTCCTGCCCCCAGCTTGGTGTCGTCAGCAAATTTACTGATGATGGACTCAATGCCCTCATCCAGATCATCAATAAAGATGTTAAAGAGCACAGGGCCCAGCACTGATCCTTGGGGTACACCACCAGCTGGATGTGGCACCCATAACATGAATAATTGTATTTACCTATCAAGTCAGACAGCTCTGTATTAGTATCCCGTCATTTTAATTCTTTACCATTTCTCCTAGCTGCTTGTTGTACAGAAACTTTTTACCAGTGAGTCTGTATTTGTTTCTATGTTTGTTGGTATGAATCATACTAAAATCAACATATACTTTGATACCACTGAATCACAGAATTAACCAGGTTGGAAAAGTCATTCAAGATCATCAAGTCCAACCTATCACCCAACACCATCTAACCAACTAAACCATGGTACTAAATGCCTCATACAGTCTTATTTTATACACTTGCAGGGACGGTGACTCCACCACCTCCCTGGGCACCCCCTTCCAAGGGCCATACCTCAGAGCCATTCTCTGCCATTTCACCCAGTTGTTTAACTGGTCAATTTTAACCCTCTTGCTGTAAGTCACATTAAATTTGCACTTGAGAGACTGTCCTCAATCCATTGAACAGCCAGTTATCTACATGTGTGTTTACCAGTTTCAAACTTTCTTTCATACTACCAGTATGTGACTGAGAAGATGCTTGAAGCCACAGGCCTGTCATGGTAGGTGAAAGAAACATAGAGACTGGATTAATTCAGGCCCATATTGAGGGGCAATATCCTGGAGACAGAACCTGAGAAGCTCAACTGATGATAACCAGCTGCAGATGAGTAGATGCCTGGGCCTCAGCAGTAACCAGGTGGTGTGAAGAAAGCCTCCAATGGGAGTAGGGAAAGGAGGAAATATGATACAGGAAGACAACAATACATAAAGAATCATGACAGGAGTGAGAGAAGAGATTGTGACTAAGCAGAGGGCTACAGGAAGATTTTGTGAATATCCTAGAGAAGTAAAAGAATATTTTAATCATTCTAGTGAGTTGACCCTGGCTGGATTCCAGGTGCCACCAAAGCTGCTGTGTCAGTTCCTTCCTCAGCTGGACAGGGGAGAGAAAATGTAACTAAAGTCTTGTGGATCATAAGGCCAGGGAAATCACTCAGCAATTACTGTCACAGGCAAAATAGAATCAGCTTGGGGAAATTTATTACACATCGGAATAAGATAAATAAATCTAAATCTTAAAACACCCAGCAAGTCCATCTTGGGGTCAGCTGGCATTGGCTCTATCAGACACAGGGGAAGCTTCTGGCAGCTTCTCACAGAAACCACCCCTGTTTTTCCCTTGCTACCAAAATGTTGTCATGAAAACCCAATGCAGTCATAGAATTCAAGCTAAGAAGTAGAAGAACATACAGCTATTAGGATGTTGTTATGGGTGAAACAGTCTCAGTTTGGAAAAATCTGATTTTTTTTGAGGTATTACTTAATCACTGACAATACAAATTTCTGGGCATTGAGAGGGGGAAAAAAAAAAAGAAAAGACAGTGTAAACACTTAAACACTATTAAACATCTCTCTTTCCCACTCCAATTCCCTTATTCCTACAGATTATGTGCCACCCACCCTAATTCCACCAGTGAGTTGCAGGTTTGGGGCTTTGGGGATTAAGACTTCTGTTTCTTGTTCCATTTACATTTATTTTTTTTATTTTGCTGATATTTAACTTTTGTTACTTTTCCTCAGCTGCTGTGTGTTTTGGAGTGTCTCTGTCCCATGACTGCACTTTGTTAGTGTCTCTGCTTCATCATGTTTCCTCCCATGCAGCTGCCCCTCCAGGCCCTACTATTGAAACCTGCCCATTATGCTCAGGTCAGGTGTAAGGGTCATCCTGAGACAGTCCTTAAGCACATCGAAGGTGGAGCATCCTGCAGGTCCTGACTGTCTCCCAGCAAGCTTAGCTGACTGCATTGCACCGTGCTGATGCTTCCTCCTGCCTCTTCACCACATTTCTCTGTGCCATCCAATCACACCCTGGCTTGTAAAAGCTTGTCAGAACAACCCTCTTAATCCTCAGCAGATTGTAGATCCTTTATAATCCTGTTGTTGCATATTCATATATATATTTAGCAAGTAAATGTGTTGAAAGGATTTGTTTACAGCTATGCATTATTTCTGTTGTGGATCTGTATGAAAATAGAAGGGCTAAAGGTCAGGCCATCGAGTCACTAACTGAAGCATTTAGGTTACAAACTTTGTGATAACTTCTCTCTAAACCTTAATGAAAACACATGCAAAATATAATTGTATCTAATCCATAGTCTGATAACATCCATGGTGCAATGTTTTGTTTTAGTTTGTGTTTTTTTTCCACAAGAAAGGAAATAATTTAAAACTGGGTTTGAGCCCTGCATAAAAACATCCTCAGAAAACTAGATGCTGTTGAGGTAGGCAAGCTATTGTCCATTTGGTACCTGAGACATCGTCAGAGGCAACAGCTGGGGTCTCCCATCCTTCAGTCCTGAGACAGAGCAGGGGTTCTGCTGTTTGCTTGACATATCCTGATCTTTTAATTGCCTCCTATAAAGTATAGCAACAACAAGAAGAATTCTGTGTTTTGAATAGCTCTTAAATTGGATGAGCTTCATAAACATGTTTTGGAAGGTAAAACAAACAACCTCCTGGTAACACCACTCCTATATCTTTCATTTGTGTCATCTTTTGTGTGGATGTCAGCCTTAAACCTACAAAACTGGAATAAATTACTCATTTTCAGGGGAGAAAAGTTCTGCCTGCATTTTATTGGCTCAGGTGAAAGTAGCACAACCTATAGACATATTTTAAATTCCATTACCTGTAAAGAGAGTATTGATTTTTTTTTTCCGCTATTTTGAACACCAGGAAGTATGACTTCCCATTTTATTTGTATTAATTGTATGCACACTTTGGAAGCTGATAGGGTAAGACTGATTGTAATTGAGCCATAAATTTAGCTTTGCGAAATGCTGGACAGTTCTTTGATGAAATACATTTTTTTGCATGCTGACTGAGATAATAAATGATAGATGCTTCATACCTATTGCTGCAGAGAGGCAATCCTCAATAAAAAGTGGGTAACTTCTCAAAGCGTTACTGTAAGTTATTTTCCATTGATTTCGCACCACAAGAATTTTCTTTTACTAATATACTGTTTACCACATTTCTTCTTTTATTTGATAAAAATACACAGAAGATATATTCTTAAATCTAAAATACTATTTGCATGATGTGTCACTAACCCCCTGCTCCACAAGAAACTACTTGTACACAAACTAACTAAATAAATCATGTTCTTCATATCTGTATCTATGTGAAAAGGTAAGCTCATGACTATTTGAATACACACCCATAACTATCACAGGCTGCTGCAATGTCACCAGACTCAATAGAGGTTTAACTGTTTACACCCAACAAGGATGTACTTCAAAGTGTGTATAAAGCTATCTGGAAGCAGATCTCATGTATTTTGCAGGCAACCATGAAAAGTATAATTGTCCCTTGCGTATTTGTGTTCATTTTTCCCTCCACTGAATTACATAAGCAAAACATCCAGCCATTTTGATTCCAAAATCTCTTTGAACAGTTGTAAGAGGTTAATTTATTTATTAAAAAACATAGAAGTTGTCCTGTAGAAATGTGAAATTTTGAGTCTCAGCCATACAACTAAATAATTTTCACTCCTGACATAATTTTCTTTGAGTACTTTTGTGGCTTTCATTAGTCAGGTGCCTGAGTATCTTTTAAAGTAAAAGTATGATGGGTCTGTTTCCCCTTGGAAAGGAGATGATTTGATTTTGGGATGGAGAAAATTTAAATGGTCCTGTGAGAATGAATGTCAGAAAAGGAAATGGCTATGTTTAGATGTGAAAGATGTGCAATTGTTGGTCTGGCTTCAACTGTGTTTGATTCGTGAAGGGTTAGCCTGGAGAAGAGGAGACTCAGGGGTGACGTTATTACTCTCTACAACTACCTGAGGGGAGGTTGTAGACAGACGGATGTTGGTCTCTTCTCCCAGGCAAGCAGTACCAGAACAAGAGGACACAGTCTCAGGCTGCGCCAGGGGAGGTTCAGGCTGGATGTTAGAAAAAAGTTCTATACAGAAAGAGTGATTGCCCATTGGAATGGGCTGCCTGGGGAGGTGGTGGAGTCGCCATCACTGGAGGTTTTTAGGAGAAGACTTGACAGGGTGCTTGGTGCCGTGGGTTAGTTGTTTGGGCGGTGTTGGATTGGTTGATGGGTTGGACGCGATGATCTTGAAGGTCTCTTCCAACCTGGTTTATTCTATGTATTCTATGTATTCTATGTATTCCTACAGATGTGAATGTCCTCTTGTTGGTCAATGGTACACCTCTGTTCATACAATAAAACTCATAGAAGTGGTGATAGCTATGAAACATGGAAGTTTACCAGATAGAGAGCTTCTATTTGGTATTGAGCTTTCTCTTGTATTATGTATGTATCTCATGAGTTTAGCCAATCAAATCTGCTGATGTGCATTCAATATCATACTGATGTACAATGGCTGTAGCCATGAGTGGAGGTTATTTTTACTTTTCTCCTTATTAAGAAACAATGATTCATTTGCAAACTATTCCCATTCAAATCGGATTTTTTATGTTGTAGACCACATGAGGGAGAAAAACCAGGAGCAGTAGCTGTAAGTTTGTAGACAGACTGTTCTTCACACTTCGTTGTCATAAATCTCTTATCATATTTATAGAATTGTGGACCAACAATTTACAATTCTTATGGAATAATAATGCCTCAGGCTTCTCTTGCAGGTGAGGAGAAAGTTCTTCACAGAGAGAGTCATTCATCATTGGAATGTGCTGCCCAGGGAGGTGGTGGAGTCACCATCCCTGGAGGTGTTCAAGAGGGGATTGGACTTGGCACTTGGTGCCATGGTTTAGTAGTCATGAGGTCTTGGGTGACAGGTTGGACTTGATGATCTTTGAGGTCTTTTCCAACCTTGTTGATTCTATGATTCTATGATGTCATGCCAGCTTTAAAAGGAAACTGCTGGATGGAGAAAAGTATCATGGGGCTTGTAGTTCAGGTTGTACCAGGAGAGGCTTCATGTTTCCAGTTGCTGCTTCTGGTTTTGGGGTGTGGTTCTTTTCTGCTGGACTGCCTGTGGACTTGAGGGCTGGGAGAGTAATTTTCTCACTGGCTTCTGCTGCTGCTTCTGCTTTTGCTGTGCTTTTCTGTGAAATAGGCTAAGGTAACTGTACACTATATCATCTTATTAAAGTCCTTATCTCAACCCAGGTTGTTTTTGTGTGTGTGTGACTTTCCCTCCTGATTTGTGGGGGAGGGAGGCTTGTGAGAGTGGGCTGACTTAAAGCAGGACAACATAACAGAAATGTTTTACTACATCTCCAGAAACTCATTGGAGATATATAAAATTCAGTCTTACTACCTCCTTTGGAGATTTTGATTTACCATGTAGGTCAGCACAGAGACATAGCAGCACTGGAAAAAGAGAGGATGGAAAAGGATCACCTGGATCCTCCATCCAGTCCCAACTAGTCATACAAAGGAGACATGCAAAGGGCTGCTCTTTCTAGTTATTCCTGATGTTCCAGCTATTAAAGAAACAACAGGCTGTTGGGTTTTTTTCTATATGAATATGCCTGCAAGAAAACATAGACATAATCTATCAGCAGCAAAACAGTTCATAGTATATTTGGAAGAAAAATAATACAGTGTTTTGAACAGGAGTCAAGTATATGGATCAATCAGTATTTCAGGCCTTAATGTCTCATTCCTTATTTTGAGTCCATAAAAAAAAATATATTTTCTTTTACCAATACTTTATTTGAAGCCAATGAAAACATTTGACAGAAGGAGTGAAATAGCTTTATCCCTGTGCAAAGCAGAAAAGAATTGTGATCATGTTTGGGTGACAGAATACTAGAATATTACCAAGGAGTTTCACTGCTGAAGTGAAGGTGGTAATATTTGCTGTATAGAATAGAATAGACCAGGTTGGAAGAGATCTTCAAGATCATCGCACCCAACCCATCATCCAACACCACCTAATCAACTAAACCATGCAACCAAGCACCCTATCAAGGCTCCTCCTAAACACCTCCAGTGATGGTGACTCGACCACCTCCCTGGGCAGACCATTCCAATGTGCAATCACTCTGTCTGTGAAGAATTTCTTCCAAACATCCAGTCTGAACCTCCCCTGGCACAGCTTGAGACTGTGTCCTCTTGTTCTGGTGCTGGTTGCCTGGGAGAAGAGACCAGCCCCCACCTGTCTACAACCTCTTTTCAGGTAGTTGTGGACAGCAATAAGGTCTCCTCTAAGCCTCCTCTTCTCCAGGCTGAGCAACCCCAGCTCCCTCAGCCTCTCCTCATAGGGCTTGTGCTCCAAACCTCTCACCACCTTTGTTGCCCTTCTCTGTACATGTTCCAGCAGATCAACATCTCTCCTAAACTGAGGGGCCCAGAACGGGACACAGGACTTCCCTGTACAGGGACACAATGACTTCCCTGCTCCTGCTGGCCACACTATTCCTGATACAAGCCAGGATGCCATTGGCCCTCTTGGCTGCCTGGGCACACTGCTGGCTCATGTTTAGGCTGCTATCAACCAGTACCCCCCGGTCCCTTTCTGCCTGGCTGCTATCCAGCCACTCTGACCCCAGCCTGTAGCACTGCATGGAGTTGTTGTGCCCAATGTGCAGAACCCAGCACTTAGATGTGCTCAATCTCATGCCGTTGGACTGTGCCCATCTCTCCAGCCTGTCAAGGTCCCTCTGCAGAGCCCTTTTGCCCTCTAACAGATCAACACCTGCCCCCAGCTTGGTGTCATCTGCCAATTTACTGATGATGGACTCAATGCCCTCATCCAGATCATCAATAAAGATATTAAAGAGCACAGGGCCCAGCACTGATCCTTGGGGCACACCACTAGTGACTGGCTGCCAGCTGGATGCGGCACCATTCACCATCATTCTCTGGGCTCAGCCCTCCAGCCAGTTCCTAACCCAGCACAGAGTGCTGCTGTCCAAGCCATGGGCTAATAGCTTGGCCAGGAGTTTGCTGTGGGGGACAGTGTCAAAGGCCTTGCTGAAGTCCAGGTAGACTACATCCACAGCCTTCCCCACATCCACCAGGCGGGTCACCTGATCATAGAAGGAGTTCAGGTTGGTCATGCAGAATCTGCTCTTCCTAAATCCATGCTGGCTGGGCCTGATCCCTTGGCCATCCTCTAAGTGCTGTGTGATTGCACTCAAGATGACCTGTTCCATAATCTTGCCTGGCACTGAGGTCAGGCTGACAGGCCTATAATTCCCTGGCTCCTCCAGCTGGCTCTTCTTGTGGATGGGCACAACGTTGGCCGTCTTCCAGTCATCTGGGACCTCTCCAGTGAGCCAGGACTGTTGAAAAATGATGGAGAGCGGCTTGGCCAGCTCATCTGATAGCTCTCTCAGCACCCTAGGATGGATCCTATCCAGTCCCCTGGACTTATGGGGATCCAAGCAGCTGAGAAAATCTCTAACTACTTCCTTCTGGATCACAGGGGACCTACACTGCTCCCTGACTCCATCTGCCAGCTCAGGAGGCCAGTTGTCCAGAAGAAATCCTTTTCAGAAAAACTGTTCACTAACTGACCATCCTTTTTTAATCTTTTTTTTTTTTTTTTCCTCCAAGGAAAAGTAGTTTGTGGAGGTATTAGATATCTTTGTCATTAACATGGCAACTTTGTTAAAAGGTACTGAATTTTGCATCAGAAAGAAACCAAAAAAAGAAAAAAAAAAATTAATGCTCCCAAAATGACAGTGGGGAGGTTTCAATGGAAACAAAACCAAAACTTATTTTTATTCTTTCAAAATTGTTAACAGAAAAAATATTAACTTCAAACCAATTAAAACTCTCTGGAATTAAAAAACAACACCCTAATTTAAAAAAAAAAAAAAAAAGAATAATTAATTATCAGAGTCTTTGCTTCAACTAAAGCCAAGCTATAATAAAAAATATTAATAATGATGGAGAATTTGTGTTATTCTGTATATGTCCTGAGCTACATATTTTAGGGAACTGAATTTGTGCAGATGCAAGAAGAAGATCACCAGCATATGTATTCTGCTCACACAAGATGCATACAGACCCAGTATTTTGGTTTGCTCCTGACACCTAGAATAATAGCTCACATCTTCTGCCAGAGATGAATGACTGTAAATGAGTGTTTAAGAGACTCAGCTTCATCATTGATTCCACAGTCTTTCTTTTTTTCCCCATTCAGTCTTCTCTACCAAACTCAAACTGCTCTCTAATTTCTGCCCCTTTCATCTCGTTTTGTAGCAGAAATACATCATCCAGTGTGGGCTTCTGAATTTATAAAATGTGTGATAGGTAGTCAGGTTTTCAGCAGTAGCATAGCTCTGGAACGCTGTGAAGCACTTAAAAAATCCAGCAGTAGCACAACACACTGTGGAGTGTAAAGAGTTATCTTTTGATTTGCTTCCATTATAATCATAACGACAGCCAAAATCAGCAACACGCTAATGCAGACCATTATCAGAGTGACTAAACAGAGAAATCTAGGAGATGGATAGGGAAACATGATGTCCTAGTAATGGGAGTCACATTCGCCTTGTGGTTTGGCATCTGTCCATAACTATGAAATCCTGGATTCCAACGGTGTTTTCATTTTGTGAAACTTTCTCCTTTTGCCACAACAGCAGTTCCCTTGGACTTTTTCTCCAGCTGAGTTGGAGGTACATTTTGGGATGTTTGTGTTTGCTAGCCTGATGATGTTTTGGTGTGTGTTGCCTATCACAGTGTGAGCAGTCCAAGAAGCAGAGAGCTCCTCCTGTCCTCCTGGGCTTCATTTAATATTTCTATTTCTCCTGTAGCGCTGGCAGACAGGGGTGAACATGACACATGAACCTAGTGCCTGTGGGATAGCTTTTTTTTTTAATTTCCTTTTTCTTGCCTCTAAGGAAGCATTTGTATCCATGTCTTATTTATTTATTCTCTTTCTGACTCTTGGTCAGTAGCTCTGAAAAGTGCAAGAGTTTTGCTATGTTCTTTTCCCAATTTCTACATGGTTTTCCTGCTTGAGGAACCAACATAAGAATGAAAGTGCTTGTAGGTTCCTTGTAAATCACATTTCCACGCCCTTTTGCGTATTACAAGTTCAGCCATCATTTCACAGGCCACACAAGTCTCAAAGATAATTTACAGTGCTAAAGAATGAAGACTTCTATTTTATGGCAGTTCACCTGAAGAATCCCTTATGAGTACATATGGTTTATGGGGAAAAAAGGGCCAGCCACATATGAAAAGGGGAACAAAGACATTCATAGCTGTGCAAGCTCTTTCCGTGAGATGTCATGACTATATTCTACCTGGTCACACTTCTCTAGAAGTTTCTACATTCTTTGCCCTTTCAAATTTTTGTTTCACAAGTTCATCTTTTTCTTCTTAGGCCTTGGAGCATTCTATTTCATCCCTCTCTTTTTGTGTGCTGCCAATATGAGAATCAGGCAGCCCTTACCACATTCTCTTGCAGGGCAACGGCAGATGCCTTTGCTAGCAGAAATTACTTTGGAATCACAAAGCTGGCACCTTACATGATAATGGGTCCCTTCCAAATGAGTGAAGTTCATTATTATTAATATCAGCCAGTGGTTCATTAGGTGTTTTTCAAAATCGAGAAAGTACTGAATGAAAAAGTAGGGGCAGAGGAGGGTTGGATCTAGAAAAAAAATAATATAATTAGTCTTAAAATTTGCTTATTACCAACTATTTTAATAAGCTGTCCTATTGCTGCCTGCTGAGCAGAATGAAAATGGTAGAAGCTCACAGGTATTTTCAGAGAACAGCACAGTGAGATGTTAAGAATATACATACTTCTGAAAAACATACAAAGCATAAAATGTTGGATCCTTTCCTGATGTCAAAACTTCACTGATGGCACCAGCAGTAGGTTTTTACCCTAAATGTCAGAATACTGCTTTGAATTTGTGTGGTAGTGGATCACTTCTTTTAAATGTAAATTCTGGGTAGAGAGTTCTTACACATACCTTTTGTAATGATTAATGTGTGCATTCATCTGCACTCAAGGTAAAAACCTTAGAAAAAAATAAAATTGGTGCTATTATATTCTTGTCCCAGTTTTAGCTGAGAGACAATTTCTATGTTGGTGTGTACAGCCTGTGTAACAGAGGTTTCACAGGCTGCATTCCTGGAGGTAGAACTGCAAGTCCAATGTCTTGAATTTGGGAGGATTTCTTCTGACTACTGCATGTTGAAATTCTGAAACTTGGCATCCAAAGCTTTTGATTTTCCTTATGAATATTAATTCTGTAGTAATGGTTCTCTGTGCTGCTTACAGAGGAGAGTTTGGGTTTATTTTATTCCATAAGTATTTTTTTCCCCTCCAGCTGGGAGGGGAAAAAAAAAAAAAAAGAAAGAAAAAAAAGGAACTACTTGGATATTTAATATGCAGGGAGATTTTCTTTCTCTTTATAAACAGAAGGGTCATCTATGTTTTCTGAGAATTCCCCAGTCTTACACGGGTTTTCAATCTACACGTTCTCAAAGAGGGAGGATGATTTAATAGCAAAATCTGGGTGATGTTTGTACTCATGTTGAAAATACTTACATATCTTTTCTTCAGCTATTGCCCCAAACAGCACAAGGGACAACAAACCTCTAACAAATCTCTACAGCAACAGGTAACTCTCAAAGTCTTTCACAGCAGGACTGTCTTAGAAGAGGAAAAATCATGGTTATGGGTTGGACAGAGAGCTCCTGAGAAGCTATCTTTTCTTTCAAAAGTCTGGATTTTCCTTTTATTTTGTACTACTGTTCAAATACACTGAAGAGCATCACTGTTCTGAAGAAAATCCTGAATAAGAGGTGTGTCCAAATGGAATAGCTATTGTGGAAGTTTACAACACAGCAAGTTCTGCAAATCACAAAAGCTGAACCCATTGTGCACAGCTAGCCAGGAGCCAAAACTGCTGTTTCTTTAGAAATGCTGACATTTCAAGGAGAAAATGCAATTCATGATGAGAACAAGATGCTAAAAATGTGACTTCTCCTCTAAAATTAAAATAGTTTGAAAGCATACTGGTGGAATAAACCGTTCAGAAGTTTTTATTTGACTTATGTGCTTCTTTCTAGTCATTTTGTTTCCATTCTTTATTTGACAAAAACTTTAAATGTCATCAAAAGTATGAACAGATGATTGGCATTAAAAAAGGAAATCTAAGCACATAATATACAATACATACCAAACAAATATGCAGTATAAACAAACACATAAATGCATATTTATATACACTGTGCCAGTCATTGTGTTTTCTAGAATGCTGTCTTTAAACTGACACAGATGGCATTGTTGTTTTGAGTTTTAGTATCATCATAGAATCATAGTATTATAAACTGGTTTGCATTGGAAGGGGCTTTGAAGGCCATCTAGTTCAAGTCTTCCTGCCGTGGGCAGGGACACCTTCCAATAGATGAGTTTGCTCCAAGCACCATCTAACATCTCTTTGAACAGTTCCAGGAAGATGGCATCTACAGCTTCTCTGAGCAACCTGTTGCAGAGTCTCACCATCCTTACAGTAAAGAATTTCTTCCTTACATCTTACCTAAATCTAGTCTCTTTCAGTTTGAAATCATTACCTCTTGTCCTGTCACTACAGACCCTGGTAAAAACATCTGCCTCATAGCCCCCTTAAAGTACAGAAAGGACACTATAAGGTCTCCTGGGAGCTTCCTCTTTTCCAGGCTGAAGTATTCTAACTTTCTTAGCCTGTCCTCATACAAGAGATGCTCTAGCATTCTGATCAACCTTGTAGTTCTCTTCTTAACCCAGCTGATCAGATCCATGCCTTTCTTACCATGTGGATCCCGGAGTCAAATAGAGCTCTCTGCTCCAGGTGGGGTTTCACAAGAGTGGAGTAGAGGGGAAGAATCAAATCCCTTAACCTGGCTCACACTTCTTTTAGAGTCATAGAATCATTTAATATTATTGAGTCCAACTGTTAAGCTATTACTGGTAAGTCCACCACTAAACCATGTCCCTGAACACCATATCTATGCATCCTTTAAATACCTCCAGGGATGTCAACTCAACCACTTACTTTCCCAGCTAGCCTGTTCCAATGTTTAACAACTGTTTCAGTGTGTGTGTTGGGGGGGGGGGAACTAAAAACCAAAACAAACAAACAAAAACAACCAACATTTGAATGTCCAATCCCAGCCTTCTCTGGTGCCACCTCCCTGAGGCCAGTGAGACTGCTTCCTCTTGTTTTATATCTTGTTACATGGGAGAAGAGACCAACCAGAATACAATTGGCTTTCTGGGCTGTGAGCACAAATTGCCAACCTCTATTCAGTTTCTCATCAGCAATACCCCCAAATCCTTCTCCACATGGGCACATCACTGGGCTCTCTACTTGTACAAACACATAAAATGGGTTGAGAACTGTGACAAAAGGTTTTTGGACTCTGAGAGTACATGGTATGGCACAGCATGCTTCTAACTGCTCTTGATCTCCATAACTGAATAACTGTATGTAAACAAACTGCCTTCAGTTTCAAACCATACTTTCTGACTTAGACCAAAACTCTTCCCCCAGCTTTATCAACATACAGACAGTTGAGGGATAGCACTGTGGCTTATGCTCCAATTCTTTTTAGTTTACTCATAGAAATATGGCCATAAAAACTATTCTAGGAGAGAAGGGTCCAAATCTCCTCCTAAAGATATAGTTTTGGAAAGTATAAATACATCTTGCAGCAGAAAAGATGGGCAAGAATTAGATGAAATCTGTCAAGAAGAGATGTGAGAAAGACCAGTGGAGCCTAAAGGTAGAATTTGAGCTTACCCATATGACTCAGGATAAATATTAATGAAACTATTTGGATTGGTCTGACAATAAAGAAGTGTGAGATAGCCACAGATGGCACTTGGACAGAGATCCAGAATTAGATTCCCAGACAAAACACTGAAAAAGAAAAGCTTCCAGCCTAACTGCATATTCACCCACCCTCCAGATATTAAATCAGCTTTTGTAAGGTTTACTCCTGCAAGCAATATTTAATCACAAACCAGTCTTGCTCTTTTCAGAGCATAAGGGCATGTATTAAAGCTACATGATCAGGTTTTTAGCTCCATTCTAATGACATATACAGCAATTTTGTGACATAGTCATTATCATATAGATACAGAACTCACACGAGGATAATTTACACCTCCCACTGCTGCTAGCAACCAGTTATGACAAGTTTCCTTGCCTTACTCCTCAGGTTTATAGCATAGCAACCATATTGAATGTTCTTCTCTTAAGGTGATGGTGATAAAGGAGAAGACAACAGCTGTATCCCATCTGATAGAAGTCATCATAACAATGGTGCCCTGGTATTATCTAAACCTCTGCAATTTCCCAAAGAAATAACCTTTTTTATTTTTTAAATCGGAGCAGAACTGATCTGAGCATGAAGTGTTCAGGAGTGCCAGATGTATGTAAAGATGCTATCAGCATAAATCTCCTTTAAAAAAAAATCATACAGGAGCTCAGGTTACCTGTAGGTACTTTCAAGTTTGGTTTGTACAGTATAGCACACAAAGAATTCAGTGACAGATCAAGTTAATCACTACTGTAACTTGTATAGAGACCAGTGCATGACTAATGATCACTAAGTTCAGAGCTTCTGTTAGGACAGCTTTACGACTGAAAGAGTAGAGGTAGAAACATTACTCTTAGTAACTACATCACTGTATCTTTCACTTGCATTCACAGATGGGTTTCTTTCTCATTTGCACCAGCATGTCTCTGGGGTTGGTCCAGTGAAGAGATAGTCCAAAGCTGATATGCAGCTGTGAAAGATATCGCTGCAATTTTTATCTATGTAATCAATTGCTACCATCAAAACCAAGTATTAGCAATATGTTGAAACTCATATGGAAGGTCAGCCTTTCCCAGCTGGCAAGCAAAAGAGTGTGGGATTGTGACAGAATATGCAACTATCACTGGGACATGTTTTTAGGCTGAAAGAAATTTTCCTACATGGCACAGAAGGCAAATGCGGGCCGAGTAATTTAAGTAAAGAGACAGAATGAAATGAAAAGGAAGAAGCACAAAGGTGAAGGGAACAGCAATCAAGAAAGTAAGAAAAGTATTTGTGATCAGATTTCACTTATTTTACAATGCTAATTTTCAAATTATTTTCTTCTCCCTTTATCACTTAAGTTTTATAAGACCTACAGTTGAGAACATGGTTTCTTTGGATTCCATGTACAATCTAAGGTACTTTAGTCACTTTATGCTCTTTCATTACTATTTTCATGATTATTTAGGACATGTGAGTGCCTAAAGTTACAAATGGGAAGAATCAGGCAAATGGTTTTAAATACATAGTCCTGCGTCTCACCATGAGACTGGAGAACATATTCTGTGCAGTATTCTGCTTTTTAATTTGAAGCAGAGAGCATCCAGCACCTTAATGATGGAGCTTCTTTGAAAACACAGCAGTAGGTCACATATATTCTGTATTCATCTACCCCAGAATCATTTACAATTCTTCCTTGCCTTAAGGATTCTCCTGCTTGTGTACAGAAAGGTGTAACTGTACTTTTTGTGGCATATTTCTTTGATACTTATTGTAGTATCAAATGGTTTTCAAACAGAGGAGAATACTGTGGTTCAATTTTTGTATCTACGAGTACTGCACCGTGACCCTGCTGAAACAGAAGACTGCTCCAGTGGAGTCAGAGAATTGAAAGGGACCTGCTGGAATAGCATTCCTTTGGGGTCTGGAGAAGATCCAGATTGGTGGTGCATGCATAAAACAACAAAAGTACCTGCACAAAACTAATGCACCATACAAAGGGGATTTCTGGCTCAGAGCAGGAGTAAAGACATTTTGAAATGGGGAGGAATGGAAAATGTAGCTGAGAAAGAAAGAGACCTTCCCAGCAGCCTACTAGCAACATCAAAGATACATTGAGGACTCTGTAGAAGCAACATAGCTTCCAGAGGTTCACTTTGTAACCAACAAGTGAGGCAGGAAGATTGATGGGGCCACAAAAAGTATTCCTTTGCCGGATAGTTGTAACAATTAAGCTTGATCTTGAACATAAAGTAGATCAAAGAGTTTGTCTGAATCCTTTTCTGGCTGAGCCTGAACCTACATTCTAGGGGAAAAAAAAATATCTGTCTTGATTTTTAAATCTGTGTCAATGATTGTTCACTTGTCACAAAGATTAATCACTGGCATTTAAAATGTGCACCCTGCTTGAGTTTTGAGTTTACTGAACTTCAACTTCCAGCAATTGGCTCCTGTCACTCCACCTTCTGCTAAACTGTAATCAAGCTTCCTTTAAGCTTCTTTATGAGAAATGAAACAGCTTTTTCTCCTCTCATGTTTCACACTACAGGACAGTTTCCAATCATTTAATCATACTCTCTCCCTCCTCAAATCAATACTGGTTTTGCCTTTGAACTGCAACTATTACAATCACTCACAATATACTACAGCCAGTTCCCCACTACAGTCCAGAGCAATAGTAATAAAGCCTTTCTGGTTCCACTCACATTCCCCAGTTTACAGAGTCTTTGGCATGAAACAGCTTTGCTTACTGCATGATTCTGAGATCTCACATTCACCTGATTGCCCATGAAATCTTTCCTCTGTCCTTAGAAGAGAGCCTTCTATCCACTCTCACAAAGATCCTTTATTTAGCTTTTTGTGTTGGACACACCAGTTCCATTTCTGCTGTGATTGGAAGAGACACTGTTACATTTTCCCATCATACCTGAAGACATCTGTTCTGCCTCAGTAAGCAGTTGCTTTTATGAGCCATGACAAATTCATTTTCTGGGCTCTCTAAGATTTTTGGGGCAAAAAGAAAGCCACGAAGCAGCATTCTTTGAAATAGTATATAGATGACAACGGAGATTGGAGTCAATACAGCTGACCAATATGATCGAGTATTGTTCCTTTATTGTTCCAGTATTGCAGGCCTATGGTGCAGGTCTACGGTGCGAGTATAGCACAGTAAAGCATAGAAGAAGAAGGGAAAGGAAAGGCAGAAGTGCCTAGCAAGGGAACTTCTGCAACTTAAATAAACTCGGAGTGCCTTGTTGGCATGACCTCATTGGTTCCCTATGAGTGACCACACATCACACTACTATAGATTATTGGTCCAACTACAGATGACACACGAGGTTTGTTCATGCAGGTGCATGTCCTGTTGTCCCAAGATAACTTTCTATGTTTATAGCTACTAGTGCCTTGTTTTAGTTACATGCTGCAGGGACAGCACTGTTTGGTACACTGCTAGCTGGCTCTGCACTTATGCTGAGCATGGCCTACCACCATGTCAGGCTCTAGGCCTGCACTGCCAGATTGCTCACACTGCTCATCGCTGGCATTGCCACAATAGTAGTCTGTCCCTCCACAACAGGCAAGGGTGGAGTACTTTAACTGCACACTCTACATACTCTAAAGAGTTGCATGCTTCAGAAAATGCATGCTTCATGAAAATTCCTTATCTTCCATCTCATCTCAATCCTTCTCCATCTTTATCAGTCTCTTAAAAATTACCAGACTGAGAGCTCTGATCTTTTCTAGAAATACTGAGACTAGTCAAGGTGTGTTCCTTAGTCTATCATTAGCCAAATACCACCCAACCTGTCCAAAAATTTTTTTAAAATAAATTAAAAAATTTAAAATTTGGGAAAAAATTCTGTGGATCATCTTATGTGGTGTGGTCACGATTCTATTTACAAACTGAAAGCATGCTACATGCTGAATTTTACCCTATTTCTCCCCCATTTTGTACATTTTCTTCTTTGAAATCCAAAAAAACTCTATGCATGTCATTATAATGACTGTTACTAAATGCAGATTGACTTCATAATTTATACAGTGGACTACCAGATGAGCAACATGATCATAGGCCACAAACACTGCTTTAACTGTTTAGGGGCTTTGCAAATCCTTGCTCTCTGGAAGCAGCTTTTGGATCTACTGTGCTCCTTTTTGTAGCATGGAAGACAGAATAAGACTTGAGAGAGTATATTAACCTCATTGATGAAAAAACACTGACCAGGTAATTTATAATGTGTTTCTTAACCTACATCTTCCCAAGTGGTTGTGGTTTTTGGTTTGGTTTGGTTTGGGTTTTTTTTTTCTCCTGCTCCAGGAAGGCATGTGTTCCTTACTGAAGGTAACACAGGGCTATACCTCAGTAAGAGAGAAGCAAAATAGCTTTGTTAAGAGCAGTTAACTACTATGATTTAGCCCATCTGGAGATTGCATCCATTATGGCATATCTGAGTATTTAATCTCAAACCATTTGACTGAAAGTTGGCGTATATTTGTGCATGGGTATGCATGCATCCGTTAGAGTGCGCAGATGTCTACATGCGTATGTAAGCTGGAATCTGAAATATAAAAGGAGAGTAAAATATATTACAATCGTACATGGATAACTGAACTCACTAAGAAGACTTCCTTCAAACCTATGTCCCCAAATTACCTATAAGCAAAAACCACAAGTATTAAAACTTTCAGCACAAAGGTAATTTAGACCTAAAGAAACTCATAAGCCACTGCAAATTACAGCATGGCAAGAAAATACTCCTGCGAGAGAAATCCAATTTCACCTGGCTTTGACACTGAATTACCCTCAGAACTGACTTCAAATACCATATATATTAAAATATATATATATATATAAATAAAAATGCTGATAATTACAACCAGAAAGAACTTAAATAATTTAGATTTTAATGATTTTAAAAGTAGACACTGTCAAGGAAACAGCTGGGAATAATGTTAACAAGAAACCACATTTACAAGGATGACCTTTCATCGTGGATCAAATTGAATCAATTAGTGTTAGACTTAACTAGATATTTCTAAATCCAGAGGCAATTTTGGTTCATGGGTGAATGGAGTGCACTCCATGAATAAGTTGCCTTCATTTTGATTTTGTGTATTTGAAATACAATTGAATTGACACATGCATCATGAAATCCGCTGTTTTTTCTAAACATACTAGCTTCCAAATGCATCCATTTTTTTAACTTTACTGAATATTGATGCTCTATGTAATTATAGTCCATGAATTCTAATTCTAATTTTTATCTATAAAATTGCCATGAAGAAATATTCATTGGGTATGTTATTTTCTTCTTCTCTTATTTATGTTTTGTCCCTCTTGCTGTTGCAGTTTTGCCATTTTTTCTTTTGATGATGAATGTGTTATACAGCAGACAAAGAGGGAAATCTGTTGTTGTCTTAACAGCACTTTTAAACAATGCAGTAGCTAAATTGCCTGATGTTGGCTAAATTGTTGCCTGATGTTGAGGCGCTGTAAAATTGTGTGTAGAGCCTATTACATGCACATCCTTCTTTTTGTATGTTTGCATGGCATTGGATCCAAATTTTGTTGAAATCAGTGCAAACTACATTTCGATTCATGGTCACATTGCTAGTAAATGTCTACCTCCAGATAATTCAGCACTCATAGATAATGTAATTTGTAGATCATGTAAAGATCAGCCACAGTTTAGGACTTCCACCCCCATCATATGACTTTCCACATCTAATGATAGAAAAAGAAGGCAAAGCAGAGGACTGGATGGTAAATATTGGGCATGCTGTTCTTGCTGTGATCTCTGCACAGTTTGTTCTCCAAGCATGAGTTTTACTTACTGACAGTCAAAACAGCTTTCATTTATCATGACCTCTTGAAATTCCAAAAAAAAAAAAAAAAAAAAAGGAAAAGAAAGGCTACAGACTTTCAACCTAATGATCTGCGCAACCTATCCATACATCCAAGATGAGCTGTCATTTAGACATAGTAGTATTGAGCTGCGCACCACTGATCTGCATCAGCAGAGTGCATTATCCACAAATGTCTTTCATGTTTACTGGGAACACACGCTCCATCCCTCAGTCCTGAATTTGCTTCTTTCCCCCCTTGCCTTCCTATTTTCCCTTTAATCCTCTATTTGAATTTTTTTTAATTAGTTGTTGAGCTGGTGACCTTGAAATATAGCAGTCCAGGAGTGGTGGTTGAAAGAACGAAATCTGGAGGTACTGGGGGAGAAAGAACAGATAACAACAGTTACACTCCACTCGTGGAGTCTGGCTGTTATCAGTGGATGTGTTAGTGAGCTTTTATGAATAACAAGTTTGAAAGGCATCAAGAAATATCATGCACTGGAACTAGATTTGATGAGGTTCTGTACACAGCTAAGTAAAAATGAAAGATGTGCACCCATGAGGATACTTATGATTAGAATAGCTAGAAAAACATGATATAAAAATGCAAATACCAAGCACACATATGCTGTACTAAATAAACTTTGTAGTTTCCCACTGATTTAGGGAACTATTTTTTGCAGGTCATTGACCATGGTCTTAACATGCTTCAGATTTGCTGTAGTCATTATTTAAGACTTTCTTGAATGTTTTTAGGCACATTGTTATTTCAGTTTAAAGCATTAGTCAGTGTCTAATGCTAACCATCATATAGCATTTATTTACACAAAGTCCTTGCTGGCCTCATTTGAAAGGAGCTTTTATAAAAGTATTGGAGTGAAAATATTATTTCAGTTATTCTTAAATTTGTGAAATACAGGCATAATTAATAAGTGCTTTTGGCAGGGGGAGTTGGACCCGATGATCTCTTGAGGTGCCTTCCAACCTCTAATATACTGTGATACTGTGAAACCAAGAAAGTGATATGCCAGATTCACAGCATCTGCCTAGAACCCCTTCATCCTACATGGGCTCAACCTCCTGAGCCTTTTCTCTTCCCAGTACCTCACAGTACTCCTCAGCATATGCCTCTTCTTGAACCATTTTAAGAACAGTCTCATAAAAAAGTGAAAAAATCACCCGAGTCCTGTTTTATGGGGAAAAATATTTGGTATTTGGTCTTTCTAGATTCATGTTGCAAAGGATTCCTGAAAACGTCAAGAGGACATAGTGTGCATTGGTGCAGGATCTGTAAGTTCCTCTTTGTGTTGTTAGTTTCCATCTTGTACTCAGGAAATTGGGAGCACAGAAAGAGGCTCATTGTCTCTCATATTTCATGTCTTCTGGATTACACCTCTGGGTGCCCTCTAGTTCCCATACTGAAGACGAGAGAAGGTCTTATGAAGCAACTGCCTGATAAGGTCTAGAGATAAAGTCTTGTTACAGGACTGAAGGAAGAGGATGTTATGTTTCAGGGGTAATGGCAAAAATGCCTTTCTGTTTATTCTGTTGAGGGTAGCAAGGTAAATGTAAAGATGTAAAAAAAAAATGGAACTAGCATGCTGCTGTTTAAACTCATTCATTTATGCCATGGGCTCTCTGTCTCATCTGTTCAACCAACAGATTACGTAGGGGAGAATTGCCTGCCGAAAGGTTGACATGAGGCATAAGCTTCCCTTATTCCATGTTGCAGTTAGCATGGTGTATGAAGGAAATGGGGACCTTAGTAGTTGGCTCCATCAGCTCAGATTTGCGATAGCTCCTTTGACATCACTGGAAGACTTTGCCTTTAAAGCAGTGAAGAGCAGAATTTAGCTTGAGGCCTCACTGTCTGTCCTTTTCACTGCATAAACTCACTAGAGTGACTTCTCTGTGGCTCGTGTGTGTCTGTATAGGAGGAACATTAAGGGGAAGGATGAATGAGACTGTACTTGCAAAAAGCTGTGCAAAATGAAAAAACTTTCTTTGTAGCCTCGATTTTACTTTCTATGAGGCAGCACTCAGTGTTTGTAGTAGAAAAGATCTCATGATTTAGAGGGCTAGTGGCACAGTGTAGACTTATTTTTTTAAATGAGTCAATTCATAAGACAAGTCCTTTTTCATGTGCTAGAATATTAAGCATTTAGTAGAGAATGGAGAAATATCAGATAGGCACTAATAGCCTTTGTTATCAATTACTTATAAGTAACACTTATGAATCCAAATTAGCATCAGAAACTAATGAATTCATCCTTGTCATGAATGAGTTTTATTAATAAATATGGTCTGTACATAGCTAAACAACACAAGGTAACTATAACTTAGCAAGCAAAAGAGTGGATACTGTGAGATTCTGGGTCTGACCCTGCTCCTATTGAAGTTAATCAAAAAGGCTCCTGATACCCTTCAATAAGAGAAAGTGTGGCAGTGTCTTCCATCATGAAGAGAAGAGATAATACTTTTTAATAACTTTGACCCAGCCTTTTGTGACAGATGAAAGACAAAGAAGGGTATACTTATTCAGTGGAAGCTGACAAAGAGCTGACTAGAGACTATCAGATATGTGTGAGAGGTTTAGATGCTATACTGTAGACATTAGATTTTAGACACCCTTGAAGCAGCCTTATAAAGATCAAGAGTGAAACCCACATAACCAGTCAGCTGTTTATGCTTAGGGTAATAATTAAAGGATACCTGTAGAATAAAAATATGCATTTGTTTGGAAAGCAATTACTGGGTATTTACATGGGTCTTTCTGGTTTAGTTCTTGATTTTTAACCAAACCATCTTTTAAAGAGATTGTATAATAATAGCATAATCAGTAACTGATGTTTTAATACCATGACACATCTCAGGAGACAAAATTGTGAACAGGTTTTGTCTTTCCTAACCTTTTATCAGTTAGCAAAATAGTCATTATCTTATTCCTGTTTTGCTATTGATCTGAAAGGATTGTGTGGGAAGGGACCTGGCCTAGGGAGTTAAGATTTCTCTGCTTGTGGGGGGTAGGGGGTGAAAATGTCTTTTGTGTTTCTTTCATTTGTTGTCTTATGCTGTGCACCTGCAGTTTGTTGGGAAGTAAGACCAGCAGCAAATCCTAGGTGCGAGTTAGGAGTGTATGCCAAGTCTGTTGTCAAGATAATGTACCAAAGATTAGGGCATTCCAGTGCATAAATATATAGCTATCCTCAGTGCTGTCTAACTGCTGTGTTTCCACTGGATCAATCTTAGGATCTGTCTTAATGTTTTATTATGGAGCTGAAAGATAAGGCAATGAGAAAGGTAACACTGATGACATTTTAAAGTAGAACTATTTCCCTGCACTTAATCTCGTCTAGTTTTAAAACTACTACCAGAACTCTGCTGCACCATATCCCCAGGGCCAGCAGAGGCAAACTGCCTAACTCATGTTTAAATTCATTGAACCATGGAAATTTGCACTGGCTGCAAAGTAAAGCCTGAACTGCTTGTGTCGTTAATCAAAAACACACAAGAAACACAGCACTAATAGAGGTAGGAATTGGCAGGTGCCGATGCAGTTTAGTATTTATGTAAACAGCTTTTATTCATGATGTAGTTATTTTTGATCCATATAGACCTTTTAAAATCCATTTGAAACGCAGAAGCAAACCCACTCCAGGTTGGTGGAACCCCAGGCAGGCTCAGCACGGTTCCCATTTTTCCTTCTCTGTAGTAGGATCTAGGTCAGAAACTCAGAATCACAGAATCACCAAGGTTGGAAGAGACCTCAAAGATCATCAAGTCCAACGTGTCACCACAGACCTCATGACTAAACCATGGCACCAAGTGCCATGTCCAATCCCCTCTTGAACACCTCCAGGGATGGTAACTCCACCACCTCCCTGGGCAGCCCATTCCAATGGCGAAGGTCTCTCTGAAGAACTTTCTCCTCACCTTGAGCCTAAACTTCCCCTGGCGCAGCTTGAGACTGTGTCCTCTTGTTCTGGTGCTGGTTGCCTGGGAGAAGAGACCAAGTCCCACCTGGCTACAACCTCCTTTCAGGTAGTTGCAGACAGCAATAAGGTCTCCTCTGAACCTCCTCTTCTCCAGGCTAAGCAACCCCAGCTCCCTCAGCCTCTCCTCATAGGCCTTGTGCTCCAAACCCTTCCCCAGCTTTGTTGCCCTTCTCTGGACATGTTCCAGCAACTCAACATCTTTCCTGAATTGAGGGGCCCCGAACTGGACACAGGACTCAAGGTGTGGCCTAACCAGTGCTGAGTACAGGGACACAATGACTTCCCTGCTCCTGCTGGCCACACTGTTCCTGATACAGTTCAGGATGCCATTGGCCCTCTTGGCTGCCTGGGCACACTTCTGGCTCATGTTCAGGCGGCTGTCAATCAGCACCCCCAGGTCCCTTTCTGTTTGGCAGCTCTCCAGCCACTCTGACCCCAGCCTGTAGTGCTGCATGGGGTTGTTGTGGCCAAAGTGCAGCACCCGGCATTTAGATTTGTTAAATGTCATCTTGTTGGACTCTGCCCATCTGTCCAGTCAGTTGAGGTCCCTCTGCAGAGCCCTTCTACCCTCTAAGAGATTAACATCTTCTCCCAACTTGGTGTCATCTGCAAATTTGCTAGTGACTGACTCAATCCCCTCATCCAGATCATCGATGAAGATATTAAAGAGGATGGGGCCCAGAACTGATCCCTGGGGTCAGCCCTAGTGACTAGTAACTCTCAGAACCCCAGCCATGGAAGCTATATCCCCTGTGGAGACAAAGGGATTCTTCAAGAGATGCATGCTTCAGGATTCTCTTTTGTTTCCCTGAGTTGTTGAGGTGCTCCTTATATTCTTAATTTTCCCAGGAAATGGTCCCTGCTCTTTTTACTGCTTCCATAGCAAAGTCCATGTGCTATGCTATATAATAGCATTGTGGGGTCTTGTCCCCAAGATATCACTTTGTCCATGTCACTCAAAGAGTAAGGGAAGCCAACGAAAGAATGAGGCTTTGGGTTTAAGTAAATGCCAACTAGATTTAGGAAAGCACACAAAATCAGGGCTGCAAGAAGGATATAAATATGGATTGGGTGCTTTGCAGACAAACCCAGAAAGTTCATACTGTATGAAAGAATGGCATGAAAAAACTTACAGAAGTGATATTATGGGCTCTCCTTTAATTACACAAATACTATATACTTGGACTACAAATTTGTGAAACAACTCCGATAAAAACTCATAAGCTTTCAATGTTTCAGTCCATCTCATCCCTAGAACTGGCTGACCTGGTATTCACCATTCCTGTCATGGCAACCTCTACACCCTCTTCCCTTTATTTTCAGTGCCTGTATGAAGGCAAATACTGTTCTTGAATACTGTTGCAGGGTTATCACAGGACCTTGACTGTCTCTTTGCCTCTTTATCTTGCCATCTACAAACATGCCAATTAATGCTTTGTTTTGTAATTAGTTTCTGCTTTCTCATTTAAATCCTCTTGGTTTTCAGAAAACCTGACTCACATTGCTCTATCAAAAAAACTTTTCAATATTTCTTCTGAAGTACTGTAACTCTTTTTGTTTTTCTGTGCTCCAGGTTTTGAGGTTTTCCCCTACCCGTTGAAGAGGAATCTATTAATCATAGCTTTTCTTTTTCAAGTAATTATGTTATTGCAATGATTTGTTCAGTTAACATTTCAATAGTCAGCAGTTTGTTCTCAGTGAGATCTAGTGCTGGATTTATTGCACAATGTGTGATGAGAACAATCAAACATTTTAAAATTGCAAAAATTACAATATTTTGTATTTATTTTACATCAGGTCATGCATGCAATTTTCCTTGGGAGAAAAAAAGCCAAAAGAGAGTGCTTTCTGTATCAAGGACACGAATCTAGAACTTTTAAGGAGCTGCAAAATTATCAAGAAATCAAAATTCTGAAATAGTTAACCCTTTTTCAAGGCAAATCAACTCAGTGAAAGCCAAATGCTTGATTTAAATCTCAAATTAACCCATCAGTCACTGTGGTAACTTTATCCACAATCTCATTGTGTGTGCTATTGCTGCAGAATACGGAAACAATATGAAAATAGGCCTGACATCAAACTGAGTCTCTGCTCTTAAATCTGCATGGATGGAAAAGAGGAATTAAGTTCCTTTACATGTACCATGACTAATACAAGATACTCTAAATTGTGCCAGGTTTAACAAGGCCAAGTGCCAGGTCCTGCACTTGGGTCGTAACAACCCTGTGCAATGCTACAGGCCTGGGGCAGAGTGGCTGGAAAGCTGCCCAGCGGAAAAGAACCTGGGGGTGTTGGTCTACAGCTAGCTGAATATGAGCCATCAATGTGCCCAGCTGGCTAACAGCATCCCGGCCTGCATGAGGCCAGTAGGAGCAGGGAAGCGATCGTAACCTTGTACTCACCACTGGTGAGGCCACATCTTGAATGCTGTGTTCAGTTTTGGGCCTTTCACTACAAGAAGAACATTGAGGTTGGAGTGTGTCCCAAGAATGCAACAAAGCTGGTGTTAAGAGCACACGTAGAGCTGTTAAACCTGGTGAAGAGGAAGCTCAGGGGAGACATTATCACTCTCCACAACTACCTGAAAGGAGGTTGTTGCAAAGTGGTGTCTGTCTCTTCTCACAGGTAACCAATGATAGAACAAGAGGAAATTACCTTAAGGTGAACCAGAGGTCATTTAAATTGAATATTAGGAAAAATTTATTTACTTAAAGAGTGGTCAAGCATTGGAACAGGCTGGCCAGGTGTGGGGGGGTGGTGGTGGTGTTTCCTCCCCTGGGAAACTGACTTGGTCTGTTCCACTTTCCCCCCCTCCTTGTCCAGCAGGGGTATAAGAGGGAGGGGAATTGTGGCCATCACCCTCTTTCCTGCTGCTTCCACACTTTGGAAAAGTCTGGTTCTGTATCTCATAGGTTTTTTTTTCCTTTTCCTTTCCTTCTCCCACCCATCCTTGTTCCTTACCCTTGTGAACCCTGCCTGTCATTGTTACATAAATATATATATATATATATATACTTAACTTAACTTAACTTAACCAGGTTGGAAGAGACCTTCGAGATCATCATGTCCAACCTATCATCCAACACCACCTAATCAACTAAACCATACAACCAAGCATCCTGTCAAGCCTCGCCCTGAACACCCCCAGCGACGGCGACCCCACCACCTCCTCAGGCAGCCCATTCCAGTGGGCAATCACTCTCTCTGTGTAAAACTTCCTCCTAACCTCCAGCCTAAACCTCCCCTGACGCAGCCTGAGACCGTGTCCTCTTGTTCTGGTACTGGTTGCCTGGGAGAAGAGACCAACCTCTGCCTCACTACAACCCCCCTTCAGGTAGCTGTAGAGAGCAATAAGGTCACCCCTGAGTCTCCTCTTCTCCAGACTAAGCAACCCCAGCTCCCTCAATCTCTCCTCATAGGGCTTGTGTTCCAAGCCCCTCACCAACTTTGTTTAAAGAAAAATTCTTTGCCTCTCTACTTCCAAGCTGAACCCAAATTATTTCTTGGTGGATTTGCTTCCCTCCCTTCCTTCTCTCTCTCTGTTGGGGAAGGGGATTCTCAGCCTTGCCCCTGTCTGAGCTTTTAAGCCCCAGTTAAGGCTCAAACCACCACACCAGGGAAGTGGTTGAGTCACCATCTGTGGAAGTATTTAAAAGACATGTAGATGTAGTGCTTCGGGACATGGTTTAGTGGGGGACTTGGCAGTGCTAGGTTAACATTTGGACTTGATGATCTTAAGGGTCTTTTCCAATATAAGTGATTCCATGACTCTATGACTCTTTACTGGGCATTCCAGTCACAGCAGTTGTGTTCAATTTGTCTGGAACCACATTTTAAAACCTTTGCTGTGGGTTTTAGCATTCTGGAGTCTTATTAATAACTCATAAGATTATCCCACTCATCGATAAGTTTTGAATTGAAGATACAGACTTAATTTCCTATATGTACTAAGAATGGAAGGGTTGAATGGTTTCTTGTTGTCCTCACAAGCTCAATGCCTTTTTTTTTCTTTTTCTTTTTCTTTTTTTTTTTTTTTGTTTCATATGAAATATGAAAAACTAATATCACAGAATTAACTTGAAAATCCTTTTCTGAATAATTCATTCTGGAATGCATGGCTGACTCATAGCGAGGCTTTGCAGCTGCAAGAAACTTTCAGGCCTAAATTGCTCTGAACATATTTACATTTCCTTTGATTATTACCATGATGGACGGGTTTCACACTGGTTTGTGCCAACAAAAAGTAGCTGTGCAAAAGTACTCTCAATATGCTTAATGTTGTGTTAACTACAAGTTTTCTTCTGCTGAAAGCTTTATTTTTTACTGTCAAACTCAAGGAAGGGAGAAGAATTTTCTTGTTGTTACTAAAGCAGCTATCTCTACCCACCATTTTCTCCACATTAGAGCATTTTCAAACCTCTTTTTAACATGTCTTTGATTTAAAATGTTTATTTCTAGTCTGTGTAGGTATCTTGTAATTCTTGTGCAGAAGAAAAATAAATTTATGGTTCAAATCACTTTAGCAGAGACAAGTAGAAGATTTTAGAAGTACAGTTTGTTATAATTTGATAAGCAAATCAATGTGCCATATCAAGAGTTATCTCCCCAGAGCTGTGCTCTGAAATGGTGTTAGTCATTTTAAATGCCTGCTGAGAAGCACCTAAACCAGCTTAAAACCTGACATTTGAAATCTCACATGTTTAGAATCATAGAATGGTCCAGGCTGGAAGGGACCTCCAAAGGCCATCCAGTCCGACCTCCCCACAGTCAGCAGGGACATCCCCAACTAGACCAGGCTGCCTAGGGCCTCGTCGAACCTTACCTTGAATATCTCTAGGGATGGGGGGGCCTCAACCACCTCCCTGGGCAACCTGTTCCAGTGTTCCATTACCCTCATAGTGAAGAACTTCCTGATATCCAATCTAAATCTGCCCTTCTCCAGTTTGAAACCATTGCCCCTCATCCTGTCACCACAGGCCCTTCTAGGCAGTCTCTCTCCATCCTTCCTGTAGGCCTTCTTCAAGTACTGGAAGACTGCTATTAGGTCTCCCTGAAGCCGCCTCTTCTTCAGGCTGAAAAAAACCCAGTTCCCTCAACCTGTACTCATAGCAGAGGTGCTCCAACCCCCTGATTATTTTCGTGGCCCTCCTCTGGACCCACTCCATCAGGTCTGTGTTCTTCCTGTATTGAGGGATCCAGATCTGGACACAGTATTCCAGGTGAAGTCTCACCAGAACAGAGTAAAGTGGCAGAATCACCTCTCTGAATCTGCTGGCCACACTTCTTTTAATGCAGCCCAGGATATGATTTGCCTTCTGGGCTGCAAGCTCACACTGCCTGCTCACATCCAGCTTCTCATCCATCAGCACCCCTACAGGGCTCTTTTTAACACCTCATCCACCAGTCTGTATTGACAGTGAGGATTGTTCCAGCCCAGGTGCAGAATCCTGCACTTGCTCTTGTTGGACTTCATGAGGTTCACCTGGGCCCACCTCTGCAGCTTGTCCAGGTCCCTCTGGATGACATCCCATCCCTTTGGTGTGTCAACACCACCACACAGCTTGGTGTCCTCTCTTTCTCAGCATCTGTCTCTTTGCTGCATCTTAATGCATCCTGTAAACAAACTGCTGCTCTCTGCATAGATCACACTCCTCCAAATCATACACATTTAAGTAGAATGTGACATCTCACAAGTTACTGGTGCAGGCAACAAAAACCCTGTCAAGGGACTGTGAGGTATGAAGGTGAGTGGTAATATATATTAACATTAGCTTTTTTAAGTTCCCTCATGAATTAATGGGTATTAGCTGCAGTATCATCCTCTAATTATCACATATTTATTAAAGGCACTGTGGGCTGTGATGTGGCTCACACAGAAGCATAGCTTATAAACTAGCTATAGGCTACACTAGAAAAATTACTTCTGGGTCTGGGTAGCTGAACAGTTATCAGAGGGACTTGGATGCCTTGTGCAATGTGGGCTGCGCTGCTGTGGTGGGCTGAAAATTCCCCCCCAACATTAAATTTGCCAGACCGGCTCAGCTGGAAGCAAATGAAAACTGTATTTACAAGCAAAACTACAATCTACAATGAAATGCAATGAGCGTGTACAAAATATACAGTATTTACAATATTTACAATTTATAAACAGCAAAAGGATCCCCCTGGCCAAAGACCAGGGAAACTGCAACAGCTTCTCCCTCCCTGCCTCTTTCCCTAGCCCCCTGTACACAAAAGGACAAGATAAAAGAAACCAGAGAGAAGCTGTTGTTAATACCAGTCACAACAAAAAGCGATGCAGTCAAGGTCAGTAAAAGCAGAAGCATCAGCCAGAAATGAACAAGAAAAAAGAGAGAGAGATTGTTTTTCACAAGTAGTTTAAGTCCATTATCTTTCAATGGGATTGTTTAGAATTATCATTATTTTCCTTTTTACACCCAATAGTAATTTATTTACATTTCTGTTCAAGATCAGTGAAAAAAAATTTAAAGTCATAGCCCAAAACTACCACAGCTGCACAAGGGGTGTTGGGAATATTGAGGAGGCCTAGAAGGAGGTTCTGATTTTCTCTTACCTTGAGCAATCTGCAGGCCAGGCAGCATGTGGTAACCCACCCCAGACCAACCTGGCTCTTCCCTCCTGCTATCCATGCATGAGCATAGTGTCTACTCTGTTCACTGTCATGTAGGAGAGCAAAGGCTGAGCCTGGATATCTCTGCTTTCACAACAATGCCATTTACTAGGTCTGTGTAATTAAAAGCTAAGTTAGGTCTACCCATAATCTTTAGGTCCAGCTTCTTTGGAAGCCCTTCCTGGAACAAGGTCTCCCTGTCACCTGGACAGAACAAAAGGGAATCTCATGAACAGACTGGACAACAAGGACTAAACTGAGTCTCAGTGACTGATGAGGAGTGGGTTAAAATAGACTACAGGAATGATTATGGAGGCTTGAACATAAAAACTTTAATTAACACCAATTTCTTGTTTGTCGTTGCAAAATGCAGTAGTTCAGTACTGAGTCAAACCAAGCAAGACACTCTTACCTTGAAAATCTGAACTTTCAAAGAAGCTACACCCTGCAAATGTCAGCCAGATAGCACAGGGTTGATGGGTAAGGTAGGGAGCAGGAGAAGTTTGTCACAACTAGTCAGGAGCTGAAACAACCCACTGGTGGCAGTGGCAGCTGTCCCTTCCCACTTGTATGGAGCCAAAAAAATATCTGACTCAAGCTTGTAGCAAACATATCCTAACTTTCTGCACACTTGTGTGTTCTTCCAAAACACCAGACATAACACAAAAGTGAATTCTCAGGCTGGAAAACAGACACCAGCAACTGTTCTTGTTTGTGAGCAGCTGCATAAATATGTTTACGGAGAAATAGGAGAGAGGAGATGCAACCCATAAAACTTTGGAAGCCATATTAGAGAAATCCTTGTGCAAAGCACTACCTAGACTTCAGAAAATGATCACGAAATAGCAAAAATCCTAATTAGGCTGAAATACTGTCCCAATAAAGAGGTTCTTACATCAGATGTGCTTTCATGAGTACTGATAGCCATAGAAAGCAAGAAGCTGCAGAAGAGTTTGAAGTAAATGTGATTTAAGTGCTACCTATTACTGATATAAAATTTGACATGTTTAAGCAAGAAATGTAAAATGACCCAACTTCACAGCAGCTCGAGAGAGATATCTTAGAGCGTGGCTAACAAAAAGAAGCTTGAGCACTGCCAACTATAAAAAAGGCATTGGGATGATGCAGATTAAATACCTCTACATGATCCGAGTTTTTATTAGACAAAAGATTGCCACAATAGGATATGATAAAAGGTCAGTAATGTGGTGCAAAACCCACATGGGATATTGAATAGAGCGGAGCTCACAGTATCTGGTATTGGTCACAGAAAGGATCCTGCACAGAAATCCATTCAAGCACAAACAGCACTGCTGGTGATAAGATACTGACGTGTGAAACCTATAGTACATTCTATGCACAAGCTGTGCCAGGGGAGGTTTAGACTCGAGGTGAGGAAAAAGTTCTTCACTGAGCAAGTCGTTCGTCATTGGAATGGGCTGCCCAGGGAGGTGGTGGAGTCGCCGTCCCTGGAGGTGTTCAAGGGGAGATTGGACGTGGCACTTGGTGCCATGGTCTAGTTGTGAGGTCTGTTGGAACAGGTTGGACTTGATGATCCTTGGGGTCTCTTCCAACCTTAGTTACTGTGATACTGTGACACTGATACTGTGATACATTCAGGGAAAACATGTTAGAAAGCCAGTGACACTGTCCTTAATTCCTTATTACCTTGAGGGCATGGATGACACACTCTGAATTAAAAAATTAATGTCCTGATTTCTTGAATCCATAGTAAGGGAGACTAACAACATGTTAACTGAGCTGATCAGTTTCAGAATTTAGAAGGAAAAGGAAAAAATAAAAACCTTTACCCTCACCTCTAAATAAACTAAAGATAAGCAGTCCTGAAATCATGGCACAAGAGCACTGTGCCAGACAGTGGTAATAAAGGATGTGAATCACAAATATCCACATGCTTGAAGTGGGAAAGTATTGAATTTTAGCCAGCAAATACCAGCACCACATATTGAGGATGGAGCTTGTCAGGTCCACCTCAAGGCTAACAGAAGGACACTGAAACAAAACCAAGAGGAGGTTGCGATCCTTTTTCTGTAACCAAATACATTTCAGCAGTGCTTCTCGGGGCTGGAGCCAGCTGTACTAAAGAAACAGTGTGCTCGCCTCTGGAAAGGAGGGCTGACTGCAAGTTAACAAGCACACAGTTAGAGACATAGAGCATTTCAAACTGCTTGCTCTGAGGCCATCTCAATGTCTGTAATGCAAACCTGAGAACAGTTTTACCAGGGATCTTAGTATGTGGCGCCATGTGAGTCAATCCTGCCTCTCTCCCTGTCCCAGCTACCACAGCACATGCCTAGAGGCATAGAAAATGAAAGAACACTAGCTACACTAGAGTTATGCAGTTTTTAATTGAGCTCAGGAAGAGTAATAAAATTGCAAGTAAGGCTGCACAGGCAATTTTTATTCGGGTATCACAGGTTTCATTAACACTCCCTGGCCCCAACACTGCACAAAAGGTTGCACCAATAGCAGGTGCAGCTCTGGGGAGAGCTGGTGTGGGTCAAACTCAGAACTGACTCCTTTTAAATTCAGTTGTTCCCTTCAGTTGGCAGTGGAAAAACTGAAGCTATGGAAAACTGCAGTGTGCAGTGTGGAGGAGACTTGATGGGGTGCTTGGTGCCATGGTTTAGTTGTTTAGGTGGGTTGGATTGGTTGAGGGGTTGGACGTGATGATCTTGAAGGTCTCTTCCAACCTGGCTTTTTTATTATTATTATTATTATCATCATCATCATCATTATCATTATTATCATCATTATTATCATTCCCATTATTATTATTATCAGTATCATTATATTCTAATCTGGTCAGAAGACTAAAGACAAAATCACTGTATTTCCAAAATGGGGAGCATCTGTGAGCTTCAAGAAATTAAAGTATGATGGCACTTTATTATGCCTTTTGGTTTTATAGATATCTAGATCTGACAAAAGAGATCAGATTATTTTTTTATTATTCTTATTATGTTTTGATCTGATAAACCTCCTATCACAGATCCTGTTGTACTAGTCCCTTTTTCTGCTTTTTCCACATGCAAATATTTGCTTTGATGAAAGGTAGCTTTTGTATCATTGTACCTATAACTATTCTGGAGAAATCAAATTATTTCCATTATTCTGGTTGCACACACACTGGAACTAACCAAGACCCTGATCATCACTGTAGATGTTCATATTATTTTTAATTCATTTTGAAGCCTTAAAATCCTATTTTTATCCTTCTTTTTATATATATTAGGCAGTTTAGTTTGGGCAAACTCAAAGAGAATTCCTAATAATCTCCTGCATGAGGCATCACAGCATCTGTGAATTCGGTTGTGCCATAAGATTGGAGCTATGAAAATCCCTAATCAGGTTAATGAGGTACTAAAGACACAGAAAATATTTCTGAAACCAACAACAAAGTCATCCCTCTCCAAGGATAATGAAATAAATGTCAGAAGTTTCAAGCAAGTAGTCACGATAACAGAAAACATGCTGCTCAAGTGACTTGAAGTTCTTGCAGTGCTATCTAAATAACCATTTTCCAGCACTGATATGTATTGCATCAGTAAAAGTTAAGAACAGGTGTAGACAGAGCTGAAAAGGACCTGGAGCGCAGAGTAGTATGACTATGCAGTTCTCATTATGTGGTTTTATTCTAAGATTTTGTGATGCATTTTGCCTCCTGGTTTTCCTACTATATTTCAAATTGCCTCTGCTTCTCCCCTACATCTAGAAAGAAGGAAAATACAAACAGCCTGGAGAAGAGGAGGCTCAGGGGAGACCTTATTGCTCTCTACAACTACCTGAAGGGAGGTTGTAGACAGGTGGGGGTTGGTCTCTTCTCCCAGGCAACCAGCACCAGAACAAGAGGACACAGTCTCAAGCTGCACCAGGGGAGGTTTAGGCTGGAGGTTAGGAATAAGTTCTACACAGAGAGAGTGATTTGCCATTAGAATGGGCTGCCCGGGGAGGTGGTGGAGTCACCATCATTGGAGGTGTTCAGGAGGAGACTTGATAGGGTGCTTGGTTGCATGATTTAGTTGATTAGGTGGTGTTGGATGATAGGTTGGACACGATGATCTTGAAGGTCTCTTCCAACCTGTTTTCTTCTATTCTATTCTATTCTATTCTATTCTATTCTATTCTATTCTATTCTATTCTATTCTAGTCTAGTCTATTCTAGTCTAGTCTAGTCTAGTCTATTCTAACAAGGTTTCAAATAAGTAATTCTGTTGTCATTCCCACAAATATGGATGGTAATTTAGGACATTACAGGGGTTTGTTGGAAATAATTTCTGTAGTATCTCTGCAAGTGCTCTTGTGTTGCAAAGTACTATCCACAATACAAACTGAGTTTGGAGAAATAATGGCATGGATTAGAGGCCAATACAGCAGGTCATTTAGTATCACTTTATACATTTATTTTAGAGTAAAATTTGCCAGTGCACAGTCAGTTATGTTATTTGACAAGTCTTTCAGAAAAAATATCCCCTTTCACTCCAGATTAATTTAATCACTTGTCCTTTCTCTTTTCACTCCGTTTTGAAAACACATGATATCTGAACAATTTAAAAGTGCACTGAAACTTGGTTATGGTTTTTTTCTGAATTATATTCCTAAACATTCAAAACTGATTCTGACTGTTGGGATAACAAGATCCCTTTGAGCATGTAATTTTAGTGGATTTTGTTACAGAAGAAATTTAAACTTTGTGCTACTGCTATGAAAAGTATTTGAAACAGGCATAAAAATATGAGGAATGGATAGAATTCAGAAATCAATAACCTTGAAAGTCAGAAGACTTTATCAGTTTGCATTCACTAGATTTGATTTATATTATTCTGTTAAATGAAACTGCCTTCCCCATGCCCTTAGTTTCCACAAGTCTATTTGCCTACCAATGGCCAATAGCAGGTATTTCAGAAAGGGGTGGAAGAAGCTGTGGAAAAGATCTTTCTGAAATAGGCACATTCATAATGCCTTCTGGCCCTCCATATACAAGACTTGCTCAAAGGCAGAAATTATTATATGGATTACTATTTAAAGTGTTCTCTAAAGAGATCTCAAGGGATTTGGATTTGTTTCCCCCTTTATCTACAACCTGCCCCTTGGCTTTCCTTCTTGATGGGGTAAACCTTTTCAGATGCATGAGATTTTTTGTGAGGATGTCCATGTCTCTTACTTATGCGATTATACCTAGTGCTCTAAACTGTTTCTCAGTCATAACTAGTATGAGTTGTTTATGACACCTTTGCCACTCTTCTGTTCATCATATTGGTGACTATGAAGATTATTAATATTTCACAAAGAACTATTGTCCAGTCACTATTTGATTTATCTGCTAAACTTTACTTACAGATGCAGTTGTTCTGTTGAAGTTCCAGGTCTGAAATATCCACAGGTTTTACTGTAATGTGATGAGAATGCAATATTACACACAGGGAAGCACTTGCCTTCCAGGAAAAGCTGAAAATAATCTTGGTTCACATTAATAGGGATGGAAATCAGAAAGAGCACTGTAGTAAAGGAAGGTGAAGAAACACCCTGGATATGTCTGTGCTTGAGGCATTGTTTTTCTAAACTGTGATTTTCGGTGATTCATAAAATTTGAGTCTTGAAAAATGGAATGGAATGGAATGGAATGGAATGGAATGGAATGGAAAGGAAAAGAAAAGAAAAGAAAAGAAAAGAAAAGAAAAGAAAAGAAAAGAAAAGAAAAGAAAAGAAAAGAAAAGAAAAGAAAAGAAAAGAAAAGAAAAGAAAAGAAAAGAAAAGAAAGAAAAGAAAAGAGAAAAGAAAAGAAAAGAAAAGAAAAGAAAAGAAAAGAAAAGAAAAGAAAAGAAAAGAAAAGAAAAGAAAAGAAAAGAAAAGAAAAGAAAAGAAAAGAAAAGAAAAGAAAAGAAAAGAAAAGAATACAGTGCAATACAATACAATACAATTAACCAGGATGGATCATCAAGTCCAACCTATCACCCAACACCATCTTATCAACTAAACCATGGCACCAAGTGTCTAATCCACTTTCTTCTTAAACACTTCCAGTGATGGTGACTCCACCACCTACCTGGGTGGCCCATTCCATTGGCCAATCGCTCTTTCTGTGCAGAATTTCTTCCTAACATATGGCCTAAACCTCCCCTGGTGCAGTTTGAGACTGTGTCCTCTTGTTCTGGTGCTGGCTGCCTGGCAGAAAAGTCCAAGCCCCACCTGTCTATAACCTCCTTTCAGGTAGTTGTAGACAGCAATAAGGTCTCCCCTGAGCCTCCTCTTCTCCAGGCTAAGCAACCCCAGCTCCCTCAGCCTCTCCTCATAGGGCCTGTGCTCCAAACCCCTCCCCAGCTTTGTTGCCCTTCTCTGGACACGTTCCAGCAGCTCAACATCTCTCCTAAACTGAGGGGCCCAGAGCAGGACACAGGAGTCAAGGTGTGGCCTAACCAGTGCTGAGTACAGGGACACAATGACTTCCCTGCTCCTGCTGGCCACACTGTTCCTGATACAGGCCAGGATGCCATTGGCCCTCTTGGCCACCTGGGCACACTGCTGGCTCATGTTTAGGCAGCTATCAACCAGTACCCCCAGGTCCCTTTCTGCCTGGCTGCTCTCCAGCCACTCTAACCCCAGCCTGTAGCATTGCATGGGGTTGTTGTGGCCAATGTGCTGAACCCGGCACTTAGATGTACTCAGTCTCATGCTGTTGGACTGTGCCCATCTGTCCAGCCTGTCAAGGTCCCTCTGCAGAGCCCTTCTGCCCTCTAATAGATCCACACCTGCCCCCAGCTTGGTTTGTAGCCGTTATTATTCACCTAAATTAACAATTCCTTCTGACCTCCTGTGAAATGTACATTTTTGTTCTCCTGGACTTTTCTGTCAGCTAGATGCTCACTTCCAATATGTATAATATTGCATTTGTGTAGAAGCTCTCCATAGCAACTAATGTGCTCCTGAGAGTAAGGAAAGCAGTGAAGCTCAACTTTGATTTACAAAAATGAATCAGTCATTTCCCCTTTTTGGATAGTGACTTTGGTAAGATTTATAGTTCAGCTGTATTGACATTTGCTTCTAGTACAATTACCATATAAATTTTAACCCTGTCCTTCACAGCCTGGGAGAAGTCATGCTCTCTGGAGCTCTTGTTTGTACTTCAGGTACATCAGCCTCCATTTTGGATGTCTTCTTTTTCCTCTATGAATGAAGAAAATTTTGAAAGTCCAGTAATGTGCTATGAAGGAGAGGCACGTATCAAACGAGCTGTGGTAAGGAGGACAATGTGGCAATACTAGAGTTATTTCTTCCCTTCTAATGGGCACCACTTAATCTGCCTTTCATGCTGCTCCATTTGGATGGCTGTTGACATCTGATCAGGTATTCTTCACCTTGTTCCTCTGTTTCCTGAACCTGTCAAGACACAAACACAATTCCCACCAGTGTAGAGTAGGAAATACACAGGAAATTTGCCAAGGGAGATCCCTTTCTGATAGGTACTAGCACCGCCCCAAGTGATGTTTTGATTTTTTTTTTTTCCTTTTAAAATTTGTCATTTTTTAAAATCTTTGCAGTGGAGTCTCAGGATCAATGTCACTGCTTTCTCTTTCCCTAGGGGAGCAAAGACTATGTTGGGAAAAAGTAAAGTTCCTAAATTTCACTGGTGACCATTTAATTTTGCTGATTAGTAGCCCAATAAGTGCGATTGGCTTTGTCATAAACCCTTCAGGTGTGTCCTCACAAAATATGCTCATGTCACAATTTCATGCTCTTTCCACTGTTTACATGATGCTGTGTTTTATCATCCTCTTTTCAGCCAGAATACACAACTATCCACTTTCTGCATTTCTCCACAGTTTATTCCCAGGATTTACTGGAGGTGCAAAACTCAGCATCCTAAAAAACCCAATTCAGATATTGTAAACAGAAAGTATCAACCTGCAATTATCTTCTGTGTGGTTTTCTTACTAACCAGTGAGAATGTACCTGACTTGGATTCCATTTTGAAGTAGACCTTCATTTTGAAGTAGAAGTTCATGTTTTGCTTCAGTATCATAAAAGAACTGTCCAACTTTCAAGAAGCACTATGAATAAAAGAACTTGCACAGGGTGGTTACCTCCTGGCTTTCATCCATATTCTTCCCGTGGGTGTGCATTCTTGGTGCCTAAGAATAGAGTTATGCTCAGTGGGATTATCTCTGGTACCAGTAGAAACACAATACCTTTGATAATTCTACCTTTCTGCCCATTCAGTTGAAATTTGTCAACATGTTCTAAAATTATGAATCAGGCTGACAGACACAAAAGAACACAGGTGGCATGGCTGGATAAGTCTAGTTTCCTTAGAAAAAAACAGGATAAAAATCCTTTTAGATACCAATTCTGCTTTCTATTGGACAGATTTTATTTCTTTCTCTGATTCCCCTTTGCAGTATAATAGAGCAGATAACTTCTGTCTGCAGATCTTTATACATTCAGTTGTATGTGCACCAGAAAACTGCACTGAAATATTCGCTACTTTTAATGACAGAATTGCTCAGGTATTAGAGAGAAGGTTTGATTAAAGTAGACAGTTCTTTTGTTTCTTGACATTATTGTATGATACAGTGTTTTTTGACATTACCCATTCCTGTTCTCTCTAAATTCTAAATAAACTTTTCTCTAAATTGTACATAACTATTGCACTCAGGACCCCCTATGTGGCTTCTCAGCATTTAAAATATATTCTGTTATTTATGTAAATTGCTATCCTAGCAGATTGTAGTTTATCAACATTATCTGTCATGCCTCTGCTTTCCAGTGTATCACTGAACAAGAAGGAAGGAAAGAGAGAAACGGAGATGGGAGGGAGAGAGGGAGAGAGGGAGAGAGGGAGAGAGGGAGGGAGGGAGGGAGGGAGGGAGGAAGGAAGGAAGGAAGGAAGGAAGGAAGGAAGGAAGGAAGGAAGGAAGGAAGGAAGGAAGGAAGGAAGGAAGGAAGGAAGGAAGGAAGGAAGGAAGGAAGGAAGGAAGGAAGGAAGGAAGGAAGGAAGGAAGGAAGGAAGGAAGGAAGGAAGGAAGGAAGGAAGGAAGGAAGGAAGGAAGGAAGGAAGGAAGGAAGGAAGGAAGGAAGGAGGGAAGGAGGGAAGGAAGGAAAGGAGGGAAGGAAGGAAGGAGGGAAGGAAGGAAGGAAGGTTTGTATTTCACTAAGATTAAGCCAGACAAGCAACATTCTTTCTATATTCATAGTGGTCCAAGTATAGTTTTTGTCATTTTCCCCCAATTCAGGTTCCAGTTATCTTTAAAATGTTCTAGGTCATCTTGACTTCCAAGGAAAAGAGTGAGTAGCTCTGTAACCGTGTTGTTTGGCTCCTGATGTAAAACTAAACCCACAATGAGGTGAGTAAGAAACATGATGAGGTTTTTCAGGGTGCAAAATATGCTGGTGAAAGCGTTCTTCCAGACTAGAGCAGCAGCACATACAGAGCTACATCCAGTCTCTTAAGAAAGGGTGAACTTGTACTTCTTGTCTCCTCCAAACAGGATTGTTCCAGAATCTTGGTCACAAAACAAAGGCATGGGTGCTGGGCTCTGAGACCTTCAAACCTTCCTGTATTTTCCACAAACCCTCCTAAATATGGGCATTGACATTGCCAGTCTTGTTGGCATTGGCAATGATGTTTGTCTGGTATGCTTATTGAACCATTCCAGAGGGGACCACAAAATCATGCAAAATGTATGTCATTTCCCAGTATCAAAAGCAGAGCTTTCTTATCAGTTTATTTCTAAAATTATGACAACTTTTGACAAATTCTCTTTTCTCCCTCCCCTTTTGCAAAGAACAACACTCAGCTATGCCCTTAATAGAAATCTTACAATTATATGGGAAAAGGGATTCCTAATGAATTGCATGTAATAAATCTAATATTACTGAAATCATTACCACCAGCATATCTGCAAAATTGCTATTAGCTTCTCTTTACTGCAGATCAGGTAAGACAACGCCAGATTTTTCATTTTAACTATCTGATGAAGTTATGCAAATTTTCTGCCTTGTGTGGTCTCATCCTTGTGTGAATATTTGTACTTGCTGCCCCCAAGAGCAGCTGAGGCAGACTTTCTTTTTCTGCAGCTATAGGGTAGAGCTAGGAATTAAGATGTCATATTTTTCAAAATCTAATAGTAATTTTCCATAAATATATGAAATCAAACATTTCCTGAGCCATATCTGTAGTGTGTGTAACATCATGCAGCTTATACCACTGTCCTCCTGATAACCAATCCATAAGTGCATGGTTTGGTTCAGGTAAGAGTCAAGATGATAAATATTTATCCAGCTTTCCTTCATGCTTAGTGGAAAACCACTCCAGTAAATACAAATTAATATTGTCCATATGGCACCATTCTTCATCTGTTCAGCCCCTACTCTCTTCAGGGCAAATGAAGATGTGGTAACACCTTGGAGCTCTGATCACTGAGTGACATCTCTGTAGCAAAAATAGATATATATATGAAGTCTGCCAAATACAATTGGCTGGTGACCTCAGATACAGGCCAAAGACAAAAACAACCTCTGGCCATAGAGTACAAAAATGGTAAGAACAAAATGAAGAAAGAACATGAGAAATCATGTGGAAAATCACAAAGATCATAGAGAGAGGGGTGATGGTGAGAGAATCAATAAATGTCTCAAGCACACCAGGAGCAAGAGGTCAGTAAGGGATATAGAAATGTTCATTGAGAAGGAAAGAGTAATATATTGACAAAAAAACCCCAACCCAAAACAATATTCTAGACAGTGAACTGTCTCCCAAAATTGATGCTTTGTCTCAAAGTCTATGTAAAAGAATGAGAAGTTAGGAACAGACAGCTATGTTATTGCAAGAAAGAAGATGGAGAGTAAAAATTTAATCTCTCCAGAAGAAGAGGATTGAATATACATCTATTCCAGGAAAATCTAGTGTGTAATATAATATTGAGTAAGATGGGAAACTAGTCAATATGAGTTGGAGGTGAAGGCATTTTTCTTTAGTACTGAAAACCATGTATTTGGAGTCAGAAGATTAAGTAAGTGAAAAGTGCAGAGACAGTATCCTGATGTGGTGGTTTAAGCCTTAACTGGGATTTAAGAGCTCAGATGGGGGCAAGGCTGAGAATCTCTCCCCCACTCCCCCCTTCTCCCTCCCAACAGAGAGGGGGTTAAAAAAAAAAGGAAGGCGCAAATCCACCAAAAAATAATTTGGAGTCGGCTTGGAAGTAGAGAGGTAAAGAGTTTTCTTTAAACAATGTATATATATATGTATATATTTATAAAACAACAACAGGTAAGGTTCGCAAGGACAAGGAACAAGGATGGATGGGAGGAGGACAAAGAAGAATAATACACCAATCTCTCTCTGAAGAGGCGCAGAGGCAGCAGGGAGAAGGATCAGGCCCGACCATGTGGCAGAGGAGCAGGAAGGCAGCTGCAGTAGCTCTCATCCAGGAGAGGCAGGAGCCAAAAGGAGAGCTAATAGCTATAATGCCTTGCTTTTTATACCCCAGCTGGGCAGGGAGAGGGGAGTGAAACAGACTCAGCTTCCCAGGGGGAAAACACCCTGCAGGGAGGGCAAAGCACCCGCAAGCCCTCCCCGCTTTGTTTTCAGAATGGGCGTTAACCCACCACACCTGGGAAGAGTGTAAGGTTGCTGCCTGGTTGTGTAGGGATGGGACCACGAAGGCCAATGCGCAGTTGGAGCTGAACTAGGGAAGGGATACAAAGAATAATAAGAATGATAGAATACAGGTATGTCAATCAGAAAAGCAAGGTCAAAGAAAGCATACTTTCCCCGATTAGCAAGACTGGCAAACTGGTAACTACAGACAACAAGAAGGCTGAGGTACTGAACAAATTTTCTACCTCTGTCTTCACTGCTAATCTCTCTTCCCAAGACAGGTACTGGGACAAGTCCCTCCCACTGTAATAGAAGATCAGGCTTGTGACCGTGGTGGGTTTACACCACACAGAATGTGGAATTTGCCCAAGGAGTAAATTGCTACACAACACAGAATTTGGAAGTGAAATAAAATTATTATTTACAAAACCAAACTAAATATAAATGCATAAAAGCTAATAAATATATTTAAAAATGTTTTTACATATAAAACCAGACCAATAGCCCAGATAACCCCCTGTATAGAAAAGGAGCCCACACTCCCCTGGACACAAAGCCCAGAGGGTTCTTGCTGGCTAACAAGCTATCTCCCCCTGGTCCCAGACAGTGTTCTTACTAGTAACTCAAAAAGAAAAAATCAGGCCAAGAAAGCAAGGTCAGAAAACAGAGACAGAAGGAGAGAAGAAAGACAAAAGAAGGAAAAACATGCTGCATTCCCAAATTATATAGAAATTTGCAGAACCAATGAAATGGAATAAATTTATCTCTTATACTCTGTTCAGCCCCTTTGAAGTGTCCATCCCACTGGACTCGAATTCGCAGGAAACATTTATTTACAATTAGGAAACTAGTCCCTTAACCTATTACATTGACCACCGAGGAACATGGAAGTGATGAGGAAGTGATGAGGAAGTGATTTAGGATGTTGACTTGCTGGAACGAGTCCAGAGAAGAGCAACAAAGTTGGTGAGGGGTTTGGAACATAAGCCCTACGAGGAGAGGCTGAGGGAGCTGGGGTTGCTTAGCCTGGAGAAGAGGAGACTCAGGGGTGACCTTATTACTCTCTACAACTACCTGAAGGGAGGTTGTAGACAGACGGATGTTGGTCTCTTCTCCCAGGCGGCCAGTACCAGAACAAGAGGACACAGTCTCAGGCTGCACCAGGGGAGGTTCAGGCTGGATGTTAGGAAAAAGTTCTATACAGAGAGAGTGATTGCCCATTGGAATGGGCTGCCTGGGGAGGTGGTGGAGTCGCCATCACTGGAGGTGTTCAGGAGGAGACTTGATGGGGTGCTTGGTGCCGTGGGTTAGTTGTTTGGGTGGTGTTGGATTGGTTGATGGGTTGGACGTGGTGATCTTGAAGGTCTCTTACAACCTGGTTTATTCTATGTATTCTATGAGATGTATCCCAGAGTCCTGAGGGAATTTGCTGTTATAGCTATCAAGTCAATGATATTTTAAAAGTTCTGGCTGTCAGATGAAGTTCTTGGTGACCAGACAAAGAGAAGCATTGCACTCATTTTTAGAAAGGGTCCAGAGGAGGGCCATGAAAATAATCAGAGGGCTGGAACACCTCTTAAAGGTTAAAAGAGTTGGAGTTGTTCAGCCTAGAGAAGAATAAACTCTGGGGAGACCATATAGGAGCCTTCCAGGATTTAAAAGGGGCATATAAGAAAGATGGCAGACATTTTAGTAGGGCCTGGTAGATTCAGACTAGAGATAAGGAAGAAAATTTTTATGATGAGGGCAGTGAAACACTGTAATGCGTTGCCCAGAGAAATGGTAGACACCCTGTCCCTGGGAACATTCAAGGTCAGGTTCAATGGGGCTCTGAGCAACCTGACCTAGTTAAAGATGTCCCTGCAGGGAGGTTGGACTAAATGACCTTTAAATGACTCTTCCAACCCCAAACATTCCATGATTCTAAGAAAAATCAGTACCTTCCAGTTTCATCAGTGTTTGGTATTATATGATGTAAGTCCTTGCTAGAATGTTGATGGATTAGGCCAAGGGAGGTCCAGCAGCCTTGATTCTACAGCTTACTTTGTTAAATACCAATGTTAGTATTCAAGTGAGAGATACTGACTGTCTGACAGATGCTGAATAATTGTCTTCCATATTTTATGTTATTTTTCATGTCATAAGCTTTTGGTGTGTTTGTGTTTTGCTCTTATGTGGTTGGGAGTATATTTGCACTACTGTAAGGAACTAGTAATGTTCCTGTTTAGGAACAAGGAAAATGCTCAGCCGTAAGCTGGTAATCTAAACCATCAGTGAGTAAGTGGGACCTCTCCTCTGCCTGATTTAGACCACAGATGTAGACATGAGCTTCCTATCTTCCCCACGAGGATCCTGACCACAGAGCAATTAGCTATGCTGTTGTAGACTTCTCTCATACTCCAAATGATGAAGGTTGTGTTCAACACTTATTATCACTGAAGAATAAAAATAGTCTCCTAGCTTCACACTTACAGCACTTCCCAAGTACATACCAAATGGTCCACACTCATTCCTGTGTGTTTTAGTGCTTGTGCACAGTGACTCATCTTCCATATGTTCAGAGCCATTAAAACACCATAAAATGCCTTACAGTTTCCATTAGGGATGTGCAAGACTGGCACACAGATCCCACAGGAGTGCTGTCACACATGATCAATCTAAAATTTCTCTTGCTTTGCATGGAATCTCAACAGGAGGCCTAAAAGAACTTTCATAGCAGTGGTTTTGCAAGGAAGTGGCACTTTCCAACCTCTAAACTCAACAGAATCCCACAGTCTGTAACAGTTTACTATTCATAGTCAGCTGTAACAAAGGATTTCTCTGCAGATTGTGCCTACACCCTACAGCTTTTCCCATTTCTGAGACATTTCAGAAGAAAGGTAGGCTTCTGCTGTTACACCTGCTTTCTCTGCACCTGTCTGTGTGTCTTTTGATATCCATAACTGTCTGAAATGGCAGGATTTTTCTCCTGTTCTGACAATGCAGCAAATCTCAGGACAGAAAATACTGGTCTGTTTTGAATGAGAAGGTGCCCCTGCTCAATGAAATGTTGCCCTTGGTACTCAGTGTAGGGAAATCAGTACACAAAGAAGAGGGCAATGAAAGAACTCTCAGGGAAAGACAAACTTGTCAGATCAAAGCAGGGAAACAGTAAAATTATATGTGTGAGCACACACACCTTATAGATGGGAAAATGCAGTCAAATAACTATAGACTATGAAAAGTTATATGTTATGTAAATACAACACAGCACACACTCCTGTAGCATAGTATGGATAATGAAAAGGAAATATGCTGTAAATTTTGAATCATTATCAGTAAGGTCCCACTTTTCCTACAGCTATTAAAAAGGGATGCATTAATTAACACCTTATCTGGCAGAAAGATTCACAATATAACTTATCCTTGTGAAAAAGAAAATAAGCATGGTGTCTCTTCCCCTTCTTAATGCAGGAGAATCAGAGAACTGCAAGCTAGATCATATGATCAACAGTTACAGAATCACAGAATTACTGAGGCTGGAAAAGACCTCTGAGATTGTCAATCCAGTCTACCTACGACCTAACACCATGACATCAGCTAAACCATGCCACCAAGTGCCACATGCAAACTTTCCTTAAAGTCCTCCAGTGATGGCAACTCCATCATCCCCCTGGGCAATCCATCGCCCAAGTGGAGTAAAACTAAAGCCAGAAAAAAATGACTGCTTCAAAAGTTTCTGTGAAAACATCTCACACAAAACTGAAAAAATGTTATTCAGATTTTTTTTGAGTGAGACAATTTTCCAAAAACCCTTCAATTTTACAGCAATTTTTCTCATGTAAAAACAGAAGTTCAGAAAAAAAAAAGTTTTTCACTAACTTCACTCATTATCTCATCTCCAATGACTGCATAAATATGGTCTTTCAGTTATAAAATGGACAGGTGTGTTGTAGAGCCTCATTACCTAATGACCAAATGCTCTCATAGAGGCCACCGTGACCCTGGGGTCACCAAGCACTTGAAGGCAGGCAGACTTCCACAGCAGCTCTGAGCCACCTTCCATATTGGGCATGACAGAAATGCGATCATGGCAGCACAGCACCCCGGAATGGACCACACATAAGCTTTGTAGGCCATGTTACATTGCCATTCATACTAGTCCCAGTCCCACAGATCCCAGATAGCTGGATTAAAATATTAGGTGTTTCACCGCTAAAATTTCTGTGATGACAGAGCTTAAGGTTGGTTCATATTTGCCTGGGCCAGCTACCCTGCACCCTGTTTTGGGTAGGATTGAATGGTTTAGCTTAAAACCTCTGCTGGGATAAATGGCTGAATCTCTATTGATGTCAAGGAAGCAGAGTCATTCACACAAGCTAAACAGGCATCCTGCTGAAAGCACATCCGTGTTCTTCCAACCATGGCTAGAACAAGAAGCTTTGAATGTGGCAGCTGCACAGAGATCCAGAAAAGTGCTTTTCTCCTCCTGGGCAGAGGAATCTGAACTGAGCTCATTGCAGCAGGAAATTTTCCTTTGCATATCTTCTGGTCCACATAAAAGAACATTGTTACCTGTTGCTTTGTAGACTGTGCATGAAGAGGGCTTTATATTTCAAATAGAAGGTGCGAGCTTTATTCCCTTTGAAGTTGAAGCCAAAACTCTAGGCTGTGATGGAAGAAATATCAGGAGCATCATTAGTAACTTTCCAGTTTCTTCAGCTCACAGTTGAAAGGCTGCTGTCATGGCAATTTTAAAACATCTGCTTTGAAAGTATTTTAGATACATTTTTTTTTTTGCACTTAACCTTGCAGTTTTTCATCCGCTTTGTTTGTAGCTCAAACTGTATAGCTTTCTCTACATTTAATTTCCTTATATTTATTTCCTTGCACTTAATTTTTTTTAATTCTCATCTGGGTTTGGTTTAGCAAGGTAAAATCAAAGAAAGAATTAGATAAATGCATGGACAGAGAGATAGTTGCAATTTTTCTTCTTAGAGTTTACTAAGTCAAAGCTTGATTGATTGTCATCTTTACTTCGTATTGCTTGTACTCCTGCTCAAGAGAGTAGCCATTTTCCCTTTCCACTTTGAAGACAACATCAGAGCATCAGAAACAGAACTATACTCTTTAGCAGGTGCTAATAAGTAAAATCTTCAGCCAGATTGCTCAAAATAAAGTAAAATAATAGACTATTTTAAAATAGGATGGGGCTTTTCAAGTTACAGGATTCTTCTGAGTTCAGATATACTTTCTGGACTTTCACCTATTTATGTGTTAATAGCAAGTGTGGGTAGCCAAGAAGCAATTTCACTATGCCGGTTCATGAAGAGAAAAAACTTCTGTGTTCAGTTTTATTCATGATAGGACAAGACAGACACGCTTTTGAAACCACTGAAATCTCACCTCAGGTACACAGGAGGAAGTTTGGGGAATGAAAAATCCTTCCTGTAACCAATGGCACTTTTACATAAAATGCACTATATATTTCAGATGGTTTCAACTACTTGGATGTCAACAAGTATTTCTCTACCACTTACTAGAAGTAATTCTTTGTATTTTTTAATCAGAAATGGATTTCTGGAGAATGCTTCATGAAAGGGCAAATGTTTGAAATCATACAGCTCCTTCTAAATTATTTCAGTCTGAGGGGAAAAAGGGAGGGCAGTCTGCAGAAAAATCCTGCTTTTCTGCCCCTGCCTTCCCACAAGGCTCAGGCTCCTTCACTGGCTTTTTTGCAGCCTGAGAGTAGCCTCCAGTCTGACTATACTGAAGGAGATAAGAGAGACACCAAGCTCTGCTCCAGTTTACTAACGCTGTGGCAGAGCCATTTCAGCAAAGGAAAAAAGCTGGGCTGGCCACTTGCTGCTCTTGGTTGCACTAGCACAGAGAAGCAGGCTGGCTTCAGCTTGCCTCTTTCATATGGTGAAATAGGGATGGGAAACATCTTGTTCTTATTTCTAGTCCCCTTTCAGCATATGTACTCCCTGATGACCAGCAATACCCTCCTCTTCTTCTTAGAAAGCAGTTTGTCTTCCTTCAGGAACAACTTCTGTCATTACAGAGTGTTTGGTTTTTCTTACACATCTCCATGTTGTAGCTCAAAACAAAGTAAACAAATAAGCAATGACAGACAGAATAGTAATAGGTTGGTCATGCAGAAAGGGCTTTTGCTGATCACAGAAATCTCAGCTGAATGGCAGACCTCAGCCACCCCAACAGAGCTCTGCCAGAAACATAAACTAAATAACCAGTGTTTCATAACAATAATAGTAATAAAATTCACTGCAGGGAACTGTGCCTCCACCTGCTCAGAGCTAGACCTAAGCTCCCCAAAGCCATAGCAATGCCTCAACCAATCCAGCAGGCTTTGAGTCTGCACTAGAAGAAGCAGGAGGGGGAAAAAAACAATGAACAAAGGCTGCCTCTAATAAAAGGTAATGGGCATGTGGGGCAAAGTCACTTCTCCCCTGGGGAACTTCTCCCCATTGTACTTGAACAAGAAAATATCTCTATGGGATGTACAGATACAGTCACAACCAATTGCTTCCCCAAGGCTGTGCAGCCCTATACAGGACTCATGCTTTTCCTGCAGACAGAAGGAACTGCTAATGCAGGAGCTCAATGTGTTTTTTAATGAGAAAAATACATTACATTTGCTACAGCATTTTGTTTTTCTCAATTCAGAGTCCTCTGTAGATTTCACGTTAGAGGAGATGGTGGGAAAATCCTGCAGCCATACTGTTTGGGAAGGGGAGGGCTTTTTTCCTTTTTTAATAAAGCAATGATTATAAAAACATGACAGGAGCATGTCTTCATATGGGAAAGCCTGTCATCTTTATTATTTCTGTTGGCAACAGGCAGTAAAAGTCCTTTCTGAAACATAAGCCTTTCACTCACAAGCACAGCACTGAAGTATTTCTCTAGTGACATGTTAGCAAAAAGCCAGAGGTGGATGCAGCTAATTGCATTGGGAAAGACTGTTAAAAGCATCACTCATTCCCATTTTTATTGCTAATGCCACAGCAACACACCTTGTGCTAGGCCTTTCCTTTACAGTGCTATCAGAGGGAGTCTGTGATCTTTCAGAGAAGTGACTTCTCTTTCCCAGTAAGTCTTAACCAAAGCCTTGAAAAGGCTGTGTTTTGTCCCTTTGAATGCGATCTTTTCATTTATGTTTTCTGCATCCCTTGGTGAGATTTCATTATTTAAGGTATGTGAGAAAAATCTTTCAATTTTTTTAAACTCAGTTTTCTTTTTAACAGGAATGGCTAAAAGTTCTCACTCTGAGAAAAGGGTAATAAAATACAGGGTGTCCACAACCCCCAACTCAACTGGTGGCAGGGATTAATAGTGCCCTTCCTCTTTCAGGCTTGTGCACATTGATAGGCACCATGTTCCAGTGCTTCCCATACAAATTAGGGCCATGCATCAGGAAGCCACAAAGCAGCACCCATTTTGGTGAGGAATAAAAAGGATTTGGACACACTGGCAGGTGCACTCCCACCAGTGAAGACTCATGGAATGAACCAGGAAAGATCTCTCTGGAACCTTTGGTGGTGATCCAGAACTTTATTCTCTCTCTGTCTTTCTTTCTCTCCCCCATTCTCTTAGACACCTCATGTATATACACAGAGAAATTTTGTCAGGCAGTTAGCAATTAAATGTCTTTGTATGGACTCAGATCCAGTGGTTTTCTTGGGTTGAGTTAAGGAGACTTACACCATAGGTCCATGCAAAGAGATTTAGTTGTTAATTGCAAGATCTGGAAAAGGTCCTTGGGGTTGATAGGTGGAAGAACTGAAGAAAAAGTTTCAAATCAAAATTTAAAGGAAAATTGGTGCTGGGGGTCCTGAAGGCTTTCTTGGGAAATGGGCTTTGAATAAAGAATTTAAAAGGAATTCATTATGACCTTGCACACATCTTGTTAGGAGAAATCACCAGGCACAAAATCACTTTCGCGCAGGCCAAGCTGCAAGCTGCATTTATTCATGGAGACCCATGATTTCAGAAACAAGAGGGAAATTTGGATGCCATCTTCTGTCTTGATTGCTTTTTCTGACAGTACCAGACAGGTATTTAGCATTCACTCTTCAAAAGTGAAAAACCCAGCTGTCTCTTAGTGGGTACTCAAAAACACTGGTAACATAAAAACACAAGTGTAAATGTGGTTGGAACGGATCCCAGTGAGAAAAGAACTAATTTATTATTGCTTTTAGGGCTTTTTCAGCATCTATTAGAAATTGATTGAAGTTATCAAAAGTTCACACTCTGATCACAGAAAATACCTCAGAAAATCCCATTTTCTGTGTGTCATCATACCCAGAAGGCCTTACCCAAATCCATGTTGTCCAGGCATGCAACTTCAATCCTTCAAGGATTAATAAGAAAGTAGTGACAGACTCCATTGGAGGATAGATTTTGGGCGTATCCAGTTCCCTGATGGTAACAGCATCCTTACTTTTTCAGACTGATGTGTGACCTCCAACCCTCTGTTAACGGTTTTCAAATACAATTGTTCACAACATTTTTCAGCCACACTGAACTGGTGAGGAATAAAGTTAAAGTTCACATAAAATTTAGTGATGACTTGGAAATCTTCCCTTCTGAATCGATATCTCCTTGCTACAATAAAAATTAATAAGATTATAAATTTTTCAGAAACTATATAGCACTGCCTCTCCAAAGTGAGTGAAGACTTTACTCAGAATAAATCCTGATGTTCTGAAACAATCATTCTACCCTAGAACTGTTCCTAAATAATAATAAATATATCCTGGGATAAAATCACCACATTCTAGGACACAAAGAATAGTAGTTTGGAATTACTCCTAACCATCTTAATTTGGTACATCAGAAGTGTAATTTTGGAAGAGCAAAACAGTCTACAGGTTACTAGTCTTTCTGAATAGCAGGTAGCTTTGAACTGAGCCATCCCCTGATGAGCCAGAAAGCTGGCCAAATACTGCTTTGAACTCATTATACCTTCTTTTGGCCTCTCACATCACAATCATCAATGAGCCAATGAGGTCACCATATTCAGATTTGCTCACAGTTAAAGGATGTGTTTTAGAAGGCTGAATACTAATGTATTAGAGATGAAGGCCTTACAAGAGCTTACTACCTAGAAACAAAAAAAACCCCACTGTGGCCTGAAGGTTTCCTTGAAATGACTTTACCGACTCTTTGTTTCAAGCCAATAAGATTGAAGTAGCATTTGCTGATTAGCAAACCAGTGTCTTAGCTGATTTCCTTTCCCTGGGTCCACAGGGCAGCCATTGCAAATGACCCCGTGACATTCTTGCACCACAAGAATAGATTGCTGCTCTTTTTTTGGGTTTTTTTTTGGAACCAGCTTCACCAAAAGGAGACAAACACAAACAAGAGTTTGCGGTATGGGAGAGGCTCTTGATACCTGAGCTGTAGGTGGTCTGAAAACAGGCCTCTTTTCTATGTGTTAACTAGTGAATGAAGCATTTTGTTTTCTCCTTCAGAAATTTCATCCCACTTAATCAGTATTAGTCAATGGTGAAGACAGAAGGCAATTAAGACACATACAATTCCCACTCCAATTCTGTACTCATAAAGATCAAAACAAATAACCATTTATGATCAGTTTTTCCACATCTGAACATCATAGTCTACTTCTGGCAGAAATGAGCTACTTCAGGCAAATAAATTGCTATCAGAGAAATAAAATCAACCACTGCTTTGTCTCAACAGCTGCTGACTGTCTCATTGCTTGCAGGATGTGTTAGCATCTGGTACATGCCCTCTGAGATAAAGAGTGCTAGATATTATTTGGGGAATTGGATTCCAACAAATACCTTTTTTTCTGCAGTTTCAGCAGAGCTCTTCAAAAGTGTGTGCTCTGATCCATCTACTTTGCACAAAGTACCAAGAAGAGCATGACAGAAGTCTGGAGGAAAGCATAATTCAGATTCTTTCATGGTCATGCCTGCTCTGTAGACCTGAAAGAGATGTTTTGATATTTCACTGGTGTGGATAAAGGCTGCCTAATCTCCTTGCACAGTATGGAACTGTTCATACACATTTTGCTGGCATTTTGGTGGTACTCTTTTTACTTTACAATCCCAAATGTCCAGGGTTGTGAAAAGCACATTATCCCATTTTAAAGTGAAGTTTGGCTTTGAGAAAAATGACAATGTAGAACATAAACCAATATATAGATAGAAAAAACACTGGAAAATCCATCTGTTAAAATGTCTTTTTGTGTCCTGTCAACGCATTTTGCTCTCATAAAAGTATATTCTGCTCCTGTTTCTACCAATTCTCTTCTCAGCTTTCAGGTAGCTGTAAAAAGCTAGGATTTACACACACACACACACACACACACACATGAATATTTTATCAGTCTGATGTTGAACAGGATTTAACTTGTCTTGTTTCTTCAAGTCCTCGCTGGTCACTATGCCACATCCTCTTTACTGTTTCACATTTGTTTTCCAGCCTATTAACAGCTAGGAATAAATGTTACTCTCTCTTACCATTTACAGAGTAAGGTACTCAGGAATATACAGCATTTTTTTACAATGCCTTTATATCATCCTTATGGGTCTGATCTCTGTGGGTTGTTATAACCTAGCTAAGCTTTCATGTTAATATCACTTAGAAGTATGAGCCACCTCCAATATAATGAGATCATTTCACTCAGTGAGGTTTGGGGTCTTCATAGGAAAGCCAATGATGAAGCACATGGGGAATCGCTGTACAGATGAGGTCTGTCTTTAATGAGCACTGCCTCTGATCTCAAAGAAACACTGTGGGCCTTCCAATAGTTCTTCTTCCCAATCATATCAATTTCCAGCAGGGCCAGCAAAATTATTTTCAGTGCATTGTAAGTGCTCTCTTATAATTAATCATTTTGTTGCATTCCTTCCTGAGTGATTTTCTTTCTAACCAGATATTTCAAAGAGAGGAAGAAAAATGAGCCTTACGTTGCAGCTACATTGCTGACTTTATGAAGATATATAGTACAGCTGGGCAAACAAATTCTCCAAAATTGGACAGTCTTCCTTGAAACCAGAGATATCAAGCAGACACTGTGCAAAACAAAATGATAAATTTTGAGCAAAGAGAAAAAATGACCTCTTTTAAGTCATGCAAAGTAATTATTCTGTTCTCAACTACAAGCATTCATTCTATTCCCATGAAAGAGTAAAACAATTTAGAAAAAGGCTACTGAATTTGGTGCCAAGGGTGAAATACTCCTCCTGCACCTGTATTCTCTTGGTCACCTCCTGAGGACTCTACATGATACTTCACATTGCAAGTCTGTCAGTGGCACCGCAAAAATGTGGGTTCCATTAGGGCTAGGCACTGTCCGAATGCCTTGGAAAGTGCGTCAAATAGGGTATAATCTCAGGATTGCCCAACCTGCAGCATGCTTGTGGAAGAGCTCCATATAACACAAAAATAGATAAAGGACATGGGAAGGGAGCTTCCAATGAAATCAGAGACCCATACTTGTTTGAGCTAAAGACTCAGCACTAGACTATAGCCTTGATTATTTTGGCTTGCAATGTTTTGCAGAGTCAGGCAAAGTAGATTTCCTCCAGCTAGGATGGAATCCACTATATGGGTCTTAATCCAACAGATATACAAATTCAAACCTTTTGTCAGTCATTTAACTCCACCCCCTGCCCCAGGATATGTATGTAGAGTTACATTCTGTGGTTCTTGCCTTATTCTTCACCTTTTTCTATTTTCCTCCTATCTGTCACTCAGGAAAGGATATTATGAGTAATGACATTTTAAACCTAGATTATTCACAGCTGTTGCACATCTTTATCTCAGAGACACAAATGCTCAAGCAGATCTAGCTGGAGCAGCTACAGCCTTCAGCTCTTTCTAACTATACCCACAGCTGAGACATTGTCCTGGTGAGTATAAGGAATCCCAGACTGTTTTGTTGCAAAGTCGGCCAGTGGATGTTCATTTTGGATTAGGATCTTTTGAGTTTTGGTTTGAGATTATTATCAGCTGTAGATCCTTTGGGTTCCATCAAGAATATCGGGCATCCTGTTGTAGTTGAGCACATGCAAACAAATGAACCAGATGTTCTGCTTGCATTCTTTTACATGTATGACTGATCCAGTTTGACTTTTTCACCCAGACCTATCTGACATATCTCCAAGAATATGGACTTTAAGACTGTGAAAATATCAGGAAAAAGCTATGGGAACAAGATATATTTTTTAAGTTTTGTTTGTTTGGGGTTTTTTTAGGTGAAAGAGAAACAATAGCAGCCAACAAAGTGTGGGTACAGTAATTTATCTCTCTGATCCTGCACAAGTATAGCGGTAGACAGCATCACTTCTCATGTAAGGACAGGGAGCTACATTTCTGGAAGTTTAGACATGCAAATATAAGTACTTGAAGTACTAATGGCAGCTCTGTTGCACTGTCCTGCAGTCCTGATGCTGATGAATCGTGGAATCATAGAATGTCTTAGGGTTAGAAGGGAATTTGGAGACCATCTATTCCAGTGCTGCAAGAGACAAAGGATGAAGCGCTGATCTAGTTTAATTTTGACTCATACCACAGATCAAGCTCAGTGGAGCCTTTCACTGAGTGTAGAACAATCTCAGTTTGGAGATATTTTTTTGGTTATATTTTCTCTCCTTATGTAAATTATTAAATGTTGCCTGTAGAGTCAAGAAAACATGGCATTTCCATTTTCTGTTGTCCAGTTCCTTGGCTTCTAGGGGAAGGAAACAAACTCTATGCTTGGGCTAACCAGAGCCTCAGAGGTTTGCTCATTTTCATATTTCAAGACATTTTGCTGTTGTTGTTTCTTACTTTTTATTCCTTTTCCTCCTTTACATTAAAATTAAGAAACTGGAGGGGAGGGATTTAGTGTGCATGCATTGTCTGTTAAGTCATTCATCACAACTCTATACAGCCCAAAGCATTGCTTCAGTTTGTACCAACCATGTAGCTAGTTTGACAGATAAATTTTCTCACTCCTATAGTATTTTTCTGTCTCTATTGTTACATCCTTGTTTTATAATACATTGCTATTTTCTTACGGCAATACCCACTGTTGGTTACTCATCTTTAAATACAATAGGAGGAATATCCCCTGCTAAACAGGTGCCAATACATATGATTCAGAAATTCCATAATCATTTTTAAACAAGAAGTTATCACTGACTAGTGTATAGAAAACTATACTTTCCAATAACTGCAGGTGTATTATGTAAAAGTTGAGGAATTAATATTTGAAGATGCTTGGGACTTCATTCTAGAGAGTTCTCACAGGATTCTCTAACAAATGGTTTATGCTGTACAAAGCAAGACTGTTGTAATTCATATAGTAGCTATGTCAGTTGAGTGATAGAAATTCTTTTGTGAGTTTGTTATTGACTGGTGCTTACAGTGTTACCTGTTTTCATTGACTGTAGGGACAACCCCCCCCCCCCAACTTTGATCCTGTCCAGGAAAAATTATTGATGTGCAAAAACATTTGATGTCAGCAGATAGGCATAATACCCAAACACAGAATAACTGTTTCTCACCTGAAGCTTTTGAACAAGTTCTACCCTAAAATTCATATACAGTCACCACTGACAGATGCCTGAGCTTGTACTGACCTCAGTAGAGGCATTTGTCAGGAGAGATCTTGTCTTGAGCTAGAGATATTGAATGGACTCGGATATTGTAAGACAGAGATAAAGCCTGCTCAGTTAATTTCATCCTGTTTGAGAGCTGCAGAATGAATTCTTTCATCTATAATAAACAGCAGTCAGACTTTCAAACTGGTCCACTGAGAGGACATGAAGCATTCCGGTTTAGTTTCAGTTTCAGTTTTAAATTTTGGAATGGTTGTCATCCTTTTGGAAACCACAGAAAAAATTCTATTAATATAATTACCATTCTCACATTTCATGTTTTGCATGACATGATGTACTGTGATTTATTTGACCCAAGAAGATGCTATCCAAAGCAAGCAGATGCATACAGTCACAAATAATACTGAGGCAATGCTAAAACCTATGCTGTTCCAAAGCTGCAGCTCAGTGCTGCCCAGGATAGCACCATGCAGCATGCAGACCTCTGTGCACAGCTGCTCTCCAGGACTGGGAATTGCCTGGGCGGACGTGAACATTCTCTGCCCCAGGTCTGGAGAGCCTTTCACTCCATTTGCACAGTTGCAGCTCCTCTGAGGACAGGCGGGGGGAAAGAGATAGGTTCACATTCAGACTTCTCAGTCCCATTCGATCAGTTAAGCTGCTGAAGATAATCTGTTGGCAAACTTCACTCACTCTCTCAAGAGTCCTACCATCCCCACTTGCCCTGCCTACAAGATTTAGCTGATGTTAGTTTAGGTGCACAAGTCAGGGCAAAAAGGGAACTGTGGAAGAAATGATTGTTGCAAACTCCAAGAAGCAATATTTTAAGGACATGGCTAGTGTTACTGAGGTAACCAAGAGGTGCTGACTCTGAACTCGTCTGAAGGACATACAATGGGTGGCACTGAGCCTGGAGATGGGTCTGACAAAGGGCTGGTGGAGAGTAACTCAGATGGCAAAAGGAAAAAAAAAAAAAAGTGTTTTGAAGAGTTGTTGGAGGTGAAAGGACCATGAGAGGAGCCTATAGTAGATCACAGGTAGATCCTGGGACAAAGGAAGAGTGTGAGCACATTTTTCACTAAGGGGGAGAAGAGAGAGCAGTGGCAGGTAAATAAGAAAAACAGGAGAGGGATACAGAATGGGCATAGGACAGACCAAGAAATGAAGTTTGTTGTGGCAAACTGAGGGAGAATTAGAAAATTAAATGGATCTAGGATGAAAAAGCAAGCAAAGAGTTGTCAGTGAAGAAGATGTTCTAAATTTTTGTTGGGGAAGAAAGAAAACAAAAAGAAAACAAGCAAACAAACAAATAAACCAAAACCACATCAACAAAACCCACAAAAAATAAACAAACAAAAACACAACCAGCTTTTAACTGCTTTGTTCTCATGTCTCAGAAGTAGGAATTGGTTTAGGAGAATCAGTTCCACCTAAATGAATGTATCAGAGTGGAATCTTTCTCTGGAGAACCTCAAAGATTGTTACATCCCTCCATTGGCAATGCAGCTAACTGAAGCATCAGAGGGCTTTTTCACAGGTGCTTATAGATAAATAAGATAATTAAATTAAGTGGATGACTCTCATGAAGTGGAACTAAGGGAAGTGATATGCATCGTTCTGATACAGTCACCAAAAATGGACTATTCTTACAGAAACATAACTAAAGTAGTGAAATACTAAGGGCTTGACTTCTCTTTTGCTCCTCCATCCCCCACTTCTTTACTCCCTGCATTTTTGGTAACTGTAATGGAAAAGAGAATCAGATAAGAACACAGTCTAACCTCTCCTTTCTATTCCTTCCTCACAAAGGCCAGGGACAGAGTTATTACACTGTCTGGACAGGGTCACCTACTCATTGCAAGGTTTCAGCCCTGTATCATAATGGAGTGCATTTTACTCTGCTTGTAAGCATTGAAGGACATAGATCTAATTTCACATGGGGGTAACAGATAATTTGAAACCAAGATTTCAATCTGCAAAAAATATCAGATTACTTCAGAAAGGAAAAGAAGGTCAGGTCAGGCTGCTCCAGATAAGTGCTTGGAAGACTGGGTTGGTCAAGAAAATTGGTATTGATATTATAAAATATGGTAACTTCAGAGCAACTTGGCCCTGAAAACACTATGCTAAGTGTCAGAAGTGAAACATCCAGCTAATTTTCATGGCCCAGGAGTGATGGGAAAACCTCATTTCTTCATTTAAGGAAAGCAATTTGGAAGATTCAGGCATGAGTTCCAAATGCAGTTGATGCAATTTCTTTTTCTGTCTTACTTAACATAGTTTTATTGATTTGAATATATCATTAACAGAAGTAAGTGAGGGGGCAAGGAGATAGACTTGTCTACTGTAATTTAATTTTCTGCCAAAATCTATGTATCTGTTGCACTCTCAGTTTGAATATTTCAGTGTATTGCCACTGGCAGACTACACACTGAGAAGATTCTGCTTTATCTACAGCAAAATGGTCACAACTTCTCCTATCACAGATGTGGAGACAAAACTACATGGACTTAGTTTAACACAATGCCTAGCTACATTTTCTGTAGGAACACACTAAAGACAATGCAAAAGCAGGTTAAACCAACGAGTGCTTTCTGTGGTCCTGATCCTACAAAGGGATTTTGCCTCTATGAATGAGATTTGGGCATGTCAGTCAGTGAAAGCTGTGGGGTTGGATTCTCTGTTCTCTTTGCTGAAAAATGTGAACAAAATGGTGGCTTTCCTGCTGTTGGGATGGGTCTGGTTTTTACTGTATAAAATTACTGAGGCATTGCAGTTGCAAATTTAGCATCACAAAACTTAGGAGTCACATAACTTAGGACCATAATGAAGCATCAGTGCGATCCTGATCTCCATATTGTGTATTCTATCGAGATTCTCCAAAAGCTCCAGAGTGCTTGAAAACCTTGCCACGCACCCTGGGTCTTTCTCAGCCCAGGTCTCAAGTGCCGCTACAGGCTCTCCTTGTGCTTACAGCAACAGAAAGCATAACAATACAGTGGAAATGAGGGAAGGAGCAGAACAGAGGTATTATCTGTATTTTCAGCTGAGGAACTAGCATCTGCATTTTCAGCTTTGTACTGCTTGACCGGAAGACATCTTGGCAGAGTCTGTCCCTGGGTGGATATAGAGCTCAGAGTCAACTCTGCTTTGGTAGGAACCATCCGCAGTGAGAGTCAGAGCAACTCCAACAGCCAAATCACCAAGGCAAGTTCTGTCTCTGCCCAGGCATGGGTCAGTTTGAAGTGGCTGATATACTGTGCTCTAGAAGACCTTGCTAGAGGAAACAGTTATTTTTTTAATCCCTGAGGGGCCAAATTGTATTTGCCTTGCCACATCTAAGATCTGGGAAAGAAGCCACAAGCCTTACCTTGCAAGCCTGAGAAGCCAAGCCTTGCCGTGCAACTCAGAGAAGCCAAGCTTTGCTTTGCTTTGCAACTCAGAATCTGTGCCATGCCTCTGTTTACCCAGAAAGATGCAGTGCCCTTCTGAGTAATGCGTCATACAAGAACAGGGGCACAGACAAGTGTCTTGCCGGGCAGAAGAGATAAAAACAGAGTGAGCTAAGCCACTGAGCATCATGGCCTGCAGCAGTAAGTCACTTCCAGCCTCGGCACCTGCTTTGCAAAACCAGACCTTGTTGTGAGGACGTCAAAACAGGCTTTTTGTCGAAGAGTGAGCCTGAAACCCCAGGACAGCCTGTGAAATCTTGGAAGAACCCCCAAAAGCCTTACCAGCTAACCTACTGCAGCAGCACCCCTCTGCTTGGGTGGAACTCCTGTTGCTCTGTGTAATCTGGGCTATATTGCAGCCTTGGAGAGAATTCCGGAGAAATTATACTATAATTAGTTTACCTTGCCTCTTTGTTAACAGTTCTGTCTGACTCGCTGTTTTGGCAAGGCTCTTGTCGAGTCTCCCCTAGTGGTCAAGCATCATATTGCGCCGGGGATTTTCTCCCAGTTATTTTTTCCCGTTTGTTTAAAATTGTTTACATTGTTAAATATTGCCTATATATTGTATATTCCCATTATAAATATATATTCCAGCTGTACATCGAATCTATTTGAAAGTTTTTCCCCATTTTTCATATTAATAAAATAATAATTAATATTTTTATTAAGATAATATTTGCCTTTTTTTCATAAACCATATTCATAACAATGCTTACTTGTCTTTTCCTAGAAAAAGTGTAGGAAGGCTCCCTCTAACTTTACCAGTGAATCAGAAGGCCTGCTGCTGCCAAAGGGACCCTTCCTGGCTACAAGATTTGTTTTGCACTGACGAAAGGACAGATTTTTTGTTCATTCTTCCAGTAATGCAGAAAGCTTTTCTGGGTTTGCACAAGTATGAGAGGTCCTGGGTGCTCTAGTCTGTCATGGTAGCAGCTGAATGCACAAAGAGCGTTTCAGTAAAGCAAGAAAAGGGTTAAACACTCTGCAGCATCTTATAAAGGGGATATGCTTTAGTGGCTAAATTATTGCTTGCTTCTCCCAATTTCCTGCTGCCTTGTAAGATCTTTACTGGCTGATTCTCAAGTAGTGTGGTAAGAGTAGCATATCTGTAATGGCAATAACATATGAGTAAATTTCCTTTATATATGTCTATTGTGATAGAGACAAGACATACTGAAGAATCCTGACTCTGCTGTCAGTGGCATTGGTTGCTGTGTTACTGCCACTTCAGAATACCTACTTACAGTCTACATCAGGGCACACAAAATCAAGCTTGCCACCCATGTCACATTTTCTCTCTTTTCCCTAGTGCTTAGAGGCAGCTTCTGGCTTTTACAATTTGTTTCTTGCTGAAACACAAATGACTGCACAAGTTCTCTCTTCAGGTCTTTAGTATCAGTTGAATCTCTATGGGTGCAGGACAGATTTTTCACTCCAATAAGGGAAGGGGTTAGGAAACTTAGATTTGGCAGAGTAATGGAAAGAGATTAGAGAATTCAAATAACTGGTACAGCAGTGACAGCTCAGTTCTTGTAGCACATGAAAGTGCTTTAGAAAGAATTTGAGAGGTCAACACATAAAATTACTTTCTACCATGGTCCTAGTTTCCCCTGCCTGCTGTAGGAAAGCACACCAGAGGACCATTTTCCGCTTCTACTTCAAGCAATATTGTTTCTCTCATTACAGAATCACCACATAAAATTTTGTGACATGCCATATCTGATTCTACTCTCTCAGGCATTTCTGAGGAGAAATACTACCTACCAGTGCAACAACACCTCTAAGTTACACTGTCATGGAATGCAATGAATAGGACAAAAGGCAGAGTTCATGTGATTTGCATTAAAAAATGTTCAACTCTCTTAATTTGCTCAGGAAATCAGAAACAAGCATCCTTCCTATTTAATACATTAATACTCATGCAAATAATGATTTTGAATTGATTTGATATTATTATACTGCAGTAATCTTCTTCAATCCCTGTTAAATCAAATGCTTTCAGTGTACAACCTCTCATGGTCCTTGTGGCTGTCTTTTCTATGCTTCCTCAGCTGCAGTAATTTCCCCATCCTTCTCTAGATATATTATTTCCTTCTCTTATTTCCATACCATTGTTTACAATTACTTCAAAGGGCATTAAAATAAAATAAGCATGGAAGTCTGTGCAAAGATCAAAGAAGATCTTCTTAACAGTTGTTTTATATGCAGTTAGATCTTTTAAAAAAATATGATTCCAGAAAATCAATGTTACAGAAAGCAAGCCAGTACTTACAAAGCCTGGTGCTTGGTCTGTATGAGGGTTAAGGGAAATGTGTCATAGTCCATAGGCAGTCATATGCAGAGGACAGACATGCAGTTGTGGTAGTTTCAGGCTATGCCTAGAAATTTAAGTGACTCTTCCTTCATGCCACCTCGACTCCAGCAAGTGAGGTATTGTTATGCTGACATACATCAGTGTAACAGTCAGGAATTGACCCTCTTCTTATTACAAGCTGATGTGAATAGCTGCATAGAGCAAATAATTTGCAGTGTACAGTAACATGTTTTTATTGGCCCAATAAAGCACAAGAAATATAATAAATATTTTCAGGTGCCACTTACTGGCACTTTATCTACTGTTTACATGAATGCAGCTATTTTTCATTTCATAGGGCAGATGAAGGGTCCTAGAAATTGGATAAGTCTCATCAGCTGTCTGGCCAACAGCTGAGCACACTTCAAAGCTAGACATTGCGGCATTTTGCGCACAGCATGGCTATCACTCCTTTCTCCTGAGCAGTTCAGAGACCTGCAGACATGAACTAAAGCACTAAATCTTTGTAAAACCATGAAGCAGATGCAATCAATGGAAAAGCATTTAATTGCAATCAGGACTCACAATGGACGGTAGTTACTAATTCTTGGTTCCACTGCAGATCTCATGACACTTTAGTTATGAACGTTCCAGCTCCTTGAGCCAAGACATTGCTACATGTTCTGTAAGGCGCAGGGGGGTGGGGACCTGGGACTGCCACCAGCCTAGAAAGCAAAGAAGCAAGACTTGCATACAGTTGGTTTTTCATTTTGTTTTTGGTTTGGTGTTTGGTTTTTTGGGGTTTTTTTTTGTAATCTCAGAGGTAGATGAAGGGAAGAGCTAGTTAATTAATTTGCATATGAGGCTTGGCAGCATTGCAAGAGTCGAATGATGAGGCCAGCATCTCACTGGAATGCTGTGATACAGATGGCAGGAAATCCCAGCACTTTCTTCCTCCCAAAGATCTGCCTGCAAATCGTTTCACTGATCAGTACATCTGATTTTTACTAATGATACATGCTAAATATGGGACAGTAGCCCAGGGTTTGCTTTGATTTTATTATTTTGGTATTAATCCTCCTGTCACCTCATGTGAAATCTCTCTATATGGCTGTCTTCCTTCTAGGCCTGAAATGCCTGTCATGTTGCAAGAGAGGATTTGATAAACTTTGAAAGAAAAAAAAAATAAAGTGACAAAAACAGAAATCAAAAACCTTAATGACATCAGAAAGTGATTCAATATAGCCTTGAGTTTTTAGGACAAATTAATAGCCTTCTGCAAAAACTCTGACCAAGATTTACCTTGCCTGCAAAACTCACTAATGATATTGAGACCAGGGTCTTATGAAACTGTTTAAAGGAAAATATAAATCTAAATGAGCACATCTGAGCATGAACCCTGCCATTTTCTCCAGATCAAAATAAGATTTATTATGAAAGTTATGAAACCTTGGGCCCTATTATATATTAAAGAGTCCTGTTTATGACCACATAGTTAACTCTGAATTTTTGTGCTTAGTCTAAACACTGGGTTTGCAAGACTTATGACTCAGTCATTTTATAGCTTTCAGGGAGGACATTTGCCATTCATAACCACAGCACAGAAAAAAAAAAAAAAACCAAACAAAATAGCATTCTTCTGAATTTTTTCAAAATACAATCAATCACATTTCAGAAGTAGAAAGGTGAAAAAAATGTTGTGGGTTGTTGGTTTTTTTTTTCAGAAAACCTCACACCTATTGAAAGAGGGTGGGACCACACTCAGCTTAAAAAAATTACTTAATTTTGAAAGCCATGATTTTGCACATCCTCACTCCCAAAGGCATTCAAGCTCATTATTTACAGTATTGTTCTTCAAATGAAAATGCCTAAAAATTATTCCCTGTCAAAAGCAGTTGCTGTACACCTATAGAAAAAAAGACTAATAATAATAAAATTATTTTTCTTGCCAGCTGAAAAAGTGTGACCTTTGCAGAAAAATAATTTCAAATTATGCCACTGAAAATCAACACACAGTGCTGCTCAAGATCAAGGGAAAAGAAGAGTGATACCAACATCCTACTGTCCAGGCCTATCAGACGTCAAGCCATTAAAGAATTAACTGGGAGAAGTGTTCTTCATATCTGAGCCACACACCCTCTGGGCAAAGCAGCTGGGGTGTAGATTTCAGTAATTCACTGCTGTCTTGGATTTAATTGCAGATGTGGAATGTGGACTTCTTACATTCCCCTGAAACACCATGGTAGTTGAGTTTTAACCAGTCCGGAATAAGATGAGAGGTTTCTGAGAATAGTAGCCCATAGGTTTTATTTAGTGTTTACTGTAGGTAAACTCTTCTCCCTTTATCGCACTTTGATTCTACTAAGTTTATCTTTTCCTCAGTTCTGAAGTTACATATATTCTCCCATATTTATTTTATTTTTTAGAGACAGAAAATCCTCTTGCAGTTGGAACAGCTGAATTTTGTAGAGTGGAAGTCTGGAGTTCTTAAGTGCCTCAGCAGATTCACAGACCAACACCTTGATAGCAAAAAGCAACCGCTGAACATGTTTCGACTAGACTGACTTCCATCACCTGAAGATCACATCTCAGGTACTTTCATGACATGTCTGTTCTCTTACTGTGGGACCCTGGCCACACTATCAGCTGGTGTAGTTCTAAAGATGGTTCTACCAGACCTGAGAGAATTGACTGCCATGAAAAGATCAATAGGCACATTCTTAGAATTTCAAGTTGAAAGTAATGATTGCAAACCAAAGAAAAATCTGAAACTGGGTTAGGAAGGAGTCAGTGCTCTGTTTTGGAAAAACAGGAAGAAATTCCTAAGTTACCATGAAATCTGTAAATTATTGTTCTGAGATGGTGAAAAGATTTCGTTTAGGACATTTTTTTAAACAAAGAGAGTATGCAGCTCTTGTACTCCAGGGGCTTTAGATCAGACACAACTCCTGTGACTTGCAGACTTCCACTTACTTAATGTCTGAAAGCATGAAATGGTGAAAGTATTTCCAGCTGAAAGAAAACTAGTAGCACATTTGGTGTGTGCCTGACCTGCCGTGCAACCTAAGGTGTGTTTGAGCGCTAATGGCCACATGTCTGGTAACTACTTGTATATCAAGTATAATCTTCTAGTTCAAGGAATTTACCGATGGTATAAATTCTGATCCTGAGGTCTCATTTCAACAAACAATTTTTGCATTATTAAAGTACACTGGAAATTAAACATTTCAGGCAGAGGGTGAAGTGTTAGGATTATGGCTGTTAAAGGTATGTCAGACTCCAAGAGCACTCTGAGCCAGATGATACACTGAACTATCATATTTACAGAGTCAAAGAATGTTAGGTGCTGGAAGGGACCTTGAAAGATTATCTAGTCCAACCCTGCTGCTGGATCAGGATCACCTATACCAGATGACACAGGCACACATCCAGGTGGGTTTTGAATATCTCCTTAGAGGGAGACCCCACAAATCCGCCGGGCAGCCTGTTCCACTGTTCTGTCACCCTCACAGTGAAAAAGTTTTTCCTCATATTTACATGGAAATTGCTATACCTCAACTTCCACCCACTGCCCCTTGTCCTGTCATTGGGCATCACCAAGAATAGCCTGGCTCCATCCTCTCAGCACTCAAGCTTCACATATTTATAAACATGAATGAGGTCAGCCCTTAGCCTCTTCTTCAAGCTAAAGAGCCCCAGCTCCCTCAGTCTGTCCTCATAAGGAAGATGTTCCACTCCCTTAATCATCTTTGTGGCTCTGCACTAGACTCTTCCAAGCAGTTCCCTGAGGTCTTTCTTGACTGAGGGGCCCAGAACTGGACACAATATTACAGAAGAATCCTCACCAGGGCAGAGTACTCAACCTACTGACCACATCCTACTAAATGGCATTGGATTTCTTGGCCACAGGAGCACATTGCTGGCTCATGGTCAAGCTTCCATCCACTAGGACCCCCCCCAGGTCCTTTTCCCCTTCACTGCTCCCCAACAGGTCAGTGTGTTGAAGGCTGTATAATTGGCATTATAAAGGTTTCCATTAACTGTGAATATGCTCTTGTGCATCTTTTATTTGTTTGTTGGGTTTTTTTCTTTTGTTTGTATGTTTTATTATGTAATGAGCAGGCAATTGATAATAGTAATCATCATCATCCTCCTCATCATCATCTTAGGCAGCTTCATCAGTATGAGTTTAGGTGTGACAGGATGTCAGTGATGACTATATCCTTACCCAAAGCCATTTAGGCTCTACTTCAGTGAATCTCAGAGACTGCACAAATAGGGATTGTCTTTAACTTTCTTCTGCCCAGATGAATAACAAGAGTCTTCATAGGTCATAATTGATACCATTGACTGTGAAGTATTACTGGTGTGTTTGGAAGCCTCAACAAAACAGTTTCTGAGAGTCTATTCTCTCTTGGAGGAGACCCCAAAGACAGCATTGGACAACTGCTTGTCTGTCCTGAGCCCTTGGCTGTTCATAAGCATCTAGCTTCTTGTACATTGCTGATTAGTGTGTGCACCAGGACATTGCTTGCATCCACTGTGCAGATAGCCCTAGCAAAATGTTCCTATGCATTACTTCTGCTTGGTTTTCTACTTTCCTTGCTTTCCTATTGTGGCAGTTTAAGGCTATGCCTTTAAAATTTAGTTGTAGATTTTGAACAGAAAAGTATAAAAATAGATAACTATTGGGTGTAAAAAGGAAAACAGATTATTCTAAACAAATTCATTGGATAAATGTCTGGGATAAAAGGAGCCATATCATAACAATTCTTCACATTTCACTTCCATTCCCATTCCTTTTCTCTTCTCCTCTGATCTTGTCTGTTCTGCTTCACCCAGGAGATAACAACACTTCTGGCTGACCTTGAAATAAGAACTAACACTGCTTTCTCTGAGCTCCTCTCTTTTCTCTCTCTGGTACGGGGGGCGGGGGAGACTTTCTGGGGAGGCAGGGGAGCAGCATCATAAAGGAAATACTATACCCTTTAACAAATTCAGAGCGGGACCCTATGGGCAAACTACTCTTGAACTGTTTCTGCAGAAGAGTCCAGTGGCAGCTATGAGATACTGAGAACATTTGTCTGTACTGGAAGGACAATGCATGAAATCCAACAGAATGTCTCCTATATGCCATATATGCCAACACCTCCCCTTACCAGGCCTGGAAGGGGAACATTGGTACTCCATCAGGGAGAGTGTTAGACTGAACTTCATTTCCGAAGTAAACTCAAATACGTCAACTTGTAACATTTTTGTTTAATATATAGTAGTGCCACCATAATCATCATAATTCTTAATATAGGAGTAATTGTGGCTGGACAAAAGTGCATAAAATTGTGTCAGATGTGACTGCTTGTGATAGCAGGGAGGTTTTGGAAATGTGATTCCCATTCCTCACCAGATATTTTATGGGCCTGTATGACTGCACTGATAACTAAAAATAATCAGGTCTGAAAGTCTACACAGTTCTCCATTTACTCTTGCAAAACCACAACCAGCTCTCCCTTGGAAAGAAACTACAACCAAATGAAAGTGACATTGGTTTCAAATCATATTAAATTGTAGAGCCTTGTGCACAAAAGGACCACTCAACGTTATTTCTATGAGGCGTACACAGAGTTTGCCCTTTGTAAGGAAACTCATTATTTAATGATACATTACTGTGTTTGGTTGAATTGGCACGGATATGCTTGGCAAGGATGCAAGGAGAATCTGTGTTGTCATGCCAAATGTCTTTCAACCTGTGTGTGCCTGTTTTCAGGTCTGATAAGGTTGTCCATGGTGCTTATACTTCTCATCCAAAGGTTTCATTCTTGCACTGTCCATGCAGGCTTCAGAAAAGTTGCATTTGATGCTGAAAAAGCCCAGTTCTGCCCTAGTCCAAGGCTGGATCAGGCATCACTTATGTTCTGTTTATGTACCTGTGACTTGTACTTCCCTGGCTGCATCTTCCCTTCAGTTTAATGGGATAGTAGGACAGTGACCCATTCATCCTCATCTTCACTCCATTTTCTGTGGCATTCATGGAAGCCAGCATGTGAGACTGAATATTTTTTGGGCTTGATGAAGTGACTGAAGCACTTCCCTCATACCTCATATACTGACTTTAACCACTGCACCAGAAAAGAGGCTCTTGCTTTTGGGAAAGCCTAGACCCACTGCTGTCCATGTGCACTATGCACATGTTGAACATGCCTACTGACCATGCCTGACCACAAGTCTTAAAGAGAAAGCTCTTCCTTTCGATAGGGACAAGGTATCCAGCTCATAGTCTTTTCTCTGTATATAGACTGACATTTGTATTTTGGCAAGTACTAAACTTTGCCAGCTTTTTACAGGCACATCCCAGGCTGCAGACTACTGGGGCATGGATGGATTTCAGTGTGGCAGTTTGTGGTCTTATTTTGGATGCCACTGTAGGCAGTACAGTTCTCTTCCCAAAACATGAACACATTAGAAAATTAGGGCTAAGCTGTAAGTCCTGATCTAACCTGATATGAACCTGAATTTTACATTGGTTTAGCTTAACTAGTTGAAGGACAAATGCACATTTCTATCACTAGAATAGGACTCTAAAGTTATACGTGGTTACAAGTGGTCAGGTTTGCTAATTTGACATTATTTGAAGGAAGAAACTAGTGAAAAATAGATGTCAGTCTAAAAATGTCCCAGTTTCCAGCAAGCTTCATTTAATCTCCTGTTGCCTCCTTGAATCTTCTTTCCACTGTTTTGTATTCACTGTATATGGATGTGGAAGAGCAGGGAATGTCTGGTTCTTTCTGACTCCTCTTTTTCCCACTCTATATTTCTTTCTTACTGTTCACATACCCTAGACAGCAGTTCCTTTGCCCCCTGGGAGATTTTCAACTCTCTAATCAGAATTTAGTTCTACCATTTTGCAATGCCTTCCCTAAACACTTCCTTACCACTCTACTTCTGGTTGTCTCTTTATTGGCAAAATGCCTCTCTGATATCAAGAAGGACATAAAATCTCTAAATCTATTGTATCAGATGTTACCTGGAAGGATGGGGGGGGGGGAGTTGGTTGGGGTTTGGTATTATTATTATTATTATTATTGTTGTTGTTGTTGTTGTTGATGTTGATGTTGTTGTTGTTGATGTTGTTGATGTTGTTGATGTTGCTGTTGTTGTTGTTGTTATTTTATTGTTTTGATTAATTTGTTGGTTTTTTCATTGGTTGGTTGGTTTTCTGTTTTTAATGCTATATCCTGCAGAAAGAGTTTGAAGAAACAGCTGGTTGTCTAGGAACAGATGGTCTTCCTATGTAATATGATCTTTCCTTCCTTGGTTTAGCAAGTTTTTCTTCCACTGAAGGACTGGGACAGTACTGACTCAGGAAGCCCATTTCTGTAAAAGTATCACATCAAGGTTCTTTGTGAGTTACTAGCTTCAAAAGCAAGTTATGAAGAGGAAGTAATCTCAGAGTCATATGCTGACTGGATGCATAGTTCATGATCCCTCAGCTGACCAATCTGTATAAGTAGCCATTCTTGACCCTAGGGTTTTTTGGCCTCACTTCAGCTCTTTGGATTACTACAAATTTCTGTGTGCCCTTCCTATTTAAATAACTGCAACATTTGCCCAAGAAGACAATTGCTATGGTTGCCTTACCGAGGTCTGTAGCAAAAAACTGTGGAGGAAGATAATATTGTCTGATCTGTGGTGACCATCTATAATGATCCTGTACATCCTTCTTCTCTAACCCTGTACAGGCAAAAAAGAGTGGGGAAAAGGAGCCTTCTCCTCTCTGCATCATTGCTGGCATTCAGATACAAAGGCAAGCTTCATGCCTCCCCACCTGAGAGAGAGTTGAGCCACCAATTTGTGTCAATCATGTTCCACATGTTTATGCATGAGAGTGGCAGCAGCCACTGTTTCTTGAGCTCCCATAGCCTTGGTAAAAATGCCTTAAGAGCAGCTCACTCTGCACCTTTCCTCTACTGCTGGATGTGGCTTAGAGCCACAATCCATCCCTTAGCTTGCAAATGGCTTGGAGCAGGGATTATGCTTTTCTTTTATGTTAAACAAGAGCAAACCACACTGAGTGTGCTCATTAAAAAATCATGTTGTTCAACATTGATCCCTTGGGCTATAGTTAGAGATTCTCAATATAACATGCAAAAGACAGTTTGGATTCTCAGGCCAGCCAGTCTCAGAAAGGGATAAGTAGACAGCAAAATAGTGTGCTGGAAAAATAAACCTCATATCTATGGTGGAACAACAATGCAGCCTTCAATAGATGTTCTTATCAATGTGGCTCCTGTAGGATCCTAACATATGTGAAAGATATGCAATCAGATGTCGACCAGAAAGATAAGCTCTGGGCCACACTGAACCACAAATGACATTACAAAACAAACCAAATAGTACCTTGTGCTATAGAAGGTGTTTTTCCTGCCCTACCCACCCCTCCATCCCCCTCACCCCCCACAAAGCCTACCCCCCCCTAAGGACCCTATGGGTAGGCAGATAAATTACTCCAGAAAAAGAAAATTACAAAGCAGCTATGTCTATTTTACATCATATTAACTTCATAAATGTCCCTAACAATTTTGCTAGTGGTGAAGTGCATGAGGGAACTACCAGAGATTAGATGTTAGAGTGCATAACAGTTTAAGGATTCCAAGCATAAAATAGAAGCACCATTTGAGCTGAAAGTAGAATGATGTCCTGAGAAGAGCATTGAGACTTCTTTTTTTCTTTCTAACCTAAACATTAGTAACCTTGTGTGAAGAGAATAGGATCCCACTCACTCTACTAGCCATTGCTGAAGGAGGCAAAAGAGAAATGTCTCTATGGTTAAAACTGCAATTGCTTTACTAGCTGTTGGGATAAAAAAGGCTTTAAAGCAGCTGGCAGAGACACAGGTTCAGGGTGTAAGATCAAAAGGATATATGTAACAGAAGAAGAGTTGAGGTCACCAAGAGCAGCATTTCTTTGCCATGGTTGGCAAAATATCAATGATCTATCAGATATTCACAGGTGATTCTCAGAAAGATTCTAAGTACTTACATAGAAGGAGGAAAAAAAGATCATCCAAATTCTTCCCACTTATACATGCATGTATGCTAGGGAATTGGGGCAAGGAAGGCAGAGACAATAAAGAATGAATTCTGTTGAAATTAACCTGAAAATGAGCAGAGTTGTGAGAGTGCTGCATAGACTAGTCCATGACTATCCTTTGAGGAAGTCATATCAGAAAAGCCTGAGAAACACCAAGCTCCACAAAGAGTTCAGTATCAGACTTGATCAATTCACGAAAGTTTTTTCCCCTCCAGGAGGCTTTTTGTATGGAGATAGTTGTATATTATAGCTCAGATTACAAACTAAAGGGCTGATCATCTCCATTTTTATCAATCTGTTGCTTTTGTGGCACTTCATTTTTTTCCCCTCAGTAAGGCAGACACAAACTCTGCTGTTTTCTACTCGCTTGGTCTGCAGGAAAGGAACTAGCAACTGTTTTATCAGTAGGTAGGGAAAGGAAAAGGTGGCCAAAAGTCTCAGCATATTCTTTTGCACCTGAACAACTGGTACATGAGAGCAATGCTTGCACTGCAGAAACTTTGCCACTGGAAAAAAGGATGGACTGGCTAAATCACTCTCCCTTTGCAGCGGAAAGCTGGCATGTTACCATACCAGTACACTGGTATGGTAGGGCCTCAAACCTAGAAAGTTTTGATAGCTGGGGTGTGAAAATCATATTGCCCTAAAGAAAAAGCCTCTGCTCCAAAGTGCTTATGCTCCATGTCACAAACATCAGTGGTGACCTGACTTTGGTCCAGATGAAACACAAAGAACACCCTGTCTTCCTTCCTGGGAAAGCTCAGGCACATTTTGAAAGGCTTCCTTGCTTGTGACTGGAAAGATAAGCATTTGGACCTAAATATATAATCAGTTTTTCCTACTATGGTACCATCTGGAGATCACTTGTAATCACTACAGCTTGTGCACGATCCTTTCAATAACTGGAGGAGAACTGAAAACTACCATGAAAACAGCATATTTATTTATAGCAATACTAAGAAAGCACTTAATTGGTTAAAAAGCTGCAAAATCACTTTTCTTAATACAGACTTGGGTTCAGCAACAAAACTGGATAATAATTATCAGAAATCTGTATCAGTAATACAAAATTTTCTTCATCTGGAAGTAGTTGCCTACTAGCACATGCCAGGAGAGTGGTGTCCTTTCCATGGAGCTCCCTTTCCCAGGTGCTATTTCATGCCTCAAATGCTAAAAGACATTTGCTGTTACTCAATGGGAGAAAGCAAGCTTGTAGTTCAGAGTATGCAGGCAGAAGTTAACCAGTTTTATTTTTTTTCCCCAGCTGGAACTAGGTTGTTGCTATAGCAACATCTAAATGATAGACAGATTTTCTGAATGTGCAGTGGTCTAGTGTGATAAGAAAGCTTCCAGGATTTCTACCAAATAGCTCCAAACTTGCTGGAGTGCAATAACACCAAATGCCACATCTTTGAAATAACACAAGCAAACACACACCAATGCAATACCAAAATGGTTTTTTTTCACCAAGCTTTCAAATAAAAACTCCATTTAGCACATGGCATTTCTATTCCTAGACAATATCTTCCTGCCAATCTCTTTTTAGTGCACTGTCATTCCAAATGACAGACCACACTCCAAGATTAACACCACCTACAGACAGAATGAATCCGGTGTGCACAAGACACTAGCTCCTTCGGATTTTTTTTAGGCTGCATGCAGCCTGCGCACCAGTGAGAATCCCACTGAGTCAGTGAAGCTTCACAAGAGCACACCACTCTTCATAGCTTTATTTTGCAGCACAGAGACCTTAGAGATTAAAAAACTGAGCACATGGTGGAACAAATACTATATTCATGAGCCATGCAAAGAGAAGTTTCCCAAGGGCTACTTCCATAAAGTATAAAGCATACCCATCTTGGCCATATCCACCTTGCACACTCTGTGCACGTGGCTTTCAATCAAAGCAGTTTCCTACTCTGGTCTTCCTTCTTGCTCTGCTCCAGGAGAGGAGAGCCCAAGATTTTGGATGTCCAGAAGTCTCTTCCTGAGCACGGCCAGGGCTTGTGAGCGTTGCAGAGACATTTTGTCTGTGTCTTTTCATCATCCATTACCTTTCAGCAGGAATGCTGTTGCACCATCTGCAGTCTACAGCTGATACACATGTTCAATATCCTTCTACCCCCAGTACCAAATCCCTCTGGCAGTTCCTTTACCCAGGGAAGCTGCTGCCAGTTATATTGGTGAAATCTTCCAGTGAACTTAGCTTGATTTCTGTAAAGGTCATTTCATCTCTATTGAAATGTATCTGCAAATCTAAGACAGAGGTCTTGATCTGTTTGTGTGTATGAAATATAGTCTGTACCTAGATTACCCTCATTGCCCTTAGATCTGTAACCTTATCCCCACAAGAGGTGTGGGATACAGGAAGGCTTTGTTGGCAGTTTTGATCTAAAGGCAACTGGTAACTGTAAGACTTTTTCACAATCTTAAATTTCAAGTTTCAGGTGGTGCTGGAAGCCCAGCTCTTAATTTCAGGGCTTGGACCCTATGCACACAGCCTTCATGCTAACAAATGTTTCCAGATAATGACGAAGAAAAATCTTCCTATACCTATATGCTAAATCCTCACTGACTGCAAGCGAAATGATGTGTGCAGAAAGGATGTCAGAAAGAGAAAGGTATGACAACATACAAAATTTAGGAATGAATCAATAAATGAAAGAATAACTACAGTTTGGTTGAATAGTTATAGACACTTGCTGTGGGTTGTTTGATTGGGGTTTTTTTTTAGTTATTCACTGAAGACTGCATTGGAATATGTTTTCTTCCTTGCTTACTTTTTATATGCAGCCTTGATGATGTCTTGCAATAGGGCTCAGCTAAATGAAAATATGACTACTTTGACTTACCTTTATGATTCACAAAGCACTCTGGATAATTAATTACTTAGCATTTATGGTTTGGAATGTGGTCATCAATTGTTAAAAATAATCACATTTGTAAACATATCCTTTGCAGCTGATCTTATGTCAGACTTCAAAATTAATAGTAGAGATATGAGAGAGCTATAAATGTATTTCTTTGAAATTTACTGGTTGTGCTCTGGTTTATTTCTTGTGGGGAAAACTAAGCAACAGATGTGGGAGGACAGGACCTCTAAGGAAGAGTGGTAAAGCATCTTCAATGGTTCTCAAGTTTACTTTTTTACCCCTTTTCTCTAATAGATATAGGAATCCTCAAATGGCCCTTGGTGTAGCTTGGGTCTGTGAGCATTTGTTCTGCTTATAGGGTGGCCATGTGGGGGAAAAAAAAAAAGAAATTAAAAGATGAGAGCTGTTGCAGAATGGGAAAAAGGCTAACCAAAAAAGTTTGCCTCCATTCAGCTCTGCTTGGTAGGGGAAAAAAGGGTAAGAACCACAAATCCTGCAAGAATACCCTTTATATTTATTTTTTTTAGAAAGACCAGCAGCTTCATGGCTTACAAAAAGAATTCTTAATACTTTCCATTGTATGACTCAGGATCATCTGGTCATTAGCAGAAATCGCAACCATCTGAGCTAAAATTTTTCATGCTGGGGGATAATTTTGATACATGAGACAGATGTCCTGCAGCTAGCAGATCTCCCTGCTGCACCGTCCTGATTCATCGCCTCCCAGGGCTGTTCAGTGCCCAGATATTCTTTTGGGGAAAAAAAGAAATGCCTGCTCATACAAATAAGGACCACATGGTTATTCCAACAGATTAATCTTCAGGTTGTTTGAATGGTCCTACTTGTGTCATTCCCTAAGCTGTTTTCAAGCTCTGCACTTTTTACAAAGCAATTGGCAGTCACTATATGTATGTACATATGTATGTAAATACAGAGAGTGTATGTGGTGTCTACTTTTACAAGTGATATAGGAAAGGGGGACTAAACACTGCTCCTATTTAAATTACAGTGTCTGTTGTTTCCACTTTGTTGCTTTTTTTGAGAAGTATACCTGTGATTTAAAATCAGAGGCCAGCCACCATGCCACAGAGAAGAACTTTTATCTGCCTTAAATGTAGTCTTCAGCTATAGAGTTGTGAAAGACATAGAATTAGAAAGAACTCCCTGGTTAATGTGAAATATCTCCATAGGCTACGGTAAAAGAATAAACGTTGTAAAGAAGAACTCCTGTGAGGCCTCAACCCAGGCTTTTGACCAAGAGTAGATAAAGCTTCTGTGACTGCACAGGCTTTACATGCAGATCAATGTACCTTTTGTGCTTGTTCACTTTGACCTACTACAACAAAGATTTCTGCATGAAACTGTCATACCCCTTGACAACTCTGGCCCTGGGCTTGTGGCCCTGTCCCTTTCTCTTTCCTTCTAGTGTTCTACCCTGTCACTAGGGTAAGCTTAGGACACTGCCACACACAGTGTATAGTTTTCAATCCTGTTTTGGGGAGCAGAAGAAAATAAGTCTTCAGTACAAGTAGATTTGTGGCTCAAAAATGTATTAAAAGGTGAGAAAATCTGCCTGTCTACCATGTATAAGACCTGGGCAAACTCAAGAGGTGCCAGTGCTGTTAGCATCTTGTCTCACATCAGCTAAATCTCTACACTGCCCATGTTGAATGCATGCTCAATTCCCACCACTCTGGGGGCAGAAGGGAGCCAAGGATAGTGTAAGGGTAAGAGTGAGCCTAATTCTAGATACTGAAGAGTCATATGCAGCATTAACACGAGGCAGGCCACCCCTTTGTTATGCTTATACAATGGAGATGTAGCCTGCACTGTCCATAGCAGCAGCAGACATTCACTTTATCTCAGTTTGATTTTGCTTGTCTCGGGCACTGAGGTGGCATGTTGTCTCGGGCACTGAGGTGGCATGTTATCACAGGCACATTTTTTGCTGCAGTTTAAGGAAGAGAAAGGCATCTGGAAGCTTGTCCTACACCAGCTCCAGAACAAGTGAACACAGTCTCAAGCTGCGCCAGGGGAAGTTTAGGCTCGAGGTGAGGAGAAAGTTCTTCACCAAGCGAGTCGTTTGTCATTGGAATGGGCTGCCCAGGGAGGTGGTGGAGTCACCGTCCCTGGAGGTGTTCAAGAGGAGATTGGATGTGGCACTTGGTGCCATGGTCTAGTCATGAGGTCTGTGGTGACAGGTTGGACTCAATGATCCTCGAGGTCTCTTCCAACCTTAGTGATACTGTGATACTCAGGGGCAGCTTTGCAAGCTCCAAAGTCTAGTTCATAGTCAGTTCCTCCCTGATAAACTAGTTAAGAGAGCAGTGTGCCTTGAAGAATCTGGGGAAACCCCATGCATGGGAACACTTGGACCATCAGAAAAACATACCCAAAAAATCCTTTCATGTCACTATAGGGCATTTTTTACTTATGTAGGATGGACATGAGAAATGCTTAACTTGCACTGCACAGGACTCTCAGTCTTGGATGCTTAGAAGCAGTACTGAAGTATGCAGAAAGAAGAATCCATGGGGAATAAATTGATAGCACTGCATTGTGTGTTACGGAAAGTCTTCAGAAAGGTTTAACATAGCTATCTAAATGAATGCAGTGAATAGCTTCAGCATAAATTACACAGTCATTTCCTTCTCCTACTGATGAACATGATGGGGAAAGAGATTTTGCATTGCTAAACACAGAAGGCATGTGGAGTGAAGATCATTTTGTATACCTTGACTAGAGCTTGCAGTGTGCCTGAGTCTATCTGCTGCGTCACTCCACTCTGAAGGATATCACATTTTCCTGTCATTGAGGCATGGCCCATGTTAGGAAGGCTTTATTTTGCCATAGGTATTTTCACTGGCACACAATGTCACAGGTGCTTTTATTTTTTTCTTCCTCTTTTTTTTTTTAATGTAGGTATTCTACATCTATTTCTGGAAGCTGCAGTTTTAAGTGTAGCTATACTGTTATGAAAGTATCATTTGAGCCAGATAAACTAATTTTCCATCCTGAATCAGAGCAAGCTCTACTACCAGAAACACATATAACTGGTGTAATTGCACTGGGACCCAGGGAAGTAAGAATGTCTTTACTGATGCAGTTAAAGCTGCAAGACTTGCTAGTGTAAACAAGTCTTTAGATGAATTTTTCCCTCTCTAGCTGTTTCCATCTAAAAGAATCCCAGCACTCCTCAGACCTTCATTACAATCTGAAATGCAGTGAGAGAGATGGGACTGAAAATCAAGGGGTCATAAACTGTGTGTGTCCATATACAAGGACTTCCTTGGATCAAAAACTTCAGAAATACACCTCTTTGCTTTCTGAGTACCAAACCAATGGAGTAGCCAGGCCATATAAAAATGGGGGGGGGGGGGTGGGGGGGGAGGGGTGGGGGTGGGGGGGGGGGTTAACCAGCTTGATTACCATGGCTGAAACTATATTTGTGAACAAGATCACCGAGTTCTACCTTAAAATAAGTTTGTTCTGCAAGTATGGCCTGAGCTTGCCAGCCTTCCCTCAGCACACAGTTCCCACCACACTCTCCAAGACTGCTGCACAGACTTTCCTGCTACCTTGTTACCACTAGAAAATTGTCTGCCTACGTTCTGAAAAACACTGTTTAGGCTAGAGCCTTACCAAGCACAAAGCACCTCAGCATAAAGAGAGCAGACAGGAGAGGATTTACTTTAAATTGAGCAAAAATAATTACACAAGAAGAACAACTTTTCTCAGGAAGAATGAATATGAGAGCAGCTTCTTGTGTACAGTACTGCATCCTTTTCAAGGTGTCTGGTGAGGTACAGCCAAATTGTTGTGTGTTGGCCCAGGCAAATTCTGAATTAACAGCAGCTACAGAAAAACTAGAAGCCATCAGGAAAAAGCCTTTTCTAAGTACTGCTTGATTAAAGAATATTCTTTTCTTGAACCCATTTAATTTTATTTGCCTTATTTAGTTAGTTAATTTTATTTTAATGTGATTTTATTACTTCCTGGTTCACATATTAAAAGTGTGCTTTCCTTTGAGATTATCAGCGTTTTCCTCTCAAACTTACCAAAGAAAATTCCACAGTTTGGGTGGTAGCACATGTAGCTGTTTATCAGGAATGACTGTGTAATGCTTCAGTTGCTTTCTCTGGTGTTAGAGATTGCACTTAGGAAAATTACAGCCTTTTAGTTACTTGGCAGGAAGATCTCACTTTCATCTGTTTCACCATAAGAAGTACATGTCCATCACCCACGTGGCTTAGGGAGGAAAAGACGAGGACTTGATTCTGTGCTTAAAACATGGGCCCAAGGCCAGGGCGCTGCCAGAAGCTTGACCCTGTCACTCACAGCATATAATAATAAAATTTTCAATATCAAGCAATGATTATGATGACTGCAGCTCAGACTAATGCAACTGTTTGAATCCATAGACAGTTTCCCAAGTAGTAGCATAAAACCAGCCTAACTTCACCTTCATCTTCCCAAAGAAGCTCCTGCTCTCCCATCACCACTCCCCTTCATCTTCCCAAAGAAGCCTCCGCTCCCTCCACACCATTCTCCACCCTGCCTAAACAGTTCCTGCTGCACCTCTACCATTCTTTCACCCACCCCAGAGCCAGGGGCAAGACCCTCAACCAGCTAAAATACCATACAGAGAAGCTCAGCTCCAGTAAGGAGGCCTATCCAGCACCCACAGGTGATGCGGGAGTGGCCATCAGCTCTTTTCCTACCTAACCAGGGGGCCACCAGGCCCCCCGGCCTCTGTTCCCGTTCCCATCCCCATCACCCAGCATGCACCATAGGGACTCATCAGTGATGACAGGAGGAGGATTCCTCAACCCAGGTAGGCTCAGGTTGGGGCTTCTGCCTTGCCGGTGGAGGGGTGGGGTGTGTTGCAGTTAAAAAGGGGAGTGGGCAGAGAGGGCAAAGTGGCCACACCTGGGGTGGGAGGAGAGCCCAACAGAGCACAGGTGCTCTGGGATTTGAGGAGAAAAAGGGGGGAAATGGGGTGGTGTGATGATGGGTTACACCTATCCTAGGTGGAGGGCTGAGAGAGCCCTGCTCCCTGCTGGAGGATAAAAGAAACCTGATCCAGGTGAACAGAGAGGGACTTGGTTTCCCCCGCCCAGGAGGAGGGGGGTCCCCCAGGTGGTCTATTGCTGTCCCCTTTCCTGTCCAGCAAGCCTATAAAAAGGAGGTAATTTTCTGCTATTGCCCTCTTCCTCTTGCCTCACCTGCTTGAAGCTTGTTAAAAAATTTACTACTTCTGCTTTCCAAACTGACTCCAGATTATTTTCTTTTCTTTTGTAGATTCATCTCCATTCCCTTTTCCCTACCTCAATTTTTGTTACCCTTTCCTTATCAGGGAAAGGGAGGTGGGGGAGAGCAGGAGGAATTCTCGGTTTGCTTAAACTTCAGTTAAGGCTCAAACCATCACAGGCAGGTGGGGTGGAAAAGGGCCAGATATAGTGGGAAAGAGGAGGTGGTGGTGACAGAAGGGGATTTTAAAATAACTTTATTTTCCATAAATCTTCCATAATGCACAACTGCAGTTTCGTGGTTTGCTTTACCTCCATGCAAAAAGTACAAACCCACCAATACTTCATAAAAATAAAGCACAGTGGTGGCTATTACAATGAAAGCTTTCCATAAGTATCATTTTGCTTGGTTGGAAAATCTGTGCTTTTCAGATCAAGGTAACAAGTTTTAACAACAACAAAAAAGTTCTCCAAGAGTGAATTTTCTCCCCGGATACCAGCAGAAAACACCAGGATGATGAAGGGACTGGACCATATGCCCTATGAGGACAGGATGAGAGCATTGGGGCTCTTTAGTCTGGAGAAGACTGAGAGGGGATTTAATAAATGTTTATAAATATCTGAGGGCTGGGGGGTCAAGAGGGAGGGGACAGCCTCTTCTCCATTGCACCCTGTGATAGGACAAGGGGTAATGGATATAAACTACAGTGCAGGAGGTTCCACCTCAACGTGAGGAGAAGTTTCTTCACTGTGAGGGTCACAGAGCACTGGAACAGGCTGCCCAGAGAGGTTGTAGAGTCTCCTTCTCTGGAGACTTTCAAGACCCATCTGGATGCACTCCTGTGTGATTTGTGCTAGAGTCTATGCTCCCGCTCTGGCAAGGGGGTTGGACTCGATCTTTGGAGATCCCTTCCAACCCCTAACTTCCTATGATCCTGTGATCCTTAAAGCCATCTAGGCATCTTTGTAAATGATTAGTAAGCTGCAATGACAGCTGACATAAATAACTAGCTGCGATTTTTGCAAGAAATGTATGCCAAGTGTTTATATGAGAAATGACCTATTGGAATATAGGAATAACTTCCAGAAGGGGCTTGGAAGCTCATTAAGTTTATGTTTGTCATTAAATATATAAAAATTACATCAAATCTCCTTTGATTTTTTTTTAAAGACCTCCAAACACATCTACACATGTGCACAAGTGGAATGCTTGGTTATTCATTTACTGACAAACATCTTTGGGGTTAATGATTGAATCCAAGACCATGCTTACCACCAACTATCTATTGAACTTTTGAGAGAGATTATTTGTTGTTTATTATGGTAATTATTTAATGGAGCAACTGCAACGCAAAGCATTCTTGAGGTAAAGACGTCTTGTGGTACCTTGGGAGATAGTGAGTGGAAGGAGTTTCTCTGCTGAAAGCTGATTACTCTTACTTAGTAAAAAAGGCTTCAAATGGTTGGAAAGAGATGACATTAATTAGGTTTAGAAAGCTTTGACTTGGTTTAAGACTTTTTTTTTCTTGGAAATATTTAGATCTGAAATCTCACAACATATGATATTGGGTAGTAGGGCTAAGCAAATATGTAGTGTGTGGATTATTCTAAGTGTTTCCTATTAAAATCACAATTTAAGAAGATGAACAAGCTTCACTTTTTACTGAAACTGTTAAAAATCTGTGAGTTACGGCATCTGAGAATGTTCTTCTTTATTTCAGCAATTTCCTGGTTTTCCTTCTGCTATTGTATTATCCATTATTTTCTTGTTCTGAAGGAAATGCAGATCCAGAGGGTAAACAAAGATAGCTTTTACTAGCAGACTTCCATTTCCGGCCCTTCTTCCCCCAGTCCAAAAATCCCATCACCTTCTACAGTATCTGTTTGCCTCAACCTTAGTTTTGTGATCATCCAGTTGCCCATTCAGATCACAGCGCATCTACTCTAAGTTCATATCTACACTATAAGATAGCTTTACTGAAGAATCACTGAAGAATCACTAATTTTATTCCACATATCTATACTGATGTATGTTTATAAAGTGCAAGTACTTACTTTTTGCTCTTTTAATGATTTATTTTTCTAAAAAAATATTTTTAATACTCAGCAGTCACCCCTGAAACTCATGGATTCTCAGGGAAACTCAGGGAGGTGGTAGAAGCCCCATCCCTGGAGGTTTTTAAGGCCAGACTTCATGGGGCTCTAAGCAACCTGATCTAGCGTAAACTGTCCCTGCCCATGGCAGAGGGATTGGGACTAGATGATCCTTGAGGTCCCTTCCAACCATGACAACTCTATGATTCTTTTATTGTTTTAATGTGTTCTTCAGAGAAGAGCACTAATGCATCTCTGTTTCTTGTCTGACCGTATCTCAAAGAACCTTTTCCTGTTCTAACCTCCAGCTTTGAATCTAATTGTGTCTTTTTGTATTGATTTACTTCTGCTTACATCTCCCTATGAATTTTTTTCTGGAAGTGGTTAGCAGCAGTTTTTCTCTCAGCTATGCTTAGTAGTTAGAAGGAAGACTTGTGCACCACAGGAAAAAAAGTTGCATTTCCCTCTGCTGTTGTCTGTTTCCTGTGTTAGGCCATCGGTTATCACACTGTAATTTAATGTAAATATTTTTCCTAACCACTTTTTAAAATCCACAATACGTGTTCCACCACACTTCCTTTCACAAGGTGGGAGGATCCAGTTAAAACTGCTATTTTCACAGCTGATTTATACCATTGATGGTAAACCTAATGAACTTTTATAAGGAGCTGTAGCTATAATTTTTGATTCTCCAGTAGGTAATATTCATAGCAATAATATGCTCCAGAGCTTATGAGGTTGTTGAATGGACAGCACCGCAGCTGAAGAAATTCATTATTGATAAATGCAAAATACATGTTTGAATGAAAAAAAAATTAACTTCTTATGAAGAAGTTTATTCAGTATTAACTTTTTTTAGTATTAACTTTTTTTAGTTTATTCAGTATTGTTTATTCAGTATTAACTTGGGGAAGAAGACTTGGGTCTGATTGTGGATAGTGCAAAGAAAACTTTCAATTTAGCACCATTTTGAGATGATAATTAGACTGGATGACCTCAAGGTCCTTCTAGTCTATATGATCTCACAATTCTAAAAATAATGCAGAGATTTGATTAATTCAGTAATATTTTACAAGAAGATGAACTTCAGTAGAAGAATAAAAAGGAAATACTTTTCTATGCAGTGTGTATATTATTTATGCTAAAATGACTCAGACTGGATCTTAAGAAGAAGTTCTCCAGTATGAGGGTAGTGGGACTCTGGAATAGGCTGCCCAGGGAGATTGTGGAGGCCTCCTCCCTGGGAGTGTTGGATGAGGCCTTGAGTAGCTAAGTCTTGTTGAGAGGTATCCCTGCTCAGGGCAGGGAGGTTGGAGTAGATGGTCTCTGAGGTTCCTTCCAAACTAAGCCATTCTATGATGATTCTATGCTTCCATGTATTTGTAGCACTTAAGAATGTGAGTGGTAAGAAAGAGTTGTAATGATATACTAAAAAATGGTGCACACATTTCATGCAGGAAAGATTGCTTTTGACTTGTTTCTTGTAACTGAGCTGTAACTTAGTGCAAAACAAAGATGCCAAAGAGGGATTAATTTTTTTATATGAGGAAACACATCTCTCAACCAGGCAGTTAATACCCAGTTTCCTACCTATGAAATGTTAGAGGATGATGAAGAGCTGAGTTCATTATTAAGGTTCAGTAGGTGGAACAAAGTCTGCAGACTGGTAGCTATGGAACAGGATCCTTCCTTGTCTTTGCAGTTTTGTGTTTTAGCAGAATTAGCACTCACTAATTCAATAGAATCCCACACTTCTCTTGGGTTTAACTACAGTTACACATGGCATTTCATAGAGCCTCCACTTAGCTCTCTGGCCTCAGCCTTTTTCTCCATGTAAACATGCACAACATAGTCAACAGTGAATAACTTTTTTATCCCTGTTCAATGATCCTGAATTGTGCTTTTCAATCTTAAATTTAAAATCAGGTGGAGTTCCTCAGCTGGAACCTTGTAGCAATCCACCAGTTAAATGACATAATGTTCAATGTGATGTCCCACAGGGAGGACTGTTATGTACAGCAGTAGCATTAACCAGGATTAGCAGATGAAAAGATGGAAATTCAGAGTGAATTTTGCTGGCACCCATTTTTAAAGTTAGAATGAAATGCTGTACAAATATTCACCAGTTTTCTTCCAGTTTTTCAGAGAACATTACATATAGCAAAGTTTCAGCAGCTCCATTTTTACAACTGTGGTAACTTCTCAGTCTTCTTCATTCAATATTTGCACCCCTGGCCTATGAAACCTGTTCCAGCAGGCTCATGTCAGGCCTTGTAAGGGTATGAATCACTGTATAAGGAAATCTATGAAAGGGACGTAAAGAGAAGACAAACTTGCATTTCTTCTGGGGAAAAAAATTAACAATACAGTCATTTCTTAGTGACAAGTGTCTAGATCTAGAAAATCTGCTGAATTTCTAAACAAACTTGAAGGCAGAGTATCAGTTATTAGTGATCTCTTGATTCCACATTCACAGATGTTCTATGCTCCCTGACTCATAATTCAGTGTCTTTCTTCTGGCAGAGAGAGAAGGAAAGCTGTATACATTTTTCATATGGAAATTTCTACAGGCAGCAGTTCTCAGTGATGATAATTGGTAAAGCTGTTAGTAATCAACAATATAGCTTCATCCTGGACAGCTCAGTTAACACAACCTTCTTTCACAGTTCACAGTTTACAGAATGTGACTTTAAATGAGAAACAATGAGAGGATCAAGTGCACCCTTAGTAAACACCAAGTTAGGCAAGAGTGTTGATCTCCTTGAGGGTAGGAAGGCTCTACAAAGGGTTCTGGACAGGCTGGGTGTGGTGGGTTGAAGTTTCCCTCCCAACATTAACTTTGCCAGACCAACTCAGTTAAAAGCAAATGAAGCTGCATTTACAAGCGAAATCTACACTCTACAATGGAATGCAATGAGTATGTACAGAATATACAGTTTTTACAATATTATACAGATACTTACACTTAGCAAACAACACAAACCCTGCCCCGGTCAAAACACCAGGGAAGCTCCCTGCTTCTCCCTCCCTGCCTCCCTGTACAAAAGAAGAGAGGAGCAGAGAAGTTAGACTTAAACAAAGCCAGGTGGTAAGTAGGTTATCTTTCCTGAGCAAAGCAAAACAGCAGTGATCAGAAGAGAATAGAATGGGAGAATAATTGTTATGGTACAACTTGTCTTATTCCAGATATTTAACCAAGGAACTTTTTTAGAATAATCTTTTGTTTTCCTTTTTACATCCAATAGTGATCTATTAATACTTTCCTACTTTTCTGCTTGAAATCTGTAACTAAATTTTAAAGGCATAGCCTAAAACCACCACAGTGGGTCTGTGAGGTGAGGCCAGTGGTATGAGGTTCAACAAGGCCAAGTGCTGAATCCTTCACCTGGGCCACAACACCCCCATGCAATGCTACAGGCTTGGGGCAGAGTGGCTGGAAAGCTGCTCAGTGGAAAAGGACCTGCGGGTGCTGGTTGACAACTGGTGAATGGGAGGCAGCAGTGGGACCAGTTAGCCAAGTAGATCAACAGTATCCTGACTTGTATTAGAAATAGTATCACCAACAGGATCAGGGAAGGGATTTTCACCCCATACTCAGCCCTGGTAAAACTTCACCTTGAGTACTGTGTTCAGTTTTGGGCCCCTCACTGTAAGAAGGGCATTGAGGTGCTGGAGCATGTAGAAACAAGGGCAACAAATCTGGTGAAGGACGTAGAACACAAATCTTACAAGGAGCAGCTGAAGGAACTATGTTTTCTTAGCCTGGATAAAAAGAGTCTGAGGGGAGATCTTACTGCCAGGAGATTGTAGGAAGGTGGGTGTCAGTCTCTTCTCCCAAGTAACAAGTAATAGAATGAGATGAAATGGCATTAAGTTGTGCCAAGCAAGGTTTAGGTTGGTTATTAGGAAAAATTTTGCAACCAAAAGGATTGTAAAGCATTGGAATGGGCTGCCCAGAGAAGTGGTGGAGTCACTGTCCCTGCAATTATTTAAAAGACATATAGATGTGGAACTTAGGGACATGGTTTAGTGGGGGTCTTGGCAGTGTCAGGTTTACTGTTGAACTCAATCTTAAGGGTCTTTTTCAACCTAAAAGAGTCTATGATTCTATAATCTTTCATAGTTCTGCATTTTGCAGTGACGTAGCTGGGTGTTGATGACAACCTGCTGCTTTGCCTACACCAAGGCTGTGCTTTTCCAACATTTCCCCCCTCAACAATAGGGTGAGGGATGGGCAAGATCTTGGGAAGTGACATGGCCAGGTCGGCTGACCCCAACAGACCAAAGGGGTAATTCCATGCCATATGCACCTGAAATTATGTCAATGGAATAGAAAGCAAGACTGAGAGAGTAATGAATAGCTCTGCCTCTGAAATCATGTAACCATGCATAAAATGGGATCTCTCTGACTTAAAAACTTTCTCTTTTGAAGATCACAATTCTGTATTTTGATTTAGCATATAAAGTACCATAAATTAGTAACTATAGACTAAAAAACCCACAACCAACCAAACCCAATTTTGATATTTTAATTTTATTGCAGAAAATAATATGGTGGGGTCTTGAATGTTTTGCCACCACAGCCACTCCACTTCAATAAAACCCAAGCAGAAAACATTTCACAGCAGTACCTGTGTCACTTCCATCTCTTACAGCTCCATGCTACTACCAGGGATGCGGCAAGACACAGCTGCCGCCACAGACTTGCCAATTCCTTATGTGATACTCAACAGCTGTTGGAATCCGCATGTTAAAATTCATGCTGGGATTTCTCTATAATCTTCCTCAGGAAGTGAAAGCGGTAAAGCAATAATTGTGTCCCCTAACTCCTAGCCTATGCTCCTGTATTAAGCAGGATTCCACTTTGGCTGACGACGTGCACTATGCTATACCATATTCCTAAACTCTTATTCTGCACAAAACTACAGTTTGGCATGTGGTCACTCTCTTCATCCGTTTGCTTCACATGTATGTGCTTTGAGTTACAAAGCATACTGGTTTATATTTTATGCAAAGATGCAAAGCTTCAGGAACACATCTTGGTGAAATGTGCAAATTCAGGAGGGCAGTAGCTTTCTCAGGACTGGCAGGATCTGTATTTTCTTGCTCATCCAAACAACATACAGTGGGCTCAGCTTCAACACCATTGTTAGAGCTGATGGAGCTTGTTTCAGCCTGCTGCTCCATTTTCCAAAGGCTGCTGAGGATCTCACAACTGATTCCCTAGTTGGAGAGGTCAGAACCTAGAGACAAGGTGCAGAGAGAAACAAACAGGGAAGGTATAGATAGACTACTGCTTCCCAGTCTAAGCACATCTCTGCCAGAGAAGCTCTAACAAACTGCACGTAATATAGGAAAGATAAAGAAAAAGATGATTAAAGGACCTGAGGGATTTGTTTCTAGAGAAGATTAAAAGAATTAAACATGCTTAGCTCAGTATCACTAACTGACTAAGGGGGAAATGGATAACTCCAAAGAAGCATCTGCATGTGCAAAAAAAGCCTGAGAAATCATGTTTAAAGTGATTTAATGAATAGCTAGTAACAAAAGATGTCATTGATCAAAGCAACACAGTATTCCAGGTGAGGTCTCACAAGAATGGAGTAGAGGGGGAGAATCGCCCCCCTCAAACCACCAGTCAGACTTCTGATGCAGTCCAAGATGAGATTGGTTTTCTGGGCTGTGAGCACAAATTGCTGTCTCAATACTCAGTTTTTCATTCACTATGACTAACTGCAACTTCCTTCCTCAATATCAAAATTTTTGTTCAGTTTTGAGGATACAGGCTGGGCATATTCAGTTGTGCTATAAAGGAGCTGGGGGTCCTATTGGAGAGCAAACCAAACACGCACCAGGACTCTGCCCTTCCAGCAAGCCATATGGGCTGCATCAGCAAGCGTATAGCCAGCAAATCAAGGAAAGAGATTATCCCATGGTACTTTGGCACTTGTCAGGCAACAACTAAAACACTGTGCCCTGTCCCCAGTTACAGAGAAATACTGAAAAAGTGGAGAGGATCCAGAAAGGACTCATGAAGATGATAAAAGGATTGAGAAGGAAAGGCTTCGGGCAAATGTATTAACAGTCTTCAAATACCTGAAATGTACTTACAGAGAAGATGGAGGTGCGCCCTTCAGACAATACCATGTTGACGACGGAGTACGGAATCAATACGGATGACCAGTATGACCTCGTATTGTTCATTTAATTAAGGAACCTCTACAGCTTATATAGACTCACAGAGCATCATTGGTTCCCCACAACTGACCCCACATTGTACTGTTATACATTATTGGTTAAACTACTAATATCATGCAAGGTCGTTGATCGACATATGAGTCCTGTTATTCCAAGATAACTGTGTTTGTAGCTACCAGTACCTTGCTTTAGTTACATGCTAGCACAGCACTGTTTTGCTAAACTGCTAGCTACTTCTACACTTGTGCTAAGCATGACCTACCACCATGTCAAGCTCTAAGCTTATATTGCCAGATTGCTCACCCTGCTTATTGCTACCATTGCCACAATACCATTTTCAAATGTTGGACAAAGATACTCTTCTAGAATATTTTGAAGCCACTGAATTGTGGACACTGACACAGTAATCAGCAGTAGTTCAGTATATGTTTGAAAGATACAACAATTGTTTCTTTGAACACTCCTACATAAGTCTGATGGAATATGATAACCAGCCACTTTGCTACCTTGTATTGCACATTTGAGCCTTTGCTGATAAAGGAAGACTATGCCCTTGCAAAGAATAAAGTGTGAGTGGTAAAAAAGGTAATCAACAGTCTCTAAGGTAAACACTAATGAAGTGACCAAATCTTAGATGAAGAGAGTGGATGCTCCATCTTCCTTTGACAAGTCAACACTTCTATGGACTTTTAAATTCCATACTTAATGCTGATATGCATCTTTGTAAAACTGATATTTTTCCTCCTGATTCAAGAATATTTATCAAACTCATGACTTGCATTTTAAGCAATTAGAGATTTGAATGCTTTAAAACAAACCAATGTGATTTAGGGAGTTCTTTGATAGATAACATTGAGGCTTACTTTTAAAGTAGCTATATTAACAGTGCAAACTCTTTAATTTCAGTGGAGTTGCATATTTAAAAATAAGGTAGAATTTGATCTACATGCCATAGTAACTTATTGTTTAGTTATGATATACATAAAGTTCCATCCCGATGCTGAAAGCAAACCCTAGTACAAAAGATTTGTAGTCCCTATTTCTGCATGCCCGAACATTTTCATAGTTCTACACATAGCTGCTTAAACTGTTGCTTATCCTGCAAAAAACCTAGCAGGGTAGCTGTTGAGAAAAAGAAGGGGAAAAAAGGGAAGGGAAGGGAAGGGGAGGGGAGGGGAGGGGAGGGGAGGGGAGGGGAGGGAAGGGAAGGGAAGGGAAGGGAAGGGAAGGGAAGGGAAGGGAAGGGAAGGGAAGGGAAGGGAAGGGAAGGGAAGGGAAGGGAAGGGAAGGGAAGGGAAGGGAAGGGAAGGGGAGGGGAGGGGAGGGGAGGGGAGGGGAGGGGAGGGGAGGGGAGGGGAGGGGAGGGGAGGGGAGGGAAGGGAAGGGAAGGGAAGGGAAGGGAAGGGAAGGGAAGGGAAGGGAAGGGAAGGGAAGGGAAGGGAAGGGAAGGGAAGGGAAGGGAAGGGAAGGGAAGGGAAGGGAAGGGAAGGGAAGGGAAGGGAAGGGAAGGGAAGGGAAGGGAAGGGAAGGGAAGGGAAGGGAAGGGAAGGGAAGGGAAGGGAAGGGAAGGGAAGGGAAGGGGAGGGGAAAGCCCAATGAAAATCTAGAGAAATAAACTCTTAATTTAGAAGAAAAGAAAAAAAGACAGAATTTCCACATACTTAGAAGCACACATGCATTTTGGAGATTAGTGACAAATTTAATTGTCAGTGGACTGCCTTTGAGAGCTTTGCCAGATCCCATATCTTTGGCTGTTCTGATTTTCTTCTAGCTAGTATCCCCAACTGAGTTTCTCATGCAGCTAATTCCTGAACTAAATCAAAAGAAGAAAGCTTAATTTTAATGCCCTATAGTCTTCACAAGTGACTTTCACACCAGAACAAACTTGGAACTATTTTAATTTGTAAGAAAAGCAATTAAATTTGTCAGTAATTTCTTCACTTCCACGTTTGGTATTATTTCAGCTGTGATTTTAAATGTGTCCTCTGCACCTCACTTAGCTTTCTACTTGATTTGCCAATGAAACTTGATCTCAGTGTTAGTCACATCACAAGGTCTTGAGGAGGAACTAACCCAAAGATTGATTTTACTCCTAGCTGAACCTACATAAGTCTGATGGAATATGATAACCAGCCACTTTGCTACTCACTTGGTCAATAAACTATAATCTCCTCCAAGGCTGCAGACAAGTTGAATGATTTTGAGAAAAACTAGCTGGTTTCAACAGAGTATCTGCATTACTGTACCCCTGTATTCCCCAAAAGGCCCATGGGCTCCTGCAGGACTATCACGTCCACACTGTGTGCAACGTGTGCAGCTGCTCAGAGCAGCACTCTGAGCCCTAGGGAGTGTAATGAGGGGAAATACAATTCCTCACAGATCACAGACTTCACAGTGTGTCTTCATCTATGCTGCTGGCTCCTGGAGAGGAACATGGCTCTGTGTCACACTTTGGAAAAGCAGGGTGTCAGGACACAGCTAGGAGACTCAAATCATTACAGTCAAAGTCAAAGCTAATGAGAGGTTTCTAGCTTGAGCCCCTGGCACAGCCCAGTAGCAGCCTCCCTCCTTTCAAGAGTTTCTTCCTAGTCATAGAGGATAAGACTGTCCTCTCTTTGTGAAGTTAGAAGTGAAGGGTGCTTGGAAAAAAGTGAAATTCCCCATGCCTCATCACATACATTGACACAGCAATCTAATGCCTCTACCTATTTCCTAACTGGCACATCTCTCCTGCCAAAATTCAATGCTGACAGTCAGTGGCTGCTTTGGGGCTCCTCATTATTCCTGTATCTTTCCACATGCAGAAACCCACTCTCCCCTCTGATTTGCAAAGTTCAGTTGTCCACCTCCATACCACAGCCCTCCAGCTGCTGCATCTCCTTTCCTGCTCATGTCCACTTGGTCAGCAGATGCAGAAACTGATCCTGACCCCATCTGCCTCCTTGGTTTGGAGTCTCCTTCCATTTGCTGAAATTTCATGTAAGTGCTGAATTTAATCTGTGCCTTTCACAGGAAGATCTTGGACACAGGTCTTTTCTCAGAGTTTTTTCTTCTCAGAGAAGAGTGGCTACTTGAGAGGGATCTGATGGACTAACTGCCACAGATACTGTTTCTTTATAACCTTCACAGCTCAGAGCAAGAGGCGTACAACTGAACCCTTTACCACCCAGCATCGCTTTGGCTGCATTCATATCATGTAATGTTCCACATGTGTTAAATTTCTGTGAAGTGCAGCTGTCAGATACATATATGTGAAGATACTGCAGTTCTCAAATGAAAAAAGAAGTTGTGCATTGAAGTCTGTATTCCATTCTGCATCTGTTATAGACCACCCAACCAGGATGAAGATGTTGATGAATCATTCTATACGCAGCTTAAGGCTGTCTCAAGATAGCCAAACCTTGTTCTCATGGGCGACTTCAACCTGCCTGACATCTGCTGGGATCTCAACACAGCAGAGAGGAGACAGTCTAGGAGGTTCTTAGAGTGCATGGAGGACAGCTTCTTGTCCCAGGTGCTGCGTGAGCCTACCCGGGGCAAGGCTATGCTTGACCTCCTCTTCACCAAGAGGGAAGGGCTGGTGGGTGATGTGGTGGTCGGAGGCTGTTTAGGGGCCAGTGGCCATGAGATAATTGAATTTTCAGTACTCAGTCAAGCTAAGAGGGGCAGCAAGAAGACCTCCACTCTGGACTTCCGGAGGGCAGACTTCAGGTTACTCAAGGAACTAACTCAGAAGGTTCCTTGGGAAACAGCCCTTAAAAACAAAGGGGTCCAGGAGAGCTGGACCTGCTTCAAGGAAGAACTCTTGAAGGCACAGGAACAGACTGTGTCAATGTGCCAGAAGATAAGCCGCTGGGGCAGACGGCCAGCCTGGATGGGTGATGAGCTTCTAAAAGAACTAAGGGAAAAAAGAGGGTGTATCATCTTTGGAAGAAAGGTGAGGCAACCCATGAAAAGTTTAAGGATGTTGCTAGGTCTTGTAGGAAGAAAATTAGGGAGGCAAAAGCACATTTGGAGCTTAGACTGGCCTCTGCTGTGAAGGACAACAAAAAATCCTTCTATAAATACATTAATAGCAAGAGGAAGGGCAGGGACAACCTCCACTCCATGGTGGACATGGAGGGGAACATTGTAACAAAGGATGAGGAGAAGGCAGAGTTACTTAACATCTTCTTTGCCTCAATTTTTTCTAGCAGGACAGAATGTCTTCCAGACAGCTGGCCTGCAGAGCTGGCAGAAAGATTCAGGGAGCAGCATAGTTTTCTTCTGTTCCAGAATGGGGTAGTTGGTGATCTGCTCAGCTGCTTGGATCCCCACAAGTCCATGGGACCTGATGGGATCCATCCTAGGGTGCTGAGAGAGCTGGCAGATGTGCTGGCCAAGCCGCTCTCCATCATTTTTCAACAGTCCTGGCTCAGTGGAGACGTCCCAGAAGACTGGAAGCTGGCCAGCGTGATGCCCATCCACAAGAAGGGCCGGTTGGATGAGCCAGGGATTTACAGAGCTGTCAGCCTGACCTCAGTGCCAGGCAAGATTATGGAACAGGTCATCTTGAGTGCAGTCACACAGCACTTACAGGATGACCAAGGGATCAGGCCCAGCCAGCATGGATTTAGGAAGGGCAGGTCTCCTTCTATGATTAGGTGACTGCCTGGTGGATGTGGGGAGGCTGTGGATGTAGTCTACCTGGACCTCAGCAAGGCCTTTGACACTGTCCCCCACAGCAAACTCCTGGCCAAGCTGTCAGCCCATGGCTTGGATGGGAGCACACTGCGATGGGTTAGGAACTGGCTGGAGGCTGAGCCCAGAGAGTGGTGGTGAATGGTGCCACATCCAGCTGGCAGCCAGTCACTAGTGGTGTGCCCCAGGGATCAGTGCTGGGCCCCATGCTCTTTAACATCTTTCTTGATGATCTGGATGAGGGCATTGAGTCCATCATCAGTAAATTTGCTGATGACACCAAGCTGGGGGCAGGAGTTGATCTGCTGGATGGTAGAGAGACTCTGCAGAGGGACCTCGACAGGATGAACAGATGGGCAGAGTCCTGTGGCATGAGATTTAACATCCAAGTGCCAGGTTCTGCACATTGGCCACAACAACCCCATGCAGTGCTACAGGCTGGGGTCAGAGTGGCTGGAGAACAGCCAGGTGGAGAGGGATCTGGGGGTGCTGGTTGATGGTAGGCTGAACATGAGCCTGCAGTGTGCCCAGACAGCCAGGAGGGCCAATGGCATCCAGGCCTGGATCAGGAACAGTGTGGCCTGCAGGAGCAGGGAGGTCATTCTGCCCCTGTACACTGCACTGGTTAGTCTGCACCTTGACTCCTGTGTCCAGTTCTGGGCTCCTCAGTTTAGGAAGGAGGTTGACTTGCTGGAGCATGTCCAGAGAAGGGCAAGAAAGTTGGTGAGGGGCTTGGAGCACAAGCCCTATGAGGAGAGACTGAGGGAGCTGGGATTGTTTAGCCTGGAGAAGAGGAGGCTCAGGGGTGAACTTATTGCTCTCTACAACTACCTGAAGGGGGGTTGTAGTCACGCAGAGGTTAGTCTCTTCTCCCAGGCAACCAGTACCAGAACAAGAGGACACAGTCTCAGGCTGCGTCAGGGGAGGTTTAGGCTGGAGGTCAGGAGGAAGTTTTACACAGAGAGAGTGATTGCCCACTGGAATGGGCTGCCTGAGGAGGTGGTGGGGTCACCGTCGCTGGGGGTGTTCAGGGCGAGGCTTGACAGGATGCTTGGTTGCATGGTTTAGTTGATCGGGTGGTGCTGGATGATAGGTTGGACACGATGATCTCGAAGGTCTCTTCCAACCTGGTTTATTCTATTCTATTCTATTCTATTCTATTCTATTCTATTCTATTCTATTCTAATTTCCCTCATAAAGAAGAGATTGTTTATAATTAAACCAAGCACAGGAAGAGCCTGCAGTTTGGTTTATTGTCTGCCATTTTCTTGTTTAAGAGGCATCAAGGTCAGGGCAGGAGATACATCTATGGAAAAGGTGTTAAAGTATATCTTTATTCAGATCAAGCATTGCAAAAATGCCTTGGGGGAGGAAATGGAACAGACCCCCTGGAGGAGAGACATACTCCTAGGTGGAGATCATTTTGGTGAAGTACATGCACTAGACCATAGCCCTGTTTAAGCAGTTGGTCTCACCTAAAAGAGTTGCAGAAGAATGCTGGCAGCTGCAGGGGTCAAAAAGGATGTCCTGGAGCTGGGATAGCCTATAAGGTTTTAATTTATTTCTGTACATTTCTCTGGGAACACAGTAACTCCACCATTGGTTTTTGGACCACAGAAGTCAAGTCTGTCCTTCCACCTTAATTTTTCTGTGGGATTAGAGTGATTTTAGGACAGCTGGCAAACTATGGATGCTCCATTTCACAATGAAACAATAAGCCATAAACCAAGCTTGCCGGAACATTCTTGCAATTCCCAATACATCGCTCAAGACTTGGGGAGTAACTGAGTGCCTCCATCCTAAACAGCAGGTACCAGCAAATGCTGGTCATGCACAGCATCAGTAGAGAGAGATGTCCTCTACGGACTAGCATTAGTGTTTCTTGAGTGTAGTCTGCAGCAATGGTGGGAGGTTCAGGCCTCCCACAAGTTTGTAACAGAAGCCAAGAGGGAATACAACTTTCCAAAGCTGGAAGAACACACTTCAAAGCAAAGGCTAAATAACCGATGCTCCCATCTAGTGGTTAAACTATCCAATGGTTTAGACACATCAGGCACCAACCTGAGCTTCCCACGAGTTAAATGGGACCATGGCGCAGGCCAGTACTGCCCCCGGAAACTTCTGCAGGGTTTTGCATTCTGTGAGAGATACCCATACATACTCAAAAGCTCACAAGAAACCAACAAATAATCTCAATTAAAACTACAGCATTAGTAATAGTAAATACGAAAGTTACATCAGGATCAAGGGTTCTTTTAAGGCAAGGGAAGTGTTTCATAGCATTCTCAAAATGTCATAATCAATTCCCAGTGAGATAAAGGCACCCACATCATCTTGGCTTTGGTTCCTAAAGCACGAAGGTCCCTTTCAAAATGTCCAAGGTTAGTAATTAGCAACACATTATGATCTGAGTTGTTGTTATGTTGATTACCATTTAATTAATATGCTAATGTTCTGACACACTCATGAACTTACAGTTATTGGCCAGAACAAACCCACCTTTTTTTGGTTGTTGTTATTTCTTTTTTAGTCTACATCTAGAAGATTACAGTAAGAGGTGAGCAATTTGTGACATTTTTGGGAGTCACCCAACGACACTGTTGTAAATCACTACATAAGGTTTGCTCAGTTCCTCCTAATACACTTATTTTCAATTGTTATGCTTGGAAGCTGAGCCGATCAGCAGGAAAATGGTGCTGCTTTTCTCACTCCTTTTTTTCTTTTAAAGGCACAGCTGCTCCCTACAGGATATACCCAGAAGCAAAATTCATTAGTAATGCTGAGACAGTACTTTATCACAAGAAAGAGCTGTGCAATCGGGAAGGAACTTTAAAATACCATCTTTTGTTAGACTGCTAACTATCATTGACTTCAAAGCCCTTTTTTGCTGTAACTGCATATAATAACGCAATAGCAAAATATTTTTAACATTAGTCTCATATATGCACTTTGCAACAACAAAGGTGGTGAGGAGTTTGGAGCACAAGCCCTATGAGGAGAGGCTGAGGGAGCTGGGGTTGCATGGCCTAGAGAAGAGGAGGCTCAGAGAAGACCTTATTGCTGTCTATAACTACCTGAAGGGAGGTTGTAGCCAGGAGGAGGTTGGTCTCTTCTCCCAGGAAACCAGCACCAGAACAAGAGGACACAGTCACAAGCTGCACATGGGGAGGTTTAGGCTGGATGTTAGGCAGAAGTTCTTCATAGAAAGAGTGATTTGCCATTGTAATGGTCTGCCCAGGGAGGTGGTGGAGTGACCATCACTGGAGGTGTTTAGAAGGAGAGTGGATGAAGCACTTGGTGCCATGGTTTAGTTGATTAGGTGGTGTTGGGTGATAGGTTGGACTAGATGATCTCGAAGCTCTTTTCCAACCTGTTTAATTCTGTTCTATTCTATTCCATTCTATTCTATTCTGCTCTATTTTATTCTATTCTATTCTATTCTAACACATTTCAGAGCATTTCACACTGCCATAATCTCTGTTTTTCAGAGTCGTAATTCCCAAATCTCAATCCAGTGCCACCTGTAATAGGGGTCAATATGAGCCAAAGGACAGGACACTCCTTGAGAGAAGAGAGTTTTCTGCTGTCCATGCCTCCTGTAGGTGAAGGACCAAAAGGCAACTTTTCTGACAAGCAGCAGTACTTCAAGCAACAGAGAAACTTTGGCTTGCATTTCACTGGGGATCACAGCCAAGAAGAAACTACAAATGTATTTGTTAACCTGAACAGAAAGGAGAGGAAGCAACATGGATAGTGTTTGGCTAGCTGTTAGATGAATATCTAAACTGTTCTCTCTAAAAAGCTAATCCAGTATTGACAAATCATGAATTTATTGACTTGGTACGGGATCCAAAGAGAACCCACAGAACGGCTTTTGACAGGTTTGTTAATAAAGGATTCAGTGCTTAGTGAAAGGGATGAAATTAATGCAATACTAGGCAACCTTCAAGACAAATTCAAGAAAAGTTAATCCAGGTTGAGTGAAGTTAAGCAAGAAGGACTGCTAAAACTACTGGGATGATGCAAGTGCTGCTAAAATCCACTTCCAGTGAAAACATTGCTGCCGATGTATGTATTTTATGTGGAAGTTATACACCTGTAAATGGAGAGTCTGTGGCATCTGGATGAGAACCCACAAATCCAGTGGGTGGCTGTCAAAAGAACCAGTGCTGCCAGAGTAAAAGAAGAATCACTTTGCAAGATGATGAGAAAGGCAAAAGAATGTATAGGTAGAAAAGAAACCAGAGATGGTACCTAAGCAGAGAAGAAAGTTAAGGAAAGATTGCATCAGAACTAACATAATTTTATCAGTACGGGACCAGATAGAGATATTCCTAGGATGAAGTGCCACAACAAAACCCTAGCAGAATTCCAGTGCACCAGTCAAAACAATGCTTACAAAAGTCTTTAAGTAGCCACAGCTCTCGAACCTTGCACAGAAGCCAAACAGAGATTTTTTGATAATGGGCAAAACTGTTAATCATCATGTTTGTAAATACACAAACACCGAGTGGGCAGATGGGCAGAGTCCAACGGGATGGCATTCAACAAATCCAAGTGCCGGGTGCTGCACTTTGGCCACGGCAACCCCATGCAGAGCTACAGGCTGGGGTCAGAGTGGCTGGAGAGCTGCCAAACGGAGAGGGACCTGGGGGTGCTGATCGACAGCCACCTAAACATGAGCCAGCAGTGTGCCCAGGTGGCCAAGAAGGCCAGTGGCATCCTGGCCTGTATTAGGAATAGTGTGGCCAGCAGGAGCAGGGAGGTCATTGTGCCCCTGTACTCTGCATTGGTTAGGCCACACCTTGAGTACTATGTCCAGTTCTGGGCCCCTCAGTTTAAGAAGGACATCGAGACACTTAAATGTGTCCAGAGAAGGGCAACAAGGCTGGGGAGAGGCCTTGAGCACAAGCCCTGTGAGGAGAGGCTGAGGGAGCTGGGGTTGTTTAGCCTGGAGAAGAGGAGGCTCAGGGGTGACCTCATTGCCCTCTACAACTACCTGAAAGGTGATTGTAGCCAGGAAGGGGTTGGTCTCTTCTGCCAGGCAACCAGCACCAGAACAAGGGGACACAGTCTCAAGCTGCACCAGGGGAAGTTTAGGCTCGAGGTGAGGAGAAAGTTCTTCACCGAGAGGGTCATTAGTCATTGGAATGGGCTGCCCAGGGAGGTGGTGGAGTCACCATCCCTGGAGGTGTTCAAGAGGAGATTGGACATGGCACTTGGTGCCATGGTCTAGTCATGAGGTTTGTGATGACAGGTTGGACTCGATTATCCTCGAGGTCTCTTCCAACCTTGGCGATACTGTGATACTGTAATACTGTGATACATATGGACCCATTATTCAGGTTGTATGATAATGCCATTGCTGTGCTATAAACCTGAAAACTCCAGGCTGCCAGGATGCAACATGATGCAAATCTCCATCATGCTCCAGAGAGCTAAGAAAGAAACAAGTGCATCACCAGTTTAAATATTTTCATCCTGTTCTTTCGGTTCAGGATAACGCTAAGAAACTGGCAGCGAGATGTACCACCGTTGTTGCAAGTTCAACTTAAAAAGATATTAGGGATGACAATTTATCTTGCCAGGGTTTTACCTTACATTTCAGAAGTCTTGGTAACATGAAGATTTGTTGAAGGCCGGGTTTCAATGAGATGCTGGAAGGAATCAACCTTCATCAAAATGAAGTAACTTATAAAAATTCAGATGGATGCATCCAAGCAATGACTTGTGGCTCTGTTACTGCAGGTGGGGAGGAGAGTAGTCCATGTATGCAGCTCCTCTGCTCTACAGTAATAATCTACGCACAGATTGAAAAAGAGATGTGTGCAAGTCTGTTTTTCTGTGAGGGTTTCCATCAGTATGTGTGTGGGAGAAAAGTGATTGTGGAATCTCATCATACATTACCCATGCTGACTGTATTGCAAAACCATAAGAAAAACCCAAACTACAAATATTTTTGTTTATTTATTTTTATTCCTATTTGAACAGTGTAGCTTGTCACTAAACACCAGGGCTCTAAAATAAATACTCTAATTACACTTTAATTTTATATTCAATACATGTTCTTTTTATTTTGCCACTGTTAGGAATGGGGAGGATGTAAGCTTTCCAGAAGAGGTAAATGTATTTTGATTCATTTCAGCACAAAACTGGTGTTACTGGTAACAGGGAATCATCAGTAAGTAGTGACCTTGAAACCACCAATTGTGTGAAGCATTAAGAAGAGGGAAGACACAACAAAAATGACAGAGCATTTGGCTGCTTATTTTCACCTCCCCTGCATTCCCCTGTCAAAGGATGAAGGACAGAAAATCATAGCATCTGTGCTAAGGAAATGTCTATGAGCATTAATTAATTATAACAGTAGTCCTCTGTGTGCTGGATGTGGTATCATTCCCTCACAAACACTTTTCTCATTTCACTGTCATCAACTTAAATATTTGAGATGCTTCTCAGCAGGTGTATATGATACGTTCTTTTAAAAGCTTCTTTGTGATGAAATATTCTCAATGGCTTAATGCATATTCCCTTATGCCACAGACTGTTAAAAGCCCAGGCACATCCCCAGTTCCAAAAGCCCTTCACAATATTTAAGTTGACAATATAGCAAGAGCCAGCCACAATGACAAGAAAATTTGTGACTTATCTGTTGAGGCCAAACAAACCATTCACAAGTATACCACTGCCTAAGTGGGCTGAAATCTATCCTTTCCTCATCCTCCAGCTTCAGCATAAAGAGTGTGAGGCTATGGTGAGAACACTTAGAAAAGGGCAGAGCAGCTTGACATGGAGTCTCATCTCTAGATTGTGGCTGTGGGAGAGAGCACACACCTGGCAAAGGCTGGCAGATTCTGAAACCAACATTGGCTTGTAGGACCCTGCTGAATAATAGCAATAACTAAGGTCAATAGGAGGACACTGCGCCAAGCTTGGGGTCCGATTTAATACTGTGCCAGAAAAACACTCTATGTGGTAAGGGTCTCCCATGGTTCAGGTGAGATATTTAGCCTCTTGAAGAGACTTCCCTGTGCCTTTCTCCTGCTCCAGTCAAACATAGTCTTAAAGAAGGGGCTTGGCAGACACCAAAACCAAACCACAAATAAGCATATATATGTCAATCCACAACTACTGGTATTGCAACTATAGCCTTGGTATCTCAGTACCTTGATATTGTGTTTTTTATTTACAAAAATAAAAATACTCCCCAGAATAATAGTAATGATAATACCTCAATTAGTGTGGGCACATTGGTTGTATGTTATGTGTTCAGACATAATGTTTTACAGATGACTTTCACAAAAGTGAATGACAGTGCACAGTACTGGGAGGCAGATCCCACTTCATTTTTTTCCACACTTAGAGCTCATTAAAATCTTGCCTTTCCCCATTCACTGCTCCTATCATAGAAAACAATGAGAAAGCTGTAAATGAGAGACCTGGCTACAGATATATTCAGGAAGAGCCCTGGCAAAAGTTGCTCTATTTATCCACAGTGCAAAATGTATGCTTAACAGATGTGGAATATAATGAATGGGGAATATTACCTGTCTCCGTTCTTAAAGCTGTTGTTTCAAGATGATGTCACATACAGCCAATACTCCTTGACTAAATTACACTCCCACAGCAGCAGGGAGGGAACACATTTAGGGCTATTTGTTACACAGCCCCACATCCATTGCTTCATTGTGCAATAACAATGATGTACAAGTATGCTAGCTTCGGCTCAGACCCTTGTCTTATTTGCAGTTCCTTTGTACTCTTATTTTCATATATTATGGGACAGTCAGACCAAAACCATGTTGTTGTTATAGCCATGTACAATCTGGTTTTTTCCTGCATTGTTAATGTTTACTTTGTAAGGCTGTTAGTCAGAGAGACAGAGGGCAAATAGGAAAAGACCATTTTATATTGCTAAAACTAAATTCAGACCTGACAGGGACCTACAAACATGGTGCTACAGTTCCTTCAGCTATGTGTTTCACCCTACCTCGGAGTTTGATCCTGCCTACACAGAAAATAATAGCAAATTCTCACTCATCCCAGAGTTAGAGAGCAAAGTGTGACTTCAAAGCATCAGCTGAACAGCTCTCTTGTCATGATATTTCCGATGCTCAAACCCTTCATGAGGACAGCATGCTGTAAGAGACTTTTGTCCTTTTTGAAAGAGTGTTCTAGTTTGTTTCGCACTTAATAAACTTGCTATGCAATCATGATATTCCTGCTGCTAAGGGAAGTAGCGCATGAATGATATACATCCCCACAAATTTCCATCAGGGCGTGTAGATGCTTCATTAGACTGTGGGTATATTTACAACTACTCCTGCCTTGTTTCACACTCAGTAGACTTCTCTGTTTATATTCCAACGGGATTTATGTGCTTCTACATTATTTAAATCTCAGTGTGCTCCTGCATCATCTCTGGTGCCAGGTACTTGGGCACATTTCCTTGATCGTACAAGTGCACCTTGGTCTTACACAAGTGCATGACTTCATTGATACCAGGTACTCCCATAGTGCCAGAACTGAGTCATCCTTTTTCCAAACGCTACCTGCTGTAGTTTTACTTTGGGTTTATGACTTTCTTCTTCAGGAACCAGGTTGTAACTGAAGCAAGAGGGCACTGCTGGAGCAGAGGAAAACAACCACTGTTTCCTGTAGAGAATGCAAAACATATATAGATCTAAATGAGACTGGACTATAAACCCAAACTCACATTCACCATACTCTTTCCTTACCACTCTTGACATTTTCTTTGTCTTTAGATAAAAAACTTATCTTAGATCCTCTCCTCTGCTCTCCTTTCCTCCATCCCACTTTCAGGTTTTTTTCCACTCTCTGGCTGCTCAATGATTCCAACCAATTCCAACCCACAGACCTGTTCAGATTTTGGTAACAAATAACTGTGTAGTTATTTAAGGTATAGCAGCTAGTTATTAGCCCAAGAGGATTTCCATGTAATGCAGAAACACAGATGTTCAGCAGTTTCCCCTTACTAGGTGTGTGTCACTGCTCCTCTAGACTTCCTCTGGTGGGCAGATGGGCAAATGTTCCAAAGGCTGCAATCTGATATAGATACATATTCATGGTCCCTGATGGGAAACAGAATAAACTCTATAGGGAGCCCCCAAATTGATACCATTGTTTGTTGCAGATTTCCCAGATGTTATGATTCAAATGTTTTCATGATGCAGGGAAAAACAGCACCTTCCCTGCAGTCAGAGGCTTTGTGATTATGGTCACACACTCAGTCTTATTAGCACAAAATTTAACTTGCCTTAATCAGACTGAGGTGGGTAGAGCGCGAAATTAACTTGACTTTCATTTTACATTGCACAGTAAAACTACTTGGTGAAATCACTGTAGAAATCTGAGCTGTGAATGATGGATAAGATTAAAAAAAAAAAAAGAGAGAATAAACAATGTTGTGTAATCAGGGCTGTACTAAAAAGGACACGATATTCAATTCAGTTGCTTGGAGAAATGCAAATCAAAGGGCATATTGCCCTCATCTGCACCCATGAAGTTAGGAACATAGTTTGGACCCAAATATTTGGCATACTCTCTATTCTGAGAGCTACATATTCTCAGTCAGTCACACTAATAATTTCTCAAACTCATTTTTTTGCCAGAAAATTACAATTTAATGAAAATAGAAACACATTTGTTTCAATGAAATTGCCATTTGCAGTTCAAGACTCTTGTTCAAAATCCAGAGGAGTGAAAAAAGAAGCATTTACTAGGGGCAGATCAGAAGTCCTAGTGTGTCCAACTAGGATATGAGTTTCAAATATCTGCTCCTAGTGGGAAGTAGTACCTGAAATACCTGAAATCTTCCACATCCAAAAGAAGTATGCTGACTGCTGGCTTTTCTGGAATGGTGTTTTCCCTTGAATTTATTCAAAAAGCTTCTGCTTCACTGTAGTGAAGAATAAAGTCTTGATATTCTCTTTTTCTTTTCTTTTCTTCTCCTACCTTTTCAAAACATAACTCTATTCAACATCCAAGCTTAACATTAATTCCCTTCTCCCAGTCTCTGTCACTTTTCCTGTGTGGCTAAAATACATGTTTGGGAAATGGAAGCTGCCCTACACACTGGAACCACAACTTGCCTCCAATTGAGCCATTTCATCATAAACAATGGGGGGAAAAAATGCTTCTCAAACACTGGTTTTTAACACTTTATTTTGACCCCTTGCCATAAAGATGCCTGTCTTGCACCAAACTTCAAATTTGAGACGGGTACAGGATGAGAACGTTTCCTGCACAAAATGATCTTAATTATTTAATTTTTTTTTCAGGCAAAGAGTAAATTTTACCACCAAGTGGGAAACACTGCTTAATGTTTACTATCTTTAAACTGTGAATTGTGCTGGAAAATAAAGACTTTAATTAAAGTTGTCTTTTTGAATGGCTATTCCTTGCAGAAAAGGACACCATTTCAAAACACAGCTTTTCTTTCATGCCTCTATTTACTTTCTCATTTTTCATATAATAGCTTCTCTTTAACCAATTTCAGCAACATATTTGATATATTTGCAGATGCGACTGAAAAACAATCAAGAGCCTTTCAAAGTAGACTAAAATTGTATAGTATCTTTCTTGTCTCTAAAAAGGTAGAGAACACAAAGTCAACCAGCCTAAAAGTTGTTTTTCCAGATCAACAGCAGAAATCTGCCTGTATTATTTAAACAAACCAGGTGATGTTTGCACTGTAAAGTTCTGATCTGAAAATACCAAAGCAAGATCGGATCAGGTTTTGCCAACACTATTAACAGCAGAAGGTAAAAATTGTGGTCTCACTTTGTGACAGTCTTAGCTAAACCCCTCATACTTCGTGCTTTTAACTATCTTTAAAAAAATGTATTTGCACAGTCTGATACACAGCCTGTATACATGCACATAGCCATTAAGCACCAGCACTCGCCTTATTTCTTTATTTCAAGCATTTGGAAAGCATGCAAGATGAGAACAGTTTTGCTAAACTGATCTATCTACCCTCCCCTGCAGCGAAGATCAAGCATGGGGTTTTTTTTTAGACTGTTTAGACTGTGTACAGCAGAAAGCAAGGCAGCATCTCCCAGTCTGGCTACGAAGTTACATGAAACGGCACACCAGCAATAACTAGCTCCAGAGCAACTGAGCTACTCCTGGGAAAGCTTGCTTGCATTTTAAATCAACAAGAAAATGATGACCCATTTTCAAAGTATAAAGTAATTCTTGTCAGAAAATTAATTTTTCTTTGGTGGTGAAATCAGTGTATATGACTTCTGTAAAGCCACAGTCCCACTCCAAGATAAGAATCCAGCCCTCAGCTGCACCTGATTCAAGAGACACTTCTCTGCCTGCAGGAACATTGCATGCTGCCCTTGAACAGCAAGTCCTTGTGCTTAGCAGCCAGACAACACTACAAGAGACACCTGGTGTGGGACCTGGCACTGAAGATTTTTGGAGAGCTTTTCAGGGAAATGGTGTAGAGGTACTTTCAGTTACATCTAATAAACCCTTAATGTATGAAGGTGGAGGCTGGCCATGGCAATCAGGAGAGCCTGAAGGATCTTCTAGATCCCTTCAAGTACAGGCAGCCTAAAGAAAACCTCCCCAATGGTCAGTGAGAGGCCAGAAAAAGGGAAGTGACAGCAAAATAGGAGGGGCCTCTTCTCAGCCATGAGGGGCGCAACTTGCTGAGACACCACATGTTGTCTAGCCTAAAATGATTAATTCTGGCCTTGAATGCCACTCTGACTTCACTCTGCACACGTCAGCCTGGCTGAGTGGGCATGTGCTCCAGCAACCGGCAGGGGCAAAAAGGGCTATCTGCATGCAGGGGTATCAGGGAGTGAATACATACTTGCCTCCCTGCTGATAATGCCATCATAGCAAGTATGTATTTCCTCTTTGTAAATAATTATTCCACTGTACATTGAGAAAACTGTCGTTCTAAAACCAATTTTTTGTTCCATTCTCCTGTCTTGATGATTCAGCAGAGGAGGCACTTTTTTGTTTCCCTTCAAAAATCTGCTACACAAAACCAAGTTTATTTCAGTTAACCTTTTCAACCAAAGAGCCAACCCACTGTAGCTCATCAATAATGCCTCCATAAATCACAACCACACAGAGTGCAGGCAGAGATTAACTCTTAAGTAATTTTGTGTATACAATTTGCACCAAAACTCATTTATCTCTAGATATTTGTTTACATATACAGAATACCAAGGGTTTGAATTCCAGTGAAGTTTTGCACTGACTGATTTTTAGTAATGTCTAAAGGCTAGAAGTTACTTCAGTGTCCTCAAGTCCCATTGACATGCAAGTTCGCAAAGAATCAAGGCAGATAGCACCCTGAGAGTACCATAATAGTAATAAATAATAGGAGGGAGAATGGACAGAAACTTCCAGGGCTTCAAGAGAAGAGATGAAAACATTGTTCAGTTTCATCAAAGCAATCAGCCTTTAGGAGCATTTTATTGCCTTTGTCCTTAGGTTGCCACAGCCTTTTGTTTGCAAAGGCTCTGCAATCTTGTTAATGTGAGGATGGAGATTTACAACGTTTGCGACTTGAAGGGTGTGACTGCCTATAACGTTTGCTGTGCCTTTATGCAGGACACGGAAACACTGGCTGGACAACATCAACTGAAATCGGTGGGGTGGAGCACCCAAGGGGATAGAAACAAGGTCCCCACCCTGTTCTTGTAGAAGTTGCCACACGGATATTTGTTTTACGTATGCAGCCAAAGTTCCCCTTTTTCTAAGCTTGGGGATGACTTCTACAGTAATATGATAGTTGTCAGAAAAAAAATAGAAGCTGAAGATAGCTTAGGCATCTTTGCCTTTTGGTTTCAGCTCTTTACTCTTTCTTACGAATCTGGCTTCTTGACAAGGCAGCTAGCTACATGTGCAGGGGAGCAAAAGCACAGGTGATCCTGGCATCACTGAAAAGTTTATCCTTCCTTCCTAAGGCAAATAGGAGGGAGAGCAAAGCAAAGCTGTGACTCCTCTTACTGGCTTCCACACCTGAGCCAGCACTGACGGTTAAGAATTATTTATTAACACAGGTCAGGTCATCAGTAATTCAGCACTTTTGCGCAAGAGGAGAGAAAACTAGAAAGAAATTGTGTCCCTCAGGTCATTGAGTCCCAGGGCCGCTTCTGGCATGCTGCAGCTCACATGTGGTGGCAGGCTCCAAATTCACACTCATTGGCATCTCTTAATGCACTTTGCCACAATATGACAAACACTGATCTGCAACTGGGCTGGCACACACATGCAACATGATACACATTTCTTGCAGAGATGATGTATGCTATGCCAACAAACATCCTCCCCTTCTTACCCTTGCCTCCCCTCCTCATGTACTCTACGCAAAGAGAAGTTCTTAGATCCACCTTGTACAAACATGAGTAGCCATCAACCAGGATGCAACAAGCCCTATGAGCCCAGCCAAATGTACATACATATTTGAAATAAAACCACCTCACCATCGAGTCAGGGTGGATTTCATCAGGATATTTCTGCAGGGCAAAGAAACAGCTTGCTCTGGAGAGGAGGCAGTACTACCAATCATCTGCCACGAAACAGTATGAGAAAAAGAAACCAGGCCACAGTCTTTCCTAGGGGAGAGCTGTTGAGCTCTGTAGGCTCCAGTCTTAAATCCACATCTGCATCTGAGCAGCCACACTACCATTTGCATCTGAAGTATGCAGAAACCAACAACAGTAACTTCAACTTATTAAAAACCTGCTTGATGATTAGAAACAAAAGGCAGGTCAGCACTAATAAGAAACACAGCATGTGAGGACTGCAGGTCCCTCTGGGTGTAGCTGGAAGGGAATGCCCAGCCAGAAGAGCTTCATCTGAAGGCAGTGCTGCCAAAGAGCTAGCAGATTCACTGCTTCCCAAGTAGCTGCAGGAAATGGGCTGCAGCATGTGCCTTGCTTCCGTGCCACAAACAGGGATAGCATGCACCCCAAAGCTGAGGGTTTGCAGAAAGAGAACAGTGACCCACATAAAATGCATCCTGCAGGACCAATGGCGGAAAATTACCCTGGGGAATAATGAGAAGTGAAAGACACGCAGTCTGGGGGTATAAAGGCCTTAGTCACGTATAACCTTAAAAGTGCCTGTTCTGTTCTGAAATAAAATTGCACTTACTTGGGTGAAACTCAGCTTTGATAAAGTCAATGGAAAATTTCCCTTTTCTATCAGTGGAGTCATATGAGCCAAGGATATATTTTGAAAAGGTTGAATGAGTTTGTGCCCAGGCTTTAAGGATCTTTGTGTACTGTAGTCTGCCAGTTTAAATGATGACTACAAAGATCTGTTACATAACTTTTTCCAGGAGAGGCAAACGCTTTTTCTGTGTCAGTTTTTAATATACTGTGACTTACTGATAGTAAATTAGGTTATTTATCCTTTTTATTCATACGGACTGCTCTAATACAGTAACAAAACAAAGTGAGAGATGCACCTATACCAGCCATTAAACTCAGTTACAAAGCAACAGCTACTCTGTCTAACTTTACCCTATTGTTATCAATTTATATAAAACCTAAATTCTGGGAACCCAAAGCTGGGAACATGCGAATGTAAATTCTTTACCATTCTGGACTTGCCAGTAATTACTTTCTCCTCTTATCTCAAACATTTCCCCAGGCTGCTCTGACATCACAGAAGCCTGATGCTGATCTCAGAGACCTTATTCCAGTTCACCTTGGTTTCCAAGGAAGCTGTTCCTTGTTACACCACTGAAACTGAAGACAGAATCAGGCCAATAGTCAGAAATACAGGATGCAGAGCTCTTCCATTTTGGAAGTCAAAAGCAGAACATCAAAGGCAGAAGCAGACTAACTCCACCTGCATTCTACAGATAAACTTTACATTTAGCTGTGTAGGGACAACACCCACTGCAGTCAATAAAAATTGTGCTCAACCAGAATTATTCATCACCAATCCAACTGCCCATTCTGGAATTCTTTTGCTGAAGTGGAGGGTCTTCAGGCAACAAACTCTTCTAACAGCCTGTCTAAACTATCTCAAGATTCTCAGGTAGAATGTCTCAGTGCTACCAGTTCCCTGCAACACTCATTTAATTTATGCTATTCATTTACATTCTACTCCAAACTGAAATTCAATTTCACTGGTGTATTAAAAATGAGCCCAATAAAGAACAGCACATTTTAAGATAACAGATGGAAAAGTCTGTAGAGTTCTACAAATTTAGATTCTTAGTTTAAATTTAATTAAAAAAAAAAAAAAGAGTAAGCAGTATCTACCTTTATTTCTTAAAACACAAATTTGTAGTTTATTTTAATAAAGTGCCAGCATATCATTTTACAGATAGCTGAAGCAAGACTCAGGGGGCGGGAGGGGGAATTGGGGAAAATATCCATACCCTAATACGTAATTGCATTTATAAACTTAGATTTTTGAATGGGTGTTGTGGACATATCTACATCAGTCTATTTCAACAGGGGGTTTGTTTGCTTGTGTTTTGGTTTGGGGTTTTGCCTTTATCACATGTACAGCAAAAACGCTTACATATCACATTGTATCACATTGACAAAATGGTAATTTTTAGCTTTTTGAAGAAATCAGCTCTAGTTTTGGAATTTGTTTTTACACTGTCCTATGTTGAGGGTAATCTTATTTTCATTCATTAATTGCTTTGCAATTCATGAAACTTCCAATTTAAATCGAATAACTAATTGGATGAACTTCTCTAGCAGTTGCTTTTGGCATAGAGTGTCATTTCAACAGCCCTATTTTTTAAATGGTTAACCTCTCCTTGACTGCATTATGTCTTTCACATCCTTCTGATTTTACCTCTTAGCAAATTGCCTCCTTTTCCTTTCAGTATTAATTGTTATGATCCCGACACTGGTTTAATAGCTTTGAAGGCATGCCTTTTGCGGGCATGTTGTTCCGACCCTCTCGCACCTTACAAATAAGGGCACAAAGAAGCCAGTCTCAGATGCATTTACAGACGCTTGAAGCGTAGATTCAGCACAATAATGCTTATTTATCATCGTACTGGTTCGTTGTTAGTGAAGACAGATACTGTTTGCAACGTAAACCCACTATTCAGTCTGAACAAAGGCGGTAAAACGTGCTTTAAGATATTTTTAGCTATTCAGCAAGACAAGAAAGGACAGCAACGATTACCCTGCAAACACTTCTCTTCCTCCGCGCCGCTGGACGGACACTGGAAGCACGACAGGGGTGGCCGGTGCCGCTAGGGTCCGGCGGCTTAAGGGAGCGTTTAGTGCCCTTCCCTGTGCAGCTGTTCGAGCTTCCCTTTGTGCTCCCTGATCCTACAGCCCTGCACCGCATTGTTGTTCCAGCGGCTTTATGAGCGACTTAATGTGTTTTTTTCTCAGGAGACCTTTAAGCTTAAAATATTTCCTTAATTAACCGAGCTTAAAGAACCAAAGCTGGCTGCGGGGCTTGCACGCCGCGTGGGTGCAGGATTCCCACCGCCCCGCCTCACAGGAGAGGGCTGAAGAAAGGAGCCTGCCCTCAACTTTCCCAGTCGGCCACAGGCAAACCACCCTCGCCCGCCCGGCACTGCCGGGATCCTGGTGCCTTAGTTAGCCAGCCCCCACGGTGCTGGAGCCCCCAGGGCGCTTTCTCCGTTCCGCAGGCCTGGGGAGACGAGACAAAAAGGTTCCTAGTCAGGCCCCCGCCCACTCACCTCCCACCCGTCCCTCCCGCTTTGAACTTCTCGAGCAGAGCCCCTGAAGGTGCGGCGCCCTTCTTCCAGCCCCGCCACGCAAAGGCAGGAGAGGGCGTAGCGCGGCCGCCCCGTTCCCGCGCATCTCGCCCGTCCCCGACTAGCGCGATAGATGCCCCGCTGCCACTGGCCCCACACAAGGAGGGGAAGATGAAACGCTACCCGAGCCCCCCGGCCATACGGAGGATGCTGCAGCGCTACTCCCGGCTCCAGCCTGGCCCCCTCCCGCCGCAGCGCCCGCCCTTCCCGCCGGGGGCCACCCCGCCCGCCGCTGCCCTTCACGAACAATGAGCCGGGACAGCGCGGCACGGCCCCGGGGCAGCCCCGGCATGTCCGCCCCGCCGCGGCCGTGGCCCTGGCCCCGGCCCCGGCCCCAGGCAGGCGGTCCCCTCCGCCCAGCAACCAGCGCAACCTCCCGCCCCGCTGCCTTAGAGCCCGGCTCCGCCCGCGAGGTAACGGGGGGCAGGAGCACACCGCATCCCAGGCAGCGGTCGGGCGGCCGCGTGCGGGTACAGGCGAGGGCGGGCGGTGGCAGCGGCGCCCGGGGCGGGGCTGGGTCTCCCCGGGGTGGGCAGCGCTCAGGGGGCGGGGCGGTGCCGTGCCGTGCCGTGCCGTTCCGCGCCGCGCCACTGCGAGCCGCCCGCCGCCCGTGTCACCTCCCGGCGCTGGTGCCGCTGCGATCCGGCGGCATCCGGGGTGCCGCCCGCCCCCGGCGGCCGCCCGCGCCCTGCGCTTTGTGCGTGCGGCGGCCAGCAGCATGCGGGAGGAGCGGCACCGCGTGGGAAGCGGCGAGGCGGAGCGCCCGCGCCGCCCCAGCTGCTGCACCTCGGGGGGCAGGCGCCCCAGAGAGCCCTGAGCGGCCCGGCGGTAGGTAGGGGCACTCTTGGGCAGAAAGCACTTTTTGGAGGAGAGAGGGGAGGGATGATGAGGGGGAGGGTTTCTACCATGCAGCATTTGATGGAAGGAAAATCCTATACGTGAAACCATATGGATTCTCAGTGGCGTATCTCAGTGGCTTAGCTTAACAGCTTTCAAGCAGGGAGTATGTAGGGTATGTTTTCAGTAGGGTTAGCCTGCTCGAGAGAGCTTGAATAGATATGTTTAAAGAAGGAGTGCTTTCCAGGAATTTAAATGAGACCTTGTTTTGGTGGTTTCTTTTCAAGGCTATTCTATTCTGTATTTGCTTTTGCAGAGTGCGCTTATAAATAGATAGGCGGTCGGATTAGGATAAAGAAATGGATGTACTCAAAGAGAAGAAAAAGGTCCCTGCGAGTTTACCGCTAATAAGCAGTGTAGAACACTTTTGCGGTCTCCTTCAATATTTTATCAGGAACGCTATCATCTGTAATCCTCAACTACCAGTTGTAGTTTATTCTGTCATGGTAACGTGTTTCAGTATGTACTAGAAAGCAAGCTGCTTAGATTACTCGTTCAGATAATTTAGTTGATAACTGTTAGAGTAAGATCTAGTCATTTCTTCACGTGGACAGAAATGTTAAGTGATAGCAGCAAACCTCAAGGCTAAGGTTTTTGCTTGGTTTTCAGTCTTGATTTTCCTTTTTCAGTCTTGTAAACTTTCTGAACTTTAACCTTTTGCGTTGAAACTTTACAGGCATGATGTCTGCATCCACGTAATGTTAATACCTATATATGTGTAATTTTAAGGTGTGTGTGTTTGTTTGTTTGTTTTGTGGTTTGTGGTTTGGCGTTTGTTTTTTTTTAACTCATGCTGAAGTATTTCAGCTGCTTTTGGTAGTGCGGGGCTTTTGGATATGGCGAAAGAATTACTGCTTTTTTCCGCTTAAATGTGAAGCTCTTGCAGGTGTGTGGTTTGTTTGGGTTTGGGTGGGTGTTTTTTTGTTTGTTTGTTTGTTTTGGTGTGTTTGAATATTTTGTTTTGTTGTGGTTTTGTTTGTGTACTCCCCCCCCCCCGGGTATTCTATTAAACTCGAGGTATAATTTATAGGCATTTTTATTTCATACATGTTTTCTGATTAAAATACTGTTTGGCTGGAAATCCTATGGTGGTTACCTACTGGTTTTGTGTGTGTGTTGCTGAAACCAAAAGCTACACTACTGGGAGACTATGTGCTGTTTGTTGCTGAATGAGAAGCTGTGATAAAGGGTCTGGAGGTGAGGTCCTGCTTCGGATGCTCCGCATTGATTCTGCAGCTGGCAGCAAAGGGGCGCCTTGGTAGACACCTCTGCTGAAGCTGGCAGGGCTCTACTTGCCATTTGCTGTGAAAGTTCTGGAATTGAGGTCTTGTAAGTGAAGACTTTGAATTATCTGTGATGGAGTTTAGGACCTGCACAACTCTTAATGTGGTAGTCAGAGAACTCTTCTTAATACAGTTCATCTGGGCAGAGGACAGGATTTCCCAGCATTGTCCATGCTGCACATTCAGAGTTGGAGTATGTATGTAAAATGTTTGAGGTTTGCTGCAAAGTTGCAGACCTCTACACCTATGGAAAAGCCAAACAACAGAGAAACCTAGCAAAACTTTATAAAAGGAGCTTAAAGGGATGTTGGGATTGCCTATTTAGACATCCCAGTGGAAAGACATGGATGAAGTTTACCTTATCTCTGCCCTTCTTTGAAATACACAAAATGATTGTTATGTGCCATCTTAGAGTTGTGTGTTAGTAAAATCTGGAGATACCATTTCCTGATTTAAAACTAAGAAAGCAAGAGACAAAACAATTGTAGTCCTGCAGAGTGTGATGATTTTTTTTCCCTATTTCAGATTAGTGAAATGAGATAAACCAGCATCCCGTTTGTAGCATGCTAATGATTGTGCTGTGAATGGATACTATGTATGTTAGTTACTGCATATGCCAGTGGAGCATGCTGGATTTTATGTAAGTTGTTGGAATGCTACTGGTCCATCAGAAATTGTGTGCAAATTGCTCTGCAGTAATTTTCAGATTGTGTTTTGGGAACTTTACTTTACTTGCTAAGAAATTGACTGGCAGTCTACAGAGAAGTACTTGGGCATATGGTCTTGGCTTGTTTTCCACGTATTTAGCCGCTGATGGCACGAAAAGATGCCAAAATGTATTAAATACCTCTCTAATATTAATTATCTTGGTAAGAAATTGCTGCAAATGCTATTAAAAGTGCAGATGTGTACAAATGCTGAGGGATTGGTGCAAAGGCAAATCCAGGGAATATAGTCAATGGGAAATCTGTTGATCTGCAAAGATCTATTGAGATACTGTTGCTGCTGCTGCAAAAAAAAAAAACACCCCACCAAACCCAAAACAGGTGCTTCTGCAGCGCTGCAACTTTGGACCAAAGACCCAGGGACTTGATTCAAAGAATGGAAAATCTGGCTTTGCTGCAACTTTTAGAGTGCAGAAATGATTTTTGTCAAGTAAGACTGTTGGCTTCCTCAGTGTAAAGGTTTACAGCCCTTAAATACTCTTCCTGACACTAAGCAGTATCTCTTTCATGTGTTTGAAGTGTGTTAGAAAGGCTGGCTAGTAATATTGGTAGAGGGATGAAAAAGAAATTTACAATATCAGATACTTTTCTTTAAATTATTTCCCTTGTTGTTAGTTGTTACTAAGCATTAGACTGCCACACTTGAATGTAATTAACGTAGTGAATGGTTTATTAGGCACCATCTGAATTTTTGTCTTGTTTAATTATAGAAGCTTAGTGCAGCAGTCTGTGTACAATATTCAACCCAAATAATTGCTTTCAGTCTTTCATCTGACCATGGTTATTTTTGGAGCAGCTGCATGCATGGCTTTTCCCTGAACTTTGCACTTTTTAGGCTCATTTACAGTCCTCCTGCTACATTTCCAATTTGCATAACTGAAAGAAGTCATGATTTTACTGGTAGCAATTCAGAGCAATTCTTCTGCATGGTGTCATACGGTAATACGCTTTGATCTTCCATAAAACTCTGTCATTCATGTTTAGGTATCCACTAGATTATGACAGAGATGAGAAAGCTACAGTTACTTTCTCTTCCTCAAAGTTTTAAAACAATACTGAAGTTGAGAGTATTTCTTCTAGTGATGTTGTATGTCTTGAAAATTATTTTAAGAATGAAAAATAATGTCCTGAGATGAAATCTGTGGCACAAGGAATCTACAGTAAGGGGTTCAAATGCATCAAACTCATAATTATGTGCTTCAACACATTCCATAATAAATGCTGTCTTCCTCCAGTGGAACTCATGGTGTCATATTTAGGATGCAATATCGTATGAAAAACTGACTGCAGCTACCCCTGAACTACTTGGGGAATAAAGTAAAAAACCTGGTCTTTCTTATTGTTTTTGTGAACGTTTTGTATTCTTGATCCAGTATTTCCTATGGTGTAGTCATAGAAAACTGATTTTCTTCATCAATAACACTTCTGAGAAAAGTGATTTTTGTTAAAACAAAAAACAAAACAAACCCAGATTTATTCTAATTTGGACTGAAAATTTTATCTTAACTAGAAGAGTGCTTTAGTGGTTGGCCTTGAGGAAAAATATGCTAAAATCATATGCATCTTTCAGAGACTCTTTCCAGAAGGGTAAACGGTTGAAGGGTTAAATGGCAGGGAGCTGTTGCCAGTGTTGTTGATGAGGGTCCTTGACCTTGGAAATTTACTCCTGACAGATGCTCTGACAGAGCCTGTTGGACTACAAGCCTTCAAAGCCCTCTTTGACACCAGTCACTGTGAAGAGGCCAAGTCTTCCATGCTCCTGAAGACATCCAGAGGTTCAGTAGGATCTGAAGCAGAGCTGGGCTCTGGGATGTGGTGGCTTGGACTGCTGTTACGTTTTATTGGAGGTGTGTTACTGCACTGTGCTTTCTTGAAAGCTGCACTTCAGAAATCTACATGTAAATTAAAAGTAAATGTTAGTCATTGAGTAGCTCGCTGATTGTCATCAGTGTAGGATTCACCGAAAGTTTTGTACAATCTATTGTTTATTGTATTAAATTGTATAAATACTATCCAAGATTAGGGCATTTTATAGCTGGGGTTGTGAGATCATGTGAACCAAATGGCTGTTAACTGTGGAAAGTTTGTTTTTCCCTTGTGATATATATCTGTCTGGGTTGGAGATACATGGTTCACCAGGTGCAGAGGACTTAGTGAGATGGGGTGATTTATTCCTCAGTGTTGTGAATCCATTATGCCATTGATAGAGCCAAAGGTCTGGAGGGTGTAAAATTTGATGAGGGGTCTTTATAGAATCCTCAGTTTAAAGTCACTCTGCTATGCTAAGATCTGTATTTAATTTATAGTGGAGTTGCCTTTCAGTCCATCACTGGAAGGACTACTTTGGTCTGGTCGCTGTCATGTTTGTCCCTCAGAAAAGGGTCTGATCCTGCTTCTGTGAAATACCTCTCTCTTCTGCCTATGATGCACAGATCCTAAATAAATACCTTCTGTGTATGAAAATGTAGTGGTGTGCTCTACACATATTGGACCGCAACAAAATTGCCTCTGTTTTTTGCATAACTGAGTAGCACAGGATTTGGAATTCTTATGTGAAGCTAATTCCTAGATAAGAAGATGGTAGTTCAGAATCCTGTTTCGACATGGTGCTGTGCATTTTGGAAAAATCTTGAAGGCACTTTGTAATTCTCAATGCAGTTGAGGAGGTGTTTTTGACTCTGGACTGGCAATAAGATGTCGGGCCATTTGCTCTTATGCTGTGGCAGGGACTGAAGGTCAGTAACAAATGAAAGCTGTCACCATCCAGTGGCTGTTTAGTCACCTGTGAAATGTGGTTTCTAATAGACAGGTTTCCACATTGCAGAAGCAGCCACTGCAATTAGATGAGCAGGGCCAGCCCACTTGTCGAAAGGCTCATTAGAGTGGCTAGCAAACACATCATGCTTCATCTTTGCCTCAAACCCATCCTGCTGGTTAAGTGTTTCCAAACACAGCACAGGGACTTATGATTGCTAATCATTCTCCGTCTGCTGGTGGAGCAAGAGCACGTTTTATTGTTGGGGCTCTTGGCCTGTCTGTCCTAGACAGGCTTAATCTGCAAAACCGGAAAGAAAGTAGAGCTTACAGCAGCAGCAGCATCCATGAGGTCCTGCCTCCATGTGAATAAGTTGCTTGCAAAATGTTCAGAAGTTTCACTAGATTTAGGATTTGATCCTTTGAAAACCTCTCCCAGTGAAACTAACCATGTCCAGACTTGACAGTAGTTACTGACAAACTGGCTGAGAAGTCGGTGATTAATTTTAACAAACGAGTTTTCTTTGAATGTAGGCTAACACATGGCCAATTATAACAACATGCTTATATTAAAATTAGGAAATTTTTTTTCTTCAATCTTCAAATCTGCTAGTGACTGATTATTGGTTTCAATGTCTTAAAACATCTGGGTTTTGTGGGAAGTGTCATTGCAGGGAGGGGGAACAGATTTTTTTTTCTGCACCAAAATGTCAATGAAGTGTTCAGAGTGGTTGCAAAATTCTTCTCTAGTGGTTAAGGAGTACATAATGTATTGTATCAGAATCTGGAAGGCCTCTAGTGTCTCCAGTGAAGTACAGGCCTTATATGTAGTCCCACAAAATAGTGAAAGGTCTTCTGCTGCCTTTATGGAAGAGGTCTTTGGATCCAAACCCCAAGACTCCTAGTTTTTATTGCAGCTGCAGGCTCCTTTCAACAGGACACAGTAAAATTGGGTGGTAGGAACAAAAACTACTAGGAAAAACATACATGAGTTGGGTCGTAGTTTGATGTATTGAAGAATCTGGTTTTAAAACTATGCCTGATTGGGGTTTAACAATAACAGGAGTGCAGGAATATTTTGAAGAAAGCAGTGTATGCTGTATGATTTTTGCCTTTTTTTTTTTTCCTCTTCTGAAGCAATGGTAGCATAGAAATTGCATTATAGCTGCATAGACAAGAAGCCCTTTTACTTAAGAACACAAATATAATTTATAATAATATCAGACAATGACATCTTTTTAGACATTTAACTTGTATATAGCCTTGCAGATGGATGCAAGGCCCTGATCTAACTACTTCGTCTCTACACACTGACCTTTATCGCAGCTGAAGGGCACAGGATACCAGGGTTGGTTTTACAGCGATGAGTTTGCATAACTGTAGTAGTGTGGTGTTGACATTTTCTTTATAATATGCCACCTTTTTCCAGAAGCTTACCATTCACCCATAAAACACATGTTCTGATTTAAAGCGCAGTTAAAAGGTCTACTTAGTTTAAGGAGAAGTTTTACTAAGTAGAAAAATGATTGCTTTGACAAAAGGGAGAATAATGTGATATTACCAAAGAAAATCTCTTTTGTTGTTGTTGTTGTTGTTTAGATTTTGTTGTTTAACATGAGTAACTCTCGGTACTCATGGATTGAAAAGACATTTGGAAAAACACATTTATGAAAGTGGAAGTCCCTTAAAAGATTGTTTCTTTCATTATCTTGACAAACCTTGAAAAGTAGTTTCTGTGCCTGCATAGTGATTATGTTTCTGAAACAGTTCTTGGGGTTTTTATTATGTGCTGAAACATATGTTTATAAAAAAGACTATAACCTGGTGGAAAAAGTGTCTTATAATAATAAACCTGTCAATGGGCCATATGCTGCCATCAGTATGTTTTAGAAAAATAAATTCTTCTACAAGTGTTAAGTAAGTTTACAGCCTGAGTATTAAGTTAGGGTCAGTCTGTGACTGGCCCTCAGTGGATTGAGAGGGGAAGGGAAGTTTGTGCAGATTCTTCTCAGGCTCTTTTGGTTAGCTCACATGGTGACCAGTGAGATGGAGTGGGGTAGCACCCCTTCCCAGAGGGCAGTGGAGACAGGAATTCTGTGCAAGTCTGAGAGAAGTTGTCCTCCTAGCGCAGCTTTCCTTGGTGCTCTGTAGGTTTCTTTTACAGGTATTTTATAAAGCTTGGCTGAGTTTTGCATGGTCTCTCCTGAGAAGATCAGACCTTTGCAGTAGGTTATCTTCATTGAAAATGTGACAGATGGATGAGGCCAGTATAAATAAAAGAGCTCTGATAAATATGCATTCAGATAAGAAATGTGGAAAACACTTCAATTCTTGCTATCTGCTAGGTAGATAATTTGGTTTATGTTTGGGTTTTTCTGTGCTCATATCACCTTTTTTTTTATTTAATGTAGGTGGCATGGTCCTGGTAAAATCTTTTGTTTCTGAAGAGCAAAAGTAAGATGCAGTAAGTCAAAAGATTTGTCATTCTTCTGTGTGAGATCAGTGTTTGGTAAATGTAGACACTTTCAAGCCTATTCTACTTTGGATGCACTCGGGTAGCTCCTGTGAATGGGAGGCATGCATGTGTGTATCTTAAAAAGAATAGGTCTCTTTGTAACAGAGGCACTTGCTGTGCAGAAGCATCCTTCACCAAGAAGTGTTTTTAATGCCCTAATGTTTTCTGCCACTGATCAGCTGTACACTGCTTGTTTTCCTGGCAGCTGGGCAGGTGATACTCATTGTCAAAGGAAATACCAAAGATTAAGGAGAATTGTTTAAAGTAGTTGACCATGCTGAAGGATGTGTTAAGAGATGCATGAGGTTGCCATAGTAACTGTTATCACAATGAAGATTGTTAACAGAGCAGTCCCCACTAGGAGAGAATTCCTTACCCACAGTCCTTCCAGAGTGCCTCAAAACTTTTAATTTGGACGGGGGAAATTTGCTTCTTTTGGGCTGAGACCTTCTCCCTGGATTTTCCTGCCCAGAAGTCTAATGAGATCTGTTGTGTCTGTGTGCACAAGGCTCCCAGATGCCCTTGGAGACTGAGGGAACAGACTACAGAGATGGAATAAGCTGAAGTAGAAGTATCTAGACCCTGGCACAGACGTTGCAATCATTGTCAAAATGGAAAATAGATTGAATTGGTAATCTATGGAGGAGTGGGTACTTGGGAGTTTGGTGAATGTTCCCTGGGAAAAATCTTTGGGCACATCAAAGAGTAAGGCTAAGTATGGATTGGAGGAGGAGGAGAAGGAGACTAAGTCTGGGAGGAAATCATCTGTGACTGGTGCATGCTTATGTTTCCAGGAGAGCCACTTTGGTACTGGCAAGGCTTGGAGGTATGCTGGGACCGTTTCTCTTCAGCCTGATGAAATGTAGCTCCCCCATGGAGACTGTAAAGTCCAGCCAAGTTCTTACACCCACTTGGGCTTGAGGAGGGGTCCTGGGCTTCCATGCTGTCTCCTGAGCACAGCTGATGAGGTGATTGAGGAGCCTGCAGTGGGTTAGGCTGTCTTGCCTACAGCATATACAAGCCAACATATCGTGTTAACAACTGCAGTGCTCAGGTTTTACACAAACCCCACATTTACAAATAAAAAGCCTGCAGCCAGTCAAAGGCACCAGTAGTAGCCTGGCAAATTTGGAATGTCTAAGCCAACCATTTTTAAGTTAAGATGAGCCAAAAAAAATTAGGAAACAGTCCAAGAAATGAAGAACACCTCACTTTTCTGGAATGCTCGTATCACCAAGATGCCTTGGCCAATCTACCTCAGACTTTCCAGAGAAGCTTTCCTTGGCACAAAACCATTACTGTGAAATTTCATGTGACTGGGTGTTACTTTTAAGTTACAAAGGTTAAAATCCGAGTTTGTTATAGGAAGCTAAGCTCTCCATTAGAACTACTTCTGTGTAGTTGATATCCATTCCGTTGTATTCTCTACTACTATTTCTTGTTCAGGGTATTTTTTTATATTTCAGATATTTATTTTAGAATATTTTTTTATTTGAAGGGTAAATTCATAGCAGTATAGCTTGCAGCCAAATTGTGCATGGCCGCATATAGGCTTATGCGGTAAGGCAGGAGCATTAGCCCTGTATTCACTGGAGAAGGAGTCATAGTTGGACTCTTACTCCTATTTATCACTGGAGAGCATTTTGGAGTGTCTGGTTTGAAAACTCACTGTTTAATACAGCTTTTCCCTTTCTGCTTGGTAGAAGAGGGTGTCTCTGTTGGCCTAGTTATGCTCTCACCTCCAGGCAGAAAATGTTTCTGCTTGATGCCCATCCTGTCTTGATTTCCCTAGCGTCTCCCTAGTGGCAGGTCCTGCTGTGGAAAGTCATGAAGGTGACAATAGCCCAAGTCTGGGCTCAGTGTTCTCCATGTGTGTGTGCTCCTGAGGTGCTCTTCAGTGCATCTAAACATCTGTAGCCTGAAATGTCTAGCTGCCAGAATTGCAAAATTTCAGGTAGGCATTAGAAAATACAGAGGAAATACTTGTGGACCTGTATCATCTTATTTTATTTATTTATTTATTTATTTAAGTTAGGTGCACCTTTGCTATGATTTAATTCTCTATGGGAGTAAGACCTTGTACACCAGTCCTTTTCCATGCTCTGGGTGCTGTTTACTAGATGATGTGAAGACCAAAACACACCACTGCAGACACTTGCTACTGTTAGATGGAGCAAAATGAGCATAGGTTTCTAAATACACTGCATTTACAGGCACTGAATTAATTTGACTGAGTCACTGTACACAGGGTGAGCAGGGCTGGAGCAGATGTCAGGTTGGAATTAACCCTCACCTTGAGGCAGGGGCTGGGGGTGTTTGAAGTTGATACTCGATAGTATTTTTCTTTCTAGTGTTTGAGTGTAAAAGCACCAGGAGAGACTCAACAGAAGTCTGAGGGGTGCTTCTCCTGGAAGAGACTAAGTGCTGTTCACTGTGAGGTAGGACTCTTTTTCAGGGAGGATCATCCAGCACATGCTGAGTTCTGCAGCTGATGAGGCCAGGAGGTGCTTCATGTCAGTGCAGAGCAGTCTGTCCTGTTTACCAGCTGTACTGGCACTAGCATCTGTAGCAGAGGGAGGTTACCACTTCTTGCCTAGCACACCATACACCAACCATACAGCTGTCTATCAAGATACAGTATTTTATTGTGAGTTAGTTCCTGAAAAAGAATGCCTGAATAAAATACCTATCAGAAGATTTTCTGTTTGCTCAGGCTTTTTATTATTAGGGGCACTAAACAGACCAACAAAGCCAGCTAAAAATCAATCTGCAACTGTCCAGGCAGCCAATGAGAAGCTTGTGGGGTGGGTGTAATGTGATCACAGCTACTTAAACCAGTGATGAGATATACCGCTACAGTCTGCAAAAGCTGCAAGCAGTAGAGAAACCCTGCTGAAAACTCATGGACCACAGAATGAAAATAATTATGTCTTGCAGCCACTGGAATATATGTTACCCTTGCAAGGTCGTCATGAGACAAATAAGGGCAGAGCTACAGCATGCTGTATACATGGAACTTTCCTTCTGTCACATGTGACATTGAGGCTCTTCATGTTTTTAAAATTAACTAGTTGTAGCTGAAAGTGCCCTGAGGAGTCTTCAGGTGTTGATAGCGCTAAAACCACAGCCATCAAAGAGGAAATGCATAGCAAAATATATAGATATGAGGATGCATCTTTAGATTCCTGACCTAGCTCAAGATTCAGTGCACAGCACTGTAGTGCTCTGCATAGAGACTCCCTGAATGATTCCTTCAGTAAGCATGAAGGAGATCACCACAATGAATGTTTATCTTCTTGGCATTTCTAGACATAGTGTGTCTGCACTCTTTGGACCGCAGAGCTGCAAAGCATGGAGTTACTACTTGTGCTACTCCATCCTGTACTTGTAGATGAAAGTTTCCAAGGAGTCTCATGAACTTGTTGCACAGCTCAGAGAAGGTGTAGAAAGCTGCATAGGCTGTAATACTGCAATATTACAGTATTGTCTACTGCTGCAATATACTTGCTGTGTTTGGAAGGTCTTTGGCATACCAATACCATGTCCAATTAGTTAAGCAGCCAATAATAATTCATAGTCTTGACTGCTCAGAAATTCAGCATGGGTAAGATCTGATCCAGCTTACGAAAGTGAAGGCCTGTTTCTATGTCAGTTTGCTTTTTAGCAGTGTCACTGCCACTGTGTTTCTGTATATTCTCACTTATGTTCTAAAGAATCGTTACAAGCTATGACACTTTAAAATAAAATTCTCACTACTAAATCCTCTATCCTAGTTATTTATTTACTTCTAACACTTTGAGTTAATGGGGCAGGAGCATTAACAGCCAGTGATACAGCTGTGCAAAGACAATAAAGCTGTTAGAAGGACACTTCTGGAGTTTCATGACTCGAAACTGTATTGTAACTGCAGAATGCACCCAGTAGGTATATGTGATAGAGTATGAAGTCTTTTTTACCTTGCCACTGGATTCAAGTCAGCTTCTTTACATGCTATTTCCCAATGCCAATATTTTGTAATCAGCTATAAGGCAAAAGTGGTCAGTAATGGCAGAGCAATAGGAGAGTTGCTCATTTCCCCACTCTAAGTTTCTCAGAAAGTGCTATTTGACACCACATCAGTTCCACTGTGGTTTTGCAATATAACCCAAAATTTGTTTTTCATTCATATCCACTAAACAAACCAGTTGTATTTTTGTTCTTTGAAATGCAATACCTTTTCCCCCATCAGATTCCCCTCATTTTCCATCCAGCTGAAGTGAGGTTGCAAAGAAAGAAAATTGCAAGAAGAAAATGAGAAGTACTAAGGAAAATGTCAAGTTACTTGGAAACAGGCACACTGAATAAAAGTGTTATTAAGATAAAGACAGACTGGGTCAAGACTTGCAGCAATGCTGACTGATTCATAGGTCTTGAAGGGGGTTCAGAATAGGGATGCTACGTCTGAGGTTTTGGAAATCAGGAGGTGGTTATAACAAGATGTTTCCTGGAGGAGGTGCCCAAACGTAGTATGGAGTCATCAGTCACTGGCTGAAGTACTGGAGAAGTAGTAGTGGCAGAGACAGTTCATAGAGTACATAAAGTATGTATTATGTTAGCAATGTTATATTTGCCAGGAAAGACAGTGCTTTTAGAAAGCAAATGCAGTGTACAAAAACTCTATCCCCCCCCCAATTCTCTGATTCCCAGGCTGTGTGAAATTAATTTTAAACTAAAGATTCCAGTGTGCCTGTTCCTTCTAACAGCATGCTTTGCAGGAAAGTGATATACTAAAACTCATATAAACTTGGATTCTCTGACTCCCAGAAGGGAAGCTAGATATGTTACCCGCTGACAGAAATGTGGGCTCCTCTACAGTGTGTCCTTGGGTGTAGGTTCTATTTAGGTGGCCTGAAAATAGGTGATCATTCCTCATGTGCTTGTCTATGCTCAGTTTCTTTATGGAGACAGCAACATTTGCAATATCTGCAGTCTGGAATACTGCTTTTGCTGTAGCTTATAATGATTGCCTCAGTTTACTATAAAACTAAACAGATGTCTTGGAATGGTGATGGTGTGGAAGGTTTAGGAGACACTAAGTGTTACCTGTATGTGGTGGTAAAAGTTAAAAAGTACTTCAAGGAAATTGGCATTTCCATTGTCTTGGTCTGAGCCATGAAAATTCTTTTCCTTTAATTTCTTTTCCCTCATGGTATAAAACTATGTAGTCTGCTCATTCTTTCATCAAAACTGATTCAGACCTGAGGGACAGTTGTAATTTGGAAGTAATTAGTAAATAAGTCAGATAAATACTATCCACTGAGAATTGTGAAGGCACATTGGATAGGATTCTTAAAGAGCTGTATCAAATGTTAACAATTAAAGCTTAAAAAATTATCAGTAGTTAGTATGATAAGTCCATTTCATCATAAATTAGTTCACTGTTACTAATTTCTGCTGCTTTTGGAGCAATCTGGAGAGATTTAGCAATCTCAAAAAGTAGTTAAAATAGACAAAAGAGGAAATCTGTAACAGTACAGCATCTATACACTAAAACGTGGTAGTATCCATCACAGAAACATGGTGGGATGACTCACACGACTGGAGTGCAGTAACTGATGGCTACAGGCTCTTCAGGAGAGACTGATGAAGGAGAAGGGGTGGAGGGGAGGCCCTGTACATTCAGGGAGGCTCTAGATGCCATGGAACTAGAGATCAGGAATGATCAGGTTGAGTGCTTGTGGGTGAAAATTAGAGGGAAGACCAACAGGGCTGACATCCTGGTTTGAGTCTGTTATAGACCATCTAACCAGGATGAGGAAGTTGATTATTCTATAGGCAGCTAGAGGCTGTCTCAAGATCAACAGATTTTAACCTGCCTGATATCTGCTGGGAACTTAACACAGCAGAGAGGAGGCAGTCTAGAAGGTTCTTAGAGTGCATGGAGAACAGCTTCTTATCCCAGCTGCTGTGTGAGCCTACCGGGGTAAGGCTCTGCTTGACCTCCTTTTTACAAACAGAGAAGGGCTGGTGGGTGATGTGGTGGTTGGAAGCTATCTGGGTCCAATGACCATGAGATAATTGAATTTTCAGTATACGGTCAAGCTAAGAGGGGCAGCAAGAAGACCTCCACTCTGGACTTCTGGAGGGCGGACTTCACGTTACTCAAGGAACTGACTCAGAAGGTTCCTTGGGAAACAGACCTTAAAAACAAAGGGGTCCAGAAGGGCTAGACCTACTTCAAGAAAGAATTCTTGAAGGTGCAGGAACAGGCTGTGCCAGTGTGCCAGAAGATGAGCTGCCGGGGCAGATGGCCAGCCTGGATGGGCAATGAACTTCTGGGTGAATTAAGGGGAAAAAAGAGGGTGTATCATCTCTGGAAGGAAGGAGAGGTTATCCTTGGAATGTTTAAAGATGTTGCTAGGTCATGCAGGAAAACAAAGAGGCAAAATCCCATTTAGAGCTTAGACTGGCCACTGCTGTGAAGAACAACAAAAAATCCTTCTACAAATATATTAATGGCAAGAGGAAGGGCAAGGACAACCTCCACTCCTTGGTGGATGTGGAGGGGAATGTAGTAACAAAAGGTGAGAAAAGGCAGAGGTACTTAGCACCTTCTTTGCCTCAAATTTTAATAGCAGGACAGGTTGTCTTCCAGACAACTGGCCTCCTGAGCTGGCAGATGGAGTCTGGGAGCAGTATAGTTACCCTGTGATCCAGGAGGATAGAGACTTGCTGAGCCACTTGGATCTCCACAAGTCCATGGGACCAGATGGGATTCGTACTAGGGTGCTGAGGGAGCTGGCAAATGAGCTGGCCAAACCACTCTCCCATTTTTCAACAGTCCTGGCTCACTGGAGACGTCCCAGAAGACTGGAAGCTGGCCAACGTGATGCTCATCCACAAGAAGGGCCGTAAGGAGGAGCCAGGGGACTACAGGCCTGTCAGCCTGACCTCAGTGCCAGGCAAGGTTATGGAACAGGTTATCTTGAGTGCAATCACACAGCACTTAGAGGATGGCCAAGGGATCAGGCCCAGCCAGCATGGATTTAGGAAGGGCAGGTCCTGCCTGACCAACCTGATCTTCTTCTATGATGTGGGGGAAGGCTGTGGATGTAGTCTACCTGGACTTCAGCAAGGCTTTTGATATTGTCCCCCAGTGCCCATGCCCAGAGAGTGGTGCTGAATGGTGTCACGTCCAGCTGGCAGCCAGTCACTAGTGGGGTCCCCCAGGGATCAGTGTTGGGCTCCATCCTGTTCAATATCTTTATTGATGATCTGGATGAGAGGATTGAGTCCATCATCAGTAAGTTTGCAGATGGCACCAAGTTGGAAGGAGGTGTTGATCTGTTAGAGGGTAGAAGGGCTCTGCAGAGGGACCTTGAGAGGCTGGACAGATGGGCAGAGTCCAACAGAATGGCATTTAACAAGTCCGAGTGCCAGGTGCTACCAGGTGGCCAAGAATGCCAATGGCATCCTGGCCTGTACCAGGAACAGTGTGGCCAGCAGGAGCAGGGAAGTCATTGTGCCACTGTACTCAGCACTGGTTAGGCCACACCTTGAGTCCTTTGTCCAGTTCTGGGCCCCTCGGTTTAGCAAAGATGTTGAGTTGCTGGAACGAGTCCAGAGAAGGGCAACAAAGCTGGTGAGGGGTTTGGAACACAAGCCCTACGAGGAGAGGCTGAGGGAGCTGGGGTTGCTTAGCCTGGAGAAGAGGAGGCTCAGGGGAAACCTTATTGCTCTCTACACTGAAAGGTGGTTGTAGCCAGGTGGAGGTTGGTCTCTTCTCCCAGGCAACCAGCACCAGAACAAGAGGACACAGTCTCAGGCTGTGCCAGGGGAGGTTTAGTCTGGATGTTAGGAAGAAATTCTACACTGAAAGAGTGATTGGCCCTTGGAAGGGCCACCGGGGTGGGGGCTGGAGTCACCATCACTGGAGGTGTTTAAGAAGAGACTGGGTGAGGCACTTAGTGCCATGGTTTAATTGGTTAGATGGTGTTGGGTGATGGGTTGTATTTGGTGATCGTGAAGGTCTTTTCCAACCTGGTTACTTCTGTATTCTGTATCTTTTTGCATTTTGGTACCCATATTTAATGTGAGCTTTGATGTTTTTTTCCTCCAACAGTTAAAAAATCCACAATGTGATGAATGTAGGAAAATGTTCCTTTTCTTGAAGTTATCCTGTGTAGTATACCATACGCCTGTATAGTACACCTTACACCTGCTGTAGAAGTTTCAACTGTTAGTAAACCATCTCTACTAAGATATGCTGACTAGGAATATAAATGCAAATAAAGAAATAGAAGCAAGACTCATGAAAATGTTAGAAATGTTAAGCATTAGTTTTTAGATGAGACTAAATGTGGGTTTTCATTCATTTAGTATCTGAATGGGATTGAAGCAGGACTGAACTTCATAAGCATCATGAGGGTTGCTAAGGAATAAATCTATGCTAAAACAAAAATTTCTTATTCAGAACAGTCTCTTTTTATGTTGGCAGAGAAAACCTTCTTCTGATGGATTTAGGGCAGTGAATTGGCTTCACTTTATTACTTTGTCCTCTGTCTTTAGCTCTTAAAAGCTACAGGCTTGGATTGGGCCTGTATTATACTAGGCAGGGGAGAAAACCACATAAAATTTCATCTCCATCCTTGCAATTTTTTTTTCTTGATTCTTCAGATGGTTGGCTTGAGTGTTGCCCATAACCTTCCTAAATGGTAGGTGGTGCCATGGTGAGGAAAAACTCATATTTTCTGAGGAGGCCTTGGACCTGAAGAAAAGCAAGCAATGTCTCAGAGGGGAAAGCAAGCAAGCAAGCAAGCAGGCAGGTTTGCTAGGGGAGCATGAGCAGATCCCAGAAGAGGGTCTATTCCCATGGGTGTTGAGCTGCCAGTGTACAGCAAGGGAGGAAAGGAGTGGGAGAAAGAAAATTCAGATGTGCCTGATGTCTTGCTTAGAGGACAGTTATGCCCTTTGACAATCAAAAGGGTGATCTTCATCTGCATTTTCTAAGCAAAATGTGCACAGTATAGACAGTGGATTTGCCTGTGTTGGCTACTTAAAGGCAGTCTTAGAAGAGGGCTTTTTAATGAAATCAGGCCTGCCTGTTGGCTGAAAACCAGGAAAATACATAGTCAGCATTTGAAATAGTAACAAACATTTTAATGGAAAGTTTGAGAAGCCCAACTATTGAGGAACTGGAGGAGGAGAATATATTATCTGTATACTGATTAGCTTCAGGCTTCAAAGTCAGTCTTTAAATGGAGATTTTCCTCTAGAAGTAAATGCATGACAAAAACCTCTGCCAAATGCTAGTAAAAGCATTTGCTCTTTCATAGATTCATCTGTAGTAGCCTGCAGATCTCAAAATACAAGGTTTTAGATTCCATTGTTTCTTGTGATGGTGAAAATTAGTATCACATGGTAATTCCACAGTTGTATTCAGGGAGGATGGGTTCAGAATCCTAATTCAGCATTTCATCTTACATAACAAAAACAACTAATGCGAATAATCTCTCACACCAGCCAGCTTTGTCTCGTCTCTCACCTCAGTTTCTCACAGTTTTAATGGTGTCAGAGCTTTCAGAGAACCTTACCTTTCTTTTTTTTTCTTCTGCTACCTTTCAACTTGTAAATTCATTTGTACTTATAGGAGCTAAATGGCAAGTGCTGGGAGAGAAGACTTATTGTACACTGCACATGATCACTAGTGACTGTAGAAAGGAGAAAGCTACGAAGAATCCAACCAACAGCCTTGATTTAATCATTGCTATTCCTCATAATGCTTTCATGATGGTAGATCTTAGAGATTCTGCTTCCCTGCAAAGTTCCCAGACAGGTAGGCTTCAGGTTCCAGTGGTTTGTGTCAGGTTACAAACAGCTCTATCCCTCACAGAAGAGATTTCTGTTGATCTAGTCATAGTTTAAACTAATACCACCCTGAGCCATGCATACAACAGTGCCAGAGTGGAGGAGACGAGGGAAGAAAAGAAAAAGAATAGCAATTCTACTTTATTGTGTTTTGTGAAGCCAAACAAAACATCCCAGCTAGGATAGATTTGCTTATCATCAGCGTAGTCATGTTCATATTAAGTATTAAAATATACAAAAAAAAGGGGGGGGAGAACTGTTCCAGTCCAGGAAACTCCATTTTTGGATTGTATTTGTAATGTAACAAGGGCTAAACTGACTTCATCCTTCAGTTTGGCAGGCTGTCTTCTGGGGCTAAACTTAATTCAAGCTGTTAGTCTAGAGCAAATGAGCCTGTAGAAGTCATGTTGTTTGTATGTATGTATGTGAGTATTAACAATGTTAATTTTCTAAATGGTCTCTTACAATTATGTTGATAATATAAACAAATAGGAATTGGCACTGAGACAGAGCCAAGAAATAGGGACTAATTTATTTACCATTGTTCTTTAGAGTTTTAAAACAAGGGCTTGCTTGCTTTCTGGAACAAATGCAAAAAGATAAACTAGAGTCTAATAAAATAGTTAATAATAAAAAGCAAAGCAAAACACAGTGCCTATAGGACTTGCTTTATTGGAACATACAGTAGAAATACTCTGTGGATATAAAATGTACTGCTGTATTGAGATATGAATAATAAGTATATCTCTGAAACGTTGTTGCTTTAGAGTGGAAAATCAAAATTCTTCAACCATTTCTGCCTGGAAGACTGAGTTTGGTCAAGTTTATTTTTTGATAGGGTTGAAACAGACTTTTTCTAAGTACACTCTCTGTTCCTGTGTGTTAGTATAAATGTTTCCTTCTTTCAGGAAGCAGTTCAGATTGCCCTTTTTCAGTGCAATTACTGCTGTGTTAAGATCAAGTAATATAGCATCTAAAAACATTTATGGAGTAAAGAAAAGAAGCCTTTTATTCTAACCTTGCCAAGAGCAGAAATGAAATGAGCTGTTGTGCTGGGAGTGTAGAACTGCACGAGGATTTGTAACGTCCTATTTCTCATAGTTTAGTCTTGTGTGCAGCCTGAGATTTGTGTGATTTAATGAGACTGTGATTCGTTTATCCTGTCAAGCTTTAAATAAAAAACCCTCAAAGCACTTCCTTCCGTTTTTGAATTACATTTTTTTGCAAGTACAGTGTCAAAAACTGTCCCTTAAAAAGAGGGAGAGGAACCAAATACAGTTATATATGTTGTCTGGGTTGTTTCTTATGTTTTATTAGACACTGGGTAGACTATCCATTTCTTTGTGCCTCTCTGTCTTGTTTCAGGGCATGAAGAGATTCTTGCCATCATGTTCAGTTACACATGACATAAGAACGCAGGCATGGGCTGCTCCTAAACTGTATTTTTTTCAGGATAAAAGGGATTAAAGCCTTGTTCTGTGGGCAAGGAATGATGAGTCTCACAGAAAGCCGAGATGTGCTGAAGATGGGCAGTAACTCTTGCTCGGGTTGTGGGTCCTTAGGCATTAGCTGTGCCTGCTGTAGAGCATCTGTGCATGAAGTGTGAAGTGACATTCAAAGGGTAGAGGAAATGAAGATACGTGCAGCTATTGGGTGCTAATCTGTTGCAAAGCTCAGTCTGAGGGTACCGTGGAGAGCAAGTGCTCCACCTGCGAGGAGCACAGTCAGTGCCACAGAAATCCTTTTCTGTGCATAGGAATGGTGGGGACCTTGTAAGGGCTGCTCAGAATAATGGGGGAAGATACAACATGGGTCTTGATGGTCACCCAGACCTTCTGTCTGTTGCAGGAGCATCTTTCCCTTCAGTCATTTAGGAGAAACGGGTTAGCATGCTCTGGGCCACAGCCTACCCTCAGTAGTAGCTGGGCTCACACAGTGTTTCTGCAGAGGGAAGGATGTGATCATTCTGCGGAGGGAAGTTTTCTATTCCAGTTCTCACCCTCTCTGTGCTGAGGTGTCCCTGCCTCTGGCAGGTGGTGTTTTGCTCTTTGACTAACGCTGCAGGCATGGTTTCTTTGTCTCTACCCCTCACCCTTGCCTTCCTGTCCTCTGTGCTGCTCTGCAGCTGGGCTTCCTTCCTGCCCGACCCTACATCCCAGCCTTCCCAAGCCCTTGCTTCTTCCTCCCTCCATCAGGGTACTCACTTCCTCCTTATTGACTTCACCTCAATAATAAAAGTACATTAATAAGGTGGTTCTATATGAACACTAGGAAGTGGTGGCCATTGGCTTGATTGCCTTGTTTCAACACCTTGCTTTTCTCTCCAGCCAACTTGCTTTTTCAGCCTACATGCCTTATGCAGATGTGCAGCATTTGGCTTCCTGGGAACCTAATGCTGATAAGGTGCACTTGAAATAACTGCAGTTCTTTTACAATCTGCAATTCATGAAGGAGAGCAGAGATGCATAAAGGTAGCACCAAAAAACCCACAGGCTGCTCTGTGGCTGATCAGCAAGGCTTTGCCTGTGTAGGGGAGCAGGCATACTGAATTTCACTTTGGAAAAGTGACTTGCACTGTCTTTTGTGGATATTTGCAGTGGGTTTAATGCTGAGGTAGTTAAGAGAGCATTTGTTTTCCTACATTTAGAGACAGTACTGTGGCAGCTGAAATATGACTGAAAACAGCCAGTTGATGAAAATTTCTTTACTGGAAGAGTGGTCAGGCATCGGAATATGCTGCCCGGGCAGGTGGTGGAGTCACCATCCCTGGAGGTGTTCAAAAAATGTGTAGACCTGACACTTCAGGATGTAGTTTAATGGCTGTGGTGGTGTCAGGTTTGCAGCTGGAGTCGATGGTCTTGGAGATCTTTTCCAACCAAAACAATCCTATGATTCTATGTATCTCTGCTGTTACCGTGTGATGACATGCTAAGGGACTACAGCCAAATTGGTGGTTTCTGCAGCCACGTCCTGTGGGGGAGCTAAGCACTGCTGACATTTGCTGCGACTCAAAGCAGCTTTGAGCCTTTGAATCTCACCTTGAACAGGGCACAGCAAAGCTATGGCAAGAGCAAATGGCCAAAAGAATCGGTCAGGAGTCAGTAAGGGTGAGTACAGGTACTACATAGCTATGTGAGGGGCTTCTTGAGAAGATGAAGGGCCTGATTTGAGTTATGTTGTGAAAATTGCTTATTTTCATCACAACTATGGGACACTTCTGCTCCTTTGTAGTTTTGATTGAAGAGCCTGGTAGTGATACACTTTGAAGTTGTTCTGAATTTCACATGCAGTGGTATGTAGTACATTTCTATAGAAACTCTCAGTTACTTCTCTTAAGTTACAGTAATGAGATTGTGGTTGGCTCATCACCAGTCCATAAAAGAAAGAGGTTGTGTTGTCTCCCCTGACCTGAAATCTGGGAGGAAATTCTGGCTGGAGTGTGTATTAGAGTGAGAGCTATCATAGCTTGTGAGAAAAGATGCTGCAAGTTGAGTAGATGCAGGTTGACCCAAGAGATGCAGTCATTCACTGCATAGGCAGGTTTTTGCTGGCCCTTGATGCTGTGATAAACATTTCCATTGGCAGTGGGAAAGTCTGCATGGGAAAGCTAAGAGCTAGTATGACTATTTTTACTTACCTCTTGTCATCCCACACTCACATAACCTGTATGTGGTCTCTGAGCTGTGGAGGCAGCGCTGTGGGCTGTAGGAAAGTGATAGCTGGATTCAATGCCAGGCAGCCTGAACCTGATGATGGGGCGTGGAGAGCGGGTATCAGATGCATAGGAGATAGTTTGACCTCCCACTAAAAACCAGAGATTTATGCATTTAAGTCCCTATGCTCCTGCAGAGTAATCTAGGACATGTTCCTTGGCAAAAGCCCCACTGAGCATTTCTCCAGCTGCTGGGTTGCCAGCTCAAGTAAGTTTTACTGCAAGTCTCACTATACTTGGTAATTTTCTTACATCATGAGCTCCTGGAAATGGATCATTAGTAAAAATAATAATAATAATAATTTTTAAAAGCCACTCCACTCAAACCCCCTTTAACTTGAAGTCCTAGGTTTTATCAGAGAACCTGAGAACAGGCATGCTGCCTTGCCTGCCTGCATCCCCAGAAGCCAGCAAGGACTGGAGACTCCTTTCCAAATGCCCTGTCTTGGGATGCTTCACTCACATTTAACTGGTTGTGGTAGGTTGAGAGAGGGCTTAGCTCTCCCTCCTCCACAGAGTAAGAAACCACAGCTAACTCAGTCGAAGAGCAAAAGCTATATATTTACAAGCATATATGGAAAGCAGGTTATATATAACACAATATATACAGGTATTTACAATATATACACAGAAATACACAGCAAAGACAAATAACACAACAAAAATCCCTCCCTCAGGGAGGGATCCCCTCTTTGGAACCCCCTCTCTCCCCCCCTTACCTCCCTTTTTCCCCAAAAAGGGGTTAGAGAGAGAGAAAGGCAAGTTACTAAGGAAAAGAGTTGTTAGCAAGTTTCAAAAAAGCCCATGCAGGATTAGTGTTTGCTTATCTGAAGGCCAAGTCCAGCAGTTCGCAGAAGAAGCAGGCAGGGAGAACAGGCTGAAACACCAAACTCCCCCAACTCCCAAACCGAACTGAACTGAGGAAAAAATTTTCCAACCGCTTCACAATCTAAAGCTGAATTTTTGTTTATCAACCAATGAAATTCGTTTAGAATATCAGAATGTTTTGGTTCTAGTACCAAAAACATTAGCCAGTGTGTTCCAGCAGTGTTTGTTCTTAAAGGCACAGCCTCAAACGACCACACTGGTGGTTCAGGTTAGCAATACTATTGTTTGCATACCTTCCAAGGAGTCTTGCCTAAGAAGAAAACTAAATATATGTTAAAAAATCACTGAGAAATAATGAAAAGAAAGGGGGGTGGAGGGGTGGGGGGGACAGCCTCCTTCTGGGTAGTTTGGATGTTTCTTCTTTGTTCCAGAAGATATTTTCCTATGTTGCCACAAATAATACTGAATGCAGCTTGACTCCTCTGAAAATGCTATTGAAGAAGCCAGATTTATTGGGACTAATGAGGAAGTTGTCCAAAAGAGTCTCATTAATTAGGAGGCCTAATCACAGGCAAGAAGACAAGTGTCTAGGTCATCAACAGACTAATATACATCTTCTGGCAGTCACCACTCCCCGTAGGCTTGCCTGTCTGTTGCAGCACACTGTATGGCCTGCACCGCAGAAATGATGTGGTAATGCTAAAACCAGTTTGGCACTTCCCACATGAGAGGATGAGTGTGTTTCCCCACACTAGGAATGCAGCCTCCAGCTCTCTTGCCCTATGCTGGAGGTTTCTTAATACCCTGGAATTAGCTGACTAAGAGATGAAGCAAGCTAAAGGAGCATTTGCTATCTGTTCAGGTCGCTTAAGCTTTCCATCGAATAAACGCTGGTCTGATTCTCAGCCCTCTGGGAACGGTTGCCCACAGCTAACATTTGCTACCCCGAATAACCCTGAGGTGACCTTCTCCCTGCAAAGCTGCAGCCAAGAAAACCCCTATTTAACATAACAGTGCACAGCTTAGAACATCAACTTGAACCATCCTGACCTCTGAGCTGCCAGGGTCTGTACAAATTAATTTAACAATAGACGGTGTTGAAAGGGAGGAATGTTTCAAAGTAGTGAAAAAAAAACACAAAACACTCCCTCATCCATCTCTTCTCATTTAAGAAATAGTCAGGAGGCCTTCTTTAGAAAAATAAAAAGTGCTCCTTGTTGCAAAACAATGGACTATACAAGTGGAGGGGGAACATACTGGTGTCTTGCATCTTAGCGCAGCAAAATGAAATTTCCCATAAATGGGTGCTGCTTTTGGAAAAGTCACCCTGCACTTTCCACTGGGGAATTTGCTTTATTTCCTTGGATGCTTCAAACATACCCTTAGGGTGTTCCTTTCTTTTTCATAGCTACTGCTACTACTTCTCTTAAGCAAATGAATGCATCTCGCCTTTCTGCCCACTTCACTGTTTAGTACCTTGCTTCATGTTTTCCATGGCTTTTATGCTAACAAGCAGACTGGGGAAGAAAAAAATACCCTCTCTGCTGGAGCTTAAATCAGCTGATGATTGAAAGAGCCCTTTGGAGCAGAGGTAGGAAAATGAGATCTTCAGCCGCTGGGACAAACAGCTATATAACAACTGCTGAAGAGGAGTCTGGGTTGGGTTAAGTCTTGGGTGTTTTCCCCAGGTGCAGAGTTACTTCTGTGTCCCTCGTTAGCAGGAGCTTTGTCTCTATTGGTCTCATTGTTTTGTAAGTAAGGAGGATTTATTACGCCAGGAGTGGTGACATTGGAGACAATGACTGAGCAACGACTGAGTAACGGTAATTTTTAAATTTGTATAGAATTGTTTTGTCAGCTTGAAGCCTGTAATATAAAGCATAGATGAGAGAGATGGAATCACAATATTATATCATAGAGTGATTTAGGTGTGAAGGGATCTTAAAGATTGCTTAGTTCCAGCTCCCTTGCCATGGGAAGAGACATCCCCATCTAGACCAGATTGCTCAAAGCTGTATCCAACCCGGTCATGAATACTTCTAGGCATGGGACATCCACAACTTCGCTGGGCAACCTCTTCCGATGCCTTACCACCCTCATAGTGAAAAATTTCTTCCTTATATCTAATGTAAATCTACCCTCTCTCAATTGAAGACCATTACTCCTTGTCCTATAACTACATGCCCTTGTATCACAGTATCACAGTATAACTAAGGTTGGAAGAGACCCGAAGGATCATCAAGTCCAACCTGTCCCAACAGACCTCACGACTAGATCTGCAAAAAGTCCCTCTGAAGCTTTCTTACAAGCCTCATGTAAATACTGAAAAGCCACAATAAGGTCTCCCCTAAGCCTTCTCTTGTCCAGGCTGAACAATCTCAACTTTCTCATCCTGTCTCTATAGGAGAGGTGTTGCATGAAAGGAAGTTTTTTCCTGAAGCATCCAGTGGAGTTCAATAATTACACCAATGAAGCTACCTGGCTTTCTTTATTTAGCCAGTTTAAATCATTACAATCCTCATTTCTGGTTTCCTACATAAATATTTTTTTCTCCACATTTGAGATGCCTGTTGTCGAGGAACACAGAGCATGAACCCAAGCACATGTGCAGGTGGTACAGAGGAGATTCCCCAGAGAGCAGTGGAAGGGTCTGCTGCACGTGGGGGTGGGAAGAGCCAGTGGGTGGTGGGAAATGTGGAAGGGCTGTTCTCCCCTTCCAGAGATTCCCAAAGCTGAGGACTATGAGGTGTGAGAAGCCACAGGGGCTGAAATGCAGAGCACTGGATGTTCAGTGCAGAGGGAGATAAGGTGAACGTTTCTCTGGACTTAATTGCAGCTTTCCATGCACAGTCTTCAAGGTCCTGTGAGGTTGTAGGGGTCCTCTTGCAACTCATACAGTAATAACTTTGAATTTGCTTCCAGCTCAGCTGTACTGCTGGAGGACAAGGCTTTTCTTGTGAGCAAAAAACATTAAAGTAGCACAGATATCTGCCTGCATAGTTCCAGTCTTCGAGAGATTTGAGTATCCTTTCTGAGGCCCTACTTGAAACAAGGGATTGTAGATAAGCTTCTGCAGTAGTTAATGTGTAAAGTATCTGGGTTTATTCTCACTGATGTCTCTCCTTTTGCTTGCTGTGTTGACAAATACACTGCTGTGTGCTAATTTTTTTGTCTTACACAAATGATTTTTTGCTGTATGAGAAAGGTAATCATGCATGCTTATGTGTGTGCTGAACAATACAAATGTGCTTTTATGACCTTATGACTGTTAGAGGAAGGAAAAATCATTCACTTTGATTTAAAAATAATTAATAGTTGGACTCATTCCTTTTTCAGATTGTAACCTGAATGTCAGATTTAGGAGTCCAGGCTAGTTCCTCATGATGAGGCAGTCTGCTGCACCAAGCACATGTGATCACAGACAAGTAGAAACTTTAACAGTCTCATGCCTGAATTAAGACTAAGCCCTTTATGTTTATTTTCAGCTTCTGATTATATGATACAACAAAACCGGGAAAAATCAGGAAAAACATGAGATTCTGTTATGGATTATGTTTAAATTGTGTTTGGAATTGTTGCATGACTCAGTGGAAAATATTGGTGACCTCTTCCTTTATAGCTTTCACTTCCTGCAAGCTTGTCTGTTAAAAAGATTCTTCAAGATGCTTCCTTTGCAGATCCTGTGAGAAATGTATATTCAGCAGGAGAAACATCTGACTGAGCAAAGACTAACTTACACAGTGGTTTGGAAGCCAGGTGTTGAAAAGTGCTGGTGAAACAGCAGGGAAAATGATAAAAAGAGATGAAAGCAGTTCAGTCGGGCAAGGAATGCTAATTTTAAAATGCAAACCATCTGAACTCTGATGAGTGGGCAGGTTGCAGTATCTTCAGGGCAGACCTAAGTTGCACAACAGTCATATATTGAAAGTCGACTCCCACAGGGCATTGTCTGCAGTGATTTAAAATCGTAAGGGGGGGAGGGCATCGAGTTGCTGCAGAGAGCAATCTTACAACAGCAGAGTGTGAGTAGGAAATGGGTCAGTTGGAGTAATAGCTTTTTTCCATGTAGTTTGTGTGAGCCAGGCCAAACGTATGTGGAGCACTGAGTTATCATGCTCATGGGTTTTTGTTGGTTGGTTGGTTTTGGTTTTGTTTCCCCCAGTGTACTGGAAATGAATATATTTGCAAAGAAACTTGGTCTTCCAAGTGTGACATTATGAATCCTCTGTTTGAATACTGGTTTGAGTCTCAGAATTAACCTGCTTTTTTTAAGTGTTGTAGTCATTGTCTAGATCATTAGAATAGACTGTGTTTGGAAATGCAATGCAATGGCTTTGCATTCCTAGGAGGTCAGCGGAAATGTTTGCCTGAAGTATCGCTGCCAATACCACCTGTGGTTTGTTCTCACCTCTGCATTGTGGTAGGCAATCTCTGTGTTTGTGCTGAGACAACTGGATGTGTGACCACACTGATGGATAAAGGGGCTGACCCAGTTCAAAACAAAGCAAAACCTCACCCGTAACAAAAACCAAAAAAACAATCCCAAAACAAGCAAACAAAAAATCTTTAACACATTTGCCCACTCCAATTCCCTGATGTATCGATTTAATAATCCAGTTTGTAATATGGGAGGCCCATAGACAGTGGTGTTGGCAGTGCTGGAGGCGCTGTGCAGGAAGGAGGGAGAGAGCACAGAATGCCTTACAGCAGTGTTAGTGATAGTTTCTTTATGATATGAAAACACAGCCTTAGTTGCAGCTTCAGTCTAAGCTTTGCATTTAACTTTGATGTACTTTAGCAGCTTGCAGGAAGGTGATAGGATATGGTGAGTGTGTTTTTGGTCACGCCTTGTTGGTCAGGTGTAAGCATACAGTGTGTTATTGGAGGGGTGTAAGCTATGTGTGCTGTTTGGGCGAAGTATGATGAGATGGTGGCTCCCAAGGCACAGGCTGTAAATGGAATCCAAGCCTTCCCCCTAGTCCCACCATTAAGTGGCCATTGAAACAAATAAGGGTTAGAAGGAAAACTCCTGAAGAAGGAGCTTATTTTTATTTCAGGTCAGGTAAGCGATCTGTCACTAAGCGGTACGCTGAGTTAACACTGCAATATGGCAACTGAGGCTGATGATGACTGTGGTGCAGGGTGGTGAATGATAAGGCTTATGACAGGATGGTTGGACTTTCCTCAGCCTGATACCTACATCAGTTATTAAACAATTGAGTTCATGTAAAGGCAATGTATTAGTCTGTTTTTCTTGGAGCACACGCCACTCAATCAGACTTTATTTCTATTTTCTGGACCATTACTCCACAAGCAGTCCAAAATCCCCAGATATTTGTAGAACACAGGTTTCCAAGTCTAGGTCTGACATCCCCTACCCACTGCCTTTATGTAAATGTCTGTCATTACTCTGAAGGCATGTTTTTAGTTAGTTGTGCCATCCATCCCCTTGGAAGCCTCTCACATGTTGATGTGTAGAACTCTGTCATGCTGCCTCAGTGTGTGTGCAGCATCCACAGCAGAGGTACAGCCATTGCTCTTATTTGAGTTGCACTGTGGATAGCAAATGATGTATTCTGCTGAAACTGTGCCAGTTCATACCAGCTGAGGAAAAGAAAACATTCCCCTGTGACCTTTAGTGTGATGGTCTCCCCTGCATCCCCTTGATGACATCCCAAGAGCACCATTCTTTCCATACTGTGGGCAGAGGAGGCCTGTCCAACTGAGAGCTTGTGCTCCCTGCTTGGTCCCTTTGGGGACAGGCTTGCGCAGTCTCATTGCTTAAGGATTTCCAATGGCAAAAGAGAAGGCAGCTAATACTATCCTGACCGTTCATACATCAGGCATGGGTTCTGCTTTTGCTCTCTTAGTGCTATGCTCAATATAGCAGAAGCAGGCAGGCAGGCACATGATCTCCCTGAAGGCAGGATCCAGTGTTACTGTAGAAACTGGCCACCAGCTTCTTTTGTAGCTAGCAGCTGTCACTGTGTGGTTACAGCCAAAGCTTGTCACTCCTACAGTGTCTGCAGGCTCTGGAGTTTGTTTCTGCTTCTGAATTCTCTGTGCTACAGCCTGGAGATTATTTCTGCACCTTCTATCAAAGCATGTTAAGATATTTCTGAATTGTACTTATTTTTAGAACCATTCTTTATTAATATTTGATGTTCTTTCCAGGTTTGATTTTCCTTGACCGATAATTCAAGGCACAAAGGAGCTGGTAAAGGCATTGCCATGAAACCTAACTTGAAGCAATGGAAACAACTCATGCTGTTTGGGATCTTCGCATGGGGTCTACTTTTTCTGGTGATATTCATCTATTTTACAGATAGCAACACTGCTGAACCAGTTCCGAGTTCCTTTTCTTACATTGAAACTAAGAGGCTTCTGCCCCTTCAGGGCAAACAGAGAGTCATCATGGGAGCCATTCACGATCCATCATTCTCTGAAAGCATCAATGGGAATGAAGTACTTCTTAATGAAGATCTCTTGGGTACGTTTAAATCAGAAACTGGTAGCATTAAGAAATGGACTGATTTAGAAGATGCTTTTAGAAATGAAGATGAGTTTTTTCCATCTCAGATAGGAAGAAAATCAAAAAGTGCTTTCTACCAAGTGAATGATGATTATTTATTTGCTGCTGGTCAGCCTCAGTCAAACAACCACCTTCAAGAGATAACAAAATTAATCTCAGCCAATGAGGATAATCCAAAAGTAAATGTTTTACAGAACAACTGGAGCCATCAGAGAAGAATGAGGAGAAGGAGCACAAAGCACAGGAGAAACCAGATGCTGGATGAATCTGATGACTGGGATGGGCTATATTCCACAATGTCAAAATCCTTTCTTTACAAGCTTTGGAAAGGGGATGTCTCTTTCAAGATGCTAAACCCTCGACTCCAGAAGGCAATGAAAGATTATTTGAGCACCAATAAGCATGGGGTGCGGTTCAAGGGGAAACGAAACTCCAAGTTGACAGGAGACCAGCTATTCTGTGAGCTAAAAGAAAGGGTGAATGTGAAAACAATAGATGGCAAGGAGGCTCCCTTCTCCACTCTTGGATGGGAAAAGCACGTTCCCCAAATTCCACTGGGTAAATTGTATACACATGGCTTTGGGAGCTGTGCTGTAGTTATGTCTGCTGGTGCAATACTGAACTCCTCTCTAGGGGATGAAATAGGTGGGTGAAACACATCTGTTCATGTTCATATATGTGTACATGTGGGTGTTCATGTTTGTCTTTGAAAAGGTTCATTCTTCTAAAGCATAGGTCTGTGAAGTCTAGTTGTTGTCTATCACCAGCTTTACAAGAATGTGAGCATATGGACTTCAGTGAAGCTGTTCCCTTTCAGGACAATATAACTGACAGCAAAATTAGGCCTGAAGTCATAATTTGATTTTAAAAATACAGTAATGCCTTATTATGATATTATGGTTTATAAAGGAGGCACAGGTTTCATCAGATTGGCTGTATTTGATGTTTTGCTTCAGCTTTTGTTTATGTTTTCAGCAGATTAGAACCATGTCCAAGTTTTATTCTGCAATGCTATCTTGTACCTGTCTCTGTCTTGTGGTGGCTAATAGAAAACTGCTTGTTGTATTGCTATCCCAGACTGAACTTTTTATCTCCATGCCAAGAAACATCAGAGTAGTCTATTCATCTCTTGCATGTTTAGAGTTCACAGACAGAGAATTCAGACTCTTGAATAGCTACATGTGCTGAGGTCAAGTCCCCTGACCTATTTTCAAAGAGTGAATTTAAATGAGTTCCAAGTATCTCTGTCCCATGTATTTTCCATTGCTGCGCTGAGTCCCTGAGGTTGCAGGTATGCTGAGATTTTACGTCACACAGAATTCTCCACTTCAAGGTAGGAGTCTTGTGGTAGTGATTCAGAAGCGTATTGTGGAGCCATAAAACTAATCAATGTCAATTTTATTTTTTCTTTTAAAAAATGAATGGTAATACTCACTGTAATGTCTCATTTTAGTTCTTCGCTTTAGTGCTACACATGCAGTATGCTAAAAGCACTGGAAGAAGGATAAAATGTATCTATCAAAAGTTACTTCTGGAGCAAGAAGAGTTATCTCCTGGAGCTCTCTATAAACACCTTTTGATGTTCACTCATTAATCCTCCCATCTTCCAGGACTTCACATCCCAATACTTGCTTCATTGCACTGCATCGTTTCTTTGACACAGATGGGTTTCCTTTAAATCTCTTAAGATGTATTAGAGCTGCCATCATTACCAAACTACTCTAATACTCCAGTGCAGCACGGGTACCTGGCCAGCCTGCAGCTAAAGAAATCACACCAGAGTAACCCCCAATTTCACAGGAAGCCTCGCCAATTTAGAAATCTTTGGGATAAAAAAGCTTAACAGTTCCTTCCTCCAATGTGTTATTCTTGATTGAAACAAAAATCATCTGTTCGTGTTCCCCAGTATGCCAAATTTACACTGGTATGGATTGGCACTGTGCTGGAGTTTCCATAGCACATTGTGACACATTTACATAATTACATATTACAGCGTGTATCATGGCGTATTTGGACACTCAGTTGCAGCTCAGGTGTAGACCTTGGTGCTTGATAGCTGGATATGCTCCTCTGTGTACCCATTTTCTTTGGAACACTCTGGGCTCATACTAATTATCTGAGGAAGAGCTTTTGATTTAATTGGGAAATTGTCATCTGATGCCTCTGAAAGGATGAGATGCTGCTTGGTGAGGCCTACAAAGGAGTGTCAGATCTCCTCCTGCTTGTACAGGGAAGGGTGTAGGGCAGCAGGGATCATATAAGGTTTTTTCTAAGTGTCTTCCATGCCATGGACAGGTACTTGTGACTGAGCAGAGAATTTGGCCCAGAGCAATGGGGAGGACAACCAGCTTCTTAGGACCATCCCAGAAGGGCCTGTGCAACTCTGTGGATTTTAATGGTCAGGGCAGCTCATGAGAAGTGGTAATATACTGGAGACATGAGGCCAATGTTTCCCATTTAAAATGGAAACTGGAAGCTCTACCATCTGTTTGTATTATTATTGCTATGGCAAAGAAGTTATACTTCCCCTGCAAATTCCATATAGTATGTGTTACAGTTGAGCTCTTGGCCATGCCTTTCCAACTTCACTTTAGTTCTTGAAAAACTGAGAAGAGTCTGACCAGAAAAAGAAAGATCAGACTGTGCAAGATGCTCTTTTTTTCTCCTGTGCCTATGCAGCTGTAGAAGTCCTCTCCCACCAGGGCTACCAGCTCTTGGTTGAAAATGAAAATAGATTTGCCAGTTTGGAGACACTCTGGGCGGCAGCTGGTGGTGCTGCTCTGTGGAGTAAGCCCAGCACGCGTGCTTGAGCACCTCCATGTCCACAGGGACACAGCAAAGCCAGCATCATTAAATAGTGGAGAGAAACGCTCCATGTGTGAGTTCTGGGGATTTTGGCCATGGGCTGTTCAGCCTTTGTCGAAGTTGCTGCAAGCAAAAGAGGGGTTTACTATTTATCTTGAAAGGAAAAAAAGGCAGCATCTGAGAGGACCTTTCTCTTCATAGGCCTTTAGCTCCCTCTTCTGGTGCTCCTATTAGAATCGCAGGCAGTAATGTTGATTTGTGGTCTGGCTTTTGCCCTCCTCCCCCCACCCTCTGGCTGTTTTTTAATTAAATTAGGTATGAAAGTACTGTGCAAGTACAGCAAACACCCCCATCATGATCATGCTATTTAATGTGAAACCCAATTATTTTGGCATAATTGGGAAGTAACAGGGCTCTGTGTTCAACCCCCAAACTTTTTATATCTTCAAAATGGTTATTTCCATATCACAGTGTATTATAGGTTGGAATGGACCTCCAGAGATTATTGGGGCCAAACCCCCTGCCAAAGCAGGATCACTTAGGATAGTCTGCACAGGGCTGCATCCAAGAGGGTTTTGAAAGTCTCCAGAGAAGGAGACTCCACAACCTCCCTGGGCAGCCTGTTCCAGTGCTCCATCATCCTCACTGTAAAGAAGTTTCTCCTCATGTTGAGGTGAAATCTTATATGTACAAGTTTGAGGCCATTATTCCTTGTCTTATTACTGTGCACCACTGAAAAGATCTTAGCCCCTTCCACTTGACATCCACCCCTCAGATATTTATGCACATTGATGAGATCCCCTCTCAGTCTTCTCTTCTCAAGAGTAAATAGCACCAGGGTGCTCAGTCTTTCTTCATAGGGGAGATGCTCAAGTCTCCTAATCATCCTCGTGGCTCTCTGTTGGATTCTCTCCAGCAGTTCTCTGTCTCTCTTGAAGTGGGGAGCTCAAAACTGGACACAGTATTCCAGGTGTGGTCTCACCAGGGCAGAGTAGAGAGGTAGAAGAACTTCCCTAGACCTGCTGGACACACCCTTCTTGATGCATCTCAGGATACCATTGGCTCTCTTGGCTACAAGGGCATATTGTTGTTCCATGGAGAACTTGCTGTCCACCATCACTCACAGGTCTGTCTCTGTGGAGCTGTTTTCCAGCAGGGCAGTGCCCAGCCTGTTCTATTGCCTGCTGTTATTCCTTCCCAGATGTAGGACCCTGCATTTGTCCTTACTGAACTTCATGAGGTTTGCCTGCACCCAGCTCTCTAGCCTGTCCAGGTCATGTTGGATGGCAGCACAGCCTGACAGGGTGTCAGCCAACACCCCCCCCACACCTCCCCCAGTTTTGTATCATCAGCGAATTTGCTGAGGGTACTCTCATCCTCATCCTCTCCTCATCCAGGTCATTGACAAAGATACTGATCAAAACTGGACCCAGTACTGATCCCTGGGAAACACCACCGGCCACAGGCCTCCAAGTTGACTCTGTGCCACTAGTAACAACTCTCTGAACTCTGTTGTGGAGCCAGTTTGCAATCCACTTCACTGACCAGCTGTCTGCTCCACATTTCCTGAGCTTTTCTGTGGGGATGTTATGGGAGACAGTATCAAAAGCTTTACTGAAGTCAAGATATATGACATCCACTGCTCTTCCCTCGTCTACCCATTTGGTCATAATTTCATAGAAGGCTATCAGATTAGTCAGACAGGATCTCCCCTTGGTAAATCCATGTTGGCTCCTCCTGATAACCTTCTTGTCTTCCATGTGGTTAGAGATGACCCCCAGGATGAGCTGCTCCATCATCTTTCCAGGGATGGAGGTGAGGCTAACTGGTCTGTAGTTGCCTGGGTCCTCCTTGTGCCTTTTTTGAAGACTGGAGTGACCTTTGCTTTCTTCTAGTCATCAGGCACCTCTCCTGTTCTCCAGGACTTTTCAAACATGATGGAGAGAGGTTCTGCAACCTTGATCAGCCAGCTCTCTCAGCACTCGTGGATGCACCCCATTGGGGCCCAGGGATCTGTTTGTCTTTAGTCGGTATGAGAGATCTCTAACCCAGTCCAGTCTGACCAGTGGAATGTCTACATCTCTCCAGTTCTCTCTTGCTTGTAGAGACCGAGGTTCCTGAGGGCTGGTCTTAAGATTAAAGACAGAGGCAAAGAAGGCATTCAGCAACTCTGCCATGTCTGCATCATCAGTTACCATATCTCCCATATCATTCAGTAGTGGGCCTACCTTTTGCCTGCTCTTCCTTTTATCATTGATGTATTTAGAAAACCTCTTCTTGATCCCTTTCACCCCTCTGTTGAGATTCAGTTCCAGGAGGGCCTTGGCCTTCATTGTTGCATCTCTATGTGCTCTGGCTAGATCTCTATAATCCTCCCAATGGACTAGTCCTTTTTTCCACATATTGTAAACCTCCTTTTTATTTTTGAGTTTTACAAAGAGTTCCTTGCTTGTCCATGCAGGACTTCTGCTTGCCTTACTTGATTTTTTTTTTTCCAAGGGAATGCATTTCTCTTGAACTTGGAGGAGGTAACAAGATTAAAATCATTTCACTTAAAGCCAGCTATTGCCAGTATTAAGGTGTATTCTGATCATATATTTTGTGTTAAAGGAAAGGTTTTTCTTGATAGAGAGAACCAGGACTGTCTCTGCATAGACACATAGAAAAAAGCCTTCTTAGCTTCTGAAGAGTTGAGCTCAGTGTACATTTTGAAAAAAAACAACACTTTTTTCTCAGAAACAGGATATTAAAGCAAGCAACTATGGCTGAGATTGGGCTGCTGTCTTCACGTCCCACAACATTTTCTTGTGGGAGTACAAGAAGTGTAGAGCGAAAATGTGAAAGGATGCAAGATCCCAGTTTGGTACAATCAGGCCTGAACTTCATTAAAGCATGTGGATTATCTTTTGACACTTCCACCTGTAGAAACTTGTGCAACTTCCAGCTGTAGATAACCACATTTTAAGTGACTAGAGAAAAACAGCTCTGTAAACTACCTGTGGGTTAAGGCATTACATGTCCATTTTGGCCTGAATCGTATTCTCTGCTTTCACTGATAGAAGGGGTAAAAGTAGACCAAATAGGTTGCTGTTGACAGGGACAGTATGTTTCTGGACAATTAATACAATGTCTTACTCGCCTTTTTTGGGCTTTGAGAGCCCCTTAGAAGAAACATTGGAAAAATTACTATCTTTTATCCGGTGGACACTTACACATAGTATTTACTCTTGACCCATACTTCATGTAGCTGCTTTCTCTACTACATGACTCAGAGGTCAACAGCTTGTGGGGATGCTTTGACAATTCAGCTCTGTTAGATCTTTGCTGCCAAGGGATCATCAGGTTTCTGTGTGTGAGCAGGTTTCTGGATTGACTTCCCTACAGAGACTCTTCAAGACTTGTACTGACCTTGAGGATAAGTACATGTTATGATTAATAGGTTTGGGGTAGTCTGAAATTTTCAGGTATTATAAAGTACTGTGAGGCACAAGCTTACAGTTAGGTATTGTTATTCAAATGTGCAATTAGACATCCCTGCAATTAACATGCTTTTGCATGGAGTAATTCTTTGTAAATTTTGCGATAGACGTAGCGAATAATTGTGTGTACTGGGTGTACTAATAACCTTCCCACACTGAGTTTATCCAATTAAAAGACATATTTAAATATTACAGGCTAAATCAATAAATGATTCTGAACTTTTTTTTTTCCTGGTGCATTTAATAATGTGTATGGCAGATGCAAGATAGATGACGTTTGTTTGTGACTAGTAGAATGTTCAGTATCCTTAGAATATCCAGATAAGAGAAATGTGTAAATTTTACATTAGTTTAGATAATTTGTTTTATATTACTCTTCTATATTACAAAGAAAACTAAATTATCCCCTCATTTATGCTCCTAGATTCTCATGATGCTGTTCTAAGATTTAATTCTGCTCCAACTCGTGGCTATGAAAAAGATGTTGGAAATAAAACCACCATGCGGATCATTAACTCTCAGGTAAGGTCTTAGTTTTGTGAATTCCAGTCAGTGTCACTTCTGAACAATATAACACTAATAAATTCTGAGAAAGCATTGAGTAATCTGAGAAACAGATAGTGATTTAAGTCATGATGAGGAGTGGGTAAAATTTCTCCCTTACAGGGATTTTCACACTGCTGTCAGTGTGGAGTGATTGCAGTAGTTACTCGGTATCCGTGTTTCAAGTAATTGGTTCGTAAAGTTTCTTGTGTGTCTTACATCTGCAAAGGCTCTGCAGGGTGCCAGAGCCATCAGTACAGAATTTTCACCATGCTGCCTCCAGGATCTTCAGAAAGACTGAGCTGTGGGGATCCCAAAGCTCTTTTCTCTTATTCTCCAGTTCTCCAATTATTTCTTGCTGGAAGGTGAAAAAAATGGGAACTGAGTTGTCTTAATACAAGTTGTCATTCTTTAAAAAATTGTAATGAACTAGTAAAAAAGTTTAATGTATATTGGATATTATACCTAAGGTGAGTTTGTTCATCTGAATGGAAACACAAAATGGGATTTCTGCATATGGATGGCAACAAATAATTGTGCATTGAGCTACAGTGACACCTTATGGTTTAGAGCAGATTTTCAATATTGGGAAAACAACCAACCAGAGAAAAGTCAACACCAGTAGTGTGGATGGCCATGTAGCATGCTCTGTACATTGTTCTGAATGACAGCAAAATGTTCATTTATTGTATTTCTTAGGAATTTGGGTTTTTGTCTTTGAGTGACTGCCTATGTAAAATCCATCATTGGTGGGTGTGTTCTCTGTGTGTATGAGTTCATATTCCTTGGCACTGCAGAGAGGACTGTTCACTGCCATTCCTTTCGTACTAGTTTTGTAGTTCTTTGTGAGATTGCAGGACAGATTCCTGGCAGGCTGGGGGCCTGGCTCCGCCCTCACTGGGGTGGTAATGGAGAGTCCCACGTTCTTCTCTGCTGCAGTGTACAGCTTACTCTCAACAAGGCTTCTCAAGAAGACACAGGACATAGCTAAAATTCAGCCCAGGTTAGCTCACACAGTGTCCTCATAAGTGTTTTCATGCCCGCCATCTTTTGGTCAGAAGCCACCCATGATGCTCCTGCTGAGAAACTGGTCTTCCCCTCTCTGAGAGTGGAATCTGCACAGACCACTTGATAAAAGTCACTCTCCTTACCAGTGCTGAAGATAGATTACCCATGCAGGTTTACTGAGCCTCCTTCCTTACTCGCTGTTGGAATATCCTGCATTCAGTTGACTAAAAGGCTGCTGTGGCACTTTTCTTCCCTCATGTTCTGTGCTGTGAAAGCCCAGAGGATGTGAAGGCAGCCAGCATAGCCACAGCAGATATTGTTATTCCAGTAGAAACTCATCTCATACATATGAATGCAGACTCGCCAAGAGTGAAATTTGTGTGGACAATACCTCCAAAGGACTCTTGCTTAGTGAAAGGCAAGTGAGAGCTCCTTTGTGTGATAACTGCAAAACTGGGCTTTTAAAAGCTTGACCCTTTGGTCTGTTTACTCAGTACTCTCAAAAAAAAAGAGTTTACATTCTCAGGCGAAAACTGCTCTAAGAACTGGAGTTGGGGATGCTGATAACAGCATGACTAATTTTATTCTTCTTGTAGAAAGCTGGTAGAAAGTCATTAAGCTTGGAGTTTATGGTAGGAAGAATATTGCTATGGCAACAATATTATTTTTCTGAAGAAAAATATGCATAATCAAATATGGCTCATTAGATCCTAAAGGGAAATGAAAATTAGTAAGAATTTATTTGTCTGGAATGTTGATTGGTTTCACAGCTGGAGCAAATTCACACTGTTTCAACCAATGCTGAAGTCATTCAGCTTAATCCTACCTGAGATTGAGTGTACAAGGGATGAGAGAGATCTGGTTAGGCATAGAGGGTCAAGGAAGGGACGAACCAGCAGAAGTGAAGAGCAAACTTCCAATGAGGCAGGAGGATCAAGCAGAGTACTAGGAGATGTGGGAGGGAGTTACAGGAGTGCAGCAGACCACAGCAATATGACTGCTACTTCAGAAACAGCCATATTGCATGCGTTTCCCTTGTGTTGTTTTTGTAGGTATACCAACTTGTGCAGTCAGGGTCTAATTTGCCTTTTTGGGCTACATGAAATGAAATCGACTTACTGTTGAAATGAGAGAGTAACCAAAAAGGTGATGTTGGTGAAGACATTATCCTTAGTGGCTGTAACCCTTCAAGACAAGCTTCTCTGTATCTAAGAAGAGGTTCCTGCAGGCAGGCTGAAATACCATGGCTTTCATTTTCAAGATCCAGAATATACACTACTGTTGATATACAGTCATGCAGCATCTCAAGTGGTCGCAGCGTGTCCCTCACAGATGGAGAGTAATTCAGCATACTGCTCCTTCAAACTGTCATGAGTGCTGTTTGTGGCTAAGCTCTTTTTTATTTATTTTTTGTAACAAAACAAAATGTTTAAAATCAACCAGAGTTACACCAGAACAGTGGCATAGGGAGGACTGTTCTTTTTAGAGGAGGATTTTGCCATTTTTCTGAATCCCACTTCCTTTTAACGCTGTGCAATTCTTTGCATCTGTGTTTGCAGATTCTCGCCAATCCAAATCATCACTTTGTTGACAGCTCCTTGTACAAAGATGTTATCTTAGTAGCTTGGGATCCTGCCCCCTACTCTGCAAATCTGAATGTGGTAAGATGTGTGCTTATACCTTTCTTCCCAATCGCTCTGAGAGCACAGGAGAAAATGAGTGTGTTTACTACTACTACTGCAGTCTTCTGCTTCTCCTCTTTATCTGAGGAGTGGGGAATGAATTGGTCCAAAGCTTTTCTATTGGAATTGCCTGCTCTGAGATGCTAGGATAAATGGATGATTGGGGGGATTTTTGATAAAATGTTGCCATTTTCACAAAACAGTGAGTTTTCCATGGGTTTTCCAGGGAGGAGACATTGCTAGATTTCAGAAGGAGGTTTTATCAGGAAAGTTGAAGAATTGCATCCATTTTTCCCCCACCTTCTCCTCTTCCTTCTCAGACAAAATATAACACCCTAATGAAAATCTCTCTTAGCGCCTTCCTCATTTCTCAAGCATCCTCCCCGCCAGTCTTCCTTTTGTGTCCACTCCCCCACAGCCATCTGTGCCCCACCATGTACCCTCTCACTGAAAGCAACAGACATCCATCTGGTTGTCACTGGGGGAGTCTCTGCTTTGGCTGGTGCTGCAGCTCTGGTGGATCGTTTGATCTGATGGTTCTTGGCAGGGGGAGCTCAGAGCTGAGCAGGCTGCAAAATAGAAAGTAAACCTCTCTCTGCTGAACTCCCTTAGCAACAGATGCCAGAGGCTGCCTGCCTCCTACACAGGCTGCCATCAGCCTGCTTCATGTGCTGCTGCCTCCACATTCAGAGGAAGGTTCACCCCCATGCCCAGTTCTTGTGTCAAGGCTCTTTGAACCCCTTGTTTAACACAGGCCTGCAAGGGGGAGATGATGTTGGCTCATCTTGCTGCAGTCTCTGCATGAAGAAGGGAAACAGAATAGCTCACAGCGAGGGCTGGCTTTCTAGCAGAAACATCCACCAGTGAAAGCTGCTTTGCTACCTTTGCTTCTGTTCTGAGGAACCCAAATGAAGCTCATTAATGTTATTGTACATGTAGTGTTTGAAACACATCTGATACCATAAGATTAAAAACCAAATTCTTACTTTTCTCCTCCCAGTGGTATAAGAAGCCGGACTACAATCTGTTCACTCCCTACGTACAGCATCGCAGGAAGAATCCAAACCAGCCGTTTTACATTCTCCATCCTAAGTTTATATGGCAGCTCTGGGACATCATTCAGGAGAATACTAAAGAGAAGATACAGCCCAACCCTCCTTCTTCAGGTTTTATTGGTAGGTGTATCAAAGATGGGCCCAACTGACAGAATAAAAATTGTTTTAAACTTGTAAATGAGTATGTTGCCTGAAGATCAAGCCCATGCACATCTACTGTTGCTTCTTGGTGCTCTATGCAGAAACAATGTCTAGCTAAAGCACACAGTGTGAGAACTAGAAAATAGCTGGGTGAATTTCCTGTTCCGCTTTCTTGCCCTTCACACCCGTATTTATAAAACATACTTGTATCTGTGAGAAATTTGTACTATTCTGTATGAATTTCTGCTGAGCCCCAGCACTGTTTTGAAGTTCTTTGTTGTGATCATAGAGCAGACAGCTTTGGTGCATCAGACAAGTGAAAGCAGATCATACAGATGGAATGGAGTGGAGTGGAATGGAGTGGAATGGAATGGAGTGTAATTGAATGGAATGAACCAGGTTGGAAGAGACCTTCAAGATTATCAAGTCCAACCTATCACCCAATACCATCTAATCAACTAAACCATGGCACCAAGTGCCTCATCCAGTCTCTTCTTAAATACCTTCAGTGATGGTGACTCCACCACCTCCCCAGGCAGCCCATTCCAATGGCCACTCTTTCTGTGAAGAACTTCTTCCTAACATCCAGCCTAAACCTCCCCTGGTGCAGCTTGAGACTGTCCTCTTGTTCTGGTGCTGGTTGCCTGGGAGAAGAGACCAACCCCCACCTGGCTACAACCTCCCTTGAGGTAGTTGTAGAGAGCAATAAGGTCTCCCCATGAGCCTCCTCTTCACCAGGCTAAACAGCCCCAGCTCCCTCAGCCTCTCCTCATAGGGCTTGTGCTCCAGACCTCTCACCAGCCTGGTTGCCCTTCTCTGAACACTCGTAGCAACTCAACATCTTCCTAAACTGAGGGGCCCAGAACTGGACACAGGACTCAAGGTGTGGCCTAACCAGTGCTGAGAACAGGGGCACAATGGCTTGCCTGCTCCTGCTGGCCACTTTATTCCTGATCCTGACCAGGATGCCATTGGCCTTCTTGGCCGCCTTGGCACATTGCTGGCTCATGTTCAGCCTACTATCAACCAGTACCCCCAGGTCCCTTTCTGCCTGGCTGCTCTCCAGCCACTCTGACCCCAGCCTGTAGCACTGCATGGGGTTGTTGTGGCCAAAGTGCAGCACCCAGCACTTGGACTTGTTAAATGCCATCCTGTTGGACTCTACCCATCTGTCCAGCCTGTCGAGGTCCCTCTGCAGAGCCCTTCTACCCTCTAAGAGATCAACACCTGCCCCCCAGCTTGGTGTCATCTGCAAATGTACTGATGATGGACTCAATCCCCTCGTCAGGCAGGCCAAGCTGTATTCCCTGAACAAGTCAAGGAATGGGATTTCCCATGCCCTCTTACAGCATCCAGTGTTCCGTCAGAATGTGCCCAAAGCATCCATCTTCTTCTTACAGTTGAAAGAATATAGTTTCACACTATTTTTTGGTTCTTAGCATTTCTGGGGATAATTGAGCACTGTATCCACTGTTCATAGCGCATAAGGACTTACCTGATGCATAGCAGGTCCTGATTATGAATGTGTAAAGGATGGAAGTAGTCAGAATAGCAAGACTGAGTCAAGATCTTTCTTGCTCAGGCTTCTACAGATACAGAGCACAAGACAGCTCCACATACCATCTTCTGCTTTGGAAACTCTATCCTTTCCTCCTTGTACTTGCTGCAGTCAGAAAATGCCATTTTCTTTCTTTCTATCCGAATCTGTGAGCAAAGGTATCTAAGATTGCATCCAATGTGGGAAAACCAGTTCTGAGTATTTATTTGGGGCTCTGTATGCAGTAGTGGCATCCCAGGATATTGTGGGGTTACCAAAGGCTTTAAGGAAGGTGCTGAAGCTCTTGGAGGAACGACATAAAGGTGTCTGGGAAAAGCCTGTCTGTGACCTGAGTTGTGCTTGCCTAGAGCGTGAGTGTAAAGAGGAGGCCTTGTGTTTTGGAGGCGATAGCTTGGCAGTTGCTTACTTCTTGAAGTGAGATTTTTGGAACCTGCTTGTAAAAATTCATGAGGAGAAGATTGCTCATGTGGAATCATCTCACCAGCTGCGTTCACATTTTTCAAAAGCATTTCTTGGAGTAAGGAAGTTTTTGATAAAAATAGGTAACAGCAGCTGATCACAGGAACAATGAAGACAATCATTGTAAGGGCAATGTAATGTCCGTGCTTCCACCGGATATCAGAAACACTTTAAAAGCTTTCTTTGAAGAAGCAGAGTTCATTTTCCTATAAGAATTGAATAGAAACCTTCAACCCCAAATGTAAATGTTCCTGACAAAAAAGATTGTTCAAGCAGAGGAAGCCTTGAAAATACCAAGTATTAAACAAGCAATAACATTAACCACAAAAGCTGTACAGATAAATGCACTCTGTGTGCAAAAGCAAATTTACCTCCTTCTTTACTGGAAATTCTATTGACATTGTTCTTTTCCAAAGTATGTGCATAGACATTTCGGTAATGCTGTTATTAGCTTTAAGAAAATCAGGCAGTAAGACAAGCTTTTGGGGAGTTATATCTGCCTTATTTTATAATGAGCTACTGTTCTCATAGTTACATTTTAAATATTTTGTTAGGGAGAGGCTTTCTCATTTAGTAACCTTATTGAGAGGATGCCTATGGATTGCACGTGCAACATAATAAAAACTGGGAGGCAACACAGAAATAGCAACTGAGTATTGTGAAAGGTAGACACAAAGGGCAAGAGAAAGCATGAAAAATACAATGCGGCTTGGCAGAAATCTGAAATGTTTAGTTGGTCTTCAGATCAGGTATCTCTCAATTCATGCAGTGAATAATCCAATTGGAAATGAAGCTGGCAGACACAACTGAGTGTGCCTGTATGAAGAGTGTATCCTGACTATTGAGCTTCTACCTGATTCTTTCAAAATATATGCAGTTATTTCCTAGAAAATTAATAGTAAGAATGGGGGGTGACTGCCATCATAAAATATTAATCTTAATTTCAAAAAGATAATGGGGAAATGGTTTATTAAATAGCCGTGCTGCTAATACAATTGTGCTCCAAACAGCTGTATGAATCACAGAATGTTAGGGATTGGAAGGGACCTCCAGAGATCATTGAGTCCAATCCCCCCTGCCAAAGCAGGATCACCTAGGGCAGGTCACACAGAAACACATCCAGGTAGGTTTTGAAAGTCTCCAAAGAAGGACACTCCACAACTTCTCTGGGCAGCCTGTTCCAGTGCTTTGTCACCTTCACTATAAAAAAGTGTCTCCTCCTCCTGAAGGAAGACGGGCTGGAGGGTATGACTTGTCATAGGCAGAGACACCTGTATCCCAGAATCTAACCTCTTTATAGCATGGACCATAGTGATTTTAATCACTTTGTTAGAACGACTTACTGTAAGTCTCTGTGTAGTTCTCTTCAATTAGAACAAATAGAGATTCTGTGCAAGGATCTGGTTTGTTCACATTGACATCAGCAGAAAGTCAGGAAGCCCTCTGTGAGCTGCGGTTACTTGTGGAGGAAGAGCAGCAGTTCCTTAAATCACTCTTGCTTCCAGTAACACAAAAAAAGGTAGAAGAAAATGATTCTGGGTCAAGTGAAGCACTTCTGTTTCAAGCTTTTTAACCCTCTGTAGTCCCAGTATACAAAAATGGACAAATGTATACATTAAAACATGAAAATATCAGACCAGCAACGTCAGGAATGTTTTCGGGTGGTCTTAGACTGTAAGCAAGTAATTCCATTTTTAAATTGACAATTGTGTCTATTTGTGCTGCTTATTTATAAGGATCTGAGTCTTCCCAAAAGGAAGATGCTTGCTGGAATGTCTTCCTACAGTGTTCTTCAACAGGAATAAGTCAGCATCCTTCAGCAGTGATTTGTGTCAGGGGAATCTTCTAACATTGTTAATAGCTGTATTAAAGTACTTAAGTCACAGTATTATTAAGTCTCTTGGGAAAAGGGCCAGTGGCTTATTTGTGAAGAGGTATTCTCATACATGCTCTCTCACTTTGAGGGAATGAAAGTTTGAGAAGAGGTAGGACCTCTATTCAGAGAAGGGCAACAAGGCTGGTGAGAGGCCTTGAGCACAAGCCCTATGAGGAGAGGCTGAGGGAGCTGGGATTGTTTAGCCTGGAGAAGAGAAGGATCAGGGGTGACCTCATTGCCCTCTACAACTACCTGAAAGGTGGTTGTAGACAGGAAGGGGTTGGTCTCTTCTTCCAGGCAACCAGCACCAGAACAAGGGGACACAGTCTCAAGCTGTGCCAGGGGAGGTTTAGACACGAGGTGAGGAAAAAGTTCTTCACTGAGCGAGTCATTTGTCATTGGAATGGGCTGCCCAGGTAGGTGGTGGAGTCGCCGTCCCTGGAGGTGTTCAAGGGGAGATTGGATGTGGCACTTGGTGCCATGGTCTAGTTGTGAGGTCTGTTGGAACAGGTTGGACTTGATGATCCTTGGGGTCTCTTCTAACCTTGGTTATACTGTGATACTGTGACCTTTTCCCTGGTTTCTTCACCCAACGGGAGCTGGGGACATTTTTAAAACGTGCACTTCTTTGGGACATGAGATGCTGTGTTGGCATAACTCCCTCTTGGAGCCCCTGGATCCTGGATCCTCAAAACCTGACATACATTAGCTCTGCACCAGTATTTTGCTGAAGAGAGGCGGTAGCATTATGATAGCTGGTGGCTGGGGTGAGCAAAGCACAGCACATGTCCCAGCTGTGGGGGAGGGGACAGGAGAGGAAGGGGAGAAAGTCGTGGTGCGGTTAGGATTGGTTGTTCTGTAAAGGTTATGTACAAAATAAGGCACAATCTTTGAATGATTTAGTAATACTACATTGTGTGTACATTCATGTAGTTTTAAACCTTTTAAAGATGTCACTGCTTCCAGACACTTCTGAAATGTTAACACACAGCATGCACACACTGCAGAGGCTCCTCATTATAAATTACTTACTCTTTGTCTCCCTAATCTAGTAGATGAGCTTTGAGAACCCATTCTTGCATCCTTTGAACATCACTTTTGCAGCTGCCACCTTCATGCTTTTTAACAAAACTCTGCAACATATTCTCATCAGTTTGCATTGGTGTTAGGCAGTTGCCACGGTGGATTTTTGTGGTTGACTTTGTTGGTTCACAGTTGGCTGAAAATTGGTTTGCTAAAGAAGTATTGGTATTTTTATATCTTGTCTTGAACTTTGATCACCTCCATTTTTCTTAGAAGTACTGTAAGCATTCAACCACCAAATCTCAAGATTTGGATTCCACTGGCAAATCCTGAATTGACAGTTGAGACAACATCACTGTTAGTGGGGAAGGATTTGCCCCATCTTTTGGAAGCAGACATAAGTGTTACCTCTTCCTATTAATACATTTCTCACTGAAATATTAACTTGCTTTTCTTTACCTCTTTCTGAGCATGGCAAAACTCAGTTTTAATTGAGGATAATTAATTGGCAGTCTCTCTTTTTGTCATTCTCCTGTAAGAAAGCTGTTCCTATACCGTCCTTGATAGCCTTTGTAAACAGCCTAGTTCTGACCTTACATTTTTGTCATCTGAAGACCTAGACTAAATCTGCTTCCTTGAGTTTCTCAAGAGCAGCATTCTGTGTCTGTTGAACAGGATGGTGCAGTTTGGGGTTTTCTTAATAATGTCTAGATTATATAGAGGCTTGTCTATGAAGATTTTTCTCCTGACCATTGTTTACTAACTGTGTTTGCCTAGAATTCCTAGTTATCATAATCCATCAGTACACTTTGCTATCTTGCCTCCTTAGAGATGATTTTACTTGAAATTCACGTTTGTATGTCAGTACATACCCAACAGCTTTTGTGTTTTTAAAAAGCTAGTTGAAAGCTCTGATGTGTTTTTGGTTGTTTGGGGGGTTTAAACTTTTTTTAACTCCCAAATGAACACGTGGTCTGTGTAGATATTTACATGTTAGGTTGTGTGTGTAAGTGGTAGTCTTTGCTCTGTAGCTTTTAGCATAACATGAACCACTGAAAGCAAAATGATGACTGAGCCCAGATTACTTTATTGCTGGGAGAAAGAGAGACTTGTTTGAGGCTTTACACTTGACATTACAGATTTAACAGTTATGCATCATTAATAGCTGATAACATTATTTTAATCTTCATTTGCATGCATCAAGACAATAGTACAAGCAAGACTATCATTACTCTGCAGTGGTTACAATGGTATGACTAAGAGTGTAAATTTAAAATGGCTTCAGTAAGCATGTTGAATAGAAGAATGCAGCTGATCTCCAGCTCTGCTTAGAATAAATACTTGAATGAACTGAAAGAAACAATATGACACATTAAATGAGTTGCTTTTCTTACTGTTACTTACTCAGCTGTTTACAAGCAGTTGGTAAAGGAACAGAAAAGAATAGTGTTTACTCTTTCCAGCTCAGTTTTGTTCAAGTGCTATCACACAAATAAATAATACCTCCAAATACAGGAGCTTTAAATTCTTTGTATTCTAATGAAAAGCACTCTGAAATTTGAGTATCTCCCACTTCCTGTAATACAGGGATAAAAGTGATAGTTCTCCTCTTACAGCACCCCAAATCACATATAAAAAATGTTTATTGTTCTAGTGTATCATTTAAATTTGAGCAATATGTTTAAAATTATATTATATCACTGGAAAGTATTTTCCAGTCTATGATCATATTACAGAATGCAATATTGTGATTAATGTTTTTGCATTTAGCGTTAAGTGATAGATATATCATTTTCTAGGTCTATTACATAATGTATCTATGCATCAAAAATGACAGGAATTACACAATTTGTTAAGCTTAGGCACAGGGCCATCTGTGACAATTAAAGTCCTTAATATGTACTTGGTTTTCTTGTGGTTAATATTGGTCATATGCTGGTTTAGAAATGTAATATTTAAAAACAAAACCAAAAAACCACAACAACAAAAACCCACTAAAACCAGGGCTCCTTTTACTATATGTTTCAAAGGAAAACTGAGACACATTTGGCCCAGTTTCAAGGAGTGACAGATTTTCCTGTGGTACCTGAAATACAATTAAGAGACACTACAGAAGTGGATTAACGTATAGAAAACTATACATTCTAAATGCTGTATGTTTGTTTGTAAAGCTTTCAAGTGCACAGTTTATCAAGCACAAACTCACTGGTGTGTCCAGCTAAATTCTTCTGTAACTAATTCTGTGGTGTGTGTGAAATGAGACACATTATGAGTGTAATAATCAGATTATCTATATTTAAATGTTTCCATCATCTCCTTATACTTTGTTAAAAGGATGCTGAGTTCTTCCTGAATGTTTGAATTGCACTTACTATTCTAGATGCTTCCATACAGCATCTGTTGTATTCAGGCTTATTAAACTATATTTTATTTACTTGTAAACTGGGAAACATTATTTTTAAATTGATTTGCTAACCACAAAGCCTAATTGAACTGTACAGAAGGTGTGTGTTGAAAATTCAAAATCTCTTGAGTCGTAAAATTGTCAAGAACGAATTGAAAAACATTCTCTCCTTTTGATTAGAATCCACAGTGTAAGTTCATTTGTATAAATGATCCATGCAAGGAATTTAGTCTTCATTTAATTCTAGTTTTAATGGTTTTGGTGCAGATTGTAAAACCTCAGGATTTTATGTGTGTCAATTGGCCTGAGTTTAAACCATACCCAGCACTTCCTGACACTATAGATACCTGCCAAATAGGGAAAATATAGCAACAAATCCTTCTGAGGATTTTGAGGTACTAATATATAATATTTTTAAATACTTACTTAGTATCTATTGTACTGTTATAACAAACCTGCAGGTTGACTGTTTCTGTGATGGCCACATAATTTCTTTGAAATAATGTAAAGTATTTTACAAAGAATATTCTATGCTCGCAGTCTTTTTTTTTGGTGTCTAATGCAATATTCAGGAACACCGCCGTTCCCCTGTAAAACGTTCATAAAGCACACCTTTGAATGATCTACTGTAAAACAACCTTTCTACACACAGACAGAAGTATTTTGCATTTTTCCATTTTCCCAGTTGTAATCCAAATGGAACTTTTGAAAATCCAGCCAAGCGAATTAGGGTAGATTCAAATAGCCTGTAGAGAACTATCTTCAGTGGTAAAGTTTAATGTGTGGTTGCAGCAATCACGTTTGCCAAAGTTAAATCATGCTAGATATCCTTACTTTTTCCTTCCTATGAAAGTATGATTCGATATTTGAAATCTGAAAGTTTTAAAGCTTAAGCAGCAGACTTGGAGGAGACCCAGAAGTTATATTCCAAGCTGCTTGCTGGTTTCACAGTCATGCCTGCAGTATTATTTCTGCATGCTTCAGTAAACTTCTGAAAGGATTCGACAGCTCCATTTCCATCCTTGGAAATATTCAATACTGGGCTGGATAGGACCCCAAGAAACCTGATCCAACTACTATGTTTTCTCTGCACGGGGACTCTGAACTGCCCACATTTTTCCCTTCAAACCCCTCCACAGATCTCACTCACACTGGCAATATTTCTGCTGGTTTGTACCGGAGCTTAATAGGTTCTTGACCAAATACTGTAGACGGTATGGTAATGCTGCTATTACTACATTAATCCAATTCATCTAGTTTTTACTGAGCTTTTTTAGGGCCCACCAGTGAAAAGCAGACTTTGAGCTGTGCCTCCTGGACTTCTCAGTGTTCACTCTAAGGAGAACTGCACCCTTTCTTGTTTGCCTACAGGCTTTCCCTTTCAGGTTTTACTTTTTCATAAGTCTCAAGCTGCGCCAGTGGAGGTTTAGACTCGAAGTGAGGAGAAAGTTCTTCACTGAGCGAGTCGTTCGTCATTGGAATGGGCTGCCCAGGGAGGTGGTGGAGTCACCATCCCTGGAGGTATTCAAGAGGAGGTTGGACGTGGCACTTGGTGCCATGGTCTGGTCATGAGGTCTGTCGAGACAGGTTGGACTTAATGATCCTTGGAGTCTCTTCCAACCTTAGTTATACTGTGATACTGTGATATATGTCCTCTGGCCTTTCCTAAATACTCTAATTTTCTGCTTTCACTCCTATTTCCGTACCTTAATCCTTATGAATATAAAAAAGCCATCTTCTCTCAGCTTAATCCTTGAACATAAAACTGACTGCTGTTTATGGTCCATGGTTGGTCAGTCAGGGAGCAGGACTAGCTTCTGATGCAGGTCTGTATTTGTGTTAGTCAGACTCAGACTTCTTAGAGCCAAAATTAGGCACCTCTTAAATATGTCAGTGAGACCTCTACACATGAAATTTTCCTCCTGTACTGGGAGTGCAGGTAGTACTCCTGAAGTACAAATCGCTTTGCTATGACTCATGTTTCCTTTGTAGTCAATGAAAAGAAACAAGAATTTCTGGGGTTTGATTTTGTAATCTGTTTTTAAATGTCTACTCTGGGATGAGTATACATGTGCTTCTTCCTAAAAGTGCCTGCTTCTACTGACAGCAAAGGAGCCCATGATACCTGTTTCAGGTGTGGGTGACTGCTCCAGTGGGCACATTTGGTCAGATGAGTCACACCTTGTTTTCATTTCTTCTCATCATGCTCTTGCAAAAGCCAATTATTTTTTTGGTATTTTCCCCACAAAGCTCCAAAAGTTTCTGACCTAGGAGAGTGGAGAAGAAGGTGATTGATAGCAAGAGTCAAACTCTTATTTTCAGTTTTGCCTAGTCATTGGAGAACACCAACAGTTACAGGAGTGATTCATCCCATCCTAAAGTAGACATCTAAAATAAGTAAGATGAATTGTGTGCTAGAAAAGCCTGTCTCCTGCATTGTCTATGAAGTGCAACTTAGAGTAGCTAGGCCAGAAATGGCTATGAACATCTCAGTGAGATGAATTTTGTCTAGACTATAAGGTATTGGGACAAGACTGTCTTATTATGCTCATTAGTGTCTCCTTAGGTCATTTGTAAGCAAGGCTGCACTGTTTCATATGTAGTAATTGTGTGTTAACAGAAACCTAATGTAAGGACTGTGAACAAAGACAAGCACTGAAATGTATCATATGGAAACTCTATACCCTACGGGCTATAAAGCTATGTGGTCTGCATTCATACTGATGGTAATGGTCATGGAGGAGTGCTGAGGTATGAAACAAACTTAGAGATTATGCTGAATCAATCGGTCAGTGATGTGAAAAGTACATGGACAAAAGAAATGAGTAGATAGGCATGTCCTGTGGGCAATACAGGGACACAAAGTAAATGAGTGGCACTTGGAAACTACAGGTTAATATGTGTGAGAGAAAATGCAGAGAGATTCAGCCATGGAAGAGAAGCATAGGAAGCAATGATACCTTAAGAGATGTGTACAGATAACAAATGGGAAATAATGTAGGACATTGCAGAGTGAACTGGCAAGTGAAACAGGCTTACAGGAGCAAAGTAAGTCAGTAATCAGTCAGGTGCATACCTCTTCTTTAGCTTTGAGATTGCACACAATGTGCAAAAGAAATATTTTGAAGATCATGTAAGTGCCAAAACATTACTGGTAATTAAAAAAAAAATCATAAGATCACTGAAGGTAACCGGAGGAGAGAAGAGAAAATGAGGATACTGAGTTGTGAGGTAGATGAAAATGTAGACAGCTTAGCACCCTTTCACCTGCTGAATATAGATGTCAATAATTCACTACAATGTTGTTAACACCGAGCAAAGAGGGAAACTGAGTTAAAGAGTGGTACTAAAATATGTGTACTGGAATGTTAAACCCACAGCACAGGGTGCTATGTTGGCAACCCCATTTTAGGTACTGAAGAAAAAGAAGCCAGACATGGCATTAGAAAATAACTAAAATTAAAACTGAATGTATCCTAGCATGTGGACTGTTGTAAATGTTCTCACAGTCTAAAATACTGACATTCTTTGAAAGATGGTCAATTATTATTTTTTGTAAACGTAAATGATAGTAATGGCTCTATTATACCAGTGCTGAGCCCTGTGGAAGAAGATTCACATTGTCTTAATAAACCCATTTATTCCCTGTATTTGTATTAAGAGAACAGGTTCTTTTCCAAAAAGATCTGGTTTTCTTTTCTTTTTTGCTTTTGCTTTCCCCCCCTTTTTTGTTTTTGTATAGTACTGTCATACCTTTTGGGTTTGAACCAAACAGCAGGAGCAGATCATTCCAAGAGAGAACTGGAGGAACTTACTTCCTCAGATTCAAGTACATTGAGTGTATAATCCTTGGGATCTCACCCATAGGTGTTTGCAAATGGGGGTGCTGGTCATACCACACTGTTGGTCTCTTTGACAGAAAAATCTGTGATGTTAGAGGAGCTAAAGGAGAAAAAGTCCAACCACTATTTTTCCTCAGAATAGTGTTTGGGCACTTAAAATATCACCAGGTCTGCAAGTCTCAGGAGTACTCCCATTTCCACCAGGACATATAAGCATTACAGCCCAGGGACAACTCTAAATGTGGTAATCTCTACTGTCTGTCTTAGCTCATCTTACAGTTTGTTGACTCTAGACTTCAACACAAAGATGTGCTGGAAATTAGTTGTTAATACTCAGAAACTAGCTCGTTGAAGAACTGTCTTCACAGGATCACAGGATGTTAGGGGTTGGAAGGAACCTCCAAGTCCAACCCCCCTGCCAGAGCAGGACCATAGAATCTAGCACAGGTTGAACAGGAGTGCATTCCTTCATCAAAACATTATTGTCCAGCATGAGCAAAAACTTGAGTGAATTGTCAGAAATTATCATTATTTATGAACAACCTAATCTGACATCCCAGGCATGGACTGGATGGAACAAGGCAAGAAGGGCAAAGAGCTAAACTAGATAGCCCAGCCTGCCTTTCAGATTGATTCTGGAAGACATTAATCCATGGGTCATTAGAACTAAAACTCTACCATTTCAAATTGCTTCATTAGTTAATTTACAGGAAAGTCAATGATACTACTTAAAATTTTGTCATTATTGAAACATACCTGCAGTGATGTGGCCATCTTTACTGTTACTAAGGAAATTAATTATAAGAGAGTGCCAATTTTTCCTGTCCCTGAAATGTCAACTTCCTTTATTGATTGTAAGGTTAACTGCTTAATGTGGCAGTGAAACAAAATACACTCTGGTTAAGGCTTGTACTTTCATCAGAGCCATTTCTCCTAAGACATTGATGGTACAGCTTTTGAAACTGGCTCCAAGCTTGGCTCTGGCTGCAGGAGAGAAGTCCTTTTCCTGTCTGTTTCCAGATGTGGTTCATTATTGCACACATTTCCACCATCCATTCTCTGATTCAGCTGGATAATGGTTACCTTGGAAGGGCAGGTGGGCTCTCCGTCAGTGGACAAAGGAGGCTGGCAGTGGAAAAGCTGACGAAAGCATTTGTAAAACTGAAACAACAAGCATACAATTCTAGACTTAGTTGCTGCAGGCTACAATTCATGTCTAACAGCTTGGAGGAAAGCAAACATGGTTTATGAAGCTCACATTTTTTTCTTCAAATAGGCATTAAATATTTTTTCATCACGAATCTGTGTTTCCTGCTGCTTAAGACTGAAGTTCACTTATATTTGTGGATTTACGCTTTGAAATTGATATGCCTGCCTTTTTGCAGGTCATAGACTCTGCAGAGTGTAAAGCTGTAGAAGAATCTAAAATATTTTCAGAAGCTTTCATTTATGATAAAAGGAGACTTAATCACAGAAGTAATTGGTTTTCAGTTACTTCACACAGGAAGGAAAAAAAAAAATCATATTGATAAACTAATGATACACAGCAGGGAGAACATAAGGTTCTTCACATTAGCAAGCCATTGAAACCTCGGTGTTCCCAAGCTACAAACAAAACTTCAGAAAATGGGTTTGCTTAATTAATGAACCAAAATAATTTTTTGTGTTAATTCGTTTCACTTGGGAGCTACCCAAAACACCTTTGATGCTTTATGATTCCAAAGCTGTTGTACAGAGGAAAAAAAAGCAATTACATCAGTTCTCATGTATAAGTGCAAAGCAAGCAGAAAGATACAGCCATTTCCTGTGAGAGCTGAGTGTCACATTCAGCAGACGAGGATACCAGTAATGCAGCAAGTGCTTCAATACTTTTTTCTCACCATATTTATTTTTTAAGCAAAATAATTTTAAAAATATAATGTCCAAGGCTTGCTTTTTCATCTTCCTTTCATGTGGTTACATGAAACAGAAGGGGCTTCCAGCAGCTGTGATTGATGTGAAAGTGTTGTGGTTTGGACAGAGCTGCTGATCAATATCTGATATTAGCCCCTTCGAAAAGGCGCACCCACAAGAGTCAGATTTCTTGAATTTCAAATCTATAAAGACCTTCTGTTAGTATGGATTTCCAGTTGTGCTGGAGGAAAACAAAGTTTGCCTAAGCCCACTTACCTCCCTTCTGAATCTGTTCTGGTCTAGTTTTGATCTGAGTAAGGGTTAAGGAAAGTAACAGCATCTCAGGACTGCATCTGTGGTCAAAGTTTGCTTTCACCTGGCTTTAAATGGGAAATTTTTCCCATATGGCCTTTCTTAGCCACTACTGACAGTGCCAATGATACTCTGCCATTGATACATGGCAGGGAAAAGTGGGTTTACATTTTGTGGATTTCATTGCTGAGCAGAAGGTGGTCCAAGGCTTTGCCTTGTGACAGGACTACTCTAAGCAGGAATTCGCTTTCCTTGGCCCCTGTCCATGAGACTTTTCACAAAACTGTCAGAAGCTGTGGGCTTTTGTGCCACCGCTACATAGCTGATATTTCCTTACCTGCCCCTCTGTATGTGTCTAGGCTGCATTCTAGATCGTATCTTCCTGCCTAGAGAGAAGCAAGAAGGTGGGAAAAATGGAATTGTCTCAATTCCAAACTAAAAAAGACCAACATTGTAACAGGGTGGACATGTTACAAGGAATACATTGATACCTTAATATTGCCAATGATCTGAATGAAATACCAAAACTTGTGTTGTCGAGGGAAGGAATATGGGTGTGACTGGCCCATCTTTCCATTCTTGTTTCCCCTTGCCATGGTGTTGAAAAAAAAAAAGGAAGGGCAAATCACTCAGATTCTTCATAGCCTTGAAGATTAGTATGCCTGTAAATAGCATAAAAGCACAACACAACTGATCTGTCTTTCTAAACAAGTTCAAGTATCGATAATATACAAGAAAACCTATAAAAGTGATCAGCTGACTCAAAAAAAAATAAATCAGCATGCAGCTGCAGTAAGTGCCACATTCTTGTGTGGGATGTGCTGTGGACAGGACAGGGTAGAGGGGGGAAGGTGGGATGGCGCAGTCTTCTCACTCAAGGAGGCTAATTGTGGCAATGCCAGCGACGAGCAGTGTGAGCAATCTGGCAGTGCAGGCCTAGAGCCTGACATGGTGGCAGGCCATGCTCAGCAGAAGTGCAGAGCCAGCTACCAGTATGCCAAAACAGTGCTGTGCCTGCAGCACTGTAACTAAAACAAGACGCTGGTAGCTAGAAACATAGTAAGTTATCTTGGGACAACAGGATATGCACCTGCATCAACAAATCTCGTGTGTCATCCGTAGTTGGACCAATAATCTATAATAGTGTGATGTGTGGTCACTCATAGGGAACCGATGAGTCCATGCCAACAAGGCACACCAAGGTTATATAAATTGTAGCAGTTTCCTTGCTACGCACTTCTTTTCCTGCCTGTCCTGTCTCCTCTCCTTCCATGCTTTACTGTGCCATGCTTTCACCATAGGCCTGAGCCATAGGCCTGCAATACTGGAACAATAAAGGATCAATACCCGATCATATTGGTCAGCCGTATTGATTGCAATAACCTCCATCGTCACCAAATCTGGCTAAAGCTAATGGTGTACAAGCCTTTTATAGGCTTTTTACTCTTTCCTTGTTGTCCTATACTGTGAACTCTACAAGGATTACAATCTTTATGTATCAGGGACAAATGGAAAGTGCTCTAACAAAAGGAACTATTGCTTCACATGGTTGTTTTGCAGAAGTAATACTTAGGGTGTGCAACAGAAAAGGGAAGCACAAAAGAAAAATGGATTGGGTAAAGCCAGGGAAATTTCTAAGAGAAAGGTGAAATCTGGGGTTCACTTTTGTTTTCATTTTCTGCTCCAGGTATCCTCATCATGATGTCCATGTGTAATGAAGTGCACGTGTACGAATACATCCCTTCAGTCCGACAGACTGACCTCTGTCACTACCATGAACTCTACTACGATGCGGCATGTACCTTAGGAGCCTACCACCCACTGCTCTATGAGAAGCTGTTGGTGCAGAGGATGAACAAAGGCTTACAGGATGATCTGTATCGTAAAGGGAAAGTCATTTTGCCAGGGTTCAAAGCTGTCAAGTGCCCTGACCGATATAATTTCCCACACTTATAGAAGAGAATCCTTCAGAAACAATGTGCAATAAGGTACTACTGTCATACTATAAACAGGAAGAGAATACTTGAAAAATGTATCTTAGACCAATCTAGTCTTGAGTCTATAAATTGTAATTAAGTAGCAGGCATGAGAAATACTTCTTTTCTGAGCCTGAGTATTTATTATTGCTTTGCAAACAGTTAAGGAAAAAAACCAAACAGGCTTAGCTCATGAAAAGTGCAAAGGACATACTTAGGCAGAAATATATTGTATTGTTGTGGGTGTGACTGTCAGAATTTATTGGTGGTCTCTTATGCCACATATGCTAGACGGTAACTTTTGTTTTTTACATGAACTTAACTGTCAAACCTGGCATTGTGAAACAGCCTCTATTGTCCATGTACAGAACGGCCAGTTGAACAATGCAGTTTCTCATGGCTCCATGGGAAGGAATTTCACACTTTCCAAGAATGATCTCATCACTACTCCAAGCTGTGCAGTCATTGACAAGAACAAACTTTAATTCCTCAGACACCGGTTCAGTTACAGACCTCCAGCTGTACAGGGCCTTATGGTGGGTATGAAGTCAGTGCAGATGGAGGTGGCTGCATGCACAGCTAAACTAGTTAAACTACTGGATGTATTTTTGATGCCAAACCCCCATGCTTGCTCTCAACTGTGTAAGGCAGAGGGAAAAGGGAAATGGCAACAAACATATCTGTAACCCATTCAGGAGAAATCTCTCCCTGGGAGGCCTATCAGGAAGGTGTGAGTGAGATGGAAGTGATGCCTTTCTCTGGTCTGGAAGATCCAGGGGAAGTTGAAGGGGGCTGTACAGTACTGAAGGGGGCTGTACAGTACTGAAGGCAAGTGCAGAGGGAGCTTAGCTTTCTGCAGCAAAGATAGCATTCAGGATTACAGACATAATTTGTTAGGTATATAATTGGGTTCCAAATCAGACTCACTTGTTCACAAGTTACTGCTGTTGAGAAAGCATAGGGAGTTTTCTGCCTCAAAAAAACATGACTGTGGATTGTGTATGGAGATAATTTGTTATTTTCCTTCTTAACACACAAGGAGAATATATTCTAAGGCACTTCAAAAAATCTGCCTAGTTGCTAATATATTTAAAGCATTACTTTTTCTTGTCAAGGCTTGAATTTCAGATTTTACAACTGGCAGGAGGTTAATATTTTGATGTACTTTTTTTCACACAACTGCACCCTTTCTCTTAGGTTAAGGTCAGCAGGAATGTATGTACACAAAAGCACAGCTGTATTCTACTCATATACATTTAGTGAAAAAGCTGGCAGCTCAGAGGGGCACTGGAAAGAATAGCTGAGTGATTGTAGTGGAAAGTATTTTTTGCTTTGTCTTAAAAAACAGAAAGGCAATTGAAGAGTGCATATAATATTAATGACTATTTCCTCTTCAATAGTGTAAATATAATCACAGAATCCTTTTTCTCTCACTCTACTCTTTGGAGGTCTGATGATTTTTCTTCCTCAAAAGTAAAGAATGTGTGTCTGACACAGGACTTAGCCTTTTTTCCCCATGTAGCCTCTTAATTTGCCCTTTATGATTCTCTTAATATTCCTTTTGTTGACATAAAGTGTGTCCAGATGATCTAAAAACTGTACTTCTGTCATGTGTGGATAATTACCCCCATAAATCATTTTGGTTCACACTAGCCTTAGACTGGATTTATAGCATACTGATTTCTTTTTAGTGTTATGTATGGCAGGCAGCAACTTTTACTCTTAGTTAGTAACACTGTTACTCATTTTTGTGGAGAATAGATAACCTGCATAAGACTAATCTGTTTTTCCATATGGTTGGTGCCCTATTTGCAAAATATACAAGGTTTGAGCAATACAGTCAAACATGGCATTCTTTCCTGTATGCTGGGTTAGCTACCCCATCTTGTAAAGGAAGGCAGCTGATTAGCTTTCTAGAACTAGTGAGTATGCTGCTTTTCCTTAAGATGGAAATCCTCGAATTCTGAAGAAGCAGCATATTACTCTGACTGGTCTGCAACCACTAACCTTTTACTTTGATTTGCACAAAGAAGAAAAATACTAACTGCATTGCTCAACTGCCCACTGCAGGGTTATACTGTGTAACTCCCCCAGTAATCTGTCAGAATAATCAACAGGAGTTGTACAGTGTAAGACAAATTACACAGTACCTACTTCATGCATCATTTAAATCATAATGCAGAACCAAGTCTGAGATGTTATAAAATGAACTGTACATTTTTAGTTTTCTGGACTGTGCACTTTCAAACCTTCCCAGTAGAAGTGTTTTCTTTGCTGTATCCTGATTTATACAGCAGTGCTCCTTCCACAAGTGCAAATGTGGGTGCTGTAGCACCATCACCTCAGAAGATGCTGCAGAGCTGGGCTGCAAATGCTTGCTTGCTCGCAGAGGAAGAAGACCAACTCGTGATGCCCATCTTGAAAAGATAAGCATCCCTGGCATGGCTTCCTAATACTGGTTTCCACTGTGATGTTTCACTGGTCTGCCTGCTCAAACACCTTTTGGCTCCTGAAACAGATTTTACTCCTGTACCTTACCTTGTCCTTCTTTGGTTTTTGGCCCAAGTGCAAGTGTACCTGATCTACTAACTGAGGGCTCACTTCTGCTTGCAGCAAGAGAGAAAGGGGCAGCAGGCGGATCATAAATGACCGGCAGAGGTGCTCCCCTCACCACTACTTACATTCCATGGCATTGGCATTGCTGGTTTTTATAGGAACCCAGCAACTATCTTGACATTTCAGCATTTCCCCATCCACTGCAGGAGGGAGATCGTGTTCGGTATCTTTCAAATGATGAGTGTGCAGTGACTCTGAGCCATGTATCTTTTAATAATAAGTGCTGGGTTTAGATACATTATTAAATGCAGACAGTATGAAAGGAAATGGATTTTCAAATCCAGACTGTGAATTTTTTGAGGGCAAAAAAATACAGCTGTGTCTTCATAACTCTCCAGTGTGGCTGTTACATGCTGACACCACGGAATCTTAAGAGAGACCGGAGATTTGCCCAAACCCAGTTCTTGAGGTGTATCATCAGCCAAGCAAATGCCTCTGCTGGTCAGCCCCTGAGCTCCCTTCACACTCGTTGCAATAATACAGGTCTAAAAATCTATGGAGTTTTGCTGACAAATAGGAGTAAGTTGCCTTTAAAAGTTATTGAGCCTAATTTCTGTGCCCTGGTGCTGTGGAAAACAGTTGCACTTAGCTGAAACGAACCAGAAACACCGCAGCAGCTTTAGGAAATGTGCTGAGTTTATGCTGAATTTCATTATGTTCTTTTTTCCACTGTGAATTCTGTAGCTTTTCTGACTTGCGGTGCTCTATCATTTTATGCATTCAGAAAGTATTCTTCTGTTTATTCAAGGAAAAAAAAATACAAGTTCTTGCCTTGTTTTCAGCCAAAATCTTTTTGCTAGAAAAAACCCACAAATATACTGATTGTTTCGTTCCTTTATATTTCTAAAGGTTATCTGAGCATAAACTCATAAGCTCAGTCAGTCATTCCTTGGATGGAACTACTACATCTTTTTTTACCTTGTTGTGCAGTTTTGTGCTGTTGATACTCCAGTATAGTCAGTGTAACTATCATAAAAATATGTACCTTTGGGGAGAGAGAAAGAGAGAAGGGTAATTTACACTCTCTAATCTACACTCTCTCTGTACAAATTAAGCTAAATCATTGCATGTCTTTGGTCGGGCCACTTTCTTTGTTGAAAGCATCCAAAATCACTGAACTATTTGCTGTAGATCTTTTGCCAAAGTCAGGAAAACTGAGACAGTTTTTTCTTAAGTGAGGACAGGTGTCTACACTTGATGGTTGCACAGACTGAACACAGTCATTTTAGAGGTGGGTTGAATTGAACATTAGTTCCAAAAACACATAGTGTGGTTTTTTTCACTTTAAGTTCCTTTTTCTTCAGCAGTTTTTAAGGATGGACAGTGACACAGATGTTCCATGGAAGGAATATTAAATGCATTAACTATGGAAATAAATGGCTATGATATTTCCTTTCATGCTCTCCAAAGCTGATGCATACTGAATATATGAAATTGTTTTCTGAAGCAGATAGTTCGGAAGACTGTCAATAGAAAGCATCTGAATCTTTCCCAGGAGCTATCCTCTCTCTCACACACACACACACACAAGGAGGATGCCTGATTTAACTGTTCAATATTTAAAGCAGCCCATGTCTGGGCACACCTGTATCACTGAATGAATTTCGACACTGCAAATTTCTTCTCTCCAGCTTCGTGATCAGACTCAGAGTTTTGTTCTTGAGCTGTGTGTGATAGTCTTGACATTTATTCATATCATCTCATCACTCTTACAATATGTCAGTCATTGAACTATTCAAATATAGACTGTGTACTTTTTTAATAGCTTTGAGAATTATTTTGTATGATGATTTTTTTAAATGAATGTGTACTCTAACAACAAAGCTCAAGATTTTACAGGAGTCACATTTTTAAGCAGTGTTTGTATACATTTTAACACTTTTTTATATTTTCTATTATGATTTTGTATATTTTTACGTATGCAGAGTGTACAGATTTTTTCCTGTAAATAAAACATTTGGTTTTGTTTGTTCAGTAGTACTGGTCTCTTCCTATTGCCTTAAGTGAATGACACTGAACTGCAGATGGAATAAAACAGAGAAGGTAGCTGTCAGTTCTGCCCACAATTGCAATGAAATCTTAAATGGAAATGGACAGACAAGCTGACAAGTAGCTTTCACAGTAAACTATGGAAAAGAGGTGAATATTGTAAAGCCAGTTTTAGTCTAAAGTGAATGTGCCTACCCAAGCAAGTGCTCTAGGATTGCCTGAGATTGCCCAGCATACCATACTGCTGTGTTTGGCAGTAAATTTCTTGGGATAGTCAATCCCTCTAAGGAGGGCTCATGCTTTGATGACTTGATGCTACACTTACAATATCACAGTAAATTAGAGGTTGGAAGGGACCTCAGGAGATCATCAAGTCAAACCCACCTGCCAAAGCAGGATCACTTAGGGTATTCCAGACCGAAATGCATCCAGGTGGGGTTGCAGAGAAGGAAACTCCACAACCTCTCTGGGCAGCCTGTTCCAGTGCTCCATCACCCTCACTGTAAAGAAGTTCCTCCTCATGTTGAGGTGAAACCCCTCTTCTATGTTCAAGCCTGAACCTGTTGCTTCTTATTAGTGTGTACCACTGAAAAAGAGCTTGGTCCCCTCCACTTGACACCCACCCCTCAGATATTTATATACATTGATGAGATCCCTTCTCAGTCTTCTCAAGACTAAACAGCCCCAGGTCTCTCAGTCTCTCTTCATAGGGGAGGTGCTCAAGTCCCCTAATCATCCTCATGGCCCTCTGTTGGACTGTCTCCAGCAGTTCTCTGTCTCTCTCGAACTGGGGAGCCCAAAACTGGACACAGTATGCCAGTTGTGGTCTCACCAGGGCAGAGGGATAGACGAACTTCCCTAGACCTGCTGGACACACCCTTCTTGATGCAGCACAGCCTGACGGGGTGTCAGCCAGTCCCCCCCTACCTCCAGTTTTGTATCATCAGCGACCTTGCTGAGGGTACTCTCAATCTCCTCATCCAGGTCATTGATAAAGATACTGAACAAAACTGGACCCAGTACTGATCCCTGGGGAACACCACTGGCCACATGCCTTCAAGTTGACTCTGTGCCACTAGTGACAACCCTCAAACATTAGTGAACTTCAGCTAAATGTCTGTGCCACCCAGTTAAGGAGCCCAGCATCTTCTTTTAAAGAATAAGAAAATACCTTTTTTATCAATTAGTAATTAAAATGAGAAACAGCCCACCAAAGGGAAAACAACTTGCCATTCAGTCTGTGGTGAAATAGCATGTAATTTAATTGCTACAAGTCTGCTTACATCAATTAAATGTGAGGCCTTCTGCTCTTTTGGTAGTATTTGAACTACACTGTGGCTGGAGTTGGGCCAGTGGAGGTGACAGTCACTGTTTTCATCCAAGAGAGTCACCATGAGTCCATGCCAACACTAAAGTTAGTTACACATTAGTGGAATTACAAAAGATGGATCACTGTTGTGTAAGCCGGCAGCCAATAATCATGCAGCTCACCCTGTGTATCACACAACCTCCTGGCAGGCATCACTGAGGGCCTAATTACATAGAATATACATACATAGAATACACAGAATAAACCAGGTTGGAAGAGACCTTCAAGATCATCACGTCCAACCCATCAACCAATCCAACACCACCCAAACAACTAACCCACGGCACCAAGCACCCCATCAAGTCTCCTCCTGAAAACCTCCAATGACGGCGACTCCACCACCTCCCCAGGCAGCCCATTCCAATGGGCAATCACTCTCTCTGTATAGAACTTTTTCTAACATCCAACCTAAACTTCCCCTGGCGCAGCCTGAGACTGTGTCCTCTTGTTCTGGTACTGGCTGCCTGGGAGAAGAGACCAACATCCGTCTGTCTACAACCTCCCTTCAGGTAGTTGTAGAGAGTAATAAGGTCATCCCTACATGTCACAATATGCAAGTAAACACCTCTCAGAAAACAGGGCAGTGATCTACACTAGGGGATAAACTGAATGCTGGGATGCATGTTTGAAGCCATAAACTGATGCCTTTCAAATCCATCAACTTTTGCTTTTACTGTGGTGGGTTTTAATTTTAAAAGAAACCAACCAAACAAAAAACCAACAAAACATGATCACTGCATTCTGTCTGATAAAATGCTCAGTCAACTTCATTAGTCTCTATGACATCAGAGGGCATTCTTGTCTCACTGCATACAAAATGGTATTTCAGTAGAAGGTTGCAACCCGTGAACTGTATTGTGTGGAGTACAGAGAACACCTTGCTGTACTCCCTATTCTTTGTCGATGACAGCTATAGGAGGTGTGACATTACATTTCTAATAGCATCTCAGGGAACTGTGGAGGCATCTCATTTTCAGATTTATTTCCAAAAACTGCCCTTTTCTGAACAAGATGCCTTTGAAGGATGTATCTTTTACCTTCATATTTACAGAAGTCAGCTGTATTTCACTTGTGCAGCTCTGAGGGACATAGCTCTCTGATAGGTCAAACTTCAAACGGGCATTTTTGTCTGTTTATTTGCGTTATTAGCTTACCTGTTGTGATCTATCTGAAGAACATCTCTCATAGTCATTGCTTCAGCTTTCTGTCTTGACTGCTGCATGAACCTTTTGAAGTGATTCTGCACCTCTGCTCCACTTTGATGAGACCTCACCTGGAGTATTGGATCCAGCTTTGGAGTTCTCACCACAGGAAAGACACAGACCTGTGGGAGCAGGTCTAGAGGAGGCCACATTTGTGATCAGAGGAGGGGTAGATATATAAAGAAAGGTTGAGAGAATTTGGGTTGTTCAGCCTGAAGGAGAGAAGGCTCCAGGGAAACATTATGGCCTTTCAGTTAAGTCTGTGAGAAAGATGGAGACAGTCTTTTTATCAGGGCTTGTTGCCACAGGACATGGGATAATAATGTAAAATTACAAGTCTGATCTAGTTGGAGGTGTCCCTGCTCACTGCAGGGGGGTTGGGCATGGTGACCTTTGAGGGTCTCTTCCAGCCCAGTGCAATCTGTGACTCTGTAAAAGTGGGCATAATTAGACTAGATAAAAGGAAGACTTTTTTCTCAGTGAGGGTGGTGAAACACTGGCACAGTTGCCCAGAGAGATAGATTCCCCATCCCTGGAAACATTCAAGGTCAAGTTGGATGGGTCCCTGAACAGCATGGTCTAGTTGAGGATGTCTCTGCTCACTGCAGGGAGCCCTGGACTAGAGGATCTTTAAAGATCCTTCCAACCCAAACTGTTACGTTTCTAGATGCAAGGGAGAATCCCGTATTTTGCTATAATCACATCCACCATCTTATGCAGGAAATTGCCCTGCAGCAATGATTAATCATGGCTTACTGTGGGACTACTTCACCAATAAGTATGAACAGTTCACTAACACTTGTTGTTTGGTTGGACTTCTGTTCTAGTTCTCCTGGCATCTTGATCTTTCCAGGGTGGCAAATGGATAATTTGATTGCTTCATCAGAATAGCATGGATTTATCTCCCAGATGCCAAAACCTCTGTACATGGGTCTTTCCTTATTTTTTTATATTTATATTCTACTTTATTGCAGTGATAAGTTATTCCAGATAGAGCACTTCAAAGAAATTACTGCACTTTTCTGGAAATACAGCCTGACCTTGGAGCTTCATGCCTTGATACCCAAGGTACGTTAGAAGTTCATGACCTGTTATTTCATGTTTCTAAATATATGCTAATGTTCAAGTAAATGCTTATTAAGTTTGACTAAATGTAAAATTACTATCTTAAAGTGACAGGGAACTGGTTGTGACATAGTAATATAGTGGGATTTTTTTCACTGCAGGCAAAGTAGCCACAAGAAAACTGACAGTACAAATAAGATGTGACAAATCACGGGGGAAATCATTGCTAGCGTGATTGCTGGACTCCTAAAAATTAAGAATAGAGGTCCAGGAGAAGGGAAGAGGAGGGACAAGGAATGATGAATCACAACAGGGAGAAAGAAACAGCTGGAAAGATGTAGAAAGGTGTATCATACCAAATGGAGAGGCAGAAGTGTTCTTTTTCCATATAGGAACTCAATAGTTTCCTTTTCTTATTTTTTGCATATTTGGAGAGAAACACAGCTTATCTGTTGGTACTCATCTTGCTGCTGTCAGGTTTAATGTGCTGAGATATAGGTAGAGTTAAGAATGGTAACTGACTTTTGCTGAGGCCAGGCTTCTTTGTAAACACAGGAATCTCACAAATTCATCCAAGAAAAGACTGATAGGGTTATGTTGTTACACTCTGAGCAACCTCTTCCATGTGCTTATAGTCACCTGTGTGATAACTGGAATAAGAAAAACCATTTCCTCTGGTGACCTGTTTCTGTGCATAGACAAATATGAATCAAATACCCTCTTGGTTAGAGAATGCTGACAGATAAGGGACAATTACTGTAGTAACAACTCCTTATATGCTTGTTCGCAGACTTCAGAAGCCCCAAGAGGTTCAGGAGGGCAGACAATAGATATCATAGCTCCCTGGGGTTTATGGAAGCAGCCAGAGGGGGGAAATGCTACCAGTGCTGACTCCAGGCTGTGTCAGATGCTGTTAACTGCCTCACTCCCAGTCTTCTGTCTGCAGTTGAGCTTCCTGACTGAAATAATTTTGCTGCCCCACCTTCTAAACCATGGGGTTTTTTTCCACCCTCAGTCCTGGAGCGCTGCTGCATGTGGTGTACTAGCTACATCCTGCATGGTTACTACATTGTGCAACTTGTGTGTCTCCTATGCAGCACATGAAGGAAAGAGAAGAGGGAGGAAGGGGAAGTGGTGGTGAAGGAAGGAGCAGAATGGAAGAGACTTGTGAGGTTCTGGATCATTTTCTATAAAACTAGAAGACTTTCCTCTCTCTCTTTCTTTTTGTTGTTGTTGTTGGTCAGGTAAGCATAGTTTAGTCATTCTCAGAGCTGTCCATTGAAATGTAAAATGAACATGCCTCAAGAAGCTAGAGTTCATGACTTGTGAGTTGTCTGATGTTATGTAGATTAGGTGGCATTCCTTATCTAAAGTATCTACACCTCAGATTAAGGCAGGGCAGTAGGAAGAAATTTTGGCAAATTACAGCGAAAAACATGAGATGTGTTATGCAAGCCGAAAGCGCCTGAGAGCTACCCCTTGGCCCAGCCTTGCTACCCAAGAGGTGTGTAAGCCAGGAGCCTCATAAAAGGTGCTATGTCCTGAGCACAAGGAGGACAAATGACCAGGAGGGAAAGGTGGAGAGAATTCTGCTCTAGGCCAGGTTCTGAGTCTGTTTTTTTTTTTTCAGAAGAGAGGGTTTGCTAAAGCAACATTATTTTTCTTTGCTAACAATATTCCTCTCTGGAGGTGAGGAGTCAGCTATCTGGTGGAGCATTCCATGAACAGTAGTTGAGAAAAAACAGTAGATGAGAAAAAATGAAACAAGTCAATATGCTGTTACCAAAATAATACTAATGAAGTTTTCCTTGGTAGAAGAACAGGGAAGGCAGAAACAAAAGAGTATATACTAATAACTGAGAAATATCGTCCTCTTTTAACGTAAACAGCACACTATTCAGATAATCCTTGATCATCTCTTTAGATAAGTCCTCAAGAAAGATGTGAGAGCATGAGAGATCATACAAAGTGAACAGTGAGATCAAAGCTACAAGGATCATGAACTAGGGGATAGTTACTATGTTAGAGGAAACACAGAGAAACTTTACCCATATTTCAGTGTAACCAGCGTGGCTGCTGAAATTTAGAGGTGTTGCTTGTGTGCATGAAAGCACAATGTTAGCAATGCTGCTGCTATGTCTTCAGTGCACATTGTTTTAAGACAGCACTGTTGCTTTCAACAGGGTTTATCTCTGCAGGAAAAAAAACCCACCAGTTATCGTATTTATCTCACATATGCTCTTTCCTGGCCTTAAACAGATCTACTAAACTCCATACAGTATATAAAAAGGGTAGCTCCTACATAAAAGAAAATTAAGAATAATTTATTAAAGTAATGTGAGGAACAAGAACAGGGAAAGAACTTCAGTGGATAGCAACAAAATGGATGCTGCCTCTATTTCCCATTCCCATTTCATTAAGGCAGAATTTTTCAGGTCTTTGCAGTAACTGATGGATCCTGACTGACAGAGGTAGCAGCAGATTTACCAGTCCCTACAGTAACATTTTATTTTGTGAGGAGAAATGAAGGGTCTGTTACTACTCTAATATGACTTGATTAATTCTAGATCATTTCTAAATAATTCCCATTTTGCTGGAAGTTCAAAGCATAACAAGAAGTATTTTGACACCTGAAAAATGTATGTGTTTATTTAGTCAAAATCATTATGCTCTTCTGCCCACACAGTTCTCCCATATGTTTTCAGTTCTTCACCCATGGACTCTAGGTCAGCCCACCAGGATTAAAAGAAAGACTCTAGCTGACTGTGATAGGTTTATGCTGATATATAGAATCATAGAATCAGTCAGGGTTGGAAGGGACCACAAGGATCATCTAGTTCCAACCCCCCTGCCCTTGGCAGGGACACCTCACACTAGATCAGGTTGGCCAGAGCCTCATCCAGCCTGGTCTTAAACACCTCTAGGGATAGGGCCTCAACCACCTCCCTGGACAACCCATTCCAGGGCTTCACCACTCTCATGGTAAAGAACTTCCTCCTCACCTCCAGCCTGAATCTCCCCACCTCCAGCTTCATTCCATTCCCCCTAGTCCTATCACTACCTGACACCCTAAAAAGTCCCTCCCCAGCCTTCTTGTAGGCCCCCTTCAGATACTGGAAGGCCACAGTTAGGTCACCTGGGAGCCTTCTCTTCTCCAGACTGAACAGCCCCAACTCCTTCAGTCTGTCCTCATAGGATAGGTGCTCCAGCCCTCTGCTCATCCTCATGGCCCTTCTCTGGACACATTCCAGCATGTCCATATCCCTCTTGTAATAGGGGCTCCAGAACTGGACACAGGACTCCAGGTGGGGTCTCACCAGAGCTGAGTAGAGGGGAACCTGCTGGCCACACATCTCTTGATGCAGCCCAGGATCTGATTGGCTTTCTGGGCTGCAGGTGCACATTGAGAGGTCATGTTGAGTTTCTTGTCCACCAGCACCCCCAAGTCTCTCTCCTCAGGGCTGCTTTCCAGCCAGTCACTGCCCAGCCTGTATTTGTGCCTGGGATTGCCTCAATCCAGATGCAGGACCCTGCACTTGGTCTTGTTGAACCTCATGAGGTTGGCTTGTGCCCACCTCTCCAGCCTGTCAAGGTCCCTCTGGATGGCATCCCTTCCCTCCAGCGTGTCTGCTGCACCATACAGCTTGGTGTCATCAGCAAACTTGCTGAGGGTGCACTCAATGCCACTGTCCGTGTCACCCACAAAGATGTTGAACAAGGCTGGTCCCAGGACTGATCCCTGAGGGACTCTGCTTGTCCCTGGCCTCCACTGGGACATGGACCCATTGACAGCCACTCTTTGGGTGCAGCCATCAAGCCAGTTCTTTATCCATCTAGTGGTCCATCCATCAAACCCATGTGTCACCAGTTTGGAGACCAGGATGTGGTACGGGACAGTGTCGAAGGCTTTGCTCAGGTCCAGGTAAACGACATCAGTTGCTTGCCCCTCATCTATTAATGTTGTCACCCATTCATAGAAGGCCACCAGGTTGGTCAGGCAGGATTTGCCCTTGGTGAAGCCATGCTGACTGTACCAAGTCACCTCTTCACTATTCTTCTGAGTCAGTAGTGCCTCCAAGAGGATCTGCTCCATGATCTTTCTGGGCACAGAGGTGAGACTGGCCTGTAGTTCCCTGGTTCTTCCTTCTTACCCTTTTTGAAGATGGGAGTAATGTTTCTCCTTTTGCAGTCTGTGGGGACTGCCCTAGACTGCCAGGACTTTTGGAATATAATAGAGAGGGGTTTAGCAACCTCCTCTGCCAGTTCTCTCAGTACCCATGGGTGTATCCCCTCGGGTCCCATGGACCTGAACACTTTCAGGTTCTTCAGGTGATCATGAACCTGATCTTCACTTGCAATGGGCAGTTCTTCCTCCTGGTCCCTGCCATTCTCTTCCATGACTCCAGGAGTGTGGCTAGAGGCCCTTGCAGTGAGGACTGAGGTAAAGAAGTCATTGAGAACCTCAGCCTTTTCCTCATCACTTGTGACCATTTCACCTGTTTCCTTTCTGAGGGGGCCCACACCTTCCCTAGGCTTCTTTTTGCCATTAATATACCTGTACAAATTCTTAGTGTTCCCTTTAACCTCCCTGGCTAGATTCAATTCAAACTCTGCTTTGGCTTTCCTAACCAGGTCTCTTGCTGCTCAGGCAGCTTCCTTATATCCCCCCTGTTCTAGCTGTCCTTCCCTCCACTGCCTGTAGAGTTTCTTTTTAAGTAATAGTGTGTCCAGTAGCTCCTTGCTCATCCAGGCAGGCCTCCTAGCATTCTTACCTGCTTTTCTCTTTGTTGGACACAGAGGAGGTGGTCCTTGAATACTGACCAGCTGTCTTGGGTCCCTCTTCCCTCCAGGGCTTTGTCCCAGGACACTTTGGCTATCAGATCCCTGAAGTGATCAAAGTCTGCACACCTAAAGTCCAGGCTCGTAGGCTTAGAATACATCCTCCTGATTGCCCTGAGGATATTAAATTCAACTGCTTCATGGTCACTGCAGCCAAGTGAACATCCTGGATTGCTGGTGCCTTGCTGTGTTGTCCCTCCAGCAGATGTCAGGGTGGTTGAAATCACCCACGAGGATAAGGGCTTGTGACCCGGAAGCCACTTCTATTTGCCTGTGGAGGGCCTCATCTGCTTGGTTCTGCTGGTCAGGCAGCCTGTAGGAGACCCCTACAGTAATATCTCCTTCCCCTGTCTTGCCTTTAATTTCTATCCCAATTCCTATCCCAATTCTACTATGACTAAAGTACGTATTAATAAATACTTGATTTGTAAGATCTTGAGTAGCAATTTCCCTGAAAGGAAAAAAATACTTGTTATCATAGAATCATAGAATCAATAAGATTGGAAAAGACCTTTGCAATCATCAAGTCCAACCTGTCATCCAACACCTCATGACTAACTAAGCCATGGCTTCAAGTGCCACGTCCAGTCCCTTCTTGAACACCTCCAGGGATGGTGACTCCACCACCTCCCTGGGCAGCACATTCCAATGGCCAATCACTCTTTCTGTGAAGAACTTTCTCCTCACCTCGAGCCTAAACCACCCCTTGTTCTGGTGCTGGTTGCCTGGCAGAAGAGACCAAGCCCCTCCTGGCTAAAACCACCCTTCAGGTAGCTGTAGACAGCAATAAAGTCTCCCCTGAGCCTACTCTTTTCCAGGCTAAACAACCCCAGCTCCCTCAGCCTCTCCTCACAGGGCTGTGCTCGAGGCCTCTCCCCAGCCTTGTTGCCCTTTTCTGCACATTTCCAAGAGTCTCAATGTCCTTCTTAAACTGAGGGGCCCAGAACTGGACACAAGACTCAAGGTGTGGCCTAACCAGCACTGAGTACAAGGGCACAATGACTTCCCCGCTCCTGCTGGCCACACTATTCTTTATGCATGCCAGGAAGCCATTTGCCTTCTTGGCTACCTGGGCACACTGCTGGCTCATGTTCAGCCTACTATCAACCAGTACTCCCAGGTCCCTTTCTGCTTGGCTGCTCTCCAGCCACTCCGACCCCAGCCTGTAACACTGCATGGAGTTGTTGTGACCAAAGAGTAGCACCCTGCACTTGGACTTGTTAAATGACATCCTGTTGGACTCTGCCCATCTGTCCAGCCTGTCAAGGTCCCTCTGCAGAGCTCTCCTACCCTCTAAAAGATCCCAACTTGGTGTCATCTGCAAATTTGCTGATGACTGACTCAATCCCCTCAGGATGGGGCCCAGCACTGATCCCTGGGGCACACCACTAGTGACTGGCTGCCAGCTGGATGTGGCACCATTCACCATCACTCTCTGGGCTCAGCCCTCCAGCCAATTCCTAACCCAGCACAGAGTGCTGCTGTCCAAGCCACAAGTTGACAGCTTGGCCAGGAGTTTGCTGTGGGGGACAGTGTCAAAGGCCTTGCTGAAGTCCAGGCAGACCACATCCACAGCCTTCCCCACATCCACCAGGCGGGTCACCTAAATCCATGCTGGCTAGGCCTGATCCCTTGGCCATCCTGGAAGTGCTGTGTGACTGCACTCAAGATAACCTGTTCCATAATCTTGCCTGGCACTGAGGTCAGGCTGACAGGCCTGTAATTCCCTGGCTCTTCCAATCAGCCCTTCTTGTGGATGGGCATCACATTGGCCAGCTTCCAGTCTTCTGGGACCTCTCCAGTGAGCCAGGACTGTTGAAAAATGATGGAGAGAGGCTTGGCCAACTCATCTGACAGCTCTCTCAGCACCCTAGGATGGATCCCATCCGGTCCCATGGACTTGTGGGGATCCAAGCGGCTAAGCAGGTCGCGAACTATCTCCTCCTGGATCACAGGGGAACTATACTGCTCCCTGGCTACATCTGCCAGCTCTGCAGGGCAGCTGCCTGGAAGACATTCTGTCCTGTTATTAAAAATTGAGGCAAAGAAAGTGTTAAGTACCTCTGCCTTTTCCTCATCTTTTGTTACTACATTCCCCTCCGTGTCCACCAAGGAGTGGAGGTTGTCCTTGCCCCACCTCTTGTCATTAATATATTTGTGGAAGGATTTTTTGTTGTCCTTCACAGCAGAGGCCAGTCTAAGCTCTAAATGGGCTTTTGACTCCCTAATTTTCTTCCTACATGACCTAGTAACATCCTTAAACATTCCATGGGTTGCCTCACCTTTCTTCCAAAGATGATACACCTTCTTTTTTCCCCTTAGTTCTATTAGAAGTTCATTGCCCATCCAGGCTGGCCGTCTGCCCTGGCAGCTCATCTTCCAGCACATTGGCACAGCCTGATCCTGCGCCTTCAAGATTTCTTTCTTGAAGTAGTCCCAGCCCTCCTGGACCCCTTTGTTTTTAAGGGCTGTTTCCCAAGGAACCTTCTGAGTTAGTTCCTTGAGTAACCTGAAGTCTGCCCTCTGGCAGTCCAGAGTGGAAGTCTTCTTGCTGCCCCTCTTAGCTTGACTTAGTACTGAAAATTCAATTATCTCATGGCCGCTGGCCCCTAAACAGACTCCAACCACCACATCACCCACCAGCCCTTCCCTCTTGGTGAAGAGGAGGTCAAGCATAGCCTTGCCCCGGTAGGCTCATGCAGCACCTGGGATAAGAAGCTGTCCTCCATGCAGTCTAAGAACCTCCTAGACTGTCTCCTCTGTGCTGTGTTGAGATCCCAGCAGATGTCAGGCAGGTTGAAGTCGCCCATAAGGACAAGGTTTGGCTATCTTGAGACAGCCTCTAGCTGCCTATAGAATGCTTCATCAGCATCTTCATCCTGGTTGGGTGGTCTATAACAGACTCCAACTAGGATGTCTGCCATGCTGGGCTTCCCTCTAATTTTCACCCACAGGCACTGAACATGATCATCCCTGATCTCCAGCTCAACGGCATCTAGTGCCTCCCTGATGTACAGGACCTCCCCTCCACCCCTTCTTCCTTGCCTGTCTCTCCTGAAGAGCCTGTACCCATCAATTGCAGCGCTCCAGTCATGAGTCATCCCACCACGTCTCTGTGATGGCAACTACATCATATCTTTCCTGCTGTAACAAGGCTTCCAGCTCCTCTTGTTTGTTACCCATACTGCTTGCATTAGTGTACATGCACTTCAGCTGGGCTGCTGGTTTCACCTCTGGCTCTAGCTTATCACCCCCAGACTCCTGCCTGGGGGGACTGGTTTCAGCCCCTTCCCCCTTCGAATCTAGTTTAAAGCCCTATCTTTGAAGCCTGCCAATTCCCTTCCTAGAATCTTTTTACCTTTGAGGGATAGGCCATTCTTGTACACTGCAGTATGAAAGATGTTTGTAATTGTGTTTAGATTTTGGATTGGATAGGATAGGATAGGATAGGATAGGATAGGATAGGATAGGATAGAATCCTTGAACACAGGTTGGAAGGGACCTCAGGGATCATCTGGTCCAACCTTTCTTGGGATAAGCACAGTCATAATTTCTCCCCAAACCTCTCTATTCCCATTTGTAAGGATGTTGTTTCCTACTGAAGGGGTTGGGAAAAGCCAATGAAGGAGGAAACCAAAGGGCTGTCCACCTCCAGTCTCTCATTGAGGCACTGAAGGAGAGCATGGCTGCCTTCACTTCCGGCCTCCTGCTCAGGCGTGCAGCCAAAAAAGCATGAGATGGGGATGGAGAAGTTGGTGCACGTGAGTGGGGGAAAAAATACCCATAACCCAAAACTCTTAGAAAGAAATAATAATAAATTACAAATCCAAAACCTGCAGACTTTTGCACAAAAGGATAGGATAGGATAGGGTAGGGTAGCATAGGATAGGGTAGGGTAGGGTAGGGTAGGATAGGATAGGATAGGATAGGATAGGATAGGATAGGATAGGATAGGATAGGATAGGATAGGATAGGATTGAATAGTACCAATTGGAATGGGCCTACAATGATCATCTAATCCAAACACCTGACCACTTGGGGACTGATGAAAAATTAAAATATTTCACTAGATCAGGTTGCTCAAAGCCCCTTCCAACCTGGCATTAAACAATTCCAATTATGGGGCATCCAGAATTTTTCTGGGAAACCTGTTTCAGTGTCTTCTCACCACCCTCATCATAAAAAAAAATTACTTCCAGTATAAATCTACCTTCTTTCAATTTAAAATCATTGCCCCTTTTCCTGCCACGACAGTCTCTAATAAAAAGTCTACCTGTCTTTTTACAACCCCCCTTTATATACAAAAAGTCTGCAACAACATTTCCCTGGATCTTTCTCTGAGCTGAAAACCAACTCTCTCAGGCTTTCTTCAGCAGAGAACTCTTCCAGCCCTTTGACCATTTTTATGGCCCTCTTCTGGATCCACTTGAATAGATTCATGGTCTTTCCTGTGCTGAGAACTTCTGAGCTGGATGCGACATTTCAGGTGGGGGTCTCACCAGTGCAGAGCAGAGGGGGAGATTCACCTCCCTTGACCTGCTGGTCACAGTTCTTGTCAATGCAGCCCAGGATAGGGTTGGCTGCAAGCATGCTTTGCCAGCTCAAGTCCAGCTTTTCATCTACCAGTCTTTCTCCACAGGGCTGCTCTCAATCCCATCATCCTCCATTCTGTATTGATGCTGGTAGTTGCCTTGACCCATGTGCAGGACCTTGCACTTGGCCTTGTTGAACTTCATAACATTTGCACAGGCCCACTGCCCAGGGGCTTGTCAGGGTCCCTCTGGATGGCATCCCTTCCCTCAGGTGTTTCAATTGCAGCACTGAGATTGATGGCATTGAGGGTGCACATAGTCCCCCTATGGGTTTGATGAAGATACCATGGGCCCTCCCTCTCTCTTTCTGCTCTACTTCTCATTTCAAATTTGACCTCATCTGTACTCTCTTTGGCTTATCCTCTTTTTCCCTTCTTTCAGATATATGTTTTCACTTATAGGGTGGATATGCACTGCAAAAGGATCCCATTACCTTTGCTACAAACCCTACTCATTGTGTTTTCCCTCAGGTGTTCTGATCTGTTTGTTTGCCTTATCTTCTTATCCCTTCTTACTGCTGTGAAACCCCATGTTTCTCCAGTGCTACCAAAACAGCAGTCTAGGAAGAGACACTAACATATTAGATCTTGTTTAAAATCATGTGTAAAGTTAAGACATACTGCTGCCAGAAAGGACAAACTTTTAACTGGATGTCATTTCCATTACTGCATTCCTTAGACATAAGTTGCAAGTCATTATATAGTATCTCCAGAATTAACCATGTTGGAAAAGACCTTCGAGACCATCAAGTCCAACCTATCACCCAACACCATCTTATCAACTAAACCATGGCACCTCAACATGAGGGGGAACTTCTTCACTGTAAGAGTCACAGGGCACTGGAACCGGCTGCCCAGGAAGGTTGTGGAGTCTCCTTCTCTGGAGACTTTCAAGACCCATCTGGATGCATTCCTGTGTGACCTGTGCTAGATTCTATGGTCCTGCTCTGGCAGAAGGGTTGGAAGGGACCTAATATCCTGTGATCCTGTGATTTTAAACAAAAATTTGTAACAACTTGGGATGAAACTTATGGCAAGCCCAGGAACCTCTAGGATGTTTTAAATTAAAGAAACTGGAAGTCTTTTCAGGACTTAATAGGTGTGCTCCTATTTATGCATAAAATGAGGCCTGGCATATTTGTCCCTGCATTGTATACAATGTTTCTGGATCTTTAATTTTGTGTGCTCTTGCAGATAAAGTATCTAAGTTTTCCAAGTAGGAAAATGGGCAGCCTAAAAAAAAAAATGAGAACAGCATTAACTTATGCACTTATTCCTGTAGCTTTAAAAATGAAACATTGCTTTCTGTTGGAAATACTGAAAAGTGCATAATACCCCAAGAAAATTGTCTATGAAAATACAGCTGTTATCCAGCCAGTTGGGAAATGTTAAGGTTGTTGTTTTATTTTATTTTTATGACTGTCATGTGTAGTTCTGTTTCCCAAAGTGCACATGCATTTCTCTCTGCTCAGTGCATAAGGTAAGATAAGAAGGACTCTGAAAAGGGTTGCTAGAAAACTGCATCTGCAGGGTACAGGCATATTATCATTGAAGAAGGAGTCCTTGGTCCTTGTTTGGCAGCAGAGAAGTTCCATGAAGGCCCTGGAAGAGTGGGCTGGCCTAGGTAGTGACCCACTAGGTGAGAGGGCAGGTGGTGGTGGTATAGCTTTCCGGGGACACTGCCACAACTGTGTGCCTGGGAGGTGCCTAACATGAGCTGAGTCAGCACTGGTTCTGTGGATGGTGCTTTCTTAGACATTCCCCACTTAGCAAACCAACATGAGAATGTCTTTCCTTTTGCTCACAGTTCTTAAACTACTGGGGAAAATTCACATCCCTGCCAGGTTAACTCCTGTTTGTCACACATCGGACTCTTAACACTGCTCCTTTGCTGCTTCACAGCCTCTCCACAGAGGCTCTCAGCTTGGGCCCAGGCAGCTATTTTACCTTGTATGCATGAAGATAAATCTGAAGAGAATTCAATGTGTGAATAGTCCTGTTGCAGAAACAGGGCTATGTGACTAAGTGCTCACTCATAAGAAGCACAGGTCTCACTAAAGAACACTCTTTAATTATTAATCAAATGTCATTGGCCACCAGAAAAAGATTTTAAAAGGCAGGGTGGGGGAAGGAGGGGGTGTCTTGGGTCTTTGCAGTTGCCATCTTGTGTTCAGTTTTCCTGTTTAATTTCTCCCTCATCCAGCCCCTCCTCACCCTCCAATATATGATAAATTTGGGAAGGTCACAATATTAATTGTTTTCAAATGAGTGTGCATACTCTTTTTAGCATCTCTTTTTCAGATCCTTGGGAGAAATTATAGGATCTGCTCCTATTTATTTTAAGAGCAATGATTTTGATGCAAGAAGAATGAGAGTAGAAATCAAACCACTAATCAGACTTTTACTCACATCTAATACATCCCTTCCCTCACAGTCTCCCTCCTTACTTTTGCTCAGAGGCACTTTCTGACACCAGAAATAGCACACTGCTGATCACAGCATTTGGGTGGACGTTTTTGCCAGTTGTAATACGTAAAACAGTATTAGACATGCCTGCCTGAGCTTCGGCAGTCCAGGGAGCCTTAAGTGCACTGAGTGATTAAATGTGTGGAAGTAATTAGTCTAAAGGCCATGAGCTATAGTGGAGCAAAGATATTTTACTCCAGCAAAGGTTGTGACTTAGAATATGATCAGCATCCTCAAGTGATTAGTTCTGTCTTTGAGAGAGACAGGTTTAACTTAAATTTGGCTGTCAATAGCAATGCAGCAAATTCCTATTTTCTCTGAGTGCTAAATTGAAAGTGTGTGAAATTGCAAGAACAGATTCACTCAATGTCATTGTTGTCTCATCCATAACTACACCCTCTCAAGCACTCATTATTCATATCTTAGCCTCTGCATCAATAAAGAATGAACTTCTGATATGTAAGATAAGGTTAACCCCCAAATCTGTCACACTTGTTATCCAGTTAACCTCTGATTGGGAGTGTAGTATGTCTTCACATACATTTACACCAGCCAGAAATCGCTTCTATATTGGGGTTCCTGTGGTGTTCTATAGATGCCTCTTGGCAAGATGCCCCTGTGCTATCACCTTCTTAAGAGCAAACCTATGTATACAAGCACCTGCTTGCATGTAACATGTGAAAGATGGCTTCAGTCAGCACTGCCATGGTGAAGGGAAAGTAGTTGAAGCTGTTATTAAAAGTCTGTTTGGGGTGGCTGCATGGGTGGAATTTTTAAGACAGATGACATTAACAAAAGCTGTGATGGAAATAAGACACTTAGAGGGGTAAGAGAAGATCACACAGAAAATCTGCATAACTTCGGTAACTGTAAGGGGCTGATAAACTGACAGCCTAAGCATACTGACCCTTCCCAGCTTGCTTGGGTAGTTGGGTGGCAGTGTCAGCCCAGTTGGTATGATGTTTGACTGTGCTACATTTTTTTCAGGGCCTGCCATTCAGGGAGGGCTGCCCCAAGCACATATGGTCATATTGCCATATGAGCCATCCATAGTGAGAGATTTTCCTCCAGCTTAAACCCAAGCGCCACTCAGTCTTTGGTAGTTTTGTACTTTACAGCTTTGTCAATGAAGCTTAATATCTGCCTGGCATGATACTACCAGCTCAGTAACAGTTCAGCTCAAGTGGTGCATTTCCTTCCTTCTGGAGAAGAGCAGAAGAAGGAGAGCAGCATGCCCCATGCTGTCCAACCTGAGGGAGTCCCTGCAGATGCAAAGAAATTCATCATTTTGTTCAATGTTCTACAGCCTCAGGTCAGTGCAGAACACAACAATAAAGACAAAACTTTTGTACTGAGGTTTTTGCACTGCCGAAGTGACTCAGGACCTGCTTGACAGCTAATTTAAAGCTGTACTCTGCAGGATGAATTTTAAGGCTGACTCAGAGTCTGATGGTTTCACAATATTCCACTTTGATTTATGATAACTGGAAGCTAACACCACAGATGCAGACACCCAATGCCATTTTGCAATCTTCAGGGTATGTCCCAAAGCAAAGAAGTTAGCTTATGCACAGAGAACTAAAATTTAATCCCTAAGTTCTCAGTGTATTTATGAGATTCAGGAGCAAATGGTCTACTGTGGCATCTCACATCCAAAAAGAGGACCGTGAAAAATGCAGGCTAACTAATGTCTGTGTTGGAAGGCATCAGTCTCCTGTGACAATTCTCAGCTGAGTATGAATCCCAGAAAAGCTGACTGTTGGGAAGAAGACAGCTTTTTCTGAGATGTTAAATTCACACAAAAAATTCACAAAAAAGAATGACAACAACACAGAGTAGCTGGGAATCCACGAGGACTGGTGAGACATCGGAGGAAGGTGCTACTGTTGTTGTTCTGAAAGGAAAGGGAACTGACAGAGGGATGTGTTCCACCCTTTTTGAGAAAAGCTCATTCCTCAATGTCAGATAAAACTGGTTATTTTTACTGGTGATACCCAGTGTCACAGCAGATGAGAGCTGCTGATTAATGGTAGGCATTAACTACTATTTTTTTTATTACAATGACGTGTATTTACCCCTAATCTGACTGACTGCCTTTTCGGGAGTGATTTTTTTGTCTTGATTCCTGCAACAATAGGGAAGCTAGCTATGAAAAAAAACCACAATACCATACAGCAACTTCCAGCTGGCAACTAATGATCTGCCCTCCAAGACTGATTTGACTTTGCTCTCTTGCATTTTAAAATAGTTAAATAGTGGCAGCTGTGGAACAGTAGACACTTGGGAAACAAATGAAATGTTCTCAATTTTCAAAGAGAGAAATCTAATACATTGGTCTCACACGTGACTGAATAGTAAGGAATGGTATTTCAGAAACTGTTTGCTATGGTTCTTCTGAATTGTTGAACAATCTTTTCAGTTTCTGCTGCTAGGAAACAGCCTGCCCTGCCTTGAAACTGTCCTAACAGATCTTTCCATTGTAGACAGCTCATCCCACACTGATCTTTCCTTATGAGAGATGATAAACTGAACCAGAAGTGAACCCCATATTGAGAAAAAAGTTAAAGCATTCAGAAGTAGTTCTTTGGTAGCTGCAAGAGGCAGCTACTGCAAGGAGAGATTTTAGACAGCTTGCTGCATTCCTGTAATGTGCAAGCACCCTGCTTTTATTCTTGCCAATCAGCTTTTTCTCAGCAGTGAGCTTTTTGCTTCATCACACTCACAGCAGCATGACTGTCTCATAAGGTGCTGCAGGACACACAAAAACTGCTTGGAGCATTTTGAGAATACAAAGCCAGTTTTAGGTTTGTGTGTATCTGTGGATGCCAGATTGTCAGAACAGGTAATTGTGCAACTGGTTCTGTTCTCACGACATATAGAGGCACCCAAGGCTCTGTAGTGTGTTCATGTCTTTTAGGACTTATATCTCTCCACCACCTTCCCTACTCTTGCTATTTGGGATGTGCCCCATGTGTAAAGGCAATGCAAAAATGTACTTGTTATCAATGTTACAAGCTTCATCCAGTGACCAAAGCATGGCCAGGTGATCTTAGGAAAGTCAAGGACCTCAGCCAAAGTGCTCAGAGAATAAAGAAGCTGGACAGATGCTTCTATTGAGACCTTTCCGTAAGAACTGTAAAAGGTATGGGGAAGGAGAAAAAGTTGCTATTTTGTTTCAGCATTAGCACTTTTCAAATGGACCTCTCTATCTTTTTCTACACCAGTTCAAAATAGACTTCGGAAATTAAGTCCTGGTCTTGGAAAAGGCAATAGTGTTTGTTCCTTCTGATTTTATGGGGGTTTCACAGTCTACCTAAGATCTTCCCCTCATACTCCAGGGTAAATTGATTCCTTGTTTAAGTAGTTTAAGTTAGAGGAAGCAGATCATGCTCTTAGGCTGTGTCAAAACTGGCACATATTTGGCTGTTACATTCAACTTTTCCATTGTCTAGGCCCCATAATTGTATAATGCTGCTGTTGATGAATACTATGGGTAGGCTCCAGCATAAACTGAGCAAGAAAGGATGAAGGGGGTTTAGCAGCTTTATACTGGTGTAATGGACATAATGCAGAAAGGAAATTGAGAACAACCCCTTACATTAACACATAATGTGAATAAAAAGTATAAAACATTTTCATAAACCATACATATTTCCCAAATTTCTTACTGCAAAACACTTCTGAAACTTCCACATCTGCCATTCTCAAAATTTAGGGTCATAGCTGTCAACACAGAAACATCAGGAAGCTCACTTTTGTGTGCTGAAAATGTCATTTACAGGATCAAGGGACCAATACCAGATCTAGGCATTTTAGAAGTGATAGAACTGGTCCTCATGAGACAAAATTAATTATCTATTTTGGCATGTAGCTGAACTGGGGAATTTACAGGATGGATGTAGATGTCCAAAAAAACCCCTGTAATTACAATGATTGTTTGCTTTCAAAAGCATCTGTCACTAAAATGGTATTTCAAAAGGTCGCCTCCTTTATATTGTTTTCAAGGTCAGAAATCCCTCCCTTTTCTTGCTCCTCTTTTCTCCCTCCCATCCCAAATATTAGGGTATTCTTCTTGTAAATAAAATCTGATACCTTTGGCAACTGACTCTGCACAATGCAAATTAATGGAGACCCAGTGTGCCTCAGAACAACAAAAGCAATGTCCGTAAACAAACTGTTCTTCCTGTCTCACAATACATTGTTGATTGCCCACACTTCCATAGCAAGGCTTCATTTGTAGAAGCCTTGAATGTCCTTCTTGTAAAGACACGTTCATAAGACTGCTAGTCACAGTGGTCAAGAATGCTTGACAAACACTGAAGAAAATGCAATTATTAAAATAATAACTATCTTACCTGTTTATTCATAAGTATGTAGATAATGGGATTGCAAACAGTGCTGCTTTTTGCTAGGATGGAAGGTATGATGCTTGCAACTGGGGTCACCACACCGGGCTTACCAAATGTTGCAAGTAATGCTGTAACTCCATAGGGTATCCAGCACACGAGATAACAGATAACTGTAGTGATCACCATGAAAAGTACATGGTATTCTCTTTTGCGGGCAGCATTCTTGTGGATTTTTCCAACCTAGAAGGAGATAAAAAAGAGGTAGAATTTAACAAGGTGGCCTGTTGAATTGATTGCTTTATCAACTGTGGGCCATTGGGTTTGGATAAACAACACTGTAGTTGCAGAAGCAAAATGAAGACATCCCCAAAAGGAAGCTTTTCGTTGTGTTGGAGGCTTGCTTGTGGAAGTGGGCTGTCTTAAACCAGGAGAATCAGGTTTGGGTTCTTAGCCTCATTTTACAGGAGGGATTATGAAAAAGTTCTTAGGTTTCCCTAAGCTTCTTCGTAGCCAACAAATTAAAACAGACTCTGAAAGGAGGATAATTTTGGACCCAATCTGTCTCTACCAACTCTAGGTGGAGCATCAGAACACTGGTCTCCCAAGGTTATGGTTAATTCCTCAACTTCCCTCCAGTGTGTGTTTAGCAAATCCAGAGGCGCTAGCAGGATTTCATGAAGCATTCAAATATTTTAACTATATTGACCAAGCCTTATACCCAGAAAAATGTAATTTATGCCTGCTTTAAGGAATTTTTGCCTCCTGAATGTGATACTTGAGACTAAATTGCACCCACGGGAACTACGTCCCTGTAGAGTACAAGTTTAAGTAACTAAAAAGGCAGGTCCTTGAAATGCAATGCATCCAAACTTTAACTAAAAAACCCCAAGAAGTACGACATGAATGGGTGAATGGGTTTAAGTTGATACAGGAGAATACTGATGAGCACAACTCTGTGAATTATTAGAAGACAGTTAAAGGTGAAAGCCACTAGTCACCTGAGTTGAATGTCATCTCCTGTTGCCAGGCACAACTAGCACATGCTCATGCAGTGGAAACAGTCAGAGCTTTACCTACCTCTTTGTTGTGTGTGGGTGATTTTGCATAACATAGTGTTTATGTATCAGACTGCGAGTTAAAAACATACATAGTAGCTGCATAAGTGTATATGGAAGGCAAAGTAATGAGGTGAGGCTGTTTGGTTAGTTAATTATGACTCTAGCCTTCTAGAGTGTTGGGTTCTACCTGGAGTTTCAGCAGAAATATTCCCATTCAAAGTAAATGAAACACTCACAAACCTAGTCCGTTGAAAAAGAGCAAGTATTTTTCCTTCTAGTCTTTTAATGATTTTCTGTGAAAAGGCAATTACAAAATAAAATCCATTCTTTCTGAAAGCATGAGCAACTCTTCCTCTTTTTATTTCTTTTTTTCCTTTTTCTTTTTTCTTGTTTTCATTCCAAGAACAGAACCTGCTTATCTCATAATTACTTTCACTTGGAAAAAGGATTAATAATAGATAACGGTCCAATCCTATATTGCTTAGTTGAAATAAATTTTTCATGACTAATGTGAATTTTCTCTGACTGAAGAATTCAGGATCCTATGTTAGCTGTAGCTATGTCACAAGTTTAGTATTAACTGAGGAATGCAAAGCCACAGCTAGTCATGGCATCCTCCCCTAAATATCTTAAATAAAGGCAGAGGCACCCGTCAGCACATTTTTTTCCTCTGTGTTTAGATAGTATCTCTGTCCTGGAGAGTTTGAAAGAATTTACCCTCTGCACAGATAAAGTATATGTAAGAGGAGGAAGGTTGTGTAAAAGTGAATCATAGACGCATAGAAACATTTTGGTTGGAAAAGACCTTCAAGATCATAGAGTTCAACCATTATCTAACTCCATCAAGCCTGGTGCTAAATCATGCCCCTTAGCACCACATCTATGTGCCTTTTAAATACCTCCAGGGATGATGATTCAACCACTTCTCTCAGAAGCCTGCTCCACTGTTTGATAATCCTTTTAGTGAAGTTTCTTCTAATACCCAATCTAAACCTCCCCTGGTACAACTTCAGGCAATTTCCTCTCATCCTACCGCTTTTTACTAGGGAGAAAAGACCAACACCTAGCTCCCTTCAACCTCCTTTCAGGTAATTGTAGAGAGCGAGGTCTCCCCTCAGTCTCTGTTTCTCCAGGCTCCAGTTCCCTCAGCTGCTCCTCATAAGGCCTGTTCTCATGACCCTTGACCAGCTTTGTTGCTCTTCTGTGGACCAGCTCCATAAGCTCAATGTCTTTCTGGTAGTGAGGAGCCAAAACTGAATACAATACTCAAGGTGCAGCTTTGTTAGTGCTGAGTACAGGGGAACAATCATTTCCCTGCTCCTATTTGACACAGTATTCCTGATATAGGCCAGGATGCTGTTGGTCTTCTTGGCCATCTGGGCACAATTCTGGCTTATATTCAGTCACTTGTCAATCAGCATCCCCAGATCTTTCTCTGCTGAGCAGCTTTCTAACCACTCTTCCTCAAGCCTGCAGCATTGCATGGAGTTGTTGTGTCTGAAGTGCAGTACCTGGTCCCTGACCTTGCTGAATCTCATATAGCTGGCCTTGGCCCATTGATCCAGGTCCCTCTGTAGAGTCTTCCTACTCTCAAGTAGTTGAATGTTCACTCCCAGTTTAGTGTAATCTGCAAATTTACTGAGGGTATGCTCAATCCCCTCATCCAGGTCATTGATAAAGATATTAAAGAGAACTGGCTCTAGTGAACACTGCTTGTGACCAGCTGCCGACTGGATTTAACTCCAGTTAAGCCACTGAAGTGACTACAAGTGTGATTTTGGTATGATTCCTTCTATGTTCACATCTTTAGCTTATTTCTTTAGGAAGAGAAGACTGCATTGTCACCATGACTATGTCAACACGTTAATAAATCTGTTTGTCTGTTAGTCCAAATATGTTCCTGGTAAATGTGATGGTGATTTTGGAACCCATGAGAGTGACAGAAGTCTATGACACTGAATTCTTCCCACATCACTAGAGCAGAAGGATCCTTATAAATGTTCCCATCAAGAAGAAAAATGCAATGTTCAATGAACTCAAATTATACACCAATGAACTCAAATTAGACACTGGAGAATCCACTCGAGTTTAGATTCTGTTTTGATTTTGTTTATATATTTTTCCCTCTTATCTTCCTCTTCCAATAATTACAATGAGAAAGATTTGATCACAGCTGTTCCTGAAAAAGGATGCTCCCCAGTATCTATTAAGGGTGACCTTCTGCTGCAGTGTTCCATAATTGAGTTTAAAAAGTCATTTGTCATGAGACGAAACTATTGGAAAGCAAACTTAGTTAGCTGTCATGCTCACAGAGTCTTCCACTTTATGTTTGCACCAACATAGCCAATTATTTTGATTTTTATGTGCCTCATATGATAATTCTAGAATATATATGTACAGTCCAGCTCCTGCAAATTGACAAATTAGAACTTTGGGGTTTTTGAAAGCACTTTTAAGATTTTCAGAAGTACATTCCTATTTCTGCTGTTGTGTAGAGGACATTATAAGTAAGCAATCACAGTAAGAAATGCAAGTAAAGGATCAAGTGAGGAAGGATCATGAAGTATGTCCTTCCCTAATGGTTCTAAATATTAGAGGTGACCTGGATGTCCCAGCTTTGCAGAGAATAGAATAGAATAGAATAGAATAGAATAGAATAGAATAGAATAGACCAGACCAGGTTGGAAGAGACCTTTGAGACCATCATGTCCAACTTATCATCCAACAACACCTAATCAACTAAACCATGGAACCAAGCACCCCATCCAGTCTCCTCTTGAACACTTCCAGGGATGATGACTCCACCACCTTCCCGGGCAGCCCATTCCAATGGGCAATCACTCTCTCTGTGTAGAATTTCTTCCTAACCTCCAGCCTAAACTTCCCCTGGTGCAGCTTGAGACTGTGTCCTCTTGTTCTGGTGCTGGCTGCCTGGGAGAAGAGACCAATCCCCACTTGGCTACAACATCCCTTCAGGTAGTTGTAGACAGCAATAACGTCTCCCCTGTACCTCCTCTTCTCCAGGCTAAACAATCCCAGCTCCCTCAGCCTCTCCTCATAGGGTTTGTGCTCGAGACCTCTCACCAGTTTTGTTGCCCTTCTCTGGACACGCTCCAGAAAGTCAACATCTTTCCTGAATTGAGGAGCCCAGAACTGGACACAGGACTCAAGGTGTGGCCTAACCAGCACGGAGTACAGGGGCAGAATGACCTCTCTGCTCTCTGCCTGGGGAGGTGGTGGAGTCGCCATCATTGGAGGTTTTCAGGAGAAGACTTGATGGGGTGCTTGGTGCCATGGGTTAGTTGTTTAGGTGGTGTTGGATTGGTTGAGGGGTTGGACGCGATGATCTTGAAGGTCTCTTCCAACCTGGTTTATTCAATGTATGTATTCTATGCTCCTGCTGGCCACACTGTTCCTGATACAGGCCAGGATGCCATTGGCCCTCTTGGCTCCCTGGGCACACTGCAGGCTCATGTTCAGCCTACCATCAACTAGCACCCCCAGGTCACTCTCTACCTGGCCGTTCTCCAGCCACTCTGACCCCAGCCTGTAGCACTGCATGGGGTTGCTGTGGCAAATGTGCAGAACCTGGCACTTGGATGTGTTAAATCTCATGCTGTTGGATTCTGCCCATCTGTCCAGCCTCTCAAGGTCCCTCTGCAAAGCCTCTCTACCTTCCAGAAGATCAACTCCTGCCCCAAGCTTGGTGTCGTCAGCAAATTTACTGATGATGGACTCAATGCCCTCATCCAGATCATCAATAAAGATGTTAAAGAGCATGGGGCCCAGCACTGATCCTTGGGGCACACCACTAGTGACTGGCTGCCAGCTGGATGTGGCACCATTCAGCACCACTCTCTGGGCTCAGCCTCCAGCCAGTTCCTAACCCATCGCAGTGTGCTCCCATCCAAGCCATGGGCTGACAGCTTGGCCAGGAGTTTGCTGTGGGGGACGGTGTCAAAGGCCTTGCTGAGGTCCAGGTAGACTACATCCACAGCCTGCCCCACATCCACCAGGCAGTCACCTGATCATAGAAGGAGATGAGGTTGGTCAGGCAGGACCTGCCCTTCCTAAACCCATGCTGGCTGGGCCTGATCCCTTGGCCATCCTCTAAGTGCTGTGTGACTGCACTCAAGATGACCTGTTCCATAATCTTGTCTGGCACTGAGGTCAGGCTGACAGGTCTGGAATTCCCTGGCTCATCCAACTGGCCCTTCTTGTGGATGGGCATCACGCTGACCAGCTTCCAGTCTTCTGGGACCTCTCCAGTGAGCCAGGACTGTTGAAAAATGATGGAGAGCAGCTTGGCCAGCTCATCTGACAGCTCTCTCAGCATCCTAGGATGGATCCCATCAGGTCCCATGGACTTGTGGGGATCCAAGCAGCTAAGCAGGTCTCTAACTACTTCCTTCTGGATCACAGGGGAACTATACTGCTCCCTGACTCCATCTGCCAGCTTAGAAGGCCAGTTGTCTGGAAGACAACCTATCCTACTGTTAAAAATTGTGGCAAAGAAAGTGTTAAGTACCTCTGCCTTTTCCTCATCTTTTGTTACAATATTCTCCTCCATGTCCACCAAGGAGTGGAGGTTGTCCTTGCCCCTCCTCTTGCCATTAATATATTTGCAGAAGGATTATTTGTTGTCCTTCACAGCAGAGGCCACTCTAAGCTCTAAATGGGATTTTGCCTCCCTAATTTTTTTCCTGCATGACCTAGCAACATCCTTAAACATTCCATGGATAACCTCTCCTTCCTTCCAGAGATGATACACCCTCTTTTTCCCCCTTAATTCACCCAGCAGTTCATTGCCCATCCAGGCTGGCCGTCTGCCCCAGCAGCTCATCTTCCAGCACATTGGCACAGTCTCTTCCTGCACCTTCAAGAATACTTTCTTGAAGTAGGCCCAGCTCTCCTGGACCCCTTTGTTTTTAAGGTCTGTTTCCCAAGGAACCTTCTGAGTCAGTTCCTTGAGTAACCTGAAGTCTGCCCTCCAGAAGTCCAGAGTGGAGGTTTTGTTGCTGCCCCTCTTAGCTTGACAGAGTATTGAGAACTCAATTATCTCATGGTCACTGGACCCCAGACAGCCTTTAACCACCACATCAGCCACCAGCCCTTCTCTGTTTGTAAAAAGGAGTTCAAGCAAAGCCTTACCCCTGGTAGGCTCACACAGCAGCTGGGATAAGAAGCTGTCCTCCATACGCTCTAAGAACCTTGTAGACTGCTTCCTCTCTGCTGTGTTAAGTTCCCAGCAGATATCAGGCAGGTTAAAATCACCCATAAGAACAAGGTCTGGTGATCTTGAGACAGCCTCTAGATGCCTATAGAATAATTGATCAACCTCAACCAGGATGTCAGCCTTGTTGGCTTTCCTGAGTTTAAAAGACAAATGACCTCTAGGAATCCCTTGCAATGAACCCCAGATGTACTTGGTGCTTCTCCCAGTTTTTATTTGAGATCTGGTATTGTAATTTTTAACTATGTTGTGTGCCTAAGAAAATCATCTGCTTCCTCAGTATCAGCAATCTCACCTTTTCTTGGCATTGTGGCTGCCAGTAAACTGTAGGACATGTGAATTGCTGGAGCTGGGCTTGCACAATTGAAGAGGCAGAGAGAAATTGTATTGCTTGGTGCCTCTGAGCATCCTGCCAGACTCTTGTATCACTGTCCATATCCTAGTCATGTGCCATATCTTGGGAAGTGGCTGAACTGTGTGATCTTGTTTGCCATGCTCCTGTCTCTACAAGCTCTACAAGCTGTTTTGATAGTGGTGAAGGCAAGCAACAGATTCTAATGGTGGTTGTAGTAGCACCTTGGTACATTCTGGGATCTGTTAACAATGCAAGAAATGCCAGAGGCTTTCAAGAAGTGTTAGGCTACTCTGTAGAAAGTGTCCCCACAGTTTCATTTCTGAATGAAAATACTATATATTTTATACACAGTTGGTTTCATTGCCTTTGCAGCCTACCTTTAGAAGATATTATCTTTAAAAATTAGCTATTCAGAGATGCTGAAAAACCTCCAGAAAATATTGCTCAAGATAATGTAACCTACAGAAAGATTACAGTATTGCAGGTTAGAAAGCATTAAGCAATTTATCATTAAAATTATTCTATTTCTTAATTTAAAACCACTGGACAATTTAATTCAATTACTGCAATGTATTTTCAGTAGTCAAATGGAAGTGCTTCCCAGAAATGCTTAGACAGTCAGCTGATAGAAACACATTAGACAGTGATGAGAATAATTAGATTCAAACAATGTTCAAGAATAACCAAGCTTGTAAAGCCCTGTATATATAGAGGATATATATAATAGACATTTAAAATACACACAGGGCCTAACCCACATCTTTTAAAATGTCACAGGAAGTACTAGCCTATTGGGATCAAAAGTATTTACTTAAGATGGCTGGAAAACACACACCTTTGCTATAAACTAAGCTGTTTTCTCTGGGACAAAGATATTCTCTTGCCAAATGTGGTAGCCTCAATGTAGGCCAAGCACAATAAAGGGGGGAAAAAAGGGAGATGCTGGGGAGCTGGGTGTTGAAAGGCTTTTTGTGTGAAAGTGGTGTTTCTCTTTTATACTGGGTTGTAGCAGAAGTGTCTGGATTATATTTATTTTTATTTTTTTTTTGGAACTCAGCTGGAGGCAGCAACTGGCAAACTTGGCTAATCTCAGGCACTGAGCATAAGGCTGGCACAATTAGCTCTCATCTGGATTTGTCCTGTAGCCAAGCTGCATCTCACATACATACCCAATACTCCCTTTTACACTCAATCTGACATGCAAGACACCAGTAATTAGATGACTATGGCAGTGTGCTGAGCAGGCACATTAGATGTGACAGGCCACAGAGCGTGGGAGAAGCTACAGTGGTATTTAATGAGGAGGATGGCCACAGTAGAAGTGTTCTCAAAAGGGGCCCAAGTGATTGATACATTGCTTGGTTGACCTCAAAAGCTGCATTCCCTCCCCCGTGAGCCGACAAGATGTAGCAGATACATTGCTCATTAAGTGACAGGCTGCAGTGTTATTTCATGATTGGAAAAGAAGAAACTGGGGAGCTCTGGGCAGAGCATGAAAAATTTCAGCAGCACTGATCAAAGTCTGGAGTGGTCATAAACCAATGGAAAGGGGAAACTGCAGCAGGAAATGGAGGGGATTAATAAAAAGAGATGCAAACATTTTGCAGTAACTGTGGAACTTGTTAGCTCAGGGGTTCAAGAAAAAGAAAGCTGCATCCTAAAGGAAGCTTCTCTTTCTCTAAAGAGATCTGTCATTTTCCTTGCAGAAGGTTATAGTACCTTCCAAACAGATGAACTCTATTGTAAATGGTATGAGAAAGAATAACAAAACAGCTGTGGACAATATGAAATGATGTTGGGGTAAAATGTTTTAGTTACCCAATTTAGGCATGCAAGAATTGGTCCAGACATCACTGCTGGCCATGCCAATAGGTCCAGTCAGACTGTGGCTGAAGGGGATAGCCAGGTGGCATCCACAGCCAAGACATTGGGCAGTTTTCAGGTCAAACACTGGAGCTTTCCAGCCCAGATAAAAGAGAACAACACCTCCCTGATTTTGGGGAGGGATTTACTGCTTGTAATATTTTTCTTCACTTCTACATGATTCCATATGAAAGAAGAGACCTGGGCAGTGCCCTGCTCAAGAGGACAGTATGGTACTTCTTGCGCTTCAGAGACAGAAGTTTAACCTACTACAGCCCCTCCTCAGCTCATTCTAGATTTAACAGGCCATGAGTTGTGGGATCAAGGGGGTACTGGTGGCATTTCACCTGCTCAGAAGATAGCACAGGGGCCACAGAAGGCCTGAGGCATGGTTGTACCCAGAGGTCATGTTGCTGTATGTGGCAGGTAACTGTGAGGTCCACAGTGCCCGAGGCATATATCCAGGTCACCCCTGTAAACCACTAACCTGTACAGCTGAACATGGGGAAGCTGGTGGATTTTTATATACATAAGACAAGGGAGCTGAGCTAAAGTTAGCTATTAAGAAGGAAAAGCTTCAGTGATGAAAACCTTACCTGACTGTTTACACTGAATTCTTGCGTTTGGGTTTTTGGGTGGTTTCTTTGCGTTTACCCTAGTCTCTCCTTCTCATGTAATGTAGCTATGTGCTTTCTTTCCTAAAGCATTTCCTTCATATTTTAATAGCTTCCAGTCATTGTCAGCTGTGAGCATCGTGAAAGATTATGAAGAATACATGGCACCCCATCCATCTAACCACTAGATGGTGAGACTATACAGTAAGAATACAGCACCCAGAGTCACTTCAAGTAAGAGATATTTACATCGCAGCATCCTAAAAAACAGGGTGGAAAGATGGAAAAGAATGTCAATTATTATACTCTGTGCCTCTAAATAGTGGATACTCCAATTGCCCTTTATCTAACCCACTCCAAAGAATTAATATGGAAATAGGATGCAGCTGATGAGCGTAACCATCTTTCCACATTTTACACTCAAATAACCACGTTTTCTTCACTACTTTAGAGCTGCAGAGTAAAGAGAAGGCTGTTTATGAGCAGCAGTGTTTGTTGCCAACCTATTTAAGTGTCAGTTATAAGTGCTTGTTTTGACATGATCAAATATTCAACAGTATTACCCAAACCAGAGACAAATGAAATATTCATACTCATCTGAGGGAAGTCTGCCAATCCTTGAACATTTTGTCTACTATAGCTTCTTGAAATGAACAGATAGGAGCTAGACATTTTAATGCAAAAGCTGCAGTAGAGGAAAAAGGATGGGAAAAAATTATTCTTTTTTTTTAGTTCATGAACTAGCCAAGTAAGACAGTAATGTTTCTAACAAAACAAAACAAAAATGCCCTCCATTTACTGTTATGAGCAACCATCCACCAAACAGAGCAGTGTCTCAAACTAAGAAAACTCAAATGTCAGTTATGATGAACTTTCTCCTCTTTCATCTCTACAGATTCTGTCCTCAAGTGAAATCCAGGGGGGAAAGGCCCCAAAAACCCACTCCAAAGCATGAAAGGCTCTAAAAAGCTGTAATAAAGTGGAAGCTCCAAGTAATCTACTTGCACCGTGAACACCTTATAACTGATATTTTATGGACTAATACTGAGATGAAATACTTTTTTTTTTGGTCCAGTCTGTGGCTGAGTTGGTGGCACATAAGACCCTTAATGGGAAGGTCATGAGTTCAAGCCTGCAGTGGGCACTAGTGGCCTCCCTACTCTAGTCATGGGGTCTGTGGTGACAGGTTGGACTTGATGATCTTTGAGGTCCCTTCCAACCTTAGTGATACTGAACTGAAAAGATAGACAGCCATGGGAAAAGAGGGCTTACTTGCTTAGAAATAAATTTCTTCATAGGTATTTTGGATGGTGAAGTTCAAAATAAGAGTGAACACTAAAGAAATGTATAGTCTCTGTGGAAACAGAGACTAAACAGAAATATCTGCTTTGGGCCACCTTAGAATCCAGTGGGCCCTGACGCTACAGAGGATTTACGCTTGATCACTGGCTACAATGAGATTTAGGTATGCACATGAGCACTTCACTCAGTTAGGGACAATTAATGAGTTAGTAGCAACAGATGTAGAAGAAGGAAGCCATAAAAATCACACAAGGGGCTTTACAGTTAATTATTTCAATGTCACTACTAAGTTAAGGAACTGAAGTCAATAGAAAGGGTATTTTATCAGCCAAAGTCCAGCATTTGGGGAATTCTTGTTATTGAAATGGGAATAGTCATCTTAATACCTCAAGGTGAAGTGAAACTATGCTTTAAATACAGAACTTACAGTTTTGTACACTGCCCTTGAAGCATAACTGCCATTGCTGCCAATATTAGTAAAGTTCTGCTGTGGAAATGAGGAACGCTATAATCCTCTTAATTACAGGAATTATTTCAGTGCACTAGCTAAAGGGCTTTTAGCAGCAATTTGACTTACACAGAGAATATGTTCCCATGCACTAAAGCAGCAGCTTATGGTGTCACTTCCATCATATACAACTCATTTTTTTATCCTTGTGGTTTTTTCTTAACTGTAGATTTTCTAGAATCAGTGTGCTTGAAAAAAATTAAATGTGAATTACACACAGCTGTCCTTTGGTTTGCACTAAGAGTTTGGTTTTAGAAAAAGAAGTACATTACTCATACCTTCCCCAAATGGGGGCTCTCTTTTTCTCCATAGATATAGACATACCCAGCAAGGACAATGGCTACAAAACCATGAGTGTGAGCTTCCCATGCACTGAGCTAGCAGGACATAAACCGATTCCAGTGCAAGAGCCAAGCAAGCATGGCACTCAACCTTGAGTAACAAGCTCAGCTTGTCCCTAACTCAGCCTGTGCCCTGGGCTCAGCACTGGGCTAACATAGACATGGGAAGTCCATAGCTGCTCTGCATCTTACCAACCTGGAGTATAGCCAAAGTGTGCCCATCCCTACAACAGCCAAGGCTGTGAATGCCCTCAGCAGAAGGCTGCTGCTTTTGGTATGGGAATAAAGGAACAAGAGAAGCAGTTTGTCACCAGCGCACTGTAAGAAGCCCACACCCAACAACTGGCTTCTGCAAAGTGAATGACTCACTGAATGGACCAAAGGTATGGCAGCAACAAGTACAGCAATTTGGAAATGTTAAAACTTATGCCTAATAAAGAAAAAAAAAATGCTTCTCAAGTGAAATAGAATCACTGTAACACTGAAGAGTCACCAGCCCTGGCAGCTCATTGAAACAGATATATTGATTACAAAGATAAGCTCTTCTCAAAAATGTGATTTGTATGTATGTCCTTCAGTACTTGTGGGACTACACAGAGCTGCTGTCACTGATATTGGCAGTGACACTTCTGTGGCACTTACCTGCCTGAAACAAATAAAAGATGTGTAGAAAATGGGATATGTGGAAAACGGGAACTTAAAGGGCAGTGAAGTATATTTGCTATCTTGAAGGTAGTTAGTTGGAAAAACAAAAAAAACAAACAGGGGTGCAAGAAGCATCAAATGTTATGTCCAAAGTTAGTTAATTCATTTTCTATCCAGAAGATGGTCAAAAGAAACTATCTGCTATAAAATATTATGGTTGTTGAAGTTTCCTGTGTCTAGCATGACTTGCGCTTTTACAAATTCCCTCAATAGTTTGGGAGATTTTAACAGATAGAAAATCATTCCCTTGAAGCCATCAGGTCTAATTTTCCCAAACTGACAGCAATCACAAACTCTATTACTTGCTTGCATCTGATTGCTTGTCTAAGTCCAGTTCTTGTGAGCATACAGTAACTTGCTTTGACTCACACCAACTGACATTCCTATCAATTGGCTCAGGAAGAATATGTCAGCATGAATTAGCCTTAAAACAGCTTATACCTTATGGATGATAAAGAAACTTTAAGGCTTTAGAAACAAGATTCACTACTCTGCTTCCAGAATGTCCTACAAAGGGGATGAATTCCCCTTGATCAAGAAAGACACCTATTTCAGCCTGAAAAAACACTGAGCCAAAGCTGGCTCTGGTCTAGGGGTTGTGAAAAGCACAATGGCCCCTGTGTAGGGACTAGCACAAAGAGTTGAGAGCACTGGAAGGACTGAATGTTGATGGACCTTCTCTGATAACAAATATCAGGTTTATTTCACTGTTCCTTCAATACAAAGTAGCTGAAAATCAATCCCAGGCCATAGCTAATGTTGCAGTTACCTGGATGTAGGTCTATCTGTATCTTTTTCAGGGAAGAAGATTTTGGTACATATCCTGATGGCCAAAAGACAGGATCTTTGCTGACCTGGTGCTGAGCATCCAGACTACCACTTTCAGGCATCTGGCAACAAGAACTGAAAGGCCTGGGTAGGTCCACTCTCCTCCTCTTGAATGCAGAAGAATTACAGAAAACCAATTTGACCTAATCTTTTGATGACTAAGGTTATGCCAAGAAATTGCACCTGTAACAGATTTACATTTTCAATAACCAGTTTTTGTGTTTGGAGAGGGTTTTTTTGTTTGTTTGTTTTTAATAACTTTTTCAATGGGTTTGACTGACCCAGCAGTCCAGACATTAATTCCTTCTTGGTTTCTGCATGCTTTCTTCCAGAGACAGCACCATGCAGAACATATATTTGCAAAATTGCTAATGTGATTGAACTTCTCAAAAACAGATGAACAGACAGGTGTAAAATTTCTTTCCAGGTTTCAAAGTTACTACTTGATGTTAAGCAATGAAATGCTCCCCTCTACATAGGAAATGGAGTGCACACTGATCTGCATCTGTAATGGTTTGAATCAGAACAAACCGGGTCAAACCAAACCAGTGGATTAACCTGGTTCGTTCTATTTTCTGAACACAGGATAGACGGAAAAGTAACACAAAAAAACTTGGCATTGAGACACACATACACAAAAAAGTGAAATAAGAATAGAATTTGCTGAGCAAAATCTGGAAAAAACCATAGTACAAAATGCATAATTACCTTAGCCTATTTGCAGAAAAAGCACAGCACAAAGCAGCAACAAGCAGAAGCAAGCAAACCAAAAGCCCAAGCCAGAAAACTACTCCCCCGTCCCTTCTTGTCCCACCGTCATCTCAGGGGGAAAAGACAACATCCATGAACCCTGAAGCAGCAACCTGAACAAGTAGCCTCCCATGTTACAATCTGAACTTCCAGCCCCATAGTACTTTGGTCCAGTTAGCACTTTCATTTTTTGAAGCTGACATGACTGCAGCAGGTTCAACTCAATCCACAACAGCTTCTAAAAGAAAAGCGTTTTCAATCATAAGAGACCAAAAATAGTGCTTCAAAAGACTGGAATATTGATATAGCAAAGGCAGGAAACAGCATCCTGTGTCTTGTAATTGGCAAGGACAGTAAATAATAGCAGTCAGTGTTTGGTGAGACTGAAAAACTTACTCAGCTGGAATGAGAACACATTAAAATCTCCTCACCCTTCAGTAGTGTTTGCAACTTGGTTTAGGACCACTTCCTTCTCACTGAAAAAGGCAGTGTATGCATGAATGTGTATCTATCTCTCTCTAGAGAGAGAAAGATATAGACATATGTAAAAAATATATACATGCAACAGACCACTGTATATGCTATATATACATTTATATATAGTCTATATGGTATAAACACACACACTATACACTATGTAATACACACACATATGTCCATGACAGTGTAGAAAGTCTTACAGAGGAATCATCCAAGGTTGGAGAAGAAAGCTACGATGCAAGTACAATTCACTACCCTTTGCACCTCTTGAATTAGATTAAAAACAACCTTTTCTACATAGCATCTTAGCATAATTATCCCCTCAAAGTCCTCTTTGTCAGAAGAGGCCTTTGTTCCACACTTTACTGAGGGATCCCCTCCTACCCTCTTGAAAATTCCTACTGACATATAGGATGAAGAAAGGCATCATTAAGGACATGAAGGTATACCTTTGACATGTAGCTATTTATACTTGAGCAAGCCTAGTACATGTGCTTAGATCTGCCTGTCAGACCCTGCAGATTCTATACAGAGTATAAATAAAAAGTCATTTCAAAATTTGTGTCTCAGTGGCATCTTTAAAACCATAGCAATTATCATGACACTGGCCTGGAAGTGTTCTAGCATTATTCTCTGTACTCGTGATAGACTCTTTCCCTCAAATTCATACATTCGTTGATCTATAGAATGGGTTGGTTTGGGTTGGCTTGGACTTTAAAGATCATCTAGTTCCAACACCAGGTTACTCAAGGCCTCATCCAAACTGGCCTTGAACAGCTCCAGGGAGAGGGCATCCACAACCTGCCTGGGCAACCTGTTCCAGTATCTCATCACCCTCACTGTAAAGAGGTCTAATCTCTAGTCTAAATCTGCCCTCCTTAAGCTTCAATCCATTCCTTCTCATCCTTTCACTACAAGCACTTGTAAGAAGTCCCTTCCCTGCTTTCTTGTAGCCCTCGTTCAGTTACCAGAAGTCTGTGATAAAGTCTCCTCAAAGACTTCTTTTCTCTAGGCTGAACAGCCCCAACTCCTGCAGACTGTCCTCACAGGGGAGGTCCTCCAACCCTCTGATCAACTTCATGGCCCTCACCTGTTATGGCACAGGTGTACATAGCCAAACCAAACCAGAGTAAAACCAAACACAAGCCTGCAAAGTCTGGAAATCTCAACACTCTCCTGAATTTTAATCTCACTCTGCAGCACATCATGTTTTTTCAACACAGAATGACAAGTAGGACAGAGAGATTAATGAAAACTGCTAAGTTACATGAATTGAATTTAAACAGTAAGACTGCAGCTCAGGTGTACACCTTTTATTTTCCTCAGGAGATTTTGTATCCAGGATTCTGTTGCACCTAAAGAATTAGATTTCTTTAGTTCTCAGTCTCATATGCCAGAGAAGGTAAGCAGAGGGAAATTGGCTTAGTGAGTTATACCCAGCCTGGGTGTTTATAAACATTTATCTTAGCTCACAGAAAATGAAGATAAATTCCTTTTGTGTAGCTTGTGTATTGCAGAAAGTCCTCTATAAATTATGTATCATTTTAAGACATCCAGTTAGGAAACTTAAACTGTCATAAGCTTTCATATTTGTTTTAGATTACTAAAAAGGCAAGATAAGCAGAACCAAACTGTTACAATCCTATGAGTTCAACACAATGCCCCATAGGGCAGTCTTTGCATCAATTTGTGCTTGTGGTTAAACACAAAATAGTTCAAGACTAAATAAAACTGAAATACATACTAAGTACTCTGTAATCCTCTTCCTAAACCCCTTGTCCTTGTGTGAGGAGGGCAGAGTGTTTCCACAACATGATGTGCGTTTGAATACAGAATAGAATAGAATAGAATAGAATTAACCAGGTTGGAAGAGACCTTCGAGATCATCGTGTCCAACCTATCATCCAACACCACCCAATCAACTAAACCATACAACCAAGCATCCTGTCAAGCCTCACCCTGAACACCCCCAGCGTCGGCGACCCCACCACCTCCTCAGGCAGCCCATTCCAGTGGGCAATCACTCTCTCTGTGTAAAACTTCCTCCTAACCTCCAGCCTAAACCTCCCCTGACGCAGCCTGAGACTGTGTCCTCTTGTTCTGGTACTGGTTGCCTGGGAGAAGAGACCAACCTCTGCCTGTCTACAACCCCCCTTCAGGTAGTTGTAGAGAGCAATAAGGTCACCCCTGAGTCTCCTCTTCTCCAGACTAAGCAACCCCAGCTCCCTCAATCTCTCCTCACAGGGCTGTGCTCCAAGCCCCTCACCAACCTTGTTGCCCTTTGCTGGACACGCTCCAGCAAGTCAACATCGTTCCTAAACTGAGGGGCCCAGAACTGGACACAGGACTCGAGGTGCGGCCTAACCAGTGCAGTGTACAGGGGCAGAATGACCTCCCTGCTCCTGCTGGCCACACACTTCCTGATGCAGGCCAGGATGCCACTGGTACCATGGCCTACCAGGCATACTCAAGCTGCAAGGACATGGGCATTGTGTCTAAGCAAAACTCTGTACTTGACTAGTTCTGATGCTCACTGACAGTTTTAGACATTATTCCTAGTCCATCATCAAAATCATAGACTCATAGAATGGTTTGGATTGGAAGGGACTTCCAAAGGTCATCTAGTTCAACCCCCTCTGCAGTCATCAGGGACATCCTCAGTGAGATCAGGCTGCCCAGAGCCCTGTCAAGCCTCACCTTAAATATCTCCAGGGACCTCAACCGTCTCCCTGGGAAGCCTGTTCCAGTGTTCCACCACCCTCATGGTGAAGAACTTGTGTTAAATAGATAATGAAATTCTGAAAGCATTAGACAGAACTTCATGAAATGGACACTTTACAAGGATGCCTTTAAGACAGTATTTCCCTAGTGCTAAGAGTATGAAGAACCTGAGTTACATCACAACTATGGTTTCCCTTCTATCCAGTTACCTATCAAAATGAAAATTAGTACAGGTAATTTTGGCCACCTTTTGACCCATTTGTATTGGCAAACATTAGCTACGAAGGAACCAAAGCCTCTTTTAGAGTAGTGAGTGAAAGAACAAAATTTTCAATGGAAAAAAATCCCTCTACTTCCTGCTTGGTGTGCCCCAGACATGACTTAATAGGGTACCCATAGAAAGAAGATAGTTGAAAATGTCCAGGTAATGGATCTTCAGAAAATAAAACTCCTTGGCTGACTTTTCTGCAGTAAATGATCAGGCTGCTGGATAGAAAATACTATCTTCTCCAGGAAATCTTCATTTTCCATAGCTAGTAAGACTGTGTTTTCTTGTCATGAGTAGATTTCTTCAACTTCCTTTTACAAAATAATGTGAACAGCTTGAGATTTTTTTTAAATGTGAAAAAAAAAACCCAACAACCAAAACCAAAAGCAGAACAAGAAGACATAGAAAACTGGTGGGATCATGTGATAATCAAAGTATAAAAGATATATTCAGGATTGAGAAGGCTCTAGGACAGAAATGTCATGAATTTTTTGCCCCAGTTTTCAGTGCTGAAGATATTGGGAAGATCCTCTGAATTCTCTGTAACAGAAATATTAGAAGATCTAGACAAATTTGTGGTAATAATGCACGAAGTAGTACATCAAATAAATATGTTAGTGGATGTTGAGGAACTGGAGGGGAGAGGGGACAGGTTTGCACGTTTCTTACATAATATCTGCCATAGTAATTGTCAGGAGCAGAATACTAGAGTGCTGGAACACTGATGGGACAAGCCCCTGGTCGAAGGGCATGATCAGGGGAACTGCATGCAGAAATCAGCATAGAAATCAATGGTCTCATTGCAGTCTTTGCCCTACTATATTTGTATGAAGAAAAAATCCTATAGATTATGAGCTCTTCAGCTATTGGTGTTTAAGATTCTTCTGGATTTTTGAGATGAATTCCCTTCATTGATCTATTTGTATTCCAAAACAACAGATGTTACATATGTCACTTTTATGTTCAAGAGGCACTCTTGACTTCAAAATTTACTTCACCGTCTATGTACATTTACTCATTCCTAGAATGACATTTCTTTGTGTGTATACTGTTGACACCAAGGAAATAAATTAATCCTCCTCCCAAGGCAATAGTCACAATTATTTTATCTTGTGGACACATAATGAAGAAGACAGACAAAAATAGATTGCTGAAAAACCTTTTTCCTTCTCAAAGATATTTTTGTATAAGTTGAACATGAGGTTAGGTAGCTACTAAGCCTATGAATGCCAGGTAATTGTTAAAATTGCCCACAGCACAGAGCACTCATCCAAGGGGATACCTACAGAATATTTGCACCTAGCTTTGCATCAGGCTGCTGCTGTTTTTCATTGGAAAAACAGTTCAACGAGCTTGCTGTAAGGTAGGTCAGTGATTTCTATAGAGACACTAGCATCATTTAGGGAAGAAGTGGCAGTTTTATAGCACTAATAGCCCAGCTAGAGACCTACTGGCATTTCTGGGAGTGAGCCAAGCATTTTAAAAGTGATAAGCTGTGTAAACTTCACCACATTTAGATAAATCTTATAATTTCTCTGCAGAAAGGGCATGACACAGATAGTGTTGAAGCACAGTTGTAAAGTATACTGACACTGAATTATGGCATTGATAAGGAAGAGAAATACATTACAACTTAAATGTAAAATGTGAAACTTTACAAAAATTGCTTAGATGGCAAACTCTGTTCCATTTCTACCTACAAACTGTAATTATAAAGTAAAATGTAGGAGATGACTGATTTCTGATAAATATACTCACTTGGAAAGAAAACAATGAAAAACACCAGTAGCCTATCATGATATATTGGCTTCAATGCTACTCATTCTTTTGACTCTTGACAACTCCAGGTGCTCTGAGCTTGTAAATTAGCATTATTATGGCACAGGAATAATTTCAGTAAGAAAAAGACTAGAATAACCTCTTAGGAGATGACTGGAATATAAGACAGCTATTATTAATACTTTAGCTCTAAATAATACTATTTTTTCCTCAAATTTGTTTCTAGTCTGTGGAGAGGGAGGAGTATAGCAAGTGCATTGCTCTATTGTTTTGTAGCACTTTTCTAGAGGTAACAGATTTGTGCATGGCAGAGCAACAAGAAGTATAACATAGTACAGATGACAACTGAAAACAATCAATAGAGATCCTGAATTTTGTATCCAAGCAGGAAAATTGCTACCACACTGTAATGGTTTATTTGAGCTATTTGCCACACAATGTCATAGAACACAAGGGGACAGACATAAAGGTGCAGTAGCAGACTTTTATGAACCAAACCTAGATGATGGCTATCCTTTAGCATACTTAGTATTTCTGTGTGGTGGTCTAAATCTTATAAGAGTCAAGCGTGAGTTTAGCAGATAACAAACTGGTCTTCTGCCAGTGAAAATACTAACTGTATCTAAGAAGGTATCAGTTTATATAGCTGCAGGTTCTGTTCAGGAGCAATATAAGAGTAATTTAATATAGAGGTTCAAGATAGAGTGTCATTAGAATTAATCTGTTAACAAATATGGTCAGATAGCTACACCTTAATGTGTGTATTAATTTATATGAAAACAGTTGTTATCAGCAAGCTTTCTGTTTACTGACACTAAGGGGATTGGGAAAGAGAGGGATGGAAAGGATAGGAAAGGATGGAAGAGGAGGGGGAAATAGAGAGGGGTGGGGGGACAGGAAGGGGCAGGGTCAAAGACAAAGGGGAAGGAGAAAGGGAAAGAAAGAACTTGGCAAGTCATCTCTCTCTTGTTTATGGAGCTATATGTGAGAATTCAGAGCTAACTCACTGCACCTGAAATATTACCTGTGCGCACAAGGAGTTCAATGGGACTGTCTACAAGACACTGAGCTTTCTAGCCTGGAAATGTTGGCTTCTGGTATTTCAGATTGAATCAATTGAATGTGTCTCCCTAGGCTTCTCTTTCAAAAACCAAAAGTTTCTTTTTGGTTCCAACTAGTTATTCTCGGTGATTAAGCGACTGGCCAGCTCAGTGATCAGTTTTTCAACAACAGCTATGCCTGTTAGCTTTTCCTTTATAAAGGACATACTGAAAACTAAGTAATATAGCAGCACAAGCCTACCAGTTTTGCGTGTTGATTTTTTTATTTAAGAGGTCTGAAAAATTAATTGTAGGTTTTACTTTAAAGTAAATGGTAAACCACATTTCTGCCATTTTCCATTAATTGTCTAAATTCATTTTAGAACTAATTTTCTCTGCTGAGATGAAAGCATCAGTGCATGACAACCTTCACAGAAAAACCTTTCAAATATTTTAATAAACAATCTTAGCCACAAAGAACCAATTATGAAATAAATAAGTAAATGAGTAAATAAATACTGTTTTCCATTATTCTTAATCAGGAATTACATTTCTATTTAACAGTGTTGTAGTTTTCCATTTGGCCATGGAAAATGCCAAGACTAAAGGATTTCATACAGTACTTGGTATCCAATGCCATGAAAATTAAATGAGGAGAAAAAAAATCAAAATAAAGGTTGTCCTTTTTATCAACTGGAGTGATTAACCTCTGAACCAGTCTTTCCAGGAAAGTAGTACAAACTTTCTTCATCTCCTTATGTCAAAGGTGAATGTATTTCTGGATGCCAGACTTTGTGCTTTGTGAAACACGTATTATTTTAATGCAGCATCTAGATAATCTCAAAATCCTTTCTGGAGTTCAGGTTTTTTAACTCTGTAAATACACTTGCTAAAGTAATGTGAAAAATAAGCAAACAAAAACAGTAACAGAAACAACATAGAAAAATCACTTGAGCTTTGTTTTCCTTTTACAGGTTGCTTTTCAGAAGCTGAGGGCACCTGAAGTATAAAAACACTATTATATTCAGATTCACAAAATACAGCTAATTATAAATACTGGTTAACTGATCATATTTAATCTGGAAAGTAAGTGAGACTAGTGAGTCTTATCAACAAAAATCTTCAAGTTCTTTATTTACTTGTATGGAAGAGTTTGACACAAACTGTTAAGGAGGATTATCAGCGCCCTGCAGCTCACAAACCCCTCTTGTTTTTCATAGCAACTACTTTAGTTTATTAAGCAACCTTTTCTTCTTATATTTCCTACTAACTCCACTCCATGTGTACTGCTGTGTCACAAGGATCAGAACACAAGAACAGAGTAAAAATGTGGAACTACTTTGAAATGTAGCCCCACAACTGAAAGGTGATGATATTTGAACGCCGGTTTTCTAAGAATATTTATCTCACTGTTTAATCTCTCCCTGAAAACTACTTCTGTAGCTTTGACTGCATTTTTGTGTCTTTTCTGTTTATCCTATATCCTTTTCAAAGAGATGACCAAGTTACACAGTGATATAACAGCACTGGAGAAGTTTCTCAACCCCAACAGCATGAGATTTAACACATCGAAGCGCTGGGTTCTACACATTGGCCACAACAACCCCATGCAGTGCTACAGGATGGGGTCAGAGTGGCTGGAGAGCGGCCAGGCAGAAAGGGCCTTGGGGGTACTGGCTGAACATCTTACTTATTTGATTTTCCTGAACAAAGAATTGAATTTTTCATTAAATCACTCAATATGACTCCACAATCTCTTTCAAGAGTGATGAGAGCCCTACATCATATACGTATGTAAATGCATGATATATGCTACTGTTACTTTTCACAGATAAGTGCACCTCAGGCACTGTTACCACCTACCATTATCACCCTCTTAGACCTTGCAAACTCTGTTGTTCTCATCCAGCATTAACAGAGTCATTGCTGTTCACACCACTGCCAAAGCTACTCACTCTTCTTCCTAGATTTCCTGCTTCAGACATTTGTTTTTCATAGAATCATAGAATCAATAAGGTTAGAGAAGACCTCAAAGATCATTAAGTCCAACTTGTCACCCAAGACCACATGACTACTAAACCATGGCACCAAGTGCCACATCCAATCCCCTCTTGAACACTTCCAGGGACGGTGACTCCACCACCTCCCTGGGCAGCACATTCCAATGGCTAACAACTCCCTCTGTGAAGAACTTTCTCCCCACCTCAAGCCTAAACTTCCCCTGTTGCAATTTGAGACTGTGTCCACTTGTTCTGGTGCTGGTTGCCTGCAGAAGAGACCAACCCCCACCTGGATACAACCTCCCTTCAGGTAGCTGTAGAGAGCAATAAGGTCTCCCCTGAGCCTCCTCTTCAGCAAAGCCTTTGACACCGTTCCCCATAGCAAACTCCTGGCCAAGCTGTCAGCCCATGGCTTGGATGGGAGCACACTGCGATGGGTTAGGAACTGGCTGGAGGGCCGAGCCCAGAGAGTGGTGGTGAATGGTGCCACATCCAGCTGGCAGCCAGTCACCAGTGGTGTGCCCCAGGGATCAGTACTGGGCCCCATGCTCTTTAACATCTTTATTGATGATCTGGACAAGGGCATCGAGTCCATCATCAGTAAATTTGCTGACGACACCAAGCTGGGGGCAGGACTTGATCTGCTGGAGGGTAGAGAGGCTCTGCAGAGGGACCTTGAGAGGCTGGACAGATGGGCAGAGTCCAACGGCATGAGATTGAACACATCCAAGTGCCGGGTTCTGCACATTGGCCACAGCAACCCCATGCAGAGCTACAGGCTGGGGTCAGAGTGGCTGGAGAGCAGCCAGGCTGAGAGGGACCTGGGGGTGCTGGTTGATGGTAGGCTGAACATGAGCCTGCAGTGTGCCCAGGCAGCCAGGAGGGCCAATGGCATCCTGGCCTGCATCAGGAACAGTGTGGCCAGCAGGAGCAGGGAGGTCATTCTGCCCCTGTACACTGCACTGGTTAGGCCACACCTCGAGTCCTGTGTCCAGTTCTGGGCCCCTCAGTTTAGGAAGGAGGTTGACTTGCTGGAACGAGTCCAGAGAAGAGCAACAAAGTTGGTGAGGGGTTTGGAACATAAGCCCTACGAGGAGAGGCTGAGGGAGCTGGGGTTGCTTAGCCTGGAGAAGAGGAGACTCAGGGGTGACCTTATTGCTCTCTACAACTACCTGAAGGGAGGTTGTGGACAGATGGATATTGGTCTCTTCTCCCAGGCAAGCAGTACCAGAACAAGAGGACACAGCCTCAGGCTGCACCAGGGGAGATTCAGGCTGGATGTTAGAAAAAAGTTCTATACAGAAAGAGTGATTGCCCATTGGAATGGGCTGCCTGGGGAGGTGGTGGAGCCGCCATCACTGGAGGTTTTCAGAAGACTTGACGGGGTGCTTGGTGCCGTGGGTTAGTTGCTTGGGCGGTGTTGGATTGGTTGATGGGTTGGACGCAATGATCTTGAAGGTCTCTTCCAACCTGGTTTATTCTATGTATTCTATGTATGTATTCTCCAGGCTAAACAACCCCAGCTCCCTCAGCCTCTCTTTGTAGGGCTTGTGCTCAAGGCCTCTCACCAGCTTTATTGCCCTTCTCTGGACACGTTCAAGAGTCTCAATGTCCTTCATAAATTGAGGGGCCCAGAACTGGACACAGGACTCAAGGTGTGGCCTAACCAGTGCTGAGTACAGGGGCACAATGGCTTCCCTGCTCCTGCTGGCCACACTATTCCTGATCCTGGTTAGGATGCCATTGTCCTTCTTGGCCATGTGGGCACACTGCTGGCTCATGTTCAGTCTACTATTAACCAGTACCCCCAGGTCCCTTTCTTCCTGGCTGCTCTCCAGCCACTCTGACCCCAGCCTGTAGCACTGCATGGGGTTGTTGTGGCCAATGTGTAGATCCCAGCACTTGGATGTGTTAAATCTCATGCTGTTGGACTCTGCCCATCTGTCCAGCCTCTCAAGGTCCCTCTGCAGAGCTCTTTCTACCCTCTAACAGACCAACACCTGCCCCCAGCTTGGTGTCATCTGCAAATTTACTGATGACTGACTCAATCCCCTCATCCAGATCATCAATAAACATATTGAATAGGATGGGGCCCAGAACTGATCCTTGGGGGACACCACTAGTTTTTGGCCATTGTCTCTTGCATTCCTAATCAACTGCACTCATTTCTGAGCTGATGATCTCCATGGATATTTATTGTAATAGCTGTTTGGACTCACATCTGCTAAAGGGGACTATAACAGAACTATTGGAGATGTCAGAGGCCAGGGATGGAGATTCTGCATCCCTGAACATAGCAAGCAGTCAGATTCTTGTTTCACTCTCTCAATTTGCAAATTAATCTCCTACTCCCAGTTAAAAAGCATGAATTTGTCTTCCAAGGAAGAGGTTGACACTAGTATGGTGTTAATTTATAACCCGATTTTGCTCTACATATGATGGGGGTGGGTGGGTTTGACATTTATATCCAGGGAAAGCAATACAAGTATTTTGTATCATTCCCTAGATTTCTTTCTAATTTAAATTTCAAGGGGTGCAACATGTCTGGGACATTTAGTACCAAGATACAACTATTTTAGTAATGATTCACTAATAAGTCCTTGCCTGTTCAAGCTGGTGTTTTAAAAATACCAATTTTGAAACTTAAGCTCACTTTTTAAAAAACACTTTAATTTTTGAAGTTTGTGACAGAAGAATCCTACAGAGTGAAATAGTGTAGAATAGAATGGAATGGAATGGAATGGAATAGAATAGAATAGAATAGAATAGAATAGAATAGAATAGAATAGAATAGAATAGAATAGGATAGGATAGGATAGGATAGGATAGGATAGGATAGGATAGGATAGGATAGGATAGAATGGAATGGAATAGAATAGAATAGAATAGAATAGAATAGAATAGAATAGAATAGAATAGAATAGGATAGGATAGGATAGGATAGGATAGAATGGAATGGAGTGGAATAGAATAGAATAGAATAGAATAGAATAGAATAGAATAGAATAGAATAGAATAGAATAGAATAGACCAGGTTGGAAGAGACCTTCAAGATCATCACATCCAACCTATCAACTAATACTCAGAGCCAGTATGAAGCCTGTCCACTATGAATTTTATCAAGTCAAAGAGAAAAGGTTCATGCAGCCTTATCAAATTCCACCATTCTTCTGGAAAGACTGAAATTAACTGAGCAATACCTGTATCTCCCTAAGGAAAGGTCAAAATAAAAGGAATACTGAGTTAACAAGATGATTCAGCAGGCTGGAAACGTATTACTTTTAACTTGACATTTAGACTGAATTAACATCCTGAACTTATCCTGAACTTACTGAGCAGGCAAAGGAGCTCAAAGCAAATCCGTTTAGTTTTATATTGAGAAAATCCAAAATGTGTCAGGCTGACATGACTAAGCACCTACTGAGCCTTGACCGTCCTGGAGCATGGAAGCATGAACAGGGCAGAAGAGCCATTTCACTACTGAACACTGAAAAAAACCACCAAAACCAAACATGCAAAAATGAAAAGCTCCCAGGAGTAGAATGCAATTAATGAAAGGCCAAGGCCAGATGGCTAGCCATAGTTACAAATTTTCTTCATAAAGTGCTTAAAGACCGGCACAGAAAGGCCAGTTTGAAATGATGTGAAAGTCAGTTCTTTCAACTTGACATTTAGACTGAATTAATATCCTGAACCTGCTCAGCAAGCAAGAGAGAGAAAAGTATCAGGTAATGCCTTGAAGGCTTTTAGAACACACATACAAGCTGAGCTTGCAAGCCACGCCAACAGAGAAACTAGAAAGCAGTCTCTAGGTGGATTAGTTGAGTGAACTTTCCCAGAGAGAAGTGTTTTAAAGGCCCAGCTCCTACCAAAGCTATCAGAACTAAGCGGTGTGTTACTGGTCTTTAACTAGGAATAGTTCCAACCAGAAACCAGTGGCAATACTGATCCTAATCTCTATGCAAGGCACTAGCTTATATATAGTGTTTTACAGACTTATAATCAAACTTTACACTTATCCAGTGGGATTGCTAATAGGAATAAATATATATATATATATACACTTCAGTCTTTGCTGGTTAGGGAAAGCTTCACTGATCATCAGAACGTTTGCTCAATCCTCTCCTCTCCCTTCCCCTCTCCCTTCCCCTCTCCCTCTCCCTCTCCCTCTCCCTCTCCCTCTCCCTCTCCCTCTCCCTCTCCCTCTCCCTCTCCCTCTCCCTCTCCCTCTCCCTCTCCCTCTCCCTCTCCCTCTCCCTCTCCCTCTCCCTCTCCCTCTCCCTCTCCCTTTCCCTTTCCCTTTTTAATTTGGGATCAGAATATTTCTGAATTTATTTATTTTCTACGTCTGTGCAGGTTGGTTTTAGTCATGCTTTGGTTATATATAATCTGTAATAGCCCAGATATAAGCAGCAAGATCTCCTGCCCCTGTACTCAGCACTGGTTAGGCCACACCTTGAGTACTGAGTCCAGTTCTGGGCCCCTCAATTTAAGAAGGACATTGAGACTCTTGAACATGTCCAGAGAAGGGCAACAAGGCTGGTGAGAGGCCTTGAGCACAAGCCGGATGCTGAGGAGAGGCTGAGCAGGGATTGTTTAGCCTGGAGAAGAGGAGGCTCAGGGGAGACCTTATTGCTCTCTACAACTACCTGAAGGGAGGTTGTAGCCAGGAGGGGGTTGGTCTCTTCTGCCAGGCACCCAGCACCAGAACAAGAGGACACAGTCTCAAGCTGCCGGGATGTTTATGCTTGAGGTGACGAGAAAGTTTTTCACAGAAAGCTATTGGCCATTGGAATGTGCTGCCCAGGGAGGTGGTGGAGTCACCATCCCTAGAGGTGTTCAAGAGGGGATTGGATGTGGCACTTGAAGCCATGGTTTAGTTGTCATGAGGTGTTAGGTATTAGGCAAGGTTGGACTTGATGATCTCTGAGGTCTTTTCCAAGCTGGTTGATTCTAGGATTCTGTGATCTCAACAAAGTGGAAATTTCTCTTTCCACATGCTTGGGGTGGTTTCAAGCAAAGTATTACATTTCCAGATAAAATGGATATTATGTTCTCCTGAAGCACTGCAGTGTTGTGCCTCTTCTGCCTCCTACCTGACAAGAAGCAAAACAGTCCGATATTACTGAGATCCCCTTAGTAAACACTTTACATGCCTTTTATTCTCTGAGAAGCTGTTTAGTTGACAGATTTCCCATTTGAATTTAGATTACCACTCCTAAGTACAGCAGAAGGTCTGGAATATACCCTAAAGGCAGCCCTAGCACATTCTTAGCTGTGATTAATCTACCCACTTAGTGGATGTCAGTTGTACTACTAGAAGTCAAACAATCACCCATACTTGTAAGTTCAGATCTTTCTACCTCGAGCCAGAGACCACTGTTCATTGTTTTTAGATGCAAACAGATGTTTTAAAAGAAGATCCATGGGAAAAAATAAATAAATGCTTAACAAACAGGAAAGTGAAGCCTCAGATCCTTAAATCTTAGAAATCAAGGCTGAATATTCACTTTTTTTTTTTTCTTTTATGTCTTCTAATAACAAAACTTTTAAGGACACACAGGGGATGGCAGTTCAATTACAATGAAAACTATAAAGCAGAAAGGTCAGAGAGTCAATGTAAGTTTAATCTTCTTAAAAATAATGTGATAAATAGAGTAATACATTGTATGCATATTTCTCAAAAGGAAACATTGGCTACTTGTGATCATACATTTTTTACTGTCCTGTCATTCACCTCTCCAGAGGAACATTGATTTTCCACACAAGGATTCCTGAGATTTTTAAGTTGAAGGTCTCTATAATTAAGCAGCTGAAGGGTTCATCTGACAACTGCATTACTAGTGAAGAGAAATTCAAATGAAACACGTGCCTGATAAAAGGAGATGTAAAACTCCATGTAGTGAGATAGATCGGTATCATTTCTCCTGGGAAGGTCTAGACAAGTGATCCTTTATTGAAGGAAGCTTCTTGTAAAACTGAAGTGTCAGGTGCAAACTGGAAAGTGCCTGCATAGTATCTCTTTTCTTCCAGCAGAAACAGATGCTTTAAAGAGCCATATGTTAGTACCTAACTGACAAAAGTAAAGAGGAAAGGAAAAGGAAAAAAAAGCCTCAGAAGCTTCCTGAAGACTTCATTCTGCTGGAAGCTGTTCTCTTTTGAGGTACAGTGTCTTCACTCCAGACCTGCCTGGCCCCCACAAGCTGCTCTGAATCTTTTCAGCAGGACTACTCTCTTTCTCCCACTTCATCTTATCCCTCTTCCACATGTGAAAATAAACCTTAAAGACTGATTGTCCAAGTTTAACCCAACTGAGTTACATTGGGGGTTGAGTCCTGTATTCTATTAAGGCTAGTAATTAAAGGCACTCAGGGTATTGCCAATCCATTTTCTTTGACTTAGATTAATAAAGTGCAGCCTGAAACATAAGTCTCTGTGTTTAAAACACAATTGGCCCTATTTCTGCTAACATTTTTCACTTGTGACAGTAGCTCTCACTTTATCATCAGGCTCTCTGAAATAAGTAGGGCCAGCTGCATAGTAAGATACTTGTAAATTGAAGTATGACCCCAGTTTTAATCTACTGCAGAACATAGAAGCTCATTTCCACTGACTCACTGTGAGGCAGAGTTGTGCAAAACAGCAACAGTTTAGTAAAGGAGAATAATTTCATGAAATATCCAAGCTGATTATGTTAATAACATGTACAGACCCCAAAAGCCCAAATCCCTGTAACAATACTGTTTTGGATTGACTGTATGAATGTGCCAGAATGCATAATTCAAATTTGAAAAGTAGTGTGATCTTTCAACACTCCTTTGTCCTACGTATGAGACTCAGTAAGCAGAATGTGAGAGTCTGTACCTTTATCCTTGTTAAACCCCAAGGGCAATGAACTATTGTGTGAAAGTGAGAGCTGCACATTTATGACTGTATCACATCATGCATACTGAACAAGGTGATGAAAATGGAGAAGGTGGAAAAAGGTTTAGGCAGAACTAGAGAAACCCTCTTAGCATTTTTTAAGACAGCTGCACTGCAACAACAGAAGTGTTCCCTTTGCAAAGAAGTAAATTACAGGTGAGTTAAGGTTGAAATTATCCCTAGTGTGACATTTTTGCACGGGGCAACTGAATCACAAAAGTTAAAACATCCTGTGGGAACATGCAAACTTGAGACATTTCTGGTGGCACCCAAGTTTCCCTGAGCTCTTCTCTTGTTTGTTGACAATTTGCCAGCCAGAGATCTAAAATGCTAGGGCTTTTAGTGCCTAGCTACCTTGCAGAGCTATTTTATTCAGGATGTTGGATCTCATAGGCATTTTAGCTCACCAGCTCCAAGTATTTCAACCTTTTTGTTCGACATTGATTTGGCTAAGCAGCTGTTGTACAAGGGCACCTGGACTCTGAGTGGTTTCAGGATTAAAAGGATATTATTTTATTTTTAATATCTAAATGTCGCAGTAGAGGATTATGTCAAAATAAAATACTGATGATTTCTTGATCTGTGAAAAATAGCAAGGTTAAGATTTGTGTGTCCCCTCTACTTTATTCAAGGTGAGAAATCTCTCCATCAAAAATCTCAAACTGGGAAAGGGCCAGAAAGTCCATTTCCCAACCAACTCTATCTGAAATAGTACACACAGTTTTCTGAAGTCAAGTAATAAAGCCAGAAACTTAGATTTATATGCACAGAATGAACTTTTCTATACCAAGTTTGCCTTTAAGGAAGAAAAGAAAATTCCAATTTTTTTAACATAGATAATAAAATCAATACTCCATGAAAAGGATAGACATGAAATTCATATATATTTTTAAAAGCATGAATAGCTATGTCTATACTACTGAATAAATCACCCCACAAGAGAGAAAGCTCTTGTCTCTGATCATCCATCCTGCTTATACTGTGGGCATTTTTGGCTCCCCAGTCCACATTTGCCTTAGCACTCCCTAAGGCAATATCCTCAAGTCACTATGTGAAAGATAGAAAGCATCAGAGATAACTCCCATTAGGTGGCATGGACAAGACTGTCCCAGGTTTGGCTCCCTCCTACCTACATAGTCCTCTGACTCGTGCCACTGATTTGCACTTTACCAACACCTCTGTTACATAGATCAAGGAACAGCATATTCAGCTCTCAGTTCCACACTTTAAGAGCTCCTTGTGTTATTTCAGACCCTTTCATTTGGGCAAATAAAATATGAACTATTATGATTGAGCGTCACCAGGGATACTACATGAGGTCCAGAGGATGCTCACAGCCATGTAGTATGGACATGGGCACCTTGTACCTTTTGCTTTAAGGCCAAGGAATATCCCTGACCATGCAAAAACATGTCAGCTTTGACACGGAGTCCATCATCAGGGCATTGAGTCCATCATCAGTAAATTTGCTGACGACACTAAGCTGGGGGCAGGAGTTGATCTGCTGGAGGCTAGAGAGGCTCTGCAGAGGGACCTCGACAGGCTGGACAGATGGGCAGAATCCAACATCATGAGATTTAACACATCCAAGTGCCGGGTTCTGCACATTGGCCACAACAACCCCATGCAGAGCTACAGGCTGGGGTCAGAGTGGCTGGAGAGCAGTCAGGCAGAGAGGGACCCGGGGGTGCTGGTCGATGGTAGGCTGAACATGAGCCTGCAGTGTGCCCAGGCAGCCAAGAGGGCCAATGGCATCCTGGCCTGCATCAGGAACAGTGTGGCCAGCAGGAGCAGGGAGGTCATTCTGCCCCTGTACACTGCACTGGTTAGGCCGCACCTCGAGTACTGTGTCCAGTTCTGGGCCCCTCAGTTTAGGAAGGAGGTTGACTTGCTGGAACGTGTCCAGAGAAGGGCAACGAGGTTGGAGGGGGGCTTGGAGCACAAGCCCTATGAGGAGAGTCTGAGGGAGCTGGGGTTGCTTAGCCTGGAGAAGAGGAGACTCAGGGGTGACCTTATTACTCTCTACAACTATCTGAAGGGAGGTTGTAGACAGGCGGATGTTGGTCTCTTCTCCCAGGCAGCCAGTACCAGGACAAGAGGACACAGTCTCAGGCTGCGCCAGGGGAGGTTTAGGCTGGAGGTTCGGAAGAAGTTCTATACAGAGAGAGTGATTGCCCATTGGAATGGGCTGCCTGGGGAGGTGGTGGAGTCACCATCATTGGAGGTGTTCAGGAGGAGACTTGATGGGGTGCTTGGTGCCATGGGTTAGTTGTTTAGGTGGGTTGGATTGGTTGATGGGTTGGATGCGACGATCTTGAAGGTCTCTTCCAACCTGGTTTATTCTATTCTATTCCAATATGCACAGTTACCTGCATACTTGCTCCTAGGTGCAGAGTCAAAATAAAAAATAAAAATTCTTCTGTTTCTGGTGTGTATATTATTTGAAATAGTGACCTGCCCACTTCAAATAAATGTTCAGTATTACAGTATATACTGTGAAGAAAATATGACTTTGCATCACTACCAAAATGTGATACTTACTCTGATTTAATCTGTTATATTCATATTGCACACAGGTTTGCCTCCACTGAAAATAAGTGTAGGTTCCATAAAGGACACATATACATAACATTTAAGTCTAACTCTTTAGAAGCATATAATATTCACCATAAAAAATATAGGAAATATTAGGTGACAAAAATATAAGAATATGAGGAGTAGTTGTGCAAAATTAGTGTCTATTACAGGTAAGTTAGGCCACCTTAGCTTTAGTCAGGTTGAGCTGAATCAAAAGAATAGAAAACATTGGAGATGTAGCACAGAGATGAACTGGTCTTTCTCATCTTTCTTTTGTGGATAAAATGACTTTAGTGTTGAATACCTAAGGAATCTAAATTTTATCTTATTTTAAAAATGGTTTTTTAAAAGTGCAATTAATCTCATAACTTTATATAGTTTAATACATCTCTGTTATTAAGATAGTAAAAGCCTGGCAGCTCAGTTGCATTCCTCCAGCCACAAACCTTGAATCCATGTTTATGCAGAGGTTCTCGTGGAGATATGCAAGTTGTTCAACTGAGCTAGCCAAAAAATCCTAACTAGCCAGAAGGATTAGAGACTAATGAAACAATGGGTTAGAAAGTTTAAAACAATGTTTGTTCAAGATTTCATGCATTTACCTTTCTTCTTTTACTTTGATGTTCACTCTGTAAGCACATAATCATTATCTGCTTCCAGTTAATATATCCCTATAACGTATGGATTTGTCACATCATATTGGCACATCATTGTTCTTCACTTCAAGTTCTCAGATAAAATTATTTCTCTCTGCTACTGCCACTCTGTACCGAACCAGGCTCTGAACCGGCCAAAATCTGTAGTTGCAAGTAACACAGGACTAACATAGAGGAGCAATAAGACTAACATAGAGGAGCAATAAGAGAAGTAAAGGTCAAAGCAAATACCCTTGTTAACCTTCATTGCTCCACCACAAAAAAAACACCCCAGAACTACATTTTGGACTGTGATTAAAAACTTCACTATGTATGTCACAGTTTACACGTAAGTAAGCCAGGGTCTTCTGCCAGGGTCTTCTGCTGTGACTCCTCACCAGACAGCACTGGCTAGAGATGCACAGAAGTGCTTTCACACAACAGCATGGATAATGTGATGTCAAGTGTGTGGTGGTCACCAGAGAGGGAAGCCCTTTTGCATTGTACATTAGTTCTTTTTTCACTGCACAACAGTGTTCCTTTTCAGATATACCCTCAGAAGTGTTTCTCTGGGGAACAGTGCCACAGTGCTATGTGTAGGACAATTAATTTTGCTTCAAGTCTTTTACCAAGGTTTCTGCCTGAGGTCACAAGTTGGTCTCTTAAGTGGAGTTAAACTGCAGGAAAGTAAGCCAAGTGTGGCTCAGTTGTCAGTGCTGAAATTTAAGTACACAAAAATACGTTCTTTACCATGCAGAAGATCCCTTTATACATTTAACCTTTCCAGTTTAATCCATGGTGAGCAACAAAAAATCTTGTGCTTTTTCTTGTCAGGGAAAATATTTACTACACCACCCTCTGAACTGAGGCATCGTGTGGGCTTGGTATTGATGTACATCATTTGGTATAAACTGAAAGACTTGTGAGACCACAGCCTATTCTTTATGAACGTAATGCATCCAGAGATTAAAGCATCAGATCTTAAATTTCTATTAGTGCATTATTAAAGATTGTGACAGGCTTATTTCCTCCCTCGTTTACATAAAGAATGAAAAACGGCAAACCCAATAAAATCCTATTTTCTGGCCAGCCATTAACGTGATTTACAATGACTGTGTATGGTGCCTGATTTATGCCAATGTTGTATTACTGCTTCTCTGCAAAATACAGACAATTAACTAATGATTTATGCTATTGCAAGCACAGGAGAAAGAAGACCATAATCTTTTCTCATGCCTTTTTCCATTCCAGCATGTTCAAACCTCAAAAAATTAAAACTAATCAGGTCACATGGGCTTCAAAACTCAGTAGTTTTTTGTAATGTTTAATTAGAAATACAGAGAAGAGCCCTGAATGCACAGACCCATCAGCCATGAGCTAGATGTGGCTACTCAAGACCTGACAGCAGCTGGGCTCTCCACACTTTGAAAAGGTGTCACTCACCACACATTTGCAAAAACAAAACAAACCAAAAAGATCCTGAAATTACAAACCTTGCAGCTATGCACAAAGTGTTAGCTATGTCCTCTATTTCTCAGTTTTCACCTTTTCCTCTGCTGTTACAGAAAACACTGGATTTTGGGCCTTTGGGCGAGACTCCTCCAATAAAAACTGGTATCAACGTAGTGCACAAAACCAAAAGCATTTTACAGTTCAAAGCGGTGAACCCCCAAAATCAATACTATATTTATAATGTCTTCATGACAGCTACATCAAAAGTATTTCACCTCCTGGGGAAACCCTAATAGTTATGAAAGAGTGCAAGAATAAGCCAGTCTTTTACAAATTAAACATGCTCATAAATCTTCCTCTGAGCTAGTAATGGTTTGAATCAGAACAAAACAGGTTAAACCAAACCAGTGGATTAACCTAGCCATTTCTATTTTCCCAACACAGAAGTGAGGGAAAAGCAACACAAAAAAACTTGGGATTGAGACAAAAAAACTGAGAGAAGAACTGAGTTTACTGAGCAAAATCAGATAAACACAGTACAAAATGCATAATTACCTTAGCCTATTTGCAGAAAAAGCAGAGCACAAAGCGGCAGCAAGCAGAAGCAAACAAGCCAAAAGCCCTCCTTGTCCCACCACCATCCCAGTGGAAAAAGACCAACACCCAAGAACTTGGAACCCAGAAGCAGCAACCAGAATAGGAAGCCTCTCATGTTACAATCAGAACTTCAAGCTCCATAATATTTTGCTCTGGTTAGCACTTTCATTTTTTGAAGCTGTCCTGACTGCAGCATGGTATGAATAACAGCAGCAGGCTCAACTCAATCTATCACAGCTAATCACAGCAACTTTTTGTTGCAGTAAGTTTACAATCAGAGAATTCTTGAACAGAAACGCAGCAATAGAATTGTCTTCAACGTGAAACACTGACATCTAAAGTAAATTCTTATGAATGTGTACACAAGTATTTTTTAAAGTCTTCATGAAATGAATGCCAAAATTAGGTGTGTACGTGCTACAGATTTTGTTTCAATGGTTACATCAAAATTGTTGTATTTAATATTATAACCCAGCATTAAATGATAATGACATAATCATTAACTCTCATATAATTATTTTGAAAATAATTGAAAATCAGTACTGTTTTTTTAAAAAAGAATTGATTGATACAACATAAGGAGGAATAACACCATGCATTGGCAGAGGTTAGGGGTTGACTTGCTGGAGAGGAGCTCCACAGAGAAGGATCTTGGAGTCCTGCTTGGTAATAACTTATCCACGGGACAGCAATGTAGCCTGGTGGCCAAGAAGGCCAGTAGTATGCTCGGGTGCATTAAAGGAGTGTGTCCAGCAGGTCTAGGGATGTTCTCCTTCAATTTTACTCAGCCCTAGTTAGACCATATCTAGAATAATGTGTACAGTTCTCAGTTCCCAGGTTCAAGAAGGATAGGAGACAACTTGAGAGCAGTGGAAAGCTACAAGAATGGTTAAGAGACTGGAGAATCCCTCATGCAAGAAATAACTGAGAGACTTGGAGCTATGCAAGTCAGGAGAAGAGAAGATTGACAGTGGACCTTATCAATGCCTACAAATACCTGAAGGGTGGCTGTCAGGAGATTGAAGCCAGTCTCATTTAAGTGATACTCAGTGACAGGACGAGCGGCAATGTACGTAAACTCAATCACAGGAAATTCCATCACAACATGAGAAAAAACTTCTTTATTGTGAGGGTGACAGAGCACCTGAACATGCTGCCCAGAAAGGTTGCAAAGTCTACTTCTCTAGAGATCTTCAAAAAGTGCTGGACACATTCATGTGTGAGTTGGCCTAAATGGCCCTTCTTTGCAGGGGGGCTGGACTTGATGATCCCTAGAGGTTCTTTCCAACCCTCAGTAGTGCTGCATGGGACTGTTGTGGCAAATGTATAGAACCTGGCACTTGGATGTGTTAAATCTCATGCCATTGGACTCTGCCCATCTGTCCAGCCTCTCAAGGTCCCTCTGCAGAGCCTCTCTACCCTCTAACAGATCAACATCCGCTCCCAACTTGGTGTCATCCGCAAATTTACTGATGATGGACCCACTACCCAGATCATCAATATAGATATTAAAGAGCATGGGGCCCAGCACTGATCCCTGGGGCACACCACTAGTGACTGTCTGCCAGCTGGATGTGGCATCATTCACCACCACTCTCTGGGCTCGGCCCTCCAGCCAGTTCCTAACCCGATGCAGTGTACTGTTGTCCAAGCCATGGGCTGACAGCTTGGCCAGGTGTTTGCTGTGGGGACAGTGTCAAAGGCCTTGCTGAAATCCAGGTACACTACATCCACAGCCTTCCCCACACCCACCAGGTGGGTCACCTGATCATAGAAGGAGATCAAGTTGGACAGGCAGGACCTGCCCTTCCTAAATCCATGCTGGCTGGGCCTGATCCCTTGGCCATTCTTCAGGTGTACTGTGATTGCCCCCAAGATGACCTGTTCCATAATCTTGCCTGGCACTGAGGTCAGGCTGACAGGCCTGTAGTTTGCAGGTTCATCCATATGACCCTTCTTGTGGTTGTGCATCACATTGGCCAGTTTCCAGTCACCTGGGACCTCTCCAGTGAGCCAGGACTGGTGGTAAATGATGGAGAGCAGCTTGGCCAGCTCATCTGCCACCTCTCTCAGCACTCTAGGATGGATCACATCTGGTCCTATGGACTTGTGAGTATCCAAGTGGCTCAACAAGTCCCTAACTACTTCCTCAAGGATTTCGGGGGGACTATACTGCTCCCTGACCCCATCTACCAGTGCAGGAGACCAGTTATCCTGAAGTCGTCCTGTCTTACTGTTGAAAATGCAGGCAAAGAAGGTATTTAGTACCTTAGCCTTTTCTTCATCTTTAGTTACTATGATCCTCTCCAGGTCAAATAGCATTAATATATTTATAAAAATGCTTTTTATTGTCCTTCTCAGAAGAGGCCAGCTTAAGTTCTAACTGGGCTTTTGCCTCTCTAACTTTTCTCCTACATGATCTAACAACATTCTTAAACATATGACTAGTTGCCTTCCCCCTTTCCAAAGGTGATACAGCCTCTTTTTTTCCCTTAATTCCTTCAAGAGCTGCTTGCCCATCCAGGCCGGTTGCCTTCCCTGGTGGCTTATCTTTTGGCACGTGGGCACAGCCTGCTCTTGTGCCTTCAAGAGCTCCTGTTTGAAGTAGGTCCAACCATCCTGGACCCCTTTGTTCTTAAGGGCTGCTGCCCAGGGTACTCTCCAAATAAGCTGCTTAAATAAGCTGAAGTCTGCCTTCTGGAAGTCCAAAGTAAGGGTTTTGTTATTACTCCTCCTCATTTCCCTGCATATTGTAAACTCCATTGTCTCATGATCACTGAACCCTAGAGAACCTCCTACCATCACATCTCCCACCAGCCTTTCTCCATTTGAGAACAGCAGGTCAAGCAGGGCCTGACCCCTGGTAGGCTCACATAACAGCTGCATCAGGAAGCTGTCCTCCATACACTTTAAGAACTTTCTGGACTGCCTCCTGTCTGCTAAATTCCCAGCAGATGTCTGACAGGTTAAAATCGCCCACAAGGACAAGGTCTGATGATCTTCAGACAGCCTCCAGTTGCTTATAGAATACTTAATTTAGCTCTTCATCCTGGTTGGGTGGTCTATAAGAGACTCCAAACAGGATGACAGTTTTATCATACTTTGTTAGCCCTCCCTCTGATTATAACCCGCTGGCACCCAATCCTTTCATCCTCAACCTCAAGTTCTGTGGTATCAAGAGATTCCCTAATATACAGGGCCACCCCTCCTCCTCTTCTTCCTTGCCTGTCTCTCCTGAAGAGCTTGTAACCATCCAGTGCAGTACTCCAGTTGTGTGAATTGTCCCACCATGTTTCTGTAATGGCAACTACATCACAGTTTTCCTGGTGAACCAAGATTTCAGATTCCTCTTGTTTGTTACCCATACTGCATGCAGCTGGGCTGCTGGTTTCTCAACTAACTCTACTTTATGTCCCTCTCTCTTCTCTCTGGAGAGACTGGTTTCATCACCCACCCCCTTCAGACCTAGTTTAACGCCGTCCGAATGAGCCCTGCCAACGCTAGTGCTAGAGCCCTCTTGCCTTTTTGTTGCAGTTTGAGCTGGGTGCCCCCTGGTGTGTTCACTTCCTGTGTCCAGAAGTCCAGCCCAGAGGGATAGACACAGGAAATTGTGTGTATTTCCTACCATAATTCTTTGCACCACTATAAGATCCAGTGCGGGGTCTAGCACTTTCTCTTTTCTTCCTCCTCTGCCAGCCGGTAACTGGGGGAGATGTCTGCTGGCTTTGGGCCTGGCTAGGCCCAAGGCCACGGGGGGATGGGCAGTCTCAGGCCTGGCCAGCTGAGACTAGCCCAGCAGAGGGAGGGGGAAGAAGGAGCCCTGAGGGTCTCGGGTGTACCCTCAGGTGGGAATGGGATGCCTCTGGGTTTGCTTTGGGATCTTTCTTTGTCACTGCACTTTGGGTTTTCTGTAACATTCACTGCTTTCTATTTAAACTTTCATCACTTTTGCAATCCGTTTGTCTGAGTGTTTTATTCCTGCCCGTGGTGGGGAGAGAGGGGGCTGCCTCAACCCAGCACATTCTTGGTAGCAGAGGATGGTTGTAGTGGGGAGGGGGTCTGCCTCTAAACCCACCACATTCTTGGCGAGCCAGGCAGGAGAGGAGTTTGTTATTGTGTGCATTCTGCAGATCGGATTGCAAAAGATAAGAGAGTTTAAATTTAGTTCTGGGCATCGTTCTGGTTTTCTGGCAGTTGGGGCTCAAAGTGTTGTTGTTGGGGTGATTGTGTGAGTTCTTGTGGATTGCCGGGGGACACTTGGTGCGTGGCCGGTGGCACGGAGCCCCTCCTGCTATTTCAGGCAGGGGTGGCTCTTAACCATCGGAACTGGGGCATCGCTTAAGAATGCGGGACCTGCCCCTCCTCCACCTTTACTCTCTGCGGAGCGGCAGAAGCGGCGGGGGGTGAAGTGGGGGAAGGGGCAGCGGCAAGCAGATCAAAGTCAGGTCCGTTCTCGCTGCGGGGTAGGACCAGCCGCGGCGGAGCGGGCGAGCCCGGCTCCCGATACCCAAGGAGGGCGAATGGGAACTCCAGTTCGAAAGCTGTTCTCAAAAGGCCCTGGGGACGTGTTTATGGCTTTCTCTGGAGGAGCCATTTGAATGCCCGAGGGGTGGAGGCGATTTTGATTCTGTACCACGGTGGTAGAGGTGGCTGGAGCCCTGCTGTATGCTCGGGCTGCGGCGGCTGAGGGCCAAGCCGTGCGCTCGGAGCGGCGATGGCGGCCCGGCCGTGCACTCGGAGCGGCGGCGGGGCCAGCCCTGTTCTCTTCCCCGACGTTTTCGGACGAGTTCCGAAAATGGCGCCTAGCACCTGGCTCCACCTCCATTCTTCTCAGCAGGTTGTGGAGCAGCCCCTCCCTCTCCCGGGGTGGGGCTGTGTACTTGGAGCTGCCACATCTGCGGTATGCGAACGCCCAGTGGAGGGGCGGTGTACCTGTGGCATGCATCTGTGGAGCCTCGGGCCGCGGCTGGAAGCGGTCAGCACTGGGCTTGGGATAGGTCCGTGCAGTGTTGAGAGAGGCTCCGCGTGCTGTTTTCCTGGAGGGGTGAAGAAGCAGCAGAGCCTGATTGTTCTGACTGGCTTGCCCCAGGGGTGGAAATATGCCGCTGAGTAGATCGAGATGGGAATGAAGGTTTGGTTGAGAAGTTGTGAGGTTCTTTCCAGGTGACCAGGATGTCCAACGGATCCATGAAGACCTTGCACCGCAGAAGAGTGAACTCTGCATCGTGGGAGGTTCCGTTAGATGAGAGGAGAAGGACTGGAATGGACTGACACTTGAGCTTGAAGGAAAGACTGTTTGAGTGGACGCCCAGATGAAGATGTGGACTTCGCCGGACATGTCATCAGAAGATTTCTGATTTGATGATGTGTTTAGGTGCAAAGATTATGGTATGAAATAAGGGGTGGCATGTTGCAGTTTGAGCTGGGTGCCCCCTGATGTGTTCACTTCCTGTGTCCAGAAGTCCAGCCCAGAGGGATGGACACAGGAAATTGTGTGTATTTCCTACCATAATTCTTTGCACCACTGTAAGATCCAGTGCGGGGTCTAGCACTTTCTCTTTTCTTCCTCCTCTGCCAGCCGGTAACTGGGGGAGATGTCTGCTGGCTTTGGGCCTGGCTAGGCCCAAGGCCACGGGGGGATGGGCAGTCTCAGGCCTGGCCAGCTGAGACTAGCCCAGCAGAGGGAGGGGGAAGAAGGAGCCCTGAGGGTCTCGGGTATACCCTCAGGTGGGGATGGGATGCCTCTGGGTTTGCTTTGGGATCTTTCTTTGTCACTGCACTTCGGGTTTTCTGTAACATTCACTGCTTTCTATTTAAACTTTCATCACTTTTGCAATCCGTTTGTCTGAGTGTTTTATTCCTGCCCGTGGTGGGGAGAGAGGGGGCTGCCTCAACCCAGCACACTTTTCTAGATAGATTCACCCCATCTAGGTGAGGTGAAGTCAGGTGCAGTAAAAGTTGCCCCATGATCAAAGAACCCAAAATTCCATTACTGGCACCATCCCCTGAGCCATTTGTTGATGGCATGGGTTCTCCCGTTCCTTTCAGTGTACACCCCTGCCACTGAGGGAACTGAGCAGAACACCACTTGAGCTCCTGCCCCATCAATCAATTGACAATGAAGACTTTGCAGAAGCAGGGGGACTTTGCAGGGAAACAGCATCAGCAGGTGGACTTTGAGACCCAGCAGCTGCTGCAGAGCTCACTCCCGGTCCTGCTGCTGCAGGAGGAAGTCTTTTTGCCTCGCTGATGGCTGCCGGTGAAGCCACAGCCACCATCTTAGATGTTGGCACTGCCGTTGTGGGCTGTGTCTGCGACCCCCCTGGCTGAACACCAGAACTGCCGCCGATCTCATTTAGAGCTGCTTTACCACCATTAACTCCTGCCTCCCTATTTCTCACTGTTTGTCTTGTCTCTGTATCTTCTTCATCGCTCGAAATTTCTACATTCGAGTTAGAACTACCTCTTCTGTGCCTACGTCTGCTGCATCTAAAAATAAACATCTATTCGTTGCATGTCTTTCTCAGAGCAGTGTCATTAACAAGAACACATTAATTATTACAGATAACAGAATCACACGTAGCAAATAAATCATTTTTGGATCCCAGCTGCTTACATAGCTTTCAGCTACAGGAATGCTGAATTCATATATTTATGCAGGAGCAGTTATCATAGAATCATAGAATCAACAAGGTTGGAAAAGACCTCAAAGATCATCAAGTCCAACCTGTCACCACAGACCTCATGACTACTAGACCATGACACCAAGTGCCGCATCCAGTTCCCTCTTGAACATCTCCAGGGACGGTGACTCCATCACCCTCCTAGGCAGCCCATTCCAATCCTAACAACTCTCTCAGTGAAGAACTTTCTCCTCACCTCGAGCCTAAAGTTCCCTTGGCACAGATCAAGACTGTGTCCTCTCATTCTGGTGCTGGTTGCCTGGGAAGAGACCAACTCCCTCCCGGCTACAACCACCCTTCAGGTAGTTGTAGACAGCAATAAGGTCTCCCCTGAGCCTCCTCTTCTCCAGGCTAAACAATCCCAGCTCCCGCAGCCTCTCCTTGTAGGGCTTGTGCTCAAGGCCTCTCCCCAGCCTTGTTGCCCTTCTCTGGACATGTTCAGCAGTCTCAATGTCCTTCTTAAATTGAGGGGCCCAGAACTGGACACAAGACTCAAGGTGTGGCCTAACCAGTGCAGAGTCCAGGGGCACAATGACCTCCCTGCTCCTGCTGGCCACACTATTCTTGATGCAGGCCAGGATGCCATTGGCCCTCTTGGCCACCTGGGCACACTGCTGGCTCATGTTTAGGTGGCTGTCAATCAGTACCCCCAGCTCCCCTTCTGTTTGGCAGCTCTCCAGCCACTCTGACCCCAGCCTGTAGCACTGCATGGGGTTGTTGTGGCCAAAGTGCAGCACCTGGCAATAGACAAATTTCACCTGGTTATAGTAAAATTTTCATATTTTTTAAGCCAAAAAAATCCTAAGCATCAGTCACACAGCATTTGCAGCTTGTATTTAAACCAAAGGAACAGCTTATATGCCAAATATCTTCCCAGCTTATCAAACATCATTGCCACACACCACCTATACAAAATCACCATCAGAGTAGAATATATGAAATGCCACACAACCCAAAATATCTTCATTTTGCTTCCTTAATCTGTGCTGGAATTAATTAATCAAGCAATTGCCCCATGTTGAATAGGCACCAATTATTTTGTTTGTAATGTGGTGGGTTGAAGTTTCCCCCCAGCGTTAAGTTTTAGCAAGACCAACTCAGTTAGAAGCAAATGAAGCTGTATTTACAAGTAAAAGCTACACTCTACAAGGGAATGGAATGAATATGTACAAAATATACAGTATTTACAATATTATACAGATATTTACAATTAGCAAACAACACAACCCCCACCCTGGTCAAAAGACCCAGGAAGACGTTCCACTGCCCCCCCTCAAATCCCCGTGTACCAGAGGAGAAAGGAGTTGAAAGAAAGAAGTGGGTTAGACTTATCCAAGGCCAGACAGAAGCACATATCTCTCTCCTGAGCAAAGCAAAACAGCTGTGATCAGAAGAGGGGAGAAAAGGAATGGGAAATGGGAAGAATTGTTACGATACAGGTCCTCTTATCCCAGACATTTATCCAATGAATTTGTTTAGAATACTCTTTTGTTTTCTGTTTTACACTTTAAATTTTAAAGGCACAGCCTGAAACCACCACAACTTTGCATCAAGGTTTAAAGAGGAAAGGCAAAGTATTTTTCACTCTTTCTTTATACCACCAGAAGCTGGAAGCAAAAGTATACATGAAGACCCAAAGGGAAGACATAGAGTTTATGAACACAGAGTGAAAAAATAACAAGATATGGTTGACTAAAGAGTACAGATGACTGTCTGAGCAAAAATGAAGTTTGAGTGAAACATATTTGAAATTAAATCAACTCCCAGATGTACTGAATCCCATTCTCAGGACTTCTAGAAAGATTTTGAGCTTTGCTTCTAAAAGAAGCCAGCAGGAGCAGGGAGCAGGGAAGTCATTGTGCCCCTGTACTCTGCATTGGTTAGGCCGCACCTTGAGTACTGTGTCCAGTTCTGGGCCCCTCAGTTTAAGAAGGACATCGAGACACTTGAATGTGTCCAGAGAAGGGCAACAAGGCTGGGGAGAGGCCTTGAGCACAGCCCTGTGAGGAGAGGCTGAGGGAGCTGGGATTGTTTAGCCTGGAGAAGAGAAGGATCAGGGGTGACCTCATTGCCCTCTACAACTACCTAAAAGGTAATTGTAGACAGGAGGGAGTTGGTCTCTTCTCCCAGGCAACCAGCACCAGAACAAGGGGACACAGTCTCAAGCTGCGCCAGGGGAGGTTTAGACTCAAGGTGAGGAGAAAGTTCTTCACTGAGCGAGTCGTTCGTCATTGGAATGGGCTGCCCAGGGAGGTGGTGGAGTCACTGTCCCTGGAGGTGTTCAAGAGGAGATTGGACGTGGCACTTGGTGCCATGGTCTAGTCGTGAGGTCTGTTGGGACAGTTTGGACTTGATGATCCTTGGGGTCTCTTCCAACCTTAGTTATACTGTGATACTGTGATAGGCCTAAGACCACAAACCTGGTTTTATTTACAGCTTTTGAAAGACAGAGTTAATGACACATAACTGCTTTGCCTCTTTTCTCAGTGCAAGTCATAACTTCATTGTTGTTATAGACAAAGTTTCAGAAAATGAAGTTTCTCTATAAACAGATATAAGAAGCATATGATGGAATGATGGAACAATTATTACTTTGCCATCCTACACTTTTTATTATATCTTGGTTTGAGCTGAAACAGCTCCAGATTGCAGACAGAATGTATTTTACTCCAAAGGAGTAAATAAATGCACACAGAATTGGAGGATAAATAGAAATACTGTTTACAAAAATTTTACAAGAAATCCTTAACCCGTAACAATACTAGCGACAAAATCTCACCACAAAATCTCATCCAAAATTAGTTTCTTCAGGTTTGTGACTGAGCTACAATTTTACATAGTGATATTATTTCTTAAACAAGAGACTGAAGCACTTTTCCTCCATTGGATTTGGTAATTTGAAGTCTGGAAGAGGAGTCAAAAAGAGAGGATGCTGCTTCTCTTTGTACTGTAACTCTGACTATCTCCATTCATCTACAAGGTGACACGACTCAGAAAAGTTATGGGATGGGATAAAATAAATGGCTCTTCTATGATGCATGGAAATCAGAAACCATGTGGGAGTTTTCAAGAGGAAATTACAAAATATGCTGTAAAGGGAAGCAGTTAGCTAAATTCTCTACCTGAGCCCATATTTTGGTCACTAGTTACAACAGCAGTGTAACAGGAATTAAGTATTAGTAAGTTCGCCATGGGGTTCAGGACAAGGCAGACTGGTAAGGCCAACTTCTATCTCATATGAGCAGGTCTTAACACTTTTAACAAATTTATTTATCTATCTATTGCCTCAAATTAGTTATGTGAAAGAATGTACTAAATGTTTTCCATCTCTACTTTTTCCTCACTGTTCTCAAGCAGGAAAAAAACACCATCCCCAGCACAGCAGTACTATCATGTGAGGTCACAAGTCCATCAATTCCAGAACCCCATGAGACAGTGTGACCATGGGCTCTTTGCCCACTTTAACACAGTCTGTTGCACTGAGCAAGAATTGCATGGTTAGATGTGCTTAAGTCTTCATGATCTGCTTAGAGTCCTTTTTATTGTTTTCTGTGTCCTTGCTACATTCCATAAATCCCTGCTGAGCTTTGCTCAGGCACAGCTCTCAGTTAAGGCAGACTGTCAAAGAGATGAGCCAGGATGAGAGTCTCACACAATCAGACTTTTCTTGAAATAATATTCTGGGACTCTGCCTATCCTTGGGCGGGATTTCTGTGTGTAAGTGGGAGAGAATACAAAATGAAGAGATCTCTTTAAAAAGTTTTACTAATTTCCATTAAGCTGGTTCATATGAGTTCTCTGGGCCCCTCAAGTGGAAGATTTTAATAATTTTGTAACTTCTGTGCTACAGTGATTGCAATGCTAATCTCTGTAATTCTACATTTGAGACTCCACTTTTCAAAGTGTAAACAAGTGACACTGACTTTATAGAAAATAATATTTTTCCGGAGGGAATGCAACAGTAGAGTCATAGACAAGCACTGCAAGTCAAAAACTGGCGGGGGGGAGAGAACTACAAGAAATAAATTCTCTGTTTCCTTCCCTTGTTCTGTATAAAGTGCACAAATAAAATACAGGTGAATAATACTTATTGAAGGAGAAAACTCTGCCCCTTTCTACTTACAAGTACCAGACACATCAGCTCTAAAGAAAAACTTAAAAGAAGAAATTGAATTTTGCATCTGCAGGAATACCAAGCCTCATGAAAACAAGAAACAAGATCGGTATGAGTGAAAATAAGGACATAGGAGGAAGAAAAGTCTAATAAAGTATTTGTTTTTCTCCATATCTTAAAATCCGATGCACTGCCGAGATGTTTAACAGCTTCTGAAACCACAAGTCTTAATTCAGCACTCCATTTTAAGTATTATTTTGCTTAGTGTCTCTGAAATTATCTCACTATTCAGAGACAGCATTTCCCTCCTCTGAGTGAGTCACACAAGGATGGCAGCAAAGACCCTCTGCAGAACCAAACTGAACCATCTACACAAAGCCATTCTGGAGACAAAAAAAAAAAAACACCCAATGAACCAAACAAAAACCTCCATGCCTTTAAAGAAAATAACTTGAGCAATTCCTAGGGTTATTCAAGCTCGATAAATGACAAGAGCTCTGAGATAATAGTGTAGTCATATTGTAATACTATTTAATGGCATTTGCTGTTAGCATTTTTCATACAAGGATGCTATTAACTTGTAATTCCTTGAAAAGACAATCTTTTATAAAACCTGCATTACTGAAATCCTTGTGCCTTTTACACAGACTGCAGATTACTTTATAGGATCTATTAATGCCTTTGGTGATAAAATGCTACAACACCTGACTAAATTCATAGAAGAAAAAGAGAAAAGCAGGCCTATAATTATTATCCCTGCAAAAAGAAAATGCAGGCAATGTGCCAATTCTTGCATTAACTATCACAAATCTATGAAGATATTCCTTCCACCTCAATTAATTTACATGGTACTGTTAATATAATGGCATAATTTCCACACTTTTCATCTCAAGGTGTAATACTGTTAATGCTAAAATGCTCTAACGTATAAATCTCCATATATCTTGCCAAAAAATATGAAATGCATATTTTTGTAGTATTTACCAAGCAGCTGAAGATGGGCTAATACACTTATTATGACTGCAATGCTCCCACACTTCTAATATATAACATAGAGGGTCTGTGGTGGTTTAGACTGGGTGGTGGCCCAGATGCCACCGCACAGGCCACACCTGGGAGGTCCCAAGGGGTGGGCCCAGCCCAGGGGGTGGTCACAGGAAGCCAGGTATTCCATTTCCCATAATGCCCTGCTCCCCTGTAATAGATCAGCGCGGGGTCTTCACTTCCTCTTTCGTCCCCTGCTGCTGCTTAGGTAAAATGGCATGAGCTGCCTCCTTTGGGCCTGCCCAGGCCCAAGGCTGGGTTGAGGGGGGGGAGGAAAGAGTCCTGGGGAGTTTGGGTGTACCCCCAGGTGGGGATGGGACGCTCATGGGTATATTCTGGGATCTCCCTCTTTGTCATGGTGCTTGTGGGTCTCTGTAAAACTTTCATTGTTGTTTTTTATTGTTTTCCTATTTAAACTTTCCATCACTTTTGCAATCCGTTTGCCTGAGTCGTTATTTCTGCCTGTGGTGGGGAGGGGATCTGCCCCAACCCATTACATTTTGGCGCCCAACGTGGGGCCAACTGCAGCTCGGATTGCAAAAGATGGAGAGTTTAAATTTAGCTCTGGGCGTCGGTTTGGTTTTGGCAGTTGGGGCTCAGGTTTTGTTGCCGGAGCGACTGTGTGAACTCCTGTGGACTGCAGAAGGACACCTGGTGCGTGGGCGATGGCATGGAAGTCCCTCCTGTTGCTTGGGAACAGCGAGGGGTGGTTCTTTCTGTGACTTTCTGCCCAGGGTGGCTTAAGAATGCTCAGGTAGCCTAAGAAGGCAAGACCTGCCTTCTCCTCCTTGTTCTCTGTGGAGCGACAAGTGGCAGGGAGTAGAGTGGAGGAGGGGCAGTGGCAAGCAGAGTGGGGTCGGCCTGCGGCCGCTGCGGGGGACGGCCACCCACGGCGAGCGGGCAAGCGACGGCTATTTAAATTTTCCATCACTTTTGCAATCCGTTTGCCTGAGTCGTTATTTCTGCCTGTGGTGGGGAGGGGATCTGCCCCAACCCATTACAGGGTCACAGAGGGATTTTAATCTATGAGGCTAGAATATTGTGAGATAATGATTTTTTTCTCCAAGCCAGAAAGTAACTGCATTATAATGGATGTAGTAACTTATCTCAACTTTGTATTGCCCTACCTACTGTAGTTTTATATAAGAATGACTGTATTTTTATTTACATACTGGTCATCTCTTCCTCCAGTTTGAAACACAATGTATTTTAGCATTTCATAATCTATACTATTAATTACAGCATAGTTAGAGGACCTCTGACCAAAAAGGAAAAAATGTCTGTATTTCAGTGAGTATGTCATGATATGTTCTTTGAAAATGTATATATATCACAGTAAATATATAAAATGTAAGATTTCAGGACTATGGTACTACAACAGGTTAGGCAGGACCAGGTTTTGGTTCTTTCTCACTTCCACCATTGACAATACTTCTTAGGAGTCTCTAATCTCAGCACTCCAGAGGCTTCCTGATCACTCTAGAAAGCACACAGGGGATGGAGGAGAGAGCATCATGGGAAAAAACCTTCTTTCCTCTATTTTTCTCTCTGGACAGTCAATTAGTCAATCAACTTAGTTTTCCATGCAGTCTTCATATCTAAATACAAAATGGCTATGGATAGAACATGTCTTTCCTATGATACTTTGTTCCTTCAGTATGTTTGCCACAACATCTTGAGACCCTCAGGCAGATTGGTGAAATGGCAACAAGTTTTACATAACTGATTTTATTTTATTTTATTTTACAGATGAATGAAATAACACAAGTAAGTAGAGGCTAAAGCACATGATACAGAAGCTTCATCCATACAGCTATTTGTGTGTTATAGGTGATGGCTGTTGTTAGGAGGGGCAGTGAGGACTGAAGGAGGAAAGAGAAAAAAAGTTTAAGAAAATGGTATCTTCTGTATGTTATGAGCAGCACATGTTCCAAGATCATGCTCTTTTGCTTTGGGCAGTGGCAAAGGATACTGCTGCTCAGGGACCAGATATGGTCTGCTACTTCATTTTAATGGCTTATAATCAAAGGACTTTTTTTCCCCCATATTACAATTGCACAGCACTAAGAGGAGTACTAATGTGTAATTCATCAAAGGGATTCTACTAGCCCACTCAGCACTCAACCAGGAGATTTCCCATTTGGGCTTCAAGCGTTCTGAAAACTTTGACAAACCATGTAACACACACGACCTTAATTACTTATGACTAATCAAATGCAAACTACATCCACTTTAACTCTGTATGAGAGCCTTTATTCAGGGATCTACTGCTTGGTGGTGGTTTTTTTCTTTCTTTCTTTTTTTCTCATTAACACCTTTTGTTAATTCATCTGAACATGCTAGAGAACTGCTTTTTGGAGAACACCCATACACTCATTCCTTGTTCATTATTCATCTTTAAATAATTTCATTACTGACTTAAGAGTACTCAAAATTCATGATGCCAAACTTCTGGCAGGATCTTTCAGAACATTCATTTTGGAATAACTGCATTGCTCCTTAAACCAGTCAGAGGAATGTCACTGTAGTAGGAGTAATAGGAGGAGGAGGAGTGGTGGTGGTGGTATTTAAGGAAAATTTTAAACATGGCATAGAATTACAAGGAGAAGTTGATCCATGAGATAACTCTGCAAACTGCAATAGAATTGTGTTACTGTGGATGGAAGTGTCCACAGACTAAGAAGCAGAAAATACTAAAATGTCAAGATCAGAAATGAGGAAAAAATGTTTACATGGATGTCTTTGTGGTGGGTTGAGATTCCCCCCAGCATTCACTTTGCCAGACCAACTCAGTTAGAAACAAGTGATGCTGTATTCACAAGCAAAAACTACACTCTACAATGGAATGCAATGAATATGTACAAAATATACAGTATTTACAATATTATACAGATATTTTCAATTAGCAAATAACACAGAATACCCCCTGGTCAGAGACCAGGGAAGCTGTTCCACTGTCCCCACTGCCCTTGCCCCACGAGAGAGAGAGGAACAGAGAGAAAGCAGTGGATTAGACTTAACTAAACAACTCAGCCAAGGCCAGCCAACAAGCAGAGAGGCATCTCCCAAGCAAAGCAAGCAGAGAGATCAGAAAAGAAGAGAAAGAATTGTTTAGGTGCAACCAGTCTTATAGCTGATATTCCTCCAATGCATTTGTTTAGAATAATCTTTTGTTTCCCTTTTTACACCCAATAGTGATTTATTTATATTTTTCTACTTTTCTGCTCAAAATCTGTAACTAAATTTTAAAGGCATAGCCTAAAACCATCACAGTCTTGTTTATAGACAGGCAGACATGTGTGTTGGCATCATTACAAATGCAACCTTCACCCACATTTGCTCATTTTCCTAAAATATAACATTTTCAAACCATAAAGTCAGTGTCTATATTATCTGTTTGATGGAACTTTTTGGAGATCAAGTGTGAAGAAACTTAGTGAAGACCTCCTTCTGCTTCCTTCAAGCTTTCTACAGTTGTATAGTTGGTTTTTTTTTCCATTTGGTTTTTCTTTGTTGTTTTGCTTTCTTATCATCAGTGCTTCCAGCACAAGCCTCAGAGCAGTTTGCGCTACCAATAGCATAGAGTTGCTTACCTGTTTAACAGCGTAAAGGAGGCGACCATAGTAGTACATCATGACTATCACAGGGATCACCAAGCAGAATATGAAAAGACAGATGATGTAGGACATGGACTCAGCTGACTCCGAGGACCAGCGCACTGAACAGCTTGTACCAGCACCTTCTAACCCGTAGCTGCTCCAGCCGACGAGAGGTGGCACAGTCCAGATCAGGGAATAAATCCATGAACCACCAACTGCCAGCCATGCCTTCTGGTAGTCAGCACTGCTCTTGTTGCACAGAGTGAGAGTGCTGTAGCGTTCATAGGACAGGACAGCCAGGGAGATCAGGGAAACAATGCCTGCAGTGAACCAAGGAATTTGAATGTTTACTTTCATTATTTTGTGCAGTATCCATTTTAAACCCCAAGAAATCAGACACTTTTCTCGCTATTCCATATTTGAAGCAACAATGAAAACTATTTCTGTTATGCTCTGTGCTTAAAGCCCTACTGGGCCTGGCTATGTCCATCATGTCAAACTCCTATTCCTGTCATTGTTTAACTCCTATTTATCTTATATTGGAAGATTTTCATACTTAAGAGCTATTCTGTTCTAGGCAGGTTTTCACAATTAGCTGGGTTAGTATTACTCAGGGGCAATCCATTTTCTACATGAAATAATAAAATGTTGAAAGATTCTTTTGCTAAGAAATATTCCATTTTTAACATCCATGAGCATTTTCAAATATCGCATTGACTTTTATACATACAGAAATCTTTATACTCAAGGTTTGGAACCCCCAGAGAAAAGCATTTCTGTCTCATCAGCTAGATATAGCTTCACAGTATCACAGTATCACAGTATAACTAAGGTTGAAAGAGACCCCAAGGATCATCAAGTCCAACCTGTCCCAACAGACCTCACAACTAGACCATGGCACCAAGTGCCATGTCCAATCTCCTCTTGAACACCTCCAGGGACGGTGACTCCACCACCTCCCTGGGCAGCACATTCCAATGACAAATGACTCGCTCAGTGAAGAACTTCTTCCTCACCTCGAGTCTAAACCTCCCCTGGTGCAGCTTGAGACTGTGTCCCCTTGTTCTGGTGCTGGTTGCCTGGGAGAAGAGACCAACCCCTTCCTGTCTACAACCACCTTTCAGGTAGTTGTAGAGGGCAATGAGGTCACCCCTGAGCCTTCTCTTCTCCAGGCTAAACAATCCCAGCTCCCTCAGCCTCTCCTCACAGGGCTGTGCTCAAGGCCTCTCCCCAGCCTTGTTGCCCTTCTCTGGACACGTTCAAGTGTCTCGATGTCCTTCCTAAACTGAGGGGCCCAGAACTGGACACAGTACTCAAGGTGTGGCCTAACCAATGCAGAGTACAGGGGTACAATGACTTCCCTGCTCCTGCTGGCCACACTATTCCTAATACAGGCCAGGATGCCATTGGCCCTCTTGGCCACCTGGGCACACTGCTGGCTCATGTTTAGGCAGCTGTCAATCAGCACCCCCAGGTCCCTCTCTGTTTGGCAGCTCTCCAGCCACTCTGACCCCAGCCTGTAGCTCTGCATGGGGTTGCCGTGGCCAAAGTGCAGCACCCGGCACTTGGACTTGTTAAATGCCATCCCATTAGACTCTGCCCATCTGTCCAGTCGGTCGAGGTCCCTCTGCAGAGCCTTTCTACCCTCTAACCGACTAACATCCATTCCCAACTTGGTGTCATCTGCAAACTTGCTGATGACTGTCTCAATCCCCTCATCCAGATCATCAATGAAAATGTTGAAGAGGATGGGGCCCAGCACTGATCCCTGGGGGACGCCACTGGTGACTGGCCGCCAGCTGGCTGTGGCACCATTCACCACCACTCTCTGGGCTCGGCCCTCCAGCCAGTTCCTAACCCAGCACAGAGTGTTGCGGTCCAAACCATGAGCTGACAGCTTAGCCAGCAGTTTACTGTGGGGGACGGTGTCAAAGGCCTTGCTGAAGTCCAGGTAGACTACATCCACAGGCCTCCCCACTTCCACCAGATGGGTCACCTGATCATAGAAGGAGATCAGGTTGGTCAGGCAGGACCTGCCCTTCCTAAATCCATGTTGGCTGGACCTGAGCCCTTGGCTATCCTTCAGGTGCGCAGTTATTGCCGCCAGGATAATCTGTTCCATCACTTTCCCTGGCACTGATGTCAGGCTGACTGGCCTGGAGTTTCCGGGTTCCTCCATCCATCCCTTCTTGTGGATGGGCACCACATTGGCCAGTTTCCAGTCAGTTCAGACCACTTGTATATGGAAACAACAGACAATCCTTGCCATGAGCGTGAAGTGGCAGGTTGTGTTTTATTTACACATACACCACAGAATCAGCCAAAAAGTGATTTATGCTATTACTGAGCTCTAGATGTTGTAGATGAGTTATATCCTCCAGTGGAAGATTCAAAAAGCTGGGTTATAGGACATTTTTACTCTCCCTTTCAAGGTTCAGGGTCTTGACTTCTTCTGCAGAACTTCACTGATTTGCATGTTATGTTCTTAGTCATGACACACCGGGAAATTTTTTGCTATTTCCTGTTTTTTATCTCTTTGCAGCTTCCTTACAGTTCTTGGTGTTACTACACTGGATAGCATTTCCCAGGATTTATGACAGAAAAAACTTGGAAAAAATTTAACAGCATCTTTTTCCATTGGTTACACCTCTCTCCTTTTGGTCCTGTAAGATGAAAAACATGAATATACCTATATATATATGTATGTCTCTTTCCAGGAATGTTTATTCTTGATCTTTGCCATTAGAAAACTCTACAGTAGCATTGCAATCTAGCCTGCTAAACATCTGTGTTTGAATCTGTGTGATTCTGTGATTCTGTACCTATTTTCAGCAAATATGTTAAGAAAAGATGATCCTTGGGGAATTTATAGATCTTATCCTTTCCCTACCCCCACCCCCACTTTTAACTGTCAGTTTCTCCTATAGCTCCTTCACAGGTGCAGAACAGAGTTGAGTTCGAGACTCCTCTGGGGATAGAACTAGTCTATCCCATGCCTGGGCAAAATACCTGTCACAGTTTTAGGCTAATGCCTAGGAAAATTCCAGAGAAGAATTTTAAACTGTAAATAAAATTGCCATTGGATGTTAAAGGAAAAATAATGACAAGGCCTAAATGGTTCCATTGACTGGCTAACTGGGATAAAAAGTCAGTTGTATGAACTATTCTGTCTCTTTTCTTGCTTCTACACTTCAGCTGCTACTAGCTGGTGTTTCTGCTTGGCTTTGCTGACCTTGGCTGTGTTCCTTCTCGTGGCTACTAGCAAACTATACTAGCTGCTTTCTCCTCTTCTCATTTTTCCCTTGTACCTTTTCCCCTTGTACAAGTTTGCTTGTAAATTTCTCTTAATTTGCTTCCAAAACCTTCTGCACTAGCCTGGAGACTTATTTTGGGGGTGATTCCTAAACCCCTACACACATACCCACATAGGATATTCTCCCCAGGTACATCATTTTTGCTTCTCTTTCCCCCACAATTTAGTCACTCATTGCCTAGCTATCTGGATGCAGCTATTCTTGCCATCATGTTAATAATTTGTAGTTATTATGTGCAGAGCTGGGTATGGCAAAGGACCCAGGAGTAATGCCAGCACTGCTTGCTGCAATAGGATGCGTTATTTCTCAGGGGAAGGGAAGGCAGAAGGGTGTGAGAAGAGGGCAACATTTGATGAAGAGAACATCTTTCTTGCTACAAGAGCTACTAAATTACTTTCTGTGTATTACTGGGAAGTCAGACAGACCTAAAACGCAGATACACTTACAGCTATAAAATGACACAGCTTCACTAAATTCAGCTGAATCATACCGTTTAAGAGCCTAACTTTAAACCTGTTTTAAGGCTAGACTATTTTAGAGGTAATGGAGGCTCATTCTAATGGAGACTCCCTCATCTAATTTGATTTCCTACCTAACACAGCTCTTGAAAGCCCTTGGTCATAGCATCTGCATTATACCTGTGTCAACTCAATACATAAGAAAAAACAAACAGTGGCTTCTGAACCAGAGATTCAAGAATAATCTACCACATCACTTCCAGTCCATATATATTCACTTTCTTAGCATCCCTTCTCTACATGCTTTTATCCACTTGACTGAAAAGCTTTATGCTATCAAAATGATTTAGCACATGTAGGTACTTAAAGAAAAAAAAAAAAAAATCCAGATTTTATGTATGAAACTTAGGCCTTAGTAAGATGATATAGATCTAGTCATGAATTTCTGACTAGACCAGGCTGAGTGCTGTGCAGCAAGGCTGGCCAAGGGGTCAGGCCCAGCCAGCATGGATTTAGGTGGGGCAGGTCTTGCCTGACCAACCTGTTCTCCTTCTATGACAAGGTGACCCACCTGGTGGATGTGGGGAAGGCTGTGGATGCAGTCTACCTGGACTTCAGCAAGGCCTTTGACACCATCCTCCACAGCAAACTCCTGGCCAAGCTGTCAGCTCGTGGCTTGAGCAGCAGCACTCTGTGCTGGGTCAGGAACTGGGTGGAGGGCTGAGCCCAGAGAGTGGTGCTGAATGGTGCTGAATGGTGCCACATCCAGCTGGCAGGCAGTCACTAGTGGTGTCCCCCAGGGGTTGGTGCTGGGCCCCATCCTGTTCAATACCTTTATTGATGGTCTGGATGAGGGGATTGAGTCAGTCATCAGTAAATTTGCAGATGACACCAAGTTAGGAGTAGGTGTTGATCTGTTGGAGGGTAGGAGGGCTCTGCAGAGTGACCTTGAGAGGCTGGATGGGTGGGGAGAGGCTAATGGGATGAGATTTAACAAGGCTAAGTGCTGGGTTCTGCACATTGGCCACAGCAACCCCATGCAGTGCTACAGGCTGGGGACAGAGTGGCTGAAGAGCAGCCAGGCAGAGAGGGACCTGGGGGTACTGGTTGATGGTAGGCTGAACATGAGCCAGCAGTGTGCCCACATGGCCAAGAAGGCAAATGGCATCCTGGCCTGCATCAGGAACAGAGTGGCCAGCAAGACAAGAGAGGTTATTCTTCCCCTGTACTCAGCACTGGTTAGGCCACACCTTGAGTCCTGTGTCCAGTTCTGGGCCCCTCAATTCAAGAGAGGTACTGGAACGTGTCCAGAGAAGGGCAACAAAGCTGGTGAGGGGTTTGGAGCACAAGCCCTGTGAGGAGAGGCTGAGGGAGCTGGGGTTGTTTAGCCTGGAGAAGAGGAGGCTCAGGGGAGACCTCATTGCTGCTGTAGCCAGGTGGGGGGTTGGTCTGTTCTCCCTGGCAACCAGCAGCAGAACAAATGGACACAGTCTCAAGTTGTGCCAGGGGAGGTTCAGGCTGGGTTTTAGGAAGAAATTCTTCACACAGGAAGTGATTGGCCATTGGAATGGGCTGCCCAGGGAGGTGGTGGGGTCAGAGTCCCTGGAGGTGTTTAAAAAATGGTATGAGGCACTTGGTGTCATGGTCTATTTGATTGGATAGGACTGGGTGATAGGTTGGACTAGATGATCTTGGAGGTCTCTTCCAACCTGGTTTACCTCTGATGGCAACTAGGGGCACAATGTCCCTTTATCTTGTTGAGATGGCAATTGCAATGTATTTCTGCTGAGAATAACTTACACTCCTAAGGGTGTGCTGTTGCTTAGAAAACCCAGATGTGGTATTCAAACACCTTTAGCTCAAGGTCCTGCTTTCTGTGTGCCTGCTTTAGCCATCAGGCTCTTGGGTCAAGTCTGGCTGCCAGCTTTGCCTGCTCTTCCCTGTGGCTGTGATACTGCTGAGCAGGTTGTCATGGTTTATGTTGTCACAATTTACAGCATCTGTGTACACTTCACATTTTTGCCTATTGCCTAATATAAGACGCTCAGCTTTTCTCATGTTGGTATTTAGGATAGACAGCTTCATTTACTGGATCTGAAATTTCCTGGCCATGAAAGCTTGCTTTGGGCCAAAAAGTGCCCTCTCTTTAAGTGGAAAAGAATTAGTGCTCAATTATTAAAGTAGAACCATGGCAATGTTAGTGAAAAATAAATCAAGTATGAACAAGCAGACAAAACCACAAAAGTTTCCTCTACACAGGAGACTGATAACTCTTAATTACACGCCTTGGCAGGAGCCATTTCATCTTTACTCACCTTTTATTATTGAGTTCCACTGACATGACACATTTTTCTCTAGAGAACAAGAACTGTGATATATGGAATATGAACAAAAGTTCAAGGGAAAAGAAATCAATATTTATCTTTTTATTTTTTTGTCACAATAAGACTTTATGGCCTGTACCCTAACAGAATTATTTAATATCACTGAAATTAACACCACTGCGCATTGACTTCCAATGCTTTCAAAACAACAAGGGATAAAGAGGAAATCATTGAAGGTGTAGTTCATAAGTGATAGTTAAATGTTCAAATGTGGCAATGCCAGCGACGAGCGGTGTGAGCAATCTGGCAGTGCAGGCCTAGAGCCTGACATGGTGGCAGGCCATGCTCAGCATAAGTGCAGAGCCAGCTAGCAGTGTACCAAAACAGTGCTGTCTTGCAGCATGTAACTAAAGCAAGGCACTGGTAGCTATAAATACAGCAAGTTATCTTGGGACAACAGGACATGCACCTGCATCAACAAACCTCGTGTGTCATCCGTAGTTGGACCAATAATCTACAATAGTGTGATGTGTGGTCACTCATAGGGGACCAATGAGTCCATGCCAACAAGGCACTCCGGGTTTATATAAGTTGTAGAATTTCCCTTGCTAGGCACTTCTGCCTTTCCTATCCCCTCTTCTTCCTTGCTTTTACTGTGCTATACTCTCACCATAGGCCTGCAATACTGGAACAATAAAGGAACGATACTAGATCATACTGATCAGCTGTATTGATTCCAACCTCCATTGTCATTCAAAGAATTCAGTGTGGCCCATATAGTTAAATTATAGTAAAGCAGGCTAGCTATTTAGACAAATTGAAAGAATGAAACTGGTGCTTTGAGAGGCAGAAAATGATTTAATTAAAAGCCATTAACAATAAATAAACAAACAAAAAAACAAACCCCAAAACCACAAAAACAATATTATTTTTTTCCAAAAAGTGAAATACAGTCAATGGAACTGTCTAATGAAAACACCTATTACCCAGGTGAGGAAGAAGAAAAAGCAACAGAGGCCATGCCAACCCTCTCTCATTCTAAGCACAACCTTCTGCAGCATAAACAAAGTCCCAAGATGTACCTGGACCCTCTATGCCCAACACTGCAGCTCCATCCTACCCTGCTAATGTGGAAGCCAAAACTGGACAAAGCCAGTGGTCAGTGCTGAGTCCCATCTTGTTCAACATCTTCATCAACAACCTAGATGAAGAGACAGAGTGTACCCTCAGCAAATCTGCTGATGATACCAAACTAGGAAGAGTGGATGACACATCGGAAACCTGTGCTGCCATTCAGTGAGACCTGGACAGCTGGACAAAGATCAAGCTAATGAAGTTCAACAAGGATAAGTATAGAGTCCCGCACCTGGGGAGGAATAACACCATGCAGTTGACCTTCTGGAGAGTGTCTCCACAGGGAAGGACCTTGGAGTCCTGGTTGATAGTAGGTTATCCATGGGACAGCAATGTGTCCTGGTGGCCTTGGGTGCATTAAGAAGAGTATGTCCAGCACATCAAAGAAGGTCCTCCTCCCCCTCTACTCAAGCCCTGCTTAGACCACCTCTGGAATACTGTGTCATTTTCTGGGGTCCCCAGTTCAAGAGGGATAGGAGACTCTACTTGAGAGAGTTCAATGGAGAGCTACAAGCACGATTAAGAGACTGGAGCATCTCTCTTACAAGGAAAGACTGAGAGACCTAAGGCTATTTAGTCTGGAGAAGAGAAGGTTGAGAGGGGACCTTATCAATACCTATAAACATCTGAAGGGTAGCTGTCAGGAGGATGAAGCCAGTCTCCTTTCAGTCATACCCAGTGACAGGATGAACAGTAATGGATGTGAACTCAATCACAGGAAATTCCATCTCAACATGAGAAAAAACTTCTTTACTGTGAGGGTGACAAAGCACTGGAACAGGCTGCCCAGAGAGGTTGTAGAGTCTTCTTCTCTTGACATCTTCAAAACCCACCTGGACGCTTTTGTGTATGACCTGCCCTAATCTGATTTGCAGGGGGGTTTGACTCAATCTCTGGAGGTCCCTTCCAATCCCTATCATTCCATGATTCTATGAATATAGAATGCACACTATGGTTAAATTATCAACTCAAGTGACTCTGCTCTTTTGTTTGTTTGTTTGTTTGTTTTTGTTTTAAAATCTAATAATTTGTTTGACTGAACATTTCATATCAACATTTCATATCGAAGGCAAAGCCAGGTTTTGTGTCAGCGTTTAATTTGAAACTGAGTGGAAGGAAAAAACAGTAAGCAAGTATGTAACAGTCAGTGAATGAACTTGCAGCAAAAGAAAATGTTTGCCTTGCCTTGCCCTTTACGTGACTTTCAAGAGCAGCCAGTACAATCTTCTCTGTATTTCCAGACACTGATGTTAGACTAACAGGTCTGTAGTCTCCTTGGTCTCATGTCCTCCTTGTGATCCCATTTGGATAAAGTAGAACAGAATTTCTCACTTTTAACTGTGCTCCTGGTTTTGTATTTCAGAGTTTTCTTAATGTCTTATGCACTTAACTGTTGTGGCCTCTGCCACAAATCCTGAAGTTATCTGGTATTCCATTTCATGCTGTAGCTTATTGCAATCATAGAAATTGGTGAGAATCTCATCTTCAGAGGGGGGAAAAAATAATTGAATACTTTAGCATTATGTCTGTTTATTTGATAAATAGAAAGCAAATTAAAAAAAAAAAAGTAATATTTGTTATAAAACCAATAACATAATTATAATTTTAAAGCTAATCACAATGTTTTATGCCAATGCTTCATTCTTATTTTGCTGGGTAGACTGTATATATTAATGTCAAATTATTTTGCTGGGTAGACCACATCTATTAATTTCAAATTAGTAATGCTTTCTAAAATTGCAACAAAATTAAGTTCAGGAATTACACATCTAAATAGAATTTGCCCCCAGCACATATTTAGGGCCTCAGGCTGGTATCTAGCTATATGACTCCACAGGAGTTAATCACAGTGAGAAACATCATTTGTTCCCCCAACATTTCATGCATATACAAAACCATAAGACGACATTCTCACTGAACAGTACTGAAGGATGACATTAAAATCCACTGCAGATTGCATTACAGGAACAAATAATTTTTCAAAAATTAATTATGGATATATGTGACTTTGAGACAAACTGAATCTGAGGCCTGAGTCTTTTATATGTTGCAGTGAATAGAGTGCAAGAAATCAAATTTCAAGTCATAAACCAGGACAGGCACCCATTTATAGGACTACTGTCTGAGACATTATCTATTATTTACTTTTATTCAAACATCTATACATTTCTTCCTGGCAATACAGCACAGAATACAGCTCTAGGTGAAGGACACAGCAAATAACTGTTTTGTCGTTGTGAGTCTCAGCTAAGTGTGTTACATTTTTGTATCAATTGCTGCTGTTTTATGCAGCTTGCTGATGGTCAGCTTGCTGAGGCAGTCACAGAAATTAGTAAGAATATCATCTTCAGGAAAAAAAATTACATCCTGATGGTAGTAATTAAATGCTGATGGTAGGTTATGAAAAACTGAGAATTCTAGAAATTCAGTCTATAGTGGGTAAAGGTTTTTACTAGTAAATTAGGTTTATTTGCCCTCTTAAAGCTTCTGAAGGACATTATCCTACATCTTGATTAGAGCTCTGGAGCATCACGGTGGCATGACAATGTATATTCTGCACTGCATTCTGGTCATCAAATAAATAGCCAACAGAAAGAAGTCCCAGGTAAGCTTAGGCAGACTGAGTTTGGAGGAGTGTGATAGCATCTTCTTCAACATGACACCAATGGATCAAAAGTAAATGCAAGCTATCAACTAGGACCAAGAGGATTTTATTGCACCTAACCTTCATGCAGGTTGGTTTTGCCCACTCATAGTCATTCTTTGATGTGGTGGGTTGAAATTATCCCCCAACTAATTGGAATTTACCCTCAGAGTAAATTACCAAAAAAAGAAAAAAACAAACTCAGAAAGCAAAATGAAATTTAAGAAGTATAAAATGTAATTAATATGCACAAAACATATTTACAATTCACAGTGGGGTGCAGGGTCCTCCACCAACAAGTTGTCATGCTCTGCCCTTATCAGCACACAGTCCTCCAGGCTTGCCCAAGTCAACACATCACTTTTGCTACTGAGAACAGAGCTCTTCATTAACTGCACAGACCATTCTCACTCTTCTTCTGTGGTTTCTTTGAGCATTTGCTCCTGTTTCTCTTCACACACTGGCTGCACCAACCTCAGTAACTCCACAAAAAGTGCCTACACTTCCTGACACGCTGCAGTCTGCAACCCAGCTGCTAAGACTGAACTAGGGCAAGACCCAGATGCAAGGCTGGTGCAAGGCAGGGAACCAATGTCCACCTGGCTGTGCTGCTGCTGAGACTCAAGGCATGATAGAGACAGCTGAGAAACCCTGGGTGTGCACCGTACTATCTGCTAGCCACACACAAAACTCAGAGGGGAAATCAAGGGGTTAGTAAGCGCTATCTACAGACACTGTACTAATCCCAGAGGAACCTGACAGCAGCAGAGGTTAACCAACAACTACTCTGCTTAAATGTGTTGCGGAAGGAAGACAAAATGGTGATGTTTCTGTATAAATTTACAAAACTCCATACACATATGTGTATGTATGTAATACTTATTCCTACGAGGCAGCTTTAACGTAAATATGCTTACCAGGAGGCACCTGGAAGTGGAAGAGAAGCATGAGCAAGCAGCTGATGTGCTTGGAATCACCAAAAGTTAACTTTTGCACCTCTTCTTTGAGGCCAGACCACTGTGCAGTGCAAAACAGTGAGCTCAGAGGGACAGCAAGCAAGAAAGAGCACAGTACAGTAAGGACACTTGCAGAGGTGGAAGAAGAATGCTCTCCACATAGAAATGCCTAACATGAGCAGCGAGTAGGTTTCTCAGAAATCTTGTCTGTCCTAATGCAGCATCATTCCCTCCCTTCTAGTCCTTTGGGTTTTAGCTGCTAAAATTGTTGCTGCATTAGCTGGAGAATATGATAAAACGCTCTGTGGCACCATGAGACAGAGATAAGATGTAAAAGGAAGAAAAGGATTTTATGACTAAATGTACCTCAGACTGGGAATACTGGGGAATCCTGTGCTGAGGTATTCTGCTGTTTCTCCTGGATGCTATGTTTCATCGTGCTTGCCTGAGGACTCGGAGGTAAACAGAGAGCAGCAGTAAGAAACAGCCCTCTTCAACTGAAGGCTGCTACCAGCCTCAATTTTAAAGTTTCGAGTTTAACTCCAAGTTGTGTTACAGAATGGTATTATTAAAAAATGTTACTGAGTAATACAAAACTGGTTTGACCAGTGTCTCTGTGCTGTTTTCAAGGGAAATAAATGTCCTGAATTTAAATGAGAGCATTTCTATTAGTTCTCTAGAACACATGGAAATGGAACATAAACAATTTAAGCACTTAAAAGACATGATCTTTCCAACATATTTGCATTTCTGTATCTTTTTAGAAGCCTTTCTGAAAACATATCCTAGTATCATCCCTCGGGACCTGTGCATAAAATATGTGTAAGTCAAATATTCACAGGACAGATTTGGTAGCAGCAAGAGGCAAAAAAGCAACAAGCTGTCCTTTCAATGGTAGCTTAATCTGCAGGAGAAATTTTGTCATCTCTGGACCAAAGTACCTTACCTAACACCTGCCACAGCATCAGAGACTTTATGAGAGTATACATGGAGTAAACTGTTCTATCATCAGCTTTGTTTCCATCTTTTGTGTACTAGTTAATACTAATAAGCAAAACCACAAGACTCTGCTTGCCATGAAGTCAAAACATTTCCTGGACAAAAGTACAGTAATTTCCACCACAGCAATTGTTACTGTCAGACTTCCTTGAAGGTGGAGGTAAGAGTATTCCAATGAGAGAAGCAGAAACTTTTCAGAGGTGACTTGCTGGACAGAAAGGCAGGGAGCAGTACTATGATTTGTTGACCTGATTACTGACCTCCTTGCAGCATATGCACTTATACAAAACAAAAACAAGAAAAAAAAAATAGAAGCTACTGAGGCAAAGCATCATGGGAGGAGAAAGAACAAAACTTTTTACTTTCTTATTTTAAAACTTGGGTTTTTTTAAGTATTCCATTTTGCTTTCTAGCTCTGAGTCTTATTGTACACACTTCAATCCTATAGCCAAAACGTGGAAAAACTTATCTCATATAGAGTATCCAAAGAGCTTCTGCAGGTTACATCTCCTCATCTGATACCAGAATTGCTACAAGTGGCAATGAGATTGTTCAAAATCTGGGATAAGCAGCCCAGAATGAAGCAAGCTCCCAGAACAGAGTTAAGTTAGCAAAATTAACAGATCCCAAAGCTAGTGCGAGAAAAGCATCAAATAAATAAATATGAGAGATAAAAAAAATGATAGAATATGAATACAGAGTTTCATAAAATAACTTTTATCATGGGTTTGTTGTGGGGATTTTTTTAACATTTTTTGAGATGGGAAGCACAAATGAATGCTCAGATGAGGTGCAAAGAGTTCTGGAGAGTAGCAGAACTATGTGTCTGATGTTCCTTCCATGCTAGCCCCCAGAACATTATCTCTTTTCCCCTTCCCCCCCAAAAAAACCCAAACCAAAACAAAAAACAGCAACAACAAAAAGACCCAACTACCACCACCATAAAAAAACCCCAAACCCACAAAAAAACCAACCAAGCAAAACCCCCACCACCAACAAACACCCAAAACCAACCAAAAAAACACACCCACACACATATTTTATGGGGCAAAATCCAGCTGCCAACAGATCTTGGCAGAAGATCCCAAACATTTCTGGAGTTACACAGAAAGTCCACTGAACTTAGAAGACTTTCCAGAGTTAAGGCAGACCCAAAGTGAGCATTGGCCTTGATGGAGAACAAACCAGTGCTAACCTAACCTATTTTAATATTACAGATCAGTATCTACACTTCAGTGAATAACAAAATCACAATGAATCATTTTATCATGTAGCAAAATCACAATGTGAATGTATCAACTTCTGATAAATTCTATGCTAATATAAATTATATTAATTGCAGAGGAGTACATGGTGACCTCAGTAACTGGCAGATGTAGCTGAGAATGGGATGTGCTTCCAAAACACTCTTGGCTGTATTTGAATATGCTGTTAAATATTTATATAATAAACAGTCAAAGCAATCAAATATTCTTCCATTTGGTTTCCCTTATCATAGTTAAATGCTGCCATGTGTTAGTGATCAGGTCACCATTTCCTTTTTACTTTCAAGGCCCTAAAACCACTTTTATTAATTTGAAACTGGGAGAGTTATTTCCCCCAATCACTGTTTACATCTGGTTTTTAAATGCTGACAATCTAGACTTTCAAAACACAGGCTACTTCAAATACCAACAATTCACTTTGAATAGAAATAAATACACCAATTGCTACTCATCTAATGCCTGCAATTATTTGTTTACTTTTACTTAGATGACTTGTAGTTGTGAATCCATTAGAGTAGGCAATCGTTCTCTTCCCTAAAGAATTCTCTTCCTGCTTTCCTCTAAGGGGACTCACAGTTTAACTCTGCACTTAAAAGAAATCACTGCCAAATCACTGTTGTGTCCAAGACTGCTGGAAGAGATCTGACAGCAAATATTACTAGTCCTGCTCAGTATATCTCTGTTCTTTTCTCAACAATTATTTATTGCTTCCTTTGTTGTATGACATACCCTTCCTTTTGTGTTTGGTGATATCCTCAGACAGTGTGTATTACCTTCACTATTAAAGAATTATCAGGATTCTATTTTCCTTTCTTTTCCCTTTTCTGAATTTTAAAATGTTGACAAGTTGTGCTTTAAGAGTGATCTTGATTCTTAGCTGTATCTTGTGGCTTATTGTGCCTCACTGAGGTAGCACTAAGCTTTTCTGCTACATTATTAATATGCCTATTCATCAACCAACCGACCAACTATTCCCAGTGGCACAAATATAGCAAAGAATTCCCTTTTGCATATCAATGAAACTGGCACAGTAACAAACCACCCTGAATATTCATTTTAGTCTTACTTTCCTTATGTTACACCAGATCCCCAGAATGCAAATTCTGGAAAACAGGCTAACACTTGCAATTTCACCCTCCTAAATTGTCTGCCTCTATATCAGTGCATTTATCCATCTGCCTCAAGGAATCAGAATAAGAAATTATGTCAGCACTAGATGGAGCTCCTGCACAGCAACATCTCAGGAGAAATCTTTGAGTCTTGTGGGCATGTGGAAAACAGGGATGGATGTAGAGTGCTGTAATAGCAGGAGAATGCTTTCAGGGTCTTCATGTTCACAACAGCATCCCCATGCCCACAGCCATGCTATGCTACAGGACCCTCATCTCCCTCTGGGTCTGCTCCTTTGCTTTCCAAACTGGGGGACATCACCAAGATATTTATTTCACTCCTTTTAAATCAGAAAGTATGCTTCTAGAGATTTCAAAATTATTCTATAATCTGTGGGTTTTTTTCTCAGCAATTACTATTCTTAGATATGGAGCACACTACAAGTATTTACTCTTCTGAGTCAAGATTCTGTCACAAGGTCCAGTGGTCAAACCAGTTTACATTAATAGCTAGCTATTAACTGGCCATTAAGTAGTCATGTCTGATAGTTATGAATGTAGTGTCAACATATGTGAACTGGTCTTTATGCTGCCCTTTGGCCAAGATTTTCTTGCAGTTTTACAACTCAGTAAAAACAGAAGGCGGCTGCTCCTATCTCTATCCAAGATGACCTTTTCAGACTATAGGATATGCAGTGAGAAATGGCATTCTCCATTCTTTAGCCCCTCAGAAGGACCTCAGAAGAGAAGATCTTGTGCTATATCCATTAATAAATGGTTTATAAGTAATGCAGACAGAAATCCTTTGCAGAACATTTCATCCAGCCAATGAGTCTGATATTCAACACTGAGTAGATTAGTGGAAACTGCATTAGAGAATATAATAGAGGATATATAAGGAGGTGTGACGTGCTGGGACAAGCCAGCATGGCAAGTGTGGTGGGAAGCCATCCCACACTAATTTCTTAGAGGTCCTTGGCAGTGCCATGAAGCAGGGGTGCTACATTTAATAAAAGCTACATGAATTTCCAAACAGCTTTGACTATCACAAAGGCTAATAAACTGCCTTGCAATAAGCAGAAATCTTCATATGGGTAAAAAAATTGATTAAAGGCAGGATATAAAGAAAGAGAAAATAACTAGTTTTCTCAGTGGAAACTGTGGTCAGCAAAATCCTCTATGGATCTCTTCTAGGCCCTCAGTTATTCATTCACGTTAAAAAAAGATTTGGAAAAGATGGCAAACAATGAAATTTGCTGATTATACCACACAAACCCAAAATCAACAAAAGTTGACTGCAAAGTATTGCAGAACAATATCTGAAACTGATTCACTGAGCAGATGAAATGCAATACTGCTGTAAACTGCCACATATGGAGGAAAAGTACCAGCTTTATGTACATGGTGATTGTTTCACTGCTCTGTTATTATAGCTGGCTTTATGCAAACCCCTCCTACTAAGCAGCAATGCTCCTCAGTATTTAGCAAAGCAAACATCAGAGTTTATTAGAAAGGGAAAACAGAGAAGAGAGAATGTGAAAGGGTGGAGGGGAGAAGATTATTTGGCATTACTCATAATACAAGAACCGAGTTTTTAAATTAAAGCATCAGACTCAGAATTAACAAACAAGAAGAGGCACTTTACTTTGCATAGTACACAGTTAATAAGTGGGATTCCTTGACCTATTATATTATGAATAAAAATTTTGCAGCTTTCCCAGGAATGAGTAAACTGAGATAAACCCAGGAAGACCTATTAGAGTCAAAAATACTACTTCAGGGATGAAGTGCCCACTCCCCAAGTTACAGGCTGTTGGGACTGTGTATTAGGAAAGTGTCATTGAATGCTGAAAGTTATCAACTTTTAGTGTTCTAGAAGCAACTTATTTTTTAATGGAAAATACTTGTGTATATACACAACCCTTTGCAAGGCACAACTACTATTATTGAAAGTATAAGCAGAAACAATTACAGAAGAGTAAGAGGTTGTTGTAGCCATTAAACTTTCTTTCCCAAAGATCCAAGTGGTCCCAAACCCAGAAGAGATCTTAATACTTGTAAAACTCCTACTCATTCTCATCCTCAATTTCCTTGTTAAACACCCTTTGATGTACTGACCAATAGAGAAAGACTGTTATACGGAACAAACCAGATGGTGGTAAGTCTGCTGCTCTTAACACAAAGAGTATTAAGCTACGGCTTTGTCTTGCCTCATAACCTTCTTTCTACCCATTAGAAAAAGCCCATTTAAATCCTGACTGGCAAATTTATCTGACAGTTTTTCATCCTACTCTTCTGATGCAGTCTTTGCCAATAACATTAGATAGAAACACACTTTCAGTTTTAAGAAGAACACACAGTAAAGCAATCCTTGACATCCTCATGCAACCATTGTTGGACCTCAGCCCTCTTGTGCAGCCACACACTCTCTCTGAAAACTGAGTAGACCAAAACCAGAGCAGTTTGGCAGTTTGGATAAATAAAAAGAAAGCAATGGGATTTGCTTCTCAGACTCATATGGAGAACAGCTGCTCTGTGCATCAGTGTCAGTATAGAGAACACGTACATAAGACATAACAAGTACCATGTAGATACTCCACCCTTTCATTAAGAGGCAGAATTTGTAACTCCTCAGCCCTACAGTATTAGTTCCTATCCTAAAACTGTTTCTAAATAATTCCTGCTAGACTCACATTGAGGCAGATGGCTCAGCCACAGGGATGGCCATCAGCCTTCGATTGTGGTGCTCACTCCCTCACTGGGCAGGAAGGGAAGGCAGTGCTCCCACCCACCACATGAGGTATCTGCTCCAGGATACTCTGCTTTGTGCTGCCTGCTGCATAGCACTCTAGCAGCTTGCATAATTTCACTAGGGTGATTAAATCTGCCAGTGTAAAGATGTTTCTCAGTAACTTCAAAAACAGCCTGAATGGAGAACAGAAATTACCTACAAACTGTAAACTGGGCAAACAATAATGCTTCAGGGTGCATATGCTCTTGAGAATTACATCCAATGCAGACCCAAAAGTATGCAACCATTGTGTATTCTAAAATTTTCATAAGGACGAGTTAAAGGGGATTATCTGTGCTTTTGTAAAATTTGTACTATTTGTCATCTCAAGGCAAATTTTGCCAGATGTTAGTGTACTATTTCAGTACAATCTCAGAGGTCTGTGCTAGGCTTGGATAGCACTTACAATATCAAACAATAGAACACAACATATGTGAATTAACTAATGGGTTTGAATCTCAAAGATTGTTAGAGTCCTGACCTAAGCCAAGCTTTACAATGTTGTTGATTCTTAACAATGATCAACTATTGTTTATGCAAAATTTTCACAACCAAGTCTGGTTTTGCTGCCCTTTTTTTCATGGTAGCTATTTGGTCCTAAACAAATTTCTGTTGTTATAAATGTCTAACATAATAATTCAACATTAAATTCATCTATTGACTCATCCTAAGCCTGTTCATTTTGATGCTTAGTTATCTACTCTTTCTGCTCTGGATTACATGAGCGCAAACACGGGAAACAATAGAATACTAGGAGAGGGGGGAAAAATAGAAACTGAATTTAAAAAAATTGAAAAAAAAATAATAGTAGAAAATTAGCACATAGTGAATGTCTGCCTCCAAAAAAATCAGTGTGGACTATACGTAAAAAAAGTACAGTTTATCCCGAGGATAAACTGAAAGCATAGCAGCCACAATCCAAAGATGCTAGTGTTTACCCCTAAACCATATCCCCAAGCACCACATCCAAATGACCTTTAAACACATCCAGGGTTGGTGACTCAACCAGCTCCCTGGGCAGCACATCCCGATGCCTGACCACTCTTTCCATGAAAACGTTTTTCATAATGCCCAGTCTAAAGCTACCCAGTCACAGCTTGAGGCTGTTCCCTCTTGTTCTATCACTAATTACCTGTGAGAAGTTAGCACCTGAACACAGGATGAAATCACACTTCCAATACCCTGGCACCCGTCTGTGAAATGGGTTTAAGAAACCAGGAACAGGAAGATGAACATACTTCTTCCACATTTTGGGAAGACCGTTAGCTGAAAATCATACAGAGCAATTGAGCCTGATGCTAATGACTAGCACAAGAAACCTTCTGGTGAAGCATGAAGACTGATGAAGTCCAACACTATTACAACACAGTAGTTTTAAAGGTGGTTCCCAGCTGATCTTGATTAGAGGTATTACTGACTGGACCAAAATGAGAGAGAACACCACCTCTGGGTAACTTGAGGCTTCACCCTTGTATGGGGCAAACATTTCCCATGTGTTGGGGTACTCTAAGTACCCCAATTTAGTGGTGTGAGTCTAAGCCACAGAATATGAAATCAAGGTAAAAGATTAAGAAGAAAATTATCTATTTAAGGTCACAAGACAATGAACTTTAAAAAAAAAAAAAGAGCGGCTCTGCTTCTCGATGTGTTCTTTAGCAGTTCACAAGGGAATGAATCAATAACTGCTTTAATGTGACTGAAGAGATTATCCACTCACATAGTTGAGTACTATGGAGCTTCTAAAAAGATTAGTTTTAAAGTCCCTTGGTTTATCAACAGGCATAAAGATGCATATACATGCCTGCCTTCAGTCACAACAGCTTTAAGAATGTGCCCCTCTCCTGTGTTGAGGACAGATAGGACAATGTGCAGGAAAACTCTGCCTGAATCACATAGCTTTCAGATAGCATAGGCATCCCTGCATCCCCTTGCATAGTGATGTTCGTTTGATATTCACAACACCAATCTGATTTTCTAATTTATTTATTTTTTTTAAGAAACATTGGAACTGACTTCTAAGGCAAACTGCCAGGTATTTAAACTACTATGAAGGTTGAGGGAACAACCAGCAAATACCTGAAAACATGAATTAAGAGTTCAACTGTTGCAAAAATATCCTTTCCAACATTAGATTCTAGGGTTGTATTTCCTGAGCCAGAGACAGCTTCATCTTTCCTATATGTATTAATCTATGTAATACTTAATTCTATAGGGCATGGTATAAAGTAACAGTTCTGAAAATTAACTCCAGACATCACCTGAGCCCAAGTTCTGCCTTTCCTATATGCCTGGAAAGTCTACAGCAATGCTAATATCTTGGGGAAAAAATTAGCTATTTCGGAAAATTTTCATCTATCCAGAGATTTTAAGTGTTTGATAAAGCACTGGAGAGATTACATGTGAGATAGCCATGTTACATTACCGCGATTGAGAGATGGACACAAAGCTTGATGCAAGCAAAGTGTCTACTGTATTGTACAAAGTCATTTCTTTATATAGGCTACCATAATCAAAAGCTACTCATGATTGGTAGAGGTGTCCGTGCGACAGTTACAGATTCGTGGTTGGCTGCCGAGGAAATGCCAGGGAACACACATCACCTGGCAAGCCTCAGACAGGTGTTAGACAAAAGGCAAACGGTCAAGCATCTCTTATCTAAGTTCAGAGATGAGACAAAAGACTTTCTTGCAATGCTTACCCGCTCTCCTTATCGGGTAGTTGTGTGCCTTCCTGAGTCACAATGGCCGTTGGTAATTAGCTAAATGCTCTTTTCTCTTCTACATAATTGCCATTTGTTCCCAAGGTTTGTGGCCCACAAGAGCTAAAACATTTCCTTCTATCAGCTGATCATTGCTTGAGATTTTACTCCCTAAATTCAGTGCGTCATTACATGACAAATTTCTTCTTAGGATACATAGAATACATAGAATACATAGAATAAACCAGGTTGGAAGAGACCTTCAAGATCATCGCGTCCAACCCATCACCAATCCAAAACCGCCCAAGCAACTAACCCACAGCACCAAGCACCCTGTCAAGTCTTCTCCTAAAAACCTCCAGTGATGGCGGCTCCACCACCTCCCCAGGCAGCCCATTCCAATGTGCAATCACTCTTTCTGTATAGAACTTTTTTCTAACATCCAGCCTGAACCTCCCCTGGCGCAGCCTGAGACTGTGTCCTCTTGTTCTGGTACTGCTTGCCTGGGAGAAGAGACCAACATCCATCTGTCTACAACCTCCCTTCAGGTAGTTGTAGAGAGTAATAAGGTCACCCCTGAGTCTCCTCTTCTCCAGGCTAAGCAACCCCAGCTCCCTCAGCCTCTCCTCGTAGGGCTTGTGTTCCAAACCCCTCACCAACTTTGTTGCTCTTCTCTGGACTCGTTCCAGCAAGTCAACCTCCTTCCTAAACTGAGGGGCCCAGAACTGGACACAGTACTCGAGGTGCGGCCTAACCAGTGCAGTGTACAGGGGCAGAATGACCTCCCTGCTCCTGCTGGCCACACTGTTCCTGATGCAGGCCAGGATGCCATTGGCCCTCTTAGCTGCCTGGGCACACTGCAGGCTCATGTTCAGTCTACCGTCAACCAGCACCCCCAGGTCCCTCTCAGCCTGACTGCTCTCCAGCCACTCTGACCCCAGCCTGTAGCTCTGCATGGGGTTGCTGTGGCCAATGTGCAGAACCCGGCACTTGGATGTGTTAAATCTCATGCCGTTGGACTCTGCCCAACTGCCCAGCCTGTCGAGGTCCCTCTGCAGAGCCTCTCTACCCTCCAGCAGATCAACTCCTGCGCCCAGCTTGGTGTCATCAGCAAATTTACTGATGATGGACTCGATGCCCTCGTCCAGATCATCAATAAAGATGTTAAAGAGCATGGGGCCCAGCACTGATCCCTGGGGCACACCACTGGTGACTGGCTGCCAGCTGGATGTGGCACCATTCACTACCACTCTCTGGGCTCGGCCCTCCAGCCAGTTCCTAACCCATCGCAGTGTGCTCCCATCCAAGCCATGGGCTGACAGCTTGGCCAGGAGCTTGCTATGGGGAACGGTGTCATATTACTTTGTGTCTCTGTGTATCTGTCTTACTAAATATTATATTTTCCCTAAATGAAAATCTAATGTTTAATTATTTCATTATATATTGAACGATCCTTATTTCAGCTTGTTTACAGAGTTTACTCAGAGTTCAGTTGGGAAAATGTGTGCTGTCCCTGTGTCCTTTTCCATTTTTGCTTGAATGTATAACCATGAGGCTGCCATACCGTGGCTAAGAGGTGGGTAATGGGAGCATAGCAAATTCATCCATTTCCCCAGCTCAGCAACATGTACAGTTTCCACTGTAATGACCTACTTCACATAGCTGGAAACATACACAAGCATCCTGATAAAATAATTTGTGTTGTGATTGTCCCATGTTGTTTGTCCTGTAGCGCCATCCCTAATGATCCCCTACATCAAGACCAAACAGCTCTTACATTTCCCGAGGGTGTTTCATGATATTTAATGCTCTTATTAAAGACCCCATTACATGCCTATTGATGGACTCCTGCATTTCCTATTTTCTTCTAAAACTTCCCCTGTGAAAATTTTGAACTCACAAAACAGATGTGGAAAGCAGCATAAAAATAAACCAAACACCTGCACTTTGTCAGAATTTTTTTCCATTGAGCCCATGGCATTCTCCTGGTGCTGGTTCTTTGGTCCAGGTTTTTAAATACCTGGAGAAAGCAAAGGGGTGCCCAGTAAAGAACTTACAGCTCAATACCCCAGTAAGTGACATCAAAGTAGATTGCACTGACAATATTGGTTTATCACCATTAAATGCTCACCAAGTCATGAAGATTAGTTGCCCACTTGAAATTTCCTCATGATATGGGAAAATATTGCCATTTTTAGAAAAGGTACATGCCTTTGTTTGGTACAAGAGAGTCCAATTTTAGAATGGCATGGAATGGCATGGAATGGAATGGAATAGAATAGACCAGACCAGACCAGACCAGACCAGGTTGGAAGAGACCTTCAAGATCATCACATCCAACCTATTATCCAACACCACCTAATCAACTAAAACATGGCACCAAGCACCCCATCAAGTCTCTTCTTAAACACCTCCAGTGATGGTGACTCCACCACCTTCCTGGGCAGCCCATTCCAATGCTCCTCTAGCCACACTATTCCTGATACAGGCCAGGATGCCATTGGCCTTCTTGGAGGCCTGGGCACAATGCTGACTCATGTTCAGCCACTACCCCCAGGTCCCTTTCTGCCTGACCACTCTCCAGCCACTCTGACCCCAGCCTGTAGCACTGCATGGGGTTGTTGTGGCCAATGTGTAGAACCCGGCACTTGGATGTGTTAAATCTCATGCTGTTGGACTCTGCCCATCTGTCCAGCCTCTCAAGGTCCCTCTGCAGAGCCCTTCCACCCTCTAACAGATCAACATCCGCTCCCAACTTGGTGTTGTCTGCAAATTTACTGATGATGGACTCAATGCCCTCATCCAGATCATCAATAAAGATATTAAAGAGCATGGGGCCCAGCACTGATCCTTGGGGGACACCACTAGTGACTGGCCGCCATCTGGATGTGGCACCATTCACCACCACTCTCTGGGCTCAGCCCTCCAGCCAGTTCTTAACCCAGCACAGAGTGCTGCTGTGGGGGTCAGTGTCAAAGGCCTTGCTGAAGTCCTGGTAGACTACATCCACAACCTTTACCACATCCACCAGGCGGGTCACCTGATCATAGAAGGAGATCAGGTTGGTCAGGCAGGACCTGACCCTCCTAAATCCCTGCTGGCTGGGCCTGATCCCTTGGCCATCCTATAAGTGTTTTGTAATTGCACAGCACTTACAAGATGGTGAAGGGATCAGGCCCAGACATTTTACTGATGCTAGTGAATTTATTGTAACATGATCCAAAATCCTGTCCCATATTGATGTTTATCCTAGTGAGATAGGATCTATCCCATGAGGAAAAAAAATTTAAAAGGGACAGATAAGAATATGGAAGTGGTTATCCTTACAAATATATATGTTGAACTTCTATTCAACCTTCCCTACTACACATCTCTATTCCACACCTAAAGCATTAGGACAATTCCTCTTAACCAAAATCAGACATGAGGCACAATAGAAGATAAGCTAAAGGACAAGCTAAAGGACTACAAGGAAGTGTAAACACAAAGGAATTTTCTTCTCCCAGCCTATACAGTTTTGCCATTTCTGTGCTCTTACATGCTCCATTTGTACCATAGTCTCATACAGCCTTGTGGTCTTTATGAGTTTTGTCCTTATATTTATAAATCTAATCAGCTTTGCCACTCAAAAGGCAGTTGCAGTGATCACACCAAAGGCTGCGAACTAAATTGAACCACTTAGGTATCATAAAAACCTTACTTAGGTGTCTTTCTGGCCAAAAAGCGTCCTTATCCTCAGTAACGACACTGCACCAGTAAGTGAGGTCTTAAGCCACCAGTTTAAGACACAGAAAATACTTTATTTTCTGCCTCTTGACTTTCTGAATCACTTTGATAAGTTTTATACAATTTTTACCAAGTCAACAGAAGACAAGGAAAATAAACTTACAATGAATGAAATGCTGTTTATTTCTTCTTTTACCTATAGTACCTGCAAGTCTCAATAAAAAGCTCTTAACTCTCTCATGTCACTATCTACCATTTGTGAAAAACCCCAACCCTATTATGTTTAGTGGACCCTTGTGCAGTCTGTGATGCTGTCAAGACCTGGAAAAGCCATCAACACGCCACACACCTACAACAGCTCACTTTTAGCATACTTTGGAGCACAAAAATAATAATAATAAAAAAGCCATCTGATGCATAATGGTGTTTATCAACAGATATAGTCTGTTCATAGAGACATATAAATGTTAGGCAACCCACTACTGTTATTTGCTTGTAATGTTTTTCAGTTAAAAGATTTTAATTGTAACTCAGGAAGCAAACTTCTTTGGTATGCCTGTTATACACACTAGTGAAGCCTTAGCCACCCAGGACACCCTGCTGACAGCACCAACATTTAGAGGAGCTGAGGTTACCTTTGGAATTCAGGTTTGCTTGCTCGTTCCATGATGACCTTATAGATTTTAAGAAGTGTATCAGAAACAGGAACACGAGTATCACAGTAGCACAGAAATTTACACTATCCATCTGATTTACACAGAAGATCTGACGTAGAAGGAAACTATTCAATAGCCAAGTCACCCCAGGAGAAACTTATCTATTTGTAGTTTAATTCCACTGTTACTGGGGTGGTATCACGCAGACATCCTGACAGAAACCAGAAGGCTTGAAGGACACCTTCAATATACTTTTCCCCCTAATCCCTTAAAGATGTTCCTTTCTTATTCCTCCCTTCAAATGTTACTCAGCAATCTCAGCCCTAAATAAGAAGAATGTGGCTAAATCAAAGGGTGGAGAAAAAAAGAGTGGTTTTTTTTTTCCCCCAATGAGAATATTAGTTTCTAAAATACTGAATTTCATAAAATTCACAAAAAGAGAAAAGGAAATATGTAAAGGGAAGATAAGTTACTCTGCTCTGCACAGAACAAACTGGAAACAACACACTAAGAAAGCCAAAGAACTGTAAGGACACAGTCAATGCTTTATACAACACAGTTAACTCTTGAAAGCTCACTTTGGTCAAAACAGCAGTTTCCCAAGAGAAGCTGCTAGGCTGAGTTAGTTGAGTACATGTTAGAGGAAGGAAAAGGGTACCATTGGAATTTGTGAGAGGTTGTAATTCAGGTAGAGAATGTGGGGTTAGATCTACAGCCTGACTACATCAAGTGCTGTAAAATCAATTCTTGGGCCAAAGTGCCTGAACATGACGCATTGCAACTCCAGGGTGAGCAAAGAGCCAAGGATGTACTCACTCCTGTCCCAGTGGCCAGGAGGTGCTGAAGTAAGGGTGTACAGCAAGAGAGAGATGTGTCAGGACCCTCAGTCTGGGTGAGACAGAGATCACACCTAGATGTGCAACCACGGGCCAGCTTATGCTTTAGTGGATCTTTTTTTAATGAAAGAATAAATGCGGAAAGAGTCAGAGCTTGGTGATGTAATTCTTGAAGTTCTTGAAGATGAAAGCTGCCCTCTGGCTATGCTTTTTCCTTTATCTGTGTTTAATATTTAAAATCATTTTCAATTGAAACACTTAAACCTAGCAGTGCAGGAAAATATTTATTTGGACAGGAAAAGAACTCTAAACACTTTATTACTACATCTTTGATGCACGTGTCCTGAATGGACAAAAAAGCCTCAGAATTGCTCTGAATCAGACAATGAGGCAGAAGTTAGTAGATATGGTTCTTCAGGCTTGCCTGAACATGTTTCAGAGCCAGAATGAGCCAGGTGGGTGTGATTTTGGCCACATTTGGAAAGAAGGCTTTCTATAGCTTGCAATACCAGGGTTTTATCCCTAGATCTGTGTTGCTACTGGCCATTATTGCCTCGGGAAATCTATAAGTATCAGCCCAAAGAGCCAGAGCGTCATCTTGCAGTTGTCCACGCTCTGGAAGGAACCAAAAGCTTCACTTGGAAGCCAAACTGTGTTTCAGTTTACCCAGACAAGACAGCAAAGACCCCTCGCTATTTTCAGCATTGTAAAGCCCAGGAGCAGACAGACATGTCTTGCCGGGCCGAGAGGCGAAACCCCAGAGGAGCTGAGTCCCCGGGACAGTTTCGTTTGACTGGAGAAAGGAGCAAGCACTGCTACAAAAAGGATTACAGCCGAGAAACCTCCTCTCTACAAAGCTTTCAGCTACAAAGCCTTTGGGAACAAATCCTGCCCCAGTAATAAGCTGCAGACACCAACAGAAAGTGAAACAGTGCTTCTGCAGCTTCCACGTGGCCGACGCCATCTTGGTTTGTCTAGATCTTAACGTGTGCCATGAGGTATCAGAACAGTGAGTAATTACAATATCTGAATTTTATAAGCATCTATTGACGGTCTGTTGTCTTAGGGAATTCTGGAGTTCCACCACACACATCCCACACACCCCTCCCCACCCGTTGTGGGCAACAGGCGGCTTCATTGCCGAGGTTCCTTTTCTTTACAGTTTAAAGTGCTGTTTGTTGCCTCTGGATTTTTGTACATATTGTTTAAATTGTTACTTGTTCCTGCTGGTGAGGTATCTGTTCCATGACCGAACACCTTGAATCTGTAAATAGGTTTTACTTAGGGGCTTTTGCAGGATTTTTGTGATTCATAAAATTATTAATATTTTTATTAATCACTCTGCTTACTGGACATTAATATATCCTTTTTATAGACCACAACAGCAGGCTTCGACCATTTTAGACAAATCTATTCCTAGGATTCAATTTGCTATTGAATTTGCAACTACATGATTTTTAAATAAAGCTTTTCCTTTCTGGGAGAACAGAAAGCATCTAATGATGAAAACTGTCATTACCTGGGCCTTTAGGTAATTGATGGAATGGGTAATTTCAAGTAGTGAATGGAATTACTTTCAAGAGGCTTTGCTCATGACAGAAGCAGCACTGAGGGGTCTGTATCTCGTCACTGGCATAGATTTTCCTGAAAAGGAAGGTGTAAAACTCCTTCCAATGGCTTGCCTCTTTCTACATGCCATTTTTAGCTCTTAAAAACAAATCATTTCAAAGAAAGCTGTATGACAGGAAATATTTATCAGATCTAGGCTACTCTCTCATAAAGTCTTCTGTCAAAACATTCTAAATCATGCATTTGTGTTTGACCATAGCAAGGCAATCAAAGTATCTTTCTGTTTACCAGAGAGCAGCAACGAGCTCATTGATCAAGTTGCTTCACATGCTAGTGTTAAAAAGAATAAGAGAATCATCAGCAGACTCTTACCAAAGCACGAATTGACAAAGCCATACCACCTACAACCATGTTCGCCTCCAATCCATTTGCCATGGATATTAGATGCAAAACTGAGCGTAGTGCCTGAGATGCACACTAACATGTCACTGATACTGATGTTCAGGAGCAGCATGTTGACTGGGTTACGGAGGGTTTTAAATTTGCAGAAAAGGATGAGGACAATCAAGTTATTCAAGAAACCAAAAACCAAGATAAATCCAAGGAAAACAGCCGCTATTGTATGCCCATTTCGTGAGAGTCCAGCTCTTGGCTCAACAGAATCTGTAGGTTCCCCAAAGCTCAGGTTATATGTCCAAGTGTGGTTCATTTTGGACTTTGACACGTATCAGTCAGAGCAGAAATGCCAGGTTCCCTGTGCTGAAGTCCTCCAGCAGTTTGCCAGAAACATCCCACCAACACAGGTCAAATCATCTCTGGAGTCTTACAATCTTCACTCAGCTGAGGTATCTCTTAGATGGTTTCACAGGTATGAAATACTCTATTGCATCAGAGGAGTATTTTCCTGAACTGTACCCCTCCTGTGGTCAGCTCTGCCACTAACATCAGCATAGCAGAACCAAGCAAACAATCAACTCAAGTTCACCTGTGATATTTAAACCCAGGATCATATTAGATGATCTTTTTTGAGGCTCAGAAGGAGAAAGAAAAAAAATGCTTCAGCATGGTCTCTTTCTTCAGAGTATATGGGCAGCCCTCCTATCAATGGGCAAATACCATTGTTTCCTCTGACCATGGATGTTTTTCTGAAAATACAAAAGAAAACCAGCATTAAAGGAATTCTCTGAATGCCAAGACCAAAACATAGGCACCAAATTTACTGAGAGTTCCTCCCTTTTTGATCTGTAACAAATATTTCTCAGTATTCTCTTTTTTCTCTGATTTTCAACAGAAAAATCATTTTGCTGACACTTCCTTGGCTAAATGGTTTTTCCCTGGCTCACAGTTTAGCATGGAGAAGGCTATTTGTCTCAGATGAGAAAATGCATAATAAGACATATCTTTTGCAGCAGCTTCCCAAAGAAAGAACTGTGTCTTCCTCCACGTGAAAGCCAATCCACACCAAGTAAAGCTTCAGTCTTGGCTAGACCTTAATTAAAATGATGAAAATTTTGGAAGAAAGTATTTCTTTATTCGGAAAGAATAATTTAAACCACATCTTCTGAAACTCTCATGTGCTTACTAAGGTTGGCAGACCTGTGAGACACATTTCACCTCTCCTACATTTACCAGTGGACAGATGTTCTCCTTCATTGCTCATCAACCAACCAAACACCCAAATCTTCACAACTCTTTCCCATCACAGACATGAATTTGTATACCCGCCTGCAGAGAATACACTCTGTGTATCTTGTGAAGCAGTAGAGGAGTACTTAATGTGGATGCATAACTGCTTAGCCAGCCTGCTGCACGTTTGTAAGCAAATTCTACACAAAAGTTTTCATAGAAATGCAGATGGGCATATATGCAAGGCATACATGTCTGCAAGAATTTCCACTCCTCAGTGCAAAATGCATAATAGCCATAACTTGCTGAACTAAAAAAAAAAAAACCCACACCACCCAAAACCTTTTTCATTAGCCATGTACTTCTAAAATGATTGCACATACTTTAAATTTGATAATTGTGTTATAGGAAGACATGTTAACTAACTGTTAACTAACTGGAAACATGAGAATGCAGAGATATCTGAAGACAGAGGTTGTCTGGTTTATTTGTTTTGTCATATCTTTGCGCCACAGTGAACATTTACAGAAAGGATTTTGTCATGCTATTTCCCTATTTTCATGAACTTACTAAGTATGCCTTCTTATTACATTGGGTTTGAACTCTGATGAATCCAGCTGTCTTTACTTTCTCTTGTGATGAGTAGACTATGTACACACATTGCAGTCTGTCTACTGTTTAGTCGCTGACGATCTGAAATGGTGATGCTTTCTGCTTTGTTACCCTTTTTGAGGTACATAGAAATTTAGACTGGTAAGGGTCTTGATAGAATATCTGAAAGAATGAACATTTGAAAGCTTCTTTCTACCATTTTGAAATAAAAATTATCCCCTGTCCAATTCTGGTGGCAGGCTATAGTAGGAAGAGGCTGTCAATATACTTTAAATTTGCTCATAATTATGTTTAAAGGAGAGTGGAAGTTCAGTCAAATGCAAAACAAATGAAACAATGATTAAAAAATGCTAAGCTTTTCTCAGTCACTAATTGTATGAGTAAAAAGGGACATAGTTGAACTCTTTTTTTTTTTTTTATGGGAAAAAAAAATCACAGGAAAACAAGATGTATAGTGAAATAAAATCAGTAAGTAATAATTCCTAGATTTTAAAATTGATTTAGAATTCCTCTTACATTGTAGCTTCTATCAAACTAATCTATTATTTTCCCCATCACTTTGAAGATAGTTTTGTCTAATCTGTTTGTATTTGACTGTTTACTGAAGAATGCAACTGAAGTCAGTCCTATCTACTCAATTTTCTGCAAAGCCTATTGCAGAATTTAACTTCAAAATATGAAGGTACTTCAGTCATTTACATACAGATTAATTCCAGCTACAACATTTCAGTCATTTGTGTGCAGACTAATTTCAGCTACAGATGAAACTTCCCCCACCCCCCCAAGTCTGAACTGGTTACACCTAGATAAACTGTAGCAACAGTCATTGTATGCCATCATAAATGTTTCTATGTGGGAATTAACTTCACTGGAATAATCACAGAAAAGGTTCTGAATAATAGTATCATGAAACATCACGGCCTTGGTGTCAATACAAAGCCAAAGGTTGTAATTTCTTAGCAAATACAGCTAACTTTATATACTTATCTCTATTAAGATCAAAAGATAAATAATAACATGTAGATATTCTATATACACTAGCGTAAATCCTACATTCTTAAAGACATATTAAGAGTTCTTATGTACAGTGCTTGTAAAAGGACATTTACTCCCTGGAGCTGACCAAAAATCACTCTTGACACCAGGTGTGCAGGCATAGCCCGGTGCACAGGCCACTTCTCTATGGACTGCAACCCATCTGGCTTCATCAGGATGACCTCTGCCCTGGTATGCCAGGGAAGGAAGCCTTAATTCCCAGGAAGGAGGACAAGGTCCTGGCAGGTCAGCGTAAGATACATTTTTAAAAGTTAGTACACACATCGTGAAGGTCAAGCCATGCAGCCACTTAGAAGATGGCAAAAAGGACAAATGAAGATGTGCTTCAAAATGTTTGGGGTGAATTTCAAAGACAGGAGCCTGCAGAGGAAAATGTCTGAAGGTCTCGGATGTGTGGGAGTAAGGATTTTTAACAGCTTATGTATAAAGTGCTAAGTTTTTTTCACTTTTGTATGAAACACAAACCAAATTCAGATTTCAATAAAGCTTTTAAACTCCTGAAGACTTGAAGACTGGGTCTAGTTCTTACCTACTATTAATGTTTATATAAATAATACACATTATTGCTGAAAAAAACCCACCTGAAGGTGCCCTTGTGTGCTCAAAGGTTCATATGTTTTTCTTTCCCTTTTCTCTCCAGATGGATAGCTTGGATTAATAGAGGTTACTACCAAACTCAAGAGCTTGCAGGACTGAAGTCTAATGCTGCCAATTGTCCTTTTCAAGACAATGTTTTAAAACCCTAGACAAAATCTGCATTTGCATTTAAAGCAAATAAATTAACATCCAGTTTGTCTCCTTCAATTTGAGTTGGTGTGGAATGGAAAACATACCAGAAGCGATACAAAACAGAGTCAGCTGAAACAGGCCAAAAGTTCATTTAACATCACCAGTTATTAAATGCTTCATCTGTTAATGGGTTCTGACAGAAGTCATCTAAAGACGCAGTAAAACAGACACCCATCACTGCTTGCACTTTTCTCTGAACCAGTCCACTGGAAAAGAAAGGTTTCAAAAGATGTTATATCAGCTTCTGGGAATGCTGACATTATCACTGAGAGTGTAAGGCTTCTTTTCACACCTGACACCACCCATTAGTTTGAGCAGTATCTTACATCAGTGAAGCTAATTTTTCTTTCTTGCTTTGTTCCAAAATTAGTACTAACTTATTGAACACATTAGCTTTAAAAGCTTAGCATTGTTTTGGGGTTTTGTTGTCTTACATGAGAGCACATTAATTATCTCTAATTGGAAGATTCTTTACTTTCTTCCCTTGCAAAGCTGTGCAAAAGGCCAAAGATGATACTTAGTTTTTAAATATTTTACATGCTTAAAACAAAAGCAAGCTTTAAAATCATATTGTTAATAATAATATAACTTAAAACTAAATTTAAAAATATTTACATTATTTCATGACATGGAAGAACTATAAGATGACCCTTTTATTTACAAATCCACACAGCCTTATTCAACCTCTTGTTCAGCTTTCTCCTTCATTTATGAACTTTGCTTTCTCTGAAAAGTTATAATTTCAAAATATTCATAACATTTCAAAGGCATTCCCAGATGACATTTTATGAGGTAGAAATCTGGTTTGTTTTTTCTGTTAACATGACACCAGAATTTTGCCAGGAATTCTCTATTATTAAGTTTTTATATGCTAAACCTTGCTTTCCAGATCAGAAACTGAATTATTCTTAACAGCAAGTAACCACAAACAGAGGTATCACCTGAAATAATTTTTTTTTCAAAGGCAGTTTAAAGATGGAAGACTGTGTGGGACTTTACAACACCAAATACACAATGTGATATATCAAGAGATGCGCAGCTAGTCTCAAAGACCTAGAGGAGGGAGGCTCTCAAACCGGCTATCTGTGAGAGAACCTCTTGCATGCAGACTTATCTTTAGAAATTAACATTTATGAAGAAGGAAACCGTAAAAGCTAGTACAAGTGTAGAACACATGCAGCGAAGTCCACTAGCTGACTCACTTGAAGCTACACTACTTCCACAGTACTTATTTGAGGAAGAATCCTAACAATGTGGCAAAAGAGCAGGGTAAATAACTGAACCATTGCTTTTGAAATGAAAGCTACCTTTGTGTAGTATTTTTAAAGTGAAGGCAACCCTTCCTAAGTGCAAAGAGAATTTTTTTTTGCACAGAAATACATAAATACATAACAGTAAATGAGCCGGACGCGTTCCTGAGCTGCGCGGAAGCAATGAGAAGCGAGGGGACTCAGGGACCCAGCTGGGACGGCTGCAGCAGTAGGGTCAGAGAGCACCTCCGCGGCGCTCAGGCTCTCCCCAAGCTTTTAAACATTGCATAGAGGCAAAGCCTCTCCAGACGCTGTCAGGGCATGGCTTCTCCCTCACAAACTTGTAAACACTTACTGGGAAAGGGTGGATTTGGTTTCGGTTTTGGTTGGGGAGGGTAGGGGATGTATAAAAAACTGTAAAAAGCAAAACCCACCTCCATTTCTCATCCAGGGCAAAAAGCCACCGAACTCCCCAGCAAAGGCGAACTGAGTGGAGACGCTCTGGAGCACCGGCATCCTTGGAAGGCACAAGGTGCCCCCCTCTCCGCGGCTCCCTGCTGGCTGCCCGCTGACAAGGCACTTAGTCTGAGCGGGACGGATGCAGGGAGCTCGCCCCGCCCGCTCCCATCTCCTTCTCCTGTCCCAGGAGGGCTCAGCAGATACCCAACTCCGGCATGGCGGGAAGAGAATAAATACATTTAAAAACAAACATCAAATGTCACGAACCAAAAAGCACCGGGGGAGGGCTCCCCCACCAGCCCTGGCAGCCGCCGCGCTCCGCCCGTGCTAGGGCGTGGGGCACCGAAGGAGAGGGCCGTATGGGGGTCACTCAACAACCCACATTTTAGGAGCCTCCCCACCTGTCGGCTTCTCCCTGCCGACTGCAGAGATGCTCCCTTCCTGCGCTGGCCGCCAGGGTCTGGTGGTGATTCACGTTTGCACAGGAAGGTCAGGTTAGGCACTCCTCTCACTCTTACTGCTAAGCAAGCAGGTATAAACACCTGTTCAGCACCAGATCAGGAATACAATTTGAAAATGTGTCCAAAACATAAGACGTGTATTGTGTATAATTGCTGGTCATCGACTCTGTAGTTTCCAGCTGTATCTTTACATGTGGCAGCTACAGCTCAAACAAGCACTGTGGTTACTGCGTGCGGAAATCTGTGTTTTCAGAAATGCATGTATCACAGAAGTAACATATGGCTTGAAAACTAGGTAATGATTTGTCCCTCTCTTACTACTAGCAGCTACTACTACTGCTTTAGACTGCTTCTGACTCTGGTCTTTCCCCAGGAAAAAAATAAAATGTGGGGGAATTAATTGCTGAATGAAAACTCCAGGCAAAAAAAAACCCCAAACAACCATGCCTTGGAGTATACCTTCCTATGCTGAACATCTCCTAGCTCTGGTTCTTGCTGAACTTGTAAAGAGTCTTTTCAAGTTGTAGATCACACTTAAAGTCTGTTAATTGTTCCCCATTGTCATATTATTGCCTCTCAATTAGATTTAACTTTTATCTGATCACACTTGTGAACTTTTCTTTCTCCTGCTTTAAGAGAAACTGATGCAGCTATTGCTATAGAAAAACAGCCCAGCAAAAAAAGTGCTGTGGAATCTGTTCATAAAACATCTCCTCCCTTGGAAGCCTGAAGGCAGACATCCTAGATATTATTTGTTGTACTAATGAGTTTTACTTAAGATTAATTTTGGAACAAAATCTATTTCATCAAATAGAGTACAGATATTTTAAAGAAATAGATCTAATATCATCATCTTTAGAAAATACACAATACCACAGCTTTGCTGAATAGACTTCCACTGTAAACTAAGAACTGCTTAGTCTAGAATACAAAATGAAAAATAAAACTTGCTAATGTCACACTTAAAGAGACAACAAGAGTGTACCTCCTTTAGAGAAGTCCAACTAAAAAGTATACAGGGTCATTTTTCAATGTCAATTATCAAATGTGTACCTCTGAAATTCTCCATAAAGGCATCTAGTTGTGAAGCACACCACATTTAACAAATGCACACACTTTTAATAATGTTTCAGCAGCATGAAAACATGCTTATATAGGTGGAAAATTGTACTTCATTATATGGTCAGATGAGACAGCTTACTAACAATAGCTGCGTTAACAAATGGTTTGAAATTCATTTACTTGTCATGAGCATGCAAGTTTCCAAAAGGTGGGTTGTACTAGTAAAAAAGCTTGTCAACACAAACAAGTCATCAGGCAGTTTACACAACTAATCCAGTGAATTCCCTTTTGCTTCACAGATTGATTCAGAGTAGCTTAGCAGCATTCTAATTGCCAGTATGTCAGTGAATAGCAGGCAGCCTGCCATGCTTTGGATGGTGACCATTTGGGTTTGTAATTCTGAGGTCCTGCTGATGATTCAGAAATTGAATGGGGTATTAGAATTCCTTGCGTTGTTTAACAAAGAATCAAAGTTGCTAGTTAATTCCAGCATCTCCCATGAATTTCCTGCTTACCTCCTGCTTCCAAAGAAATCATGTGGGTTTTAGTAGAGTTTCTAATATCATACAGAAGAAGGGACAGTAAATGAGTCAAATTGGTAGCAATGTTGAAGATGCCTGCTGTTGTGTTCCCCCAATGTAGCAGTCCATAGCTCTATTTATACTGTTCTCCACAGGAATAACTAGGAGCTCACCATCCTTGGCTGCAGCACCTGGAGATGCACAGCAAGGTGGAGAACTGGGTGCACACAAACATGTGAGCCAGGTGGACAGCAGAAGGATGAGTATTCATGTGAAGTTGAGATTGTGTCTATGTGGTAAGTTACATCCTGCTTTCAGATGCTCTTAAAATTGATGGGGTATAAGAGATCATCAAGATGCTTTATGTTCCTACAGAAATTGCTTTTAGTTTCATTGTATACAATCTTTCCAGCTTTTCCATTGTTCTTTAAGACAGACCCAATTAGTTCAGCTTAGCACTAGGAGTAAAAACTTTTCTGATGTTCTCAAAATGGGTTTCCTGACTCTCTCCCTGGCTTAAAACAAACAAACACACCAAAACACACAAACCATACACGCCAAATTTGTATCAGACATCATAATAGCATCATGCTAAGGCCATGAAAAGTGGTTGCTTAGCTCAGTGACGTATTGTGCATATGCTAAGATAGTAAAAAGCGGTGGCGTATAACACGGTGTCTATGTTTAGCCCATATCTGAGCCTAAACTGCATCTGCTCTATCACCACATGACTCCTCCCCAGCAGATAAGGAGAATCAGGAAAGCAAAACTCACAGGTGGAAATTAAAACAGGGTTAACAAAATAGTTAAATTAATCCTAATGTCAGTATAAGTTATATAAAGTTACACTCAGCTCAGCAAAGGCACAGCAGTCACAATACCTAGAAAGGCAGCAAAGCAGAAAGCCCAAATAGGACACTACCAGTGCTTCCCTAAACCTCCTCCTTTATACTGAGTGTGATGTTCATGGTATGAGATACCCCTGTGAGCCAACTCATGTCAGCTGCCCTGGCTTGCCTTTTTTTTTTTAAAAAAATTGCATAGCAGCAACAGAAGAAAGAGAAACCATAAAGGGAAAGGGAGAGGAACATTTCCCTTCTGCCTGTCCACAACTGTAAACACTTCTAATTCTTAAAATCCTTACTGCAAAGGTATTTACCAATGAATACTGGAAGTGAAATCAAAGTATCATCAGATTTATCACACTATCTCATAGTCCATACCTTGAAACTCAACTAATTGAATACTTAGAGAAATGGCAGAGAATACAAGTGCATTGGCTTCAATTCCATATTCACATATTTTGAATGATGCAGAGTCTAGAGAGAGAACAGTAGATGCAAGATGGGAGATTGAAATTGCTCATAATCTCTGTAATCTGCACAAAGCATATGATTACAAGAATCTGAAAGCAGCTACTAAAATTTGGGTTTAGATACAAAACATGTAGTACTTCCTGTTCTGGAATTATGAGATAAAAGTATATTGCATCATATGCCTTCTGAATAGTGTAGAGGATAATTATTTTTTGTAATCTAAGATGGAATTCGTGAGAAAACCACATTTTCTTTACCAAAACCAAATATTATGTTCAGTTCCACAAAGGCATCTACTGTGTTTTGAGGCATCTTTGGGAATTCCATCCAGCCCTTTTTGACTATACCCAAGGAGTCTGGAGCTCCAGAAGGTGGTCTAATAAAGAGACGTTGTAGTCGAGACAAAAATTTCTGTTCATAAGGCTTATCTAATTTTCCAAGTGGAAAATCCATCTGGCCTAATAAAAGGTGTTACCTGTCTAGAAATCCGGTTTTATTTGCCCCTTAACAATCACAGTGAGTGCAACATTCAATGAGCCAACTCCTTCAGTTGGTGTCCTCTTTCTGGGGTGTGATTTTGCCTAGACTTCTGCAAGGCTCTGAAAAACCTGTATGAACTTCTCTTGTTTTTGTACTTCCTCTGAATTTCTAGATCACAGACAGCTGGTGCTGAATTTTCCTACAGATTCTGAAGAGGCACTTGCCAAGGTCTAGATCTAGACAGCAGTTCCTAGCTGCTCTGACTCCGCAGGATGTGAAGACTAGATGTGGCCATGTCCCCTCTTCTTCCTCTAACCAGACCCATTGATCCCTACCTCAAGGTGACAGAGGGATACTTCTTCTTCAGGGACACCACGCAGCATATCTTGGCAGACAGCAGGACTAGATTTTTTTTCCTTTCCTGTAGCTTGCTCCTTGAAGCTTATAGTAAACTTAAAGACTTCTTCCCATAGCATTGCACTTCAATAAATGCTTACTTCGGATATTTTGAAGTTGACAGAGAAGATCCTATGCCTTGTCTCTTCACAGCTCATGCCCAAAGTCTTCTGCTGTCAGCAGGTAAGAGGAAGTCAACAGGAATGCTTGCAGAAATCCAGGTACAAAGTTAGAAGTGATCTCAGAGAGATCACTTCTGTTTACTTTTTTGTGTGAGACTTCAGGTGACACAAACATCTGGGTCCCACTTCCCTGTCGCAGTGGAGGTTATACGAATGTATTTCTTTGATGCAATAAAGGGGAAAACAGGGCAGCAGAGGGAACATTTTGTGCTACAAGGCAGAGCGAGAAATGAAGAGGCAGCTCAGATTTTTATTTATGACTTATTCAATTTCCCTTACTTTTATGCAAGATGGGAGTTTGCTTATGTTCTTGCTCACTCAGAGGTTGATTTGTTTCTGTGACCTGCTGTCAGTCAGAAGAACAGGGCTGACCGATGCCAAAACAGAGGTAGGAAAACTCCACAGCTGTTTCTGAGTGTACAGTACAAGTTTCATCCTCCAAATCACTAGTGGCATCTCTCTTCTCCTTGGGTAGTCAAGAGATGGTACTGTATGCATTGATAGCACTGGTCCCAGGAAGACAGATGTTCAGTGCAGCTGCTGATTGAAGCAGGGGGGTCAGGGGGAAAACAGCTCAAAGGACTACAGAAGACAGGTCAGGCACTCTATGTATTTGTATTTATCTATTGGAGTCTTTCCCCAGCAGAAGCCACTCAGAGGTATTCTCTCTCACCTTATTTCCAGGGCATAACCTAGAAAAACATCTTGCAGGCATTTCTCTCTCCTTCCACACTCTGCCAGCTCCATCACTCCCAGTGCTCCCACTGGAAATGAAATAGGCTACAACTTCACCCAGAGATACCTTCTGTTTTCCTTTTTGCTTGGCCACAATAAAGGTGTCTCAGAGACCAGCAGAAGTTTAGATTGTTATTTTGCAATATGCCAGATAATAAAGGCTCAAAAATAACATCAGACTCCCTGTGGCAAAAAGGACTTTTAAAACAAAGGCTTAGTTATTTGAGCCCTCAGCTTGCATTGCCCTTCTGAAGATATATGTGTGCTTGTGAATGCATGCAAGCGACAGAGAGGAGTATTTTTTCTGCTCACTGTTCCATATTTAGCTCCTGCAAGCACATCTGCTCACTGTGTAACCAGGAATTAATGCCCAAACAGCCTCCCTAAAAGCTTCTAATACAGCTAATTCTTCAGAGTGATTCTGCAACCCAACCGTACTTGTCAACCACATCTACTTCCCAGATTCTCATGTCAGTGCCTCCTGCACCTCAAGGAGTTTTGTTACCATCTTATCAAAGTCCTGGGGACTGCATGATGCAAAGACATAGACCCAGAACTCTTCACTTGCACCATTTTCTAAACAGAATTTTTAATTGGTTTTTATTTTATTTTTTTAGAAAAGATTTTTGCCTTGGGTAATAAAATTTGTGAGTTTCCTGATCCCTGTTCAGACCATATCTTTAGGTGAGAAAAATTGGGTTTCTTTTTTTCTCTCTAGCTTTACCCTGTCTGTCCATCCTGCCCTCCATCAGTAGCTGAGACAATTGGGTAACAGTCAGAGATAGCCTGTAATTTGGTAGATGCTTTCTAACATTACCTCCAGCTCAGATGAAATCTGGTATCTCTCTACTTAATTGTAAGACCTGGCAGCAAAAATGTTAATGGAAAGTGGTGGGTAATTTGACAGCCCAAGCCAGTAATGTGCACAAATGTCAGATCTGCCAGAAGATAGGGCGCTGGACTGTTCGTAGTTCTGAACATGCTCTTGCATGTTCAGAATCATCTTAGCAACCACTTAGCATGTCCCTTGGATCAAAGATTAATTTTTTAGTGCAATCACATTTCATACTGGATGTGAGACTTATGCTTCCTTCAACCAACAATCTGTTTCTGTCAGGAGGGAAGCAACAAGATCAGAATTAAGCATACTGAAGAATGGACTAGGGTGAAGAAAATGATCAGAGGAGGATTAAACAATATCTCTTAAAAGATCTATATGAGTCTTAAATTTCTTTTGCAGCATGGAGATTAGCTGAGAGCTAGAAGGTTATGTCTCTAGTGGAGTGGGAAATTTACTCCTGCCCTGTGGACACTTGCTTTTGTTCCTGTCATCCTAGCAGTACTGGGTAACATTTTCTTGGTTACAATTTACAATGACTTAGGCAGCAGCCATCTGGGCCTGGCTGGTCCTGGGCAACAAGCCCAACTGTGGGTTTACCAATTTGATTTATACACATATATAAAAAAAATAAATATTTTGTGTCATTCTGAGAACTACATGAATATTTTTGAGTCTATTTAACTCAGGAGCAGGATCTATATTTCTAAACTGCTGTCTCATTCTTGCCTCTTTCTTAGGTCCTGAAGGGGTGGTTTTCCCATCAACTTATATAAATGTTTAATTGAAAATTATTTCCATACATTTTAAAGCAAAGCATAGTCTGCCAAAGCATAGCAATGAGATTCCCTATGCAGCACAAAAAAATTCTTCAGAGTAGGCTTTTCAGATAATTTAAAATGAATATTTTCAACTCCACAATTGTAATTGCTCTGATCGTTTCCACTCCCTGTACTTAGCATTCCAGCCTATCCTTATGGAAAAAGAAGACCCTCTTCCTTGCTCAAAAGTCCCTCCAGCAAGATGCTTCTCTGCTAGAAAATGTGTTGTGTCCTAGTTGGGGATATATTCCACTTTTGTCAATGACACAGGTGAAAAATGGATAATGCATCTCTCCTATATCTTTCTGATTCTTTAGCTCTCTCTCTTTTTTTCTTTTTCCCTCCCCTACAGTCCTTTCCAAACTTATATTTGCTTATTAGTCTTCCTGTGTAAGGTAAACCAGGTAAAATCTCTGGAGCCAGAATAAAACATTTGATGTTTAGGATAATCTTTCATATAAGCTTAATCAAAAACCAAATCTGTTGATGTGTTTTTCTCTAGAAGTTTAATGGCTAAAAAATGAAGTTGGTACAAATGGAGGAGGAAAATATTTTCATTGTTAGAATGTTTATTTGAGAAAAAAAGATCAGATGTTTTTGTGTAAAAATATCAGCTCCGTGACATTTTTCAACACTCAAGAAAAGTAACATTTGACATATTTTTACATAGAATACATAGAATAAACCAGGTTGGAAGAGACCTTCAAGATCATCGCGTCCAACCCATCAACCAATCCAACACCACCTAAACAACTAACCCATGGCACCAAGCACCCCATCAAGTCTTCTCCTGAAAACCTCCAATGACGGTGACTCCACCACCTCCCCAGGCAGCCCATTCCAATGGGCAATCACTCTCTCTGTATAGAACTTTTTCCTAACATCCAACCTGAACCTCCCCTGGCGCAGCTTGTGAACCTGGAAGTAGACAATGGCTCTGCAGCTGGTATGTGGAGACATGCTGAGCAGAGAAACTGATGGTCTCTTTATTGTAATTACATTGAAAGTCAGTGTTAAGCATGCATTTCATTCCATGAGAAAATGAGACAGGTATAATTACTTTGATTCCAGAACTAGAAATCTGTAGTCTCCCACAATTATACTGAGTACTTACAAAAACTAATAGTGACTTTCACTAACAGGATAGCCATAGAATCATAGATTGGTTTGAGCTGAAAGGATCTCCAAGGGTATAGTCCAAGCCCCCTGCAGTGAGCAAGGACATCCTCCATTAAATCATTGAGCTCATCTTTTAACACGGATTGTCCATCAGCATTTGTCCGTGCAGTTCATGTCTGCCACTCAGATGTACTTGTCAAGGCACGTTTTATGTTTAAATTACAGACACCCAAAATTTTTAATAACTAAGTTTCAGGTATTACAGGGATTTCAGTGTTATAAATTCAGGAAATCTTTTGTAAAATGCGTATTTGCTTTCTATTTCCTATTTTAGGTCTATTTTTAGAACAAGATTTTGCAACAGATGAAATACACACTGCAAGCAAAAGCAGCCACGTTATGCAAGAGTAGAGTTTCTCACAAAATTCAGTAGGTTTTTTAGCAAGATGAGAGGTGTTTTTCTCTTGGCATTAGTGATCAAAAATCCTGAAGAGAACACTCCAAAGGTTTCATGACAATCCTAGCCAAAAGTGTAATTGAATGAGGAGATCAACATTCCGCAAAACACAATTTGCTGAATACTTGTCATATTCCATAGTTATAATTACCACCTTTGGAAAACAAGAATAGACAACAGGCTTCTGGGCTTGTGTCAGAACCTTAACAACAAATCCTTAGTAGAAATGACTGGCTGATAGGAAATCAGACCACATAAATGCCCATGTAAGAAACATGGGTTAAATAGCTCTGTGCCAAACACAATGAATGTGGTGAAGAACAGAGCAAGGGCTACTGAAGTATTCACTTTCATTATGCAGAAGTTTTCTTTAGGGTGGTATGTGTGAAAATTGCAAATGCTGAGTGTTTCCTTCCTTCTCTCCTCAATGAGTAAGCAGGAGGCTGGGGTATGTTTTCCTCGCACTTGGGTCTGCTGGAAGATGTGACAGCAGGATAGCTCTGTCATTTCAGGATGTGTCCTCAGACACAAGTTCCTCCCTTAATCAACAGTAATGATCCATGTCACAAGCACTAATGGGCGCTCAAGCACCTGGATTGGGGACTTGGAGGTTTCTGATAGTCATCTCTTCTTATACTGCTTCCTTGTGTTCCACTTGTGATGGAAATCAATGTGTCTTAACTCCTGTCAGTCAATGGGCTATAGAGACTGAGAGAATAGGTCTATTCAAGGCTGAGGTATCACTACTATGCAAACTGCTTGAGCTTCCATGATTCGTTTCAATGATATGACTTCAGTGCAGCAGAGCATTAAAATGTTGGTGTCTTTGCGTTTCAAGAATCAATGAGAAGACTTCTCTGGCCTTTGATTTACAATCATTCACCTGTAACTTGAGTTTAACTACTTTTTGCTGTTACCCTAGAAACTGAGCTGTGCTCCAGGAAGTAAATGGACTGAGGTGCTGGGGCTCAAAGGTGGAACATCTTCTCTAAGCTGGGTTTTTGCCAGGAACTGAAAGCAGAGCACAGTATCTATTCCACTCTGGAATAGGTCTTTCCTTGGATGCAGCTGCTTCCATGGTCTGAGGGGGCACATCTGTCTCCAACAGATTCAGCAGGAGGAAAGTTAAACTTTAGTCTTTATGACTGAGATTATGCAGAATTTGGGAAACTTGTGGATAAGACAAATACCTGTGGAATAATACTTTTGTTGACAATCTATATATTTAATCTTAGCTATGTACATTTGATACGTTTTCTAGGTGGCTGTTGTTTTGAGCCTATCTCATAAAATACCCAGGCTACCTTACAAGACCTTCGCATGTTTGCAGGCCACCAATCAGCAGTAATTTCCCAATCTTTAATACACACAGCCCAGCCACCAATAAGCTAAATTCTACAAAAACCTCAAAGACAGTGTTTGAATGTAGAAGTAATCCTCAACCTAATAAGCAATGATCCTGGCCAAGCATAGAGATATTTTTTCTGACAGAGTGAGATATGTGCTGCACAGATGCTAACTGGTGCTGTGCATACAATTGGCAATTATATTTTTACAAGACAACAGGCAATTAACTTTCTGGTTTCTATTCATTACTGTACAAAGGATAACGAATATTTGAATGGTAGTGCTTGGTCATCAGCTAGATTTATGGATTGCTGTGTTTTGTAAACAGATGTTTTTGCTGTAGTATGCTGCAGATCTCCACGTGAGAGGTGTCGTTTATATGCAGTAGGAAAGAGGAAAGGCCTGAAGCCATACGTAGCATAAATACTAAAAGTGTTGAATTCCAAAATGGGAGGAGAGGAAAAACACTCTCACGTTTTCGCTTGTAACCCAGGTTTTTCTGTCATTCCATGGCTTCTCCTGCAAAAGGTATTACCATTTCAAATATCATTTGAATTATAGAAGCAGAAGGTAATTTCATCAAAGAGGGAAAGTACTAAACAGTAAATGGTTTATTCTGCAAGGGCAAGTGCACATGACTGACTTCACCTGTAGCGAAGGCCCCAGGGAGAGCCTGGGCAGAGCGCTCCCTTCAGTGGCTCCACAGGTCTGTTTTCCTGGCAGCTTCAGATGGGGAAAAAAAGTCCTTCAGGGAAGTAGGTTTCCAGGTCAAGGTCTGTGTCTGTGTTAGTCTTGCTTCATCTGTAGAGCAACTAGTAAGAAGAGGGTAGGGTGAATGAGAGAATTAATCTATCAGTGGTGGTATTTTGAATTTCAGGATACGTTTTCTTCAAAATGATTCCTATCAAAACGTTCTGCTTCTTCCACCACTTATTTAATATTGGCATTTCTTTAAAAAGGTCATGAAAAAGCAAACTCTGTCGAGCTTAGTTTTTGAACCAAAAGAGACCATTTAGTGTCCAGAAACCTTTCTGCAGCCCTGCAGGTATGCTGAAAACAGTGCCTACTAACCCTATTTGTTTTCTTCACAGGTTTGCTGTGTTCCCACATCTGTCTGTCTGTCCATCCATGTCTCTCTTGGCTTTTATTGCTGCGGGTTTGGGTTTGTGGGTTGATGTTGGGAAGAGATCCGACAGTGAGGAAAAGTGGGGGAAAGCCGCAGCAATCACTATGATTGATAAGCAAGCTTCAACTTTATTGTTCGAAAACACGGCTTATAAAGCATCGCAGCTAAATATGCACAAATGTCATTATTCCATTGGCTATTAGTCCAGGGTTACATTATAATGTCCAGCCTCCTTGCCATTAGGCCCACGTGCAACTTCACAAGCTCCTTTCTAACTAGTTCTTTGTTTCACATATACTTTGTTTCACATGCTGTTACCTTATAAGCAACAGCAAGCACAGCCACAAGGCTATGGTGACCTTGCTGCATCAGCACACTAGCTTACTGTGAGCAGTAAACAACAAGATGGAGTCTGGCCTACAACTTTGTTCAAGCAGGTGTTCCATAGAACCATGTCCCTGCAATACAAACCATTCCACGACAGGTTGAGACTTTTTCATTATTTGATCACCCTTTCTTCAGGGTTTGTACAGTACCCATAGCATTACAGTCCATGACTCAAGATACAGATAATGGGGCTAGAGTCACTGACTATAGTCTTAAGAGAAACTACTGCTGAGATAGCAACTGCTACATGTAATTTTGAAGATAAAATCTTGCTCTTTTATACCTGTTTCTGTTGAGTACATCCAAAAGATGGCAGCATTTTACTCACCATCAGTGTGTGAAGCTAGAACTGTTCACAGGCTGCATGCAACTCAGCACCCCTGAGGAGGAAAAAAAAACACATGATGGAGTAGTCAGGATTTAGTTATAAACCCTGCTAAATCCAAACCATGCCCAACTGTGTTTATTTACTGTATGTTTGTTTGCTGTAATAATAATTATTATCCTAGAAACATTTTTCCCCCTTAATTTCAATTAAAATTGTTTAACCATTATTTTGGGAGATTTGTAACACCATGAGGTGTGGGTTTTTTACTATAGTCACAGACATTTTCTGAAAATCTTTGTGTTCCCCACCAATTCATAACTGTGGTCAGGCCTGAAATTCAGTTTTGCTAATTTTGGACACATTCAAGAAGAGACATGGTAAAATTTGCCAACTTCATAAGAGCTCTCTCTGCAGTGTAACCTATAAAGATTTTTTGTTTATTATTTATCACTTCCAGCAAGTTTTCCATGTCTTTGAGGTGTGGATGAGCATTATTTCAGCCCCAGATGTATAGAAGTGAGGCAAATAGAGTTACCTGGCTTCTCAACAAGCATCTTCTTGGGTATCTGCAGACATTTTTACAAATGCTTGTGGTGGGTTTGAGGCAGACCCCCCTCCCCACCATAACTATCCTCTGCTACCAAGAAATGTGCTGGGTTGAGGCAGCCCCCTCTCCCCACCACGGGCAGAAATAAACACTCAGACAAATGGATTGCAAAAGTGATGAAAATTTAAATAGAAAGCAGTGAATGTTACAGAGAACCCAAAGCGCAGTGACAAAGAAAGATCCCAAAGCAAACCCAGAGGCATCCCATTCCCACCTGAGGGTACACCTGAGACCCCCAGGGCTCCTTCTTCCCCGCCACTGCTAGGCTAGTCTCAGCTGGCCAGGCCTGAGACTGCCCATCCCCCTGTGGCCTTGGGCCTAGCCAGGCCCAAAGCCAGGAGACATCTCCCCCAGTTACCGGCTGAAGGAGGAGGAAGAAAGAGGAAGTGCCAGACCCTGCACTGGATCTTACAGTGGTGCAAAGAATTATGGTAAGAAATACACAGTTTCCTCTGTCCAGCCCTCTGGGCTGGATTTCTGGACACAGGAAGTAAACACATCAGGGGGCACCCAGTTCAAACTACAACAATGCTCCAAAGCACTTCTGCATCCATAGGTGTGAAACACACTTGAAAACCCAGCCTGAAGTGACTCATGGTGATGTACTAGAAGTTTATACACATCATTGTCTTTTCTCCTGGACTGTATTATAAAACGAGTTCTCAAAACCTTTCAAGTAGCTTCAAAAAGTAGGTAGCTTATCTGGCAGTATTAAAAAACACATATCTTAAGATTTTTTCAATAATGAACTTTAAAAATATATTTCTATGGGTTTGTCCCCTGAGCTCATGAGCAATATTAAAATTTTTTTAAGTGGTTACAGTTAATTTCCAGATGATGTCTTGCAACTTCATGTAACTAAAATAGCTAATCAGTGCCTGGAATACATACACTTGCTTGAGTGTACCTGGATTTGAGGACATTAGAGTGCAACAGAGGTAATATTAGTAACACTTGGTCTTAAAAACTTTCCCAGGCACTCAGATAACTCTGACGAAGCGATGGAAAACATTTTTCTTAAATCCAACGTTATGTTTGTCTTCAGGCTCATAAAAAGCCTGCTGGGTACTGGTTGACATTTTGAGGGATATCAGCCTAATTACAAGGGCTGAAATTTCAATTTGTAAATGCAGCCTGGGTGATGTGCTCTGGATGCTTCATCTCTGATGTCTGCACTTGTTGTTTTTGGACCAACGCACCAGTGCCCATTCAGACAGTCCGTCAGTCAGTCCAGCAGGAGTGTGAGAGACCAGGTAAAGCTGATGAAAATAAATGGCAGTGGGTTTCAAGCTTTTCAGGAATTTATTTCACAAGGCAGTTCACATGACCAAAAGGGTCCTTAGTGCTGTATTTATGGCTGAACTCGATGAAAAATAGTATTGTGTGTAAGAGAGTGTTCAACCCCTCCAATGTGGTAAAAATTGCTCAAGTTTTTGTGATCTTTACATTTTTGCTGTAGGGAAACTAAAAAGGTGTATTATCAAGGCAGATGTGACTGCTGGTGTGAGTAATCACTGCCCTGTGGGGCAGAAGAAATGAGGCAGATCTAGAAGTCCTCATCCCTTACCTGCTGACCTAGCTAAGACAAGATAATAATCTGTTCTTCAATCCTATGGTGCCTGACTGCACCCTCACCTTTGAGACAATGGAGAATAACAGCACTGGTGTAAGGAGCTTTGGCCATGTGAGGCTAAGCGGTCAAATTACGGGCCGCTGAGGAAAATCAGCAATGTTATGAGTTACAAAAGGGTTAATACATCAAATAAAACAAATAGATATTAAGCAGTTTCCTAAGTCATTTATTGCTTTTCATTTGATTATTTGTCACTGTCCAAGTAAAGGTGACAGTAGCTGTGTCTGTTAGTTACACTGAAATTACAATGGTATGAAACAGGGTTTTGGCACACATAGCAAGTTAGTCAACTTCAAAATAATTCTTAACGAAGAAAATATTGTCTAGAGATTAGTTTATGGTGAGTGAGCATACAGAGCCTGTTCATTTTGTCAGCCATATCCTCCACTGGGAATGGAAATTAAGTCATGGATTAGATCTCCAGCTGCAAATGAATGAAGGGAAAAAACAACAACAACAAAAAACCAACAAGAAAACCAAACCCAACCAAAAAGCTCTGCATCCACCTCTTTCTACAAAGCTGGTTTGAAGACAAGCATTATTGATTCAGGAGACTGCAGAACTGCTCTTCTCAAGTGTGATTTTTCTTTTCTTTGTAACCTAATTCCACCCTGATTATGGATCATGCCAGAGCTGATGGAGAGCGTGTACACATTGGGTAAATTTTCTTCTGTGTTCCTGCGTCCCTTGTTGTTGGTGAATCTCCCCTAGGATCCACTGGGAAAGAAAATTATTATGACACATTTTTCTATGCCACAGTTTTGTGCCTGTATATTTCTACAGAATATTAGCACTTTGATTCGGACCCAAAGTCCTAAAAATTGTCATTTTTCCAAAATGCAGTGTGCTAAGGAATTGCTCAGCTAAGGAATCGGTCAGCTAAGGAATCACGCACTCAGCACTCATCCAGCAGCTGCCCACACAACAGTGGCTGCAACAGTAGAGAATATCATACAAGTTACAGGACTTGTAAGTGACATCAAAGTAGATTGCACTGACAATATTGGTTTATCACCATTAAATGCTCACCAAGTCATGAAGATTAGTTGCCCACTTGAAATTTCCTCATGATATAGGAAAATATTGCCATTTTTAGAAAAGGTACATGCCTTTGTTTGGTACAAGAGAGTCCCATTTTAGCATGGAATAGAATAGAATAGAATAGAATAGAATAGAATAGAATAGAATAGAATAGAACAGAATAGAACAGAATAGACCAGATGTGGTGGTTTGAAAGGAAAGGCTCTGCTTTCCCTCCCCCACTGAGAAAGAAACCACGGCTAAAACTCAGTTGGAGAAATGAGTATATTTTACAAGGAAACAGATTCTATGTAACACAACAAATACACGTATTTTACAATATATACAGGAATATACAGCAAATAAACTCAACCAGAGACCAGACCCCCCACAGAGGGGGCTTCCCCCTGTGCCCCCTTCACCCCCCTACCTCCCTTCTCCCCCCAAAGAGGTAGAAAGGAGACGAGGACAGTTAGCAGGACAGGGACAGAAGCGGAGAGGCCTGTGCACAGGGAGTTAGTTTCTTATCTCTTGGCAAGAAGCCCAGAAGCAGATCCAGCCGAGAGGGACAGCGAAGAAAGGAAGACTGAGAGAAAGTTCCAGCTGCGCTGGGACTAACCTCACCTCCCACAATTCTACCAATGAAATCCGTTTAGAATACCAAAATATTTTATAAACATTTAGCCAGTGTGCCCCTTCCTTAAAGGCACAGTGTCAAACGGTCACACCAGACCAGTCCAGGTTGGAAGAGACCTTCAAGATCATCATAGCCAACCCATCATCCAACACCATCTAATCAACTAAACCATGGCAGCAAGCAACCTATCCAGTCTCTTCCTAAACACCTCCAGTGATGGCGACTCCACCACCTCCCTGGGCAGCCCATTCCAATAGAAATTTCTTCCTAACATCCAGTCTAAACCTGCCCTGGCACCGCTTGAGACTGTGTCCTCTTGTTCTGGTGCTGGTTGCCTGGGAGGAGGCCAATCTCCCCCCAGCAACAACCTCCCTTCAAGTAGTTGTAGACAGCAAGAAGGTTTCCCCTCAGCCTCCTCTTCTCCAGGCTAAGCAACCCCAGCTCCCTCAGCCTCTCCTCATAAGGCTTGTGCTCCAAAACCCTCAACAACTTTGTTGCCCTTCTCTGGACATATTCCAGCAAGTCAACATCTTTCCTAAACCAAGGGGCCCAGAACTGGACACAGGACTCAAGGTGTGGCCTAAACACTGCAGTGTATAGGGGGAGAATCACATCCCTGCTCCTGCTATCGACACTGTTCCTGATGTGGGCCAGGATGCCATTGGCCCTTTTAGCTGCCTGGGCACACTGCAGGCTCATGTTCAGGCTACCATCGACTGGCACCCCCAGGTCCCTCTCTGCCTGGCCGCTCTCCAGCCACTCTGACCCCAGCCTGTAGCTCTGCATGGGATTGCTGTCACCAATGTGCAGAACCCGGCACTTAGATGTGTTCAATCTCATGCCGTTGGACTCTGCCCATCTGCCCAGCCTGTCGAGGTCCCTGTGCAAAGCCTCTCTACTCTCCAGCAGATCAACACCTCCCCCTAGCTTGGTGTCGTCAGCAAATTTACTGATGATGGACTCAGTGCCCTCATCCAGATCATCAATAAAGATGTTAAAGAGCATGGGGCCCAGCACTGGTCCCTGGGGCACACCACTACTGACTGGCCGCCAGCTGGATGTGGCACCATTCACCACCACTCTCTGGGCTTGGCCCTCCAGCCAGTTCCTAACCCATCGCAGTGTGCTCCCATCCAAGCCATGGGCTGACATCTTGGCCAGGAGTTTGCTGTGGGGGACAGTGTCAAAGGCCTTGCTGAGGTCGAGGTAGACTACATCCACAGGCCTCCCCACATCCACCAGGCAGTCACCTGATTATAGAAGGAGATCAGGTTGGTCAGGCAGGACCTGCCCTTCCTAAACCCATGCTGGCTGGGCCTGATCCCTTGGTCATCCTGTAAGTGCTGTGTGACTGCACTCAGCGTGACCTGTTCCATAATCTTTCCCGGCACTGAGGTCAGGCTGACAGGTCTATAATTCCCTGGCTCATCCAACCGGCCCTTCTTGTGGATGGGGACCACACTGGCCAATTTCCAGTCTTCTGGGATCTCTCCAGTGAGCCAGGACTGCTGAAAAATGATGGAGAGCGGCTTGGCCAGCACATCTGCCAGCTCTCTCAGCACCCTAGGATGGATCCCACCTGGACCCATGGACTTGTGGGGATCGAAATGGCTGAGGAGATCTATAATAACCTCCTCCTGGAACAGAGGAAAACTATGTTGTTCCCTGGCTCCTTCTGCCAGCTCTGGAGGCCAGCTGTCTGGAAGATATTCTGTCCTGCTAGTAAAAATTGAGGCAAAGAAGGTGTTAAGTACCTCTGCCTTTTCCTCATCCTTTGTTACAATGTTCCCCTCCATGTCCACCAAGGAGTGGAGGTTGTCCTTGCCCTTCCTCTTGCTATTAATGTATTTATAGAAGGATTTTTTGTTGTCCTTCACAGCAGAGGCCAGTCTAAGCTCTAAATGCACTTTTGCCTCCCTAATTTTCTTCCTGCATGACCTAGTAACATCCTTAAATATTCCATGGGTTGCCTCCCCTTTCTTCCAAAGATGATACACCTTCTTTTTTCCCCTTAGTTCTATTAGAAGTTCATTGCCCATCCAGGCTGGCCATCTGCCCCGGCAGCTCATCTTCCGGCACATTGGCACAGCCTGCTCCTGCACCTTCAAGATTTTTTTCTTGAAGTAGGCCCAGCTCTCCTGGACCCCTTTGTTTTTAAGGGCTGTTTCCCAAGGAACCTTCTGAGTTAGTTCCTTGAGTAACCTGAAGTCCGCCCTCCGGCAGTCCAGAGTGGAGGTCTTCTTGCTGCCCCTCTTAGTTTGACCAAATACTGAAAATTCAATTATCTCATGGCCACTGACCCCTAAACAGCCTCCGACCACCACATCACCCACCAGCCCTTCCCTCTTGGTGAAGAGGAGGTCAAGCATAGCCTTGCCCCGGTAGGCTCACGCAGCACCTGGGATAAGAAGCTGTCCTCCATGCACTCTAAGAACCTCCTAGACTGCCTCCTCTCTGCTGTGTTGAGATCCCAGCAGATATCAGGCAGGTTGAAGTCACCCATGAGAACAAGGTTTGGCTATCTTGAGACAGCCTCTAGCTGCCTATAGAATGCTTCATCAGCATCTTCATCCTAGTTGGGTGGTCTATAACAGACTCCTACCAGGTTGTCTGCCCTGCTGGTCTTCCCTCTAATTCTCACCCACAGGCACTGAACATGATCATCCCTGATCTCCAGCTCAATGGCATCTAGTGCCTCCTGGATGTACAGGGCCACCCCTCCACCCCTTCTCCCTCACCTGTCTCTCCTGAAGAGCCTGTAGCCGTCAATTGTAATGCTCCAGTCATGTGAGCTATCCCACTACATTTCTGTGATGGCAACTACATCATAACTTTCCTGCTGCAACAAGGCTTCCAGCTCCTCTTGTTTGTTGCCCGTACTGTGTGCATTAGTGTACATGCACTTCAGCTGGGCTGCTGGTTTCACCTCTGGCTCTAGCTTGTCACCTCCAGACCCCTGCCTGGGGGGACTGATTTCAGCCCCTTCCCCCTTCAAATCTAGTTTAAAGCCCTATCAATGAGACCTGCCAATTCCCTTCCTAGAATCTTTTTACCTTTGGGGGATGGGCCATTCTTGTACACTGTGACCTTTCCCCTCCTCTGGGACAGATGTACTCCATCTGTTGGCAGCTGACCTGGTGCAGCAGAAAGTTCTCCAAGATTGAAATACCAGAAATTCTTTTGATTGCACCAGCCTCTAAGCCACTTGTTGACTATAGCTGCCAACCTGTTCCTTACGGTATTCCCTCCTGCAACTAAGGGTATTGATGAAAAGATTATTTGTGCACCTGACCCCTCAACCTGATCTCCCAGGGCCCTGAAGTAATTTTTGATAGCCCTGGGAGTTCTGGTTGCAACATCATCATTCCCTAACTGCATAACTATTAAGGGATAGTAGTCAGAGGGCTGCACCAGACTAGGCAGCCTTCTGGTAACATCTCCAACTTGAACTCCTGGGAGGCAGCAAACTTCCCTATGAGAAGGGTCTGGCCGACATATGGGGCCCTCTGTTCCCATCAGGAGGGAATCACCAATAACAATTACCCTCCTCTTTTTTTTGAGGGTACAAGTCCTGATGCTGGGGGAAGGCTGTTTAACCTTAGGCTGTTTTGCCTTAGGCTGTTTAACCTTAGGTTATTTAGCCTCAGGGAAAACCCAGATGGTGTGTCCTCCAGTATTAGAATCACTTCACCCTCGACCTCCAGTGCCCCATACTTGTTTTCCAAGGGCAGTGGGGAAGGTGAGAGGAGACAAAGAGGTTTTGCTTTGCATTTTTTGAGAGGAACCTGCATCCATTCCCCTCTGCTTTTTGGATGACCAGCCTCTGCTAGGGGAGCCTGCAGAGCCTGGGTTACTCACGTTTGTCTCCCTTCTACATTCCCTTACAGCTCTAAGTCTAGCAACCTCGTCCGATGTCTTTCAAGTGAACTCACTTCACATGTTGTGCTCCTTGTATTTCCTCACCACAGAGAGCTTCAGTGGAGGTGCATGGTGTGGTAGTTGCTGCTACTCTCTTTGGTGGTGGAAGACTGAACTCCAAGTGCAGTGTGCTTCCCTGGGATTTCTTTTTGTTAAATAAATACAATTGAATGGGGACATGCCTGAAACAGGTGAAAAAAGGCAAATGATTCCTAAGTCTCTGCCACCACCTCTTCTTGCATGTGCTGCAGCTATTACTTTGGTCAGAGGCACACTGGCTTGCTTTGGTGCTACTTCCCACCCTGCAGGCAATGTCATACATTTGGCAGCATCCTGCCACTGTGAGGAAGAAACTCCTCCCAGGTCCCCTCCTATATGCTTGATGTGCACTCCAAGGCACGGCAGAGAAACATGTGCTACTGTTGGCACAAACCCACAAAAGTTTGGCATAATGGTGTGGTCAGTTGAAGTTTCCCCCAGCATTAACTTTTAAGCGAGACCAACTCAGTTAGAAGCAAATGAAGTTGTATTTACAAGCTAAAACTACACTCTACAATGGAATGCAATGAATATGTACAAAATACACAGTATTTACAATATTATACAGATATTTTCAATTAGCAAATAACACGGAAACCCCCCTGGTCAAAAAGAGACCAGGGAAGCTGCTCCACTGCCCCCCCAAACCTTGCTCCCCCCCATACCAGAGACAGAAAAGAGAGGAGATGAGAGAGAAGCAAGTTAGCTTATCTCAGGGTCAGACAGAAGCATTGTTATCTCCCAGATGAAGCAGAACATCCAAGATCAGAGGGGAAGAAAAAAGAAATGGGAATGGAAATGAAATGTGAAGAATTGTTATGATGCAGCTCCTTTTACCCCAGAAATTTATCCAGTGAATTTGTTTAGAATAATATTTTCTTTTCCTTTTTACACCCAATAGTGATTTAGTTATATTTTTCTACTTTTCTGCTTGAAATCTGCAGCTAAATTTTAAAGGCATAGCCTGAAACTGCCACATATGGGCATTCAAATCATGAATAATTCACAGAGTACGTGACAAAGAGAAATCAGATGCCAAACAATTCTCTCTTCTGAATTTCAGAAGAAAACTTCAAACATTCTTCAGTTCCTTCAATGGCAGCAAGATGTGCCAGTCTGCAGGAGGCCTGCCTTTGTGTTCATTTCACATCACAGGTACGCTTGTCAAGATATGTCTAAGTCATCAGTACTTAACTGTGCTTTGGTTGGCATTGAAGAGGGATCACACAACCACAGAACCACAGAATATCTTTGGTTGGAAGAGACCTTCAGGATCATCTAGTCCAGAACTTTGACCCAGCACTGCAAGGCCACCACTAAACTATGTACCTAAGCACCCGGTCCACACACCATTTAAATACCTCCATGGATAGTGATTCAACCACTGCCCTAGGAAGACAATTGTAAAGCTTGATAACCCTTTCAGTGAAAAAATATTTTACTAATATCCAGCCTAAATCTCCCCAAACTCTTGTAGATGACACAAAGCTAAAAGACACACAGCCAGAGAACACATAGACTGCTTAGTCCCCAGTGGCAGCTTAAAATGCAAATTATATGAATATAAGATACTCAAATCCAGCTGTTGCATTCTGCAGGACTCTTGTCTTGTGCCATACATTGTGCTTGCTAACCCAAAGCTGAATGTTTCTGCTTCCAGTCCTGGCCTGGGCACCTGAATTGTGCCCACAGATAATGGGAATTCTCATCCATCCCTGTACTCAGCCAGCCACCTCAGCTCTTTTCTATGTGCAAAACAGGTACTGAACAGGGAATTCACATCTGGATTCTGCTGAAGCTAGCTCTGGACAAGGACCATTTGCAACCCTTAAAAAATACAATCTAAATGAATGTTACAAAATTGTTCATCCTGCAAAAATCTGGAAAATACCTACATCAGGATTGGTTACAACCTGTGCAGGAAAGAGTCATCTGATGGACATAGCTCTTCAGTTGCCCAAGTTTTAGCCATAAGCTAAGTCATGTGATCTTCTGGTTTTTACTAAAAATGCAAAGATCTGTTTAGGAATCCTGTTTGGCTTTTACATTTAGAGTTTGTTTTAATCTAGGTATCAAATCCCCTAGCTACCAGTTGAAACAATATATGCCAAACTTTTCTTCCAAAACACAGGGAAAATCTGCTAGATGATAGGCATTTTTTTCTCTGTCTTCTATCACAGTATCACAGTATCACAGTATAACTAAGGTTGGAAGAGACCCCAAGGATCATCAAGTCCAACCTGTCCCAACAGGCCTCACAACTAGACCATGGCACCAAGTGCCACGTCCAATCTCCCCTTGAACACCTCCAGGGATGGCAACTCCACCACCTCCCTGGGCAGCCCATTCCAATGACGAATGACTCGCTCAGTGAAGAACTTTTTCCTCACCTCAAGTCTAAACCTCCCCTGGCACAGCTTGAGACTGTGTCCCCTTGTTCTGGTGCTGGTTGCCTGGGAGAAGAGACCAACCCCTTCCTGTCCACAACCACCTTTCGGGTAGTTGTAGAGGGCAATGAGGTCACCTCTGATCCTTCTCTTCTCCAGGCTAAACAACCCCAGCTCCCTCAGCCTCTCCTCACAGGGCTTGTGCTCAAGGCCTCTCCCCAGCCTTGTTGCCCTTCTCTGGACACGTTCAAGTGTCTCAATGTCCTTCTTAAACTGAGGGGCCCAGAACTGGACACAGGACTCAAGGTGTGGCCTAACCAATGCAGAGTACAGGGGTACAATGACTTCCCTGCTCCTGCTGGCCACACTATTCCTAATACAGGCCAGGATGCCATTGGCCCTCTTGGCCACCTGGGCACACTGCTGGCTCATGTTTAGGCGGGTGTCAATCAGCACCCCCAGGTGCCCCTCTGTTTGGCAGCTCTCCAGCCACTCTGACCCCAGCCTGTAGCTCTGCATGGGGTTGCCGTGGCCAAAGTGCAGCACCCGGCACGTGGACTTGTTAAATGCCATGCCCTTGGACTCTGCCCATCTGTCCAGTCGGTCAAGGTCCCTCTGCAGAGCCTTTCTATCCTCTAACTGACTAACATCTGTTCCCAACTTGGTGTCATCTGCAAACTTGCTGATGACTGACTCAACCCCCTCATCCATATCATCAATAAAGATGTTAAAGAGGATGGGGCCCAGCACTGACCCCTGGGGGACGCCACTGGTGACTGGCCGCCAGCCGGTTGTGGCACCATTCACCACCACTCTCTGGGCTCGGCCCTCCAGCCAGTTCCTAACCCAGCACAGAGTGTTGCTGTCCAAGCCACGAGCTGACAGCTTAGCCAGCAGTTTACTGGCAGTTTACTATGTTGTAGCCAAAAGAAATGTTTTAAACCAATGCAATACTGTGGTTAATTTCATTTGTCTAAAATAAGCCTCCCTTAACCGAGTCATTATATTTTCCCACTAAAGTGTGGCAAATAATTTAGAACACAAGATGTGGCAAACAATGCATGAGAGACAGAAGGAAAAATTGCCAGTAACAGAACTATCTAAAAACATAATTCTAGCTGTTGAGTCTATTGCCTGTTTTCCTTAGAAAAAATATTACTTTAGCCTTCCTCATAATCTAGTATAACTGTATCTTCAAACTGATTGTTTAGCCCCTTTCAAAAGGCTGAACAGAAACCCAGTTCATGACTAGGCATCTGTGCATTTGATCTGATGCCAGATTTCCTCTCTTACATAAATATTTCATCTTTGCATTACACCACTGAAGCAGTTTAACAGAGCAGTTGTATCCTTCCTTAGCCTTTGCTAGACTGTATAAACCATGGATTTTTAAAGGATATCCATCCTTCAGTGAAGCTTATCATGGATGACTTCTAGTCCTGACTGCAGTAAGTAACCACGAAATGTTTAGGAAAAAAGATTGAACTGCCGGAACCTCAGAATTATATAGATGCATTCATGGGCTGCTGTGCCTGACCTAATAAGACTCTCAGCTGGTACTATTGCCCTTGTCAGATTAATATGACATAACATATTTCAAAGAGTTTTTAAATTTTCATCATAAACAATTTGCAGCACTGATATGATAGCTTTGATATCTCACTCTTGTTCGCCATCCTGGCTCCATGTGGAGGTGGAATATGGCCACAGATATGGATGGATCTCAGGATGGGCTTTGATGAAAATGATCTTTGAAATAAGAGTAGGAGAGCACCTGGAGCTTCTGAAGTTGTGTGAACTCTCATCTCCTGTGGGAAGTGTGTGAACACACATATTCTGTTCAAAAGGGCTGAACAGAAGGATTTTTACTGCTAAGCTCCATCAATATGAACTTAATGCTTAAATGTGCAATAAAAATGTGTCTGCCCTGTAAAACACACAAAAATTTACTAGGATCATGTAAATAAGAGCAGTGATAACAGATGCATAAATAAACACAGCATCATGACATTCAATTTTCATTTGGCAGCTATCTCAAACGCTCTTCCTGTGGGAAAGTTATCACACATAGGAAGTCTTTACTAACCCATATAAATAAATCTGTCTGACTCCAATTTGCTTTGTTACTGATGTAAGTTGGAAAATTGCCATCTTGGAGAGCAGACGTGGGCTCTCAGTGGTATCACAAAAGTCCGTAGTGTGAGGTGGCTCTTAAGAGGGAAAGGTCTGTCCATGCGTGTACCTAATGCAGATGGCTGCAAGTCCCCTTCTGATTGTCATCTGTTTTCACAATAAAGCATCTTTCTGTAGCATGTTTTGTGTCTCTCTCAGATGAATATATGTGACATTAAGTGCATTTTTAAATTAACTATCTCTGTTTAGAGTATTAGGTGGCTTCCTTCAAAGTAACTTAATTAACATGCAAACACAACACCAAAAGTTGTAACTCTAAAAACATACAAAAGAGTTCTCACAGTATAAAAAAATCATAAATACATGTATTGGATTTGGCTGAGCTGGAGTTAATTCTCCTCACAGCATCTTCCTAGTGTTGAGTTTTGCAGCACTAGTTGATAACACAACAGTGTTTTGTCTACTGCTGAATAAGTATCCAGGCTGTGTCTTTTCAACATTTCCCTGCCCCAGGAGTACACTTGCGATTGGGCAAAATCTTGGGAGGGGACATGGCTGAGCCAGCTGACCCAGACTGGCCAAAGGGGTATTCCATGCCAGATGATGTCAGCTCAGATATAAGAATGAAGTGAATGCACTAAGTGGGGGATTTGTCCATGGCATTTATCCTCCTAAGGAACCACTAAGCATAGAGAGTCCTGCTTCCCAAGATGGACCATCATCCTGTTGATGGGAAGTAGAGACTAATATCTTTCTCTCTCTGCTTTTGTTTCCATGCAGTCTATCACTTTTGCTTAGTATTGTTATTAAATTGCTTCTATCTTATTACTGGCTTTTGTTACATTTTTCCCCTTTCCCCTGTCTATTTAAGAAAGGGAGTGATAGAGTGGTTTTGGTGGGCATCTGGCCCCTAGGCCAGGGCCAAACCATCATAATACATAAAAACAGTCATAACTTCTTTGTACTAGCACCATTTATGGTCAGGTTTTGTAAATTTCACCTTTTTCCAACAATGAAACTTTATAGAAGAGAGTCTGTATATATGCCCTTGAATGGAGAGACAGAAATATTTAGGGTTTTGTCTCCATGGGGAAGGAGGGGAAAGAACAGAGGGAAAAATTGTCTTCCTTTATTGGAAAGGCACGACAGATTCATGAAACTGTAGCTCATAGGCTCTAACAGGACCATATACAGTTGAGAATACAGCAAATGGCAACTGGAGAAGAAATTACTCAAAAGCCATTTTTATGTGGCTTATAAAAGCCTGGAATCAGAAAACAGAGAGGAGGTGGTGGTGTCTGTCTTGTTATCTAACAGCTATATGATGCATATTGACCTGGATTTTAGCAGCAATTAACAAAGCCATGAATGCAGCTTGCAGAGTTTGGCACATTTGGGATCTTATGTTAGCAACACAACTCCAGTTAAGAGGGAGCTGCAGAAACAAATTTGGGAAGCTTCTTGGATCTCCATCCCATGAGATTACCTTTTTCAGAATATTGGACACACATGAAGGAGGCCACAAAAAGTGCAAATTAATATATTTAGGCAAAAAGGTTCAGAGTAAATTAAGGAATAATTTTAAAACATTTTACTCTCTTAATCATATCTTGTCTTCTTTCTTTTCACTCCATTTTTCTTCATTATTTTACTTTTCTTTCTTCTCCAGTCCTCTTTTCACAAGATAAGCTTATAAGGAAGGTTCATCAGCATCACCAAATGCTAGTGAATATTCAGAATTTTTCATCTGTCACAGCAAAGTTAGTGTAGGAAATCTCATGAAAAGATCATGTATTGATGTCATCTCTTGCCAAGAACTTTTTTGCATACTTAATTAAGAGAAACTCGTAGAAGAATGAGAGAGCAGAATGAAAACTAATTTATAAAGACAATTTCAGAAATGTAGAGTAGAGAGTAAAAGCCCTTTAAGCACTCTCAAATTCAGGGCACTCTTTGTGCCAACCATCAGGAAAAGTCATATTTTGTCATTGATCTGGATGCTCATACCCCAAAGGATTTATGTTCAGCTGAAATAAAGGAAACTAGATGCTAAATTACATGCAAACATTGGCATGAAAAGCAGATATTCTAAAAGCTATTTCTATCCTTTGTTTCTCCTTCAAGTTTTTGTTTGGTTGGATGGCTTTAGTTTTGTTCAGGTTTCCTGGGTTTTTGTTTGTTTATGTTTGTTTTGATTTTGGTTTGGTGGTTTTTTTTTTGGGGGGGGGGAGGGGATGTTGTTTGGTTACTTGTGGAATTTTTTCGGTTGTTGGTTGGAAGTTTTTTTTTGTTTCTCTATAGTCCCTTCATAGGGACCACATGGGGCTCAGAGCAAGCATAAGGAACAGGACAGCAGCCATAATCAACAAGTGGCTTAGAGGCTGGTGCAGACAAAAGAATTTTGGGTTTTTTGATCTTGGTAAACTTTCTACTGCACCAGGCCACCTGGCAACAGATGGAGTACATCCGTCCCAAAGAAGGGGAAAGATCACAGTATATGAGAATGGCCTGTCCCCCAAAGGTAAAAAGATTCTGGGGAGGGAACTGGCAGCTCTCATCGACAGGGCTTTAAACTAGTTTCAAAGGGGGAAGGGGCTGAAACTAGTCCCCTCAGGCAAGAGTCTGGGGGCAGTAAGCTAGGGTCAGAGGCCAAACCAGCAGCCCAGCTGAGGTGCATGCACGAAGCATGGGAAACAAACAAGAGGAGCTGGAAGCCTTGTTGCAGCAGGAAAGTTATGGCGTAGTTGCCATCACGGAGACGTGGTGGGATAGCTCACATGACTGGAGTGCTGCAATTGATGGCTACAGGCTCTTCAGGAGAGATAGACAAGGAAGAAGGGGTGGAGAGGTGGCCTTGTACATCAGGGAGGCACTAGATGCCATTGAGCTAGAGATTAGGGACGATCAGGTTGAATGCTTGTGGGCAAGAATTAGAGGGAAGACCGGTAGGGCAGACATCCTGGTTGGAGTATGTTATAGACCACCCAAAGAGGAGGATGATGTCGATGAAGCATTCTATAGACAGCTTAAGGCTGTCTCAAGATCTCCTGACCTTGTCCTTATGGGCGACTTCAACCTGCCTGACATCTGCTGGGATCTCAACACAGCAGAGAGGAGGCAGTCTAGGAGGTTCTTAGACTGCATGGAGGACAGCTTCTTATCCCAGGTGCTGCGTGAGCCTACCAGGGGCAAGGCTATGCTTGACCTCCTCTTCACCAGGAGGGAAGGGCTGGTGGGTGATGTGGTGGTCGGAGGCTGTTTAGGGGCCAGCGACCATGAGATAATTGAATTTTTGGTATTTGGTCAAACTAAGAGGGGCAGCAAGAAGACCTCCACTCTGGACTTCCGGAGGGCGGACTTCAGGTTGCTCAAGGAAATAATTCAGAAGGTTCCTTGGGAGGAAGCCCTTAAAAATAAAGGGGCCCAGGAGGGCTGCACCTACTTCAAGAAAGAACTGATGAAGGCTCAGGAACAGGCTGTGCCAATGTGCCGGAAGAGGAGCCGCCGGGGCAGACGGCCAGCCTGGCTGTGTAATGAACTTTTAATAGAACTAAGGGAAAAAAAGAGGGTGTATCATCTTTGGAAGAAAGGAGAGGCAACCCATGGGATGTTTAAAGAGGTTGCTAGGGCATGTAGAAGGAAAATTAGAGAGGCAAAAGCACATTTGGAACTCAAACTGGCCTCTGATGTGAAGGACAACAAAAAGTCCTTCTATAAATATATTAATAGCAAGAAGAAGGGCAGGGACAACCTCCACTCCTTGGTTGACATGGAGGGAAATGTTGTATCACAGGATGAGGAAAAGGCAGAGGTACTTAACACCTTCTTTACCTCAATTTTTACTAGCTGGAAAGAACGTCTACCAGACAGCTGGCCTGCAGAACTGGCAGAGGGAGCCAGGGAGCTGCATGGTTTCCCTGTGTTCCATGAGCAAGTGATAGGAGCTCTCCTCAGCAGCTTGGACCCCCACAAGTCCATGGGACCAGATGGGATCCATCCTAGGCTGCTGAGAGAGCTGGCAGATGAGCTGGCCAAGCCACTCTCCATCATTTTTCATCAGTCCTGGCTCACTGGAGAGATCCCAGGTGACTGGAAGCTGGCCAACGTGGTACCCATCCACAAGAAGGGCCGGTTGGATGAGCCAGGGAATTACAGGCTTGTCAGCCTGACCTCAGTGCCAGGAAAGATTATGGAGCAGGTCATCCTGAGTGCAATTACACAACACTTAGAGGATGGCCAAGGGATCAGGCCCAGCCAGCATGGGTTTAGGAAGGGCAGGTCCTGCCTGACCAACCTCATCTCCTTCTATGATCAGGTGACCCGCCTGGTGGATGTGGGGAGGCCTGTGGATGTAGTCTACCTCGACCTCAGCAAGGCCTTTGACACTGTTCCCCATAGTAAACTCCTGGCCAAGATGTCAGCCCATGGCTTGGATGGGAGCACACTGCGATGGGTTAGGAACTGGCTGGAGGGCCGAGCCCAGAGAGTGGTAGTGAATGGTGCCACATCCAGCTGGCAGCCAGTCACCAGTGGTGTGCCCCAGGGATCAGTACTGGGCCAGCCCCATGCTCTTTAACATCTTTATTGATGATCTGGACGAAGACATTGAGTCCATCATCAGTACATTTGCTGACGACACCAAGCTGGGGGCAGGAGTTGATCTGCTGGAGGCTAGAGAGGCTCTGCAGAGGGACCTTGACAGGCTGGACAGATGGGCAGAGTCCAACGGCATGAGATTTAACACATCTAAGTGCCAGGTTCTGCACATTGGCCACAGCAACCCCATGCAGAGCTACAGGCTGGGGTCAGAGTGGCTGGAGAGCGGCCAGGCAGAGAGGGACCTGGGGGTTCCAGTCGATGGTAGGCTGAACATGAGCCTGCAGTGTGCCCAGGGAGCCAAGAGGGCCAATGGCATCCTGGCCTGCATCAGGAACAGTGTGGCCAGCAGGAGCAGGGAGGTCATTCTGCCCCTGTACACTGCACTGGTTAGGCCGCACCTCGAGTCCTGTGTCCAGTTCTGGGCCCCTCAGTTTAGGAAGGAGGTTGACTTGCTGGAACGAGTCCAGAGAAGAGCAACAAAGTTGGTGAGGGGTTTGGAACACAAGCCCTGTGAGGAGAGGCTGAGGGAGCTGGGGTTGCTTAGCCTGGAGAAGAGGAGACTCAGGGGTGACCTTATTGCTGTCTTCAACTACCTGAAGGGAGGTTGTAGACAGACAGATGTTGGTCTCTTCTCCCAGGCAGCCAGTACCAGAACAAGAGGACACAGTCTCAGGCTGTGCCAAGGGAGGTTCAGGCTAGATGTTAGGAAAAAGTTCTATACAGAGAGAGTGATTGCCCATTGGAATGGGCTGTCTGGGGAGGTGGTGGAGTCGCCATCACTGGAGGTTTTCAGGAGAAGACTTGATGGGGTGCTTGGTGCCGTGGGTTAGTTGTTTGGGTGGTGTTGGATTGGTTGATGGGTTGGACACGATGATCTTGAAGGTCTCTTCCAACCTGGTTTATTCTATGTATTCTATGTATTGATATTCATATTCAAGTCCCCCTGTGGTGTCTCTTACTCTGACTACCTTGCTTGAAGCCTGTAAAAGTCATCACTTAAACTAGGAAGTTTGGGGTTATCAACATCATGATCTACACAAGAATGTCCATGCATGACAACACACTTCATTTGAGGAAAACTTTTACAGGGAAATCTAAAAGTCTTAGAAGTAATCCTACCAAGCTCAGTAAAGTGTCTTGAGAAACTCTTGTACTGATAGTCAGGTGTGCTCTGTCCTATTTGAAGCAGAAGTGTTTCCTGGTACTTTTAAAAGCTGCATTGTGGTAGTTTTAGGCTATGCCTTTAACAGATTTTCACAGATCTTGAACAGAAAGTGGTAGAATGTAAACAAATCACTGTTGGGTGTAAAAAGTAAAATGATGATAGTTCTAAACAATCCTATTGCAGAGTTATCTACCATAAGAATTAGTTTGGTAAATAATTTCTTGCTCTTCTTGCCTCTTTGCTCTGGGAGATACTAACTGGCTTCTGCTTGACACTGGCTGCATTGCTTTGGCTAAGTCTAACAAAATATCTCTGCTCCTTTCTCTTGTTCCATTTGTGTACAAGGAGGTAAGGGCGAGGTCAAAGAGGGAGATGCTATTAGCTTCCCCTGGTCTTTTGGCCGGGGAGGCTGGCTGTGTGCTGTTTATCAATTATAAATCCCTGTAAATATTGCAAATACTGTATATTTTGTACATACTCATTGCATTTCATTGTTGATTGTAGTTTTGCTTGTAAGTACAGCTTTCATTTGCTTCCAACTGTGTTGGTTAGGGGGGAATTTTCAACCCACAACATGCATTTACTCTGATGAGAATACCCTTGTCAGGATATATCTCATCTCACTTTAGACATCTACAATAAAAGCAGCAGTAACAGATGCAGTTGTAGGTAATTATTCATTTCAGCCTGAGATTTATCCACAATAGAAAAAAATATGTTCCAGCAGTGCCTATTTCTCTCCACTTCTCACAAGGAATGTGCTCAGGTGATGACATCGATAAAGCAGATGCTAAAATGAGTCTCATCCCACATGCCCACAAACTCCTCTCCAATCTAGTATTTTCAGTCTTTCTCTCTTTTATATAGTTACCCGATTATTCTTGTTGATTTTCTTCTGGAAATCATTTTAGATTTGATCTTGCATATTATTTATTTTCTTACACTGATAGAAATTCTGCAGTAGTTGCAGCCACCAGCCTTACCGAATACTTGCTGGTCATCTCTGCTGGCCTCCATCTAATGGCTCTGAATGTGCTTTTGATTTATACCAGGGTGAATGTGAGATATTTAAGCACACCCAACTAAATACCAAGTCACTTTCCTGGTTTCTAATTGAGCCAGCTGAATAAGAAAACACGTTTGGATCAATGCTCATTTTTCCACTGCAAACAGGGCTGGTAGTAGGCAAATTTAATCACTTCTGCTGCGTTAAAAATTGTCTTCAAAAAAGCAAGATGTACTTTTTGAAGTCACCGCATCGCTCAGTTTATTTAAAAAAAGGCAGGAACCCCACTTTATAATCTTTGGCTTTCTCACACATTTCAATGGCAAGGTAATTCATTGCATCCTGCAACACATGCTGCAGCACCATGGAAATAGTGGAAGCCACTGAGAGATGGTAGCATCCCCGAAGGTGATGTGAGAATTGCTTTGCTGCTCTGCAAAGTGCTGCTAGAGGTTCTGGGGAAATGGAAACTTCTCCCATTGAAAGTCTACACATTCAAAGGCATGGTTTGGGCTTGAACTGGAACTTTGAGTGTTGGTGAGATGCATGCTTGGAAAGACTTTGCTACTTTTTGTGAAATATTTTAGCAAAAAATAACCCCATCAGTTTACTAATTTTACTAATTTACAGTTGAAAGCACGTGGCCACTGAGATGGAGAAGCTTCATTCTACTGGAATGTTAATTTTGTTTCTGTTATTGTCATACAGCAGATAGAAAATCCCCCAAGGTAAATTTTACTTTTCTTGCAGAAAATTGCTTTAATGGAAAACTCCTGCACAACTCTGAATGAAACAATGAACACTCACACACCATCTAAGTTTGAAACATTATCTGACATGGTAGGGACTTCAGAGTGCTGGAATGTCTGTTCAGGTTTTATATTTTTATTCAGAAGCCATTTATTTAACATTCAAATATTCCTTTGAGAGTTTTTCTTTAATATTTATTTATTCCACTATCAGATAAATCCAGAAATGGAAATTCCTGCATGTAACAGGATTTTGCTGCTCCCCAGCACTGCTGTGGAATAACCACGTCTTGTCTTTTTGAAGAAAAATCAGTGGCAGCTATGGAAATAAGAGGCTAACAGAATCCCTATGCTGAAATTCAATGTTTCCACACTAGATTCTGCTTTTCAAACTGATCTGGTTGAAATAGCCAAACACTGATTTATTCCAGTAGTGCGCTGTATTTCCCAGGAACTTTAAATTGTTGCCTTTTCTTAACCTCCCATGAAATAGATTATTTACAATTAAAAGCTCAGTTCCAATGTGCTTATTAAGTCCATTACATCTGTACAGCAAGGAGCCTTCTTGTGGGAATACACTTGAGATTCTTTTGCTCAAGTATTTCAATGATATAGAATCATAGAATTGTTAGGGTTGGAAGGGACCTCAAGAATCATCTAGTTCCAACCTCCCTGCCATGGACAAGGACACCTCACACTAGATCAGGTTGCTCAGAGCCACATCCAGCCTGGCCTTAAAAACCTCCAGGGATGTGGCTTCTACCACCTCCCTGGGCAATCTGTTCCAGTGTCTCACCACTCTCATGGTGAAGAATTTCTTCCTAACATCCAATCTGAACCTACTCATTTCTATTTTTTCTCCATTCCCCCTACTCCTATGATTTGTATGTGTATCTAGGTGACATTTTTAAATGACAGATGATTTTCCGCTTTCCTGCCAGTGGAAATTTGCACTTGTGCAAATCTTTGGGCAGAAGCCCAGGGCTTCCTTTTTGATTTGTGTGCATCACACCTTAAGCCCTGCAGCTCCCACCTCAGAAATGCTGTAATTCATCTCGCTTTGTATGAGACATTAAGCGAAGCAGGATGTCAGTCAATAATTGCCTGCAATAAAGATGCACTGGCTCTCAGGGCACAAATTCTGTTGAATACTGCAATAAATTCTTATATATGTTGGGGAATACAGGAATTATCACACTGTTGAATTTGCTGTTAGATTTATCTGCAGATTCAAATTAAGAAGCTGTGTGCAAATAAGGGCAGATATTAATACCCCCAAGGCATTACAGTTTTCAATTTGAAATAGTGGTAAAACATATTCTCAGGTGGATATCACTTTCTTTTTTCTTTTTTTCCCTTCATGTTTATGTGGCTGGTTTTGGTGCATTTTAACAATTTATTAAATGCAATTCCACCACTTTGCTCTAGGTCAGCATGTGATATATCTTCAATCCATCAGCTAGCATAATGGCTAGCTTCTGGGTGAGCAGCTCTAATCCCCTTCTCCCAGAATGACAGCTCATCCTGTCCAGCAGCAGTAGTCGTAAGCTAAGTGTTGCCATGATATGAACTGGCACAGTTGTAAAATCACAGAAATGTAAGATAGTCAGAAAGAGTCATGTAAGAGTCAGAAAGGATCTTAAAGATCATGTAGTTCTAGGGGTACTCCTACCCCTGCTATGGGCAGGAATATCTTCCACTAGGCCTGGTTGCTCAAAACCTCATGCAGCCTGGCTGTGAACATTTCCAGGAATGAAGCATCCGCAGCCTGTCTAGGCAGTCTGTTCTAGTGTCTCACCAGCTTCACAGTAAAGAATTTCTCCTTTTTATCTAATCTAAATATACCTCCTTTCACTTTAAAACTGTTACCCCTCATTACACTCCCTAATAAAGAGTCCCTCTTCATCTTTACTGTAGGCTCCCTTGAAATGCTGAAAAGCCACAGTAAGGTTTCCCCAGAGCCTTCTCTTATCCAGGCTGAACAACCACAGCTTTCTCATCCTGTACTCAAAAGGCAAGTGCTCCATCCCACTGATCATTTTCATGGCCCTACTCTGGACCTTCTTGAACAGGTCTACGCTTTTCTTATTCTTGGTCTTCAGAGCTGGACATAGCACCCCAGACAGGGTCTCATGAGAATATAGTGGGAGAATAACTTCCCATGACCTGCTGGCCACTTTTTTTTTTTTTTTAATGTACCTCAGGATGCTATTTGTTTTCTGGACTGCAAGCACATATTGCTGGCTCACATTTAGTTTTTCGTTCACCAGTCCCACAAGTCCTTCTCTGCAAGAAGGCTGTCAACCCACTGATCACCCCATCTGTATTTGCACTTGGGACTGCCTCGACCCATGTGCAGCATCTTGCACTTGGCCTTGTTGAAGGTGTGCATGGACTCACATCTCAAGCCTGTCAAGGTCTCTCCGGGTGGCATCCTTTCCTGTGGTGCAGACATTACCTAGGTTTGGCTCAGGCCAGGCAGCTTTCCCCTAGCACAACCCTGTTCTGTACAGGACACATGGGCTGGTCTCAGCAAGCAGCCTTCTCTGCATTAGTGCGTCCCTCCAAGAAAAGAAAGGTCATATTTGTCACTCCCAGCTGTCAGAAAAGATGAGAGAAGCATTGAGAAGGATAATGATCCCCCAGGAGCTGATGGACTGGGCAGAATGGGACTACAACGCAGAGACAGCCCCAGGATTGAGGATCCTCGGCCATGCAAAGTAGAGCCCATGCTCACACCAGAACCTGCTCCACATTCATGAGGAATAGGACTGTCTTTGTGTGGCTGAAAATACTGCTGAGCACCAGTGTCTTATAAAAACAGAGTTGCAAAAGAGCAAGCAGCATTGTGTGACTTCCTCCACCAGCTCTCCCATCCTCTATCCAAGGATGAGATCCAGATGGGGATCCATGATACAGATGGAGAGCAGTGACAAGTGGTTTCCCTCATGGGTCTGTATTGGGACCTGTGCTGTTTAATATTTTTATCAGTGATATAGACAGTGGGATTGAGATGACACCAAGTTATGTGGTGCCGCTGATATGCCAGAGGGACAGGATGTCATCCAGAGGGACCTGGACAGGCTGCAGAGGTTGGCCCAGGAGAGCCTCATGAGATTCAATAAGAACAAGTGCAGAGTTCTGCACCTGGGCCAGAACAATCCTTACTATCAGTACAGACTGGGGGATGAGGTGATAGAGAGCAGCCCTGCAGAAAAGGACTTGTGGGTGCTGGTGGATGAGAAGCTGGACATGAGCAGACAGTGTGTGCTTGTAGCCCATAAAGCCAATGGCAGCCTGGGCTGCATCAAAAGATGTGTTGCCAGCAGATCCAGAGAGGTGATTCTGCCACTGTCCTCTGCTCTAGTGTGAGACCTCACCTAGAGTACTGCATACAGGTCTGGAGCCCTGGAAACAGGAAGGACATGGACCTGATGGAGCGGGTCCAGAGGAGGGCCACAAAAATGATGAGGGGGTTTGAACATCTCTGCTATGAGGACAGGCTGAGGGAGCTGGGACTGTTCAGCCTGGACAAGAGGAGGCTCTGGGGAGATCTAATAGCAGCCTTCTAGTACCTGAAGGGGGCCTACAAGAAGGATGTGGAGAGTCTGTTTACAAAGGCCTGCAGTGACAGGACAGGGGTCAAGGGCTTTAAGGTGGAGAAGAGCAGATTTAGATTGGATGTTAGAAAAAAGTTCTTTACTATGAGGGTAGTGGAACACTGGAACAAGTTGCCCAGGGGGGTGGTTAAGGCCCTTCCCTGGAGATATTCAAGGTGAGGCTCAACAAGGCCCTGGGCAGCCCCTGTTGACTGTGGGGAGGGCAGACTAGATGAGCTTTGGAGGTGCCCTCCAGCCTGGACCATTCTATGAGTTGCCTGCACAGAAGCAGAGAAAAACACAGACACAGCACTGGACATGTGCTGGCTGTTGTGAGCCTGCCTTACTCTCCAGGCCAGGCCAAAATGCCTTGTTTTCTGTTGGGATGAACTTCCCAGCTAGCTGATAACTGTACCATAGCAGTGGGGCTGGGTAAAATTTAGCAGCTGCCTAACTGCTGCACCCTAAGCTGTGGCAGCTGTTGAAAGTGAAGCCTTGGGTGAATTTTTCTAGGTCTGTCACCCTCCATGATACATTTAGGCAGCTGAACCTGCACACATTCACTTGCAAGTGACAGCTGACATTTCCTAATATTATTACATGGAAAACCAATGCCAGATGGACAATCTTGTCAGGAGCAGCTTTTGCTCATTTTCTTTCTCGGCTACTGTGCTGAAATTCAAGATGACTTGGGGGAAAAAAAAACCAACACCAAAAAACCCACAACCAAAAAACACCCCACAGCCTGTATTAAAAATGTGCAAATTTCAAAGCTGCACTCTGAAGAAATCTCCAGAGTGTCCTAACAGCCCCTTCTACACACAAACATCTTTAAACCTTTGCATGATCACACAATGCTTTTCTCTGAACCTCAGCTTGGGCAGTATCTATATATTCAGTGTTTCTCTTCCTGTCATTCAGAGGGGCCTAACTTAACACATTTCACCCAAACTGAACATAAAAGATTGTTCTTGATGAACTTGTGATCTTCCCATCATAGTAACTGAATGTGTCATAAGTCTTAATCTTGTTTCAGTGATATTTTTTCCTTATTTAAAATGGGATAAATGAGTTACAGGCAGACAGTGGCCAAAGTTGACAGGTATCCATGAGCTTCAAGAGCCCAACTTTAGGATGAGGGGTTTTTTCATAATATTTTATTATGAAGCACAACCCATCCTTTCACCCCTCTCTGGTACTGTTGATGTGCTGTTGGACCTGTGTCGTGATTCACTTTGATTATGCTTTGTGGGATTGGATCAGTTCATTGGCTTGTACCAACTTCTGTCAATAGCTTCACCTAAGCAGTTAGAAGCTGACACTTTATAATTCTTCTCTGGCAAGTGTGAAACATGTAAGAGTCTTCATAATGCTGCTTTGCACAAGGAGGCCTGCATCACTTCCCTCCTCAGAAGTTGATGCCTCAATGGCACCTTCTGCAAAGGGCTAAAAAATAAGCTTGGACAGCCTTTCACAGTTGTCACCCCTTAGAATGACAGCAAAGAAGAGCAAGCATGGTATTCTTCTTTGCCACTTCCTCTGCCAGATCTGCTATGGACACATGTAATCTGAGACTGTCAGAGCCTTGTTTTCACAGGACAAAATGTTTTCACAGGGTGCTTTGCCATCCATTTGTGATAACTCTTGACTGAAATGCAAAATTTCCACTTTGAAAATTCTGATAATTTGAATATTAGCCAATATTTTAAACTTGGATAAACGTTTTCTCTTGCCAACAATGGTATGACACCCTCATGAAAGAAAACATGGCAAACACTGTGAAAGCATAGCTTTTACACTGAATCCTTCATTTTTGTGATCCTACAGAGTATCCTGTATGAAATACCTACACTTCCCATCCTGTACCATCAGAGAGAAGAGAGTGTGACACAAAGTCCAGAGCTGAGCCTGCCCAGGTGCCAGCCTTCTAAGTGCAATTTTCCAGGGGCACTGTGGCAGTGCAATACCATAATGTAGTTTCTGTTCTACTAAGTGAACTCAAATACCTTCATGTGAAGATCATTTATTCAAAACAGAGTATTATATTTCACCTTCCCTGCTAGAAACCTGAAACATTTTATGTGGAAACCTTAGCCCTACTATAACCTTTTCAACTTTGCATTTTCTAACAATTCATTTCAAAGGAAATAACTCTCCCATCACTGATAGTTATTAACTTTCATTTGAATGTTTTGCATCTTTTTCTTCTAAAAAGCATCTAGTACAGTATCCTGTTCCATTCTCCTAAGAAAGCCCAGTTCCTTCTTGGTATATGTTTCCCGTTCTTTTTCTCCCTGGTGTTTACATACCATAGCTTTAGAATGAATGAAAGTATATGAATGAAAGAAATATATGAAAGTTTTGCTCTTCCCTTGTAGTTTCTGGTAGAGAAAGCACTGTATACTGAAGCCAAGGTCATTTAGTGAGAGGTTAAGAACTTGCTGGAGGGCTAGAGAGTGGTGGTGGTGATTAGTGCCACTTCCAGTTGGCAGCCAGTCACTAGTGGTGTCCCCCAGGGATCAATGTTGGGCCCAATCCTGTTCAGTATCTTTATTGATGATCTGGACAAGGGGATTGAGTCCATCATCAGTAAGTTTGCAGATGACACCAAGCTGGGAGCAGGATGTGAGGACTAAATATTGTCTCTCTTGATGTGACTCAACAAAGATTAAAATCACCTTTGCTGCCTGCCCAGACAATAGCTGGTGTGCATTGGGCAGACACCACTGAATAATGACTCTCTGGAAGGTTCATGGATAAAGATTGCTCACCAGACTGCAGCTGCCCTGGAAATAATAGGCAGAGGCCACTGCTATAGATACTCTCTGGAATATACATACCTAAAAAGCTGTATGAAAGAGCCGAGCAACTGCTGGCTCGGCAGAAGGAAATCACGAGAGAAGGAAAAGATCAGGGCAATGCCGCTCTGAAGAAAAATGAAGAGAATACCAGGAGACAAAAGGACAGAGACATCACCATGTAGCCTGGAAGAAGCAGACCAGTAGGATCCCTCTCTCCGTGTCCTAAGTTCCGCCTGCTGCAACTCATGGAGCTGAAGAGGCTGCTCAGAGGAGGGCTTGGATTTGGACTTGGACTTTGGGATCTCTCCCTCCCTTTCTCCGCTGGAGGACACCACAGCCAACAAGAATGACCCCTCCTCCATGCCAAAGCTGCAGCAGCCTTCCTCCACAGACCCAAACTGTCTGGGGCGGGGGGGTGAGGGGTGTGGTAATATAATTCCTTTCGTCTTCTCTCTCCCTCTTCTCTCTCGCTGTCTATTTTCACTCTCTTTCTCTCCGGATCATCCACTTTATTCTGTTAATGAATAGCCTCACTGTTGATATTTTGGCCTCTAGTTTCATAACACAGGAATATTGAAAAGAAGTCTCTTTCCCTCTCTGGACTGAGACACAGGTGTCAATCTGTTAGAGGGTAGGAGGGCTCTGCAGAGGGACCTCAACAGGCTGGACAGATGGGATTGAGATTTAACACATCTAAGTGCTGACTTCTGCACTTTGGCCACAACAACCCCATGCAGTGCTACAGGCTGGGGTCAGAGTGGCTGGAGAGCAGCCACACAGAAAGGGACCTGGGGGTACTGGTTGACAGTAGGCTGAACATGAGTCAGCTGTGTGCCCAGGTGGCCAAGAGGGCCAATGGCATCCTGGCCTGGATCAGGAATAGTGTGGCCAGCAGGAGCAGGGAACTCATTGTGCCACTCTACTCAGCACTGGTTAGGCCACACCTCGAGTACTGTGTCAGGTTCTGAGCTCCTCAATTCAAGAAAAACGTTGAGTTGCTCAAACATGTCCAGAGAAGGGAAACAAAGCTGGTCAGTGGTCTGGAGCACAAGCCCACAAGGAGAGGCTGAGGAAGCTGGGGATGTTTAGCCTGGACAAGAAGAGGCTCAGCAGAGACCTTATTGCTGTCTAGAACTACCTGAAGGGAGGTTGTAGCCAGGTAGGGTATGACAGTTTAAGCTGTGCCTTTAAGAAGGATAGCTGCAGAATTCTCTAGCTGAATGTTTTGGTGCAAAAAGGAAAACAAAAGGAGGATAATTCTAAACTAATTTCATTGGCAGATGAATGGGATGTAGTTTTAGAATAGAACAGAACAGAACAGAACAGCATCGAATCGAATCGAATCGAATCAAATCGAATAGAATAGAATAGAATAGAATAGAATAGAATAGAATAGAATAGAATAGAATAGAATAGAATAGACCAGGTTGGAAGAGACCTTCAAGATCATCACATCCAACCCATCATCCAACACCATCTAAAACAATAAACCATAGTACCAAGCGACCCATCCAGTCTCTTCCTAAACACCTCCGGTGATGGTGACTCCACCACCTCCCTGAGTGTAATGGGTTAGGGCAGGTCCCCTCCCCACCACAGGCAGAAATAACGACTCAGACAAACGGATTGCAAAAGTGATGAAAGTTTAAATAGAAAGCAGTGAATGTTACAGAAAACCCAAAGCGCAGTGACAAAGAAAGATCCCATCCCCACCTGAGGGTGCATCCAAAACCCCCAGGGCTCCTTCTTCCCCCTCCCTCTGCTGGGCTAGTCTCAGCTGGCCAGGCCTGAGACTGCCCATCCCCCTGTGGCCTTGGGCCCAATCAGGCCCATGGCTGGGAGATCTCTCCCCCAGTTACCAAGTCTCGGAGAGGGAAGGAAAGAGGAAGTGCCAGACTCCGCACTGGATCTTATAGTGGTGCAAAGAATTATGGTAGGAAATACACAATTTCCTGTGTCCATCCCTCTGGGCTGGACTTCTGGACACAGGAAGTGAATGCACCAGGGGGGCACCCAGCTCAAACTACAACACTGAGCAACCCATTCCAATAGAAATTTCTTCCTAACATACAGCCTAAACCTCCCCTGGCACAGCCTGAGACTGTGTCCTCTTGTTCTGGTGCTGGTTGCCTGGGAGAAGAGACCAATCCCCCCCCGGCAACAACCTCCCTTCAGGTAGTTGTAGACAGCAATAAGGTTTCCCCTGAGCCTCCTCTTCTTCAGGCTAAGCAACCCCAGCTCCCTCAGCCTCTCCTCATAAGGCTTGTGCTCCAAACCCCACACCAGCTTTGTTGCCCTTCTCTGGACATATTCCAGCAAGTCAACATCTTTCCTAAACCGAGGGGCCCAGAACTGGACACAGGACTCAAGGTGTGGCCTAATCAATGCAGTGTATAGAGGAGAATGACCTCCTTGCTCCTGCTGTCCACACTGTTCCTGATCCAGGCCAGGACGCAATTAGCCTTCTTGGCCACCTGGGCACACTGCGGGCTCATGTTCAGCTTTCTGTCAATCAGTACCCCCAGGTCCCTTTCTGCCTGGCTGCTCTCCAGCCACTCTGACCCCAGCCTGGTGCACTGCATGGGGTTGTGGCCAATGTGTAGAACCCAGCACTTAGAATAGTATAGAATAGAATAGACCAGGTTGGAAGATGTCAGGACAATGGCGAGGGAAGACTCACGGCAATTCACTATGATTGATAAGCAAGCTCCAACTTTATTGTTCGAAAACACGGCTTATAAAGCGTCTCAGCTAAATATGCACAAATGTAATTATTCCATTGGCTATTAGTCCAGGGTTACATTATAATATCCAGCCTCCTTGCAGTTAGGTCTACATGCAACTTCACAAGCTCCTTTCTAACTAGTTCTTTGTTTCACATATACTTTATTTCACATGCTGTTATCTTCTAACACAGCTGCAAGCAAAGCCACAAAGCTATGGTGATCTTGCTGCATCAGCACACCAGCTAACTGTGAGCAGTAAACAACAAGATGGAGTCCAGCCTACACACTTTGTTCAAGCAACTGTTCCATAGAACCATGTCCCTGAGATTCAAGCCATTCCTCAAAAGGAAGAGTCCTTTGAGATCATCATGTCCAACCTACCATGCAACACTATCTAATCAACTAAACCACAGCACCAAGCTAAATTATCATGCTGTTGGACTCTGCCCATCTGTCCAGCCTCTCAGGGTCCCACTGCAGAGCTCTCCTATCCTCTAACAGATCAACTCCTGCCCCCAGCTTGGTGTCAGCTGCAAATTTACTGATGATGGACTCAATCCCCTTGTCCAGATCATCGATAAAGATATTGCACAGGATGGGGTCCAACACTGATGCCTGGGGGACACCACTAGTGACAGGCTGCCACCTGGATGTGGCACCATTCAAACACCACTCTCTGGGCTCGGCCCTCCAGCCAGTTCCTAACCCAGCACAGAGTGCTGCCGTCCAAGCCACGAGCTGACAGCTTGGCCTGGAGTTTGCTGTGGGGGACAGTGTCAAAGGCCTTGCTGAAGTCCAGGTAGACTACATCCACAGCCTTCCCCACATCCACCAGTCGGGTCACCTGATCATAGAAGGAGATCAGGTTGGTGAGGCAGGACCTGCCCTTCCTAAATCCATGCTGGCTGGGCCTGATCCCTCGGCCATCCTGGAGGTGTGATGTGACTCAAGATTATCTGCTCCATAATCTTGCCTGGCACTGAGGTCAGGCTGATAGGACTGTAGTTTCTAGGTTCCTCCATCTGGCCCTTCTTGTGGATGGGCATCACGTTGGCCAGCTTCCAGTCATCTGGGACCTCTCCAGTGAGCCAGGACTGTGGAAAAATGATGGAGAGCGGCTTGGCCAGCTCATCTGACAGCTCTCTCAGCACCCTAGGATGGATCCCATCCTGTCCCATGGACTTGTGGGGATCCAAGCGGCTAAGCAGGTCTCTAACTGCTTCCTCCTGGATCAGAGGGGAACTATACTGCTCCCTGACTCCATCTGGCAGCTCAGGAGGCCAATTGTCTAGAAGACAACCTATCTTTCTGTTAAAGTTTGAGTCAAAGAAGGTGTAAAGTACCTCTCCTTTTCCTCATCTTTTGTTACTATATTCCCCACCATGTCCACCAAGGAGTGGAGGTTGTCCTTGCCCCTCCTCTTGCCATTGATATATTTGTAGAAGGGTTTTTTGTTGTCCTTCACAGCAGAGGCCACTCTAAGCTCTAAATGGGCTTTTGCCTCTCTAATTTTTTTCCTACATGACCTAGCAACATCCTTAAATATTTCATGAGTTGCCTCTCCTTCCTTCCAAAGATGATACACACTGTTTTTTTCCCTTAATTCACCCAGAAGTTCATTGCCCATCTAGGCTGGCCATCTACCCAACAGCTCATCTTCCAGCACATTGGCACAGCCTGTTCCTGCGCCTTCATGAATTTTTTCTTGAAGTAGTTCCAGCCCTCCTGGACCCCTTTGTTTTTAAGGGCTGTTTCGCAAGGTACCTTCTGAGTTAGTTCCTTGAGTAACCTGAAGTCCAACCTCCAGAGTGGAGGTTTTGTTGCTGCCCCTCTTAGCTTGACTGAATACTGAAAACTCAATCATGTCATGGTCACTGGACCCCAGACAGCCTCCATCCACCACATCTCCCACCAGCCCTTCTCGGTTTGTAAAAAGAAGGTCAAGCAAAGCCTTACCCCTGGTAGCCTCACACAGCAGCTGGGGTGAGAAGCTATCCTACATATACTCTAAGAACTTTCTAGACTGCCTCCTCTCTGCTGTGTTAAGTTCCCAGCAGATATCAGGCAGGATAAAATTGCCCATAAGAACAAGGCCTGGTGATCTTGAGACAGCCTCTAGCTGCCTATAGAATAATTCATCAGCATCTTCATCCTGGTTGGGTGGTCTATTACAGACTCCTACCAGGATGTCAGCCTTGTTGGCTTTCCCTCAAATTCTCACCCACAGGCACTCAATTTGATCATCCTTAATCTCTAGTTCCATGGCATCTAGAGCCTCCCTGATGTACAGGGCCTCCCCTCCACCCCTTCTCCTTCACCTGTCTCTCCTGAAGAGCCTGTAGCCATCAATTACAGTGCTCCAGTCATGTGAGCTATCCCACCATGTTTCTGTGATGGCAACTACAGCATAACTTTCCTGCTGTAACAAGGCTTCCAGCTCCTCTTGTTTGTTACCCATGTTATGTGCATTAGTGTACATGCACTTCAGCTGGGCTGCTGACTTCATCCCTGACTCCAGCTTAGCACCCCAGACTCCTGTCTGAGGAGTTTCAGCCCCTTCCCCCTTCAAATCTAGTTTAAAGCCCTGTCAATGAGTCCTGCCAACTCCCTTCCTAGAATCCTTTTCCCTTTGGGGGATGGGCCATTCTCATGCGCTAAGATCTTTCTCCCCTCTGGGACGGAAGGACTCCATCTGTTGCTAGTGCACCAGGTGCCATAGAAAGTTCCCCAAGATCAAAACCCCCAAAATTCTGTTGGTGGCACCAGCCTCTGAGCCACTTGTTAATTACAGCTGCTGTCCTGTTCCTTTCAGTATTCCTTCCTGCAACTAAGGGTACTGATGAAAACATTACCTGTGCCCCTAACCCCTCAACCAGTTTTCCCAGGGCCTTGAAGTCCATTTTGATTGCCTTGGGTCCTCTGGTTTCAACATCATTGCTCCCTAATAAATAAGGATAAGGAGTCCAGAGCTGATCCAAACTGAAACGTCATTGTTGATGCACTGAAGGCTGGGTTCCTGGCACAAGAAGATCTCAAAAACATCAGCATTATAAGAACACTTTCAGTACAAAACATCCAAGTTATTACTGACTCGCATTCAGTGCACCTGAGGTTACAACCCTAGCAAACAAACCTGGCAATCTCTAGCCAATATTCCTGATTATAATACAAGGAACAAAATAAGCAACCCACTTGCTTTTGTAGCACTTTCTACATGTGACACCCTCTTAACTTCACAGCTGATTTGGAAAAAAAATAAGGATAGAAAAAGCAAGGCAACTACTATGAATCTTCTTATACATCTTTCATTTTTATCCATGGGCATGTGGAATAACTACACTCACTCACAGGGAGGCTCCGAGGAACACTGGTGCCTCTCAGAGGAGAATCTCAGTTAGTGTTTCCATTTTAGGTGGGCTGTAACAACAGATTTTTAGTGCTGCTTATACTTATTCTAGCAGGTTCCTGCTCCCTAAGTATTTTCCCCTAGTGCTATGCAGATTTAGCAGATGACAGTTCTATGCTGTATTGCATTGAATTGTGAAGGCTGCATTATTCCTGAAACAAATGAGTGGACCTGAGGGACAGGCTACCTTACAAAAGCAGTTATGTCTCTGGAAGAACCACTGCATTCCTACAAGTATTTTCTAGGATGTGTCCTTCACCAAATCTTCCAGACTACTAGGTCCTAAATATAAGGTGACATTTTTTCCCTGAGGAAATCATTACCCAATTATATATCAAAGTCATGGCAGAATTCAGAATGTCTGAGGGATTTGTATTTTCATCCATCCTCTCTTCATATTTATTAGAAAATTACATTTTACCCTCAGGAATAGGACGTGCTTCTCAATCCCCCCTCAGTTTCATCTAGGCTGTAAACATGACGTGCTATCTCAATATGCCAGATAAATAAAGTTGTATCATGTATTTGTGTAATTCTGCTGCACATCACAAGAAAATATTCTGTCACATGAAGTGGGTCTTGCAGGGTTTAAAGAGATGTTGACCTTTAAGTAAAACTTATCTTTCGATTTGTGGAGTATGACATTTGATCAGCCATTTTTTGCTGAGCTTATCTTAAATTCATTCCTGTATATTTGCAAAACACTAGTGCAATCTTTAATTCATACTTCTATTTTATCCTTTGCTATTGACATAAATTTTAGAACTCAGGCTGCAATATGTTGCAAACTGGCAATCTTGCTGTGGTTTTTATCAAATTAATATCTTGGTTTGAATTATTAAATATATATTGCACATCTCTGTGCCTAATTCAGAGAGAATTTCACAGTATTTAATTTGACAAGCCTAGTCAGATATAGTATTCTTAAAACAGAGAGCCTTCACTAGGAAGTAATTGTCAAAACCCCCAGCCCTTTTCATGTCCAGAAGGCGATACTGTGCAGTAGTTAAATGCAGGGAGGGAAAAGCTGTTAGGTATACTTTATAAAGCAATGAGCTTGAAGTAGTCCTGGGGGGAAAAAAAAAAGGCATGTGGAAGCTTATCTAAAACATAGGCATTGGGAGCTTTCTCATGGAAATAAATATCCTTGTTAAAATATACTCACCAAATGTCATCATGCTTTGTGTGAAAACTGTGAAATATTTAAACTGAGAAGAATATAATCAAATAGCAGCTTTCTTGCAAGATAAATAAGAGAAAGACTACTAAAAGGAGAGGAAGGCAGAGTGAGAAACAGATGTGAATGACAATCCGTGGTTCAGAGTAACAGGCTATTAAACAGTTCACTAAGTGGGTTCAGAATGAAGGCAAGGCTTACAATTTAGAAGCTGAAGTTCCTTCAAGACTTTGTTTTGCCAAAACTGAAAACAGAAACCAATATGCTAGAAAGTGGCATGAAGGGCATAAGATGCCAGAAAAAATTATTTTTGTTTTCTGGGAGAACAACTTCAGACATCTGAGGATGTTTACCAGCTCTGTGGAGTTTGAGGAACATTCCCAAAGGGAGAATCAATGCTGTTACTGCTTGAGGATAGGCTCTAGGGAGACAAAAAATTAACTAATGTGTAAAATGGAAAAGATCCCCATTGCATTTAGTAAGTTTTTTAGTCCATTTAAATACAGAAGTAGATGCAGGTTAATGACTGTGGCTTTCTAAGGTGCAGTGAGAGAAATGTGCCTTGGATAGTATATATAACAATTTATGTGTAAATTGGTAAGTATTCCACTTCTAAAGAATATAAAGAGTGGCAGCTTCAGTGTGACAGAAATGATAATAATATTAATAAATGTTCTTGGATATAGTATAAGATGCCATTATTTTTATTATTACAGTTGTCATTTAACAATACAAGCGTAATTTAGTAATACTTGTCTAATGATTGTGTTAGTAGGTGTATGTGGAACAGACAACAAATTTATCCTATCACCAAGCATACTGAGAAGACATCTATGTAATCAAGAACCGTTGATGTCAATACTTTTAACATGCTGATTCAGTCAGATTCTGAGATTATTATAGCCATAGAGTTGCTGTTCATACAAGGGTGATGTAAACCTTGTTCTAACAAAAGAATGAAATCCCTCCAGTATACTGTGGGATAATGTGATGTAGAGGCTATTAAATTTATGAATATGAAATATGAACTATGAAAATATTATTTTTATTATAAAAACTATTAATGACTGATGAATCACTAACTTATGTACATGTTCTAGTGCACGTTCGTGAAATACATTCCACGAGTGGCTTAGTGTTATGATGAGAACTTAATTGAACTATCTGCAGAACGATTTCTGTATTTATATGATGAAGGGTGTAGTTCCACTGCTTGGCCACTAGATGGCGACGCGGCGGGATGCGGGTGGCTTCTGGCTATATCCAGCAATATTATAATATTTCTATGCATCAGAGGTTACTCTGCTAGACGTGGATACTTCGAACTGAGTGCTAGTGGATGGAAAGCATGTGGAAGATACTCTGTAGCTGTTGTTTGTAGCAAGGTGGAGGTCTGGCAGACTACTGTCGCTGGACTGGTTCCTAGTCAATTTGGATAGCGGCGTTGGGTTACTGTCTCCTCTCTCCGCAGCAGTGCAGAAGGAATAATGGAACCTGGTCTTAACCCGTAAGCAGGTTCCCTTCAGGGCTCAGTCAATTGCCCCCAGACAATAGGCACTGGTCCTGGTCAGGGTCGGCCCATGGAGTTGGCCCTTGGAGTCAGCTCTCATGACAGGATGAGGTGACAATTGCTGATAGGCGGGTCCAGATGTTTCCAATTGGACTCGACAGCAGGCAAGGCTGCGGGGTCGGCCCGGGTACAATGATTCTTGGGGCTGATGTAAATGGCCTTGGGGAGAGAATGCGGCTGCGTTGAGCATTGGCTTCTCATTTACTTGGCTAAAAGGAACAGCAGGACACTCGGAGTGGTCCCTGGTTTGGTGCAGTATAGGCACAAACAGTGCTTTAGTCTTCCCTGAGGTTTACAGGGCTCAGAGCAGCACAAGTGGCAGCTCCTCTCCTGCTATGGCGGGGCTAGGCATATGGGGACTCAGTCTCGATCACATCCTTTCTCCCCAGCAACTGGGCAGACCTTACCCTTGGGGGTTGGTCCAGTCCTCCGGTGGCATGGTTGGCTCTCCCGGTCGGTACGCCTGGCTGTGGCGACACTGGGCTTCTCGGGCTCAGCAAAGCTCCTCCCTCTGGCAAATGATTCTCAGGTCTGCTTCTCGCGATGCAGAGGCTTTCAGTATGCGTGCATGTATGAATAAGAGAAGCTAATAACAATGAGCTCAGTGGCAGAGGCTAATAGCTCGAGCGTTATCCTCTCCAGCAAGGAGAGAAAAACAACATGTAAGAGGGGACAACTTGTTTACCAACTGGGGCAATACTTATAGATTCCTCGAGGCTGGGTTTGACCAATGGGCACTCTCATAGACAGCTGGCTTCAGCCTATAGAAAGCGTGAAGCTAGAATTATGCCCATACTTGGTATTTGCATGAGCACTGCATGCGCTGGGTGTGTGCTGGCCTGGCTAATGCCTTGGCTTTTTTCTTCCTCCTGAAGGAGGGGGAACCTGTCCACATGCTGGGACAAGATTCAATATTTGGGCATAATGTGCCTTCACCACAGATACTTGCCTACATTTAATGTACAAGGACTTATTGAATTAGCCGATCTTAGGGAAAGCACGGACTGTCATCCATTCCAAATGAGCAGTGGGATCAGAACAGTTCAGATGAATGCAAGCCATGCTGTATTTTATGTACCAGTAAACCCACAACATTGACACATGCTCTGCTATTTAAGGCTACACCGATAGTCTCGAAACTTTCAGTGAGACACGAAGATTATTGTCTAATTGTTATTGTTGTTAAGCAGTGTTTTACTGATTAACTAAATAACATAATAAAAAACAAATAATTGTTCTGAGGTTGTTGTTTCAATAGCCAGCAATGAATATTGCTAATGTAGTGAAATGTAGATGTTTCATAGCTGCGTTTGGGTTGATGTTTCCATGCAAGTTACACCATGCAGAATCACGTAACATTGGTATAAGGAGCTAAAAGTTGATATGAGAAATATAAGATAAAATGAGAGGATAAAATTTTCTTATCAGTATGTTTCCAATCAACTGAGCAGCCAAACAAATACCTTGTGACCACTGAGGCAAACTGAGCCTGCAGGAGATTAGTTAAGAGACACTGCTCCATGAATAGGCTTGGCAGCTTCTGGGAATGCTCAGCTGATGAGGCCTGACCAGCAAAATGTGGGGCTATCATCCCCAGAGAGTGGATCAGCATGCTGCAGTCTCTGCATACTCCAGGAAGTAAACCAGCAGGGATGGTATCTTGATCAATGCTCTTAGTGATTTGTGGCCATGGACCATCAAACACCTTGCCCACAGACTGGCAGCAGTGAATATTTAGCAGCATGACACTGTTTCTTTCATTGCTGTTAAGGAAATCAACAGACTAGAATACCAGGGCAACAGATCGTCAGAAGATGATCTTGATTGACCAAATAATAACAAAACTGCTAAATGACAAGAAATCAACAGAACAGTGAGTTCTAACACTGAGTAAAATTCAGTAGGGGACTCACACTGGAATTAAAAAAAAAAAAAAAAAAGCAAAAAAAAAAAAGCTTCATCAGTAATACCATGGTCAGAGATGCTGTCTACTAAAGCTGTTGGTGTAACAGACATCTCTTGTGAAGGCAACATTATCTTCATTCACTGTAAATTCCCTTTAGAGTCATTGACAAAAGGAGGCCCTTCTGGAGCACCAAATTTCTAATCCTAAGGTAGGCATTTAAAATAGGTCTGATTGTCTTTCCTGTGCACTAATGATGAAGTAAGCCTGAGTTTGGGAGCTATGAAGTAGGTAACCTACTCTTTTCAACAACCATTTGACACTTATGTTGCAAATGTTTGAATAAAGCTGCTTCCACTCCCTACATTTTTGAGATACAGCTGATTTTGGTAGACTCTGGGATAGTCATTGGCAGTATCAGGAAGGAAATACTTACCATTTGATATTTGGAGAATGACTATTGTAAGTGTTATAGGAGGATGGTGAAAGAAATCTGAAGGAGCAACAAGAATCAGTAATTCTTCGAGCAGCTCCAGATATTTTGAAGAAGGAAGCTGGCTTTCTCGGAGCATTTGCACACGGCCATTGCCATTCCAGTGTCGAGTGATGGAGAATTCATTCTCTCACTAGCACACTGAATTTTATAACGCTTCAAAATAGAAAAGCTTTGATTTCCCCATGCACCTAGGAAGATTATCAGGATGTATTCCACCATAAAATAGCATATTTCCACACTAGGTCCAAGAATTTTTGCACTTACTGTGAGGCTGCACATCTTGTGATTGTGAAAATCGCAAAGTCCTTGTATCCAGCCATCAGGCAGCTGAAAATCATCTGTCTGAGGTCAAAATGGATGAGAAAAATTATAAATAGCTTAATCTGTATCCTATAAATGAGACTGGTGACTCATATTGTTTTGCCAGATGATTTATGATCTACCATAGCTGGAAGAAAGAAAGATATTTTTTTTTTTGTATGCATGAAACTTAAGTGAGCAGCTGAGGTGCTTTTTTTTTTCATATTCTCTCCCATTGTTAGACATTGTCTGTGCATTTAATTTCTACTCAATTAATACAAAGATGTAGATTACATCAGACTGCTCTTAAAGAGCTATTTTGCCCCAGAATGCTAATTCATTTTAAACATACAGGAACTGATGCAAAGACAGGTTTGGGTTTTTTTTCTCTGCTAGAAAAAAACAAAACAAAACCACAACAACCAAGCTTCCTGAGATGAACTGAACGGAGGAAATGTCATTATTGCAAGGGAATTAATGAGACGTGCAGGATAAAGCACAGATGCAATGGCACAGGACTGCCTGGATGAAGAATTGCCTGTCAAAGATGTAACTTGTCAAGCAATTGAAGAGAATTATGAAAAGTTGAGACCAAATCTCACCAACTTCAGGGCTCCTTTGCTTTACAAAACCCCCCAATTAATACATTCTCAAGTCCTGTCATACATTGTCCAGGCTTTATTTTGTCAAAGGCAGACCTAATGTGATGTAACTTGACAGTGTGCACAATGCCTGAAAATATGCAGCATGTCAATGTCAAGGCATCCCACCATAGACTAGAGATAAATATCTGCAAGGGGTTGTTTGTGTGCATGTGCTTGTTCGATTTAGGGGTCTGCTGCAAGGGATATACTCATTATAACACAGCTCTGTCTTAAAATACGTAAAATTAATTGGTGGCAAAGAGGATGAAGACCTTTGATACTTAGCAACTGCGTGAGGAGGCATGTCCCTAAAATGCTGACAAATAGAGTTTGCCACCATTGGAGGGATAGCATCTGAGAAATACACAGCCAGGAGTTACCGTGCCCACCTTCACACTGTCAAATACTACAATATTCAGTGCTGCCTGAAATGGCATTTGATTTTTTGTTTTTAATTTCTTGAAAGCCTGTTCTTGCTTAAGCCAACACTTTTTAGAGGATCAGTATAACAGGACAATAAATCATCCTTACATTGATTTCCTTAGACAAGAAATGCAGCAACCTGAAACAAACAGAGAAAAGCCCAGCAGTATTAAAAATGGAGGCACTAAATAGACCTCCATCCTCCTGTAGGAAACCTGGCATTTTTGTACTGCAGTCATAGACAGAGCTTGGTTAGGTCTAAGCAACTTGAGATAAGGTGGTACCTGAAAAAATCTTCCTTGCATGTTCTCATTGCCAAATCTCCATAATGCTCACCCTGAAATAGTAATCCTAGAGATAAGCAAATCATAAGACACGTTCTTTATCTGTGCATGGTGGCAGGTATGTATGTACTAGAGACCTGAATGCCCCCAGATCCTGACACAGGGAAATTAATTTGACCATGGACAAACTAAAATATAGAACAGATCCCCAAAGGGGTGTGCAATATAATGAATCTGCTGGCTCTGGGCTCCATAAGCACCTATCTCCATTGGTCTCCTGGTTATTGCAGTTAGTACATCCATACTTTCCTTACTGATCTCTACAACTAAAATGACATAGTGCAGCCTTTCATATTTTTTAAAGGAACTGAATTTTCTTTCTTCCAAAGGCAAGTTTTTTCCTCTTCCCTTTTTCTGCCCCATCCAAGCTCTCCACCGGGGTTAGGCTGGTTTGCTTCCCTCCTCCTCTGGTTCCAAAAAGAAGGAAAGAGTTGAATTAGCCATCTGTGTAGCTCTACCATCCAGCTCTTAGTTACTTGTGCATTTAAAACAGATAATGACAAACAAATATTTGAATTCTGTTCACAGAACCAACCCTGCAGAAGAGAGTGGAACAGCAAGGGCTGGAAGTTCCTGCCTACAAAGGGCAAGACAGCTCATGAGAGCAGAGCACAACCCAGAAATATATCTTGTCATAAGTAGGATTACAAGAAGTTGGAAGAAAGGTATCTGCTCAGTAGAATTTGTGGCTAGATCTGGGAGCAGAACAGGTGTTTTGATGGTCACTCCTCTACTCTGATAGCAGCCTGCTTGCATGAGCTAAACTAAATGAATAAACATTCTCAGAAAATTTAAGCTGTTGTTGGTGCTCTTGTACTCTTATGGCACATTTGGAGGCAATTCTGCTTAAAACTGCTTACAAAAAGCCAGCTTCATTTGATTAATATTATATAAAAAATTCCTCTGTAACTCTTTCAAAATAAGGCTCTTTCTTTGGTGGTTTTTTTTTTTTAATTGCCCATGCTTGGTTGCTTGCAACATTATAATTTAATAGACTTAGACATTTTTTGCCTTGTAATTTCAACTCTCAGACACTTTAGGCTGAATCAAAGCTAAAAGTATATTGCTGTAATTTTCTTCATAGTAGCTAGTATGGAGCTGTGATATGGGATTTTTACTAAAAACAGGGGAGATAACACAGGATTTCTTTCATTATTGCTGAGCAGTGCTCACACAGAGTTAAGGCCTTTTTCTGTACAGCTTACACCACTCCACCCACAAGTAAGCTGGGGCTGTACAGCAAGATGGGAGGGAACACAGCTGGGGCAGCTAACCCCAACTGACCAAAAGCATATTCCATAGCATATGATGTCATGCTCAGCAATGAAATTCTGGGGGAACAAGAAAGAGGGGACAAGGCTTGAAGTGATGGTGTACATCTTCTCAAGTAATGATTACTCATGATGGAGCCATACTTTCCTGAAGATGGCTGAACACCTGCCTGCCAATGGGAAGCAGTTAATTAATTCCTTGTTTGGGTTGCACAGGCATCTTTTGCTTTACCTGTTAAAAGGGTCTTTATCTCAACCTACAAGTTTTCTCACTTTTGCCCTTCTGATTCTCCCCCTTATTCCACTGGGGGCCAGTGTAGAGCTTAGTTGCCAGCTGGGGTTAAATCACGACAGACACTATCCAGGAGGATCTTGTTGGGGGAAGAGGATCAGGAAGAAGAGGAATCAACTGTACTATGGCTACACATTGCCCCATGTTTCCTAATGATGCACAGCTGTATCAGGAAAGTATTCAGAAATGGTAAATGCTTATTTCATTGGTATACTGGATGTACAGATACATTATAATGAGCCAATAGAGAGTGCTGGAGAAAAACTCAATATCCAAGAATGTAATACAATTTTCTGTGTCACAATGGTACCATCTTTTGGCATTTGGTCTTGTGGCTTTGGTTGTTTATTTGTTTTCCCTTTTTTTAGTTTGGTTTGGTTGGGTTTTTTGAGTTTGTGTGTGTGCTTTGTTTTGTTAGTTAGTTTGGTTTCCTTTTTTTTTTGTCTTGCTCTCTCTTTCCCTCCCTCCCCCCCCACCCCCCAACTGCATTAATTAACTAGACATTAATTACCCGAGCAATTTCCTGCACAGCAACAAATGGCTAATGTATCACTCTCTCAGAATGACACTGCTGTAACACATCTGTCATCTACAGTGACTGCAACTGCAAAAAAACATTGCAGAGTTTATTGTTATTACACTACAGTTTATAATAGATGGTTGGTCCGGTTTTATGCATTTGAAAGCCTTTCAGGTAGAGGACATCTGTACAGTAAAACATATTTATTTACTTAAGTGTTAATCATTTTAATGAAAGTACCAGAAACTTAGAAACACTGTGGCATTATGTTATGGTTCATTTGTTTCAGAGGTTAATCATCAGGGAAAACAATCCTTGATGCCATATATCCTCATATGCATAGCTTTCATTTCCTGAAGCCACTGCTTGATTTCAGCCTTAAAGCTAAATGTGTGCTTTAACTAATTCCTCAAATGCAACAAGCAATATTTTAAGATTTTATTGCCTCTCATTATCATTCAAACTTTATAGAGCGTTGATAGCTTTTCAAGACAAAGACAGAGGAAGCAATTTGCAGCAATCTGGGGCCAATGAATAAAACCAAGCATATTGGTTACTAGGTTGAATATTCACTAGAGCTAGCTGTGCAAGAGCAGTGCTTATGTCTCCTCACATACTTTTAAGATTCATACCAAACCCCAGTTTGCCTTCTGAATCCACCTATAATGTCTACTCTGTTGCTCATCCTTACAGGGCACGTATGCTGCCCCAAATGTACAGCCCTATCTCTCTGCTTCCCTCTAGCCCACTCCATTGTAGGCATCTGTAGAGATTAGGAGTAATCTCATTATAAAATGCCTTTTCTTTTTCCTTTATAGGTCCTAGTGTGTTACTCCAAATATCAAGTGGAGAAAGCAGAAGCAGTGGTGTGACCACCGTTGACATGCAATTTTTTCCAGAGAGAAGAAAGCTTTAGAAACCTTTAGAGCCATTTCCTTTTCAGTATTTTCAGCCCTGCCTTCCACACAAATGTGCTTTAATTTCCTAGTTTTTATCTAAGTGATTTTAATCAACTTTAGATGCTACTCACAGGTAAGAATGTCCATCTGGAGTTAAAAGCGTAGTGTAAGGAAAGACCTATTGAAAACAACGCAGTATGACCTGTTTAAAACTGATGTTGGTGTCATTTCATCTCATTTAAAATAACATTTCACAAAGAAATTTAATTATTGGTTTTGTTTAGTGTACATGGTTTCTGGTTTTATGCATGATGTTTCAACATAATATGTGCATGGGCAAAAGCATGTACTGCATTTCCCTGTGTTTTCCTGCCAGGAGATTGTTCCTTGCTTGTTGACAGCTACTAAGGATGCTCCAGCTCCTTCATATGTGGAACTTTTTTCTAGACAATGGCTGTTGGCACTCAGGCACTCAGGACTAAATTCTCTCTTTAGATGTATTAAAACACTTAGGAAGAGCAGCTTGAAGAACAGCTTGAGTTCTGCCTAGACTCCCTCTCTTCTGCTTTATTTCCTCTGTTTCATTCTAAGGCTAGGAAACAAACTCTCATGGTGGTGGCTGTGCTGTGGAAGCCAACATTTGAACTCACCCAGAAAGAAAAAAAGGGAAAAGAAAACACAAGGGGCTAGCCAGACTGTGAATGTGAAGTCTCCCCAGGCAAAACCTGCAGCATACAGCTTTTTTTCTCCTCTGTGAGGAGTGGTGGGTGAAGTAGCCACCATGCAGCCCACAGCAATTTCTTACACATGGCTGAGGACACTGAGCTTCTGTACCCCAAATATTGACTTGGATGATGTCAACTCTGAAAATTGCATCACCTTAATTTTACTTTTTGATGGCCACTCTTGCTGGAAGGCTTCTTGCTGGCAGATCAAGTGTTGTTCCCAGTCTGATTCTCCACCAGCCAGACCTGCAGTCTGTGGCTTGTGCTAGCTGTGTCTCCAAATTGTAATCTCCCACTTGCATCTGCTCTCTGCAGTTTGTGGAGACAGGTGGGAAGCTGGGGTTCTTGTGATAGAGCCCTGGACAGGCAGGTGTCTACCACAAAATGGACATAGCTTGAATACAGGTGGTGTGTACAGCACATTAGGGGATCGGTTCAGCTGCTTTTGGCAGTTTCTATGGCTATTTCATGCCTAACTGTCATCTAAGAAGAGCACAGATTTCCGATATGTCCAATATCACATCCTAGGACATCTTGGATGTCTTTAGGTTCTACATATTGCCAACCAAATTAAGACCCTAATCTCTAGAGCCAATGGAGAAGACATCAGATGAGTAAACATGAGGTGTCTGCTTTAGGGTGAATTGAGTTATGCTCCAGGCTCTACTGGCCATATTGACCAGAACTCCATGGACTGTAACGAGATAGTCCAAACAGTGTGCTTGCAAGTGCCCCACGCAGAGACTATCACAGATCAATGTGCTAATCACAAACTAAATCTCACCAAAGGGGTCTCTCTAAAACTGTGCTACCTACAGTTACATGTGGGAATGCCAGCTACGAGCGGTGTGAGCAATCTGGCAGTGCAGGCCTAGAGCCTGACATGGTGGCAGGCCATGCTCAGCAGAAGTGCAGAGCCAGCTACCAGTATGCCAAAACAGTGCTGTGCCTGCAGCACTGTAACTAAAACAAGACGCTGGTAGCTAGAAACATAGCGAGTTATCTCGGGACAACAGGACATGCACCTGCATCAACAAACCTCGCGTGTCATCTATAGTTGGACCAATAATCTACGATAGTGTGATGTGTGGCCACTCATAGGGAACCAATGAGTCCATGCCAACAAGGCATACCAAGGTTGTACAAATTGTAGCAGTTTCCTTGCTACGCACTTCTTTTTCTTCTTTTCCTGCCTGTCCTATCTCCTTTCCTTCCATGCTTTACTGTGCCATGCTTTCACCATAGGCCTGAGCCATAGGCCTGCAATACTGGAACAATAAAGGATCAATAGCCGATCATATTGGTCAGCCGTATTGATTCCAAGAACCTCCATCGTCACCAAATCTGGCTAAACTTACACTTTGAGCTCAGACAACACAGTCCCATAGTTATTTGTGTTACACTGTGTGGTGTGCCACACCCTCGTGTCTCTCTCAGCAGTGGCACCACAGAGGGATGCAACACAGTCCTTTGGAAACCAAGAGACAGCACCGAAGTTATGTCACTTAGCCACTGTTTCCAACTTTTGTCACAGCTTTAGGCTTCATGGCTCTTTATGCCCTTTAGGCCTCAAGGCTCTTTGCCTTGGGATAAATGAGAGGGAATGGTCTCAAATTGCACCAAGGGAGTTTTAGATTGGATATTATGAAAAATTTCTTTACTGAAACATTGGTCAGGCTGCCCAGGGAGGTGGTGGAGCCACCATCCCTGGAGGCATTTAAAAAATGTGTATACATGGCTGTTCAGGACATGTTTTAATGACCATGGCGAAGTTAGATCAGTGGTTGGACTTGATGATCTTAGAGAGCTTTTCCAACTGAAACAATTCTATGATTCTATGGAACTATTCAGTTGTGAGCCACAGGTAATTAATTTGACCTTACTAGCTCTTATGATACTAGTAATATAATCAGCAGTGTATACAGCTGGGGTCAGGATGATACATGTGGCTGTTGACTCTGGAAGTAAATTTTTAGGACATGCATTCTTACACATCTTCCTTTTCACTTACCTGTGCTGACATGAGTATTTGCTAGGAAACAAGATAACTCACATATAGGGCTTTGTGCAAGAATGACTCATAGATGTTATTTTATACAATGCAGAGCAATAGTACAATTTTAAATGCTAAAAATGCTAGTGGACCTTTGTGAATTAAGTCATGAAATCTTAGATTAGCTTTCAGGCATTTCAGGATGACAAACTGCCACTATCAACACCTGGCAACATAATATTTTATAAAATTGTTAAAATTGAAATTTTATGGACAGTAAATAATGAACTGAACTAAGAGGAAGTCAGTCCACGACAACGAGTTTCCTTTCCTGTATGGTATTTTCATGCAGTCAAGACCACAAATGTAAGTATTCCATGCAACATATTAGAAAGGTGAACAATTTCGATGATAAACTCCTTTGAACTACCAGTACAAGTGCTGTGAAGCATATTTCAATTGCAAATTGTGAACCTGTAAAGCTCACATGTGGGAATGAAACAGTGCTGTACACTTCTAACAATCATAGGATTTATTTCCTCTCTCTCTAATAGTACTCACAAAAATATTGACTATAATCCCTCTGCTTTGGGGATCTACATTAGATGGGATAAGTCATGCATTTGTCCGCGTGTGATGTTGATGTCTAAGGCTTGATTTATGTAACACATTTTGATGTAGATTATATATGTGTGTGCATATATACATACACACACACACACACACACACATATATATTTATTTATATATCTATATTTAAATTACAGAATACAGAATTAACCAGGTTGGAAAAGACCTTTGAGATCATCAAGTCCAACCTATCCCCTACCACCATCTAATCAACTAAACCATGGCACTGCCTCATCCAGTCTCTTTTTAAACACTTGTGATGGTGACTCCACCACCTACCTGGGCAGCCCATTCCAATGGCCAATCACACTTTCTGTGAAGAACTTCTTCCTAACATCCAGACTAAACCTCCCCTGGCACAGTTTGAGACTGTGTCCTCTTGTTTTGGTGCTGGTTGCCTGGCAAAAAAGACCAACCCCCACATGGCTACAACCTCCCTTCAGGTAGTTGTAGACAGCAAGAAGGTCTCCCCTGAGCCTCCTCTTCTCCAGGCCAAGCAACCCCAGCTCCCTCAGCCTTTTCTCATAAGGCTTGTGCTCCAAACCCCTCCCCAGCTTTGTTGCCCTTCTCTGGACATATTCCAGCAAGTCAACATCTTTCCTAAACCGAGGGGCCCAGAACTGGACACAGGACTCAAGGTGTGGCCTAATCAGTGCAGTGTCCAATGGAGAATGACCTCCCTGCTCCTGCTGGCCACACTGTTCCTGATCCAGGCCAAGATGCCATTAGCCTTCTTGGCCACCTGGGCACACTGCTGGCTCATGTTCAACTTGCTGTCAACCAGTACCCCCAGGTCCCTTTCTGCCTGGCTGCTCTCCAGCCACTCTGACCCCAAGCCTGCAGCGCTGTGCACACTTTTATATAAATATAAAAACTAAAATATGTTTCAGTCATGCTAGAATGATTCTGAGGTTAGAGTGTGAATTTTTGGAGTGTGCTTTATATTTCTAACTGCTCATTCTAATTGCAAACAGATACTGGTCTGGGAAAAGACTACTGTCTCCATAAGAAGAGTGTTTGATATCCACGTATAAAATTCTTATATTTCACTTTTCACAAATATGTCAAATATTTTGCACATGGTTTTCCTCTATAAGCATTTAAAGTTTGATAGGGATTATAGTAAGCAGACAGTTACTGGGACTTTACCATGAAACAATACAAGCCCCTCCAGTAGACCACATTTCTATTCGATGCCCCACAACTCTGAGTCATCTCAAGAGGTCAAAAAGCCCTGGGTTCACCTCCTATGTAGGTACCTGTACAAAGGACAAACTCCTAGACAGCCAATTCAGCTCCTGAGGATGGGGGAATCATTCATACACACATCATTAGCCTTGTCACATGTGCACAGGCAGCAGTTTCCATCTATCGGGTCTTGTCAGTGACCCATCTCTCTAGTACACATCTCTCCAGTAGCAAGAATAGTTCACAGGATGCAATAGGACAGCAAAAATCGATTAAGATCAATACTGAATACAGTGTTCCATGAAAGAGGCAAAATGTATAAGACAGCAGTGGTGGGTTACAGTTTCCCATTCACATTAACTAAGCACAACTAACTCAGTTGGAAGCAAATGGAAACTGTATTTACAAAGCAAAAATTACACTCTACAATGGAATGCAATTAATATGTACAAAATATACAGTATTTACAATATTATACAGGTATTTACAATTAGAAAATAGCACAGAACCCCCCCCGGATCCCTTCTGGTATGCCCAGATAGCATGGAAGCTCCTCCTCTCCCCCCCAGATCTCCTCCCCCCTTCCTGTAATAGAAGAAAAGAGGAGATGGAAGGAATGTTAGCTTAGAGAAGCAGTATTAATGTTCTTATATTTTCTCAAGGCCAGCCAGTAGCAGTTATCTCCCCAGCAGAACAGCTAAGCAGCTAGAGAAAAATAAAAGGAATGAGAATGGAAGTGAAATGTGTAAGATGTTTATGATACATCTACGTCCATCCCACACGTTTTATCAAATGAACTTGTTTAGAGTAATCTTTTGTTTTCCTTTTTACACCCAATAGTGAATTTATATTTTTCTACTTTTCTGCTCAAAATCTGCAGCTAAATTTTAAAGGCATAGCCTAAAACTGCCACAACAGCAATCCAAATTGGTGAATTTGACGGGAGGACTGTGGCAAAGGTGGCAGTAAGCAATGTGAGCAATCTGGCAGTATAGGCTTAGAGCCTGACATGGTGGTAGGCCATGCTCAGCATAAGTGCAGAAGTAACTAGCAGCTTAGCGAACCAGTGCTGTGCCTGCAGCATGTAACTAAAGCAGAGCACTGGCAGCTATAAACACAGAAAGTTATCTGGGAATAACAGGACGCGCACCTGCATCAACAACCTCGTGTGTCATTAGTAGTTTGACCAATAATCTATAACAGTACAATGTGTGGTCACTCATGGGGAACCAACGAAGCTATGCCAATGATGCTCTCCGAGTCTATATAAGTTGTAGAAGTTCCCTTAATATGCACTATACTCACTATACTCGCACTATACTCGCACAATACTCGTACAATAAAGGAACAATACTAGAACAATACTAGATCATATTGGTCGTCTGTATTGACTCCACTCTCCGTCGCCAACAGAGGACTTCCTTGTGCTAACACTGTTTTCCCTAGGTGCCTAATTCTCCATCAGTTTTCATCCTTAGTCTTGGTCTATATGTGCATAGCACCAAATAATGAGGTATCTCTCAGTGGATGCTATGGAAATGAACTTCTTGCTGTTGAAAGAAGAACTTGGTCTTCCTTTGTAGTAGCATTCAAACAGTGCAGAACTTATATAGAAGCTATAATTTTGTCTCACTATGGATCCCTCCGCTGATCCTTCAGTCTTGCTATACGAATAGCAACTCTTAAATAGAATATTCATCATAGAATCACAGAATGACCTTTAAAAGTCCTCTAGTCCCCTACCCCGGCAGTAAGCAGGGACATCATTAACTGAATCAGGTTGCTCAGAGCCCCATCCAACCTGACCTGGAATGTTTCCAGGCACAGGATATCTACCACATCTCTTGATAACTTGTTCTGTTATTTCACCACCATCATTGCAAAAAATGTATTCTAAAAAATGTAGTCTAAATCTACCCTCTTTCAGTTTAAAACTATTGCCCTTTGTCCTGTTGCACTAGGTCCATCTGAAGAGATTGCTCCTATCTTTCTTATAGGCCCCCTTTAAGTGCTCCAAGGCTGCATTATGATCTCTATGGAGCCTCTGCCAGGCTAAACATCCCCAATTTTCTCAGTCTTTCTTTGTAGCAGTGGTGTTCCAGACTTGTGACCATATTTGTGGCCTTCCTCTGGACCCATTCTTCTTCTTTAGATGTAGCCAAGGATACGACTGTCTGTCTGGGCTGCAAGTGCACATTACCAGTTCATGGCCATCTTATCATCCACCAGTACCTCTAACACCTTCTGAGCAGGGCTTCTCTCAATCCCTTCTTCCCACAGCCTGTATTGATACCGGGCATATAGTCCCTACTTTAATTGTTGTGATTCTTTCATTTGCTCTGAAGTAACTCCATCTTCCAAAAAAACAAACCTCCTCAATACTGTCCCAGATTAATTTACTTGTCTAAGCATTTCATAATCTTAACTAACAGAAAGACAGTGTCCAACATGCAATTCTTACAAAGGAGTCAGTTTGTTTCTGTCTCTTCTTCATTCAACCATACTGTGACAGCTTCTTGTGCCTTGCTGGTATATAAATTGTTAGAAATGGTTTGGGAAAGTGGGAGGGGGGGAAAAAAAAGGTAAAAATTATGTGGTTGTATATTTAATTTCATAATAGAAAATCATATAACCATCTCAATACAGATAAGCTTTTTTTACATATCAGTGAGGAAACGTGGCCAATATTAGCACAATCCACAAAACAGAAATATTGTTTTGTTCAAGTTATTAACATTATCCTAAATGTAATAAAACTCCTGCCTGATTAAACAAACTTCTTATTGTTCTCATTCTGTACAACATTCTGCTTTCTGCTCTGTGAGCTCTTTCAGGAGCAATCCATCTTCCTTGCCCAAGCTTCAAACAGTATCATGCTCAGCAGCAAATCAGGGCACAAGACCGAAGATGTTCCTTCAGATCTTGCATTCCCCATGTTCACCTCCCCATCACAGGTAAAGATCATTAAACATGGTTGCTTTCTGGAAACAATGCCAACAGCAACACTGCAGTCCCTGAGAATTCCCTAAGGGCTGGGAGGGATTGAGGTTCTCCCACCCACAGGGGAGACCATTCTGCAGGGAGGCCCTGGCAGACAGAGATCTGTCTCACCTTGCTCCATGGGTTGTGAAAGCTTTCATGTGATCAGAAGAAGCATGGGTGTGCACGGGGAAGACAGGCAGCAGCAGGCAGCCTGTGGGGCAGCACAAGAATCAGCCTCATCCCCTTTAAGTGTGATGCAGAGAAAAGGGAGCTACTTTCTTCCTTACGGATATACCCAGGAGAATCAAAGGTATCCACTGTGCTGGCCCAGATCTAATAATGTAGTGTGAAGGCAGAAGAATGAAATATTTTACATTTCCTTTAAAATATTTTCTACAGAAGAACTTACCATTTCCTGTTCATTCTGCTCCATTGAACAATCAGCATGAAGTCTGGGGAAGCTGCAGGGTTGTTTTTTCTCAAGTAATCTTCCTCCAGTCTATGTGAGCACAGGGTCAGAGAATGATAGTACAAAGTAGGGAGCAGAAAGTGGGAAATGACGAATCCATGAGTTCTCATCCATGCTGACATGATTATTATGAAGTATACTAATGGTTTTCAGAGGAGGCAGAAGGTTGACTTTTATCCTGGGGGATATAAACCAGCGTAATTTCATTTGAGTGACTTCTCTGTTGCAGAGAGGAAATTAAATATCTTCATTTTTAACATCTTGCTATAAGAAGCTGTAAGTGGAAACTAGTGTCAATCTAAAATAAGGACTGTGAAATTCAGCAGATTGCATTGTTCACCCTAATTCATTAGAGAATTGGATGTCTTTTGATCTGATACTTTAACATGCTGAGGTTGTACAGGTTTTGTGGTTACAGGAAGGGATAAGAAACCACAGAGCATGAAAGATTTGATTCAAAAGGAGGGCGAGTTTCAGTATCCAACCTGCACTTCTCTGTCTGGACATTTTTTTGATTAAGGTAAGGCTTTTATCTCAGCTGTTTTCAACCATCTGAGTTGCATGATCAACTCCTTTTAGTAATCTAGATACCTTCATGGTAGTTGGAAAAAGACAATACTTTGGGGTTCAGCATCTCATCTTAGGATGAAATACTGTGCAAAGTAGCCTCTCTCTCTAGATGACTAGCTTATAAGAATGTCCTGCTTTTCAGGTGACTGGGATGAATCCCACCTAAACTGTCAACATCTAAGTATGTTGTAGTCAACAACAGACCTTTCCAGGAAAGTTAGTGAGGGCTGCTCCACAATTCAAATGCATGAAAAAATCCTTTCTTTATGTGGCCTAAAAGTACCAATGCAGAGTAAAATGATTCTCACAAATGTAAGAGTTGGTACTAAAGTCATGGCCTGGCAGGAAATGGTCGTAGTGGCAAGCAGAAGAGTTACAAGTAAGATTAAACATCAAGGGTGCGCATCTTGTGCTAAAATGGAATCCTGTTCCTGGACAGGCTTCATGAACTGGTAAAATTCTGCTCCTGAAAGGACTATTTATTCACTAAAGAAGATAAAATCTACACTGAGTCTTATTTTTCCTTCATTAAGTATTCACAGTGTTATGCCCCAGCTGCAGGCACCCTCTGTGGTCATGCAGTTGCTGGGCTGAGTGGTGGTGGCATTCCTGTAAATAATTTCCACACAAAGAGAAGACAGCTCTGATGTTTTCACATAAAGTAGTAAGGTGTCTCCAAGAAGTGGGTAAGAGAAAAGCAAAATAAGCAGACTATTTTACAAACTGCATGCATTTTTTTTTGCCTCCTCTGACTTCAAAAAGCATTTGGTGAGCTCAGATGGGGACTGCATTCACCACAGACAGTATGTGTGCATTCTACTTTCTGAGGTCAAGACAGCCGTTGTCTAAGGATGCAAGAGGACACAGTAACAGTGATGTGCCTCGGATATGGAAGCTGCCCTTCAGCAAACACCTTCCCACATCCTTCCTCTCCTGTATGCTACAGAGCCTTGCCACGGGCAAAGTTTGTACTGGAATAAAGAACTTCTTGTCTTCAGGATCCTTTCTCCAACCCAATAACCTGCTATTGGTCACACAAGAACAATTTTAGCCTCCAGCCTGACCATTAGCTCCTATATTTGATCTTGAATGTGAGGCTCTTTCAAGCGTGGTTGGCAATGGCAGGGAGACAGCCTGGTCTAGTTGGGGATGTCCCTGATGACTGCGGGGAGGTTGAACTAGATGACCTTTGGAAGTCCCTTCCAGCCTGGACCATTCTATGATTCTATGATTCCCTGACAAGCTGATGCATCATACTCTCAGAACAGGACAGTTTCTTACAACAGTACCCCAAGTGTTGGTTTTGCCTTTCTTCTTTTATTTCTACCTCCTTCACATCCTTCCTATCTCTCCTCAGTTTGACTAGGAGTTCAATTTTTCCAGCTGCGCTTGTAAGTTATGTAAATACATATAGAATATGCATAGCATTTAAAGCCACTATATGAATTATATCATTTTAAGAGGTATGATGTTACTTTTTTTCCCCCTTGCAGGCACAAATAAAATTAATTAGGTCTTTAATCTTCCTTTCATGTTACAGATATGTTCACTGTGTGCTTTACCAAAGCTGTAAGAATTTTATAAGATATGCCTGGCTGTATATTACACAGTCCCAGTTTTAGAAGAGATGTCAGGGGCTTTTTAAGGTGACCAGATATTACACATCTTTACAGATCTTTACTATATTTGGCTTTTAAAATCCATTAGGAGATGATATTTTAAAAGACATTTTTAATTTGAAGATAGGTAAGTAAACTAACAGATAAACTCTCCAGAGGCCTGCAGAAAGCATATTAATTAGCCATGAAATGTCATGCTTCTACAGAGACATTATTTTGTATTTGGAAACACATGAGAAGCCTCTAGGAACTAAAATAACTTCAATCTCTGTACACTAATTTCACTTCTCAAGCTGGCATATAGCTTTCTACTATCATAATCACAGTAAGAATAGTGACAAATCTTCAGCTGTTGTTTCTGAAGTAAAGAAGAAATTCTATGTGAGAAGTAAAGGCAAGTAATATTGCTGGTACACATAGACATGCAAACACACATGGAAAGGAAAAAACCCAAAAACCAACCAAACCCACAAACAAAACAACCAACAACCCAAACCACAACTAAATGTGGTACAAAAATTTGATTAAAGAAGAGAAAGGTAGAATTCCTTCACCAACTTCAGAAAATCATGCAAAAGTAGAATGGCCTTTTTGTGGTTTCATAATGAAATACGCAGTAGGTGTCTCAATAATCAGATAAAAAAGAACAGTGATGCTTTCTTCTGAATAGACTACAGCCTACAGTAAAGGGTTCAGTGAAGTATCTAAGAAGCTTCATTGCCATCTGGAGTATTTGATCATTTTTTTCTTCATTATCTGAAAATTATTTAGAATATTATTTTGGTTGCAGATACAGAAATTATCATACTTGGGAATCTTAGGAATCTTATTCATTCTCCTCAATAAGAGTCTTCATGCATGATATTTCTGTATGATATATAATCCTACGTATATCATTGTGCCTTATAATAAGATGTGTAGTTTTACTAGTAGCCACATATTGCATGCAGCCTTTCTGGCAGTAGGAAAAGGAAGAGAGAACATGGTGAGGCAGTAAATTCAATTTTGTATTTTTATTAATAGTAAAAAATATGTATTACCTATCAGTTATACTAGTTGTGTTATATACTTAATCTATACTATACCTAACCAAATAAATATCTTCCTTTCATTGTGTTACATTTTCCAGCATATAGAAAAGAATATTCTTTTCAGTGAACAATATGTATCATTTACATTATTATAAAAAAAACTTCATTTGTCTTGGCTGTGTCTCTGAAATCCCCTTTCCTGTCAACAGAAGCCCTGTGCTCCTCTTTAGGGACAACATGGCCACAATTCAGAAAGACACACTTTAGCTGAGTTGGAGGAAAAGGAACTTAGAACTAATTCTATTAGAATGAGATTCTCTCTCATGAATGTGTTTTAGCCTGAGATGACTGCTACCAAAAGCCATTGCTCAAGTACTCCATGTACTTGATTTAATTGATTATTATAATTACATTCCAGTTATATTCCAGTTATGTTTTTCTATCTTTTTTTTTAAATTTCCTGTTTTTCTTGGCTAATAGTTCAAACTTATAAACTTCTGCATTTACTCTGTGTGAAGATGAAATGTGATAGACAAGGCAGAAACGAGCAGGGTAGGTCCAAAATAGGTGTCTAGAGAGGAGTTAATTTAATTTTAAGGACAGATCATAATAAGAAACATTACATAAATATAAGATTCTAGCCAGAAAAGTGCAAGCCAAAATTACTTTCTTGTTTGCTGAATAGTCTCAATTATTTCTTCCCAGCTCTCACACTTTATAAGTACAAAAGCACTTTTAAACTAATGACCCTACAAACTCAGCATGGGTTTAGAAAGTCAAGATGTAGTAATTTTGGCCTACACAATGTTAGGATTAAAAATATTTAAAATAAATAAATTGCTATTGTGCATTCTTGCAGGAATCACCACCTCAATAACCCAATATGATTTTTTGGCTATATAGTGGTGCTGGCTTGGTAGTATTAAAAAGACTATAACATCATCATTGACACTACCTTTTGTTTGTTAAGTACTCAGAATTTCTACTTACCCTTTCTCATGCAATTTCTTAAAAATATTTTTGTTATTAACAGCAACATTATACCATCCAGCACTGCTGCTATAAGCATCACTCCTACTATAAGCAGCCCTGTTGAGGCACAGACAAATAGAATACCCATCCAGATCTTCAGTTCCCACTGCACAGTTTGCAGCTTGGAAGGACAGGCATCAGATATCCCTGAACAGTGCTCTGGGGCTGCCCACTCACACTTCTCTCCAGGTGGTACTAGCCCCTGTGAGCACATATACTTCCAGTACTTTGTGACCCTGTATGATCGTCTGAGGCTGTGCCTTTAAGAACAAACAGTGCTGGGACACACTGGCTAAATGTTTTCGGTACTAGAACAAAAACATTCTGATATTCTAAACGAATTTTATTGGTGGATGGATAAAATGCAACTTTAAATTGTAGAGCAGTTGGAATTTTTTTTTTCTCTCAGTTCAGTTTGGTTTGGGAGTTGGGGAGTTTGGGTTTCAGCCTGTTCTCCCTGCCTGCTTCTTCGCAAACTACCTGGAGTTGGCCTTCAGATAAGCAAAAACTAATCCTGCATGGGCTTTTGAAGCTTACTAGCAACTCTTTTTCCTTAATAACTTGCCTTTCTTTCTCTCTAACCCCTTTTTGGGAAAAAAGGGAGGTAGGGGGAGAGAGAGGGGGTTACAGGGAGGGGATCCCTCCTCGGGGAGGGATTTTTGTTGTGTTATTTCTCTTTGCTGTATATTTCTGTGTATATATTGTAAATACCTGTATATATTGTGTTATATATAACCTGCTTTCCATATATGCTTGTAAATATATAGCTTTGCTCCTCCGACTGGGTTAGCTGTAGTTTCTTACTCTGTGGAGGAGGGAGAGCTAGGCCCTCTCTCAAACTACCACACCCTGTGTTCTGCTGTCTATAGGAGCCATGTGCCTTCCTCTGCCATTGCCATCATACACTGACTGGAAATGATTTCTTCTCTGGACAAAAAGCCAAATGAGAAAGACATGTGTATTTGAGTACTTTTCTGGGACAGATTTAACATAGTTGATCTGAGAGATGAAGGCTAAGAAAGGACACGGAGTAGTGGGACTTCCTCTGCAGTAATCATCACTAACAAAGCACTGTTTTTCCATTAAGCAAACAGAAGGGGAATGACATCTTCTATTTAAAGGAAGAATGAAAAATAGTTTGACTTGGCTATCACTGTTCCATGTCATGACCTGTAATCAAATTATATATTCTATACCATGTTTTGTTTTCTCTTACTATTTCTAATATGCACAGACATAGAGATTATTTTGACGTCTAATCTCTCTGTCTAGGCACTTGTTATGAGTTATGATTTTTGTACTTATGCCTGGAAATTCATACAACTACAAAAAATATATAAATGTTATGAAATGGACAATGTATGATGAGGCTAGTGGGTTGTTATTTCAACAAAACGAGCATTAAACTATATTTACTTCCTTGAAAATTGATTTTTATTAATTATAGCAGCACAGTCCCCTGTAGGGACTGCTTCCCCAGCAGGAAGCAGTCAGAGACCTGCTTAGCCACTTGGATCCCCACAAGTCCATGGGACTGGATGGAATCCATACTAGGGTATTGAGAGAGCTAGCAGATGAGCTGGCCAAGCCTCTCTACATCATTTACCACCAGTCCTGGCTCACTGGAGAGGTCCCAGATGACTGGAAGCTGGCCAACATGATGCCCATCCATGAGAAGGGCTGGATGAAGGAACCTGGAAACTACAGTCCTGTCAGTCTGAATTCAGTACCAGGCAAGATTATGGAGCAGATCATCTTGACTCACATCACACCTGCAGGATGGCCAAGGGATTAGACCTAGCCACCATGGATTTAGGAGGGGTGGGTCCTGCCTGACCAACCTGATCTCCTTCCATGATCAGGTGACTGCCTGGTGGGTGTGTGGGGAAGGCTGTGGATGTAATCAACCTGAACTTCAGCATGGCCTTTGACACTGCCCCCACAGCAAACTCCTGGCCAAGCTGTCAGCCCGTGGCTTGGACAGCAGCACTCTGTGCTGGGTTAGGAGATGGCTAGAGGGCTGAGCCTAGAGAGTGGTGGTGAATGGTGCAACATCCAGCTGGCAGCTGGTCACCAGTGGCGGCCCCCAGGGATCAGTGCTGAGCCCCATGCTCTTTAATATCTTTATTGATGATCTGGAAGAGGGGATTGAGTCAGTCATCAGTAAATTTGCAGATGACACCAAGTTGGGAACAGATGTTGATCTGTTAGAGGGTAGGAGAGCTCTGCATAGGGACCTTGAGAGGCTGGACAGATGGGCAGAGTCCAACATGATGGCATTGAACAAGTCCAAGTACCAGGTGCTGCACTGTGGCCACAACAACTCCATGGAGTGCTACAGGGTGGGGACAGAGTGGCTGGTGAGCAGCCAGGCAGGAAGGGACCTGGGGGGTGCTGGTTGATAGTAGGCTGAACATGAGTCAGCAGTGTGCCCAGGTGGCCAAGAAGGCCAATGGCATCCTGGCCTGCATCAGGAACAGTGTGGCCAGCAGGAGCAAGGAAGTCAATGTGCACCTGTACTCAGCACTGGTTAGGCCACACCTTAAGTACTGTGCACAATTCTGGGCTCCTCAACTCAAGAAAGATGTTGAATTGCTGGAACGTGTCCAGAGAAGGGCAACAAAGCTGGGGAGGGGTTTGGAACACAAACCCTAGGAGGAGAGGCTGAGGGAGCTGGCATTGTTTAGCCGGGAGAAGAGGAGGGGAGAAGAGGAGGTTCAGGAGAGACCTTATTGCTCTCTACAACTACCTGAAGGGAGGTTGTAAACAGGCTGGTCTCTTCTCCCAGGCAGCCAGCACCAGAACAAGAGAACACAGTCTCAAGCTGCACCAGGGTAGGTTTAGGCTTGAGGTGAGGAGAAAGTTCTTCACAGAAAGAGTGATTTACCATTGGAATCGGCTGTCCAGGGAGGTAGTGGAGTCACCGTCCCTGGAAGTGTTCAAAAAAGCAATGGATGTGGCACTTGGAGCCATTGTTTAGTTGTCTGGAAGTGTTAGCTATTAGGTAATAGGTTGGACTTGATAATCTCTGAGGTCTTTTTCAACCTGGTTGATTCTGCGATTCTGTGATTTCTCTCAGACTAGGTTGCCAAAAAAGACATTCAAAGATCTTTCATTAGTGGATGTAGCATTTTGTGCAACTAGAATAGGGTTAGATTGCTCTGTTTGAGTTTTCTGTGATCAAAATTTGCATTGTTGCATTTTCACCTGGCAAAGACCAAGACAGTTTACCCAATTGTTTAGAACTGCCTCATATGTCCAGTTGTGGGCCCCTCAGTTTAAGAAGGACATTGAAACACTTGAACGTGTCCAGAGAAGGGCAACAAGGCTGGGGAGAGGCCTTGAGCACAGCCCTGTGAGGAGAGGCTGAGGGAGCTGGGATTGTTTAGCCTGGAGAAGAGAAGGATCAGGGGTGACCTTATTGCCCTCTACAACTACCTGAAAGGTGGTTGTAGGCAGGAAGGGGTTGGTCTCTTCTCCCAGGCAACCAGCACCAGAACAAGGGGACACAGTCTCAAGCTGTGCCAGGGGAGGTTTAGACTCGAAGTGAGGAAAAAGTTCTTCACTGAGCGAGTCATTCGTCATTGGAATGGGCTGCCCAGGGAGGTGGTGGAGTCACCGTCCCTGGACGTGTTCAAGGGGAGATTGGACGTGGCACTTGGTGCCATGGTCTAGTCGTGAGGTCTGTTGGGACAGGTTGGACTTGATGATCCTTGGGGTCTCTTCCAACCTTAGTTATACTGTGATACTGTGATACATAATCCATACAACATTCTAACAACAGTCTGTCTTTTGTGAGTATTCTTCTTCTGCCACTAAAATACCTCTCTCCTTTTATTGCTAAATGTCCTGTATGGAGATATCTAATGTAAAGCAATTAACTTTAAATATGTTCTTAAAAATCTTACCTTCCAATTCATGCCATGGACATTTATGCAAGTCACAAGCTTTGAATGAGTTTGACACAGCTAGCTCCCAGAGCTATAAAATATGCAAGAAAGATGTTCTGTATTCAGAAACTACTGTTCCAGCTTTTAAACTAAAATGACATCAGCCCTCATGTTGGCACCTACCCAAACTTCACAGATGCTGTTATATTATTCATAATTAAAACTACATATTTTTCAGTGATTTTGTAATAGTACTGTAATTCATACTCACAGTACCATAAACATGGAGGTAAACTAATTCCTAAATAACACTTCATTTATCAATACGCATTTAAAATGGATTTTGTATCCACATTTACAATTCTAACCTAAAAGATTTTGAGGAAGATTAAGGTCTCTGGATTTTCGTTTTCTCCTCACAAAAGAGCATGATAACAATAAATTCTACTCAGAAACAGCAGTGTATAAGTTGCATATGTGTCACACAGTTGTCTAGTCATTGACCATATTGTCAGTACTGTACAATACTCAGCACAATGACTGAATATGTGCACTAGATGTTTCCCCTCTCTCAAGAATTATCAAGAGATTAGCAGTGCATAAGAGACTAGTTTACAAAAGCAAAATGGGGAGAAGAGGAAGGGAGCCAACCATGACCATTGCTCAAACCAATATGATAGCACATTTGGTTTTGCAAATTTAGCTTATTGGCATGGAGAAAGTTTCCTGACACCCAGAGATGGCTCAGCAAACTGTCTTCTAAGCTTTGAAATTGGTAATAATTTCATATAAGAGCTGCGTGAACACGGTGAATTTAAGCCTGAAAGGTTTATATGTTGACAATGGAGAACGGAATCAATACAAATGACCAATGTGATCTAGTATTGTTCATTTATTAAGGGAACTTCTACAGCTTATATAGACTCAGAGAGCATCGTTGGCATAGCTTCATTGGTTCCCCACGAGTGACCCCACTATAGATTATTGGTTAAACTGCTAGTATCACGCGAGGTTGTCGATAGACGTATGCGTCCTGTTATTCCAAGATAACTCTGTGTTTATAACTACCAGTACCTTGCTTTAGTTACATTCTGCAGGCACAGCACAGTTTTGCAAAACTGCTAGTTACTTCTGCACTTATGCTAAGCATGGCCTACCACCATGTCAGACTCTAAGCTTATACTGCCAGATTGCTCATACGGCTTATTGCTACCATTGCCACATTGATGAGGATGTGAAAACAAAATAGAAGTTGTTCTGTCCCCTTAACTACAAAGATGCTTAACTTAGATGCCTGTCCTAATGAAAGAGAATTGTCCCAGACAGCTCCTCTGGCTTTGTTCTGGCCTCTCTTACTTTACCTGCATATTACATGCAAGGAGGTGGGTCAGTCTCCCCACACTCTAGTCCAGATAGGATCTCATTTGCTGCCTGATTTTGCAAGCTGTTTGAGTCACTCACCGAACAGGAAGGATCTCATTAAAACTAGCAAGGTTTTTCCACCATTCTTCTCCCATCTCCTCCTTACCTTAGACCATTGTGCTTATGCTAATATTATCTATTCAGTTGCTTTCTTTTGCAAGGTCCATTTTTCTTACCTCACAGAGTCAATGATAAAATTTAGAGAACTCATAATGGTATCTCTGTACATGGCTTACAATTTAACGTCATGCTGGGTGCACTGTGCAAATCATCCTCTCTGTTGCACCAGTGGAGATCGAAAGGGAAAAGGAGCTTGATCCAATGTCAGTGGAGAAATCCAGAGGAGAGACCTTCTCTTCCTGAATACCAGGTGTTGTGTGAAATATTTACAGCTTTTTTCAAGGCAGAAAATCTTTGCCATTTCCAAGACAATTTTAATAAATTGCTACACAGATCCAATGCCTTCATTATAGGTTTCCAAACACAATTATAATTCAGCTGAATGAAGCTCTAGGTATTATAAAGAAATGTGGGGGGAAACATATATGCACAGCAGGGAAGCAAAAATTCAATCTCCTCTAATTCAGAGCTTCACAAAAATCACCTTAATCAGGATTTATCATTGTGGCTTAGTCCCCCAGAACCTGCTTGTCTGTAATTTCTCTGTGAGTGGGAAAGAATGAGGGCTAACTTAAAGGAAGATTAGAAAATGAAGTGTGAGTTGCCAAAAGGAAGAAACAATTTTATGTAGGAATGAGTAATATATACAACATATGCAGATAGGGGCCTTGTCACAGATATCTGTGTGATATGGGTAAATATGGTTGAGTATACAATAAGAGGCAACATGATAATTAAATTCCTAGGCAATGAAGTTTCAAAACCCAGCATAGGACAATAAAAGAAAGGTGAAGATCCTGAAACATGATACAGAACATGTTCCACAGACCTCTGCTTGAAAATATTTGTCCACCTGCCCCTTCCACTTGGGATGAGATTGGGTGCTTCAGGCGAGTGCTTAAACTGGCAGCAGATTTTGAAAATGGCAGAAGCATTATCCAAAACACCAAAGATTTTCTTCAGACTTGAAAAGGTAATGTTCCAGATTTCAGCTCCAATCTGGCAGAAAACGTGAGTTTCACATGCTTCTGCTGAGACATTTTACTCTGCAGTCATGCTATCATATTCTAAAGCAGGTTATTGTGGAGGTTGTCTCACTTGATTTAAGGGAAATGCATTAATTTAACATTAAGGAAATCTCTAGGGTACAAAGACCCACAGTCCTTTCCCCATAAACTTCTCAAATTCCACTATTCCTCTTATTTGTTCTAGGCTGCCACTTCTTTTCCTATCAATCCTATTATTCTTTTCTCCTAAACAGCTTCTTTCTGAGAATAACTGATTTCCTTTTGATTTAAGTGCAACATAGTCATATAAAACTTCAGCCACAGTAGAGACATCAAGGGCTTAAATGCATTCCTGTGAAATATCCCTTTAAGTCAAAATAAGTTCCACTGAGACTGAATTTATACAACAGTAAGGGGAGTTGAAAATGTGTGTTAGTAAGCCAGGAAAGCATAGAAATGTGGCAGTGTAATTCAATTTAACTTTTAAAGCTAGACGTTTTAAGGATTTTGCTGTTTCATTAACATTCAGAAAGCTGTCTTGTCTAGTGCAGTGTTCCTCAAGAAGGAATTCAGATTGCTAGTTGCAAAAGTTAGTAAAAAGACAAAACTGAAAACTAAACCCTATGATGCCTTATGACCACCAGTAGACTCGTTCTCCGAGTAGATTTAGGGTATCTGTAACAACGCAGAACACAATTTCTTGGCCATAGGCAAGCTGACAGCTGAAGAGAAGTTGGTGAAAAGTATTCGACTCTTGCAGTTCTGCTCTTGCCACCAGGCTGTCGACATCCTGAAGTCCATGAGGCATTTATGTACCCTGATATTCAAGGCTCAGACAAGCATGAGTCATACAAGCATGAGCAGGGCAACAAGGCTGGGGAGAGGCCTTGAGCACAAGCCCTATGAGGAGAGGCTGAGGGAGCTGGGATTGTTTAGCCTGGAGAAGAGAAGGATCAGGGGTGACCTCATTGCCCTCTACAACTACCTGAAAGGTGGTTGTAGCCAGGAAGGGGTTGGTCTCTTCTCCCAGGCAACCAGCACCAGAACAAGGGGACACAGTCTCAAGCTGTGTCAGGGGAGGTTTAGACTCAAAGTGAGGAGAAAGTTCTTCACTGAGCGAGTCATTTGTCATTGGAATGTGCTGCCCAGGGAGGTGGTGGAGTCACCATCCCTGGAGGTGTTCAAGAGGAGATTGGACGTGGCACTTGGTGCCATGGTTTAGTCATGAGGTCTGTGGAGACAGGTTGGACTTGATGATCCTTGGGGTCTCTTCCAACCTTAGTTATACTGTGATACTGTGTTTGCACAAAAGCAAGAATTCCTCCCCCACTCCCCTCCATTTCCCTGATAAGGAAAAAGAGAGAAAGAAAAAGGGGTAGGGAAAAGGGAATGGAGGTGAATCTACAAAAAAAGAAAAAAAAAGGTTGGTTTGGAAGTAGGAGAAGTAAACTTTTTAACTATATTTTTATACACACACATACATATATAGCAGTATCGGGGTGGGGGTGTTACAAGGGTGAGGGATAAGGATAAATAGGAAAATACACAAAACCAAGCCTGGATGGCCTTGTATTTCCTTGGATGCAAGTGGATTCAGTCATTCAGAGAGCGTGGAAACAGCTTGGAGAGGCCAGGCCTGACCACGTGAAAGAATCAGAAAAATGGCTGCAGCTGTTGCCCTTTTGAGCAGGCAAGGCAGGAAAAAGAGATCAATAGCAGAAAATATCCTCCTTTTTATAGGCTTGCTGGACAGGAAGGGGGAGTGAAATAGACCACCTTTGACCAGGGGACCCCTTCTCCTGGGAGGGGGAAACCAAGTCCCTCTCTGTTCACCTTATCAGGTTTCTTTTATCCTCTGGCAGGGAGGGGAAAGACTCTCCCAGCCCTCCACCCAGGATGGGTGCAACCCAGCACAGTTTGGTTTGGTTTGGTTTGGTTTTCTAATATAATGAACTTTTCAGAAATTCAGAGAGACCTTCTTGGTAATTATTAATTATTCATTTCTCTGAACAAAATGGGAACTGATGCTATAAGGTTTCTTTAAAACAAGCTCAATCCTTTTCCCATTGGCAGCCACTAAATCTTCCCAAAAGATCATAATGTGGAAGGTTTGCAGAGCATTCATCTGTCAGGTGTTTAGAAGACTGGGTTGTAAATATGGCCACTTTCACAACAGCAGAAGAAAAAATAATCAGTTTTTGAACTCTGTAATGAGCATTGTCAATCTGTGTCACCATTTATGCCAGTTAAGAAGCTTTATTCACCTCAAGGGGTTGAGGTTATTTTCCTTCTCAGAACTGAAAAAGGAAAGGGAAAAGGAAAAACCCCAAAAGTCTGAAGACTTCCTTTTGCAAAACGACACATGAGCAGCAAAGACAGTATTGTGCCTAATTGGATTAACATCACTGTGCCAAAACACAGTTCCCCAGGCAACTTCACCCATATTCTCCATATTCCTGGAAGTACTATCTTCTCAGCATCTTCTGGATAGGCTGATGTTTATAGACACATGAACCATTCCATCAAGCGGTGGTTAAACACTTACAATCTGTTAAAATGCACCGACAAAATCTTTACAGATAGTTACCACCATCCACTTAGGCTCTAAAAGATATCTAACTCAAGATTCAGTGTCCAGAAGTAATGTTAGTAAGAAAGGAAATAGGAAAACTCACTCAAAACTTCTGGGGCACGGGGTGTTTTTTAGTCTGTACTTTCACAGCTCTATAGCAAGAACTTGGAAATTTCACAGGGACAAAGCAGCCATGAAACCTTTCCAGGAGAAAATGTAGTCTCAGAGGCTTAAGGTTTGAGACTCATGGACACCAGGTATCTGAGAGTGTCTGTTACATAACTAACTTCATATCAGCCTCTCTAGAGGTCTTACTAGAAGGTCAAAAGAGTGCAGGAGAGTGGGTGCAGGTCTTCAGGGTGTGATGCAATAGATGCAGTGGATCCAAGATGCAGCTTGAGAACCAGAATCCAAGAAGATGGTTTGTGAACTAAGGTGTGATACTGGTTGATGTTAGATTATGAAATCATGCTGTTGCACAGTGACATACGGTGCCACACTACGAATTTGAGGTTATCTACAGGAATGGTGACACAGCTTTCAGACCACTTAAAGAATCAAGCCACTCTGATTGTTGCTCATGCTTTTTTTGCCTTTTTAGTTTTAAGGGTCCTGCTTCATTAGCAAGGGTGAAGAGATGACACCATCAGTCCTTCCGTTTCACTTTGTGTTGGTTAGCATCTTTAAGGTGTTGCCCCATTGAGGCTTCCTGCAAGGGGAGCAATTTTACCTCCATCTGAATCTGAGTAAGGGCACAACTGGGAGAAAACATTTTTTTCAGACTTGCCACTCAGTGTTCTTTACATGCCTTGCATCTGTTCTTCCTATTGTCTTCTGAGGTACTACACCTAGGGAGTTTATGACAATTTTCCCACAGTTTCATCTTGACAGGCCTCCTGCTTGAGACTTCTCAACAGGTAGAAGAAGATTCACAACAACAGGTACCTCCCTTGGGTGTTTTGACTACTTTTTTTTTAGGCTATACACTGTGTAATCTCTCTGAGTGAATGGATAGTTTTTCCAACACGGGTACCCTGCAGCTCAGGACAGAATTAGAACACATCTCTCACATATTAACTTTGTGATTTGTGGTGTAATTCTGTAACAGGAAAAGGCCATCATTTGTCATGTAAGAAAAAGCATTTGCAGCTGGGTATGCTTAATAATTTCTTCTTGGAATGACCTAGTCATTCACCATCTCATATTATCTTTGCCTATTTGAGGGAAGGAAATTAGTAACATCAGTAAGATATTAGGAAGTTAGATAATGAGCTCTCTAGGTATCACGTCTTCAGTTACACTCATCTTACAATTTCTAGCCCATCTCAGTTCAGTGTCTCAGTGTTTGTAAAAGATAATATATGGAACGTTGGAGTCTTAAAATGAGAGATTCTGTGTATCTATGTTTTAATCGATCTCAGCCCATTTGCATGGGAATAATTGAAGGTTATGGAAACTATCACAGAAATTAACAATCTGTGACTACCATATGAATTTTAATATCTGATTTGCAACTCTTGGTGTAATATGGTAATGATTTACTAATTTTTAATTCTTGTGAAGAAGTAGAGCTGGGTGCAGATGAAGTAGGGCAGGTATAACCTTAACTTCCTTTAGTGAGCCCATTCTCACTGTAATAGACAGGTTCCTGCATTTCTTCTTATTATTGTCATTGTAGTAATTATTTAGTACATCTACCACAAGGTGATACTGTGCCCTCTTATGTTCTTTCTTTTCAAGACTGCACATTCATCCTCTCATTTCTTGTCTCTTTTCAAAGTTGGCTAAAAAATTCTGACCTTTTGACAATTCTTTCTTCTCTTGGCATTTTTTTTTCTCTTAATCACTTCTGTTCACTACAAGAGTAAGATGAATAACCATTAATGGGCAATCAGGTAGTAGAAATTACAGTTTAGAGCATCTTCACACTGAGAGAGTGGAATCTTTTTATTCTCCTCTCCCTTTTCCTTTGTAAGATATTTCCATACTGTTATTTGAAATGAGATTTAACTAAGTTCTCATGAAACTGAGGGCTGGAACTTTGCGTCCAAGTCCAGATTCCCTGACAGAAGCTGGAAAATGGTGCCAGGGAGTCCTCCTGGTATGGCAAGATAATGTCCCCCACTGCAAGCCCTGCCCTTCTCTGCAGTATTGCTACAGACGTATCTTGAACCACTTCTTCCTGTAAATTTAAACTCAAATTTCAGCACAGTTGTCAGACATTATTTTCTCACAGAATTCATTATGAATGGTATAGAAACATGCAAGAAATACACTTGTGTCCTCTGGAGCCTATGCATTGTCAGTCAGTCTGCAGACAACATCCAGGGTGTTCTGGTTTTGCTGGAACAGAATCCCAGGCCAGCCATGGCCTGCAGACCGTTAGGGAGTTCTGAGTCAGCCAGGACAGCTGACTTCAGTTGACTCCCAGATCGTAGACATCACACTGACTATAAAGGAAGAAATTTGCTGGGGAGGGGGACTTTTTCTTCTGCTTCTCTTTCTGCTTCTCTTTATCCCCTAAGGGGCTTACTTGCTACTATGTTCCTGAGGGCTGCTTTCATGTTTATTGTGACTGTTGAACATTTGCTGTGCTAAGTAAAATTTTGTATGCTTTCTATTTGTATTAGTTTGGCTGCTTGATTAAATCAGTTTTACTTTCAACCCATGGGTCTGCTCCCCTTTTCCTGATTTCCCTTCTCTGCTAGGAGGGAGTCATTGGGTGATAAAGCACCTGCTATAGTTTAGCCCTGGCACAGAGTTATCTTTAATCAGATGCAACTATAAGAGAGCAAGCTATGAATCCCTTAAATAGCTAACAGTGACAGGGAAAAGATTATCTGTTTTATTTGTTTTAAAGCGACTGTTTCTCTCTGTCCAGGATTCCGGCTGTCTGAGAAAAAACCTGTCCTTCCGGTATGTCTGTGCACAGTGCTGAATGCGATGGAGTTTGGGTCTCCCAGTGAAATCCTTAATTTTTTGCAGTTGAAATACCAATATTATGAGCAAGTGAGATAAAATTTTCACACTACATCCCATTTTTTTTTTCTCCAATGCTGTAGCAGACTTTCATTGTTTTGCTGCTCTTTCTTTATTGCTGACATTTTTTCCTTGAAGAAAAAGTCAGTAAGGAGAAAATTCTAACAGGCATATCAGATATGAAAGCTTAAAATATTAATGTTTTCATTTCAGCTCCTGGCTGCGGATGTGTTTTTCCTAGTGGGGTTCCAACAGTCAACTACTACTTTTTTCCTTTCCTAGAGGAACTTTTACACTTATTTGTAGCAGGCATTGATGAGTCAAGTATAACACTAGGAGAGTAATAACAGCCTGCAAACAGTGAAGTGCAGAAGAGGTATATTTAGCTGAGCTACTACAATAGTTAATTGTATGACCATTAAAAAAAAAATCTTTTAATACAGTTATAGATATGATGGGACATTCCCCAGAAAATATGTATGTAATAAGATAGTCATTTCCAGCTCTCCTTCCTATAACTGAGAGGCATCTTCAAGTGCTTCTCACCCAGAAGCGATTTGCAGGCATCAGCGACTAGAAGAGCAGCGGTAGCAATAGGAAGCTGTGGTCGTCGTGTGACCCCTGCTGGCAGGAAATAATTGGTAATGAAATATGTTTGGAAAAGAGATTTATCTTGTTTGTTTGCAAGGAATGATGTGCTGTCACTGAATCGGTAAATTATATAAATAGTGGCAATTTTTCACCTGTGGAGGTGACAGAGCACTGGCACAAGTTGCCTGAGGAGGCTGTGGCAGCTCCATCCCTGGGGATATTCAAAAGACTTGTTAACATGATTCTGAGTCACTGCTGGAGCAGTAGGGGTTGGGCTAGAAGACGTCAAGAGATTCCTTTCAACTCACCTCCTGTTCTGTAATTTTGTGATCAGCTAGACTATGAAGGGCACCAGGGGCCGTGATCTGTAACCAGTTTACTTTAAGATATTTCCATTTTTTAGCTGATTTGGGGTAACTCTTCTAACATGAATGCTCATGCTGTGTAGTTCCTGTACTGCTCATTTAGATAAATATTTTCTCTAAATTTAACCTGTGCTAGTGCCAACCCCTTCCCATAAGAGTGAGAATTTCACCCATATTCAGAGCAGGGTAGTCAGATAATCCCAATTATCTACATAATTTATTGAACAGACTTGCTCTTTCCAAAACGCTATCTTACATCCAAACTCCATGTTAGAGAGCAGCATATACGAATAGAATACGAATATATGAATATACGAATAGAATAGAATAGAATAGAATAGAATAGAATAGAATAGAATAGAATAGAATAGAATAGAATAGAATAGAATAGACCAGGCCGGAAGAAATCTTCAAGATCATCGCATCCAACTCATCATCCAACACCACCCAATCAACTAAACTATGCAACCAAGCACCCTATCAAGCCACCTCCTTAACACCTCCAGTGATGGTAACTCCACCACCTCCCCAGGCAGCACATTCCAATGGGTAATCACTCTCTCTGTGAAGAATTTCTTGCTAACATCCAGTCTGAACAGCCCCCCCTGGTGCAGCTTGAGACTGTGTCCTCTTGTTCTGGTGCTGGTTGCCTGGGAGAAGAGACCAGCCCCTGCCTGTCTACAACCTCCCTTCAGGTAGTTGTAGACAGCAACAAGTTCTCCCCTGAGCCTCCTCTTCTCCTGGCTAAGCAACCGCAGCTCCCTCAGCCTCTCTTCATAGGGCTTGCAATCCTAATTCACAAGGAGTGTTTCTTCACCAGGTACATGTTCCAAACTGCCATGGAGATGTGGAATAAGATGAATTTCCTAAAGATGGCCACATCCACAAGCTGAAACCACTTATGTGGGAGTTACCAAGGAAGACTGCAGAAGGGGTGGACAAAAGCTGCAGGTTTTCTGTGTGTGAAGAAGACGCAACAGAGCTTTGGCTTCCAGTGAGGATGCGTGCAAGTCTTTAACTTGCTATCATAGAATCAGTGGTCTGAGTTGGAAGGAACCTCCAAAGGTCATCTAGTCCAACTTGCACTGCAGTAAGCAGGGGCATCCTCAACTAGACCAGGTTGCCCAGAGCCCTTGAGCCTCACCTTGAACACCTCCCGGGATGTGGCTTCAACCACCTCCCTGGGTCACCTGGTCAAAGGGCTGAACTCAAGTGTGCATTTCAGTCAAGCAATGTTACTTTTGACTTAGCTTTCCCAAGTTTAGGGCAACTCTGATATGATGTAGAAGCTAAGTGCTGTCTTCTAGAAACTCCTGACTTAAAGCAGTACATGACAGAGTGATGCACTGAATTTAGGGAATAATCTCAAGCAATGATCAGCTGATAGAAGGAAAAGTTTTTGCTCTTGTGGGCCACAAACCCTGTGAGCAAACTGCAATTATGTAGAAGAGAAAAAAGTATTTAGCTAACTACCAACGGCCATTGTGACTCAGGAAAGCACACAACTACCTGTTAATGATAGCAGGTAAACATTGCAAGAAAGTCTTTTGTCTCTTCTCTGAACTTAGATAAGAGACGCGCGATAGTTTGCCTTTTGTCTAACACCTGTATGAGCCTTGCTCAGGAATGTGTGTTTCCTGGCATTTCCTCAGCAGCCAACCACGATTCTGTAACTGTCACACGCACATATCTAATTACCAACCACAAGTAGCCTTCTGAACATGTTAGCCTATATAAAGAAATGACTTTGTACAATAAAGTAGACACTTTGCTTGCATCAAGCTTCGTCTCCATCTCTCAATCGCGGTAACAGAGGACATACTGCAGGTAAGACTGGTGAAGAGTCTCATCAAATCACTCCTCAGATGTGTCCCAGTAATTGCATTTAAAATAGAGCTAGCCCTCCACTCAGTGTTTTCTATAAAGAATGCAAATGCATGTGTGGAAGCTACTGGTCTTCAGTAGCAAGCTAAGGGTTTCGGAAGGGGTTTGTGTTTGATTGTGAGTTTAGTCAGCTGCTGCATGGTATTCTGACACATTATTCACAGAGTAAACACTTCTTTGCCTTAAACAGAGAGGTAAATATTTTACAGATTTGTGGCCCTGCAGGCTGTGTTTATTAGCGACTATCTTCATTGTGACTTTTGTCATTGAAGCTCTGAAATATTTTAATCAGCAAAAAGAAGCAAGCAGAATTTGTTGATTTTTCATCAAAACTAATAGGAAAGTTAAATTCAGGCAGCACTTACAGGACCGGTGTGGTTTGGCCACCCATATCAGGTACTAGGGTAGATTTATTTTACAGAGTCAGCTTATAAAAGAAACTTTAATTCCCTTATTTTAACAACTTTTTACTAAGGAAAATGCTGTTCTTAATCTAGACTGTCCCAGATAAAAAGAAAAAAAAAGAAGAAGAAGAAGAAAAAAAAAAAAAGTAAAAATGACAGCTGTGTTGGTAAGCAAAAATAAACTAGTAGCTGAGGTCATCAAGGCCAAGCCCTACCATACCAGAATGAATTGCAACATGGACAGGGATGACCACAAAAGCACCATGACAGGACACAGCCAGTCAAGGATTCACATGCTGCACTTTGTATAATATGCTTTTAGAAATCCCTCAACACTTTTAGCTGGTTTTGCTGGTTTTAGCACTTTTCTATCACAACATTTCATGTTGCCATTCCAAATCAGTTCCCCTCTTCTACTCTGGCTTCTTTCCTTAGTTCACCTTTTCTTTCTGAAATGAACAAACAGTCATATAACTCCAGGAAAGCATGTTCCCAAGTACAGCTAATCAGCAATAGCTGCATTCCACTGAATTTATACTTGAAAGAAAATTAATTTAGATTAACCTTCAGGTAAGCATGTGCTTGGAAAACATTTTAGTTCCATTTTCAAAGATAACATAAAAAAAGCCCTCTTCTTATCCTTTCTTTCTGAAAAACAAAAAATTAGAAGGTGCATTGAAACAACCATCAGAGGGTGCATATAAACCATCAGTTTGGCTTGATCCCTACTTCAGTCTTTAGGTCCTGGTACTTTAGCTACCCATGCTGTCTCTACACGAGGTTTTCAACACCCAGCTCCCACAAAGCTCCACTCAAGCCCACTGAGAATTCAGCCACAGCATAAAGAATGTGGGCCAGATCTCATTAATTAGTCCGTAGAAGCAGAGCTTCCAACTCATAAAACCTGTATGGATGTACTCAGAGCCACCTTTTCCTAAAAGAGGAGGACCTACCCTTAAAATGTATAGGGTGATAGAAGTCTGAAAAATGATTCTATCTCTGTTGATAGAGGCTTTGAGATAAGATGAACCTGAAAGGTAAAAGTAATTTTTTTTTTTTCACTTGCTACTACATAGCACATGAAAACAATCAGAGGAGAAGGATTTAAAATATAAATGTGGTGGTTATTTAATTTGCCATGGTACTAACTCAGGGAAGCACTTTCATCAAGGCCAGTGTTGCATGTCTCATTTAAGGTAGCAGACTTGAGAGTATATCTTACTGTTTGCATAATTCAGGACATAAAAGACTAGCAAAGTTTATACATTACTTATATACTAATAATATTCATACACTATATTATCAGACTGTAGAATATGAGGTTGTTAACAGAAGAATAAAACCCTGAAAATTTTGGGATCACCAATTTCCACTGCCCCATTACTAGCACACAATAATTAGGCCTCCAGAATTTTGTTAGAATATTGAAGGAAATCATAGATATACAATTTTATATATATATGTAGGTATTTAAGAAGCTTGACATCATTCATTCAGTCTTGAGGTGCAGTGAAGGCTAGAGGTACACTCTCAATTTAAGAAGAGGTTGAACCCAAACAAATCCAAACTAAAAGTTAAGATAAGATATTCAATAAGGACTTGTGGTTCCTTATGCCATTGTTAGTGCTGTGCTGTGCTGAATAGATGAACAGCACACCCCCAGCCATAGCTGGCTCTAAGCCAGGTCCTGGGTCTCACATGGGATCACATTCATAGGATACAGAGCCTGGAGCTACCACAGCTAGGGAACAGGAAACCCTATCCAAAATCTTCCAGGTTCTGAGTCCAGGATGCAGGCAGGCACATACATAAAGCAGGATTCCTGGTCTATGTGTCTGACTCTATGAAAGCAGACATAGGTCATTCTTTCAGAAAATGCCAGGACCTGCTCTGTACTGGTAGTGTGCAGAAGACCAACCTGAGAGTTCACTTCTAATATTGTACTTTAGTATGTCACTTGCCAAGCTAACCTAGATGCCTAGCTGTTAGCCATTCTGACCAGAGCTGAGGGAAATCTGTTAAATACCCAGGATCAAAGTTCAGCTTCAAATCCAGTGTTTGGTAGCTTTTAATCCTAGGAACTAGGTTTTTGTTTCATTTATTTTCCCCTCACCCTTTCATGGGTCTTGGTGCAAGCAGCCACCAGGAAATAGTTCAACTTCCCCACAGCCCAGAGCTCATGGTTGGAAAGTGAAAGGTTATAAATCAATCAGATTCAGATTTGTCTATGTAATGGTTCAGATGCCTTCCAGTTACATGTTTCCACCTAGAAATAAAAAAAGCTGCTATATTAAACTTGAACAGAAACTTTAACCTATAACAAGAAGCAATCAGTCAGAAGAAAACCAAGAACTCACAAAAGTTACAATGAGAGATTCATGATTTTGCAGCCATGATAGTTCTCATGATTACTAATCTAGACACGAATGTGTTTCTATGACTGTTCAAGACAAAAACTCATGCTTGCCTTGTTTTGCAGCCTGCATTAAGAAGGTCCAGCTACAAAAGAAATAAAGTACAAGTTCTCCTATCACATAAAAGGAGATAGGTAAGCATTTTCTCTTCAACAAATTCACTGGATTTCTTTCAAAGTTCTGCTTCTCATGAGTCAAAGAGTTTGACTCAGTCAAACAGGGAAGTGAAACATCAAATTTCATCTCCAAAATATGTCTGTCTTTCATTTATAGCTGCCAAAAGACAGTGAAACCAATACTGTTATGGTAGAGGGGGATATTAATTTTCCCACTACTCAGTTAAAAAAAAGAAATTAACAGCTAGCCATGTTTTTCTAAAGCATTATAATTGTCATAAACTGAAAAGTCGCAATCTGATAACCAAGGGTTTGATCTTTCACTCGTAGTGTTGGTGGAAGAATCTCAGAACTGCACCCAGACCTCCAGATGTGTTACACCAGTGTTAAGTAAAGAGGAAGAATCACCTCTCCAAATCTGCTGGAAATTCTCTCCCCAATGAAGCCTGGGATGATTGAACTATTTTATAACTTTATAATATTTGCATTATTAACATAATAGAGAAGCTATTCAAAAAGTAGGTGTCTTCACATGCATTTGACTTCTTATTCAATAAAACCACCTTTTTACATACACTATAGTTATATGACAGAATCCAAATAAAAGACCTCTGTTCAAGACTGTAGAGTTTAAAGAAAAATCCCATCTCCTTAGTAACAAAAATCCTTTTTCTTGTAGCAACTGGGAAACCATACACAAGCCTCAGTTATCTTTACACAACATAGAAATCTTTAGATATCTCATAGAAATCAAACGTGATACTCTAAGCTATTTATAGTACCTAAGATTATATAACTTGAAGTCAGTCATCAAGATACCAAACTCCACTCAGTGTTCCCAGTGTACTTCTGAAGTCGTTTGATCTAGATAAGCCAAATACATTTAATTAGTTGAAATAAAACAATGAAACTGTAAACATGATCAGAAACATCTTTATTTCACTAGGGAGATGAAAAGGAGCTGAAACATTCACTAAGCAAAAGAGAATGCTCACTTCCCCTGATATATGACAATGCTTTCTTTATGCTTTCTTGGATATTTCTACAGCAATTTGCATTGCAGAAATATCCTAAAGAGTGCCGGGGTCAGTAAAATCTCTGTCCTTAGATGTTTTCAAGGTCCAACAGCTAGGTCCTAACAAACCTGGTCTTATTAGATAACTGACTGCCTTAAGCCAAATAATACCATGATTTAATAGTTCAGTTGACTACATTGCAATACATATAGTGCTTGGAGACCTAAAAGGGTATGCATTCCTGTACTTGAAAGTAAGTTCCTTTTTGGGGGCTTTGTTGCACATTTCTTACTTTATCTGCAACTCTGCTGTATCCAAAGGAGCAAGAAATATTCTCATTCTAAAGTGGAAATATGCTCAGAAAATTAATTGAAGTTCTTTATGTTACACAGAATTTCTTATTTTCCTGAAAAGTGCTGCCAAAAGATGAATAAGCTGTGGTATGACCATCTGAGGAGATTCTTTATTTTTGTAACCTACCACAATGGGAGATGGGAAAATCTATCAGAGCCTTGTCCTATCCTCTGATCCTATCAGAGGATCGGAACATCCTCTGTGTGTCACAGAATTCATCCTGTTCCTACTGATTACTCTGCAGCCTCTGGTAGTCAAAGAATTGGATTCATCTTTCCCTGAACCCCCAAAGTAATTAAGATATAGAATAGCCCCAGAAAGAGAGGTGCATCTTTAGCTTAAAACACACGTACTTCCTTGAATATGCTTGCTTTGTGGATAATGATTTAATAAATGGAATGCAGAATTTCACATTATACTAAAGATTTTATGAAGCAAACACAGCTGAAAAGCTTTTAACAGTGGCTAGGAACAGGAAGTTATTCTCTATGGAGAAGAAGCTGTTACAGGATAAGAAAAGCTTTTACAATGCAATTCAAAGCCAACCAACAACCATTTTACTGAAAACTTCACTTCAGTCTTTCCTCCCAAGTGCTTTGCAGAGCTTTAAAAACAGAAAAATTAGCTTAGTACAGAGTAACCTTGGGATAAAAACATCAGGACTTCCAACTGCAATCGAAATACCAGCACTGTTTAAATTAACTTCATAACTAAATCTGTCCCCCTGAAATTCTCCATTAGAAATAAGTGTTTTTCTAATTTAAATGATTTAGATAAGGAAAAAAGAAGACCAAGAAATTCTAGCAAACTGAAACTGCTAAACTTCACCCTACTTCATCTATTGACCTAGTACTCTAGTATTCCTAGAGCATCATGCTGTTTTCTTTAAATTCTTTTAAGTATCTGATCTGCATAACAAACAAAACAGTGAATTACAATAAGGAATTAGACATGGCAGGGCTCATTCGAAAGAAGTATGAAACTCAGTTTGTTAAGTACAAAATTTTCAAACAAATGGAGAAAGTTAGAGGAATTTTTCCCCCTTTGCTTTGTCTTCACACATACATAGTACTGGCCTTCTGCTGCAACCTTCACTCTCCTTTAACACTCTTTCTCCCAACATTGACAAAAGTCCAGATCTTTTAACTCCTGTTTGTCTCACTTCCCGATCATTCTCCCATACTCCTTACCAATTGAGATAACCGTCTGCTTTCTCATCAAAATAAGACTGTGTCCAGCACTGTCCTTTCTCAGCAGCTGAACTATACCTATTACAAAAGCAAATTAATGTTATATTAACTTATTGGGGTTTTATTAATATTCATACCCTCAAAACCAGCTGTGACAGTTGAAGTTAGCACTAGGCAGGCAAAGCCACACTGCCCTCTGTATATATTTCCACTGTTCATCCACATTAGCATCTATAATCTTCATTACAGCAGTGGTTCCTCTCCTCTTAGTCTGAAGTAATGGAAGTGACACTGAGCACCAGTGTTCACTAGCTGCAGTATTGCAGGGAGACAGAAGAGTTTCATATATATACCACTTAGCCTTTTTGACAGGTTTATCTGTAGACAGACAGCTTAAGACAGAGTACATTTACTTACTGGCATGTCATTGTCAGGCCTCTAACCAAGGGAAACCATGCAATGTCTGAGTGAAACAGCTTTTATTTCATTCACTCCTTGCTGAGCGAGGGACAATTCAGCTTTGCACACCTCCTCAGAACCATTGTCCTTTTCTCTGAGCATCTGGGTGCTCTTACACCCTGAGAGACCTTCTGTTTATTTGGTACCCATGTATGTGTGTTAGTGTTTATGTCACGGGCAGTTTCCATGTGTACATGCCACAGGCGGGGCAACCTGAGAAGGATGTCACAAGATAGCAAAAGAGGACACATTTATTTACAGAATTAAATCTTCCTCCTTAATCTGTGTTTGCACATGGGGCTTGGCAGGGAGGATTCTCTATATCACCTTTCACTGAACATAGTCTTTCTTTCAAATAAACTCACAAGGCAGAACCATCAACCTGACATCCTGCTCCAGGCAACACAATGTGGCCTTGGTACAGCAGTCTATGTACATGCTGGAATGCTCAAGTGAGGTCATAGATTCAAGGCTCTTCCTGTATGGAGCTAGGAAATGCTGGCTCAGGACCCAAGACCCTGGCTTTTCTGTGCCAGGGATCAGGAAGATGAACAGCTCCAAATATTTAACAAACAGGGGAAGTGCAAAGAAACAGGTCTTTTTAAGCAGTTTGGAAAGTCTCTCTCTTTTATTTATTTAATTTCAGAATGGCAGAGGCCAAAGATTGAAAGAGGAAAGTGTCACCAGGGAGTGACAGGAGACCAATAAATATTCAGCATTAGAAAGCAAACAAGCCAAAGCAAGGCGCATTCTGTTCTGTGAATATTCCCTGTAGATCTCATTAACTGTCAAAATTAAGCAAAGATACAGTTTCCACAGTGGCTCTTGTTGCTGGGAGCATTCACATTGATGTCACCATTTCTGAAGTGATTCAGAGCAACTTGCAGGCAGTAGACAGATGAACCTCCCAGTGACAATAATACAGTCTGCTGTCATTTTACATTTTAATTAAGTTTCCTTGCTGCAGCAGTGCTCAGCTGGTGTGACCTTCCTAGTACCAAAGTGTCAGCAGAAAAGCTCAGATGTGGCTTTTATGTTTGTTTTTTTATGAGTTCTCACAGTGACCCTGTTCAGCTTGGGGAGAAATGAGCCCAAAGTAGTTCTTTGTTGTAACCTCACTCTAAATGCTGTCTCTGCTAGCAGCTTTGGAATCCCTTAGGCAGACAGATTTTGGTTTTAGCACTGTGCCATGCTCTTTTTGAGATCAGCTCTTGGGGTTGCAGGGTAAGAATGGAATTATTTTGCAACATATCTTTTATTTCAGATTCCATGGCTCTGAGAAATGGATACTCAAAAGCACATCGGTGTCTAATGCAGCCCAAATAGACACCCTGGCAGTCCCAGGAGGAGTCTAAACATTTTTAAAAATCAAAATTAATGCAGATGAGCCAAGCAGAATGCAGCTATGTCTACAGAAATCTATCCTCTGATAAATTTGGTCCTCCTGTGCTTACAAAATTAATACTCTTAATAAAATTAAGGGGCTAACATCCCATCTAGGAAAGAGCTCAATGACTATGTTCTTTATGGCATTCAGCTCTTCTGCTTCTCCCTGTACATGGCATCACTGCTCCATAGGGAAGATGACCATGAATAGTTTTCATCATTGAAAAGAGAACAGCAAGATGAGGAACAAAAATCTGGGGCACAGAGTCACTGTGGGTAAGATGGGCCCCTCAGTTTAAGAAGGACATCGAGATACTTGAACGTGTCCAGAGAAGGGCAACAAGGCTGGGGAGAGGCCTTGAGCACAAGCCTTATGAGGAGAGGCTGAGGGAGCTGGCATTGTTTAGCCTGGAGAAGAGGAGGCTCAGGGGTGACCTCATTGCCCTCTACAACTACCTGAAAGGTGGTTGTAGACAGGAAGGGGTTGGTCTCTTCTCCCAGGCAACCAGCACCAGAACAAGGGGACACAGTCTAAAGCTGCACCAGGGGAGGTTTAGACTCGAGGTGAGGAGAAAGTTCTTTACCAAGCGAGTCATTCGTCATTGGAATGGGCTGCCCAGGGAGGTGGTGGAGTCGCCATCCCTGGAGGTGTTCAAGGGGAGATTGGACATGGCACTTGGTGGCATGATCTAGTCATGAAGTCTGTGGAGACAGGTTGGACTTGATGATCCTCGAGGTCTCTTCCAACCTTAGTTCTACTGTGTGACACTGTGATACTGTGAAATCAAACAAATTAGTTGCTGATGTGTCGTTTCTCAACTTCTTTCAAAAAGCAGGAGTATTAGCAATCTACATGTTTCAAAGGAAATAAAATGTATACACTGAGTCACATGAATGTGGCAGTAACCCAATTAATATGCCATGACTGCTATATCAATCCATCTATTATAAGCAACACCCCAAAAAAAATCTCTAAAAAATGTAATTAAGTCTTTCAATTGATTTTCATTACAGTGCTCAAGGAGCCTGTTAAAAAGGGCAAAAACTGAATCTGGAAATCTCTTCTCTTGATATGGGGACCATGCTCTCATCAATGCCAAGGAGAACTGTGCTCTCTGATAGCTGGGCTAAAATTATAATTTACTTTTACAATTCATATTGTCAAGATCAGTAATCCTGTGAAAAGAACAATTTAATGAACTTTGTGTCATTGGCTTTTAACTTGAGAGACAATACCTGAGTATAGCTGCAATCAGGAGTTTAGTCCAAATGCCAAAGGAAGCTCATAACTTTGCCTACAACCTCCATTAGCTGCCAAAGGATTGGTATTTGTTTTGTCTGTTTGCAGCAAGGAGAAAGTGAGCAGGGGGAATTTTCTTAACATTTAAAAATCTCAAAGAAGCTTGCTGTCCAATTTTGTTTTCAGAATCCGAACCAGAGCTTTATAAATCCTTATTCTAGTATGGCTTTATAAATAACAGAGCTTTGAAAGTCCTATAAGCTCCATTCTAAAACAACTTGGAGTTATTTCTTTCAGCATTTAACATAATTGGTTATGCCAGATGTTCTCTCAGTATTTCCTCCAGCACAATTTAAAGAGGTAAGAAATAAACTCATGGCAAGCAGCTCAAAGGAAAATCACAGAATCACAGAATGTTAGGGGTTGGAAGGGACCTCAAGAGATCACCAAGTTCAAGCCTTTTTCCAGAGGAGGGTCACCCAGAGAAGGTCACACAGGAATACACCAAGGCAAGTTTTGAATGTCTCCAGTAAAGGAGACTCCACAACCTCCCTGGGCAGCCTGTTCCAGTGTTTTCTAACCCTCACGGTGAAAAAGTTTTTTCCTTATTGTTGTAGTTTGAGCTGGGTGCCCCCCTGGTGCATTCACTTCCTGTGTCCAGAAGTCCAGCCCAGAGGGATGGACACAGGAAATTGTGTATTTCCTACCATAATTCTTTGCACCACTATAAGATCCAGTGCGGAGTCTGGCACTTCCTCTTTCCTTCCCTCTCCGAGACTTGGTAACTGGGGGAGAGATCTCCCGGCCATGGGCCTGATTAGGCCCAAGGCCACAGGGGGATGGGCAGTCTCAGGCCTGGCCAGCTGAGACTAGCCCAGCAGAGGGAGGGGGAAGAAGGAGCCCTGGGGGTTTGGATGCACCCTCAGGTGGGGATGGGATCTTTCTTTGTCACTGCGCTTTGGGTTTTCTGTAACATTCACTGCTTTCTATTTAAACTTTCATCACTTTTGCAATCCGTTTGCCTGAGTCGTTATTTCTGCCTGTGGTGGGGAGGGGATCTGCCCCAACCCATTACATTTTTGGCGCCCCACGTTGGGCGCCAATAAAAAAAGAGTGTGGTGGTTTGAAAGGAAAGGCTCTGCTTTCCCTCCCCCACTGAGAAAGAGACCACGGCTAAACCCAGTCGGAGAAATGAGAGTATATTTTACAAGGAAACAGATTAGATGTAACACAACAAATACAGGGATTTTACAATATATACAGGAATATACAGCAAATGAACTCAACCAGAAACCAGACCCCCCACAGAGGGGGCTTCCCCCTGTGCCCCCTTCACCCCCCTACCTCCCTTCTCCCCCAAAAGAGGTAGAAGAAGAGACGAAAAGGGAGTTAGTACAGCAAGCGGAGGCCTATGCACAGGGAGTTAGTTCTTATCTTTTGGCAAGAAGCCCAGAAGCAGATCCAGCCGAGAGGGACAGCGAAGGAAGGAAGACTGAGAGAAAGTTCCCAACTCCCCTGGGTCCAATCTCTCCTCCCACAATCCTACCAATGAAATTCGTTTAGAAAACCAAAATATTTTACAAACATTTAGCCAGTGTGCCCCTTCCTTAAAGGCACAGCGTCAAACGGCCACACTTATGTTTACATGGAACCTCCTGATGCTCCACTTTCATATATCTATAAACATTAATGAGGTCATCTCTCACTCTCTTCTCCAAGCTAAAGAGATGCAGTTCTCTCAGCCTTTCTTTATAAGGTTCCACTCTCTTAAACATCTTTGTGTCTCTGTGCTGACCTGTTCCAAGCAGTTCTCTGTCCTTCTTGGACTGAAGGGCCCAGATCTGGACAAAATATTCCAGATGTGGCCTCACCAGGGAAGAGTAGGAGAGGATAACCTACTAGTTACACTGCTTCTAATACACCCCAGGATGCCATTGGCCTTCTTGGCCACAAGGGCATGTCACTGACTCATGGTCATCCTGTTATCCACCAGGTCTCCCATTTCCTTTTCCCCTTCACTACTCTCCCACAGATCAGCCCCAAATTATAATGATACATGGGGTTGTTCTTTCCCAGGTGCAAGACTCTACACTTGTCCTTGTTTTTCATTAAATTTCTCCCTGCCCAACTCTCCAGCTTGTCCAAGTCAGGCTGAATGGCAGCACAACCCTCTGGTGTGTCAGCCACTCCACCCAGTTTGTTGTCACTAGCAGACTTGCTGACAGTGCACTTGGTGCCCTCATCCAGGTCATTGATGAATATATAGAATACTACTGGTCCCAGTACCAAACCCTGGGGGACTCCACTAGACATAGGCCTCCAACTAGACTCCGTCCCATGGACCACAACTCTCTGACTTCTTTCCTTCAACCAGTTCAATATCCACCTCACATCCAGACTATACTTCCTCAGTTTAGCTGCAAGGATGCTGGGGGAGACAGTGTCAAATGCTTTCATGAGTTAAAGATGAACAACATCCACTGCACTGCCATTGTCTATCCACCTGGTTATATCCTCATAAAAGGCTTGCAGGTTGGTTAAACATTAATTCCCCTAGGTCAGTCATGACTTTCCCATGTTGATTGCTTCCAATGACCTTCTTATCCTTGACATGCTTAGAGGCAGCACTATGGATAAGTTGCTGCATCACCTTTCCAGGGATGGAGGTGAGGCTGACCAGTCTTTAGTTAGCCAGGTCCTCCTTCTTGCCATTTTTGAAGACTGGAGTGGCATTTGCCTTCCTCCAGTCCTCAGGCACCTTTCTTGTTCCCCATGTCTTACCAAAGATGATGAAGAGTGGCCTAACAAAGATGATGAAGAGTGCCAGCTCCCTCAGCACCTGCAAGTGCATCCCATCAGGAGCCATGGATTTATGGATGTCCAGATTGCTTAATTGACCCCAAACCTAGTCCTCAACAACTAAGGCTTGCTGACTTGCTTGGGGTTCTGAGGCTTTAAGAGAAACTCAGTGTTCTTTTGCTTTAATTCTTGGCTATATACTTTGCACTCTCATGGTAAACTTGACGAAGTGTCAAGTAACTCCAAAGTGATTTTTTTAGGTAGTATGTTTGCTGTCACACATTAAACCAGAGTACAGCAAAATGTGTAACCATAAGGAATGTGTTCTGTTCTCCACCTAAAAATGTCCAGCTCAGTACATTGGGCTGGAATGGTCCTTGTGGTATTTCCTACACTTTTGTCCTGTTTCTTCAGGATTTGCTTACCACAAAGCTCTTTCTGTCATGTAGTTGCATGCACCAGCAGGTTGTCACAGCTGCTGGTGGACAACAAGCTGAACATGAGCCAGCACTGTGCCCTTTTGGGGAAGAAGGCCACCCACATCCACAGCCCTATTAGCAAGCAGCCAGATGATCAATGGAAGTGATGCCTCCTGTATTCAGCACTTGTGAGACTGTAGAGCAGTACTGTACCCAGTCTGGATTGCTCAGTATGAGAAGGACATGGACGTCCTGAGGCAATCCAGTGAAAGCCGCTAAGCTGGTCAAGGGCTGGCACACTGGATGTATGAGAAGTGGCTGAAAGAGCTGGCTCTGCTCAGCCTGCTGAAAAGACTCAGGGAAGACTTTATTACTGTCTGCAACTGCCTGATCAGAAGACAGACAAAAGGGAGTCAAACTCTTCTCAGACGTACAAAATGATGAGAGACATCAGGCACAAGTCAGAATATTGGAAATTGAACAGGTATTAGGGGGGAAAACTTCTGTGATGGTAGCCAGATACTGGAATAAGTGCCCAGAGAGGCTATCAGATCTTCATCCTTGGAGATGTTCAAGATTCAGCTGAACACAGCTCAGAGCAATCTCATCTGAGTGGACCTATGGACTTGATGACCTCCTTTCCAAACTAAAATATTTGGTGTCTGTGGTTCTGTTAAAGCTTCTGTAGGCAGGAAAACAAGAAGAAAATTTATAATATTTCCAGCTAATATGCAAGTTAAATGACGGAAACACAACTCCATCTGGAAAGTGTTGGAGAGGGAATAAAACATGCAACGGTTCTACATAGCAGACAAACATAAGAATTGTGGTAACACAGAGAGAACCTGGAGACAGATAAATGAAGAAAATATTTTGCTTTTAACCTAAGAAAAGAGACCATATTGTTATATTGGTCAAGATTTTCTTCGGCTTCTGTCTCATTACTGTCTCATTTTCAAAAGTAAAATAAAATAAATCAATATAACAGAAAAAATATGAATAGGAATACTTAAAGTGCTAACATATCAAATAGGACCAAAACAAACTTGTAAGTGATTGAAAATGGAAATAGAAACCTATGACATGAGAAATAAAACAATGTTTCTAATCATAACTAAAATTAATGCTTATTAAAAAAAGGGCCAACGATGTGTCCCATTTGAGAGATATGTCTTCTTTTAAATAAAACACAGTATCACAGTATCACAGTAACTAAGGTTGGAAGAGACCCCAAGGATCATCAAGTCCAACCTGTTCCAACAGACCTCACAACTAGATCATGGCACCAAGTGCCACGTCCAATCTCCCCTTGAACACCTATTTGCAAAGGCCTCAGAATTCATGACATTACGTTGTTTTGTATAACAGCACAACCAAGTTCTTCAACATTCAGCTAGTAGCATGTCTTCGGCAAAAATGCCTGTAAAAAAAGGAGTTTAATATCATATACCTGTCACTTCCTGTAGTCAATCTGCCAGGCTTCACCTTCGCCCGATGAGGTGACAGGAACCGGCTGTGAACAAAGCATATTTCTTTTCATCATCAGAAAGGTCATTGTAAGGAGGAGCTTCCTCAGCACGAGTTACTCTCTCCTCTGGAGGTTTAGTACAGTTGGTACCTTCAGGCCAACTTGAGATCACCTCCACCAGACCAGGTCTTTCAAGATTTCCCATTCGAGCTCTCTGTGTTATCAGAGCCATCCACTTAGACCAGGTGGAATCTGTAGCATGATGTGGCGTGGAACATTTGCCTTTGAACATCCAATTCAAAACTGGCAATCTGGGAGCTAGGAGAAGTTGTGATTCAGTTCCAATCACTTCAGAAGCTGCTTTCACGCCTTCATAGGCAGCTAGAATCTCTTTCTCTGTTGGAGTGTAATTAGCCTCTGAACCTCTGTAACCTCGACTCCAGAAACCAAGAGGTCATCCATGTGTCTCACCTGGAGCTTTTTGCCACAAGCACCAGGTTTTAGTGGTCAACAGAAGCTGAGTGGTCAACAGAAGCTGATCTTGTACTTAAACCACGTTGGGCGCCAAAAAAGGAATGTGGTGGTTTGAAAGGAAAAGCTCTGCTTTCCCTCCCCCACCGAGAAAGAAACTCAGTAATTAGAAAAAAAAGCAGACCATGTATTTACAAGCATGGATAGGAAGCAGATTACATGTAACACCACAAATACAGGGATGATACAATATATACAGGAATATACAGCAAATGAACTCAACCAGAAACCAGACCCCCCACAGAGGGGGCTTCCCCCTGCGCCCCCTTCACCCCCCTACCTCCCTTCTCCCCCAAAGAGGTAGAAAAAGAGAAAAAAGGGGAGTTAGCACAGCAGACAGAGGCCTATGCACAGGGAGTGAGTGAGTTAGTATCTTATCTTAGTTGGCCAGAAGCCCAGAAGCAGTCCAGCCAAAAGGAACAGCGAAGGAAGAGAAACTGAGAGAAAGTCCCAGCTGCCTGATAACTTAAAGTTGCATTTCATCCATCCACCAATGAAATTCGTTTAGAATACCAAAATATTTTATAAACATTTAGCCAGTGTGCCCCTTTCTTAAAGGCACAGCCTCAAACGGTCACACTTCCCTACAAGATTACTTTCCATTAAGTAAAAAGGTAGACATGCTAATATTTATGAAGTGCACGCAGCGTAAATTTGACAGCCCTTTACCACATTGTTGCTGACAAAATATTCAGTCATCCTGTTTTAAAAACATTGTATTGAAATGCGACAGTCCATCTCCTTACAGAGGAGTGACCAAATCATTCTGTTTAACATCTTTTTGTGCTCTATCATGAAGCAGGTCATAATTCTGCGCACCTCTGAACAAAGATAAATGCATAATTATATGTCGGTAACATTTTAAAGTAAGATGCCTAGTAAAGAGAATAAAACAGCTGCACCTTCGGCAGTACCTCCTCTTTACCACTGCATACATAGAATACATACATACATACATAGAATAAACCAGGTTGGAAGAGACCTTCAAGATCATCACGTCCAACCCATCAACCAATCCAACACCACCTAAACAACTAACCCATCAAGTCTTCTCCTGAAAACCTCCAATGATGGTGACTCCACCACCTCCCCAGGCAGCCCATTCCAATGGGCAATCACTCTCTCTGTATAGAACTTTTTCCTAACATCCAACCTGAACCTCCCCTGGTGCAGCCTGAGACTGTGCCCTCTTGTTCTGGTACTGGCTGCCTGGGAGAAGAGACCAGCATCTGTCGGTCTACAACCTCCCTTCAGGTAGTTGTAGAGAGCAATAAGGTCACCCCTGAGTCTCCTCTTCTCCAAGCTAAGCAACCCCAGCTCCCACAGCCTCTCCTCGTAGGGCTTGTGTTCCAAACCCCTCACCAACTTTGTTGCTCATCATAAAGAGTGGCCTGCAATTGTTACAGAAGCCAAATGCCCAACTTACACAGTATTTCAGAGTATTCAGCATGAAAATTCCTTGAAAATCCCCTCCACATTTTTTAGAAGTTCAATGCTTTTTCTGGAAAACTGAATTGGAGGCATGGCTTTGGATAGCTACCATAAAAATTGCCCAGCTCCTGATGACCCTACAATAATTGCACAGCTCATTGGCCAGAGATGATGGAAATTAAGAATAAATAAGAGAACTGATTTCAGATTAAAACTATTCAAATTAAAACACCAGAAATCTGTGAGTGGGTTTACAAAAGCAACAGCAAAATATCTGTGGTTGTTTTGTTTTGGTGTGTAACAGAAGTCATGTAGTGCCAGCAGTGTCGGTAGATATTTATCATAATTGAAACCAGTTTAGAAGTAAAGCTTCTCCTGACACCTTCCTGTCACCTGACAGTGAATTAGCCTAATGGTACCTGAGATGTCATATTTGCTGTTATATATGAGAAGTTTCTTTCTTTTTTGGAGCTGAGAATAAAGAGTTTGATATATACTGAAGGAAGCTATGTGTCCAGTAATATCTGATAGAAGATGTATGGGTTCCACATTTGCAAGAAGGTTACTGTACAGTATAGATCTTCAGTAACTCCCCTTTTTGTGACAGGGAATAGCACAACAGTTAATGTGTTTCAAGAGATGGCATCCTGCCAGCCTTTTCTGCTCATTCCTAGTGAGGTTCAAGGACAACTGTGATAATAACACTGGCAGCAAAAGACGAGTCATTTGCAGACATGGCAGCTGCAGAAGAGCTCAGAAGCTGAGGTCCTTGCTGAAGAAGGCAATGGAGAACTAAAATACAGTGAAGCAGCTGGGAAAAAAAAAGGGGGGGGAGGGGAAGGATAATACAAGGTGGTATTAATGGACTGTCACTTCATCTCTTTGTCTAAAAAAAAGAGGTGTCCACTCTGAGCTGGCTATCTAAACATTTGCTTTAGTCAAAGAAGAGTGACTGGCACCTCCATAGGGAAACTCTTAATTATTTTAGACACTTGTCTTGAGATAATTGAGAGTTGCTGCCCAAGTCCAGCTAAGACAGATCCCTTATTTTTTCATGCACTTAAACAGGAGAGGCAGCTTTGTGGTTGTGCTCTGCAATAGGTGCTGGCCGTGCAGCTTTGCCAGAGAGCCTCTCCAATCAAGCCCGTCTCGTCAAACACTCGTCTACTAAGATAACACTTTTGTGGGGCACAGCTCCACCCACTTGATCAGAACTATTTATGCTCAAAGATTATTGTGGGGGACTATGTCCCCCGGACTGGACGACTGAGGATGAGAAACTGCAAGGAGATGAAATGGGAACCACCTGCAGTGGCTTAATGAGCAACTCCTGTAGATGAGATAAGAGTCACCTGCGCTATCTTAATAAGTATTGTCAGCCAGTAAGCAGAAGGAGGAGGTTAACCAGTCCCCTGGAACCACACCCAGAGGAGAGCTACGAATGCAAGCTGCATGGAGGCAGTCGTGAGTCTTGTGGGCTTGCTGCCACGGGCAGGAGCTCTTGACCTGGGCGCTCCCTACCCCCCTGCTTGAATTCCATCCTTGTCGCTGTGGGTGCTGTGCTGAACCCTACAGCGACAGGTTTGGACCACGTTCTTTTTGTTATTTACCAAAATGTCAAGCACCAGTATTCTTACTATAGTAAGCCTTTCTGGAATTAGTATATGTGCCAGTTGAGCAACATTAAATAACAGCCTATGCTACCTTAATTATGCAAAATACTGTGAGCTGAAAGTGAGAATCTTAATTACATAAGTCTCCATATTGGATGATGATGTTATGTATTGTGAGAAAAACTTTCTATAAATCTTTCTGCTCACAAATCATTCTGTTTTGACTGTGAAATCTTAACTGTTATCATTAACCATTTGTGGTAGACAGTTCATTACTCGATGTTATTACCCTAACAGCCATTCAAGGCAGAAATAGCACAGGTGCTTTATTCTGTATTAAAATAATCTTACCATTCCAGACGTCGAAATCAATCATTCATGTGCACTCTGCATGATTGCAACTGATTGAATCAGGTAGGGATTTGGAAAATGCACTCAAGAGCTCAGTCAAAAATAGATTTTGATGATACATTGCTAAGTTATAAAGTACTTTTCATAGCTTTTGAAATGATGTGCAAATAGCTTAGAATAAAACCCATTCAAATCTACCATAAATACTCAAGCAATATTTAAGTTTCACTCTGCAGATATTAAATTGATTCATTTTTAAAAGTAAATAAAGTAGAGATTATCATTAGGAGAAAACCAAATCTTTACCCTGAATTCACTCTGGCACTTCTTACACAATAGTAAATTTCATAAGATTGGTTAAATAACCTCAGTACAGTGTGAATTACTATATGCATCAGGAAGATTTTAGTGGCTGATGCTGAAGGCTGAACAATTGTCTTGGGAATAGCAGACACAGGGTTTCCATTCCTCATCCTCATCGACTCATTCTGTCTTAAGGGTGATGTGCTACTTTTCATATATTCTGCACTTTTATAGAATCACCGAATCATTTTGGTTGGGGAAGACATTTAAAATCATCAAGTCCAACCATTTATACCACATATGAATCCAACCATTATACACGTAATGCAAATTGTGGTCTAAGCTTGAGACAAAATTTCTGTGTCCTATTCAGCGACTCTGATTTGCATTCTATCAGTTGGCAGAAGGGGCTGGACATAAAATGGACTGTGCCATGCTAATCTCTGAGCTTCCCATAAAGTTGTTTTTTGGATTTATGCTTGTGAAGGAAAAAAATATAGATTTCCTCCCATGGTTCACAAAACAATTTTAGTTAGGATAGCAGCATATGCAGTGAATATGCAAGAAGAGTGCAAAAGGATCATGTAACAAAACATGGTAATGCAGAGCAAAATACCAGAGCACTAACACTGGCGATGTTAAATGAGGTGAAAGACTAAACCTCATAAAGCATAACCACAAACATTCTGTCTCTGGTCTTGTAGAAAATGATCTCTTTCCTTCTCCCTTTGGACCCTTGTCTAGCAGCAGACATTATGCAAAGCCTACAATACCAGATATTGTACAAAGATCACACTAAAACTACAGGTCCACTGAAGCACAAGAATTTTGACATTACTAAACTCTATGAAGTGAATCAAACGTGAAACAAATTAAACCAAACTCTTTCAGCACACTGATGGTTTCATACATTTCATTCCTGACTGATGATGAGAATTGTTGAAATGTAAATTCTATTTGTCTTCACATTTAGATCTGTTTATGGTTTCACTGTACACAAAATTATTCACAGGGAAAAAGAAATACAGCAATTGCATCTTTTAAGACTTCAAATTTTGTACTGTGAACACAGATAAAACCATGACACATTTCTCTTACACAGCTCTGAGATGCCTTATTGCATTAGAAGGTTACAATTTTGTAACCAAGTCCAAGGAGGCAGACTTCTGTTCATTTTAGGCTCCCTCTGGGCACCGGGTTTACTACCTAATTGTCAAGTCTCAGCAAGATCAGTAACAAAACCAAAATTAAATATACAATGAGATTAAGTGTAAGGTCTTTAGGCATATAAACTTCCATCTGAACATCCCTTTGAAGAGCAATATTAGTCTTCTGCTATTATATTTATGCAAATATTAATACTTCTGATGTATTTCTTCTTCTCCCACTGCTCCCTGTGGCAACATCATTTAACCAACTGTTTAAACTAGGAAAGGGTCTGCTTTTAATGTGGTCATACAAGGAAATACAGCTTGTGAAGTGGTGTTATGTGTTTCATACTCCCATTAGGAGATGTTTCTTACTTTTCTTTGGACACTAAAAATTCCCCTAGTAGGGAAGAGGAGGCAGGGAAGGAATGAGGAGAAACAGACATTGGGAAAAGGGCTACTTCGGTTCTCTTGTGCACATAATTATTTTCTTCTCATGTTTTCATTGACAGATGGTCTTATTAGACAGAGCGTCCATCCTAAAAGAGATAATTACAACATTTGTGACTTTGAAGAATTAATTAGAACTACATCACTGAAAAATACATTTTCCTGTGCCTCTTAAAGAACTAAATAACTAAGGCTCCCTTTAGAATATGTCCCTGGTTTTATTTCCCTGAGGCTTTCTGCACCTCCAAATCATCCTGAAGCTGCTATGTTCTCCAGAAATTACAGGCTGAGATGAAACAAGAGGCACCACAGCACAATTCAAAGAAAGACTACCTAGCAGCTTAAGTCAATTTCTGACACCTCAGGGGATCAAATTATGTGCATTTTGGGGAACAAGTGGCTACCCTTATATCAGGCTGTGTATCTAAAATCTTCCTGGAGTGGTTGATGTCCTATGAAATCTTCAACCCCCCATAAGAGAATTATGCAAACTTCACATCACATTTGTATCATAGTATCATAGTATCAGTCAGGGTTGGAAGGGACCACAAGGATCATCTAGTTCCAACCCCCCTGCCATGGGCAGGGACACCTCACACTAGATCAAGCTGGCCAGAGCCTCATCCAGCCTGGTCTTAAACACCTCCAGGGATGGCTCCCCAACCACCTCCCTAGACAGCCCATTCCAGGGCTTCACCACTCTCATGGTGAAAAACTTCCTCCTCACATCCAGCCTGACTCTCCCCACCTCCAGCTTCATTCCATTCCCCCTAGTCCTATCACTACCTGATATCCTGAGAAGTCCATCCCCAGCCTTCCCATAGGCCCCCTTCAGATACTGGAAGGCCACAATTATGTCACCTCGGAGCCTTCTCTTCTCCAGACTGAACAGCCCCAACTCCTTCAGTCTGTCCTCATAGGAGAGGTGCTCCAGCCCTCTTCTCATCCTCCTGGCCCTTCTCTGGACACGTTCCAGAACGTCCATATCCCTCTTGTAATAGGGGCTCCAGAACTGGATGCAGTACTCCAGGTGGGGTCTCACCAGAGCTGAGTAGAGGAGGAAAATCACATTTGTGTACTCATCTTTCTGCACAGTTCATTTACTCAATTTGACAGTAGTTTTTTTGCAGAGATCACTGAAAACAAGGCACACTTTTTAATGCTCTTTTATCCTCTGTCACAGCTCAAGCCCTCCAGGATTTCCTGAAAGTATTCTGTGACAACTGTGCTATGTGCCGCCTCACAACCTGCATTTATCTCTCCTTGTGCAGTAAAAGTGTACTGAGCATAGTCCTCCAGCAGTAACATATTTTTATAATGCTTACTACTGATATGCCAAGGCCCTCTCTTCACAGCAGCTTTGCTGCTGCCAGTTACTGTCAGAAAGACCACACTCCAGGAGAAAATATTTATTTCACTGTGAGGTAGCATGGGACAATTTATTTCTTGATGATTTATATGACAGTTCCACTGCTGCAGCAGTGCTGGCCATCTGAGAGGGACCTGTAGTTCTTGCTTTTGTCCCTCCAAGTGACTGCAGAGACACAGAGGTACTGCATTTAAAAAACACTGACTACTTGCATGACTGCATTCCATGTATTCCTAGAAAGCAGACCCCTGGAATGCAGGCACTGAGCAGGACGTCTTATGACACTATGAAGAGGAGCTCCCAGAAAAAATATGGCTGTCAAGATTTCTGCTTATTAAGGCTCATACAGCTTTTTCCTTCCTCTACCCCACAGATAGACAGACAGGCCTGCTATGGCTAGGCAATGCAGTGTTGCAGACTCTCCTCTTACCACCTGGCATGACACATACAGATGATCATATGGTGCTTAGATATGTCCCTTCTCATGTCACTATTAACCAGGTATGAGCCATTAACCTCCTGACCAGACACAGCAGCATCTCCTGTTAAAAGAAAAATCTGTGAGGCCTTCAAATGAATTTTTCTGCACCACAAGAGACCTACACAACTAGTACGTGTGAGTGAAAGAGAAAAATGATTTAAGATGGTTACTCAAAAGTAGTTCTCATTCTTCTGCACTATGGCTCTTTCAGAAAAACAGAATGATGGATGAAACAAACTCATTGTTGTCCACTTAGAAACACAGCTGGGCAGCCTTCCAGCCATTGCTGCAAGAGCAATCTAAAACTTGAAAAGCATCTTTAACAATATCAGGCTGTGGTGGGTTGACCCTGTCTGGATGCTGGGTGCCCACCAAAGCCACTCTATTTCTCCCCTCCTCAGTTGGACAGAGGAGAGAAAATACAACAAAAGGATCATGGGTTGAGATAAGGAGAGGGAGAGATCACTCACCAGTTAACATCATGACCAGTTCCAGGACCACTTGCCTGCTTCTAGTTGCACAGCATCTCTCACAAACCACAATGACACACCCCTCAAAAACTTGGGAATTGCTCAGTCCCTACTGGGGATCCATTTCCAAGCAGCAACTCACTGTCTGCAAATCCCAGATTTATACAGAAGTCACAGGAAGGCAAACAGGACAGCATCAAAGTGACAAAAGTCATATATTATCTATAAAGAAGTGACTAACAACACTGACTTTGACTCATTCCCTTGTCCATTCCCATGAAAGGAAGCATCACCAGTTGGGCTCATTTTCTCTCTCAGTCGTCTGCCCTTTTTACTTTGGCAGAGGAAGGCACTCAAATCAAGCTACCTCCACATACTAAATTCGACCAGGGAAGTGCTGTCCCTCTCATGTCCATCCTAGTCAGGTGAGTGCAGCAACAGTGGCATCAGGTAGTGAAGGGAATGATGTCTCTGGTGATATATTTGACATTATAAAAAACACATAGCTTGCTTACTGACCCTCTGGTTAGAATGGAGTGTGAGAAGGAGAAACAATTCAATTTAATTTCTCCATTAATTTCTTGCCATCCAAGCACTGGATAAAATGTTGGTGATATTGGCTAATGAATGCTCATTCAAAAGCCATACTTGCTAATATTTGCTAAAGAATGTACAGTCAAAAGACTATCCCTATATCCACTATTAATTTATAGTTAACAGATAAAGCATTCATTTGTTCATGATGTAGATTATGGAGGTGTGTAGGGGAAAGATGTATACATAGGTATGTCTATGGTTTTTACACGAGTGTATGTAAATACAATATGTAAATTCAATGTAGTCATTGAATTGGTGTCATTTAAAGAAAAAAAAAATAGAGAATTGATAAGATTAGAACACAGGAAACAGTTAACAATGGCCATGATTCATAATTGACAAGTCTTCTGCATATCTTGAAAACACTGATGCCAAAGCCAGCATTTCATTGCTTTCAAACAGAACTGGCTCCAAGCCACCAGTCACTTGCACTCTGAGGAGATTAGCACTCATTTGCATACAAAAAAAAAAAAGAAAAAGTCCTTTTGTGAAAAACTATATATTAGATTATGACTTAGATTCACATTAGTCCAAGAGCCAGAGGTGAATAGGAAAAGCCAGAGTTGACATTACAGAAATAAAACGCAAACTGCAGTAATATTATGGTTTCCTAAAACAACACAAAAATGCAATATTAGTCAGCTCATTATAATTACATTTTCCCCCTGAAGTATTTTCCCACTCTGTCCATTTGTTCTTTTTAAGCTACTACTTCAAATCCATTCAATTATATGCTTGCATTTGTAACACATACGTAGTAATGCAGCTGGCATTAAAGGGAAACCCGTATTCAGAAGAAGTTTTAATTAGACCTAAATACAGCCTTATTGTGCCACTAGTTATTTCAAAAGCCTTTTGAATCATCAAAAATTAACTGTCAACATAACTCTGATGTGATTAAAGGGAATAAGTATGTCACATTGACTTGGCTCAGCATAACCAACTATGTAAATCCTAAATTATTGCACTCACTCTAAATCACAGTGTTGTTGAAAGTAGGCCCTTAAAACACTGTGATGAAATTATCTGCTTCTGTCCTAGAGATTATGGTAATGCTGTTCCAGATAATTGGGCTACTAAATATCTGAAAAAGCTGTCCATATTGAGATGATTTTTCAAAGCACTTGCTAGTTTGAGAAATTCCATGGCTTTTGACTTTTTTCTGAGGCATTTTGCTTACTTGAGGAAAAGTTACTCAATCCTCCATAGAGCAGAGCCCCAAAACTCTTGACAAGGATTAATTTGGTTGTAGATTTTGTGTCACTGAACTCACTCATTTTTCCATAGATAACCTGGAGTTAGGCCTGGTGCTACTGAGATGATAGAAATTGCTGTTTCAAATATTTACACTAGCAGCTGATTCTCTTCCCACAGAGGCAGGGTGTAGCAGTGCCAGACAGCAGGGATCAGGCAGGTCTCAGGCTCTTCAACTGGCACCATAGGAGCTGCTGCATCTAAACAAGGCACACAAAATGAGCAGATGGGACTGTGGGTACACAGCTGCCACCCCAGTAATAACAGAATTATCCTAGACACCACGAGAGTATGATTGACTTAAAGTATTGCGCTTCCCAACTTCATAGAGGTGAGCATTTCTCTCAGTGTTGGGTTTGTTGGGAATCTCTTAAGGATGGAAGACAGTCCTTCAAGTCCCCTTTGTGCAAGCAGAGGTGATGGTATCATACCCTGGCCTGCAAGTGGAACTTTGAAAATACTGTGTATTTAGAATAGAATAGAATTAACCAGGTTGGAAAAGACCTTTGAGATCAAGTCCAACCTATCCCCCAACACCATCTAATCAACTAAACCATGGCACCAAGTGCCTCATCCAGTCTCTTTTTAAACACTTCCAGTGATGGTGAGTCCACCACCTTCCTGGCCAGACCATTCCAATGGCCAATCACTCTTTCTGTGAAGAACTTCTTCCTAACATCCAGCCTAAAACTCCCCTGGCACAGCTTGAGCCTGTGTCCACTCGTTCTGTCACAGATTGTCTGGGAGAAGAGACCAACCCTCACCTGGCTACAACTTCCCTTCGGGTAGTTGTAGACAGGAATAAGGTCTCCTCTGAGCCTCCTCTTCTCCAGGCTAAGCAACCCCAGCTCCCTTAGCCTCTCCTCATAGGGTTTGTGCTCCACACCCCTCACCAACTTTGTTGCCCTTCTCTGGACACGTTCCAGCAAGTCAACATCTTTCATAAACTGAGGTGTGGCCTAACCAGTGCTGAGTACAGGGGCACAATCACTTCCCTGCTCCAGATGGCTACACTATTCCTGATCCTGACAAGGATGCCATTGGCTTTCTTGGCCACCTGGGCACACTGATGGCTCATGTTCAGCCTACTGTCAACCAGTAACCCCAGGTCCCTTTCTGCCTGGCCGCTCTCCAGCCACTCGGACCCCAGCCTGTAGCACTGCATGGGGTTGTTGTGGCCAATGTGTAGAACCCAGCACTTGGATGTGTTAAATCTCATGCCACAGGACTCTGCCCATCTGTCCAGCCTGTCAAGGTCCCTCTGCAGAGCTCTCCTACCCTTTAACAGATCAACTCCTGCCCCCAGCTTGGTGTCAGCTGCAAATTTACTGATGATGGACTCAATCCCCTTGTCCAGACCATCAATACAGATATTGAACAGGATGGGGCCCAATACTGATCACTGGTGGACACCACTACTGACTGACTGCCAGCTGGATGTGGCACCATTCACCACCACTCTCTGGGCTCAGCCCTCCAGCCAGTTCCTAACCCAGCACAGAGTGCTGCTGTCGAAGCCATGAGCTGACAGCTTGGCCAGGAGTTTGCTGTGGGGGATGGTGTCAAAGGCCTTGCTGAAGTCCAGGTAGACTACATTCACAGCCTCCCCACATCCACCAGGTAGGCCACCTGATCATAGAAGGAGATCAGGTTGGTCAGATAGGACCTGCCCTTCCTAAATCCATGCTGGCTGGGCCTGATCCCTTGGCCATCCTGTAAGTGCTGTGTGACTGCACTCAACATGACCTGTTCCATAATCTTGCCTGGCACTGAGGTCAGGCTGACAGCTCTGGAATTCCCTGGTTCATCCAACCAGCCCTTCTTGTGGATGGGCATCCCTTTAGCCAGCTTCCAGTCATCCAGGACCTCTCCAGTGAGCCAGGACTGTTGAAAAATGATGGAGAGAGGCTTGGCCAGCTCATCTGACAGCTCTCTCAGCACCCTAGGATGGATCCCATCAGGTCCCATGGACTTGTGGGCATCCAAGTGTCTAAGCAGGCCTCTAACTGCTTCCTCCTGGATTACAGGGGAACTATACTGCTCCCTGACTCCATCTGCCAGCTCAGACCTACATGACCTAGCAACATCCTTAAACATTCCATGGGTAACCTCTCCTTCCTTCCAATGATGATACACCCTCTTTTTTTCCCTTAATTCACCCAGTAGTTCATTGCCCATCCAGGCTGGCCGTCTGGCCCGGCAGCTCATCTTCCAGCACATTGGCACAGCCTGTTCCTGAGCCTTCAAGAGTTCTTCCTTGAAGTAGGTCCAGCTCTCCTGGACCCCTTTGTTTTTAAGGGCTGTTTCCCAAGGTACCTTCTGATTTAGTTCTTTAAGTTACCTGAAGTCTGCCCTCTGGAAGTCCAGAGCAGGGGTTTTGTTGCTCCAACCACCACATCTCCCAGCAGCCCTTCTCTATTGGTAAAAAGAAGGTCAAGCAAAGCCTTACCCCTGGTAGGCTCACACAGCAGCTGGAATAAGAAGCTATCCTACATACATTCTAAGAACCTTCTAGACTGCCTGCTCTCTGCTGTGTTAAGTTCCCAGGAGATATGAGGCAGGTTAAAATCGCCCATAAGAACAAGGTCTGGTGATCTTGAGACAGCCTCTAGCTGCCTATAGAATAATTCATCAACTTCTTCATCCTGGTTGGGTGGTCTATAACAGACTCCAACCAGGATGTCAGCCCTGTTGGCCTTCCCACAGGCACTCAACTTGATCATCCTTAATCTCTAGTTCCACGGCATCTAGAGCCTCCATGATGTACAGGGCCTCCCCTCCACCCCTTCTCCTTCACCTGTCTCTCCTGAAGAGCCTGTAGCCGTCAATTACAGTGCTCCAGTCATGTGAGCTATCCCACCACGTTTCTGTGATGGCAACTACATCATAACTTTCCTGCTGTAACAAGGCTACCAGCTCCTCTTGTTTGTTACCCATGTTATGTGCATTAGTGTACATGCACTTCAGCTGGGCTGCTGGTTTCACCCCTGACTCCAGCTTACCACCCTCAGACTCCTGTCTGGGGGGACTGCTTTCAGCCCCTTCCCCCTTCAAATCTAGTTTAAAGCCTTGTCAATGAGTCCTGCCAACTCCCTTCCTAAAACCCTTTTCCCTTTGGGGGATAGGCTGTTCTCGTGTGCTGGGATCTTTCTCACCCTCTGGGACGGAAGGACTCCATCTGTTGCTAGCTGACCTGGTGCCATAGAAAGTTCCCCAAGATCAAAAACCCCAAAATTCTGTTGGTGGCACCAGCCTCTGAGCCACTTGTTAATTACACCTGCTGTCCTGTTCCTTTCAGTATTCCTTCCTGCAACTAATGGTACTGACAAAAAAAATTACTGCTTTGTGAGTCTTACTGGGTCAAATGTGATTATTCTACCTCATATTATGAGCAGGCTGGTGTCAGATCAGTGTAATCAATAGAGGTGGGGAATATTCTTGTGAGTTCCCATTGCTGGTGCTTAGGGACACAGCAAGCACTTAGCAAAGCAACTGACTGGCTGCTGCTGCCATTCCAGCGTCTGCACTCAGGGCTGTGGGTTCCCATTTCCCCACAAGAAAAGCCCCAAGGACCAAACAATGGAAAGGACACAAGCTCTTAAAAAATTCTGCACAGCTTTGCTTTTTCAGTTTGCTCCTGCACTAAAAATAACAAGAGCTTTGAGATTTTTGAAGGGGTTTTATTTGTTTGTTCATTGTTTTTCTGGCCTCGAACACAGCAGCACGCAGGAGTTTTCTTCCAGCTTCAGCACTTTTCTAAATTCCTAGAACCAGGAGGCCCCAGTATGTCTGAAAATACACTCCTCTCATCCACCTATTGCTTCAAGAACAATCTAAAACTTCCAAAGCAACTTTAATAGTGTCAGGTTATAGTTAGTTACCCCTGGCTGGACACCAGGTACCCACCAAAGCCATTCTATCATTCCCTCTATTCAGCTGGACAGGGAACAGAAAACATAACAAAAAGGCTCATGGATTGTGATAAAGACCACTCCCTAGTTACCATCATGAACAAAACAGATTCAGTCTAGGGAAATTATTTTATTGCAAACCAAGTCATAGTAGGATAATGAAAAATAAAACCAAATCTTAAAACATTTTCCCCTCACACCTCCCTTCTTTCTGGGTTTAACTGTACTTCCAATTTCCTCTACCCTTCCTGACCTCAGAGGCACAGGAGGGCAGGGAATGGGGGTTGTGATCAGTTCATCACATGTCTCTGCCGCTCCTTCCTCCTCAAGGGGAGGACGCCTCTCACTCTCCTCCTGCTCCATCATGGGATCCCTCCCACAGGAGACAGCCCTCCACAGACTTCTTGAACATGAGTCCTTCCCATGGGCTACAGCTCTTCATAAATGGTTCAAGCAAATATTCCTTCTGCAGGGTGTAGTCCTTCAGGAACGATCCAGTGTGGATCCCCTGTGGGGTCACAAGACCTGCCAGCAAACTGGCTTCAGCATGGGCTCCTTTCTTCATGGGGTTACATGTGTTCCCAGGAGCCTGCTCCAGTACAGGCTACGCATGAAGTCACATCCTCCTTCCGACATCCACCTGGTCCTCTATGGCTTGCAGATGGAAATCTGCTCCACTGTTAGCCTCCATGGGCTGCAGGGGAACAGCCTGCCTCACCATAGTCTTCACTATAGACTGCTCCAGAACCTGAAGCACCTCCTTCTCTTTCTTCACTGGCCTTGGTGTCTACAGAGTTATTTCTCTCATGTATTCTCACTCCTCTCTCCAGCTGCAGTTGTTGCTGTGCAGCACTTTTTGCCCTTCTTAGATATGTAATCACAGAGATGCTACCACTGTTGATGAGTTTGGCCTTAGCCAATAGTGGGTCCATCTTGGAGCCAGCTAGCAATGGCTTGTATAGCTTCTAGTAGCTTCTCACAGAAGCCACTCCTGTAGCTGCCCTGCTACCAAAACCTTGCCATGCAAACCCAGTACATAAGTGCAACTTGTCTGCCACTAGGCTCTGCCAGTACCTGAACATGCTATAGCTGGTACTGATACCACTATATAACCACTGTGACAGTTTGAGGCTATGCCTTTAAGAAAGGGACAGTTACTGGAACACTCTAGCTGAATGTTTTGGTGTAAGAATTAAAAGTAAGATATTCTAAATTAATTTCATTTGTAGATTGGTAGAATGCAACTTTAAATTTTAGCTTTAGTTCAGTCTGAATCTCAGTCAGTTCAGTCTGTTGTTTTCCGTCTCTCTGAACAGCTGTCTTCTGTCTGTGCTGGCGGGTGCTGACCTTTCAACTAACCAGATAAGAAACTAATTCTTGCATATGCTTTTAACTAACATAATTTCCTCCTTCATAATTACTTCTCTCTCTCTAACCCTTTTTGGGAAAAAAGGGAGGAAGGGGTTTCTTTGGGGGGGGACCCTTCTCGCTGGAGGAGGGAAGATTTTCTGTGTTACATTCTTTGCTGTATATTTCTGTATATATTGTAAATACTGTATATTGTGTATGTATTCATCTTCACTTCATCCTGCTTGTAAATATAGCTTATCCATTTTTGCTTCTCTGACTGAGTTAGCCGTGGTTTCTTTGTGTGTGGGGGAGAACTGAACTTTCTCTCACCACCACAAACCACTATATACAAACCCAAGACTTCTGCATATTTACAAAATAGAAAAGCTCCAAAGCATCTCAATGAAATGTGTGACAAGAATAATTAAAAAATCTGGCATCCACTGCTAAATCTAGGCTACCTCCCCCTGTTCAAGGAATGACTCTTTCCTAAATGGATTTTGTTTGCCTGCTTCTAAAGATGCAGGTAGAAGGGTTTCCATCTAGATACTCTGAAAGATGGAAAGGGAGTAAAAAAATCACTGGCTTACTTTGTGAGGAAATACAATTTCAGAAGGCTGAAGCTGATATCCACTGGGCACCTAGAGAATACACAGGACAGAGAAGGCATCTGATGTGGTCCTGGGTGACGAGAAACAGATTCCTGACAGTGGATAAGAGCAGGCTGAGCAGGAATAACACCTCTGCTAACCATCACTCCATTTCCTTCGAGCAATTTGTCCAGGCCTCTCCTGAACCCATGTAATGTATTAACACATAGTTACGCTGTCTGATAATCTAAAAAGAATAGGAAGGAGGTTGAAGTAAAACTAGTACAAAAGGTCAAAGAAAAAATCTTAAACTATAGCCATGTATGAGTGACATGCATGCGAAAATCCAGTTGAGGGCAGATATGAAGGCTTGGTGCAGTTTTGCTTCAAGTATATTAACACTTACTTGAATTATGCCTGCCATACTTTTGCTACACTGTAATATGTAATATTTTAAGCTCCATGAGTAACCTGCTGAGAGTCCCTTGTAATAACATTCCTGAAGAATATTTTAATGTCAGCTATTGCAAAATGTGTTAGAAATGTAAGTCAAGGGATGAACATAATTTACAAGCAAGCAGCAGCCTCATTTCATGCCACTCAGCTTCACTGGGAAATGGGCATTTCAAAGACATAAAAGTGATAAGCAAACACTTCTAGGAAGGATAAAAACCCAAAATGCATATTAACAGGTTACATTTAGGCAGCACATGTAAAATGGAAACTGAAGAACTTGTTCCAGACATCAGTTTGTTTCCAAGAACAAATCAGAAAAAAATTGTCCTATTGTGGCAGAGAGCTAGTATGTATTAATAATAAAAGGGAAACAAAGAGGCAAGTACGAGATTAAAATAAGGCTATTAAAACACTTCATAGAAAGTGAAGAATCAGAGGCAATGTCTACTGAAGCAAGTAGTTGGACTTAAGAGAAGTGACTCAGCATGAAAGCAATTAATGCTTGTCTTATATATAAATACAAGATGGTACAGGGCTTTTACTTCAAATGAGATTTCATCCATCCCTCTGGCTATGGAATGAAATTGTCCAAGGGATCATCATTGATTCAAACCTCTAGGTCTGTAAGGGGTTGGGGTGCACTCAAAGCACAACAGGAGAACAGCTTCTGGATTAATATTCATGGCACTCAACATCTTTGAGTGTTGATCTACTCAAAGATAGGACAGGCTTGATCAATGTCAGCTGCATGCGGTTTAACAAGGCCAAGTGACAGGTCACAACGAGACTGTGCAATGCTACAGGCTTGGGGGAGAGTGCCTGCAAAGCTGTCCAGCAGAAAAGGACCTGGGGCTGTTTTTGACAGCCAGCTGAACTTGAGTTAGCAGTGGATGGCCAAGGCAGCCAACAGCCCATGTCAGGAACAGTGTGGCCATCATGAGTAGGGAAGTGATCATGCCCCTGATCCCAGCACTGGTGAGGCTGCATTTCAAATACAGTGTTCAGTTTTGGGCCCCTCACTACAAGAAGGACATTGAGCATGTCCAGAGAAGAACAATGAAGGTGGTGAAGGGTCTGGAGGACAAGTCTTACAGGAGCAGCTGAGGGAACTGGTATTGTTTAATCTGGAGAAGAGGAGGCTGAGGAGAAACCTTATTGCTCTCTATGAGTGTCTGATAAGAGCTTGTAGTGAGGTGGGGGTCAGTCTCTTCTTCCTAGCGTCAGCTGACAGAATGAGAGGAAATGGCCACAAGTTGCACCAGGAGAGGCTTAGATTGGATATTAGGAAAAATTTCTTTACTGAAATGTGATGGTTTAACCTAACTGGAGGAAGAATTGCAATTATCTGCTTGTGTCAATTTGGATATAGACTTTTTAAATTCCTCCTTCAGCTCCTTCATGCAATTCTCAATTTTCCCAGAGTTTCAATGGCTGAAACCAAAGAAACACGTGTGAGACTATCCTCCAGTTGTCTCATTTGATCAGTGAAATGGCCAAACCTAGGAGGAGCTCCACCATAATTTCTTGCCACAATTCTGCTTGTCAAAATAGTAGCATAATTAGGAGGAGCAAGTTTGATGAGCTTTTTAGCAAGACCTGTTCCCACAGGAATTTCATCAGGATTCAGAGTACCATGATTGCCATAGAGCACTTCTCTCACAGCAAACTGTCTCCAATGTTTAATTCCCTCATCTATGGTGTTCCAGGGTTTAGGATTCCATGGAAGGTCATCTTGGGATGGGTATCTCATAAGAGCTGTCAATAAAAGGTGTGACACCTACCTAGATGTCTATCTATCCCATTATCCTTTGAGAGATTGCCTAGCTGAGATGCTGACATGTCTCCCACTATTAGAGCTGGTGCACCTGTATCAAAACACCTGCCAAGCCAAGTTAGAATTGGCTCATTTTATGCTCTGATGTAATCCTTCCTCACATGCCTTATCTCTTGCCTGGGTGTGTTAGTGATCTGAATATCATCTAGATATTGTTCGTCATCTGTCTCATCCTCCTGAAGTGGCTGTCCCCATGCTTCTGCTGCTACTCTCTTAAGGATTTCCTTAAGCTCAGAAGCACCTCCATTAGCTTCTGTCTTACCGGAACCTGTATCCTGTCCTGCATCTCCACTATCCAGTGATGGTCTCAATAATTCAGCTATGTCTTTAAGACAAACCTTCTCTTCCTCCACAGCAGGATCTTTTTTAACAGAAGTTCCCTCACCAGCAGAGGAATCTTGCTGCTCCGCCCATCAGCTCCTGCATCTGCCTTTCTCCCACATCTCCTATCTAAAGCCACTTCTTGCTTAATTGTAGCTGTGTTTGAATTTACAGCAGGCTTAACAGAAGCTGACAGGTTTTGAGACAAAGCAGCTGCTGCAGAGGCCACCTCTGGTCCTGCCAATGAAGAAGGAAATGATTTTGCCTCTCTAATGGCTGCTGAGGACATTGCGGCCACCATCTTAGGAGCTGCCACTGCTCCTGGCTGATTGTCAGAATTACCAATAGCCTTGTTCAAAGATGCCTTACCGACAGCTTCTCCCTTTCTATTCTTAACTGATTACAATTCTCCTATCTCCTCATCACTAGAAATCTCTGGATGTGAGTTAGAATTGCTTCTCCTGTGTCTACATCTGCATTTAAAAATGAAACAGGTCTTAGATACTCGTTTCTTGTGGAGCACAGCTACTAACAAGAACACAATAATTATTACCAGCAGCAGATTCACACACAGCAAACAAATTACTTTTGGATCCCAGCCATCACTAAGAATGACTCTTTCACCTAGTGGGATTTTGGACTCATGGATTTCGATAGGCAATGTTGTGGCAGTCACATTCCTGTATCTCTTAAGCCAAAAGAACCCCAAAAATTGATCATTGAGAAGCTGAATTTTATACTTAAACCAAAGGTACAATTTATACATCAGGTATCTCCCTAATTTATCACAAAAAATCCCATAATGTATTTGTTCACAGCAACACTTACAGCAGAAAAAATCAGATGCGAAAGAACCCAAAACAACTTCATGTTGCTCCCCTAATCTGAGCAGAAATAAATCAAGCAGATCTTGTCCCAAGTCTGGAAGACAATTATTTTTAGCCCCACATTGGGCACCAATTATTTTGTGTAATGTGATGGTTTAACCTAACTACATCCACAAAAGCTCAGCTGAACTCAGTCTGGGGAGCAAATGAAGGAGCTGTATTTTACAAGCAATAATGGAATGCAATGAATATGTACAAAATATACAGTATTTACAATATTATACAAGTATTTATAAAGAGAAAACAGCACAGAAATCCTCCTTGGGCCAGAGGACACTGCCCCTCTCCCCCCCAACCTCTCCCCTCCCTTTTCCTTCTGGTTAATTAGAAGAAAAGAGAAAAGGAGAAATGTTAGGGAAATGTCAGTTAGTTCAAAAGTGTCATTAAGAATTTAGTAATGATTATCTCTAGTTTTGCTGATAAGAGTCCTTCAGTGAAGCAGCCAGCATGCCAGCAGAAAGACAGAGTGAGAAAAGAATGTAAGATCATACAACTACATCCCACACATCTGACCAATGAAATTCGTTTGGAATTACCTTTCTTGTTTTCCTTTTTACGCTCAACTGTGCAGCTAGAGAATTTGGAGCTATCTTTCTTAAAGGCACAGCCTGAAAAAGTGTAGACATGGCACTTTGGGATATAGTTTAACAGCCATGGTAATATTAGGTCAGTGGCTGGACTTGATCTTAGAGGAGTTTTCCAAACAAAAGGATGAATATTTTTTCCCATCATATTCAATATACATCTTCTGGGCTTTTTTTAGGTTATATTAAAAAAAATAAAATCCATTAATCTTGGTCTTAACCAGACTACATAATTGAATCTAAACATACACATAGCTGTTTTCTTACTCTGTGCTCCAATTTGAATAATCAGTCCCACATTACTGCACTTTACAATAGCTATTCAAACTTTCATCATCACTATCTGCAAAGCCCTGTAAGCAGTGGATTGAAACACTACCTGGAAAACTGGGTAGACTAGGAAGGATGCACCAGCAAATGGAATTCACTGCTTTCTATTTCCTCTCTGATTCAGCATGGCCAAATGTGCTGAGCAACTGATGCCAAATCAAACAAGGCTGTGACCGTCTGACGCTGTGCCTTTAAGGAAGGGGCACACTGGCTAAATGTTTATAAAATATTTTGGTAGTCTAAACGAATTTCATTGGCCAAGGATTGTGGGAGGAGAGATTGGACCCAGGGGAGCTGGGAACTTTCTCTCAGTCTTCCTTCCTTCGCTGTCCCTTTCGGCTGGATCTGCTTCTGGGCTTCTTGCCAAGAGATAAGCACTAACTCACTTCCTGTAACAGGCCTGTCCGCTTCTTCCCCTGTCCTGCTAACCATCCTCGTCTCTTCTTCTACCTCTTTGGGGGAGAAGGGAGGTAGGGGGTGAAGGGGGGCACAGGGGGAAACCCCCTCTGTGGGGGGTCTGGTTTCTGGTTGAGTTCATTTGCTGTATATTCCTGTATATATTGTAAAATACCTGTATTTGTTGTGTTACATAGAATCTGTTTCCTTGTAAAATATACTCTCATTTCTCCGACTGGATTTAGCCGTGGTCTCTTTCTCGGTGGGGGAGGGAAAGCAGAGCCTTTCCTTTCAAACCACCACAAAGGCCAACATGGAAAGTGGAAAATAATGACTAAGCAGCAAGCCTTTGCTTCAATATTAATTTCTTCTTATCACTTGCCATGTGACAAATTAGGTGTTATGAATTTTTCAAGCTTACTTTTGGTCACCATGTTCTCCAACTATCTATGAATGTAAGATAACCTTGCAGTTTAACTAAAAGACTTCTCAAAGACTCAGCACCGTTTACCACCACACTCTTGTATTAAGGGCATAGAAGCCGGGAAACCAATATTCTAGCAAACATTAAAAACTCAGTGTTCTAATCATCACAGATACTTTCTGCTGGCTAAAAGAACTGTGTGAAAGTTTTGAACAAAAGCAAATTTTAAAATTTCCAAGTCAAAGTTTTCAGTCAAAACCATAACCAGCAGCAAATCTCACTTCTTTTCTGGGAAAAAAAAATCTTGAAAAGCAAAATATGATTTGTTTTTTGAGAATAAACTATTTCAATAATCAAAAGGATCTTATTTAAGAAGTCTTCATGTAAAACCTTATGCAATTTCATTGTCTCAAATGTCCTTGTTTTCCTTGGGTCAGAAGCATGATTCTCTTTCCCAGAATGGATATCATGTGGGTATTCCCAGTGTAATCTCAAATGATTCATCAAGGCAGGAGACCACAAACACAGCCAGGACTTTACCTGAATAAAGTAGTCTCACCAATACAGAAAAGCATGCCGAGTGAAACCCAAAACAACATGTCCTGTGTGTACCTCCAAGGAAAAATCATACAATGAATCATAAAATGCTTTAGGTCACGGCATGTAAAGGTCATCTAGTCCAATTCCCACCCAGCGACCAGGGACATCTTTAACTAGATGAGGTTGCTCAGAGCTCCATCCAACCTGACCTTGAATGTTTCCAGGGATGGGGCATCTAACAGCTCCTTGGGCAACCTGTTCCAGTGTTTCACCACCCTCATTGTAAAAGAATTCTTACTTGTATCTAGTCTAAATTTCCCCTCTTACAGTTTAAAACCATTACTACTTGTCCTGTCATAACAGGCCTTGCTAAAAGACTATTTCCATCTTTTTTAGAGGTTTACCTAACAAAAGGCCACAATAAGGTCCCCGTGCATCCTTCTCTTCTCCAGGTTGAATCCCAAATCTCTCAGCCTACCTTTGTAGGAGAGATGCTCCAGCCCAGTGACCAGGTTTGTGGCCCTCCTCTGGATCTCCTCCAACAAGTTCATGTCCTTCCAGTTCTGAGGGCTCCAGAGCCGGATGAAGTACTCAAGGTGAGGTCTCACTGGAGTGGAGTAGAGGGGCAGAATCACCTCCTTCAACCTGATGGCCACGCTTCTTTTGATGCAGTCCAGGATGTGATTGGTCTTCTGAGCTGTGAGTGCACATTGTTGTTTCATGTCCAGCTTTTCATCCATCAGTACCCCCAACTCTTTCTCTGCAGGGCTACTCTCATCACATCATTCTCCAGCCTACACTGATAAATAGGGATTGTCCCATCCCAACCCAGGTGTCAGACCTTGCACTTGCCTTGAAGAATCCCATGAGGTTCACAGAGCCCCACTTCTCAAGCTTGTCCATTTCCTTCTGGATAATATTCCATCCCTCCGGAGTGTCAAGTACACCACTGACCTTGGTGTCATCTGCAAGCTTGCTGTGCATGCACTCAATCCCACTATTTCATAGATTAAAATATTAAACAACACTGGTCCCAATATGGAGCTGTTGACCCTCTGAATGTGACCATCCAGCCAGTTCCTTCTCCACCTGATAGTCCACCCATAAAATCCATCTCTCTCCAACTTAGAGAGAAGGATGTTCTGGAGGACTGTGTCAAAGGCTTAATAGAACTCCAGGTGGATGATATCTGTAGTTCTTTCCCTTGTCCAGTAATGTGGGCACTCCCTCATAGAGAGCCACTAAGCTGGTCAAACAGGACTTGCCCTGTCACCCATGCTGTCTGACTTGAATCACCACCCTATAATCCATGTGCCTTAGTGTAGCTTCTAGGTGGATCTGTTCTAAGATCTTCTCAGGTACAGAGGTGAGGCTGAGGTAATTTTAGATCTTTTATTTTTAGCATTTTTTTTTAAATTCATGAATGTTCATCTAATTCCTCTATAAGTTGAAACAAAAGCAAAAACCTAAACAAACAAAACCAAAAACCAACCCCCCCCCTTTGGCATAAAATAGTAGAAAACAAAGTGAAACGTTCTCAAGAAGTAACTCAGTTAACAATATCAAGTCAACAAACACCAATTACAGAAAAGTTCATCTACTGCATTTTTCAGTTTTCAGTGGTGTAGTTTCATAATGGAGTTTTGAAGAGTCAGACAAATCCTGCAGTATACATCAAACAAATAATACAGGTGTTTCTGCAGAACAAAAAGCATTTTCCATGGCAAATATTCTCTTCCTTGCTGTTGCAAAGTCAAGATTCCGGTAAATTCAAGAGCATGATTCAAGACCTGTATTTGTTGACATGTATACTATGTTTCCTGCCATTTATGACTGAAAAGGAGAGGGTATTTGCCATGGGAAGTATCTCATGGTGGAGAAGAGATGGTGGACAATCCATAAAAGGATGTGGCTATTCAACACTTGAATCTTTTTATTCTCCATCATTCCTGACTGACCTTGTCCACTTCACTTATTCTAAAGTTTGAAAAGTTTTGAGAAACACAGAGCTGCAACCTGTGAAACAGACACATGCTCCCTCGTGCTGGTAACATTTGTTTTAAAATAACCTTTTCTCACTTTTTAAAGAACTAGGCAATGACCCTGGCAGAGAAACTGAAATATCAGATTGACAAAAAATTGCTGTACGTTACCTCACTCTCGAAAAGACAAGGCTTACACAAATGCCACCCAGCTGCAAGTCTTTCTTCAGACTGTAATGCCTGGACAAAGTCACTAAATAAGAAATAATTGCCAAGCTACAATTATATGCAACTGCTTCTTATGCTCTGGCCTCAAATGCTCAGGTGAGGGCAGAAAGAAGTCATAGTGCACTAAGTAACTTTTAACATGGTCCTGTGAATCTCTGCGTCCACCTTGTTGGACGTCTCAGCAATTGTGCAGTTCTCAGTAATTCAGTACTTTAAGTTGCTCATGAGAGTACAAAGAGAGGACCCAGCAACAGCTTTCAGCCCTTTCCCTGCGGTAGATCTGAAAGAGAACAGTTCCTCCTCTCTGAAATTCTTGCCAACAGAGGTTTGTAGAGTTTGTTATTTATGCTGCTTCTTTCCAAAAGCATAAGACTGCAAGGCACTGTGAGCTCAGCTATACTGCCATAATGTTGCTCACTCTTTGCTGACAGTATCCCTGTAATTCCTGAATCTTCTAAATCAATCCTTCAACCCCAAAAAGCCACCGTGGATGGAAAGCATTTGGTTCAAGGGTAACAATAGTCATCCTTATGTAATATGATCTAGAAATAAAATTTTTTAAAGTGTTTTGAAGAACCATGTGTAGTGAAGATGTATTTTCTCCTTCTTTTGGAGGAATCAGTCTATGCAGCACTTCGGTAGATTGCATAAGGACTCAGAGTCCCCATTAACTCTTCTGCAAATAGTTACCAAGTAGGGGAAGCAGGTAAGTGAATCCTGAAGATCCCTTCTAACCCACTTTGCCACACTACCAGCAATCCAGCATTCACCATAGCAAAGTAGGCCTGGAGATTTTGGTAATCTTTAACAGATTTTGGATTGTTACCAGAACTGTCTGTGTCACCATTAACATTACTTCAGAGATTGCCGCTATTCTGAAACTGCCAGCTGTTTCTGTGCCAGAACTCTGGAATACTTCAGGAACTTTCAGCAGAAGTGTCATTATCAAACCAGCAACATCACAGTCACAAGAAGAATCAGCATGCTCAGTTAGCCTTAATGTACTGTATTTGTGTTCCTAGCTTAACAGCCTTGCAAACTTTCCTGCAGCAGCTGTTAGGTGCAGCAAGGTCATCAGCTCTTTCATTAGGGCCGAATGGCAGACAGAACTGGCAACATGCAGAGTCTGCTCAGAAGATCTATTTTTCCTGAATGCTTATTAGTTTAGATAGCATTCCTTTCCTACAGAGTCACTCTTGCCCTTCAGTGGGATTGAAATGAGTTAGTAAATGACTACTCTTTAAACTACAATAATTTAATTATGCAAAATTCGGTGAAGGAAGGACTATAGATAAACAAAAATTAAAGTGTTTCATAATCCTAATATACTTTCTCAGCATCAGAGGGAAAAAAAAAAGTCCAGAAATTATATGGAAAGTGGTCACTTCTCAACTTTTTAACCAACATCGTCAGAATTCAGTTGCCCATAAGGAATCCTTGGAAGAGGTGCATAATACATGAGTTTGTTCAGTTCAGATATCTAAAGCAGCAGCACAGGCAGTGTAATCCAGAAGAAAACATGTACTTTCTCTGGGCCAATTGGACATTGGTCATCTACACTGAAGTTTGCCATGGTTGGCTGGTAATTTATTAACTATAATTGTTGAAAATGTAGAAATAGAAACATATCTAGAACTAAAATCATGAAACTGTGAAGTTCACAATTTCGATGCACCCATAGGTTTTAAATAAGATAGTTTTACAAATATAGACCTTCTTTGGGGGTTTTGGTTTTTGGGGGGTTGGGGTTTTTTTTTCATTGATTTTGTTTGTTTGTTTGTGGGTGGTTTTTTGGTTGGTTTATCTTTGTTTGGTGTTTTGTTGTTGTTGTTTTATGAAATGCTATATGGAAGAACAAGAGAAAGCAGATTAATCAGTACAACTGATATTGATCTGGTGGTAGCTATCCCTGGAAGATATTACAGTATCCTGAAACTGAGGACATAATTCAACTGATAAAGTTGCATAAGGCAGCTCCCTCATCAGAATAATGACCCCAGATATTTGCTGGTCCCCAGACTTTATAACACACAAATAAAAGTGGATTTTTACAAGGTCAGTTCCTAGTCTGGTTCACCGCAGCTGCATGAAAGGCAAGATTGCTTCTTTCTGCACATGTATGGTACCTAAGAGCATACAGCAAAAATAAAACAGTTCAGCTCCTCAAAGCTAGGCAGGCCATTTATAGCCATGCTCCTTTTCTTGAGCTGAGTATCTGGTGAGTAATCACAGAGAGACACCATGGCCACTCAGTAATCCCCACAGAGAAATAGGCTATGACCGTCTTTATTATTTTTTGCTTCAATCTGCTACTTGTAAAACTGCAGTGGGGTTACTGTAGGTTGTCAGTGTCCATGGGGCATTCAGCAACTGAGGAAGCTTGAATGAGTGCAGCCACAATGATGGTTTGATAAACATGCAGGGCAAACCTGAACAGACATTTGGGTATTGGTTTAACAGGAACTCTTCTACACCACAATCAGCTTGAAAGATATGCCCACTAACACTGATTCCTGTGCATTCTTGATGTAGGAGTCTTTACAGATAGTCATGCTTGGAATAAAAAATAAAGGCAGACTTTGTGCTTGTTTAAAAACCTCTTTAGCCAGGGAAGGTCGTATTCCAAAACATAAATCCTGTGGTATAAGGATGGTCAAAAATAGTTGAATTCTTCATCTAGTGAAATATAGAATCACATGCATCACCACTGAACACCAAATTCTCTCAGAGAAAGCACTACTGATTTTTATTATTCACTGTTTACAACACCTCAGTTGTGCAATTTCTTGTTGTTTAATTAGAGTTAGTTTACATCCATTTAATTAAACTATCTGCAAGAAATATTCTCCATGTGAATCACTCAACACTTGGCTCTTTTAACTAAACACTGAATACATCTTTCAACAAAGGTATAAGAGACAAGGTTTCTGTTGTTGATATTCCTAATATTAGAAAGTGAAGCAGGAAAAAAGTCTGTGGAGTGCTGCTCATTCTCCAAACATCTTCTTTGTAGATTGCTTGTAATGAAATAGTAGGTACATGTTCACTTGCTGACCCAAAGCCAGTGAATCTGGACAGAGACCAGAGCACTGCATGAGTTTTCTTCTGTACAGACACAGAGGATAGTATTTGTCATGCCAAGACTCAGTAGTAAATGCCAATTTTGCTGATTAAACTTTCCAAAGCAATTGATATATCGAGTCTTTCCAGTCATCTTACTATGTCCCAGTTAAGTTAAGACTATGGGGATCTAAAAACATGTTTCATTTCTTTGACACTGAAGATGTGTGAGTAAAAGAAATATCAGGAGTTTCCATCAGGGATCATGCTTGTCAGCTATTTTTTGCCACCAGTTAGCACCCTGGAAAGCACCTACACAAGTAATGGTCTGTGTCTGCAAGAACATTTAAGGAATATGCAGAAAAAATGAATGTTGACACTGCTAGTCCTCCAGTTCCAACCCCTATATTACTGGGTTTATACTTTACTGTGTTTTGCATTTGTCATTTATTTCTGTTCCACCTCTGTGGCATTGACAGAGAATACAGACTGCCATAAGCTGCCATCAGTCTCATGGTTCATTGTGGTATGGTACAAGTAAAACATAGCAAGAGAGCAATTACGCTTTTTATGTTTAGCTGGGAAAAAAAAGGCAAAGAGGCAGGGAAGTTATCTCACTGCACTACAAAGCACTTAATGGTTGGCAGATTGAATTCCTTAATGACATTCTATTAAGTTCTTGCTGCCAACTGCTGCTTATTTTTGCTGTCAGAACTGTCTGCATTAATAATGAGTAACTGCTTGGAAACTACTTACATAAAGCATTGTTTTCATCTCACTGCCATAGACAGCACCTCTGGGCAGGCGAGAGAGCACCTTGTGAATTACTTCACTGAACAGTCTTTTTTAGGGTACTTAGGCTGGGACAGCATTCCTGTGGACACAGTCACATTGGTTTAGAGTACAGTGTCTCAAGGATGGAGAGCTGTAGCATACTCTTCTTCTGAGTGGTCTCAACCTGTACTTTCACTATGTTTACAACTGAATTAATGCTGCAGTGAAGAAAGGCTTTTAGCTTCTTTTCTAGTTATGAGAGCAGTGAGCTGAAGTAGTTGTGGGAAACCCTCAGACAAGCATAAACACACTGAATAAGCCACTGCCCTAGTGTAATATGTTCCCAGGGGTAGGAGCCTCTTGCAGATGAGGAAGGGTTACAATACAAAAATGAGCTTTCTGGGTAGTCTTGTAGAATCCTGCAAAAATTATAATGCTCCTAGAACAAATAAACCAAAGGAAGGTGACTGTTTCCTCTGCACACTGCAGTTCCTATCTTTTTGCCTTTGCCTCAAATATAATGATGCCCCTGGCTGACATGAGCTCTGTATGCAGAACACATAAAGAATACATAATTTAGAGTGAATGCCCAACAGTGAAATTTTCACTGTGGAGCTGATTTGCTTGTAGTAATTTGTTACTGTGATGATGTGGTCTATGAGTTCTGGGATATTGCTGGGAAGCCACTACCACCAAAACTCTATTTGTGAATAATCTTGTGTGTAAGTATAATCCAGTAACTGCTGATGGATCAGTAATATGTCTTTTCCAGATAAGGTCTAACCCAGATTTACCTCTAATTTTTGAAAACGGCAATCTAGGCTTTTAAGAGTGAGCAGTATATAGCATATGTTAGAGTCCTTCTCAGCTTTAATAAGGTATTACCAAGAACAAGTTTTTAAAAGTGGAAAAGCCATGTAGTGGTAATGAGAATTTGAAGGGGAGGAAAGCTATAGAAGCCTGTAAAACCTCTCAAAGAAAAAAAAAAAATGAGCCTGAAATGATCCTGCATGTACCTTCAAACGTCTTTGTATAGCGTATATAGGACAAACTTTCACACCTGGATTTGACTTTACTGGAAAAAAGCATGGTAACATTGCTTTGGTAACTCAAATACCAGCAAAGCTACATCTAAATTGCAAATTGGAGCCTAACGTACAATATAGTGGTCAGAGGGTGCACAATTTTTTTTCTCCAAATTAGTTAGTTGTAGGAGCCAGGAATTTCATACAGGCAAGAATACATCCCTCAGCTTTTCATAATAAGCCAAATAATAACATCACTGTACCACGGTGAGTATAGCTCAGTGGGTGGGTGACAAGGGAAGATGGAAACTTTATTTCTGGAACAACTACAAAAGTAACAATGTTCAGGTATGCATAAGGTCATAACATTACTTTTTTTTCTCCTCTAAGAGGGCCCTCCTCACCTTTCAAATGGCTCTTCTTTCTTAAAGCAGTCATTGCACAGTATGATACCAGGCTACTGCTAACAAACCATACCTGCTTCCATGAATCTCTCTGTCAGGGAGCAACAGGGTCCAGCTGTACCATAAAGAAAAGGCAGTGGGGAACCAAGCATGATGAAGCAGCTGACAGACAAAGGAGATGTGCCCTAGTCCTACAGTACTTGAGTTAGGTGGCCCAAGAATATCTGGTGACAGCAGTCAGATTAGGCTGGACCCTTCTCCAAGGCATCTTTCAGCTATTTCTTCACAAGAGCTCTTTTCAACAAACTGCCCTTGAATGAAGCCAGATAAGCTCTTGGATTTAATCCTAGGCAGGCAGACTTGAGGAGGGGAGAAGGGATGTGCTTGCTGGACTTTGACCATCACCACTCTTTGTGGGTTTTCCCTCTAAATAGTGATGAAATCTTGGGAGAAATAAGAACACAATTGTACTAATATGGAATTACATATTTTCAGGGAGGCTATAATATATTTTAAGAGTAATGAGGAATCTGTTTCCTTTGCTCTGTGGTCAAAAAAGATATGTGGCTGTAAGGAGTTCTGTAAACCACACAGGATACTGCATCTAAGAAAAACAGGAAAACAAACTGCTGTCTGGCTGGGTTTAAAAATGGATAGAGATTGTTGCAGTTTAGGTGGCATCCATCCCATTTCTCAATGACAGATGAAAAAAGGAATATCCATTCACACAGACAAATGCAGTCAAGACTTTACTCTTGGTGTTGAAATCAGACTCGTCAATGAAAAATATTGAATCAGAATGTAAGATATAGTTAGCTAGCTGAATATGCTTTGGAGAGGCAGAGAACAACTGAAATCTCAAAATACTGTAGATGCAAACAATAGTAGAAGATGTAGATAGGAGCCTTGATATGAAGTTCTTTATAAAATCTCCATGAATCTATAAAGTAGCCATTCCTTCAAGCTTACAATGATAACCTTTTCTATTTAAATCATGTAATACTGATTTTGCTGATTGTGCAGCCACTTCAACCTGCAACCCCAGGGTATTTTAGGATGCTACATTGTTTTCCTCTTTTTCATGAAACAAGGGGGAAGATAGTTGTGATCTAGCCCCACGGTGATAACCAGTGCAAGAGAGGGCTTCCCAGAATGAAGGATGTTCAAAAGAAAACAAGTCCTTGTGGGAAACTGGTAGGCATTTTTAGCTAGAGATGATTAAGAACATAACCACCTAAAATTTGAACACCACCACCTAAAAAACTGAGCCCCATACATTTTAACACTTAGATATCTGACCCCAAAGTTGAAGCTATACCCCTGTGCCTTGGGTTCTTTGATAATACACGAGGAGTATCAACCATGTCAGGGCAAAATCTGAACAATGAACTATAAAGTGTCTCCTGTGATCCTGGTTTTGGGTAAGTCACACCCCCAGTAGATTCAGGACCTTCAATAGGCTGGATAAAGGGCAGAGTCCAACAGGATGGCATTTAACAAGTCAAAGTGTCGGGTTCTGCACTTTGGCCACAACAACCCATGCAGTGCTACAGGCCGGGGACAGAGTCACTGGAGAGCAGCCAGGCTGAAAGGGACCGGGGGATACTAGTTGACAGTAGGCTGAACATGAGCCAGCAGTGTGTCCAGGTGGCCAAGAGGGCCAATGGCATCCTGGCCTGGACCAGGAATAGTGTGACCAGAAGGAGCAGGGAAGTCATTCTGCCCCTGTACTCAGAACTGGTTAGGCCAAACCTTGAGTATTGTGTCCAGTTCTGGGCCCCTCCATTTAAGAAGGACATTGAGTCGCTTAAACATGTCCAAGACAGGCAACAAGGCTGGTGAGAGGCCTCGAGCACAAGCCCTATGGGGAGAGGCTGAGGAACCTGGGGTTGTTTAGCCTGGAGAACAGGAGGCTCAGGGGAGACCTTATTGCTGTCTACAACTACAGATACCTGAAAGATGGCTGTAGCCAGGTTGGGGTTGGTCTCTTCTGACAGGCAACCAGCACCAGAACAAGAGGACACAGTCTCAAGCTGCACCAGGGGAAGTTTAGGCTTAAGGTGAGGAGAAAGTTCTTCACAGAAAGAGTAATTGTCCATTGGAATGTGTTGCCCAGGGAGGTGGTGGAGTCACCGTCCCTGGAGGTGTTCAAAAAAAGACTGGATGTGACACTTGTCGCCATAGATGTGTGGCTTAGGGATATAGTTTAGTAGTGGACTTGGTAGTGTTAGGTCAGTCATGGGACTAGATGATCTTAAGGGTCTTTTCCAAGTGGAATGATTCTATGAATTGGTTGTTAAATATGTACCTTAACACTGTGTTTGCAATGAACCACTCTCAGTGATTTGCTCTCTTGAAATTTACTTTCCTTATTTTCCTTGGTTTTAACTTGTGCTTCAAGGAATTCACCTAATCTCTTGTATAAGGCTCTTTAGTAACTTGGTGGTGACCCACATTCATAAAAGGCATGTACTGTATATACAGGTCCCATTAAATTCACAGGGAGCAGAAAGACTGTGAAAAAGTGTATTCTGTGAGAGGGGCAACATACTATATATTGAGGTGTCTGACTGAGTGGCCACCTCTTAGCTCTTGTATTCCCTTCCCTTAAGTTAGGCTGCTCCCATAAGATTGGAAGGAGACAGCATTAACAGAAATATATAATGATTCCCACATTGAAACCAAAACAGTGAATAGGTAGATTATAAATAGACCTTTCTTAATTTTATCAGATTGAAGTGGAATTATATAAATTATGTGATCACTTCTGCTGATGGGAGAGATTTTAAATAACATTTCTCCAGGTCTTGTTTGGAAAACTGGATGGCCAGATGATAATTACTCTATTTCCATTTCTAAGTTATTGCCAGAGGAGGCTCAGCTATTGCAATCTAGCAGAGATCAACACCTCATCAGAATCAAGAGGCAGTTAAACTACTGAAGTCTGAAAAATATGCAGCCATGAACACTTTTTCTGTGACTTGGATTAATTATTCTAAAGGCTTTACTTACTATCTTTGAATTGTCTGTGGTGTAAACTGGGAAGATATTCTGTGTTATGCTAATTGAAATACTATATACATGAAACAGATGAAAAAATTCCCCTAACTGCCTCACTTCTAGGGATTGATTTCAAAGAATAAAGCTGAGCAGGTTCAAGACAGAGTATTTCAATGGGTAAATCAAAGATCTGAGCTGTAGAATGAGCGCTTGCTTTGTTTTTACTGTAGGTATGCATAAATTCGGTACTGGTTGCTTCACTATATTCAGAGCTCCACCTTTCCACAATGTCTGGGGTTTAGAAAGGAAAGACCACTGCAGAAGGAAGTGTCTGTATGTTTGGGGGAAAATTAATTCCTGAAAAGCTGTAAGTAAAAAACCCAAAAATCTCAAGAAGAAGCCATATCCAGGGGCAGTCTTAGTGCTGAAAGCAGTATTTTGCAGACAAAGTAACTGAAAATACAAATTAGAAAGTATAAAAAGTCATTACAGCAAAAGACCTCCTAACACTCACTCTCCTTTCAGCCTGCATGTTTCTTGTTTGATTAATGAATATTGATAGCCTTCTGAGTTTCCATGCCAAGTAGACCAACAGATGGGAAGGAACTCTTGCAAAAACAGTGAGGCATTTCATACGAGTGTACAGGAAGTCTGAACAGCTCCCTACCTCTAACTGGACATTATAGCCATCACTGCAGTGCATGTCTATCAGCATATGAACCCATAGGAGTCATCAAAATTGGGAGTGGGATACACCACATGGCACATTGAAAGCTGGGAATAGGGAATACAAAGATTTTTGTGCTGTTGTATCAGCTGTTGCACTCTAATGAATGCACTCTAATGAAAATTTTATATGTGGTTTGAGACTAAACAGTGAAGAAAATCAGGAATTTGGTATTAGGATGTCCTTCAGCTCCCAGTGAAGGACAATGGTCCTATACATAGCATCTTAACTAATTGCAGTGTACAATATAGGTAACAATTACTGCTGAAAAGACATGTTTCTTTGCCCTGGTAATAAACTGTAACTATTCCCCAAACTACACAGCCACGATGAAGGGCATCAGAGGTCCTTAATAACTGGGGGTTTTATACAGTTTTTGTTCAGGCATAGCTATTTCTATTCAGTGACCATGCAGAATACCTATGCTTATAAACATATGAGCATAGCCTTTACTAAAGCTGGACAAATATGAGGGGTGCCACATGTAAGAGTATCACAGATTTTATAATCTTACAGGATTAATTTGGGTGCTATAAACTACAAGACTACATGTCTGCAAGCTTTGAAATAAATGATAAAGATAGTCAGGAGAATCTTGTTGGAACTTCTATAGAAGAGTACACTAATCACCAGACAAAGATTGCTGATGTGGTCTTTTCAATATGGTAATTTTCTTTAAAAAAATGTAAATGGATAACAATGTCATTCGAAGGCATGTTCTTTTGAAATGTTCACTAGCGTGACAAAAACATACAGAAGAGAAATGAATGGCCTGACAGATGGAGTACAGAATTGGTTTTGCTTGCATTTGCTCTCCAGTTGACTGGATTTAGAAAATGAAGGCTGCATGAGATGCATGAGTCCCTACAGCCAAGTTCATTTTGGGTGAGACTGGGTGGGCTGAGCCAAGGCACACTATTCAAGTACCATTCACATGGAGGACACCATTCCTTCTTCTCTCCTTGTACAAGCAAGCTCTTTTTTTTGTAAACACCATGAAGTAATGGGTGTGGGGAGTAAAAAGGGACCCAAAATCTACTTTAGAGTGTTATCACCTGGCACTCTTAAAATTCTTGACAGACACATGGATAATTAGTGCTTCTGCTTCAAGATATTTGGGCACAGCTTCTTAGTTTCCACAGATTACTTGCTTTTCCTTTCCCCTTTCCTCACTACTTTCCCCTTTCCTTACTACTTTCCATCTTCTCCAGCAGTATATCTGCTCCTGGGGACTGTTTTATTTCTCCTAGGCAGCTGGCACAGTGGTCTTTACTTTTTGGTTTTGCTTCAACAATTAGTAACCCCAGAAAAAGAACAGTTAATGAAGACTGATTTCCAAAGAGTTTGTGTCTTGTGATCAGATTGTTTCATATCTAAAAATTGTGAGCTGATTGGAATTCTCACAGTCACAATGTTACAATGTCTTTCTCCTGCATGGATGCCTTGCTGTTTAGTAAGACTTAAGTAGAACGTACATATTTTCTGTTCACTTACCATGAATAAATGCGTAGGGAAATAACATCTCTGAGACCTATGCTCTTTCAGGTGAAACAAGACAGTGATTAAAAAAATTATGGAGGGACTGGAGGGGCCAAAGGGACTGGAAAGCAAGGAAAGAGCCATAAAGAGACACAGGAATGTGTGGATGTATTTATACAGGTGTATGCACGCAGGCTGAAAATATCACAGCCATCACCAACACAGACACTAGAGCACAATTTCTAGTAATAAGTGATATTACTGATACTGCTTGATTCTTTCCAGGGTACTAATTATTCTATAATCTATGTGGGCACATTTGCACATCTGGCACATCTGGAAATGAATCCACTACAACTAGGTTGGGAAAGTCTTCTGTATTAACAGATACTGGAGTTTGAGATCCTTTTCCTACCTAGTCAGCTTTCCATGTGTGCACAGAAGAAAGGTTTTCAAATCTTTTTGATCTACAGCCTCCTCCACAATTCAGAGGTAAGTCTCCTGATAATAGAATTACTTTTTTCAGAACCTTTTTCAGAGTGCTTCAAAGTGGTTCATGTGTTAAAACTTCAGGATCTAGTAATACTTCCCAAGGCAGTTCAGGTGTATGTTCTAGCTTTCTTTTCACTGTATTCATTCCTCAGCCCACCATTCACCTCACAGTATTGCTTCTATAGCTAAAAATGGAAGGTTGCATGAGACAGTAAAGTAATTTTGTATTGTTTGGGCCAGACCTAATCAGATTTACTACCTAGTGTGAAGCCCACTATAAATGTTAACTCGCTGATCTACAAAGCCTTCTCACAGAGGCATTGGCATAAAAAGATAAATATCTGATTACTCTTTTTGATCTAATAATGTGAGCACTGTATGCATTAGACTTTCACTGTCTTTTGTTGTTTGCTTTTAATAAGCACTGTGGCTGTAACTCTTCAGTGTCAATGAGAGGCACAGGGTAAAATTATACAATGTCATATTTTTTAATGCAAGTGAGTTTCCTACTCAAAAGTTCATATTGCTTTTACATGATTTGGGAATCAGTGCTTTTACTAGCAGTGAATTTATAGTCTATAACAAGAAAATTCAAGGGTTCTTTTATTAATTTTGGTTGGTTGGTGGACTGCAAAACAATTTCCAAATTAATTTAACTGGTATTCACTAGGGGGATTTACTGTTTATGTAAGACCATAATTTAACTTTAGAAGGCAGCAATGAAAGTGTATTTGGTTAAATCTCATTAGCTACTGGAAAACTTATCTGAAAATTCCTTATCATCCTTAGTTCAAAACAGAAATGTGATACAGTAAATTACCTTGACTATAGGCTGTAATTCTAAAGCCTGTAATTGCAAAAGAGAGTGAGGTTACACAGGAGGCTGTTCATTAATGTTTTTACTCACATGAATATTTCTACTGAGATAACTAAAGGCAATTTATACAAAGGCAGGCACTCACCTGGTTTTGCACCTATTCAGCTGTATCCAGGAAAAGAACAAAAGTCCATAGCTGAGTAAAATATGTGGTTCTATGCTTTTGTTTGCTTTGTTAACAACAAATCACAGGATAGTTGAGGTTGGGAGGCACCTCTGGAGGTTATCTGGCCCAACACCTTGCTCAAGGAGGGCCACCAAGAACCAGCTGTCCAGGACCATGTCCAGACAGCTATGGAATATCTCCAAGGATGGAGACTCCAGTCTATTCAGCTAACCTGTGGTAGTGTCATCAGTGTTTAGCAGAGGGGAAGAATCACCTCCGTTGACCTGCTGGCAGCACTTCTCCTAATGAAGTCCAAGATACCATTAGCCGTCTTTGCCATATGGGCACGTAGCTGGCTTTTGTTTGGCTAGGGCCCTGTGACAGTTTTGGGCTGTGCCTTTAAGGAAAAGACAGACACAGAATTATCTAGCTGAATGTTTTGGTGTAAAAAGGAAAACAAAGATAATTCTAAATTAATTTCTTTGGTAGATCAGTAAGAATGTAACTTTAAGGATTTTAGTTTCTGTTCAGTTTGTTCAGTCAGTCTGGGCAGCTGTCTTCTTTCTTCTGTTCTTGGCGGTGCTGACCTTGGACAAATGGAATAAGAAAACTAACTGCTTTTTTTCCCTTAACAGCTGCTTTGAACTAACAAAATTTCCCTTAATATCCATTTCCTCTCTAATTCCTTTTTGGGAAAAAGGGAGGAAGGGGGAAAAGGGGTTTTGGGGGAACCTTCCTCCATCGGGAGGGAGTTTTCTGTGTTACATTCTTTCCTGTATATTTTTGTATATACTGTAAATACTGTGCATTTTGTATATATTCATTACATTTCATTCTGCTTGTAAAAATATAGACTTTTCCATTTGCTTCTCTGACTGAGTTAGCTATGGGGGGGGGGGGGGGGGGGGGGGGGGGGGGGGGTGGGGGGGGGGGGTCGGGGGGGGTCAGAGCTGAACCTTTCTCACTACCACAGGCCTAGAACCTCAAATCCTTTCCAGCTGTTTCACCCCCAGCATGTACTGGTGCCTGGGGTTATTCACTTGCAGGTGCAGGGCTGTTCACTTCTTGTTGAACTTGTGAGGTTCCTGTCAGCCCATTTCTCTAGCCTGTTGAGATTCCTCTGGTAGCACACCCCTGTGATGTATCAGTGACTCCTCCCAGTTTGAATGTCATCTGTGAACTTGCTGAGGGTACACTTTGCCCCATCATTCAGATAAGCCTGCTACATGCAGCTGTTCTGTTTACAGCTGTTCTAGATCTTTCTTCAGAAGGAAATGGGCCATTATAGATAAGGACCACATAAACTTAATAATGCTTCTGTGTTGCATTCCAGAAATGTGTGAGTGCACATGCTCTCTCTGTAATTAATCTAACTTCTCTGGCACCACAGTTAGAGACATTTGTGGAAGAGGAACAATATGAAACATCAGTAAGAATTTGTGTACTCCAAATACACTGCAACTAGGCTGTGATGCAGACACTCCTCCATAGTGTCTTTCTTACAAATTTAACTGTACAAGTTCTCTAACACCTTTAATGACCTTATTGGATTTCTGTTTTATTGATAGCATTAGAGTAGTTGAACAGCACTAAGTCTTCTCTGCCTCAGAGGACAAAACAGCAATAGATATATCCAGACTGCAGAGCAGATGTGCTCTCTAGCACCTTGCTGCTCCAGTTACTCAGCATCAGCTCCTTATTTGCAATTAAGCTAATAACCCTCACAGTGGTGTAACACTGAAACACTGTCACAGAGGTGGCTTGTAAACCATCTGCCTGCAGCTTGCATGAAAAAAGGAGAAGAAAAACTTTCACACAGAATACAGTTAAAACAGCTGAAATCATATCCAGCAAGCGTTACTGCAAATAAAGATGTAGAAGGAAAACAGCTTCCTTGTTCCTAGTGCTGCACTGGCAAGCACAGACTTCCAGGTTAAGCCCCAAGTGGGTTTTCTTAACAAAGACCAGTCCTCAGCCACTACATCACATGCATGATGTACATGCATGTACATTCCTGGCCCACCCCAAGATAGGTTTACTCTTGTTCACTTTCTGGGCCAGTGAGACACTGGGAAACAGAGACATATAGCTATGACTGCTCAGTACCATCACACAAAGAAGTCATGGGCTTCTTTAGTACTAATTCCATTAGGATCTGGACTGAATGCAACCCGAAATAGATCTATTCAAAGCCACTGCTTCCCAAGTGCTTTAGGGTAAACAATGCCAACTACAAAGTTCCAAAGGGCTTGAGGAAATTCTGAAATGTAAAACAGCAGGGAATGAATAACGTACTTTCTGACCTAGATTACTAAACAAGCTTCTTTGATGGATGATGAAAGAACTTTGAGACACAGCCATTTTAACAGACCACAAGTTTTCCTTCTCAGTCATTTAGCCACTATCTACTATTCATTCTCACCCGACAATCTTGCATGTGGCCTTCTGCATGTCCAGCATAGTTATAGCAACTTAGTGTCTTTTTTTCCAACTTTGAAAATGTACAGGGCTGTCCTCAGTTACCTCAGGAGAAAAATGCATCACCAAGAACAATCACTGTATGTTGGTAATGCTAGTAGTCAATTTAGGAATGCTATTTGACTGGGTTTTTTTAATCTAGTCAGTATATTGATTTCAAGACTGAAGCCTGAAGCAACTTTTCTGAGTAGAGTTCTGTGTTAGGTTTATATATGCTTGATGTAAAAAGGTGCCTTAAATTGTACAGAATGAAATCTTTGGACTGCTTCTGTTGCAGCCACCCTTCTGAGGGCAGCTCCTGGATGTGTGCAGAGTGCATGATTCCTTAGCTGACCGATTCCTTAGCATGCGGCGTAGAGCAAAACAGTAACATTCCATGTGTGCAAAGAACAACATCCTCACATCGGCACCCTTTGATTGGGACATGCTGCAGAAGCCACCTACTTGACATACTGACACCTCTTATTGGGAAAACATTCTAGATTATATATGTGGTTGGATTTTACTGGTTAAGGGATTGATAACAAAGGCTATTAAAAATAGCCACGCTGAGCAAGAGCTGCCTTGGTTAGGGATCTTCAAGTTAGGGATCTTTGGTTAAGGATTCTGCTAAGTCTTCAGTGTAGGGATGCTGCGAGGGATACTCTTAGGACTCCAGTTAGCCGCTTGATCTGTTAAGGGCTTCCAAGGACTTCTGTAAGTCCGACTCTGAGACTCTGTAATGTTGGGGATTCTACAATGCAGCAATAAAGGACTTCTGTGATTCTCTGCTCTCTGCATTTCTGGAATCTTGTTGCTATACGGCAACGGGGTTCATGCCTTCATTCGTCACCCAGTGGCCCCTGAATCAGTTAGAAAAACAACATGCTTCTGCATGATACTTAACAAAATTGGTTAGAAAAATAGAGGGACTGTCCCATAGCACTGTAGTTTGAAAACAGCTATTTCCTTGTAACAGATATAACAATTTTGCATCATAATTTATTATTTGCAAATAGCTCTCTAAATAATTAAATGATTCACTTAATTCTTGCAAATATGCACTTAAGTAGTTATATTCATTTCATGCCTTGACACTTGCTTGTTTACATTCACTGGATGATCTGTCTCTGTGTGTTTTCAAGGTTTGGGATTGTCTCAGTTCTGCATTCATGTAATACTTAGGACAGTTGTGATAGAGTTGTATTTGAAATTGTTTACTGCCATAGCCTTTCAAATAATAAATAATAACTGTCTGAAGCTCTTGGCAGCTTTCTTTTGCTTTTGAGATGTTAAAAGAATTGACGCTGTTCCCAGAACTGCATGTTCTCAATAGTCTTAGAAAAAAAACCAAAACACAAACCATTAAACTTCGAACTTTCTCTGAAAAGAAACACTGATAGCTTTAATATTTTTATTTTTTTTTTTAATCTGAGTTCACCTCCCCACCATGACTTGCTATTGAAAGCAGTGTTCACCAAAACCCAACCAAACCAAACCAAACAAATCACATTCCAATGTTTTGGGGTTTTGAAAAATATTTCCACGCATTTTTATGTATGCACATCTGTGCACACAGAATGGCATCAGGTTTGCAAGATTATCCAGGGGTTTCTATGACTGGATTGTTGTGCTGATGCTGCACAAGAGTGATAGTCCACAGAAAAACATGCAGACTTATTAGAGGAGGCCCAAGAGCAGAATAATTTCTCTCAGGTAAGTATCACTAGCCATGGAATGCAGCTGAATGGTGAAGAAGTGCATGCATAGCCGTGCAACTAGATCTGTATTACTTTCTTTGCTACATCCAGCCTTAACTAACTTTGAGACCAAAGTGAGAAGGGAGGATAGGAGCGTGGTAGTAGTAGCTTATTTTTATTTTAGGATTTTTTCAGTTATTTGCAATTCCTTTCCTTATCTCATACACAGGAATTCTTTCTGCTCACGTCTCCGTGTCTAGGATTCACTTCTGTTTCCCAGATCATACAGTGGAATATCATCTCTTGCAGAAACATGACTAGAACAGAAAGACACAATCTTCCCTGAATTTACACAAGGCAGAAGAGTCTCCCTAACACAGCATGGTATGGAAATCACGCAAATTGTGGCAGTTGTTTGTTGGTGGGGTTTTTTAGGTTGGTTGGTTGGTTGGTTGGTTGTGTGTGTGTGTGTGTGTGTGTGTGTGTGTGTGTGTGTGTGTGTGTTGGTGGTGGTTGGTTGGTTGGTTTTTTCTTGATTCTGGAAGAACTGTTGGCTAATTGCACAGTTCTGATCTGATATCAAAGAAAGGAACATTGTGGGGGTGCTGTGAATTCTAAGCTCATACTGGTAACTTGGGTAGATACTGTAGTGAATGATGCTTATGGTCAGGATTGTGCCCCAAACATTTCTAGGATATACTTCTCTGTGTGTTAACCCTCCTTTGTACCCCCTCCTTTCTGGAGGCGGCAGGGGGGGATCCTGGCACCACTGAGTCCAGGTAAACAGCCTACCTGGGCATGGTCTCACCCCTGTGGTACACAAGGGCCAGGCTATATGTTTGTTTCCCTGGTTATAGCATATACTTATGCCGTATTTGGTAGGTGTCAGTTCATTGGTTAATCTTTGTGTTAGCAACAGATGCTCATTGGAGCAGTATTCACTGGGGCAAATGGTAAATAGGGGTCATTTGGTAAATGACACCCCCACATTCGTGTTGGAGCCTGCATCTGCGTGCGTGCCAGTGCTGTTGTGATTCACCTTGTCCGGGACTAAAACCAGTGCTCCAAGAGGCCTCGCGGTCCTTTGCCACCGTCACCCAGCTGCGTGCAGTGGCATGGACAGTACCCCGTGGGATCAACCACTGCGTGATCCATTGCAGCAGGAGAAAACCTGGTAGCCCATGTGAACCAGCATTGCTGATATGCCACAGCATCACCCTCCAAGTGGGGAACCTTTGTGTCCTGGGAGAAGCAGCAGCCACGCGGTGCAGCCACGCGGCCGGCACCATTTCCTGTCTCCTTATTACGGCATATCCGTGCCACGTTCTCTGGACTATAAACATTCTTAAGGGAAGACTTCATGAAGTTCTCAGCTTGTAAGTAAGCCAAGCCTTTCTTTATAGAGTTTCAATTAAGGTAGCATTTAAATTGCTCCGGGTGGAGGGTTGCCGGTCACTGACCAAACCCTCCCCCACCGCTCTCCGACTCAGTTTCAGTTCTAAGTTCTGTGAATCATTTGAGTTAAGTTCCCATACATAAACATTCTGTAAAGATAGTTCCACTAACCGAATAGCAATACCTGTGACGGGTGACTGTAAATACCCCGTTACAGAGTTTGTGTATATATATATAGAAATAAACTTAACATATCTTTTCATTGATATATCTGCCACTCATTTCTGAGGGCATATTCACAACACCTGAACATCTTTAATAATTAAAAAATAAAAATTAAAAACATCCACTGTTTAAACCCATTGTTTTACAGGCTGTGGTTTAGTGAAATAAAAAAAAAATCAAGATGGCCTCATAACACACTTTGAGAGCTGAAGTTGAAAACTGCAGTACAGGACACAAGGTGTATTGCCTGGAAACCGGCCCAAGGAGGACTTTCATTAGCTGAAGTCATGCTATCAGCCTTATTAAGATAATGACCTGAAGGTAGATGGATGCCTATGCCCTGATCTATAGTGCACTCCTGAGTCAGCACTCAAAAGTGTATCATCCTTCTTTCTCTGAACAATTACATTGGTGAAGGGACAGACAGACAGTGTCTGCTCAGCAAATTTGCTGATGATACCAAACTGGGAGGCTTGGCTGATACACCTGAAGGCTGTGGAGCCATTCAGTGACACTTGGACAGGCTGGAGAGTGGGCAAAGACAAACCTAAAGAGGTTCAACAAGGATAAGTGCAGAGTCCTGCACATGGAAAGGAATAACAAACTGCACCAGTACAGGTCAGGAGGTGATCTGCTGGAGAGCAGCCCCATGGAGAAGGACCTGAATGTCCTGGCGGATATCAAGTCACCCATGGTACAGCAATGAGCCCTTGTGGCTAAGAACACCAATGGTATCCTGGGGTGTACTAAGAGGAGCGTGTCCAGCAGATCAAGAGAGGTTCTCCTCCCTCTCTACTCTGCCCTAGTGAGACCCCATCTAGAATACTGCATCCAGGTATGGGCTCCCCAGTTCAGAAGAGACAGGGATCTACTTGAGAGAGCCTAATGGGGGTCTGCAAAGATGATTAAGAGACTGGAGCAGGTGCCTTATGAGGAAAGGCTGAGAGACCTGAAGCTTTTTAGTCTGGAGAGGAGAAGACTGAGAGGGGATCTAATAAATGTATATAAGTATATGAGAGCTGGGTATCAAGAAGGAAAGGACAGCCTTTTCTGACTTGTGGCCTGTGACAGAACAAGGGGCAATAAATGCAAACTACAGCACATGAAGTTCCACCTCAACATGAGGAAGAACTTCTTTACTCTAAGGGTCACTGTGGCCGTTTGACGCTGTGCCTTTAAGGAAGGGGCACACTGGCTAAATGTTTGTAAAATATTTTGGTTTTCTAAACGAATTTCATTGGTAGGATTGTGGGAGGAGAGATTGGACCCAGGGGAGTTGGGAACTTTCTCTCAGTCTTCCTTCCTTCGCTGTCCCTCTCGGCTGGATCTGCTTCTGGGATTCTGGCCAACTAAGATAAGATACTAACTCCTGTGCAAGGCCTTTCTTCCTTTCCTGCCCTGTTAACCGTCCTCGTCTCTTTTCTACCTCTTTTGGGGGAGAAGGGAGGTAGGGGGGTGAAGGGGGCACAGGGGGAAGCCCCCTCTGTGGGGGGTCTGGTTTCTGGTTGAGTTCATTGGCTGTATATTCCTGTATATACTGTAAAATACCTGTATTTGTTGTGTTACATAGAATCTGTTTCCTTGTAAAATATAATCTCATTTCTCCGACTGGGTTTAGCCGTGGTCTTTTTCTCAGTGGGGGAGGGAAAGCAGAGCCTTTCCTTTCAAACCACCACACTTTTTTTTTATTGGCTCACCAACGTGGGGCCAGGTAATTAAGTAATTAAGTTGATTTATTGCTTGTCTCAGCCGGAGAAACGAAATGAAGGTGCTCTGGGTTTTAGAACGTTTATTCTTCTCGGTTTGTGGCATGTTGGTCTACCGGTACTGCATCGGGTTGATGTTAGACCAGATAGGTAAATATTTAATGCGTAAAATCTATTTGTGGTTTATGCATAGGATCCAGCTGTTGTATAAACACTGTTTGGGTTTTTTTCGGCTCACTAATTACGGCAATAGAACGTCTTCCACTTTGCCGATCGAGATAAGGGAGTTTAACACTTCAGGAGGTCAAAGAGTAACTTTAAGTGCTGGCTGGGATCTTAAGGTGATTTATTTGACGGGTGTAATCCTGCTGTCGCTGATAATTAATGTCTATCTGCTGTGGGCTCTATATATAGAGAAAAAGGTTTCTCGACCATGTTTTGTGATTAAACAAAAATCTAGAAAGCGTAGGCGTTCCTCTAAATCTGCCCCAGAGTCCTCGAGTGATGAGGAAGGGGCTGCGTCAGTTAGAAAAATAGCAAAACCTATTGGCAAAGCAGCCTTAAATGCTCCACTCTATGACTTTGGCAAGCAGCCAGGGGCGGCTCCCATTCCCAAGATGGCGACCGGTAGTGAGGCAAGGTCATTTCCGTCCGCCATGACAGGACCGGAAGGGGCCCCCACGGCGGCTGATTTAGATCAGGACCTGTCAGCTTCTATCAGGATGGCTGTAAATTCAAACACAGCTCCAGTTAAACAAGTAGCAGTCTTAAAGACCAGAGGTGGAAAGGCCAAAGCTGATCCAGGAGCTAGTGGAGCTAATGGAGGAGAAGAGCAGGAGACTGATCCTGGTGAGGCAACCTCTGCTAAACAGGATGATCCTGGTGAGGGAACCTCTGCTAGGAAAGTGCCTGCTGAAGATGAGGAGAAGATTTGTCTTAGAGATATAGCTGAGTTATTGAGATCATCACAGGATGGAGATGCAGCTAAGACAGCAGCTGGCAGGGGCGCTTTTCAGCTTAAAGAGGTCCTTAGGAGAGTGACAGCAGGATTATGGGGACAAAACGTTCAGGAAGATGTGATAGATGAAGAGGAGGATGACCTGCAGAGCTGCTCGTCACCGAGGGAGGAGATTCGCAATGTCCGCAAAGATTACCTCAGAGCAGATAAGGAACCCATCCTATCTTGGCTTGCTAGGTGTTATGATACAGGTGCTCCAGCTCTAATAGTTGGAGACAAGTCAGCAGCCCAGCTAGGAACTCTCTCAAAGGATAATGGAATAGACAGACATCTAGCCAGGATTCTCGGTAAGGTTAATCTGTGGATACGCCTTTTAATGGCGGTTTCCCTGAGATACCCTTCCCGAGATGATCTTCCATGGAATCCTAAGCCCTGGACTACCATAGATGAGGGAATTAAGCGTCTGAGGGAGTTTGCCATTAGAGAGATACTCTATGGTGACCATGATACTCTGAATCCTGATGACATTCCTGTGGCAGCTGGTCTTGCTAAAAAGCTCATCAAACTTGCTCCTTCCAATTATGCAAACATTTTGGCAAGTAGAATTGTGGCAAGAAATTATGGTGGAGATCCTCCCACGGTTGGCCAATTCACTGATCAACTAAGACAATTGGATGATAGCATGACACGTGTTTCTTTGGTTTCAGCCATTGAAACACTGTCTGGAAAAATTGAGAATTGCATGAAAGAGCTGAAAGATTCCATATGCCAATTGGCACAAAGAGATGATTCCAATTCTTCCTCCAGGTGGGTGCAGGTTTCAGCTGTGAGGAATAGACATCCTCCAAGGAGGTCATTCCAAAACAGGCCAAACCAAAACAGACCACCAAGGCAATCACGTAGGACCATTTGGATAACTCTACGTGATCAGTTTGGTGAGAACATGAACAGGTGGGATGGCCAACCAACTTCTAATCTTTTCAGGAGACTGAGGGAACTGCAGAGTGGCAGAACCCAGGGTAGCAATACCAGAAGGGTAGCTGTTACTTCCACAGTTCCCCAGGACAACAATGACAGCTCCAACAGTGACTCCAGTTCTAACACTGCACAGTGTGCTCGTTGCACCTGTGGAAATGTTCCCCATAATTAGGGGTGCCCTGCCTCCCGCCAGGGGGAGGAGAGGGATAATGGAGATAACAGAATCTATTGGGATGTGTACATCCAGTGGCCTGGCACTTCACACTTTCAGAAGTACAGGGCCTTGGTTGACACAGGAGCTCAGTGCACCATATTGCCATCAAATTATCAGGGATCAGAGTCTATAACTATTCTGGGAGTCACTGGTGGATCTCAAGAGTTAAGTAAGGTGGAGGTTAATATAAGTCTAACTGGTAAGCAGTGGAAGAAGCATACAGTTGTGACCGGACCTGATGCACCTTGTATTTTGGGAATTGATTTTCTGAGAGAAGGGCGTTTCAAGGACCCTAAGGGTTACAAATGGGCTTTTGGAGTAGCTTCTGTAGAAATTGATGGACAAAAACTGAAGCTGTCTGCTAGACCTGAACTTTCTGATGAATCTGCAGTTGTGGGACAACACAAGATTCAGGACATTAAATTGCCGGTTGCTTCTCAGACTGTGCATCACAGACAATACAGAACCAACCGTGACTCTTTGTTGCCCATTCAGAATCTGATTCGTCAGTTGGAGAGTCAGAAAGTCATCAGCAAAACTCATTCACCTTTCAACAGTCCAGTGTGGCCTGTGCGAAAGCCGAATGGAGACTGGCGTCTGACAGTGGACTACCGAGCCCTAAATGAAGTAACACCGCCTATGAGTGCAGCAGTACCAGACATGATGGAACTCCAGTACGAGCTGGAATCCAAAGAGGCCAAATGGTATGCTACCATAGACATTGCTAATGCATTCTTCTCTATTCCCATAGCAGAGGAATGCAGGCCTCAGTTTGCTTTCACCTGGAGAGGAATCCAGTACACTTTCAACCGACTGCCGATGGGCTGGATCCACAGCTCCAGCATCTGTCATGCAGTAATCCACGATGCTCTGGAGGAAGGTGGTGCTCCAGAACATATCCAGTTCATCGATGATATCATCGTCTGGGGTAAAACTGCTGAGGAAGTCTTTGAGAAAGGCAACAAAATCATGGACATTCTTCTGAATGCAGGTTTTGCCATCAAGAGAGACAAAGTGAAAGGTCCTACCACAGAGATCCAGTTTCTGGGAGTGCAGTGGCAGGATGGACGCCGACACATTCCAGTGGATGTGGTAAATAGAGTCTCTACCATGGCAAATCCCACGAACAAGCAAGAAACTCTACGTTTCTTGGGGATAGTGGGATTTTGGAGACTACACATTCCTGGATACAGTCAGATTGTGAAACCTCTGTATGATGTGACTCGGAAGAGGAACAGTTTCCACTGGGGACCTGAACAACAAGCAGCCTTTGACCAGATAAAGCAAGAAGTGGTACAAGCAGTGGGACTGGGACCTGTCCGAGATGGTCCAGACATTAAGAACATTTTGTACACGGCTGCAGGTGACAATGGTCCAACCTGGTGCTTGTGGCAAAAAGCTCCAGGTGAGACACGTGGACGACCTCTTGGCTTCTGGAGTCGAGGTTACAGAGGTTCAGAGGCTAATTACACTCCAACAGAGAAAGAGATTCTAGCTGCCTATGAAGGAGTGAAAGCAGCTTCTGAAGTGATTGGAACTGAATCACAACTTCTCCTAGCTCCCAGATTGCCAGTTTTGAATTGGATGTTCAAAGGCAAAGGTTCCACACCACATCATGCTACAGATTCCACCTGGTCCAAGTGGATGGCTCTGATAACACAGAGAGCTCGAATGGGAAATCTTGAAAGACCTGGTCTGGTGGAGGTGATCTCAAGTTGGCCTGAAGGTACCAACTGTGCTAAACCTCTAGAGGAGAGAGTAACTCGTGCTGAGGAAGCTCCTCCTTACAATGACCTTTCTGATGATGACAAGAAGTATGCTTTGTTCACAGACGGTTCCTGTCGTCTCGTCGGGAACAAGCGAAGGTGGAAGTCTGCAGTGTGGAGTCCAACACGCCGAGTTGCAGAGGCGAAGGATGGAGAAGGAGAGTCCAGTCAGTTTGCAGAGGTAAAAGCTGTCCAGCTAGCTCTCGACATAGCTGAACGTGAGAGATGGCCAAAGCTTTATCTCTACACCGACTCATGGATGGTAGCCAATGCTCTATGGGGTTGGCTAAAGAACTGGAAGAAGAATGGCTGGCAGAGGAAAGGAAAACCCATCTGGGCAGCCGACCTGTGGCAAGACATTGCTGATCGAATCGAGAGAATTCCAGTGAAAGTGAGACACATTGATGCTCACATTCCTAAGAGCAAAGCTACTGAGGAACAGCAGCACAACCATCAGGCAGATTTAGCTGCAAGAGTGTCTCAAGTAGACAAGGACTCTGAACTTGATCTCGACTGGAAACACCGAGGTGAGATATTCTTAGCTCGGTGGGCTCACGATTCATCAGGACATCAAGGCAGAGATGCAACATACCAGTGGGCTCGTGACAGATCCATAGACATTTCCATGGATGCTATCACACAAGTCATCCATGACTGTGACATTTGTGCTGCTATCAAGCAGGCAAAGCGAATTAAGCCCTTGTGGTATGGTGACAGATGGTCCAAGTACAGGTATGGTGAAGCTTGGCAGATTGACTACATCACTCTACCACGTTCTCGTTCTGGTAAGCAGTACGTGCTTACTATGGTAGAGGCAAACACCGGATGGCTGGAAACTTACGCAGTCCCACATGCAACTGCACGCAACACCATTCTCGGTCTGGAGAGACAGATCCTGTGGAGACACGGAACTCCAGAGAGGATTGAGTCAGACAACGGAACTCACTTCAAGAACAACCTTGTAAAGAGCTGGGCAAAAGAGCACGGTATTGAGTGGATTTTCCACATTCCTTACTATGCACCAGCTGCAGGGAAGATTGAACGCTACAACGGTTTGTTGAAGACCACTCTCAAAGCCAAGGGAGGTGGATCTTTGAAAAACTGGGAGAAACATTTAGCACAAGCAACCTGGCTGGTGAATAGTAGAGGTTCAGTGAACCGAGCTGGACCGGCACATTCAGATCTGCTACGGAGAGTAGAAGGTGATAGAGTTCCTGTTGTTAGAGAAAAGAATCTGTTAGGTAAAACTGTTTGGGTATTTTCACCCTCAGGAGAGGCTAAACCTGTCCGAGGGGTGGTTTCAGCAGAAGGTCCGGGTCACACTTACTGGGTAATGCAGGAGAATGGTCAAATTCAGTGTATTCCACAAAGAAATTTAACTTTAGCTGAAAGAGTTTAATTTCAGACTGTTGTACAGCTACAACACGCCCAAAGGAAGAATCCCTGAGGAATCTACCGTGCACGAACCCTGAGAACCCTGAGAGCCCTGAGTCAACTGAGAGTCCCTGTGTTCCTGTTTGCCTTTTCTTCACTTTGTCTGCAGAGAGACAAGCTGGTTTCCATTTTCTTATTTCCTGACTTTTTTGGACTTCTGAATCATCTACATCTGAGTATAGCCGGAACGGACTATGAACTTTACTCACGAACTGCAAATATTGTTTCCGATTGGATGGACAGTGCGAACGACCAATGAAATTGTTTAGAAGGGGTGGATTGTGGCCGTTTGACGCTGTGCCTTTAAGGAAGGGGCACACTGGCTAAATGTTTGTAAAATATTTTGGTTTTCTAAACGAATTTCATTGGTAGGATTGTGGGAGGAGAGATTGGACCCAGGGGAGTTGGGAACTTTCTCTCAGTCTTCCTTCCTTCGCTGTCCCTCTCGGCTGGATCTGCTTCTGGGATTCTGGCCAACTAAGATAAGATACTAACTCCTGTGCAAGGCCTTTCTTCCTTTCCTGCCCTGTTAACCGTCCTCGTCTCTTTTCTACCTCTTTTGGGGGAGAAGGGAGGTAGGGGGGTGAAGGGGGCACAGGGGGAAGCCCCCTCTGTGGGGGGTCTGGTTTCTGGTTGAGTTCATTGGCTGTATATTCCTGTATATACTGTAAAATACCTGTATTTGTTGTGTTACATAGAATCTGTTTCCTTGTAAAATATAATCTCATTTCTCCGACTGGGTTTAGCCGTGGTCTTTTTCTCAGTGGGGGAGGGAAAGCAGAGCCTTTCCTTTCAAACCACCACAGTCACAGAGCACTGGAACAGGCTCCCCAGAGAGATTGTGGAGTCTCCTTTTCTGGAGACTTTCAAGACCCATCTGGATGTGTTCCTGTGCAATCTATGCTAGATTTTACGGCCCTGCTCTGACAGGGGCCTTGGACTCAAAGCTCTCCAGAGGTCCGTTCCAACCACTAACATCCTGTGATCCTGTATTCTTGGCTCATTTGGAGAATGACACAGCTGGCTCTTGTGTCAAGGCCCTGTAAAGGACACAGTCAGGCTGCTGCCCATGGGCTTCAAGCCTCCTCCACTATGAAGATCCATAAAGTATTCTGCTCCTTTGCTCTCCTTTTTCCCATCTTCATGGATTGCAGCCTGACTCAGCATAAATATAGGGCTGAACACTGAGTGTGGTGCCAAGTAAGGTATCTTACACAGGCAGCTTGATGGAGTCACAGATTGCATAGTCCATCTTAGGGCAGGGCAACTACTAAGTGTCTTGCCTACCCCTAAAGGCTTGTGGAATCAGTATTGTGTATGCAGATGCCATTATGGAAAATTCCAACTGCAAACAATGGAAATTTGAGGTGTGTGGAGGAAATAATACTCGTCTAATACTCTCCAGCTTTCATGAAGTGCTAATCAGCTATAGCTTTTTAATAGGCAAAATTACTCTGGTATAAAACTGTTACTATTCGAGTGATTATTGCACAGACAAATTTGCTGGTAGATTTGTGTTTTAAATGGTGATATTTTTATTCCCTTTTCTCCACATGGCTACAAGCAGTGGAATCAACAGGGAAGTCATGTGTATCAGAAGAAACTGAAGTCCAGAGGAAAGGAGTGGCCTTATAATGAAAGCACAGGGTTAGGAGTTAGGAAATTTCAATTCTCAAGGCTTCCTCAATAAAGTCACTTTGCCTCTCTGGACCACAGGAGGATATTCTTAATCACACTGAATAGCATCTTACTGCATCTTTCAAGACTCTCAACACATCTGACTGACTTTAGTCCTCGTAATAAGGAGGGGTTAGGTCCTGTTAACTGTGTGGGTCTCTGACTGAGGTCATAGTTTCTTTGTTGTAAACAAGCTGCCTTTCTCTACTATAATTAAATGATCATTTAACTCAAGAACACTTGTTTTCTCAGACTTCTCACATGGGAGAGGAGTGTGAGAAAGAGCATCCCTTAGGAACTGTGACAGCAGTAGTGCCCAGTGGGGAGGTTGGTTTGTGGAGAAAGATTTCTCTTCAGGTTAAGTGAGTGTATTTCATTGGCAGAAGAACATGTTTTTGCACACAAGGAAGGTGCCTATTATTCTGGGCAAATACGAAACTGCTGTTTGCAACAGGCCACAAGGACTTGGATGGAAGCTGCAGTGGAAATGTAAACCATTTAATAGTAACTGCAATCCTGCTCCCCTAAACAGAGGCAAATTCATATCCTTTTTTTTTGGAGGGGGGGTGGGGAGAAGGGAAATCCTACAATTTCTCTTGTGCAGTAGCAAAAAGATGTGTGCATACATGGAAAGGACATTTGGGATGAGGCCAACGGTGCTTTCAAAAGACCAGGCGCTGAAGAAGACAGCGTGACACATTTTGTCTACGTGTGTGCCCCACATCTGTCCGTCCATCCAGGCAGATCACCACTCAAGTGCTACCACGGCAGGAGGAAACAGGTGACCACGACCGTCAACGCTGAGGCACCGTAAGGCCAGGCCAGAAACTCGGAGAAGGTGCGGGTACCCTTCCTTCCCTCAGACATGCTCTGTGAGAAGCGGATACCCTCCAGGCAGTCGCTAGCCAAAACCCCATCGCTTGTTACGAAGCAAGAATATAGAGCACCCAGCCCCGCCGCCGCCAGCGGCTCAGGCCGCTGGGCGGCAGCGCCCCACGCATGCGCCGCGCGGCAGCACTGGCAGCACTACCACCGCTCCGGCCGCCGTTGGCTGCCGACTGCCGCCGACCGCATCCACAGCGGAGGAGAGGAAGGGGAGGGGGAGCCGTTGCGCCTGCGCGGGTGCTTCCCGGGCTGCCCGGGCACGGGAGCTGAGCCGAACGTTGGGTGGCGGCGCGCGCGAGCCCGGTGGCGTGGCCGGCCGTGCAGGAGCCTGGCACTGCGTGCCGCTGGGCATGGTGAGCAAGGGGCCGCTGCTGCGCCTGTTGACCGCCATCAACCGAAGGAGGATGAAGCTGCTTATGGGGCTCGCCTTCGTCGCCTATGTCGCCTGTGAGTGAACGGGGGTGGGTCTGGCCCAGTCATTCATTTGCTTACTGACCAGGCGCCACTGGCTTTCCATGCTCTCTGTCGCCGGCCGTGGGGGGAGAGGGGGAAGTAGGAGGTGGCGGGTTTCTCCTCGAGCGCCCGGTTGCACTGCCCCGTTACGAGGCGCCGCAGCGCGGCTGTTCCGGCCCCGAAAGGGGTGTCCCCGCGGCGGCTCTGCCTCTGGGCAGCGTGGCTGAAGGCTTCCTCCCTTTCCCGCCTCCCCGCGCTGCCGAAACTTTCCCAAGTCCGGGGGGTAGCCGGCTAGGCCGTGGCGTGCTCGCAGGGCCTCCGGGCGGGCCGTGCCAGGGGTCCTCGTTAGGCAGTTTCCCCCGAATCTGTCCCGAGGGCTTGTGCGGGCGGTCCCCCCGCTGTGTCCCCTCAGGTGCAGAGTGGGGAGACGTTGATGCTGGGGGTGGTTTCTTCTGGGGGCTGTCGGCCGCGCTTCCCCATGGTACCCCGCGGGAAGGGGCACTCTGTGGCTTGCCGGCGACGTGCGGCAAGCCGCCGGCCTTCAAGCCGAAGCCCGGGCGTGAGGTGGGGTGGGCATGCTGCCGAGGTGCCTGGGCAGAGGGGAAGCGGTGTGAGCGAGACGTGGCTCCAGGAGTATTTCCGCAGCCGCTTCTCAGACCGCTCTTTGTCCGCCTTGGTCGTAACCTGGTAGGTGTGTGAGGTGAGCCTGCTAGGAAGTTTTCCAGGGCAGGGCCCCGTCATTTTTTCGTAAAATGCTCCGATGTCCTCTGGGAGCTAAATAAGCGTTCGTTAGCTTAGCACGTAGCTTGAGTCTTATGAGCCTGAAGAGAGGCATAAAGGTACTCGGGAGAATCTTAGTATAGTTGCTGACAGTGATGATTATGACTTCAATTATCAGACATGAGTCACATAGAGTCTTGGATTTATAATGCGGTCCTGTCAGCTCTCTTGCCTTTCTTGTCCAGATTTTTTCGGTTTAATTTTTCATATTCAGTTTACTTAGTGTTAGTTTATTTTGCTTTTAGATTTTGGTAGATTTAATGTACATGGAACACCATGAAGAAGGGTCTTTGAAGTCTTGTCAGCTTAGCTAGAAACAAGTGTTTTGACGCTTCAAAATCCACATGGGTGAATTAGCTCTTGGGATGGGTGTGTGCATTAGATTTAGGATCCTCCCTTTCTGTTTGGAGAGGTACAACTAAAGTAACCTGGCAGAAGAGGTGGTGTTTCGTACCACAGAAACAAAACATAGCAATTCTCTTTGATACCTTATGTTGCTGTTTGCAGGACCTCATTGCTTAGATACTGCCATTACCGTTGAAGCTGTGTGACTCTTGTGACAGTTCATCCAAGTAGCTTCAGGCCCCATGAACACCAAAACTAGGACAGCATAGTCTCTTATTATTTTGAAAAGGCTTGATGTTTTGTCAAAAGTTATACTTGATTTGGAGAACAAAGTTAATAGGCTACTGTGGAAATGCTGGAATTGCATGGCAATTGATACGGTCATTGGGACCTGGCCATTGATTAGATTCTATAAACAGTTGGTGTTTGCTTTCTAGATTAGTGAGTAAAGTTAGCCTTAAGGAAGCTTAAAAAGGGGACATGTTGGTGTCTGATTAGAGATGGTTTTTGCAAAACTAACATGTCAGATTGCTGTATTTTCAATTGACTAGTGCTCAAAAGTAGCAGAATAGTAAAAACTGATGTGTGTTCAATATAGCATGCTAGCAGATGCCACTGTTCTCATAGATTCTAGAGAGACTTTTTTTTGTTTTGTATGGAAGTAATTATGATCCCATCCCCCTATCCTAAAAGTGTACTCCTTGCAATATTACTGAATCATCATTGTGCTCTGGTTGCAGTCAGATAATACCAGACTAAAATAGCACAGAATCTGAGAAAACTGAGCTGCTGGTGTAGGTGTTGGCACTTCTTCCATTCCTTCTTTCTCAAGTACTCTCCAAATGACTAAGTGTTTTCAGGCTTTGCACCTCCTTTTCATGAATTTCCATTCAGAGTTAGTACATGGGGAATCAGATTTGGAGCGTATTATGTTACAGGGAATGGAATCCTTGGCAAGTACATTTTTATTTTTTTATGATCTAGGAGGTAGAACTTTTTGATAGTGCCATTTTGCTGGTTTGTGTGTGAAACTCTGAGAGGCTCTTGGCTATCTTATTCTTGAGTCATTGGATGTCTCTCTTGGTGGTTTCATGGCACAAGGTGTTGGATGGCAAAGCTGGCTTATGTAGCCCTATTCCACATCTTCCATTTCCCCAGCTTCCACTGTGTGCAAGGACTTAAATTTCTCTACTGTGTACCTGGTAAAGTATCCAGTCTGGACTAAGATTATTTTTTGAGATTGCAACCATTTAACAATGTGGGTATTCAGCCAGCTCTTTTGGCCCAGCTGAGGAGGTGGTGCAGTGATGAATTGGGCAGCTGGGAGTACTGTTGGCAGTGTTGCCATCACATGTTTTTTACAGGTCTAAAATTAGTGTCTTGCTTAAGGAGTCTTGTTGACGTTCGTTAAAGTACCACCATGACGTGAGGTGCACAGTCAGGCTTATGTTAAAGATACCTAGAACTCTTTCCATGGTCTTCACTGGTTTCTTGAGTGGCACTTAAAGAGAATACTTATTTACATCTGGGTTTGAATTCAAGTAATATTTGATGTCTTATTTTTATGAAACTTTTTTTTAATATTGTTCACTTGAAACAGCATGCTAAGCATAGTTTGTGTATATAGAAGTAGAACCCAAAAGTAGCGTTTCTGTGCAACAGGCAGTTAAAAGCTGTTGTAGTTTAAGCAGCTGCTCCTTGGCAAAACTGAAGTGATCAGGCTTTGAGTAACAGTTGCATTTACCTTATCTGCAAGGTCTAGGTGAAAAGGGTGTTTTCCCCCCCAAATGGCTCAAGTGACAAATCTGGAGATGGTGCAGCTAGTGAGTTGTCTGAATCACTCGAATCTGGTAGAATGCTATTCAGTTTTTACACCACACCCTTCCCCCCTCCCACCCTGGTATTTTTTCAGAACTAGCTTGATTAACTCATTTGCAGTGCTGTCTCCTTCTGTGAGCATTGCATGGCCATACTCTGCTGTATATAATGGGAAGCCTTGCCCAAACACTGAATTTTCATTGCCCTTTTAAAGGGACAGAAAAGAGATGAGAGTTTATTGTTGCTTTTTAAAGAGTTCACCTGTTTGTGGATTGGTATGTCAAAACATGAGACACCTTAAACTTGTTCCCTTCAAAGTTTTAAATGTTTATTCAGCTTTACATGGGCATACTGAGATGCTGTAGTGAGACTATTGTAGAATTCAGGCCTTAATGAAATTTTTGGAAATAATACTGTAAAACCTTGTAGCTAGCATTTAAAGGTCAGAGCTCATCAATTTGCATGGTTTCCTTTAATCTTGGTGCTACTGGAAATAATCTGCAGGTGTCTTGGTATAATAAGGGAGTTGCACATTATTAACAAAAATAAAGTAAGAGCTCTGTTTACAGTAAAGAAGTTCTCTTTGCTCATTTGTAGATCAAATAGTTCTCAGGAAGTATGTCAGTAGCATTGTTCCTTTTTGGGGGTGGGGAGGGGAAGGAATGTGTATTAGAGTTCTGTCATAAGATCAAATATTAAGAATTTGTTACCTTCATAAGGTACAGCAGCTACTAAAACTAACTTAAAAGCACAATGTAAAAATAATGTGAGGGAAGTATATCCTGGAGTGTAGTGGCTTGAATTCTCCCAGCATTGTTAGTTTCCATGAGTGTTATCCTTTGTTTTACAAGGTTAGCCATTTGTTTTTGTCGGATTTCCATGAGCTGTGAAGAATGTATAATGTGCTCTTCTCGGAATATCAAGATGTAAGATTTCAATTTGAATCTTACTAGCCCCTTGCATGTTGCCTGTCTTGCATGTGTTCAAAATGGAGGTTAAATGCTACTGCATATTTTGTTCTGATAAGCTTTTACTTTCACTTTTGGTAATAGCAAAGTAGTTGCAATTTGGTCCTGTCCTAATTGCTCAAAGCTAGTTGAAAGTTACTCAGTATTGCTGTGCAGAATACCAGAAATCTTCCTTCCACAGCTGTTCTACAACTAGACAGAACTGACTGACCTTAGAAGAGTTAGAGATGGTGTGATGTGACATCAAGCTCTCTTGGTTTTTATGTCAGCATGCCATGGATTATCTACCCAACACCACAAACCAAAACCATTTGCTTCCTGGCTTCATGTCTTGCAGAGCTGCCTTTCATCTGTGGGTTTATACAAATAAGTTTGCTGTCTTCGGCAGCTTCCAGTTCCCTGCTCATCAGGCTTCCACTAGCTATAATCATACAGTTTATGAAAATTTGTTCTTGCTTCAGTTGAATGTGTCAGGAACTCTGCTTTGCTAGCCATGGTATTTTAAACCAGTTTTTTACATTCTGGAGAAATTCATCCTTATGGTTCCCAGCTTATCTCCATTTAATATTTGTCTTCAGTATTTATCTTTAATATTTTATCTCCATTTAGTGTGTTTTCTGTGGCATGTGCAGAAGGTGGTGTTGTCATCATTCAACTCAAGAACAAACACTCTTGAAGCTTTCACTTTTTTTTTCCCCCCATTATGTTTTGGCAAAGAGGAAAGATTTTATTAATATTTATATTGCTTGTTTCTTTTCTGTAAGGTTGGTTGGCCAAAGCAGAGTTTACTTGAAATTAGTGGTTTTCAGTTTCTAGTTCATGGACCCTAGAGAAGGAGAGATGGGGGTTACTGCATCAACTTACTTGGAGGGAATTGTAAAAAAAGTAACTGGGAAAAGTGTCTGTTTTGCTTACAGTGCTGACTATTGGGGCATGCTATGAGTCTGCTGAAAATTATCTTAGCAGTCAACAAACTTAAAATGCTGAAAGTAATTGATTTGAATCATGAGCCCTCATTTCATTGCCATCTTAATTTAAATTATGTTACCTTAGGTGGCTGCTCTTGTTTCTGGGGTTTGACATGCATGCCAATGTATCATTGTTATCTTGAGTGTGTAGAATATTCTCTGCCTCTGATTTTATTGAAAAATGTCCCACAGTACTGCTGGCTGTGTCTGAGAAACAAAAGGTCAAGGACTAATAGAGATGACTTCTCCTCTTCTTATTTTATTTTTCATTAATATTTTAAAAAGGCATTTGAAAACTGAGGGCTGCTATCTAGATGGGGTACAGCATGATTTGTGTAAAACTGCATATAATGCATGATGAATATGATGTATTTCTCTTTCTTTCACTTTAAATAGGGAGATAAGTGACCCAAACAGGAGCACTCACAGGTCTGTTGACTGAGAATGGTTCTGGTGGTTTCTCTAACCTGCCATGTTGCTTTAAAACAAAGGGAGAAAATGCTTTTTCTTAAGAGATTTTATTAATTTGAATTGCATAGGTCAAATCTATCTGGAAGTAGATGCCATTTCTTACTAGTTCACTCACTGTCTGCAGCTGAACAAGGAAAGACAACTTATTGTCTATTATTAGGTGAAGAGAGAACACGGGGTTGTTAGCATTTTAGATTGCTTAGCTTACACATTGCCAAAATAATTTTGATCCAATTAAAAATGTGCTACTCCACTTAGGTATAGGTCAAAATCCTGTCTCCTTTGGAAGTTCAAAACTTTTGTAGGCAGTTAATGTATTTGCAAACCACTTTGTTTTTTCAAGCAGGTAATTTAAAGCTAGAAAAGCATTATGATGTCCAGACCTGCTTAAGTATATGTGGTGATGAAAACTGAAGGTGCTGTTTGGAATTTCATAACTGTGATGAGTTATGCATTCTGGTTTTTGTTGCAAATACTGGAGGTTTTTTTCTGTTTGTACTTACAGACATTTGGAGCACATTACCTTAGTTGTGGCAAAATACAGACAATGGATGAGTAGTGGTAAAGAATTGCATACTGAAGATATGAGATAGGAAGGAGCAGAAATACTGAACAGAGAACTGTAAAAAAGTGACTTAATAGAAGAGTTGGAAAGAATTTACAATCTGGGAAACAAAGAACAGAATTGAATCATAAATTGACAATGCTGACTGAAATGTTAGAGTAAGTATTTATGGTTAGCTTCCCATCCACTATGAAACATCATTAACTCTTGTAAGGAAAGAAAATTAGCATAATGTTACCTCACAGCAGTAGGAGTGCGTCATTTTGCCAAATTTAAGTATTCATTCTTGAGAGAAGGCACAAAATTATTGTCTTAGTGGCTGTGATGACTAGCTGAGAGATTTAGCATAGAATGGCGATGTTATCCAGGTTGAAGAGAGCATCTTTCCCATCACAAAAGCCTGTATCTGGGTGACTAGGGAAATTTCCATGTGGTAAAATTTACAGTTCCTTTCTGCTGTCTTGGAGTTGGGGTGGGAACTTACTGCAGATCAAGGTGTCAGTTCAGGAAATAAACCAGGAAAAACTACTTACCATACAGAAATCTGTATAGACATACCTGAGGAATATTGCTGTGTGTTCCCCAAAGTCATAATCATAAACATTACCAAGGAAGGTGATATTCTGTAATAGGGAGTTATGAATAGTAGTTTTGTCTTGTCTTCACTGATACTGCAATGTGGCCTGGAATGCTTAGAGGGATGGGACATCCACAACTTATCTTGGCTGCCTATTCCAGCATCTCACCACTCTAATCACAAAAGTTGTTCCTTGTATGCAATTTAAACATACTCTCTTTCAGGTTCACACTGTCGCTCCTGCTCGTATTACTGCAGGCCCTGGTGAGAAGTCTGTCCCCATCTCTCACACAAGCCTCCTTTAAGTACTGAAAGGCTGCAATAAAGTTTTCCCAGAGCCTTCTCTTCTCCAAGCTCATCAACCCCAACTCTCTCAGCCTTTCTTCACAAGAGAGGTGTTCCAGCTCTGTAATCATTTTATGGCCCTCCTCTGAACCTGCTCTAAACAGGTCCATGTGTTTCTTGTACTGGGGATGCTGGAGCTGGGCACTCAATTCTGCATCTAATTGAGATCTTAAAGAGAATTAAGTTAACACTGATGTGTCTATAATAGTAAGCATTTTGACACACACACACCCCCTTTTGCCTCCTTTATCTTTTTGTCAAATTTTTCTCTGGAGACAAAAAATTTCTTTCTGCCAGGAAACTGAAGTTGCTGAGTGACTGGAGAGTCATATTTAAGGGAAAAAGAAGACCTCTTTTGAATGACATTGCATCTGTCTGAAATAGAAGGTTTTGCAGAAGCAATTAATTTTGGGCATTCAGCGCTTACAGTTTTGCCTAGAAATTCTGTTTATGACTGTCTATCAGTTCATATTGTTCCCACATGCTGTTTCTATTGATAGAGATCCATTTGAAACAGACATAATCCTGTCAACAAACAAGGGCATTTGGGAAGAAAATTATTTTAAAAGAAACTGCATCCCTTTTTGGTACAGTTGAATGTCTGGGCATCATGGTCTCACTCTTTAAAAATGTCTCTTTTAAAATGCATGTGATGCTGAAACTCATATTGTCACTGATAATTCCAGCTTAAGAGTGTGTATTATCACCAATGCCTTCTGATAGTTTATGACTTGATTTGAATGCCAGATATAGAGCCCCAAAGAAGAAGGGTCATGCTGGGGTAAAGGCACAGGCTTTCTTTGAGACTCTTTTTCCACCATCAGATAGTGATAGTGTTATTTTTATGATTTCCCAGCCTGTTGTGGTTTGATTAAGGCACATACCATTCTCTGAGAAGTAATCTGTGTTTTATAGAAACCTATACAGTAAGTAGTATTGCAGCTAACAGGTTCCAAGGATGTTGAGGTGAAAACATACATCCTTTTCCTGCTACGAAGTGCAGCTGGTCAGAGCTAAGTCTGACTGTGGCTGCTCAACAGTAAATTGCTTGGGATTTCTGTTGTGCTTTTTCCAGTGTGACTTAATAGATTTTGTGTTTTGTTTTTAGTTTGATTTTTGTTTTTACTTCATGCAGGAAGGATTGGTTTGTATCCAAAAGATGGCTCTTGGAATTTGCCTTTGCTGAAGGCAGCCCAGTTGTTGTACTACTCTGTTGTACTACTTCAGAAAGGGTTTTGTCTAGAAAAAATAAACAAATCTTCAGTAGAAAGAAAAATGTTCTTTACTTGTCTGTGATTGCTTGGCTTTTGTTTAAAGTAGTTTTAAGAAGTCTTGGAAATCTACCACAATTTTTCCATAAGGCTGTGTTTGCCAAATAGGTACAGCTTTATCTCTTAGAGGGTGCAGGGGGAAAACCCAAACAACAAACCAAACAAAAAAGAACATTGGGATTTTCTGAAAAGCGTGAGTGATGAATGTTTAGTTGGCAAAATGTAAACACCTCTCTAATAACAATACTTTGATTAAGGCTTTAAGAAACAAAACTCTTTTAGAAAAGTACAGCTTGTTATTGCTTTATCCAAGGCATGTCATTCTTCCCTGGAAGTTGTCACTTAAAAGTGAAAAGTCTGTAGGAGTGATTAATGGCTCTGATATATTTTTAACCTTCATGGCACTTGCAATTAATCTTTGCAAAAATGCTACAATAAAACTTATTTTTCTCATTATTTTGTGCAAGGGATGAAGTGGGGGAAAACATCCCAGAAGAGGTAGTCAAAACGGGGTTAGACCTTTCTCATGCAGGCCATTAACCCAGGTTTTTGTGGGTTTCAGAGCAATCCAGATGTTCTGATTACTTACTACTTTATTCAGTCAAAAAGTGGAACCTCTGTTTCTTCTCTCTTGTAGGTGAGCATCTTGTTTGGTTACAAGTCATGCTTCTGTCTCTGTAGTCCAATTCATCATGAATTCTTCTCTTGTGCAGTGTTTCAGCAGATGACAGGAAGATTCTCTGTCCATGAATGCTCTCTAATTGGGTGAATAGGAAGTTTTTCATAGAGTGTGTACTGTATATGACTGTTGATGGGTGAGGGTGTTAAATCTCTAAGGTTTGAGATTAGCATGGGACTGTCATCCTGGATGAATACCTCTTGACTTAAAAGATTTGGCTTTAAAGTCAGAATTGTTTTCATTGTTTTTTTTTAAAGGCTGGCTTTTGCAGTGCAGTGGGATGCTCTGTTATGTCAGTTTGCTCAAATCAGATTCATTAAGAAGTTGATGCATTTGAAAACTGGGTTTATACATAGTGCTTGATTCATGACCTTCCTGGAAAGGACATGGTGGGTCTGTCAAGGTTTTTTATGGTGCCTGTGAGGGTTTTTGTCTTGGATTTAGCCTTGCAATTCTGCATCATTCAACTTGTGGGTTTGGGCCTACTTGCCTGATATGTTTCCATCATTCTTGCCTGAATGCCAGGCTGGTCTTGGCATAACCCTTTAGGGCAAGGAAGCAATAAGTCAGGGAAATACTCTGTAAGTCGTACTTGCACTGTTGATTCTGCAGCTGTTTAAGCCAATTATATAAAAAATTGTGGTGTACTTTAACAAACTGTGTGAATGTGCAGTAGCCAGAGATCCTCCTTAGAATTGTGCATTCATAATACTTTGTGAGGGTGTGGTAGTTTTAGGCTGCGCCTTGAAAATTTTCCACAGATCTTGAACAGACAGTAGTAGAATGTAAATACATTACTATTAGATGTAAAAAGAAAAATTATATGCTCTAAATAATCCCATTGGACAGATATCTGCCATAAAACTTAGATCTGTAAATTGACTCACTCTCTTTTTGCTTCCTCCCTCTGAATGGTGCCTCTGCTGGTTTTTGCTGATGTTGGCTGCATTGCTGTGTTGTGGTTAAGTACTAACAAACAGCTCTCTGCTCTTCTCTCTCCTTTACTGTATGCAGGGGTGTAGGGAAGGGAACAAGGAAGGGGAGGCTATTAATAGCCCCCTGATTCTGGCCAGGGAGGTTCTTCTGTTGTTTATAAGTTGTACATATATGTAAATATTGTATATTTTGTACATATATATTGCATTTCATTTTAGATTGTAGTTTTGCTTAGATACAGCTTTATTTGCTTTCAACTGAGCTGCTCTGGCAGTTTTTTATTGGGGGGGAGGGGGTGGGTGTGGAATGTTCAACCCACCGCAAAGTACTTCAAGTGAGTTTTTGCTGCATGTGAAAGAGACTTCAGGGTTCCTCAAATCCTTCCATATGGTATTTGCTATGTGGTTCATTTTGCAGCTTCATTCTTTTATGCAATGGTACAAAAATAGACTTCCTCGAAGATAATTTGCTTTTACAGAGCTAGGATATCTAGTATAGTGTTTCTGGATGTACGTTAATGTCTTTCTGAGCTCCCTTTCCTTGCTGTGGACACTGAGCATGCAGAATTAACATATTTTCTTTAGAAAACCTGTTTCTTGTATACAGTATAGCTGCACTGCCTTTGCAACAAGTCTGGCAGGGTGGCATTTGTGGTGCAGCTGGCAACTCATGTTTTTTTTCTTCAGTTTGTGCTTCACCAAGCCCAGATGTTTCCTGCCCCATTGTAGACAGTGTTTCATTATTTGTACAGATTTCTGTAGCCCCCCCAAAAAATAACTATTCTAAATGTTGCTGTGTAATGTGTGACTTGATAGTTCTGTACTTGTAGTTCTAGATTGTCATCATTCACTTTAATGGATTTTTAATTTTTTTTATTTGTGTCATCATAAATAATTCTATAATTCTAGCCACAGGGTAAATAACTTGGATTTAACTTAGTGTTCAGTACTGTATCCCATTTTCCAAAGGAGAATTCATTTTATCTAATATTAATATAAAATTCACAGGCTTTCTTAAATTCAGTTGGATTTTGTTGATCCTCTGTTCTAATATGAAGCTTCCTTATCCTTTTCTTCAGAAAATGACATGGGTTTTATGATACCACCAGAGGTATCTTAGTGTCCTGCAGTTCGTTTGATAATCTGTAACAGATTGGAGTTACTCTTTGAGTTGCTCAGCACCGCTAAGTTGTTACAAGCAGTTTAGTCACTTTGCCATCCCTTAAGGGGTGTAATGGTGACTGCATTATTGCATCCTCAGTCGATTTTCCCTGCTGTCCTTTCCTTGGTGTTTCGTTTCTTCTTTGGCTGAGGAGGTGCCTGTGACTATGACATCATTTTTAATGTTTCTGTAACACTTGGTTGTCTGCTTGAGAATCAGTAAGTACTAATCATGAAAGTATGTGCAAAACCTGAAACTAGGCAAAATACTTCATTATCTGCAATGAGACCTGAAGTGCAACTTGCAAAAACTGAGGACACTTCAGAAGCTTTTTGTATGTATATACTGTATATATACTTCTCCTCCATCTTATGACTTAGTGAAATTAGGGTTCTTGGGTTGAGGCTTATCTCCTAAAGAGCAGTAGGAGCATGATTTTTCTGGAGGTATTTGGGGTGGATTTCCTGCGTTGCTTTTTGTTGCAGAGTCACTTACATAACTGTTCTATATTAATCATTTTTGTCTTGACAATTTGAAGCTGTCCACTCTCTAGTGTAGCTTGGTTTCATGTTAAACCACTTTCTGTGTCCTAGTTGAAAGTTAAAATGAAAATGAGTGTTTGTCTTCCTTATAGCTTTTTTCCATACAAACGGTGTAATAAATGAACTTTACTTGCATAGTGAGGCATTTGGTTACATTGCTTAGGTACAATAGTTACATATTTAGAGAGAGAACACGTGTGCACAAATACTTGCTACCTGTAAAGCAGAACTCCTGTGGCATCAGTTGGCGGGTGTTTTGACTCTTACCAGTCTGCAGTTTCTAGTTTGTGTAGTTCAAGGTCCACAGGAGGATTTTTTTTTTTTTCTTGCTGTTTGTTGGGTTTTGTGTTTGGTTTTTTTTCAATATCCCAGGTTTGTTTGATGTGTGCAGTGTCAAGGTATAGTAGAAAATTCTTGTACGAGTCCATCATCAGTAAATTTGCTGACGACACTAAGCTGGGGGCAGGAGTTGATCTGCTGGAGGGTAGAGAGGCTCTGCAGAGGGACCTGGACAGGCTGGACAGATGGGCAGAGTCCAACGGCATGAGATTGAACACATCCAAGTGCCGGGATCTGCACATTGGCCACAACAACCCCATGCAGAGCTACAGGCTGGGGTCAGAGTGGCTGGAGAGCGGCCAGGTAGAGAGGGACCTGGGGGTGCTGGTCAACGGTAGGCTGAACATGAGCCTGCAGTGTGCCCAGGCAGCCAAGAGGGCCAATGGCATCCTGGCCTGCATCAGGAACAGTGTGGCCAGCAGGAGCAGGGAGGTCATTCTGCCCCTGTACACTGCACTGGTTAGGCTGCACCTCGAGTACTGTGTCCAGTTCTGGGCCCCTCAGTTTAGGAAGGATGTTGACTTGCTGGAGCGTGTCCAGAGAAGGGCAACAAAGTTGGTGAGGGGTTTGGAACACAAGCCCTGTGAGGAGAGGCTGAGGGAGCTGGGGTTGCTTAGCCTGGAGAAGAGGAGGCTCAGGGGTGACCTTATTACTCTCTACAACTACCTGAAGGGGGGGGGGTTGTAGACAGACGGATGTTGGTCTCTTCTCCCAGGTAGCCAGTACCAGAACAAGAGGACACAGTCTCAGGCTGCACCAGGGGAGGTTTAGGTTGGATGTTAGGAAAAAGTTCTATACAGAGAGAGTGATTGCCCATTGGAATGGGCTGCTGGGGGAGGTGGTGGAGTTGCCGTCATTGGAGGTTTTCAGGAGGAGACTTGATGGGGTGCTGGGTGCCCTGGGTTAGTTGTTTAGGTGGTGTTGGATTGGTTGTTGGGTTGGATGCGATGATCTTAAACCAACCTGGTTTATTCTATGTAATTCTATGTAATTTTATTTCTGTAATACAGTGTGGGGATAATGATCAAATAAGTGTATCTGCTCATTTACTAGTTGGGTAATTCCAGGTGTGACTTGGAATAATCTAGTCCTTTTATTGAATTACTGTATTTTCTTTCTCTTTGTTACAGTCTCATGTGATTTCGTCAGAATTCCTCCCATACTCTTAAAATGTCTTTTAGTCACTTGGAATGTGTGTGTATGTATCATGTATGTAACCTATGTAGGTAATTTCTGATTAACATAATACTGTTTTAAATTCCTTCTGATGATAATAGGAAAAATGTACTGTTACATGGCACTGTAATATTCTCTCTCTTCTTATTTTCCAGCTGTATGGGGAAACTTTGTCAATATGAGGTAAGGTGTATGTATACAGTTTTTGTATTTAATATCCTTATCTGAAATAATGTTACTTTTCCCATCTGAGAAAACAGAACAGCAGCTCACACTGTTGTTTGGATGGTTTCTGTGCTGCTGTGATAACCATTTTTTGCATACAAGGTGTTCAGGCTCAAAAAGGCTTTTATGTTTGCTGCAAGTCTTACCCAGGATCTTACTCGCACTTCAACATCTGCTTTCCTTACACAAATTCATCCTCTGGTTTTGAATTCTTCAGCCAAATATCTGAAGCACATAGTATAGCTGAGGACATAGTCTTTGATTCTGCTTTTCTACAATGCAGTTCTGACCATCTCTCAATGACAATAAAGGTTTAAACATTGAAGAGCTGCAGATCTTGCTTTCTATAATTATATATCTGTACATATAATTGGAGAAGGTTTTTTAAAGGATTTTTTCCTTGTCTACAATTAATTGGGAGAGAATCCAATGGTTTTAACTGTTGAAAAGAAAAACGCTCTAATGCTATCTCCCAGAATTTTTATGAAGCAAAACATGCACATTACCACAGTGTTTCTACTCACTTATGAGCGTTTGCCTTCTGGCAAAATTCGCCGAGAAGGCACAACTGAAAAAACAAGAGAGTATGGGGACAGTTTAACTACAACAAAGTCTTTATGTATAGAGGACAAAATATTTCAGCATGTTGTTTTGCTGGTAGAGAGTTTTGGTATTCTGTCGCCATTCTTAGCTGCACAGAGTAAAGCAAATTTACAGCAAAGTAGGAAAACTAATGATGCCAGTGCAGCTTATCCTGAGATCTGTTGCTGTCCCAAGCAGTCCTCTTCTCTTGGAGTTTCCCATCCTTGCTGTGAAGTGTTCAGCTGTGAGGTTAACAGCTGCTGAGCTGCCAAAGCTTACAGATGGGACCTATCATTTAGATTACCATATTACTGTGACCAGCAATCTATGGCAGCTTAACAGCTGTAACATGAGCAGCTGAGTGTGTCCAAAGGAAGGACAAGAACCTGAGATGAGTTCAAGAGTAGGTGGGTATGGGGTCCAGCATGTTCATTCCCTGATAAGCTGTCTTTACCGTAAAAATACTGCTGTTAGCTACATCTGACTTTTTGAGTTGTCTGTTACAGACTTGTCAAGGGGGAAGACTATTTCTGAAGGTCTGATATTGGCCTCAGTCAATAAGATGGTCTTTGTTTTAAGGAAGAGCTTATTAAAAACTGCAGGCTGCCAGTCCCTAAATTCAAGGATTTATGAATAAACAGTAGTATGAAGCATTATTGAGGGAACATATTCATACTCTCTTCCAAATTTTCCTTGCTCCTGTAGCAGAGAGGAAGGGCTAGATGTTGCACAGATTGTACATACAGGTTTTTGTAGAATTATATTATTTGAGAAGACATTTGGAAAAAAATGACAAGAATTGCATAACATTGCATATTTTTAGTAAATTCATAGTCTGTCAACTGAAGGTTTTTCATTTGCCACTACTACAATAAACTACAATTTGTTTTGAAAAGTGTAGGAGTTTACTCCACTTTATACTGATAGGACAAAACTGATCTATATGATTTTTTTTGCCTTACTTCTGGAATGAAGAGAACTCTTTTGTAGGAGAGTTTTACAGAGGGATATGAAAGGAATCATTGCTCTAATAGCATGTGTATATTCTGTGTATATATGTTCTGTTTCTCTAGGTGTAATGACTTCAGATCACAAGTAAAAGGAGCTCTGTTCTATTTGAAAGAACTCCATTTTATGTTGGATACCGGTGCATTCTTTCGTATGCAAAGTCTTACTACTGTAAGATAAATAATTACCCTTTGGGGAAGATTTGATTGAAAAAAATATTTAAAATATATTTAAAAACTTATGTTCTATGCTTGTGGAAGTTTACTCAAAGAGATGAACACAACTAAATGAAATAGTTTAGACAATTAGATACTGAATAAAATTATACAGATTTGAGCAAGGCACCAGTTTTTTAGTACTCTGTTTTCACAAGTTACTTTGACATCCTTCATCTTTGGATTCATTTCCAATGAGTAGCATTTGTATGAAGTCATTGTTGTCCATCAGATGGTCAATTAAGACAAGTTTTAATGTAGGGTTGTTTCCATTACATTTGGAAAAGTTCAAAGCCAAATGCATTTGTCATTTTATCCTTTTGATTGATGTTACAGTTATGGCATTAAAGGAAAATGTTCTGTTAGCACACTTGTGGCATAAACAGAGACCCTCTGTAACAGTTTAGCACAAGGGCTAACCGCTAACCTGCCTGCTCTCCCAACACAAAAGTGGGGGGAAGAGACACAACCTAGGATTGAGATAAGGAGATAAGAGTTGGGTATAACATGAGATATCATGAGCACATTGTGTAATTACCTTAGGTAATAATGTAATTAATGTAATAATACAATGTAGGTCTAATAGTAATACAATGCATGATTACCTTAGCTTATCCTATTTGCAGAAGCAGCACAGTGAAATGCAGGAAAAACCCAGCATAAAACAGAAAATCAAATCTACACGACATCCACTCTTTCTGCCCCCATGTCTGCAGAAAAAGAGACCATACCCCAGAAGCAGCAACCAGAACAGGAAGCCTCACATGTTGCAGTCTGAACTTCAAGCCCTGTAGTACTTTGCTCCAGTTAGCACTTTCATTTTTTTGAAGCTGGCATGACTGTGGCATGGTATGAATAACGGCAGCGGGTTCAACTCAATCCATGACACCCTCCAAAAGCATGATGCAGGTGTAGTGGAGCAACTGCTGCTTAGATATGGATTATGTGGTGGGTTTAGTTGTTTGTTTGTTTTTCCCAACAGGTCTCTTCAAGAAAATGGAGATCAGAAGGTGGAAAGCAAAATAGAGGAGGTTAGTTTGCCAGCACTTGCAGTCTGGGGGTTTTTTTGTGGTTTTTTTGAAGACTTGGTTTCACCCATTTTACCATATTGAAAGAGGGTGTTTAATTCTATGTCACTATTCTCCATTCTCTAAAGTCATTCAAAGCATTGGATTTGTCTGTACATACCTTTCTGAACTGTTCTTCACTATAGTCATGTTTCATAAGTAAGTGTATCTGCTGTCAATTTAAATAGTTGAGGTTTTACTGACTGTCTCACTGTGCTTTTGCTCAATGTAGATTGCCTCTAGCAACCTCAGATAAGTAAATTCTGACTTAGCTTTGCCAAAGAGGAATTGTAACATTGGAAGAACTTACCAACAAGGCTGTGATATTCACAGCCTTGATGTGTTTTGTTTTCAGTGGTAAACTAAGGATTTTCACACTGTAGCAGAGGATTTGGTATTTGGTGTGAAAGGTTAGAGGGTATTTTAACATAAAGGGTGCTTTAAGTTGCAAGTTTCTTGGAGCGTCTTCAGTGAAACTCTCCATAGGAGACTGCTTACCATGATTTTTTTTCTCTAAAATAACTTTTCATTTGCATGTTTTGTGATGTGAATCTTGTCAGTTCTTCAGAGATTAAATGTTGTTCCATTATTTTAGGTTATTGCACCTCTAAGGGAGAAAATCAAAGATCTAGAAAAAAGGTACGTCTTGTGTTAAATTTGGGAAGCAGTTAAAAAGTAACCGTTTCTGTTCAGTAGTGGTCACTTCTGTAGTTGTGCTCTTGAGAATAGTGTATACTCTCAGGACATTTGGATTTCTATTATATCAAAGTGAGGATGGGGTTCTGCAATACATCAATGCTTAAGGTATTCTGATTGATTCATTCCCCTAAAGTAAATTGGGGCGCTGGGTTTTTCTAAAGTCCAAATCCTGTGACGGAATTTGCTGGTTTGAGTCCAGCTGGTGAATGCATTACTACGGTGTAAAAAGTCCAACACGAATGTGTGCTAAAATATTTGTTTCGGCATCAAGAGACCAAGAACATTTTCCCTCACATTTCTGACACTTGTGGTCTGTTATTGTGGTTCAACTAATGTAGTATGATTTGCTTGTGAATTTTCTTCTGTACATGTGCTTTGGATGAGCTTGACTGACTTACTTCCCTCAGGATTTGTAAGGGAATATGTTAGCTTGGTTTAAACTGGATGATGCAGTTGAGGGAAAGCAAACTAGGTTTTTTATGTTCTTTAGTTTGGCAAACACCTTAAATTGACATAGTTATTAAACAAAAACAAAAGAAAACAAAAATCTATGCCTGATCTATTTCTCCCTCCCTGTGTTTGTGTCCAACCTGCAATATCAGATCCTCGCTTCTGTGCCATCAGAACCACTCTCCAGCCTGGTTGCCTTTTGACCATCTGAGTGTTCTCATGGGGAGATGCTTTTCATCACAAAATAACTAGAGATGGGAATTGTCAGTTCTGATGATGAAACTGCTGCTTTCGACATCAATACTGTTTCACAGGTGGCACTGTTGATGTCCCAAACAAGGAGCTAGCTGAGAATGCTGCATAACAGAGAGCCAAGTCTGGGCTTAACCAAGCAGTACCAGTAGACTGTATGGTTACATATGGCATACTGGTGCTCGTGTCCTGTTTGTCTGGAGCGGGGCCAGAATCCCGTTGCTCTTTGCCAGAGGTATGCTTGATACCTGCAGTGGTGTTTTGGTGTTTTGAGTTTTGTCTTACCAGTGAGCACTTGTCCCTCCTCCTCCCACCTCACTTGTGCTGTGAAAAAAATTAAAAATAAAAACAAAACAAAAAGATAAAAGGAAGAATAAAAATTGTCAATTCTGGTTTGGTTTGGTTTTGTCAATTGATTTGACCTGTCAATTTGATTTGACCTGCCACATGTGATTTATTTCAGTAAGAATACTAATCTGATTGCTCATCTCTTAATATAAATGTGAACTTCATGGATTGAACTAGTGATGTACTTGCTACATGAAACAAATTTCAGACTGCATCACCTATTGTAGCTAAATGTGATACTACCATACCAATTGTTATAGTCAAATTATGGAGTAAAGATTTTATGTTCAGAAGACAATTTCGATGTCCTGCCTCTATTCAGATGACTTAATCTTTATTGATAGCCCAGTGTATCTTCTATTTCAGTTGTTGGCAATTCATGTATTTCCTTCTACCATTCACAGAGGACCTCTGTGGGAGATTATCCTGATTGGCTCTTTTTAAAATAATTGTTATTTTTTTTCCCCAAATGAACAATGATTTCTTGAGTGGAACTGTTAAATTAAAACTTGATCCAGGAGCCACTTCAACGGCTTTTTCTTCTCGTGTTTGCAGTGTATTGATGAGTCTTGTTTCAAATGTCTGGCAATGAGGAAGAATTTTTTTTTCTTAGCCTCTGTATGAGCCCATCTGAGAAATATACCTTCACCAAGTGTAGGTTTATGGGCTTGTATGGTCTATAGGAAATACTGGCTTTTATTGTTGTTGTTTTAAATAGCATAGCCATTTATCTCTGGTTCATGTGAGTTGTTGCAATTAATAAAGTAACAGTAAAGAACCACTCACCACAGTCAGATGCCTGAAGGCTGATCCTGTTTGCAAAGCTTACTGTTTAGTGTCAGTGTTTCATTTACCTCATAAGCTGATAAAACCTGAAACCAAGCCATTGTCATGCTTTTGGGAAGCAGGAAAGAGAAGAATTCCTTAACGCTAGTCTCATGACATGAGGTTGTTTAACTGAAGCTGCAATTGGAAAGTTTTTATTTATAATTTGCACAGCAAAAGCATTGCCATGTAGTCATCAAAGCAAGCATTAGGTCAGGGTAAACCCAATGGTGTTGCCAGAAACTCATTCAACTGGACCAGTTCAAGACTTCTGCCCGCTGCCTCTAAGCTAGTACTTGTGTAATGAAAGGCGCAAAAATGGTTGGGAGGTCCCTTTAGCAGCAGTATGATGACTCCACGCTGGATTTGTGTGACCTTAAAACAGTGGAAACTAACTTTACCTTGCATTGATTTATTTGGTGCATGACTTAAAAAAAAACAAAACAAAACTCCATAAATCTCTTGTTGGTTGGTTGATTTGCCTTTTGCTCTCAGGAAGGAAGGCTGTGCTTACATCTCTGTGTTATTCTTAGGCACTGCTGGTTCCCATTGCTTCATCTTAAATCAGATAAACCAGGGTTACCATTAGTGACCCATGTAGTGATACAAGGCAAACATAGGTAGATTTTTATTTCAGTCTACCTTTATGGATGTCATTGGAAGATTCTGCTGCCATATTTCCTCTATCTTGGAAATTGAAAGCAATTTTTACTCTGTTGAAAAGCTGATGAAAAGTACAGAAACATCACTGCTTTACCTCTAAAGAATTCCTGTTGAGCCAGTACTGCAGGTTAGAAGCATAGGAGGTGCTTCAAGATCAGAGGTGTAGGGTCAGTTCAGTCAGAATCTATTTATGAGTAGATGAAAATGTAATCTTGGCATGAACTCCTGACATGTGTATCTCCTGCATACAGTTGCATCCAGTCGCATCTCTAACAGCTGGATTTACTGAAGGAGAGGAGTAACCATAGTTTGGTTTCTGTCCAGTGTTACACTGATACTTAATTAAGAAAGACCTGAGCTATGAAAATACTGCCAAGCCTGCAGTGCCAGTTACTGAAATCAATAAAAATCACACCTCTCTTTGGAGGAGTTTGTTTCTCTATGCAGAATGCATGCTGGGGGTGGGGAGAATGAAGTATGTAATTCCATGTCCATGAAAGTCATCTAAGGTTCTAAGAATCAGGAGCTTGAGAGAGCACTGAGGATTTGTATGTTACATGATCAAAATGATAACATTCTAAAATTACATTCCTATAAAGAGGAAACTGCAAAACAAAACAAAAAAAGAAAGTAGCTTTAAGAAGAATTAAAACTTCACATTATAAACTTCACGTTGAAACTTCAAGGAGAACTGTTTGGAGTTAATACAGTAAGTCAATGACTTGCTTTCTGCTACAGAACATTTACAAAGGTTATTTTATTGGAAAAGAACAGGGTTTTTTGGTTGTGATTTTTTTATGAAGTCCCATTACTGCTCATGTTTTGCTCTTTTGTTCTCTTCCGATGTCATGCCTGGCACAAGGTCTATCTATCAAAAGACAGAAGTGATTCATTTTAGTAAATGAATGCAGATCGATTTTGGTATTTCTCACAGTACTTTTACAAAGAATAGGCACCTGCTCATGTTGGCCCAGATACTTTAGAGGAATGAACTAAACATAGACTTAGCAGAACTTTAAGAGTGAGCGGTTTCCAGAATTGTTTTTCATATTTCAAAGACAGATCTGTGATAGAAGCAGCAAGGCTGAAGCTTACACAGTTTCTTTTCTTTGTTTTGAAATGTTCTGTAGTTTCACCCAGAAATACCCACCGGTGAAATTTTTGTCAGAAAAGGATCGTAAAAGAATTCTGGTAAGTTGGTATTTACTCAGGGGTTACTTTTTGGGAAGTTAAAAACTATATATATTAAAAAAATCTGTGAAATGTCATCAATCTTGTAGAAGTAGTGACATGAGCAGGAATAAAGAAATGGCCTTAGATGTCATATGTGCTGCACAAAGTTTCACTTTGTTTTCAGACTTAGCATATGGATGGCCTCAAACCACACTTGGGCTCTGGAGGTTTAATGTGCCAGTTAAACTACTGCTTGTAACATCTCAGGAATGCATTACTAAAGGGTCCTTCTGTGTGCCCCCAGATGGTTTTAAATTGTAGAAACTGGGAAACTTTTTAGGCATATCTTGACAGAAAGCTCGTGTGACCTAATTGGACAAAATCTAGTCAGAAGGCTGGAAGAGCAGCTGCACTGCAGCCCTGTTAAGAAGGACCAGTTAATTAGACTGAGGGTATGTTCATACCTCTTGTTCTTTGTTGGTTCTGGTATTTGCATCATAGGTATTTTGGGGTGGAAGAGAGGGGTGGGTTAAGTCAGGCCAGTTAGTTGTCCAAGTAGTTGTCCAAGGGATTCTTATCTCAGCAAGTTGTGATGCAACTTTGGCTTTCCAGTTTGTCTACAAACAGCTGTGAAGTTAACAGTGCCCCAAATTGTTCCTTGTTTCAGACTGTCCTGTGGAAGGAAAAGGGGAAAAAACCTCCATGTTATGAAGGGACAGAGAAACTATAGCTACTTGAGGTATAAAAATAAAAGAGTGTGAACTTATGGAGTAGAGAGCAAAAAAAGTTTAGGACAAATCCTTGCTAAAGTGCCTGACTTACCCAGTGTTCTCTCTCACTTTGACTTTAACATTTCAAAGAACACTGAAACGATGCAAATAAACACAAGCTTTGCTTTTACTGCGTCATTTGTCTTAATTGCTATTGCAAAACTTCATAAAGAATAAATATTACCAATTTAGTTTAGTTCTGCAATGTTATTCTGTGATTTTTTTTTTTTATGACAGTCTGAAGGAGGTAGACCTGTAGACTGTGATTCCTCCTTAAATATGGAAGATCTGCTGAGGAAAATAGCAGAGAGGGGTTTAATAGTGAGATTCCGGAGTTGTGTGCTCACATGTGCAAGGGTAATAAAGTTACCTTAATGTCATGTTTTCTGTGTAAGCCAGAAGGTGCTTTCAAGAAAAGTGTCAGTGCAAGTTGCCAGTAAGTTGTGGATCTCTTAATAGTAACTTACAGACTGCCACTGAAAGATAATGGCTATTTTGTTGAAGTCTATTGTTTCAAGAGGCAGGTAGTTGGAATTAGGAGTGTGTAGCTTTTTGGCGTCCACATGCTACTTTTTTTTTTTTTTTTTTGGGTGTAGTTTAAATTACTAAAGAGAAAGCTGGGTAAAAGGATGAGCAAGTTGTTCAGTCATTCTGTTGTGGTCATGATGGTGGTCAAGAACTAGTTCAGCGACAACTAGAATGGGTATTCACAAGCCTCATAAGCACAAGTCATCATACTGTTGTGCATGATTGATCTATTTGCTCAGTTTGCTGAAGGGACTAGGCCATGGTGTTCTCTATGCAAGAGAAGGAATTCTGTTGTTTTTTGGTTGTGGATTTATTTTTTTTAAATAGAATATAGTAGGCTGATAAAAGCATGAAATAATGTAATTTCCATATGGGACAGCAAGTGTTTTGAGAGAGCAGAAATGGCCCCATGCAGTAAATACACAAACTTTCGGTGGAGGAAATCATCAGTAATACTTATGTCTTTTAGTAGAAGCTGAAGTTACCAAGCATATTGGTACTACTAAGTAATGAAATATTTTTATTAAGGGTGTCTTACAAGAGAATGCCTATTGAAGCAGGTGCTGGTGCTTCAGCTCTGATCTAGAAATGGTTCTCATCCAGTATACAGTGTATGATTTTGTGGTTTAATATATCATTGTGATCTGGAAGTCATGTTTTGAAATTAAGTATATTGACCTTGCTTTTATGAGTAAATTACAGGAAGATTATACAGAGAGCTGTAGTGATGAATTGTCTTTGCTTTTTGAATGTAGTCTCAAGTAATGATTGAAAACAAATTTACACCATTGTTTACTTTTCCAGGGGAAATTCAGCTCCTTTTCCAAGTAGTTCTTTATCTTATACTTATGGAGATATAAGGCTAATGTATATTTATCTAAAAGTATTTACAGATTTGAAGTAATTTGAAACTTCTTTCCAGACAAAATTGGTTTGTGCTTTTTTTTAATTATTTTTTTGCTTGCATATAGCAAGAAGAGTGGTGTAAGTAGTGCTTGGTTTGGTATGGTTTGTGGTTGTTTTTTTCAAAAGGGAAATGGGGAAGATGACTTTTTACTGCACCAAAGACACCGAGTTTGTCTTCTCTGGAGTCCTGGAAATAAAAGTAGCAGCAAGGGATTTCCTTGACCCTCAGCAGAAAGAATAGGTTTAGGCTATCTACAGAGAACTTTGTCATAATCACCACAAACACCCCTTGGAACTTCCAGCAAGGGTGCAGCTCACTTCCAAGTCAGGATAAGCTTGTGGCAGTAGGTTTTCTGTGCATAATATTTTTTGCCCTGGTAAGTGGAGGCACCTGGCAGAAGGCTGTTCTCCCTTAGTTACTATCCTCCTCTCCTTGTTCACAACATTCTGCCAAAAACATGTTCTCTCCTGTCTATTTTGGAGTAGTGGGAGCCTTGACAATATTTCTTTTGTTCAAAGAGAGCTTCTCTTAAATCCTTTCTCCTTTGAGTTTGTCAAGGAACTGAATTACATATTGAATCTGCTACAAAGAAGCCCTGACAAACCCAGAAGAATACTAAATAGACCAACTAAATCATTCTTTTATTAACTGGTACTTAGAATTGTCTTCAACACACTGGTGGCCCTGAATTTTTAATAAGAAAAACAGTGTCAGAATACAAGAAGTAGATATTCAAGTTCATACAGAAGAAAACAGATGTAGTTAACTTTTTTTTTTCCCCCTCCCCAATTTTTCTTAGCCTTTGTCTTTCCTAGTTGTTTGTTTGTTTTTAAAGAGAACTTTTGCTAATCTGGCTTTTTTCAATAGTGGGTGGCAGGGGAGTGGATAGGATAAATGTTTATGCTTTGACTAGCCCAAAGTGAAGGAACTTCAGACATCTGTATCCTTCTCCACGGTGCTTGTCACTGCAGCACACCATCCGTTCATTAGATTCGTTCTTGACAATTACACCATGTCCATGTGTTGTTTACTTAGCTGTCACTGCAGCTGAAGAATGGAAATAATGGCTGAATCGCTTTCAAAAATGTAAATCTCACTATAGGGAAATATCATAAATTTCCAAGACAGGCAAATGCTGAGTGTTGGAGCTAATGGTATAGAATGGAATAGAGTATTTTCAGTTGGAAGAGACCTACAGTGTTCGTCTAGTTGAACTGCCTGACCACTTCAGGTGGGAATGATGTGGTCTGTGGATGTATTAAAACACAAAAAAGAATAATATTTGGTTTGGCACATATCTTAAATGAGAAATCTCATCTAAAAATACCCTTCCTTCCCTCTCTGAGTGGTGAAAGAATTTGTAGCACACACTTAAAATATCCAACACGTCTTCAATTTAAACTGGGTAAAAACTGGACTTTACACATCTGATGCTGTAAATCTTACACAAAAATAAACTGGATTTTGTCTCATTTTTCAGAGAAGTGGGAATTGCAAAGACTGCTCAGTTTACCTTTCGGGGACTCCTTAGGCCTTGCCATCACAAAAAGGCACAATCCAATTTAAAGGAAAGAAAAGGAAATTAATCTAATCTGAAAAAGATTTTGTTGGTATGAATGGTTAGCTGAACTTCTAGCCTTGACAGTGATGAAACATGTCAAGCAATGTATCTTGAAATTTTGAATGCTATAAATACTGGGGAGAAAAAAATACAAAACAAAACATGGAAATGGAGTTGTTTCCCCTGGAGTAAGCAAAGATCTGAGAGCTACTGTTCTTCTGTCTTCATGTTTGTAGACTATGTCTGGTGTTTCTGTAAAAAGAAAAAGAAATTTATACCAACTGTCCTAACGCAGATAACTGGAGGAGCAGGGTTTGTGGGTTCTCATCTTACTGACAAACTAATGATGGATGGCCATGAGGTTACAGTTGTGGACAACTTCTTTACGGGCAGGAAAAGAAATGTGGAGCACTGGATTGGTCATGAGAACTTCGAACTGATAAATCATGATGTCGTTGAGCCCCTGTACATTGAAGGTGAGTAGTCTCTGCTTTGGTATCTACATTTTGTGGTTTACCCTTAGTGCTCTGACTTCTGGATTGATGTAATAGCTTTGTGCTTTATTTATTATTAGCCTATTTTCTGTGACCAGTGTGGGGTGAACCATTCGGAGTGCTTTTTTCTTTGAAATAATTTCTTACTTTCTGAATGGATAGGACCAAAGAAATCTTTAAAGACTTTCTATTGGGGACTGATACTGTGGAAAGACAAGATGGCAACAGGTCAGTCTATCAGTCCCATCCGTTGTCTTGCATCCCTGTGTACTTGCACAGGCTTGCACACAGAATGTGTTGTCTAAACACTACAGTAGTGACATGCATACTGCACCTGCATATGGTCAGTTAAAAGGAGAATAAAATCTTTTAGAGGACAAGTCAACTCACTTTCCTTAGTAGCCTTAAGTTTCTTCCATGGGAAACATTGTTCCTGCTACAGGTACAAGCATTCCACAGCCTGTAGAATAGGAAAATGGCAGTACTGAATTTTTCCAGTTTTCAAGATTTATTTTTTTTGTTGATACAAAACCCTAAACAAACAAAAATCAACAGCAAAACCCAAAAGTTCTGGTTTGAAGAATTAGAAGTAGCTCAACATCTGAACTATCGGAAGCCTCAAACTATTACGACAAATTGTAAGATAGCATTACCATAGCCATATTTGAGAGAGATTCCCAACAAAGTCTAGAAATGCTGGTATGTAATTGTATAGTGAACCAACAAAAGCATTACTGAAATTATACTGCATTTCTGGTGAATTGGTTCCATCCCTTTAAAAATACCTCAGATTTTTTTGTTTAAAAAAATATTAAACAACTACATTGCTATTAAGTTTTAATTTTTGCTGAATTCTAATGGAAGGCATTCCACAGGGAAAATCTCTAGTAATTTAATCTCTTGTCTTGGTTTTTTGGTACTGCTTGTGATGAATTCCTGACTACAGTTAATACAGTCCTTCATACAAATGCTCCTTCTCTGCTCTGACAATGTACTGGTTCAGTTACTGCTTATTTTACTTCAACCTTCTGCCTCCACTGACAGGATGATGGAGCTGGGATCTTACTAATTGGCTCCAGGTGCTGGTAGCTTATACCTCAGCCAGTTCAATTTGTCAACTTGCCTAATCCCTTCTTTTGTTACCTTTTGGATTGATTACACTTGAGACCTTCTTAGAGAATGATCATTGCTAATACTGCTGCCCTGTTAAAAGGCACTAATGAATGGGAGTTCTGAGATCATTCAGCTATGTCTCCCATGTTCCATGTAATTAGGGCACCAATTCCCCATTTTATACTGAGAACAAATTATAGCATGTTATTCAGTAGGTAGTTTATTGAATGTGTTCTCATCCTCCAGCAGTGTAAATTAGAGCTGGCATGGCTAAATGCTAACATAAAATTAACCTTGATACAGTAAATTAGGAAGATGATAACATTTAATTTCAGAGCAGATTTCGTAGTCCAAAAAAGAAAACAGGTGAGACAATGAGGGATAAGTATTGTAACAGACTAACAAGTTGTTGCATAGATCAGTTCTTCATAGTCCCAGTTTCTCCATTTTACTTGGATTGACTAAAGTCATGACAAAAGAAGTTTTGTATCTAAAGAACTCCTGTTTATTTGCTGCCCTGTTTAAACAAGGTCATATAAGGTTGTTTGGCACTGAAATTCCTGAGAGAGTAATCAGTGCTTTATTTCTGAAAGAGACCTCATTTCTGATCTAGAAAGAACAGTGTATGCACTTTTGATATGAAAAATGAGTTCAGTCTCAAGACGCTTAGCTTTCACTAAATCTCTTGATACATTTTTTTTAGCTTCACAGTGATGCCTACGCACAATCTGCTTTGTCTGAGTCATTATCTTTGATCCATGACATGAAGTGGCACTCAGCATTCTTGTATCTTGATCTAGATTGGCCAGAGACAGCAATAAATCACCTAAAAAGAAATTTTATTTCTTAGCCCTGTGGTAACTATAGTTAACTGTTCTGGTGACTGACTTTGTCCTCCACTAGGATTTCCTTTGCTTTAGCATTGGGCAAAGATGTCAGCAGAAAACACACAAGAATATAGTGTTCACTAAGGTTTTTTCAAGCAGAAAAGCAAAGGCCCTGGATTCTTTAATGGGGTAGAAGTGGTTTGGGAGTTTTGAAAGTCAGGAAAAGTGGGGGGGAAAAAACCAAACCCCAAAATTTTGCATAGTAATTGTATTAACCCTTTTTTCTCTTGTAATTGAGTTCTGTTTTTTTTTTAAGTACTTGGGTTTTCTAAAGATACTTTAATTTCAACCTAACCCTCATATTGAGGTTTAATGCAGTAATAAATTTGGAGGTCTGGTTATTAGCTACCTTTGTGCACACATATCACTATGTCTACAATAGCTCCATTGGTTGAATAAAACTGAAGGAAAACATCAGGCAGATGCACAGCCTCTGTCTTTCTTCTGCTCGTGTTTCTCCTGCCTGCCTGCTCAACAATCATTGGAAGCTTTAGTACAGTCTTTTATAAAGTGATACATACACATTCCCTTTACCTGCAGCTGTCATTTGCATCTGAAAGATACTCTCCTCAATGGAACTGTTTCACAACTCACATGAACACATTTAGACCTTTGGTTTCTTTTTGGTTGTTTGTGGGGTTTTGGTTTTTTTTTTGGGGGGGGGGGGGGGGGGAGTATTTTTGGGGGGTTTTTATTACTCCTTTCACAAGTTTGAAAGTAAGCCAGGCCTGACAATGCCACATATTTCCAGTCAATAGTGGAAATAATTGACTTAGTTGACCTGATTTCACTTCCCTAATCACAAATGCACAGTACAATTTGCATGCTCCATCATTATATCCAAAAAATTGTGTAGTTTAAATCATAGCAACATGGAATCATTTTGGTTGGAAAAGAACTTTAAGATCATTGAGTTCAGCCATCGACCTAACACCACCACGGCCATTAAAGATCCTCTTCCTTCAGAAAGGTGTTCAATGTAGTCCTCAAGGGTTGTATTTTTAGTTGTAAGGCTTCACTTAAGAGATTTTTCGTTTGCTTTCCAACTTAATTAGGTCACTCTACTTGCTCTGATTTTGAACCAAAGAAGCACAGTTGCATAGTAGGAATTTTGTTGCTGGGCTCAAGTATTTCATGGCATAAATAGGAACTTTTGGTAAAACACAGAATTTTCAATTGGAAAAGAGCTTTGAGTACAACCATCAGCCCAAAACTACCACACTGCCATTTCTACACATTTTTTTTTTAACACCTCCAGTAAATCAATTTTTAATGATATTCAATCTAAATCTCCCCTGATGCAACTTGAGGCCATTTCCTCTCATCCTGGCAGTAGAATACTACTAAAATTGTGGCCCGTGACGGCTGAAAGCAAAATAGGTTTATTTATGTTTGTACAGAGTAGCAAAGAGTAGTTGCATTCTGACACTCCGACTTTTTAAAACATATGCAAATGCACTGCCTATCTAATGCAGTATGCAGTGCTGTTTAACATCTTTGTCAGTGACAGGGGCAGTGGGATCAAGTGCCGACAGCACCAAACTGTGTAAACATGTTGGAGGGAAGGGATGCCACATAGAGGGATCCATGCCAATGTCATGAAGTTCAACAAGGCTAATAGCAAAGTCCTGCACCTGGGTCAGGGCAATCCCAAGCACAAATACAGACTGGGTGACAAGTGTATTGAGAGGAGCCCTGCAGAGAAGGACTTGGAGGTGATTGATGAGGTGCTTCACATGAGCCAACAATGTTCACTGGCAGCACAAAAACTATATGCTGGGCTGCATCAAAAGATGCAGGGCCAGCAGGTCAAAGGAGGCAACTCTGCCCCTCTGCTCTTGTGAGACCCCACATGGAGTATTACATGGAGTCCCTAACACACAAAGAACATGGATTTGTAGAGAGGCCCCAGAGGAGGGCCCCAAGGATGGTCAAGGGGCTGGAGCACCTCTCTTATGAGAACAGGCTGAGGGAGCTGGGTCTGTTCAACCTGGAGAAGAAAAGGCCTCTAGGGGGACCTTATCGTGGCCTTTCAGGACCTGAAGTGGTGCCTACAGGACAGATGGAAAGCAACTTTTTACAGGGGTACTTGGTGGTAGCCAAGGGGCAATGGTTTTAAACTAGAGCAGGGTAGATTTAGATTAGATGCTAGAAGGAAGGTCTTTGCTATGAGGGTGGTGAGACATTGGAACAGGTTCTCCCAGAGAAGTTGTAGGTGCCTCATCCCTGGAAGAATTTAAGACCAGGCTGGATGTAGCGTTGAGCAACCTGGTCTAGTGGAAGATGTCCTTGAAAATGGCAGGGATTAGAACCAAGTATGTTCTTTAAGGTCCCTTCCAACTCAAGCCATTCTGTGAGTCTGTGACCAAGAAGAATGTTCATAAGTGGTGTACCACTTGTGTCCTGAGATTAATTGAACTACTTCATGTGAAGATCAGTTAAATAAAGCTGTTCAGTTTTGGTCTCAGTTTGTTGTGGGTTTTTTTTCATTCTTATTGCCAGCAGTCCAGTTTCTGACAAAACATTTCTTAAAGGTCACCTTCAGTGACTGTTGTGAATGCAAAAGCAGTTGGGGATTTTTATCGAAAAGCTTTCCAAATGATAGAATGAAACCACCTTTGTCAAGTTGAGGGAAATGCTATAAACACATGGCATACATAGTAAAAAGGAGATTGGCTTTCAGAGTTCTCAGAAGGTATACAGTTAGTCAATAGACACAGATATATTAAATATAGAACTGTAATGGATCTTTGACTTAATTTGCACTAAAAATGACTTTGGCTTATGGCTCTGAGTTGACATTAAGGCTGAAAGCTGCAGTCTCAGCAAATTGGACGAAACAACAGCCTATAGCTGCCTTGAGAATAGCAACTTTCCAGAAGTTGTGATGATGAAATTTTACTAAATACTGTTCTCCAGGATCCCAGATTGATTCAGTCTCCAAGTAATCTCACATGTAACTTAAGGCACATGCAAACAGAGCTTCTAATTTTCTGTGCCAGTACCTTTTCTTAATTTTGTTTGTCCAGAGCCAAGTTAAAAGTAGTGTTTGGGCCTCTGGTAAAGCTCTCCAAAACTACTGCATTACAAGTGATATGGTAAATCTGTATAAAGGTATTTTAGATTGCCTTAATTTACAGGCAGATTTTTTTTAACATCAGGAAAATGAGTTTGTGTTTGTAGTCCTTTTTAGCTTAGTGCAGTAGAAATGCTTGACTGTGTCGGTATGACCTACAGTAATGGAACTGCTGTAGCTGTTCTTTACAAGGCAAGTCCATATGTTTAAGCTGTAGAAACTAGTTTGTATGCTTTTGATCAATGATTTTCTGCTTAGTACTTCCTGACTAGCAAGTACAGTGAATGATGCATGTGCTTAGTAGACTTAGTGACCCATTTAATCCTTTCTGGTACCGTGACCCATTGAAGGTAGAAATTGAAGATGAAGGTCATTCATAGAAAAGAATGTAATTTACTGTCACAGGAAAGGTGCTAGATTCTGCCCTTACGGTCTACCTAAGAAGCATGCAGAACACATGTAGTGATGCAGATAGAAAATAAAGATAGATGCTATGAAGGAAGTTTTATTGCAGTGTTTTGTGAAAGTGATTGTGTTGATTATCATACTTATTTAGCATTAAGGAAAACACAAGACTGCACATTTGTGCGTGTATTTAGATGTTCCATATTCCATGTATACTCTATTAAAAAGGGGTGGATTTTTATCTTTTCACATAGAAAAGGGCACAACTGACAATTTTTAGTTGCTGTTGATCTTACAATATGTTAATAACATTTTTACTGTTGATCTTAGATTATTATACTTGTCACTGTGTACCTGATGGCTTGAATGTTTATCTTAGATTCTGCGTTTCTGCTGTTTTGACATAAGCTTTAATGGGGGGTTTCTGCCTTTTTTTCTCCAGTGAAATTGTAACATGAAAAATTTGTTTAATGCTTTTTAACATTAGTTTACTATCCTGTGCTTGGTAAGCTATCTCTTGCTTCTGTGTTCACAGTGGTTTACAGAGTCCTAGCCCCTGATGCGAGTTACATACAAAACTTGCAGAATAATGTTACTGTTATTAGTTTTTCTTCTTGTATAGTCCTTACCTATCTATGTACAACTCTGCACAACCTTTCACACAGTTATTTTCAATTAATTGCACTATGGCTTTATTGCAAAGCTAGCTCAAGGTTTCTTAGCAGGCACAGATAAAACTAAAACTTTTTTTTCTTTACCTCATAAGAAAAGCAATGTGGAGGTCAGTTACAAGATGCAATTATTCCTGTCCTTCGGTAGATGCTGTCCCAGCCATGCAAACAGTTAATCCTCTGAAAAGCTGTAGGTAGGATAGCTTGCCATAGTTCTGCCTTGAGAATAGTGGAAGTTGTCTGCTGTCTTTAACTGCCAGCTTTGCAGCAAAGCACACATGGTTGTCATCCAACATAGGTAGATGACTTTGTCTAGCATGTCTGGTTGGCCTACCGAAATTCTGAGACAAAAAAGTATGTGCTTTTTAGACCTGACAGTAATAGAGGGGAGGTGGAAAGAGAAATAATTGTGCTGGGCTCAACATCTTCAGCTTAATGGCTCAAATGTGACCAGTTTGGAGTAGAAACTTGTCTTTCCACACCACTGAAATACCCAACATTCTCTAAATGTTTTGGAAAACCAGTCATGTTTTTAATTGATGTGAGGCTCAGTACTGGAGAGCCAAATTTTCTTCATGGGTGAAAGAGGAAAAGTCCTGGAGCTGCCTGCCCCTTTGACCCAGAAGATGGTCATATGAGACTTGGTAAATGCTCCATCTTCCATCCGTCTGCTAGTACTGCTCTTGATGTGCCTTTTTGTCATGGTGGTCTATTTCTGCCTTTTTGCATCTGGGGAAAAGTGTCACAGGATGTTAAAAGTTGGGAGGGAGCTCCAGAAATCATCTAGTCCAAAACCCTGCTGAAGCAGAATCGCCTAAGGCAGGCTGCAAAGGCTGCATCCAGGTGGGTTTTGAAAGTCTCCAGAGGAAGAGACTCTACAACCTCTCTGGGTAGCCTGTTCTATCACACTCACAGTAAAGTTTCTCCTTCTATTGAGGTGGAACTTCCTGTACTCCAGATAATACCCATTACTCCTTGTCCTATCACTGGGCACCACCTCAAAGAGTCCTAATCACCTTCATCTTGACACCCACCACTCAGATATTTGCAGACATTGGTAAGATCCCTTCTCAGCCTTCTCGGTCTTTCTTCCTAAGAGAGGTGTTCGAGTCCCCCAGTCATCCTCATAGTTCTCCGTTGGGCTCTCTCCAGCAGATCCCTGTCTCCCTTGAACTGAGGAGCCTGAAACTGGACACAGTATTCCAGTGCGGTCTCACCACTGGGCAGAGTAGAGGGGGAGGAGAACCTTCCTAGACCTGGACACACTCTTCTTGATGCACCCCAGGATGCTGTTAACCCTCTTGGCCACAAGGGCACATTGCTGTGCTATGGGTAATTCTCTGTTCACTAGGACTCCAAGGTCTTTCTCCATGGAGCTGCTTTCCAGCAGGACAATCCCTAATTTGTACTGGTGCCTGGTGTTTTTCCTCCCCAGATGCACAGCTCTACGTTTGTCCTTTATTGAATTTCATGTCTCCATGGAGACTCAGGTCTCCATCCTGTCCAGTTCTTGTTGGATGGCATCACAGCTTTCTGGTGTATCAGCTACCCCTTGCATTGTACATTGACACAATGCAGACTCAGACAGGCAAGACTGGCAAGGAAAACTTTTTCCTCTCCAGGTCCTTCTCATTGTTGCGTTTAAAGCAATTGCCAGCTGGAATGCAAAAGAAGGAAGAAGTACTAGGAGGAGGAAAGCATCTTCTATTTTTTCTTTTTTGTGGGGGCCACTATGCATTACACTTGTTTAAAAATGATAAGGAACCTTTGGAGTTTTGTGTTTTGTTTGCATTTGTTGCTAGATAACAATTACACAAGCACTTGGATAATCACAGGCCTAGCTGTATGCTGGTGCAGCAAAAGAAAAGGTGTTCTTTGCTCCTGTTCATCCAAATTGCCATGTACCATTAGAGGATGCACTCGTATAGGAGCTGCTGTGTGGCAAAGTTCAACAAGTATCTAAAAACTAAAAAACTTTAGTGAATAGGGAGTGAGGCAGGAAAGCAGTAACTTTGGGGCAGTAAATTACTGGTGGAACACAATGCTTTTAGTGTGATGCTTTTCACTGCAACAGTTACACCACAGCTTGTTGAAAACTAGATTGTGAAAGGGTTGTGAAGGAAGAGGTAGAAAAGCATAAAATTCAAGTCAGAGTTCAGCTTTGAATTGACTAAAGGTAGCCAGCTATTGCTTTGCTTTGTTTTTCTGAGCTACTATGCTCAGATTACCTGCTGCCTGCAAGCTGCAGACAGTGGCTTCTTTGAATGCTGGGTCTGGGACTGGTTAGAGGGCCGAGCCCAGAGAGTGGTGGGGAATGGTGCCACATCCAGCTGGCAGCCAGTCACTAGTGGTGTCCCCCAGGGATCAGTGCTGGGTCCTATACTCTTTAATATCAATAAGTTTGCAGCTGACACCAAGCTGGGGGCAGGTGTTGATCTGTTAGAGGGTAGGAGGGCTCTGCAGAGGGGCCTTGACAGGCTGGACAGATGGGCAGAATCCAATGGCATGAGATTGAACACATGCAAATTCTGGGTTCTACACATTGGCCACAACAACCCCATGCAGTGCTAAAGGCTGGGTTTGGAGTGGCTGGAGAGTGGCCAGACAGAAAGGGACCTGGGGGTACTGGTTGATAGTAGGCTGAACATGAGTCAGCAGTGTGCCCAGGTGGCCAAGAGGGCCAATGGCATCCTGACCTGTATCGGGAGCAGTGGGGCCAGCAGGAGCAAGGAAGTCATTGTGCCCCTGTACTCAGCACTGGTTAGGCCACACCTTGAGTCCTGTGCACAGTTCTGGGCTCCTCAGTTCAAGAAAGGTGTTGCTGGAACATGTCCAGAGAAGGGCAACAAAGCTGGGGAGAGGTTTGGAGCACAAGGCCTATGAGGAGAGGCTGAGGGAGCTGGGGTTGCTTAGCCTGGAGAAGAGGAGGCTCAGAGGAGACCTTATTGCTGTCTGCAGCTACCTGAAGGGAGATTGTGGCCAGGTGGGAGTTGGCACCAGAACAAGAGGACACAGACTCAGGCTGTTTAGACTGGGTGTTAGGAAGAAATTCTTCATAGAGAGAATGATTGGCCATTGGAATGTGCTACCCACAGAGGTGGTGGAGTTGCCATCACTGGAGGTGTTTAAGAAGAGACATGATGGGGTGCTTGGTGCCATGGTTTAGTTGATTAGATAGTGCTGGATGATAGGTTGAACACAGTGATCTGGAAGGTCTCTTCCAACTGGTTTATTCCATTCCATTCATAACTGAAATTTTTACAAGTGGAAAGTGTCAACACCCACACAGATTTCTGTATCTTTGCCAACACTGTTGATATATATTATGCTTCACTTCTGGTTTTATTAAAAATTAAGTCTTTCTTTGATTTACAATAGATTTGCATACATACAACCCATAGGTAGCTGAGTTCCAATGCTAGGAAATGCAGAAAGAAGTACTGGTTTCTTGACTCTGATGCTTTCTCCTTTAATAAGTTGCATGGGAAAATAATAATGCTTTCTTTCCTACCTCTGGTTTTCTGTAGTGGACCAGATCTATCATCTAGCATCTCCTGCTTCTCCTCCAAATTACATGTATAATCCTATAAAAACATTAAAGACCAACACGATTGGGACATTGAACATGCTGGGTAAGTGGAAATCTATTTTTCTTACTTAGAAGTTGGTTACACATCATATAATGTAGACAGGGTTATTTGGGACAGGGGGTGATGGAGCAGATGAGTTATACATTTTAAAATAAGTTGTTTCTCTAAGGAAAAAAAGGATGGGGTTTTTCCCTCATGTGAAAAGTTTTCTTTTTTTGTTTTTCCCTTTAAGTAGATCTGCAGATGAACTCTGACAACATGCAAACTTGTCTGTCAAAGCACAATAACTTCATCTCTGTAACTTGGCTATGGAGCATGCAGTAATTATAGAAGTCTTAGGAACAATTAAGAGATTGGGATTTTTATAGCAAAGTTGTGTCCATGACTGCACTTCTCACTTTCATGACTGTGAAACGTCTGTATATTTGCCACAAATGACTGTTTCCACCACATCAGGTGTGAAACTACTTATAACTGTGTTGACTCTGTAAACTCCAAATATGAAGAGTACTGCACCCTCCCTCACTTGGCTGTCAGATTCTACAAGCAAGTCTAGCTAACGCTAGATAATTACAAGGCAACATTTCAGTTTTGTCTATTAGTTTGGATGCCTCATACTTTCACTGCTTTTCCCTCCTGTCTTTGATCCATTTGCCATGTACTGCAGCTTGAACATGGTATCAGTAATCCTGAATATTACTATAAGGCAAAAACACCTGGGCATTAGCTCAGCTGGGTTTCTCATTTGGGTCACACTCTAGAGAGTGCAATTCAGAGAATTAAGTGATTTAGAAGTTAATGAGGTAGTAGACAGTTGTACAGCATAGGTGAGAGCTTTGTTGATTTGCCATACCTGAAGCCAAGAAAGTCATTGAAAAGAAGTGCAGAGAAATCTTGAGAGATGAGTAAGATTGTCCAGGCAGTTTGAGGGGGCATAATAAAGGTAAAATCATAGAATCATAGAATTATTAGGGTTGGGAGGGACCTCAAGGATTATATAGTTCCAACCCCTCTGCCATGGGCAGGGATACCTCACACTAGATCAGGTTGCTCAGAGCTACATCCAGCCTGGACATAAAAACCTCCAGGGATTAGGCTTCAACCACCTCCCTGGGACTGATTTTCTCCTATAACATATTATTCAGTATTGGTTTCTTTATGTACCTTATCTTAAAGTTTTGGTAATCCTAATACAGCATGTTGTGTCAAGATCCTGTTTTCATAACTGGGGTGGTTTATTCCTCATTGCCCTGCCTTTAAGGTGTGGATCTATTAAGTTCTTGGATCTTGATTCAATGTAACTTTTAGTCCCAGAAGCAAACATACCACATATGCAGGTGCTTCTCTGCTAGTTCTCAAGTTACCTAGCTTGGGAGTGAACGGATGTGATTTACATATACGTAAATGACTCTGATTTACAGCTAGATTTATCTAGTAAGAGAATTTGAATTCTCTTTAAAAAGATGTAAAACAGGATCACACTAAAGTAGTTAACATGACTGAAAGATTCATGCACTTGCTCTAATGACATTGATCTTACCCTCTCCCCCATAATTTAGGGTTAGCTAAACGTGTTGGAGCACGGCTGCTGCTGGCCTCTACTTCAGAGGTATATGGAGGTAAGAAAGATAAAAATGCTTAGAGCTTTTGAGATGTGATTGTGTAAAAGGATATTTACAAACCTTTTGTGAGCTGATAAAATGATACATTTTCATCACTGTCTTAGCTTGATTTCTTCATCAGATATATTTCTTGCAGTTTAAAATCTGGGTGTCAGTACTTGGTTTAAATACCTGGTCAGAGTGGTGGAAGGAGACTCTGACTGTTGCCTGTAACTTTCCAATGTCTTTGTTCATGTTTCTTTTTCCAAAGGGCATTTGGGGGAATTTTGAGTATTGAGCTCTAATTAGATCCAGATGCCATAACAAAAACCTGTGAGAAAAGATAATTTAAGCAGTTAATCTGCATGTCTCTTCCCAGTCACTTACGTATTTTTGTGATTTAACAATTGCCCTGAAGTGCAGAAGACAAGGCTAATCTCCAAGCTAAGAAAATCATGATTGTGCATGCAGGCTCTTGTGGTATCTCTTAAAATGTAATATTCAACTATTGTGCCAGATCTCTGTCTTCCTTTTATTGTTACAAAGAAATAAAGTAGTGAGAGAATGGCTGATAGAACTGCTTACTGAATGCAGCAAGAACCTTCAATACTTCCTTGGGGGATGTGAGACTCTGTGCCTACTAGAGAAACTTCCTGCTGTTGTGTACTCTTGCCTTATTGATAATATCAGTGTTGTGAGATTAATGGAGACACACCAGCCCAGTCACCTGCTCAACAGGAGCAGCTGTGAGAGTCTAGGCTTTAAAGAACCAACAACCAGACCAAAAATACTCGTCTATGTAACAAGTGAGAAGGAGCAAAAAACATACCTCAAGAAACAGACCCCTGGTGGAATAGTTTTAGTCTAGAAGATTAAAGGTAAATATGCAAGCAAGAGATGAGTAAATCTGGAGTGGAAAATTTGAAACACATTATCAGGCTTGGGAGAGTCTGCTCAGATTAGACTCTGACTAAACAGGCAAAGCAATTTTGCTGAAAAATAAAGGACAGTTCTCAATGCAGTGTTGTTCAGAGAGTTTGGAAGTGCTTCATAGGGCTGCCTCTGTCAGAAAGGGGACAGAAATTGAAGTGCCCTTACAGATCGCAGCAGATTCTGAGGCCCCCTTAAGGTTGCTACAGGCTGTTATAATCATGAAAAACCTTTCTGCATTTACCATTGTTCTATGGTTCTTGCATGGTATGCTGCGATCAGCATAAAAACTGGAGAGGTTAATCAGACCTGACTGCCAAAGTTGTTTCAAAATGTAGCCTGTAACACTTTTAAGTTTTGTAGTAAAGTGCGCAAACTGTTGCAAGCCCATAGGAAAGTGATTGTATCATTTCAAGCATATAGAGTGTACAGATTCCTAGGAGATTTTTAGTTGGTTGGTTTTTATTGTAGTCAGGAATTTTGCATTAGATCAAACCAAAGGATTGTCTAACCTGATTGTGCCCAGTGCTAGTAAAAAAATGCTTAGGATAAAACGGAAGAAACATGGCAAGTACACTGTGGCACCTCACTCTACTCTTGCTTTAAGAAACGCAGTACTTCTCCATTCTGTCCATTTTTCTTTTATTCTTTCTTATTTTATAAAACTTGAAGATGCTTTCTTTTTTCCCAAATATGATCAAAAGTGATGCCTATATAACCTATAATATTTCCTGTGAATTAACATTAGGTAAGAGTCATTTGTGCCCTTGAGGTGGTCTGTCTTTGCAGAGAAGCGTTGAATTTAACCCTCTGTGTGCTCTCTTTTAGGGGAAAACAGGTTATGACTATTGTTTGCTTGTACTCTTTTATCTTACTAGTCTCATATCTTACATAGCTGTAATTTTGGTGGTTCTAGTAAATTTTGGTTTTAAGGAATGATATGGAAACTTAACCTTTTTAAAATTCATAGTTCAGTCATGAGATGTTGAATTGTCTAACACAAATGATCTACTAAAAGACTCATTGCATATAGTCACCATTTCAACAGAAGATCGTTTAAGTGGTTTTTTTCACCCTATAGATCCTGAAGTTCACCCTCAAAATGAGGATTACTGGGGACATGTGAATCCAATAGGACCAAGAGCCTGCTATGATGAAGGAAAACGAGTTGCAGAGACCATGTGCTATGCATACATGAAGCAGGTACTGAAGTTGTCTCAGATTTAATGGATTTTCTGTAATTAATGATGGCTAAATGTATGGCAAAACTGGGATATGTGTATTTAGGGGTAGGAAGGCAAAAGAGAATGTCTTTTGTAGCAGCCCTCATAGTGTAGTTGTGATGTCTGTTTTCTTGAATGCAAAACTTCTGTTGCTTCCATCTGTTGTCTCTTTTTCAGGAGAGCATTATTCTTCAATAAGATGTGCTTTAGTCTTCTTAGTAGACATAATACAACTTAGGGTATCGTAAATAGTTTTTAGCTTAAACTGAGGTGACTTTACTAATTTGTGAGCCAGATAAGAGTTGGTTTAAAGTTGGTTCTGTACTGAAAAGTGCTGTGCTTAATAGGGCCATTACTGATAAATGTGGAATGTTAAATGAGCATAATTGAAATCAGAATATAAAGGTAAAGATGACTAAGTTTTTTAGTGTGTACCTGTATAGGAGCAATGTACTTTAAATCTCTTCAGAAACATCTTAACATTATGTAGGTATAAATACAGACCTTAAGGGAAAACACGAATACTTGGCTATGCAATGCACTTTTTCAGATAAATACAGTAACATGAGGATAAAAATGCAATTTAAAATATGTTTGTGAAGTTATACATGTCAGTTTCCCTTAGTTTCATAATCAACAAATTGAGACTCATTATTAGCTAACCCTGCAGCAACTATTTACCTGCAGGTGAATCTTGTTTAATTGCTGTTCAGCTAGCCTCTGGGAGACGATTCAGTTAAGAAATGTGGCACACTAAAGGAAATCCAATCACTTTCTTTGTGCTTGCAGTCTTAATATACAAAGGTTTGGGATGGAATCATATTTTTGTATAGAGGCTGTATTAATTTTATCTCTTCTGCTAGACAGAGAAGGCAGAGGTTTGTCTCTCTTGTTCATTTGAGGTCCAACATGACAGTACTGCTTTTGTTCAGGTTGATGTCTTCTGTATTTTGCTGTAGCAAAACATTCTTTGTGTGTCTGAAAATCCATCCACAGTTGAATATTGTACTTTTTATGAGAAATTAATTTGCTCATAATGCAAATGAGTTCTCGCTCCTAGAGGTAGCTCTATGAGGTATTTCTTGTACTTTATTATGGGTCAGTGAAGTCTGCCCAAGTGTGTCCTCTATTCAGGTATATTCTGAAATATTGCTGAGCTGGATTTTTTCAGATTAGATGATTCACCATTACTAGTGGAGAAAACATTATCTTTTGCTAGTGGAAAAGTCTGACTTCTACTATAAAAATAAGTATTATGCTTTTTATAGGGTTTTCAGATATGATTTAAATCAAAACAACTGCATTTACAGGGTTTCAGGCTAAAATATCTACAGAATCTTCTCAGCTTCAATAAAAAGAAACAAGAAAACTTACTTCTGCATTATTTATCTTTTTTCCCCCCAAAGTTCTCTGTCATCATGCATGTTGTTATGTGCCTTAAATACCTAATGTATTTTTCAAAAAAAACATAAAAATTGAGTTCTACATCATACTTCCAGACAGGATATTCGAATCAACTACCTGAATTAACTACCTGAAGGGAGGTTGTAGACAGACGGATGTTGGTCTCTTCTCCCAGGCAGCCAGTACCAGGACAAGAGGACACAGTCTCAGGCTGCGCCAGGGGAGGTTCAGGCTAGATGTTAGGAAAAAGTTCTATACAGAGAGAGTGATTGCCCATTGGAATGGGCTGCCTGGGGAGGTGGTGGAGTCGCCGTCACTGGAGGTTTTCAGGAGAAGACTTGATGGGGTGCTTGGTGCCGTGGGTTGGTTGTTTGGGTGGTGTTGGATTGGTTGATGGGTTGGACGCGATGATCTTGAAGGTCTCTTCCAACCTGGTTTATTCTATGTATTCTATCAAAACAGTTCTTGAATCTAGTCAAAGATTCATTCAGAGTTGTCAGAGTTCCTTGGTAGGCTAGTCCTGACCAAGACCTTTTTCGTACATTCTTTTCTACTGGTAGCATTGTTTTGTTCGTTTATTCTGACCCTGTGAATTAAGTGTTTCTTGAGTTTATCTCCCTTTACAGCTCCTGTCTTTCAAAAATGCAAACAGTTCTCCGTATCACAAAGTCCAAGGGCAGTAGTGTAACATTCAGTGCTATGTAAGCATCTGTTTGAAAGGAGAGAGATAGAGGGAGCAAAATACTTGCTGAAGAATTGCAGGGCTCTCAGATTCAAAGCACATATACAAGTTCATCTTGTGAAAGGCACCTGAGTGTGTGGTTTGAGGAGGTAGTTGCTATAGGCTTCTGGGATCATCTGTCCTTCCATAAATTCATGTGGGAGGGTGGGTCAGCCAAGCTCCTTAGTGTGAGTGGAAGTGCCTGCTTCTAAACATTTCTCAAGTTACTAGATCTTCAGTTCCTTGTGCTGTTGAACTGGGAACCAAGTTGCATCCTCTGATTCAAACTTCAGCATTGCCTTCACCTCTTTTTTTCAGTGCTTGTTAGCACTCCCCTCTGGAAAGCCTTTCTCAGTTCACTGAGTTGCCTTAAGATGCAAGGCATAGTTTTGAAACTCTCTTACAATGACAACTTGTTGATCTATTTGCTGTCTTCATTCTGTACTCTTACCTTTGTTACTATTGTGCTTATCCTTACCTGTCCTTCTCAAGTTCTCTTCTGCATAAACGTCAAATATGGGTGCATGACTTGCTTATAGGTATGATACAGTTGCATAGCAAGTATTTTTTCTCCTCCCCAGAACTTCTGTTTTACTAGATAAGGTAATACTACCATTTTCCAAATGCAAGTAAGATCATCCTAGACATGTGTAGGTGGAGAAAACATAGAGGTGCAGGGAGGATAACTAGGTGGGAGAGGACTTTCAGCATGTAGTGAATGTTTTGTATATTAAGGGTGTTTTGGGAACTAATTTAATTTCTCCTCTTATACCATTGATCTGTATGGAAATTCTCCAGAGGTGAAGCAACACTTGAGATCACTGTGGAATGTTGCAGGGCTCAGTTGTACTTGACATGATGTGACAGGCATTTTAGATAGAGGTGAAATTTAATATATTAGTGTGAGAGAGTAACATGGAAGTGCATTGCAATTACAGCATGAGGATGATTTTTCTGGTTTAATTCACAAATTGAGCTGGTTTCAATAATCATAAAACGCTTTCATGTAAAATGTAGAGTTATTGAAAGCTCTTGATTGAATTGCAACTGAAAAGGCATTAAGTAGTGAATAATGAGGTAGTTATTGAGTAATTAGAGAGAAAACAAATAGCAATGTTGAATTAAAGCAGTTTGGTTTAATGTCTTTTGGGAGTTTATCCTGTATTCTCTCATTATTGCTCATTGCAATCTTTTCATGATACTCAATTTAGATTATTTTTAAGCACACAGCATTCATTTTTGGCATTGGCACATGAAGTTTGCTGGCAGTTTGTTTAAGAAAAATGCAGAATCGGTGTTGTTTTTGTGGAGTTATGGTGTTGAATTGTTTGTGGTTCTGACAGCAAATGGGGAGAAGAGGAGGCATTGCATCTCCTGAGGGCAGTAGTCAAAAGCCCAGACAATAGTCTTTTAATGACATACAGTGACTACTGTTGGATGTATACCAAGCCAAAGCAGGTGTAGTGTTAAGAGCCATCATGGATCCCTTCAGCTGTTTAGAAGCAGTACAGAGGGATATCGAGGAGTGTTAGTGAAGCGAAATTTGGAGAGGTGAGTCTGTAAGATGATCCAGGAAGGTCAGCTACCTTGGGCATTGCCTGTAAGGTACAGTTGAAATACTACAGTTCTCTTACTGCTGATTCAAAGGGTGCTGACAGTGCAGGCATCAGCACCGCAACTGGTGTCCCATCTGAGTTATCATTTACTAAGTCAGTGGAATTCTGAAAAAAAGAAAATAAATCATCCACCATTCCTCTACAAAGTGTGAGAGGTTTTGCACTCACAGTGATGTTAGTATTTTCGATAGGTGTGGCAGTTCCATTGAAATGATCAAGTATTCTTCGTTATTGGTTGCTTTTATCTTGGTTAACTGGCTCTGCTTTGAAAGAGGAAGTAGTGCTGCTTTCAATCATTGTAACTGCATGATTCACTATTGCTCTAAAAACGTTAGTAAGGCGTGTGCTTTCACCTGTAACTGTCACTGACTCATTTATCTCTGCAGAACTCTTCGTTAGGCAGATGACTGGCCTACATCAGAAATAGTGTGGCCGGCAGGAGCAGGGAGGTCATTGTGCCCCTGTACTCAGCGCTGGTTAGCCACACCTTGAGTACTGTGTACAGTTCTGGGCCCCTCAATTTAAGAAGGATATCGAGACACTTGAATGTGTCCAGAGAAAGGCAACAAGGCTGGGGAGAGGTCTGGAGCACAAGCCCTATGCGGAGAGGCTGAGGGAGCTGGGGTTGTTTAGCCTGGAGAAGAAGAGGCTCAGGGGAGATCTTGTTGCTCTCTACAGCTATCTGAAGGGAGGTTGTAGCCAGGTGGGGGTTGGTCGCTTCTCCCAGGCAACCTGTGTCAGAACAAGAGGACACAGTCTCAAGCTGCACCAGGGGAAGTTTAGGCTTCAGGTGAGGAGAAAGTTCTTCACAGAAGGGGTTACTGGCCCTTGGAATGTGCTGCCTGGGGAGGTGGTTGAGTCACTGTCCCTGGAGGTATTCAAGAGGGGATTGGACATGGCACTTGAAGCCAAGGTTTAGTTAGTCATGAGATATTGGGTTGGACTTGATGATCTCTGAGGTCTTTTCCAACCTTATTGGTTCTATGATTACAATTAAATTGTCTGGAGTATATATTGCTGTCTGTTTGCATGTATTCCTGACCCTTATTGGAAACTTCCTGGAAGCTGTGATACAGCTCTCGTTCACTGAGCATTATTGCACTGGTTTTGCTATCTGTCACCTCATGTTCAGAAGCCATGTTGTGCAGTAAGATATTGAAGGTAGAAGTCCTGTCTGAAGGGAGTAACCTCCAAATTCAGATATATGTACTTAAGTGGGTATGCGTCCCTTCCCAATAGCAATACCTCCATTGAAGTGTTGGTGGAACAGGCCTGGGCTGTTTGCATTGCCCATGTACAGTACATATAAGAGGCATGCAAGGTGAGGCAAGTGCTAGAAGTAGGACACTTTTATCAGGGATGCGTAACAAATGGTTTGAGAAGACCTCAGAGGGAAATTGTACTGTCCCTAGTCTGGTAAGTGTTGAACTATAAGCATGGCAATATTTCAACTGTAAGATAAGCGTACTGGAGGTGCTCCTCAGCTGTATTCAGGGACCTGCATTATGCCAAAAGTAGAGTCAGATAATTATGATTGTCTTTTCTGGCTTGATTAGGAACTTTACTGTGCGTGAAATTCAGATCTGAGCTTCGCTGTTTCTGTGAAACATTGGTAATCAGGAATTAATCTTATTTTGTTTATACAGTAGGCAGTACATGTATGTAAAATACTTTCCATCAAGCCTCAGTGTAAAGTATTGTAGTTAAACACATCAGAGATGGATCCTGGTGAACACTGTGCTAGTAATTCTGCGGTTACAATTTAGGGGTTTGGGAACAACTTTGTATTAACGATCTCTGAAAGATGTGGGAAAGAATATGAATCAGTAAGAAATGGACTATTAAAGCAAGGGATGCAGGCAACAGTCTTAGTAATTTTAGCTGAAGCATTGATACAGGCTAGTGTCAGGTCACACTGATAATCATGTAACTGTCTGGGCTTTCCCTGGCAGATTCTTTTAATTCATGCAAATTGCCTGCCAGAGAGCAGCTTATGGTGGCTTTCCCTTTCCTGATTCTGTGTGCAGGGAGATTTACTTCATTTTTTTACATTCAGCTGGATCCACACACTCTACAGAGAAGGAAGCACTGTTAATTAGTAAGAGCAGCTTGCCTGATATCCTTGTGAATTACAGCCACAGCCTGCCATTTCAGTTAAAAGAACCTCTTGACAATTGAATTGTTTTCTGTATTGATCTATTTTCTGAAAAGTCAATGCAAAGAAATATTTTTGTAAAAGACCTATAAAACTAAAGTACATATTTTAAAATTAACATGTTATCCTAGTATCCTTGATACTTTCTGGAGCAGGGATCTCTAGAATTAAAGTAGCAAAGAATTGTGTTGAAGACTGTACAAGTTTGTTCAGCAGGGGAGACTGGGTGACTAATGTTATTTTCTGACTGGCACCTATAGAATAGTCTGAGTGTTCAGAGGAGGTATCTCTGTAAGCCATAACAGTCTTTTCTGCATCTCTCCTCTCTTTTCCCTACATCTGTATGGTCTTTGTGAATGTGTCTGTGCTGATAAATAATAGAGTGAGCCAAAATGCTTTAATAGCTCACAATGCTGCATTTTATTAGCTTGCTCCTAGGCCTTTTTTGGATTACTCAAGGGAATTTCTCTCTGGTTAATGTGCTGTAAGAAGGCATAGTCTTAAACTCTGAAGACAGAATCCAGTTAATCACTTGATCTCAGTGTCAGGGATTAGTCTCAAGCTGTCTCTAGCCAAGTAAGTTTTTCTCCTTTCTATAGGATATAATAAAATATTGTATGTGACTGACTGCCACAAGTCTGGTTAAGTAATGTGGTGGAAGTAGTCAGTCATAGTTAACATGTTTTTAATATTCAGAGTAACAGGACATCATAGGTCAGAGTGTACCATAAGTATTTTTAGGCAGTTAGTACAAAAAGGCATAGTTACTCAATGTGCAAAAAGGATTGTTTCAAAGGACATGCTAGTGAAATGGCAAATGGAAACAGGCTTCAGAATCTCTTATGTAGAAGAGTTTCTTTTGCAAAGATAGATCCCAGTTTTGCAGGCACAAATAAACTAAGCTGCACAGAAAATAGTTTTTTTCAAAGCAGTAGGCTGCACAGAAAAGCTTTGCTAGATAACACTATAAATAAAAAGTTACTCATTTTAAAAGACAACATTACACTGGTGAGAGGGAAATAAACAGAAGGGAGAATAGATACTGGATTCACTGTGGCTATGAGTAAGTGCCTATAGAGGATGTGTTGTTTTTTTGCTTTTTCTAGAATCCTGTCTATTTTCCAGCCAATACTGGGAAATACTGTAGCTAATGTAGTACAAGAGAGGCTTTTTGGTCAGCATTGTTAAATGAGTTGGTTTTATCTCGAGTACTATCTTCCAAGAGCCTCATTTTCTGTCCTTGTTATTAATGGCAATATCTGGAAAGCCCACATGAATTGCAATCCCTGCCTAAAGGAGTCCGTGTCCTTTTTAAGACAGAGTGGTGAGCAAAACCAAAAAAAAACCCCAAGCAACTGTCAGAGTGTTTATTTCCAGATACAGCAAATGCCCTGGGAATGGCTCTGTAACATGCTACTGGAAGTGCATGTTTGACATGTTACACTGGTGTGCCTTTTTAGCTAGCAGGAAATTACGTGTTTATTACTAGTGCATTTTGCATGGGAAGGGACTTAATGCTCTTTCCAGCATCTCTTAGCTAGAGTCAAGTGGATAATTTGAGGTTAATATTTTGGCTCTCTTGTGGATGCAAGCTTGTTGTGTGCCCAAAACTCCACAATTTTGTTTTTTCTATGGCACAAGTTACCTCCTGGTTACTGGTTGCTTACAATTTGGTTGCAAATAGAAGCGGTAATCATGGCAACTGAAACCCTACCTGCATTTAAGCAGAACTGAGTATTATTTGTCCTTCTCCATACTAGGAAGAGTTGGCTATTACCTATACCTATACCATGTGGTGCTTCCCATTTCTCATCACCAACTGTTAAAGTTGCCTTTTGACACTCACTCTCATCTGCAAAACAATAATGCTCTTGGTTTCACAGATGATCAGATTTCCCTGCAAGTTTCTCTTGTATGTGAAGCTACATTTATTTCCATGAAAAAATGTGTTTCTGTGTCTCTGCTGTGTGAAGTGTATATGAGCTGCAGCCTTCAGCCACAGATGTGGCTCTTTGTCTTCTAAGAAGATGACAAGCATTGGTCTAAGCCCTAGTAAAAGGCACTGGAAATACTGGATGTTCTATGTATCCTCTGAAGGAGTAATTGAATGTTTGCAACTCCAGAACATTGTTCTTGTGACTTTAGTTGCTTTGGTTGAATCGGCAGCACAAAGTTTGCTTCAGATCAAAAGTGTTTCCTTGTGACTGATACAAAGATGACTTTTTCTGGGAGGGTGGAAGACCAGAAAATGTGAGGAGGATGCATAGGACTGGGCTGAAGTTGGCACTTTCTTCTCTGCCTTATTGCTATCGCTATTGCATGATAGCATCTGTCTGTTTACAGTGCACCATACTGCTCTGAACTCACCAGCAGCCAAATGCATGCTTGAGCTCACAAAGACCAAACATCCTTCTTGTAGGCTTGTTTGTCCAAATGAATATGTCAATAAACCAAATGTGTCCAATGTGTGTCAATAAACAAAAAATACCTAGAGACAACTTCAGTCTGCAGTCTCTCGATGTTCAAATGTTTTGTCCAGACAGCTTCCAGTTTTACAGATTTGTTGCATTTTGCTTTGAATATTTGCAAAATATCATGCAGAAAGGACTTCAAGGAATGATAGAAGTGTTCCTTGGAAAAAACTAAGCCATCAAAGAGACTTGGATTCTAATGCATGTGTTTACACAGCCTAATGAGTAGAAGAGAGCTAAGAAACAGTGTTGATTGTGGTTAGAAATCCACTCATAGCATTCATAGAAATACTTACCTGAAGTGTTAAACTTCTCTAAATTTTGGAAATGCTGTCTTGGTGCTCTAACTGATGATTGTGAGACTTCAGTTATGTGCAGAAATGAATAAGTCCCAGGTGAAATAAGTTATTGTTGGAAGGGTACTACTGAAAAAACTCAGAGTTCTTGGAAGAAAAGGCACGTGCTGAAATCATCAGTTGCATGCACTGCAGTTTCCAGTAGTTTGGAGGAGAGGTTAGAAGTATTTAATGGTGAGAAAACAATAGATGTAACATCTGTAAGAGGGATCCCTAAAGACAGCTTTTGGACATGGCAGATTTAATTTCCACTCCTATTAAGGTAGTAACAATTCTTTTTCTGTGGCCTACAGGAAGGAGTTGAAGTGAGAGTTGCCAGAATATTCAATACCTTCGGCCCTCGAATGCACATGAATGATGGTAGAGTTGTCAGTAACTTCATTCTACAAGCTCTCCAGGGAGAACCACTGACAGTAAGTAATGGCAATGACCTCTCTGTGATGTGAAGAACTGATTTTGTTTATATCCTGTCTTTATGTACCATGAAAGAGGATGATCCTGTCCTAAAAATCTAGTCTTTCAGTATACCAAGTTCAGAACACAGAATGTTAGGAGTTAGAAGCAGCCTCCAGAAATCACATAGTCCAACCCACCTACCCAAGCAGGATCACCCAGGGCAGGCCATACAGGAACACATCCAGGCGGGTTTTGAGAGTCTCCAAAGATGAGACTCCACAGTCTCTCTGGGCAGCCTGTTCCACTGCTCCATCACCCTCACCATAAAGAAGTGACCTCCAGGGGTCCAAGTGCCAAGATCCCCATATTCCAAATGATTCTCCTAATTATGTTGACCCATACATAATGATTTCCAGTCCCTTACAGTGTCTCCTCACGTTGAGGTGGAACCTCCTGTGTTCCAGCTTATATACCTACCCATTGTTCTTTGTCCTGTCACTGGGCACCACCTAAAAGAGACTAATACCTTCATCCTGACACCTACCCCTGAGATATTTATAGACATTGATAAGATCCCCTCTTGGCCTTCTCTTGTCAGGACTAAACAGCCCCAGTTCTCTCACTCATTCTTCCTAGGAGAGATACTCGAGGCCCTCAGACATCCTTGTAACCCTAAGTTTTCCTTGTGTGATGTAAAAATGAAGGCTTTCAGCCTGTATCACATACTAGAAAATAAAGATAGTCAGGATGGGTGTTGTTACCGTTGACAGACTGGTGTGGCAGGACCTACCTCTATGCAGCTAAATACTCCTGCTGAAACAAGTTGCCACATCCAAGCTATTTGCTGTGAATGGTCTTTGGCTCTTGATAACGCTTAAGTAATGTCAGATCATTGTCTGGGAGAGCAGGAGCTGGCGCAGGCCAGTACTCTGTCTAAGATGCTGCTGGTAATTTAGCAATAAAGACAGCGCCTGACCTACACCCTGATCCTGTCTAGTTTACTGTTATAATACAATCCGTGGGATATTTCAGAGTGTCAATAAGAGATGTCTGGAGTCAGTACTGTGGGAGGGAATACTGAAAGCTTTTTTAAACAATTATTTTTGTACCTGCTGTTCTGTCTAGATTTTATCCAGAATGTAACAGAGGACAAAATAGAACATTTTGCCCAGCATCACTGTGCTGCAGGGACTAACTGTCCTACATTAAAAAAATACTAAATATTAAAAAAAAAACTAAGGGAAGTTTTTTAGCTGACCAGGTCAAATAAAATCAACTGTCAGCAATAAGCAGTAGTTGAGATGAAAAAAAATGTCACCCTTGTGTCGTCACAGAATTTGGCTGACTGGGACACTAAGTGTTGAGCTTTTTTAGAAATTGAATGTGTTGACAGTCTCTTTAAAGTAATTGTTCAAATGAAGTAAATAAACTCTTGAGAAATCAATCTCCTTAATGTGAAGAAATTGCAGCCTATGCTAACGTGCCCATTGTTGCTTTGTATTGCTGTAAAGGAAGGGCTTATTAAGAGAAACTGGGAGGAGGAAACTGCATTGTATTTTCCAGCCACTGCCTGTGAGGCAGAAAAGGTGGACACATGGATGACTTCACAGAAATCATGCACAAATAGATAATTCTCTAAGTCTTATCCTATAAACCAAAAGAAAACAATCACGGAGCTTTATACACACACACACAAAATCTGCTTCCTATTTGCTTCGAGAGTCCATCAAGCTGTCAATGTGCTCTCCTAGTGCATTTCTCTCAGAATCAGTTGCTGGGTAAACCTCAGGCCCCTACAGTTACCCAGTGCCTACTGAAATGTGAGCCCTTTTGGTTCTGAATTGACCTCAGAAAGCAGCAGGCTTACCAAATGACAGATGATGGCCTGTACACCAATTGTATTGTCTTTCCTGAAAACAAACATGCTTTCTGCTCTGTCTTCCTAAAAAGCTTTTCTATCGTAGCAGATCGATGGTAAGATGCACGTGTCTCAAGCGAAACTGAAGAGTTTTCACCTCTTCAGTATGCCTGTTGATAGCTTTCAGAATTTAAATATTCCTATTCTATGGAATTTAATATGGCACACAATTCAACTGTGAAAAAAATCACCTGATACTGTCATATACACTCTTAGTAATAGTTTTATGCCTGTTTCAGCTTAAACAGCATACTTGCTCCAAAGCAACATCTCATAACCTGAGAAAAAAAATCTGATTTTTTTAAGTTTTATTTTATCTGTCCTGGTTGCTTTAAATGCTTACAGTGCTACTTTTCTTGACAGTTTTTTAGAGACCACTAATGTTTGGTGGTCTCTTTGAAGCTGACTGTTGTTAATGAATGAATAAAAATTATTCATCATAACCACATCTTAGTAGGCTGAGGTTTGCTTTAAATATTTGGTGTTCTTTGCTGGCTGAGTGCATGCTGCAGCCTCTTGCAGTGTTCCAGGAGAGGACAAAGCAACACTGTCCTACATCCCTGGGAATGTTCCCTACATTCAGAGTTCTGGTTAACAAATTGCCTGAGGTTACGTTTACCAGAGACATGGAAGGTTAAGAATACCTTCAAAGAACCAATATTCTGCCAAAGGCTCTGCACGCACAACGTTTTCCTTTCCTTTCCTGTAACGTTGATCATGTTTCTCCTTGAGACATTTTTCTAGAATAGTGAGGAAAAGATTATTGGGCTAGAGAGGACTTTTATGTTACTTTTCTTATTTTCCTCTGGTTTTAGGTCTATGGACCTGGAACTCAGACAAGAGCTTTCCAGTATGTCAGGTAAGCCTTGTTTGTACTCTCTGATGTTTACTTAACTTGATGGGTCTTTGAGCTTGGCCAACTTAGCCTGGAGAAGAGAAGGATCAGGGGTGACCTCCTTGCCCTCTACAACTACCTGAAAGGTGGTTGTGGACAGGAAGGGGTTGGTCTCTTCTCCCAGGCAACCAGCACCAGAACAAGGGGACACAGTCTCAAGCTGTGCCAGGGGAGGTTTAGACTCAAGGTGAGGAAAAAGTTCTTCACTGAGCGAGTCGTTCATCATTGGAATGTGCTGCCCAGGGAGGTGGTGGAGTCACCGTCCCTGGAGGTGTTCAAGGGGAGATTGGACGTGGCACTTGGTGCCATGGTCTAGTTGTGAGGTCTGTTGGGACAGGTTGGACTTGATGATCCTTGGGGTCTCTTCCAACCTTGGTTATACTGTGATACTGTGATACTGTAAACTTTGCATACATTTGCATTTTAGCAAAAGAAATTCTGTCCATCCTTAGGCCAGCCTTAATTTCAGAAGGGAGACAGTGAAGCTTTTAAAAGTTCCAAAACAGAAACAAACAAACAAAAATTAGTTGAATATTGACATATTAATGTATTCTTCCCTTCAAGGGACAGCAGCTAGCAGGCAGGTGAGTTTGTAATGTTGAGCAGTTTGTCACTCCCTGCATTTTAATGCAATGCTGCCACCGTGTGTCTTTGGCCATGACGTGGTCAGCACATCTGCTGTACATCTATGCATCTAGGGGAAGGAACTGCTTTGAAGGGTGTATTGCTGTAGTTAATGTTTGCAGTGTAAGCAGTGCCAGAATGTTATTTTCTCAATGAAAAAGTGTATCTGTTCTTTAGAATCTTTTGTTCTGTCATGCTAGCTGAACTTCCATGTCAGTCTTCTGGGTTTTTTTAATCATTCTCCAGTTGGAAATGTTCTCTACCTCTGCTAAAAGTAATAAGGGCTATAAGGATAAGTAAAAGACAGTCCTCTCTTATGAGGTAAGACTGAGAGACCGGGTGCTGTTTGGTCTGGAGAAGAGAAGGCTGAGGAGACCTTATTAATGTCTGCAGATACCTGAAGGATGACTGTCAGGAGGTTGGAACCAGTCTCTTTTCAGTGCTAGCCAGTGATGAAGCGCAATGAATGGAAGCTCAATCACAGGAAATACCACCTTAACACGAGAGAAAAATGCTTTACAGTGAGGGTGTTGGAGCACTGGAACAGGCTGCCCAGAGAGTTGTAAAGTCTCACTCTCTGGAGATCTTCAAAACCTGCCGAGACACATTCCTGTGTGACCTGCCCTAAGCGGTCCTGCTTTGCAGAGGGATTGGATTCAATGATCTCTTGAGGTCCCTTCCAACCCTTAGCATTCTATGATTCTATGAATAACAGCAATTTACAGACATTATGGATACCCCATCAGTTCAAAGTAGCCACTTCTTACCTAATGGTTGTAAGTCATAATGAAAGGCATCTGGATTTGCATGTCCAGTGGCAAGCTGCTAAGATTGTTACTGATAACATTGGGTTATTTTGCTGGGGAGACCAAAATACTGATTTTTAACAAACTTGGTTTAAGATTTTCTGAAAGCAAGAAAGCAATTCAGACTGCAGAGCCAGGTGGTGGTGTCCTGTGCCTCTGTATTACAACCTACTCTGTTGTTGTGAACGTTAGAAATAGGCCGCTAAGTATGCTTGGGTACTGGAGGGAAGAGGAAATATTAATTGTTTTTTAGTAACTTGACTGGTTTTTTATATTCTTTGATACACTTCAGTAAGCCAAGGTATCCCAAAGATAATTACTCTTCCAAAATAACTTCCAGTTCAGTGTATCTTAAAATGTAGACTGTGTAACAAACAGCTGAGAAAACGTGCATCCATTGAAGTATACACTGTAAATCAGATTTCAGTATTCCTTGGTTACCTGATCTGCTTTACTCGAGCTCTAAGGAGGCAATTCTTTTTTAGACAAAAGTACTGCTTACAGGGGAGTGGAAATTGCCTCAATCTGTTCTTTTCTTTGTAGTGATCTCGTGAATGGATTGGTGGCATTGATGAACAGCAACGTCAGCAGTCCTGTCAACTTGGTGAGTATCAGAACTTTGCTCTACTGTGTTTAGTTTGCAGTGGGCAATGGCACCTGTTTTCCTCCTCATCACTGATGCTGATTTGTAGAAGAAAGAAACTCAGCAAACAACCCACCTCTTCCCATGATGAATAATGTAGTCTTCCATGTTATTTTCTTTATACATAGGAATATTAAGCCCCGAGGCATTGAGATCACATAATTCCAAAAACAGAATGAATTTTCTGGTGTTTTTCATTTGGTTTAGTAAAAAGATCTATGTAATTAGAATGGGGGGGGGGAAGAAAAAAAAACAATTGAGTGGGAACACAAATCACACCAAGGAAATGACTAGTCTGGTTTTAATGAAAAAAACACTGAAGGAATACTTGCTTCATACTAGCTTTGACTAGAGGAAAGTGAGATAATAACTGATGGAATAAGTTTTTTATCTTGATTAAGGCTACTTAGAAGTTAGCACTTACACTCAAAAGATTTTTGTTCTGTCCCATTGGTTGTCAGCTTGTTGTCAGCAGTGGATATAAGAACAGGAAAAGAGTGCATGTGCCAGGTCATTTCTGCATATGCCAACTTCTGACAAATCAGATGTTGAACTCTGCAGGGCAGTTGTTCACTAGAATTTCCCTTTTTTACTGTGGCCATGAATTAATTTCTATGTTTCTATCCAAATGCTGATATTTTAAAACATCATCATATATTTTGTCTCCAGAAAACTCAGTATTTAAATCTGCATGTCCCTCAGTGTTCAGCGGTAGGACAAACAAGATGTAATAAAAATAGATTTTTCCATAAGGTAGGGAATGGAGGGAACTGATTCTGATGAAGGTGTTTTGGGATTAAATAAATGAGGCAGGAATTACAAAAATATAGTTATCTTTAATTTCCTCAAAACCCCACCCCAAAATTATATACAAAACTGATTACATTTGTTTACAGGTTCTACTCAGTCATGAATTCTACAAAGATGCTTATGGGCAAGTTTAACACAATTTAGAGAATTCAGAAAATGGAAAAGGCTAAGCCACAAAATAGCTTTGCCCCACTTATAAAACCAGAGGCAATCCAGGACCCTAGGGAAAAGCTGAGAATGCCGGTTTTACTCAGAGGAGAGAGCAGGAATTTGGAGATGGTCCCTAGGGTCTGTCTTCCGTGGCAAGCTCCAGAACTGCAAGTTTATAATCCAATGTGTGGATAATGCGGCACAAATCCAAAGGGAAAAAAGGGACCCACTGAAACTAAAGTGTCCTCAGACACAGCTCCCATGAGGCAAACTCATGTAGCAGCACTGTCTGAGCAATGCAGGAGAAGCCACACTACCAGCCTGTTCCAGCCACCAGCCGCAGTTTTACAGCGGGCTGGGTCACTCCAGCAGCAGGCAGGGAGCAGATCTGGGGAGCAGCCAGGTCTAAGTGATGATCTCTCTAATTTTGCCACAAATCCAGACTGAAAGCAGAGCAAGTCCAAAATGAGCACCGAGAATGATCCCAAAATGAGAGCCCAGACTGCTTTTAAGATTTTCCTAGACGATGTGTCCAGTGCCAAATTATACTAGGCACGAAGAACCCAGCCAATCACAATTCCAAATCCCAGCGCAGGCTTCTCCCACGGGTGAATACATGTGCGGGACCTCAGCTCCCAGCAGGAAGTGTGGGCACCTTTTTACCTGTCCCACAGCAGGAGGGGAAGGCAATTTCGTACCTTTGTGGGGTGAAGAGAGGTTTGGAGCACCCTGCAACAGAAGGTGAGCTAGTGCTCACAGGAAGCCTTCAGCATTTCGTTACGAAATGTTGATCAGGAGTTCACATGCAGGTTTTGTTAAAAAGAAAACGTTAAGAAAAGGATTATTTTATAGGAAAGAAACTAGCCCTTATGCATATTGATATGTAAACCCTCATAAAGGCAGAAGTAATTATTTGCTGCTAAAATTCGTTTTCTTCCCTAATTTTGGATGAACTGAGAATATTGTATACTACTTTGTTACATCCTCTCTCCTCAACTCATCAGAGTCCTTGAATCCGGATTTCAAACTGATGATGTGGTTATGCGGCCCGCTGAATTGCATATGCCTTTACTGTGCTTGAGGTTTATTACCCTGTTCTCTGCAGACTGATTTTTTGGGCCCCATTGAACTACCAAGGCAAATGTAATGGCAGGAGACTTTCCTGATGAGTATGGAGCTTCTCAAAGATCTTTTGTTTTTTCATCAAAGCAGGAATAAGGTGTAATGTTTAGTTTTGTCAGAAAGAGTTTAACATGACCCTGTTAGAAACATCTCATGTCAGAAAGCTAGCATGTCATTAGGTATTTAATTGTTATTGTAATGAATATCCCTCCTATTTCTAGGGAAACCCAGAAGAGCACACTATCTTAGAATTTGCCCAGTTAATCAAAAAACTTGTTGGTGAGTATGATAAGTAATTCATAATAAAACTGCTGTAATACTGATTATTACTTAATTGGTGTGTGCAATATATGGATAATTTAATAGGTCTTTGGATTTATTTGTAACTTTATCAAAGACATTTAATTGTATCCTGGTCATATAATTAAATATTAATAAGATAATCCAAATGCTCTCAATTACAAGTAAAATACTGCATGAACAGTGGAATGAATATCTGTGCAATCTGTACTTATTATTTTGCATGACATTTATGCATTTTTAAATTTGTTTTGGCACGAGGGCAATGTGTAAATGAAATGTAAAACACCTGAGAGAAAACAGCTGGTTTTTCACACTGTTCTCCTCCAGCTACCATTAAAAACCTCCTGCTGTGGTGGAGTCTTTCTATACTTTTCATTGATCTACCAGTGACTCTTGCAAGGGCTTTCTGCACTTCCCTTGTATGTGACTGGGAGGAAAACACAGTGACTTTCTCTTCATTCTTGCTCTGATACCTGTAGCAAATCAGAGTACTCAAGGATGGAAGCAAAGGTCTGTGCTTGGTCTTCTACTGTGACTTCCTAATGACATGAAACATACTGATGCCATTAGCTAAGGAATTTTAGTCTATAGGTTCCAGAAGTCCTTCTGAAGAGTCTGAAAAAGACAAGTTCAAACATACAGTACAGAAGCTGATGCATGTGATGTTACTGGTAGAGGACTGTTCCCTCTGGAAAACTTCTATGAATCCGGAGATCAGGGAAGGAAAGTGAAAATCATACCACCAAACTTACCAGGCACCTATAATAATTGTTACCTCCATTTGTCTGCTCACAAATGGATCTGTTTCAGTCTTCACAAATAGGCAGTATGGTTTTACATAAAATCCCACAGTAGCATGACATATAAACCATTTGCTAGATTTGGTGTGAGAAATTGTTCGGTTTCTGTGTGTTGTCATGAAGAAAGGCAAGTTCTGTGTTGTCTATTCAAATCAGACTGGAGAGTCTGGGCAAAGAGCAAGTGAAGCCCTTTTACAATGCAAAGCACTAACAGAATCACAGGCTGGTTGAGGTTGACAGGCACCTCTGGAGGTCATTTGGTCCAACCCTTCTACTGCTGGCAGTCGCACAGGACCATGTCCAGGTTGCTTTTTAGTATCTCCAAGGATGGAGACTCTAGAGTCTCACTGGCAATCTATGCCAGTGCTGGGTCACCCTCAGAGTAAATCAGCATTTCTTGATGGTCAGAAGGAACCTCCTGTGTTTCAGAGGCCGACTGCCACTGGTCTTGTCACTGGACACCACTGAAAAGAGCTTGGCACCCTCTTCTTTACTCCCCTATCAGATATTTATACAGATACATAACGTCTCCCTAGGCTGAACAGTCCCAACATTCCTAGCCTGTCCTCATAGGAAAGATACTTCAGTCCCTTCAATAGTCTTAGGAGCCATTCATTGTATACTCTCTTCAGTATGACCATCTCTCTCTTGTACTAGGGAGCCCAGATGTGGATCCAGTACTCCAGATGTATTTCATCAGTGCTGAGTAGAGTAGGAAGCTCACCTCTCTTGACCTGTTGGCAGCACTCCTCCTAATGCATCCCAGGATATCTTTTGCCTTCTTTGTGGCAAGGGCCCATCACTGGCTCATATTAAACTTGCTGTCTATTGGGACCCCCTGGTCCCTTTCCTGCTAAGCTGCTGTCCAGCTGGTTGTCCCCCAGCACATACCAGTGCCTTGGAGTTGTCGCTCCCCATGTGCAGGACTTTGAGCTTCGTATTGAACTTCATGAAGTTCTCACAAGCCTCCTGCTTCCTTTCTTGGGGTCTGTCTGGATTACAGCACAACTCTCTGGTGTATCAGCAGCTCAGTATTGACCCTTGGGATCACTAGTTGTCAGCCTTCAGCTGGGTCACCACCCTCTGGGCCCAGCCAGTTTTCAATCCTCCTCAGTGTTTATTCATCCAGCCCTCAATAAGGTTGTTATAGGAGACAGTGTCAAAAGCCTCATTGATGACAAGGTAGATGTTATCCACTGCTCTGGTCTTGGCTACTAAAGTGGTCATTTCATTGTAGCAGGTTATTAGACTGGTCAAACCTAGCTTCTTTTTTGTGAATCCATGCTGAAAGCTTTGTGAAATGCTTTGTGAGAGTCCGTGTTGCTTTGGGACAGCTGGTTCACCCAGGTGTTGCCTGCAGTGTAGCTGTTTATGGAAAGCATTTCAGTGGTAGAATTATGAAACAGAAAGCCTTAACGGTCCAATAGGTATGGAAGATGTAAATGCAAAGCATAGTGAATTGTGGATGATAATGCTCAGTTTCTTGTTTAATAGGGAGTGGGAGTGAAATCCAGTTTCTCTCAGAAGCACAGGATGACCCTCAGAAACGAAAACCTGACATCAGAAAAGCCAAGTTATTGCTTGGCTGGGAACCTGTGGTATGTACAGCTGTATTGCCGTTGTGTGTGAAAACTTGGGGAGGCAGAAGGGGGTAAGGGAGGACCACACGATAATGATTTGTTTTCCTTCTCAGAGTATCTGCTTAGTATAAGCTTCAGGACTGCTGTTTAAAAGACTGTGTCTTGTATATTGTTGTAGCTTATGATTCAGGAAGTGCTGGATGAGACTGTGTGGCCTGTACCATGCAGAAGAGCATGTTAGCATTCCTAACTTAAGTAGGAAAAAAACCAAAACCAACCCAAAGAAACAGAACCCAACCACGTTTTTAGGATAGGCATTTTAACTTAGTTCACTTGCATACTAAGATGTTTTTACCTTTCTGTAAGCCCAATGAACCCTTTGAAATGCGTGGCACGTAGTTATGGGTGCTAATAAGGGTTGCTGCAGTCCTCCTTCCTGTTTTACTCTGGTAACACAGATTATGGAAGAGAAAACTTTGCTTTGATTTTCTTAAAATATTTTTAGAAAATTTTTGAAGTCTATTTTTATGGTGCTCTGTGGCATCACTGTAACCAAAAAATTTGGTTGGAGTAACATGGTGTAGTATGAGCACTAGAAAAGTGTTCCAGTTTTCAGTTTGTTTAAAGGGAAGTACATTAAACTCAGGTGAAAGAGAAGCCAACCAGATTTGGGGTTGCTTATTATTATTATTTATTTATTTCAGCTTTATTTTATTTCATATTCTGGTGAGTTATGGTCTATGGGTGTGTGGGTAGAGATAAGCTTGAAATGTGTTCAGGGTTTGTCTCACATTTCACCACCCACAAACCCACAGTAATGTCTGTCCACCTCTAAAGCTTAGTTTCCAGCCGTCTGAGGCAATGTCAAGATTGTGGTTGTTCTGCACAGCAGTTGCACAGGAAATGCAAAATGCCCATGCTTGCTGTTTTTTGCTTCCTTAACCTTTTTGATAAAGTTGTCTGTGGAAATGTGTAACCAGGCATAGCTAGTAAAAGCTGCTTGATTCAGGGAGGTAAGGTCTACTTAATGCCCAGAAAGGTTGTGACTTTCTTAGCCTGCTCTGCATTCTAGCTAGCACAGTGGCTTGCAGGATTTTTTAGATTTGCAGACCAATTTTTTTCCAGGAAGCATGTGAACCTATCTAGTAAATGCAAGCCTATTAATAGAAAAAGGAAGCTCCAAATCCCTCTGGAAGGATTCACAGAGGCACCAGATATTAATAGACTGTGTCTGAAAGCACAGGAACTATGGCAAGTGTTACAATCACAAAAGGTTTACAACAGTTACCTTTTATACTTCTGACCTTTTGTGTTCAGCACAGTCAGTACCAAAACTTACTCTGAAGGACAACGCAGTGTTGGTACATCAAGGTGATTAGGTTTTGTGCTGCTCTTTTATCCTCTTGTGTTGATGGTGGTGTCAGCAAGCGTATCTGAGCAGATGGCTTCTGGGAAGAGCAGGCTGTATGTCTGTTGTTCTGTCTACAAGTTAGAGTGTTTAAATACAGGCACAGAATACCAAAAAAAATAACAATTACTTGTATAGGATCTAAAAATACCAACTGAAGATACTGGATGATAATTTGTATCCCTTTTTCTGTGTATCAGTGGAGCTCTGAAGAAATAAATAAAAACTAAAAGAAAACCCCACCACCTTCATACCTTTCTGTGATAGCATTCCATGAGATTCTGCAAAAGAGGATCTTTAATCAGTAAAACAGAAGGGGCTTAGATTTCTGTGTGCTTATCTCTTCCAATGCATTATGAATCAAAAGTAGAATTATGTAAGTGTTCTGACACTGAACAGACGGATCATAACCATCCGATGAGATTACAATTTGTTGTGGTTTTGGCTGGGCACATCAGAAATGTGTGTGTTGTGTTTAAAAGCTAACATGCATTAGCAGTGCAGAGATGTAACCAGTATGTGGTGCTGTTAATACTTCTATTGGCTGTGAGTGAAGCTTCCCAGCAGTCATTTGATAGCTGTATGAAAAAAGATAACTGTTGTGAACTTAGAGTGAAATTATTCTCTCTTCACTTTTGGGAACAGGTCCCACTGGAAGAAGGTTTGAATAAAGCAATTCATTACTTCCGTAAAGAACTTGAATATCAGGCAAACAATCAGTATATCCCCAAACCAAAACCTGCAAGGATGAAAAAAGGAAGAACAAGACATAACTGAAGACTGTTAGTTGGACAGGAAATTCCTTGCTTGACATTTGACAGATGTGATTTTTTGTTTGTTTGTTTTGTTTTGTTTTGGGAGAGACTTTGAAACAGGTATCATGAAGAACAAACTGGAATTTCATTCTGAAGCTTGCTTTAAAGAAGTGGATGTGCCTAAAAATAACAAACCATTATTCCCCTTCCCCTGCAAATCTTGCCTTGCACTTTTTAAATCTGTCTTTTTATGTAAAATAGAGTAGAAGCATCTTTTAGTATCTTCAAGTTTTATATCTTGCTGTGAGATCATTTTGTTGTGACTGTCCTTGACAGTTTTATTTACTGGTTTCTTTGTGAAGCTGAAGATAAACACAAATGGGGTGGAAAATGCCAATTTATTTATAAATGGGAACTATAAAATATGGTATGTTCTACTATGCATAAGAGAAAGCTAGTGGTGTTGTCAGGTGACAGATACTGACATCTAAGCATTGAGGAGTTTGAGAGAATTCTGTATGAGAGCTTTATGTATTCTTTAAAGGAGAGATTTTTTTCCAAAGGTTTAGTTTTAGTTGTACACTTGAATTGGAGATATTTTCATTGATTACCATGGATAAGGATATTTTGAATCACTACTGTGTTGTGCATACTCTGGGAATAAAGTTAATGTATTATTGGTTACAGTGGTTGAATATGCTATTTTAATAAAATATTGAAACTTCTATTTACTAATTTCAGGGTTTTACTGTGGGCACTTCTCTGGCTTTAAACATCTGTGCATTTATGGTGTGTTAATTAGAAAGTAATAGTCTGTAAATAATTGACTCACAGTTAATAACGTTGATTTTTCACTGCTTGTCTCTTAAGAGATAAATTACAGGTTGCAGAATGTCTGTTGAAATAGACTGGACAAAACCATCAGGATTTATTCCAGTTGAGATGGTTGATATAGTTGATGCTGGAGTACAAGATATTCTCAAAGTGTAGCCTCCCTAATGGAGGAAATGTTCCTGTTTCAAGCAGTTATTGTATTGCCAGTAAACACTTTCAGCTTTGATGATGATGTCTGTCGTATAAAAAAACCCCAACAAACTACCCCAAACAGACATAAAAACCATTGCCTTTCATTTTTAGTAGTTCCCCTTTATTTTTTAATACTTAACACTAAATACCCAGGAAGGGATATTGACAAAGTTTTTAAAAGGTATTGTGGCTTAGTGCCACCCAAAATTAAAAATCCTATATCTCATAAAGCAAAATAAATTGACTTTATCTCATTAAAGCTTGGTGTTTTATTAGCTTTTGAGTATCTTTAGATGGATGGTTGAAGTGGGCGTTACCTGTAGCAATGACCTGATGCCCAGACCAAGAGAAGATTGTGAGAGCCATGGTGTGTAGGCCACCTTGTCTGAGCGTACCATTCACCAGAGCCTCATGATGCTTTCAAGGCTTGGGAGCCCCATCTAGTCTGTCTGGTATAGTTCCCCAGGAGTCCAGCAGTTCTGGGGCTGCTGTGTTCATTTGTGTGGCCTGCCTGGACCAGGTCTGCAGTGATCCTTTTAAGACAACACTGTTTCTTCCCTGCTCACACAGGCAGGTTTTTCTTCCAGTGGAAATCTGCCATGCAGCTAAGATGGAGAGCCAAGGATCATTTTCCTGTCTGGACTCAGATGCCAAATTCAGGCATTACACATTGCCTCCATCTTTTCACAGCAAAGCAGCTTGAGGTCTTTTTGTTTGAAGCTTTTTTTCTAGGTACTGCTAGGGCATTTATTTCATACTAAATTGCCTAAGAAGTGCCACCATGGTGTGCAGTACTCCAAATGTGCCTGTGACCTGTCATTACTGATAACACTCAAAGCACAGCCTCTCTTTGTACTTGAACCCACAGCTGGATGTATGTGAAAGTAGTGCCCCCTATTTTAGTAGTTCTGTGGTGAGAACTGTTAATCATCTCCCAGCACGGTGGTTTTAACACTTGAGCTCTAGACATAGAGGAAGGTGCTCTTTCTCCTTGGATTTTACTGCTCATACAGATTGTGCCATTGGAAACCAAAGCATCTGTGGAGAAGCGCACAAGGGTGCAAGCCTGGTCCAGCATTTAGAGAATAAATAGGAGCTGTGGGTGCCAGCTGTGACTTCCAGAGCTGGTTTTCATTCAGTCCAATGACTGCAGTGCAAAGTATGCAAACTGTACTGGAACAAACGTGCTTCTGGAGGCTAGCATGAAATGTGCATTTTCCAAAAGAAAAAAAATAAATTCCCTCAGGAAGTCAGAATGTTTGGATAGTACACATACGGATTTAAAAGCATTTTAGGTTACCTCACAGCCTGACCTGCTTCATAAAAGGAGAAAATTGGAGAGAGGGCAAATGGCTGGTACCAGTACAACCCATCTGTGAGTATGTGGCATGCCTCCCACTGGGCCAGAGAGACAGATTGTGCTGATTTGCTACTTTCTGTGTACTGTTTCTAGTTTTTGCTTCAGAGGTTTCTGATTCAGTTCCCATATTCTTTCTAAATGGTGTCTTCCAGAAACAGCAGCTGAGGCAGCTGTTGCCCATTGTGTTAGAGGCCTTCTAGCTGATTCAAAAGGTGTGAATCTTGAGTGTTCAAACAGAGTCTGCTAGTGCTTGAGACTGAAGGCCTGGGGTAATCTCAAATTTGGTCTAGTCTGAACAGAGTCCTTGAGAAGGCAGATGAGGTTTTGCATATTGGTGCTTTCTGCTGTCTGGGGTTAAACATCTTGGCATGAGAGATGCATCAAGTTTTCAGGGAGCCACAGGTGAGAAACAGCTGCTGCCTCTCCAAAATAGCCATTTTTGATGGAGGGAGGTAGAATACATCACTGAAAGCTTGGAAACAGGACTTGGGAGTAAATGAAGCCAAGATGTGTTCTCATCTCCGTGCCTGAACACAATGTATTGTAAATTTACTTTTTTACTATTATTTATTTCCAGGACATTGGACAGTTGGGATTTTCTGCTGTCACCTGATCAGGCAGGCAAGGTAAAACTTAACGTGAGCAGACCTGAGGTGCCTATTCATTCACACTGATCTGCGTGAATGGGCAGCTCAGCTGCTGTTAGGTGTAGTCCTCTCTCAGCAGGGTATATGCAATGTAGCAGAGGTCTCTGCCGAACTGGCCAGCTTTGTGCTGGTGCTGCCTTCTAGAAGGGGAGATGTTCAAGGCATCCGCTGATGTGGATTCCTTCAACCTCATAAGGACAACCACATTTGCTGCTGAAAGTTCTTAAGAGTGTGAGGTGCATAGTTGAATTTTATTCTTTTAAACATAGCGTACTTTTGCTTTATTTCTATACGTACAGTGCTCAGAAGCATTGTAAACCACATTGCTGGTCTACAGACAAGCTACAGCGGGGCTTGCAAACCTGATTTGTTTGAAACAGTTCTGTGAATGTGTAGTCTGGAGAAGCCTCATGTCTAGCTTTAGGTTAGAATTATTATTATTTTTTTTTGGTCTGTGGGGAAATCATGATCTGACAGTCCTGTGTCTGGGATGTTTGCAGCTTCTATTAACCGAGATAGAACCTGATGGGTTTAGTAGCCAGTGAGCTCACTGTCCTCTGGGCATCTGTGAATGCCTTTTGGTCACCTGTTGTTTCAATAGATTTGAAAAAACTTCCACTTTTGTTGTATGGCGTTGGAACTGAGTTTCAAAGTTGAGGGAAAGAGGTGGGGGGGAAGGGAAGACACAAAACATAATAGCATAAATTCATTAGCCTTAGATAACAGATTACAGAGGGCAAAACAGAGCTTTGATTAGTGTGACAGAGTCAGCTAGTCCACAGGCCTTTATGAGTAGCGGGTTTAATGCTACTTGGGGCCAAGAAGTCCCTGAGGGTTGTTAAGATGCTGATCAGAGAAGGCCTGTTCGCAGGAAGAAGATGCTTGGTTAATAGTAGGGAAAGTGTGTGGTCAATGTTGCTAACATCCATGCATCCCCTTGCTGAAATCAGTAGGAATGTTGGTCTCGTCTCCCAGGCAACCAGCACCAGAACAAGAGGACACAGTCTCAAGCTGCGCCAGGGGAGGTTTAGGCTGGAGGTTAGGAGGAAGTTCTTCATAGAAAGTGATTGGCCATTGGAATGGGCTGCCCAGGGAGGTGGTGGAGTCACTGTCACTGGAGGTGTTTAGGAAGAGACTGGATGGGGCACATGGTGCCATGGTTTAGTTGATTAGATGGTGTTGGGTGATAGGTTGGACTCGATGATGCCTTGAAGCGATCAGAAACAACAGCAGTTCATGTGAAGAAAAGCACAGCTCCTTCCATATAGCAAGAGGTTCCTGAATACGATTCCATATCAGGAGGGAGGTTTTGCTAAAATAATTCGTATTTCTTGCAAAAACCAGACTCACATTCTCTATTCCTTTTCCCAGTCTCTTTCCTTCTCTCACTTGCATATTCTATAATATGCAAATGTGGAAATGACTTTTTGTCCACCTTGTCTTGTTGCCATTTACAGCCAGGAACAAACAACAATGGGTTTAATCTTGCTGTTTTCCCTAGTTTCTGACATGCTCTTCAGCAAGGACAGGGGTCCTCTGAATTCCTGGGATCATGCTGTGGCTGAAACAGATGGAAGTTCCAAATCATGAAGCCACAGAGTACTATAGGATGGATTTATGTACAACAATCTGGCTTTTGTCCAGTCCACTGCAGATAAAGCTGTTTTGAGCAAGGAAGTTACGCCTTTCACCTGGGAAAGGACCTGAGTTAAAAGTGCTAAATCCCCATCCCCAACATCTGTGACTTACAAGTAGGAGCTTTAAGGTAGTGAAGGCCTCAAAATAAGAAAATAAATATATATTTAAAGCTGCAGATGAAGACACTGGATCTGGAGAGAGTCATCTTTGTCTAAACTCAGGGGAGTATATGAGAGTCGCTACAGGGGTGTGGCATTAGTACTTCTGTGGTTTGATACTGAGGTTACCTGGCAAGTATTACCAACGAAGGAGATAGGACTGCCCCATCAGTCTGCTGGGCTTGCCTGGCTGACACCCACAAGCTGGGGAATGTGTTAACACTGGGTCTTGAAGAACCGAGCTATGGCCAAGCTGTTCCTCCTCTGTAAGGGAGGCACAAGAACAATGGCTGCTCCTCTGCCTTGGTGCAGAGGTTGCATCATGTCAAAGCTGGGGTGGCTGGGGATTATGATGATATGAAGCACTCTGTGCTGTTTGCATAGCAGAATAGACAAGCTGGGAGAGAGTGCAGTTTTGTTTGTTCTGGGACAAATAATCAAAGGAAATTAAGTTTGTTAATGTAGTTTGAAGCACTCTGCATATTTGACACACATTTTTAAATAGTTTTCCTCCTTTCGTCTAATCCGGTGATTACATCATTGCAACTGCTGCACCTCAAATCAGCTGGACCCCTCTGCAAGAAGGAAGGTGCCCTCAACTCAGAGCTGGGTTGACCCCAGCCAGCAGCCAGGTACCCACGCACCCATTCACTCCCCCTACCCCAACAGGACAAGGGAGAGAATAAGAAAAGCAAGATGTCAGCAAACTTGAGGATTGAGGTAAGAGCAGTCTGATAAGTGAAGGAGAAAATTAAAACCCAAGTAATGCAAAGGACACTTAATATCTCCCTGATGCCCAGCCAGTCTCTGAGCAGTGACTACCATGGAGGGCAGAACTCCCATCCCTTTGTTCCTCTTCCTCACTTTCAGCATTGAGCAAGTCATCATGGAATGGAATTAGTCACTTGGGGTCAGCTGTCTCACCTGTGTCCCCTGCCAGCCTCTCACTCATCCCTAACCTACTTGTTGGGAGACAACCTGAAACACAGCCTCAATGCTGTGCAAGCACTGTTCAACAACAGCAAAAATGTTGGTATGTTATCAACACTGGTTTAGTCAGAGATCTGAAACATGGCATCACACGTGTTGCTATGAAGGAAATTAACTCTGGTCTAGCTAGGCCTCAATATGTGGTTGGAAACTAGCATGCAACATATCAGAATCATAGAACACACTGGGTTGGAAGGGACCTCCAAAGGTCATCTAGTCCAGCTCTGCTGCAGTAGGCAGGGACATCCCCAGGTAGATGAGGTAAATACATCACAAAGATCTGTTACTCAAAAATAATGGAAAAGATCGTTGGAGAATCTAGAAGACAGAGATTGCAGTGTTCATTGTGAGCTTGCAAGGCACAGAAAGCTGCTGGAGTCAGCCTGCAGGGACGGCCTGGAGAGGGATGGTACTTATGTACAGGAGTTTTGGTGGGGTTTTTTTAGTGTTCCTTATTTGGCAGATCTAAATTCCTACTTGTTGTAAATTCTGGGAAATGATGGAAATTATCAGCATGGTTCAAGTGTTGCCATACTGGTGCTGTGCTTTTTTGATAGGACACAAAATGGAAGTATTCTTCCAGGAATAGGTGTTTTCCAGCTGTGCAAAAGAGGGTGTGTTTGACTCATTATGAGTTTTCCGTATGTGTAATAACGACTCTTCTACCAAGGAAATACACCCCTTGAAACTGATGAAACTGGCAAGGATTCTGTTGAAAGCAAGCACTCCAAAAACTAGGGGAACGCTGAGGTTTTGGAGCACGTTAGGCTAGTGTGTATCCGTGCGTGCAGAGGAGAAGTGACTAACATGTTTGTCCAATTTGGCTTCCCCAACAAAAAGCTGTCTCCTTGGAAGCATTCCTGCAGCGAGTAGCATAGTGCTGGGCTGCCTCTCCCGGATACTAGTCCCTCATGCAATGAGGGCTTGAAGTAGGAATTGTACTCAAGAGTTAAGAAAGCAATGTAAAGAATGGTGTTGCTATGATCCATGCTTTGGAAATTTCTTTTAAGCTCTGCATGGCAGACAGCTTAAAGCACCCATGCTGTCTGACTGCTGTAGTTTGCAGCACACATTTCATCTGTCTTTATCCTGATTCTTCAGCTCTAGAAGTCATGGAGAAGCCAGCTTCATTGCCCTTCTTTGGACACAATCCAGCACCTCAGTGTATTCCTTGTACTGTACTTACTGCAGTATTTGAAGTGTGGCCTCATGCAGTACCAAGTACAAGGGGACAATCACTCCCCTAGTTCTGTATTCAGTATCACTAAGGTTGGAAGAGACCTCAAAGATCATCGAGTCCAACCTGTCACCACAAACCTCATGACTAGAGTAGGGAAGACACTAGTGCCCACTGCAAGCTTGAACTCATGACCTTCCCATTAAGGGTCTTATGTGCTACCAACTGAGCCACACCATAGGCTGACCATTCTATTTCTTGATACAAGCCACCCTTCTGTTGGCCATCTTGGCCACCCAGGCACACTGCTGGCTCATATTCAGCCAGCTGTCAGCCAACATCCCCAGGTCCTTTTCCACTGGGTACCTTTCCAACCACTTTTCCCCAAGTCTGTAGGGTTTCATGGGGATGTTGTGGCTCAAATGTGGGACCTGGCACTTGGCTTCTAACCTCTTTTAGGTTAGATTCTCTGCATCTCAGCAATTCTGAAGATGAGTTCCTGCATCTCTTTCCCTGGAGAGGTCTTTCTTTTCACAGGCTTTGCAGGTAGGTGCAAAATGTGGTGGGTTTGAAGGGAGACCCCCAGTTACCAGCTGACGGAGGAGGAAGAAAAAGTGCTAGACCCCGCACTGGATCTTATAGTGGTGCAAAGAATCATGGTAGGAAATACACACAATTTCCTGTGTCCACCCCTCTGGGCTGGACTCCTGGACACAGGAAGTGAACACATCAGGGGGCACCCAGCTCAAACTGCAACAGCTCCTCTGCACTGAACTTAGCTTTAGTGAACATCTGAGTCCTTACTTCAAGAGGAACTGTAGAAGGGCCACGTCACACAAGTTTGGAGGGCTCTATGAAGTAGGTATGGAAAAAACCAGAGGAGGCAGCAAGACAGCAGTTCAGTTGAGAGGAATGTTTTTGGGTTGTTTTCCCCCAAGAATAATGGGATTTACTTGCTGACACAAATTGGAATAAGCAGGCACATCTGAAATGTATTGGCTCACATTAGATATTGTATATGCCAAGCTAAATGATACAATGTAATTTTGCAACTGATTGTAGGAAAGCAAATGAAAAAGCCCTTTGAAAAGGAATCTGTAGGAATACACTTGGAATGAAACTTGCTGTCACAGACTACTAAATAATGGCAACCTGCTTATTTTCTCAAAAAACTTTATTCCTACAACACTTTCTATACAGTGTACTACTAAGTAATGATGATTAAAAAAAAGGTCGTGTTGCTTCCTTTGAAGTTTGGCATTTCCTTTACTCTTGCTGTTTTACGCGACTGTAAGGGAAGCAGGGCCATTCTGAGGGAGGGAGGGCTCAGCCTTGCCCAACGCAGCCCTGCAGGCACTAGCTGTAGTAGGATAAATGGCATTAGTAATCATCGTAATTGACACCTGCCCCGTGCCTGAAGGTGTGCGGATTTTGTGGCCCAATTGGTGAATCTTCATCATAATGGTGTTGATAGTATCCACCATAGTATTCATTCCGAGCACGCCCCAAGTTTGTCCAGTAGGACATGTCATCTTCAAATTTCTGCCAAAAAAAACCAGGAAATGTCTCTGTCAGAAATTCAGATCTTTTATGTATTTGTCAAAATGAAATGTTTAGAGCTAAGGGGGGCTGTGACTTGCGCCAACGTTCTCTGTGGGATTTTCAGGGTCCCAAGTGCAGGAATCATTCTGCCCACCTACATCTGGGAGGCACCCCCACACCCTCTGCCCACCTACATCTGGGAGGCACCCCCACACCCTCTGCCCACCTACATCTGGGAGGCACCCCCACACCCTCTGCCCACTGTGAAGTGCTTACACTCAGAGCTCCTGCAACTGAGACATGTGCTAAGCATGTTTAATGTTCCTGTTACCTCTTCAGCAGTGAACTATGACAACATTTCCATGTTTCATACTTAAAAATTGAAAGGTTTGATTCTCTGTTGCCTTGTGCCTTTAGTCAAGATGTCCCTGACTGCAAAGTGGTGCACCAGGCTTTTGCTTTATGCCTGTGACCTTTCACTCTCATTTTGCATGGATAAAAGTGAAGGTACAGCACAGCCTTCTAGCTATGGAAATGCAATAAGCAGTTCAATTCTGCTCATACCAGCAGAGGGAAAAACCGTGTGCAAGGATATCAAATACTTGCCAAGGCAAAAACCTTTCCATCTGAATGAGTCTTTGGAAATATTTTTGGCTGAGATTTGAAAAGAAAGAGTCTTGCAAAATACACAATGAATAAGTATGGCCTAAGTCTTTTGCTGGAACAAACAGCTATTTCATTGTTAAAACTGTGTTTTAATACTCAAGAAAACCTCCTAACTGAATTCATTGTATCCTACAACAGGCCTCATTTCAGTTTTTGAAATGCATACAGGAACTTGGAGAAGAATTCATCTTATCTTAAGTTTTTTTCCTTGCTACCTACTCGTATTTGCCCCCAGCCTTCAGTTTCTGATGCATAAAACCACATTTTTCCTATTGCTACTGGGGGGGGAGGGAAAGGGATATAGCCATGCTGTTAGAAAGTCTTTTTTATGTGCATAATGTCCAGGAGCAACAAAAAAATGTATCCTTCATTTTTCAGTCCAAGCAAAGGCTTATTTTCCTAATGGTTCCAGCTTTGAAAATGAGTGCATTCATCTTCTAAGCAATCCACATAACACGAAGGTCCAAAATGTACTCCAGATTGCCTGTGCCAGCGCGATCTCATTAAATGTATTCATGCAGCTGACACAAGCCAAGAACTCAACATCTATGACTATTTTTACCTCTTATTAAGGTAGAAATTATTCTGCATGTGGGACCACAAGTAAATGCACATTTTTTTTCTCTATTACAGTATCTCTTTAGTAGAGCCTTGTGTAGAGCTGGGTACTCCTGATTCCACATCAGCATTTTTAGAAATCAGGTCTTTTTAAAGAAAAAAATGTCTTTCTCTCTCTTTGGAAGGGAGGTTGACTGCACACTACCAAATTATTTTTATAGAATCATAGAATCAACCAGGTTGGAAAAGACCTCAGAGATCATAAAGTACAACCTATTACCTGTTGCCTAACACCTCCTGACAACTAAACCATGGTTTCAAGTGCCACATCTAATCCTTTTTTGAACATCTCCAAGGACGGTGACTCCACCACCTCCCTGGGCAGCACATTTCACTGGCCAATTACTCTTTCTGTGAAGAACTTTCTCCTCACCTCGAGCCTAAGCTTCCCATGGCTCAGCTTGAGACTGTGTTCTCTTGTTCTGGTGCTGGTTGCCTGGGAGAAGAGACCAACCCCTTCCTGGCTGCAACCTCCCTTCAGGTAGTTCTAGACAGCAACAAGGTCTTCCCTGAGCCTCCTCCAGGCTAAACAACCCCAGCTCCCTCAGCCTCTCATCATAGAGCTTGTGCTCAAAACCTCTCACAAGCCTTGTTGCCCTTCTCTGGACATGTTTGAGCAACTCAGTGTCTTTCTTGAATTGAGAAGCCCAGAACTGGACATAGGACTCAAGGTGAGGCCTAGCCAGTGCTGAGTACAGGGGCACAATGACTTCCCTGCTCCTGCTGGCCACACTACTTCTGATGCAGGCCAGGATGCCATTGGCCCTCTTGGCCACCTGGGCACACTGCTGGCTCATGTTCAGCCTACTATCAACCAGTACCCCCAGGTCCCTTTCTGTGTGGCTGCTCTCCAGCCACTCCAACCCCAACCTGTAGCACTGCAAGGACTTGTTGTGACCAAAGTGCAGAATCTGTTAAATCATTGTTAAATGCCATCCTGTTGGACTCAAGACACAGCTGCCAGTGCTCACAAAGTTTGGGAGCTGCCCACAGTGCAGAGGCACACCCATGCATTAGGTACATGACAAAAGTTAGTGCAGTTCCAGTCATGACCAGTTTGGTGCTGATTTCTCAGCACATTCAAAAGGAAATTGATTGGGCTGAGGCTGCCAAATTAATTTCCTGGAATACAATTGATTGCTTTGGGTCTGGCTGCCCATTTTTCAGGACAAACTTCATTTGTACATCCATTATTAAACTTGAGTTTGGTAGCGGGCAAGAGCTCCACACAAGATTTTAATGTCATCTTTCTCTACTAACACATAACTCTAACAAATAACAGCGCTTCCATTTCTGTGCCACATTTGAAAAACATATAAATGGCAGTGTCTGTGAAGGGACACCAGGCAGTTTCTCCCTGGCTGCCCCCGTGGCTGTGTCCAGGCTCACAGCTGTTCACTCTGAAAGATTTCCACTCACCGCCTCATCAAACCCCAGGTACAGGAACTGCTGGTACCACTGCTGTACGTCGGGCTGGCTCCTATCCCACAGCTGGCGTCTCTGGCGTCTCAGGCTGCTTAGGAACTCCTTGGCTGCTGTTTCTTTCACTAACACCTCAGGCTTTGTGGCAGCAGGGGCTGAAATTAATCCACCACCGCCCCCCCCAAAAAAAATGAAAAAAATGAAGGCATGCCAGGGAATTATTAGTCAGCCTGAAGTGTACTGCTTGCAGCAAGTAAGAAAATGCTTCTCATTTGGCAGTACGATGCATGTAGCAGCAGTAGGGCAATAAACCCAGGAGTCGTTGATGAGACAGGGCTTCTCAGCTACCCTCATTCTCCCAGACTTTTTAAAAGCTGCTCAAGCTCAAGAACAGAAGCTAAGTGAGAAATTTAAATAAACAAACCCAGTGTGTTGAGGGGAAAAGAGGAGACTGGCCTGCTGTAGCTGTATCAGAAATTGAAATAAAGATGAGAAGTGACGCTCAAAAGCTGGAAAAACACTGCTGACTTACCAGGCACACATAAAAAGATAAGGTTTCTTTAATCTGTTGTGTAAAAATGCAGCTTTTAAATCATGGATGCTACTAAATGCCCAGTATGCCTGAAAGTAAAAGCCCAGCAGCCTTTCACGGCATACTGCTTGCTGGATGCGTGGAAATGCTCTCAACCTGCCAGCCTCAAACATGCCATCTGGCTGTCCCCATGCCTTGGAAGCTGACAGTTTGCTGTGGCTGCTAGGGGGATTTATGTATCTCTAAAAGGTACGGATATGAGGCCTGTCTAGCTCCCTGCCATGCTTGGAAATTATGAAATGTGGTATGATATTTGGTCTTCCCACGAAACAAGAAGCACATGTAAGGAATGTCTTTACTTCAGAGGGTTCGTTGCAACAAGGGATAGACCAGGAATACTGATGTGGATAGGCATTCTTGGAGGATGTTGGGGGTCAAGACAAAAAGGGAAATCAGGTGGAGATGTGAAAACTCTTGAAGCAGAAGCTGTTTAGACTCACAGAGGGAGGAAAAAGCCTGCATCAGAAAGGAGATGCAAGAGGTAAAAGCAATAGATGAGTTGTAGCAGGAAGAGTGGGAAGCAGGAGGGTGCCCTGTAGTGATGAGCTGGAAACATAACTCACTGTGTGCTTGATCAGAGTGTTACTGCAGGAAAGTGAGACAGCTGAACAAATGTCATGTGAATGAGCCTTGAACAAAGGGCACTGCCAGCCAGGGACCTGTACTGTGTACTGGTGTGCTTGCTTTAGTGCACAACTGGAAAAGGGGAGTTATACTGGAATTAAGCAAACGCATAATACCCTCCATCAATCAGTTCAAGGCTTTGCAGCTCTTCCTCATCTAGGCCATGTTGTCTGCGTGCTGCATAAGTCTCCCTTTAGGTGTTCTTCTCACCAGGGGACCTGAACAAACAAGTGGACTGATGGTGTGATGCAGGGAGGCTTGCTATTGCAAGTGGTCATGCCTATCTGCATGCAAGCATTGCAGAGGAGTGAGGGAGGGAGGGAAACCATGTGCATGGAAAACAGCCATAGATGGGACACATGTTTTAGGGCTGTCAAGACCTGGTGGGTTATGCCAGAAGAAAAATCCAGTGAGCATTTAAGGCAGGCTTGCTGCAGAAGTGGAAGTGCCCCCTTAGCGGGTTATAAATTCTTTTGCTTCAGTCACAGAGCAGGCTGAGGAGAGGCAACCAAACCTTCCCCTTATCTGTTGCAAAGCTGTTTATCCCCAACCAGCTCTGTTTCCACTCCCTTCTCTCAGCCAGTGAACCATTCGGTACATCTGCCCACTGGGCTTTGGCCCAGTCGCCCTTAGAGACAGCAGTCTTCCAAGAAGGAAGTATGTGTGGGGCCAAGAAGACAAAGGGACCAAGTCAAGGTATTGCAAGCAAGCTCCGTTTGCACATTTTCTTCTCTGCACCTGAGCCAGCAGTACTGCCACATCTTACAATTCCTTGGAAAGTCTTGTGACTTCCCAGAGTTAACCAGCTAAGCACCATATCCACCATGCATATGCTGGACAAGGTAGCTGCATACTGCTTGTGACTGGGAGCCCTGGTTGTCACTAGGGGAGGGGGCCACGATCAGCAGAGCCTCCAGCCTGGCCAGTACAAAAGGGACAAGGAGGCACAGTCTTGCTATGGTATGTAGCAAGAACAGCTGTGTGCAACCAGCTTTGAACTGAGTGCTTGTACAGTGCACCTCTGCCTGCCCTCTGTGAGCTGGAGACAGAGTGACAACATGTGGGCACCTTTGATCGTCAGCAACTTACTCAAGGGAAAAAATAAGAGAAAGCATTTTGCTGTCTCTTTACTTACCTTCACGTTTCTGAAGCAACAGTTTAAGCTTATGTCCCCTTGAAACATCTAGTCAAGTAAAAATAAAACACATACAAGTATGAAGAAGGAAACAAACACAACAAATAAAGATCATTTCTCCAAAAATACTGGAAGTGTTTTTGTCGTAGCTCCAGCCCAACAGGCAAAACTCTGCAGCAAGTTTCTCCCTCTTGCATGCCTGAGCACAACATATGCAGGGAAGCTTCTGATGCTCCAGCCTCCTCTCCCCATCTCTTTTTGGCAAAGGAGCCCTTAAACTGGCCACTCTCACCAGTTAAATTGTTATAATTTTAAGCAGAAGACCACAGTTGGTGCTGGTATCATGACCTGGCGGCCAGGGTGGCACAATAACCTGAAAAACTCTGGTCACTGAGCAAGGGGTTACACTAACAACCAGCAGCTGCAAAATTTTGCCTCGCAGCTTGTCCCAAAGCACATCAAAGCTGTTGTCCTACTGAAGCCTCTTCCCAAAAGAGATCCAAGGCTTTAGTCTGCGGCTGAGCCGTGTAACAGGAGCCCTGCAAATGCTTGGCTGCTCCAAAATGCTTTGTTTAGCTCAAAATAAGCATTTTTAAATAGATGCTCAACTCGCACAAGTTCTGGAGCGATGAAAAGACTTCGCCTACTGGTGGTGCCAGGGGAGGTCTTTGCCGGGCTCCCCAAAACGGCACCTGCGGCACCGGTTAGGTTCCCCCACCCCGGACGCGGGCTCTCACTCACCGGGGGCCGCGCAGAGCAGCGGGAGGAGGAAGAGGAGGAGGGCAGCTGCGGGCAGGACCCCGTGGAGACACGGCGGCGGCATGGCGGCGCGGCGACCCACCTGGGCGGGAGGAGATGGAGAAGATGGAGATGAGACGGAGACGGAGCGCAGGGTAGGGGCGCGCCCGCCCGCCCCACGCCGCGCCCCGGCCCGGCCGGCTCGGCCCGGCCTGACGCGACGCGACGGGGAGGGGCGGGGAGGCGCCCAGAGGAGAGGGACGAGGGCAGCCTGGTGGGCTTCTGCCCTGAGCTTGTGCCCTGTGCGTCAGATGCGTTTCGGACGGACAAGGCATCAAGCCTTTTCCTCGGCGTGGAACATTTCACCAGTGTCCAGCAGCGATTTTTCTTTTTTTTTGGGGTAGTTACACATAACCCAATACAACTCCTGAAGACGTTTCAGCAAATGGTGCTGGGGGATTAAGAAAAATAGTAGCTGCAGCACGTCCTTTAACTTTTCACTGCTGTAAAGGCAGTTCATCAGTTGCCTGTAACAGCAGATGGAAATCAAGACCTTGCCTTGCTGGCAAAACAAATCAGAATCAACCAAAGGTGAATTAGTTCAGGGTTTTTTTCTCTCTCCTTCCAAGTCCTCAGAATACTGCAAAGCATTTCAACTGGTCAGCTTTAAAAAAGAAAAATTTGAATTTCTTTTTCTGTATCAGGCAGGTTAAGCATACACTAAGAACTCAGGGACCAAAAGCCAAACTCACAAATTAAAAGTCCTTATTCATCAGGATCGGAACTGTAATCACCTCTAAAATTTCCCACCTTCTCCTAATTCAGACTTAAGCTTCCCTCAGTGAATTCAGCTTCTCTCAGCTCTTTCCTCTGCAAATGCCAGAAACACCTCAAAAGAAGTCTAGCGAAATCCTTGTCCATCCTTGGACACAAACCTCTCTCTTCCCTTGCAGCAGACCCACAACACTCAGGAGACCATTATGGGCACTCGGCCTCTAGCTGAAGCTGTTCCAGGGCACAGTGAGGGATCTGGGGGGAGGCAAGGGAGAGACGGGCTCTCTGTAACCTACTTGTGCAAAATCTGGCAAGCACTGTGCCTCAGCTCCCTGATCCATGGATTCTTTCCAGATTGCAGATGAATGTATGCACACACACACTCTGTATATGCTGTATATATTGTAGTTGTATATAAATATGTCTACTGAATACTTCACCATACTGTGTATGGTGAGGGAGCCATGCAGTGGTGGCAGATCCCTGAGATCAGATGTGGAGCTGTCAGTGCTATTTTTGGCACAGCTAATTTTGCAGGGTAGTGGGGAAGCCTCTGTGCCTGGCTTCATCACTTACCATGAAATGCAGAAGGAGCACCTGCACAGACGGGTCATCAGTGATTCCCCAGCCTGAATGTTCCTTCAGGAGACCACTCCTTATTGTCCCATGCATCTTTCCCCTTGTGAAAATAAGTACTTAGAGCTGCAATTAAAGCCCTTCACTTTGCCCCTCTCTTGTCCCCCAGCACCCTCAAGCAAACACTCAGGCCTCTCAGCTCATCCCAGTTGAAGCAGCAGTGGCAACATCTTGAAATAGTGATGTGGTCCCTCCAACCAAAGCACCCTTTGGTTTCTGCAGGAGCCACAGATTCAAGAGGGCAGTGCAGAAGAGAGCAGCACCTTCCATACTCCTGTGATTTAAGCACTCCCACAGGAGGTTAGTGCCCCAGCTCCACTCCCATGCAGCTGAGAACTGAAATTAGTTTGTCCTTTTTGTCACTGATTTTGAGTGTTTTTCCCTGTAGCCCCGTGTTTCAGGCCTCAGCAGACAGCACCATGTGCTGGAGCAAGCACACTGACTCCTTCTGAATCAATGCATTCTTCCATCAGCTTAATGTTGCCAACCTCTTTACTGAAACCATCCAAGATTTTTGGATAGCCAGTTGCAGAATGTAGCTAGAAGGGACAGAACTGAAGAGCACATATGTAAGGCTACATGAAACAGCCATAATGTAGATAATTATAAAATCGGAGTGTAACTCATGAATATTTATGATCTATGGCTACATTGGTAATGGCAAATGGTGTTTTGTTCAGCTGGTTGGTGTGTAATGAGACTTGCATGGGAACTGGGGCTCTGCAGAACTTCAGGTACCTGGTGCTTCTTGGCCAAGGGATTACAAAGAAACCTCTTCCAGATACCAAATTTATCCCCATGACTGAAGAAACTGCTGAGATAAAGTGCTGTCTGGTGAAACCCAAAGAACAGACTCAAGTGCAAGGTTAGTGCAGAAAATCATTGTTCTAGTGGTAGAGGAAGTGATGACAAAAGAATATAATACTCGTGGTTAAAGTGAGAGCAGTATCTTCCCAAAAAAGTCACATTCTTAGTTCAGGGGAAAGAGGTTTTTGACATAAAGTAAAAAAGTTGTGTAAAAATATAACACCACTTCTTTTCAGAGGCAGTGGAGAAAGGTCACTGGCAATTTTTAGTAGCAATCTTTATTTCTGTTCCGGGTTGTTGTAAGGATTAAGGCAGTGTTGCCCTGGCATAGTAGTAAGACAGTTTTTTGCTGAGCTTGTGACTACTGCATTATTAGTAGTAGTATTTATCTTCAAGTGATTATCTGTGGTTATCGACATGCCTGCAGTACCCCTTTCTGCTGTTTGCCACTTAAAACCACAGCTACTGTGTGCAGGACTCAGATACTGCTGTATCTTCCTGGGATCTCTCCATCAGCAGTGACATCACCCTCTTTAAAACATCCCTTCCTTAACATGGAGGAATTTAAGGCTTGTCTTAGGGCTTGGTTTACCTCTGTTAGCACAGTAGTGCTGGGAGCTCTCTGCCAGCATGGATGCACAGGATCCCCAAGGGGTCTAGGGAAGTAGGTTTGCTGTTAATGATGTCATTGGCTTAAATGTCTTTCATCACCACTGGTGACAATGGTAGGCTTTTGGTGTGGAGACTTTGTTGAAAGATGTTAATTACTGCCATCAGCAGGACTGTTCTCCAGACAGCTTTGGGATGAGGAGCAGTCAGCAGGGCCTCTTTCATGATGCCTGTAAAACTTCATCAAGCCCCTCACAGTAATGGGGACTGCTAATTGGAGGAAAGCCCACAGCAGGGTAGCAGGATGGAGCTGGCAGATTTCACTGTTTCCCCAGCATGGGGCTGGGCTATGGTCTTGCAATCCTGCATGTTGAGGCAGAAATTTGGGAGCAATCCAACAGAAAGCCACTCTGTGCCTGACCTTGAGAAACACAATGGGTATAAGCCATGCAAGGGGCTTGCTGGAGCTGGAGAAATCTCAGTTGCTGGACCTACTGCCAGCCAGTGTTCTCTCTGGAGTCTACCGGACCTAATGTACGTTTTTTAGGGTAAGCAGATAAGATTTTGTGTGATGTTTCAAACAGTTCTGCAATTCAGTGCATGTTTGGCAACCGCTCAGAGAGCCCTGTTTCATCTGTGTAGTCTCTGAGTTTATGCTTAGTGGTTTTAAAGCCAGCGGCTTCTACATTTACCTGAAGCGTCATGGGCATGTGCAGTTGGTCTTAACACAGGGAAAAAATATCACTGCCTCAAAGCATCACTACATTTTTAGGTGTTGGATTTTTTTATTAGTATTATTATTGTATGATTTGCCTTCATCTCATCACAGTAGCTGCTGGGAGAACTGCATTGTGTTCATTAAAATGTAAGAGATGATAGCATCAGTAATGTCCACTCAAGGATATTCAGAAATACAAAGCACAAAGAATTGTGTTTAAAGATTGATCTTGGTTTCTTTTCTTCGTCCATTATTAAGCTTCATGTTTTCAAGCATTTCAACACAATAATGTTTTTTTCACTAGAGTGTAGATTAAATGCTTATGCAATCACAAAACTCCCTGGTTTTTTTAAGGAAAAATCACCAAATACAACGGTGCTTATGATAAAATACTAAGACCTGGCATAAGTTTACTAACTCGGTAGGCAGATAGGTTGGAAATAGGCCAGGGATTGCAGGAGATGACACTTGATCTTTTGCAAAGCAGCACCATGAAGATTTGAATGATCTACTAAAAAGGCCCATTTGGTCAAGAACATTGCAGCCTTGAGCAGTGTTCCCAACACGCAGAACAAGAGTATTTTCTGTTAATAAGGTTTTTACAGAATCTCCCATCCACACTGGCCTGGTCGTTAGCCTTAGGACAGAGGCACTCCAGACTGTTTTCTGCAGACTGTTCCAAGAAAACTGCAGGAGTCATATTTTCCTTCCAAACAGAAGAAAGAACATTTCTTTCCCATATGTTTTGAGTTACATACTAGTTCTTCCACTGCTTCAGAGTCCTCCCAAGTATTGACAGGTCCTGTCCCAAGTCCCAGGACAAGCATCTTTAGTTTAGGGAAAAAGTATTTTTTGCTGGCTGTGAGTCTCATTGGACTTAAAACATAGTTTGGGACATGCTTTGTCCATTGCTTCTCAGGTGGTCACATCATTAGTTTGGTCGACAGCATTAATAAATACTTTAAATTTATATTCTCCATAGAAAATAGCTTCAAATAGTCTTTTTTATTCTTCCACCTTTTCCTCCGTGCTTGGCTACTGCTGATATTTTTTTTGCAACTTCTGGCTGACCCTGTTAGATAAGAAATGGTGTCTTTTGGTCTGTCCATCCTCCTCCCTTCATTAACTGACAGTACTTTGCTGCCCTCACTACAGAATTAGTGAACCTTATTGCTCTTGTGATAAGCACAGTGAGAAGATTAGCTCAGCAATGCTATTTGATCATGGCCACTACCTTTCTACAGAGGGCAGAGGGATAAAAAATATTTCCTTGCAAACTCCTCATCCTTTTTCTATTCCACTGCCCTCAGTATATTTTTAGGATAAACCTGGAAGTATATATAGCCAGTCTGCAAGTCAGATCTAGCAGGAAGGTAGATGGAGACTCTCTGTAGTACATCTCAGTGTGTCTTTTTACCACAGACTGAGTTCATCTGAATCATTCTTTCTTTCACTGCTGTCTCCTGGGACTACTCTTTTGCTTCAAAACAGTTTTTTTCTGAATTTGTGAGCTGTTTTCGACTTGTTTTCACTCCCTTAGTTTACCATTCACATCTAGAAAGCATACATGCTCTTTAAGAAAAAACACAATCCCAGACCCAACAACACCCCCCCACCCACCCAGCAAAACAGCCCGAAAACTCCACAAAGACAAGTAAATGCAAAATCTTTAACATCTAACATTTTGCAGTTTGATTTTAGCACCTATCTTCCTACATATTATTGCTGCGAGATATTGTGTTGCCTTTAATATTTGGCTTTCGCAGGGACCGTGGGGTTCGGTCGTTGGGCTGATTGGTTGGTGATGGTCTGTATTGTGTGGGGCACTGGGAGAGAAAGGTGAGGCGCCAGCAGGTCTAAAGACTGGCCAGGTTAAAAGTGCAGGTTTTGTCTCAGTCCTGGTGGAGAGGGGTGGGAGCGTGCTGGGGAATATATGAATATGTACGTTTTAATATATGAATATGTATGTTTGCCGTCTATATAAGTTCAACTCGTGTTGTTAGGGTGTGCCTCTAGCAAACTCGCTCCGTGCCCAGCGCTGTGTTGCCTTTATTGTATAATAAACTGGTTATAAATTTCAGCAGTGAGTTCGTTTCTCACATTGGGGGTGAATGGTGCCACATGCAGCTGGCGGCCAGTCACCAGTGACGTCCCCCAGGGATCAGTGCTGGGCCCCATCCTCTTTAACATCTTCATTGATGATATGGATGAGGGGGTTGAGTCAGTCATCAGCAAGTTTGCAGATGACACCAAGTTGGGAATAGATGTTAGTCAGTTAGAGGGTAGAAAGGCTCTGCAGAGGGACCTCGACCGACTGGACAGATGGGCAGAGTCTAATGGGATGGCATTTAACAAGTCCAAGTGCCAGGTGCTGCACTTTGGCCACGGCAACCCCATGCAGAGCTACAGACTGGGGTCAGAGTGGCTGGAGAGCTGCCAAACAGAGAGGGACCTGGGGGTGATGATTGACACCCGCCTAAACATGAGCCAGCAGTGTGCCCAGGTGGCCAAGAGGGCCAATGGCATCCTGGCCTGTATTAGGAATAGTGTGGCCAGCAGGAGCAGGGAGGTCATTGTGCCCCTGGACTCTGCATTGGTTAGGCCACACCTTGAGTACTGTGTCCAGTTCTGGGCCCCTCAGTTTAAGAAGGACATCGAGACACTTGAACGTGTCCAGAGAAGGGCAACAAGGCTGGGGAGATGCCTTGAGCACAAGCCCTGTGAGGAGAGGCTGAGGGAGCTGGGATTGTTTAGCCTGGAGAAGAGAAGGATCAGAGGTGACCTCATTGCCCTCTACAACTACCTGAAAGGTGGTTGTAACCAGGAAGGGGTTGGTCTCTTCTCCCAGGCAACCAGCACCAGAACAAGAGGACACAGTCTCAAGCTGTGCCAGGGGAGGTTTAGACTCGAGGTGAGGAAGAAGTTCTTCACTGAGCGAGTCATTCGTCATTGGAATGGGCTGCCCAGGGAGGTGGTGGAGTCGCCGTCCCTGGAGGTGTTCAAGGGGAGATTGGATGTGGCACTTGGTGCCATGGTCTAGTCGTGAGGTCTGTTGGGACAGGTTGGACTTGATGATCCTTGGGGTCTCTTCCAACCTTGGTTATACTGTGATACTGTGATACTGTGATTGCTGTACACATTTCTGTTCTTTCCCCAGAATTCTGGCCTTACGCATGGAATGGGTTCCATCCATATAATAAACAGAATGCTACCTGACCTTGTGCTACATCATGCTGTCAGTGACCATGCACTATGTATGGTGATTAAGCTCGCTCTTGAAGAGTGCCCCACAACAATGCCAGCCCTCCCGCCACAGCTGCTGTCATTTCCCCATGTGGTAGGTTGAAAGGGCGATCCTTCCCACCACAGTCAAAAAATGAGACTCAAACAGATTGCAAAAAGTTGTGGAAAGTTTAAGTAGAAAAGCAGTGAATATTTTACAGAGAACCACAAGCACAGTGACAAAAGAGACCCCAAAACATATCCAAAGCATTCCATCCCCACCTGAGTGTACACCCAAAACCCCCAGGGCTCTTTCTTCCCCCCCCACCTCCTCCATTGTTAGGCAAATCTCAGCTGGCCAGATCTAAGATTGCCCTTCCCCCCGGCCTTGGGCCTAGCCAGGCCCATGAGGCCCCAGGATAGCTCCCCCCATTTCCAGACAGCGGTGAGGGAAGAAAGAGGAAGTGCAGGACCCCGCAGGTGGCTTTTGTAGGGAGCAGGACATGATGGGGTGAAATACACAGCTTCCTGTGTACACCCACTGGGCTGGACCCTTCGGGACACCGGAGGTGTGCCTCTGGTGCAGTGTGAGCTGGGTGCCCCTGCTGTGTTCACTTCCTGTGTCCAGCAGTCCAGCCCAGAGGGGTGGACACAGGAAACTGTGTATTTCTTACCGTAACTCTTTGCACCACTATAAGATCCAGTGTGGGGTCTGGCATTTCCTCTTTCTTCCTCCTCCTTCAGCCGGTAACTGGGGGAGATGTCTGGCTAGGCCCAAGGCCACGGAGGGATGGGCAGTCTCAGGCCTGGCCAGCTGAGACTAGCCTAGCGGGGGGCAGGGGGGAAGAAGGAGCCCTGGGGGTCTTGGATGTACCCTCAGGTGGGGATGGGATGCTCTTGGGTCTGTTTTGGGATCTTTCTTTGTCACTGCACTTTGGGTTTTCTGTAACATTCACTGCTTTCTATTTAAACTTTCATCACTGTTGCAATCCATTTGTCTGAGTGTTTATTGCTGCCTGTGGTGGGGAGAGGGGGCTGCCTCAACACAGCACAGTCTCATGTGGCCACAGCAGGGGGGCACCCAGCCTGAACCACCACACCCCATCTTATCAGGCCCCCAACAAAATCCTCATCATGAGAACAGTATTTGTCCCTCATGCTTTGCTGCAGTGCTGTACTGGGGACAGAGTGTCATCATATCAGCGACTGCAAGACCAGGGGAAGTTGTGAGGAGTTTCTTGAGAGCCCAACCACCTTCAAAAGAGGCATGGACAGCAGATCAAGAGAGAGGATTCTTCTATTCCACTTTGCTCTGTTGAGACTTCCCCTGGAGTACTGTGTCCAGCTCTGGGGCCCTCAACACAAGAAGGACATGAACCTGCTGGAGTGGGTCAAAATGAAGGCCACAAAAATGATCAGAGGGCTGGAGCACTTCTCCTATGAAGACAGGCTGAGGGAACTGGGGTTGTTCAGCCTGGAGAAGGCTCTGGGGAGGCCTGTAGTGGCCTTTCAGTACCTGAACAAAGGGAGCCTACAGGAAAGCTGGAGAGGGACTATTTACAAAGCCATGTGTGGTGGTTTTAGGCTATGCCTTTAAAATTTAGTTACAGATTTTGAGCAGAAAAGAAGAAAAATATAAATAAATCACTACTGGGTGTAAAAAGGAAAACAAAAGATTATTCTAAACAAATTCATTGGGTAAATACATGGAATAAGAGGAGCTCTACCATAACAATTCTTCCCTTTTCCTTCTCTTCTGATCTCGGCTATGTTTGCTTTGCTCAGGAGAGACAGCACGCTTATCAGCTGGCTTTGGCTAAGCCTAACCCATTGCTTCTCTCTCCACTCCTTTCTCTCTTGGGACAGGGGGTGGGGGGGCAGTGGAATGGCTTCCTGGGAGGGGGAGCGTTGACCAGGTGGTTTTCATGTTGTTGGCAAATTGTAAATACCTGTATAAGATTGTAAATACTGCATATTTGGTATATATTCATTGAATTCCATTGTAGAGTTTAGATTTTGCTTGTAAATATAGCTTCATTTGCTTCTAAAATGTTGGGGGGGAAACTTCAACCCACCACATTGCCAAAAAAATTGGCACCCAACGTGGGGCAAATGCTTGATTGATTAATTCCTGATCAGGTTAAAGAAACAAAATTAAGCCATTTTGGGTTTTGTGGCATTTGATAATATTCTGCCCTGATGGTATGTGGCTCTGATGTCAGATAAGCTGGGAAGATGTTTGGCATATAAAATGTTTCTTTGGTTTAAATACGAGCTAAAAATACTGTATGGTCACTGCTTGGGGTTTCTTTGGCTTCAAAAATCTTCCTGTGGAAATATATGAATTCAGCATTCCTGTAGCTGAGAGCTATGTGAACAGCTGGGATTCCAAAGTGATTTATTTGCTATGTGTGATTCTGTTATTGGTAATAATTTATGTGTTCTTGTTAATGGCACTGCTCTGAGAGTGACATGCAGTGAATAGGTGCTCTATTTTTAGATGCAGCAGATGCAGATGTAGGACAGGGCATTCTAACTCAAATGCAGAAATTTCTACTGATGATGAAGACACAGAAAGAGGACAAACATAGGGAAACAGGCAGGCAGGAGTTAATGGTAAAGCAGCCCTGAGTGAGCACAGCAGCAGTTCTGGTGTACAACGGCAGCAGCAGCGACTGTGGCTTCACCAGCAGCCATTAACAAGGCAAAATCACTTCCGCCTTCATCATCAGGAGCGGGAGTTAGTTCTGCAGCAGCCACTGTGTCCCAAAGTCCACCCACTGTGTCCCAAAGTCCACCCACTGTTGCTGTTTCCTCGCAAACCCCTTCTGCTTCTGCAAAGTCTGCTATAAATTTGAACACAGCTCCAGTTAAATAAATTGCAGCTTTGGATAAAAGGGGCAGATGCAAGGCAGATAGAGAGGCAGAAGAACAGCAAGGAACAGCCAGATCCCTCTGCTGGTGAGGGACCTTCTGTTAAAAAGGATCCTTCTGAAGATGGAGAAAAAGTTTTCCTTAAAGATATAGCCGAATTATTGAAACCACCAGTGGATAGTGGAGATGTAGGACAGGATACAGGTTCTGGTATATCAGGAGCTAACGGAGGTCCTATGGAGAGTAGCAGCAAGATTATGGGGACAGCACCTTTAAGAGGATGTAATTGATGAGGAGGAAGATGACATCCAGACAGCTAACGCACCCAGGCAGGAAATTAGGCATGTGAGAAAGGATTATATTAGAGGAGAGAATGAGCCAATTCTGACCTGGTTAGGCTGATGTTATGATACAGGTGCACCAGCTTTAGTAGTGGGGGACAAGTCCACATCTCAGCTTGGTACCCTCTCAAAAGATAGTGGAATAGAGAGGCATCTAGGCAGGTGTCTTGGTAAGGTTTCACTGTGGACACACCTATTATTGGCAGCTCTTATGAGGTACCCTTCCATAGATGACGTTCCATGGAACTCTAAGCCTTGGAACACCATGGATGAGGGAATTAAGAGCTTGAGAGAGTTTGCTGTGAGAGAAGTGATGTATGGAGACCATGGTACTCTGAATCCTGATGAAATTCCTGTGGGAACAAGCCTTGCCAAAAAGCTCATCAAGCTGGCTTGTCCTAATTATGCTACCATTCTGGCAAGCAGAATTGTGGCAAGAAATTACGGGGGAATGCCTCCTGCTGTTGGCCATTTCACTGACCAAATGACACAGTTGGAGGATAGTCTCACACGTGCTTCTTTGGTTTCAGCCATTGAAACTCTGTCTGGTGAGATAAAGAATTGCGTGAAAGAGCTGAAGAAGGAACTTAAAGCCTCCATATCCAAATTGGCACAGGGAGATTGTAGTGGGTTAACACCCATTCTGAAAACAGGGTGGAGGGCTTGCGAGTGCTTTGCCCTCCCTGCAGGGCATTTCCCCTCTGGGAAACTGAGTCTGTTCCACTCCCCACTCCCTGCCAAGGCAGGCAGCGATTTCTTTCCACAGGTCAGTGGCCCAAACAGGCTTCCCTTCTCTCTGCCACCTGTTCCTCCTCCATTCCTTCAGCCACCCCCACAAGGCATTGGCTACCATCCAGGAGTCAGTATAGAGGTAAAGCACTGGCTAGTTCTCTTGTTCTGCTACATCCAGTGCCAGCTGGACAGTTTTTACCTCTGCGTACCAACTGGATTTGCCTTCTCCATCCCTTGCTTCCACCACTTGCCTTGTCGGGCTCCAGACAGCTGCCTTCCATCTCCACTTGCTTCCTACAAGCCATCAGGACTTAGAGCATAGAGGCATAGCCCTTCTCCTTGTCAGGGAGATCGTTGTATGGGGGAGCCTCCTCAGCACAGGTCACTGTCTGCTCTGGTGGCATTCCCAAGTCAGCACCCTCTGGCCGAGGTGGAGATCACTTCCACTATACCAAGGCATTCAAAGCTCCCCATCTGAGCTTAGCTGAGTTATCAGGGCCATCCACTTACTCCAGGTGGCATCTGTGGCATGATGTGGGGTTGAGCCTCTCCCTTTGAACATCCAGGTGAGGACTGGAAGCCTTGGAGCTAGAAATAGAGGTGACTCAGTCCCAATTACCTCATAGGCAGCCCAGACACCCTCACTAGGCAGCTAGGATTTCCTTCTCTGTTGCAGTGTAGTTGGCCTTCGGAGCCTTTGTACCCCTTACTCCAGAAACCTAGGGGCCTGCCCCGGTTTCACCAGGAGCCTTCTGCCACAAGCTCCATGTAGGACCATTCTCACCGGCCGCAGTGTACAGCACATTCTTGATCTCTGCTCCAGTTTGAACAGGTCCCAGAGCCATAGCCTGGACCACCTCTCGTTTGATCTGGTCAAATGCTACCTGATGCTCAGGTCCCCACACAAAATAATTTTTCTTCCTTGTTACATGGAAGAGAGGTTTCACAATTTGACTCTACCCAGGAATATGCATTTTCTGGAAACCCACAAGCCTCAAAAAGGACTGTGTCTCTTTCTTGTTCGTGGGTTGCACCATAGTGGCTACCCTGTTCACCTCCTGAGGGATGTGGCGACTGCCATCCTGCCATTGAACACCCAGGAACTGAATCTCCCTGGCAGGCCCTTTGACCTTGCTTCTCTTTATGGCAAAGCCAGTCCCCAACAGGATATCGATTATCCTCTTACCCTTCTGGTAAACTTCCTCTGCTGTCTCACCCCATAAAATTATGTCATCAATGAACTGCAAATGCTCAGGGGCTCCACCTTTCTCTAAGGCAGTCTGGATCACCTCATGGCAGATGGTTGAACTATAGACCCAGCCCTGAGGCAACCGATTCCATTGGTACTGTACTCCCCTCCAGGTGAGAGCAAACTGTGGCCTGCATTCTTCTGCAATGGGAATGGAGAAAAAGGTATAAGCAATGTCAGTTGTGGCATACCACTTGGCTGCCTTCAATTCCAGCTCGTACTGGAGCTCCAACGTGTCTGGCATGGCAGTGCTGATCGGAGGAGTCACTTCATTCAGGCCACGGTAGTCCACAGTCAATCTCCATTCCCCATTTGCCTTCCACACTGGCCATATTGGGCTGATGAAGGGTGAGCAAGCCTTGCTGATCACCATCTGGCTCTCCAGTCATTGAATCAGTTGGTGTATGGGATGCAGAGAGTCTCTGTTGGTCCTGTATTGGTCCTGTACATGGCCCAATGTACTGTGTGAGAGGCAATAGGTAACTTCAAATCCTGCACCTTGTGGCTGCCCACTATGGAGGGGTCATCCGACAGCTTGGGCATGGTGGACAGCTGTTCTTTGCCTGCAGTCTCTACAGTTGCTACCCCAAATGCCCACTTGTGCCCCCTAGGGTCCTTGAAACATCCCTCCCACAGAAAAGTCAATGCCAGGAATGCAAGGTGCAGCTGGACCAGTCACTATGTTGTGCTTTCGCCATTCATTCCCATGGTCAGACTTATCTCAGCTTGCAGTACAGTCAGGTCTTGTGAGCCCCCTGTGACTCCCTGAATGCTTATGGGCTCAGCCCCTTTGTAGCTCAATGGTATCAGGGTGCATTGGGCCCCTGTGTCCACCAAAGCACGGTACTTCAGGGCTTCTGAAGTGCCAGGCCATTTCACATACACATCCCTAGTACACTCTGTTGTCCCTGGCCTCCACCTGGCTGGAGGTAGGGCACCTCTAATGCTGGCAGTGATGCCCACACTTGTCACAGGGTCCTGTGTTACTAGGGGAAGGGTCTCTTGAGCAAGAGGGGCCACTGCGGGAAACTGGGGCAGCCCTTCTCCTGGATGAGTTCTCCCCGTTGTGGCTACTTGCAGTTCCTGCACTCTGTTCCAGAGGGCAGAGGTGGGTTGGCCATGCCACGTGTCCATGTCCTCTCCGTGGCCACAGAGGATCCTCCACAGAGACCCCCTTGATATCCCCCAATTGGCTTGGGGTGATCTCCTAGGGGAAGGTCACCTGCTCCTGATTGTGACTCGAAAGAGAAAGAGTTTCCAGTGGGGTCCTGAGCAACAAGCAGCCTTTGACCAGACAAAGCATGAAGAAGTCCAAGCAATGAGTCTGGGACCTGTCCAAACTGGTCCAGACATTAAGAACATTTTGTAGCCGGCTGTGAGTGACAATGGTCCAAGCTGGTGCTTGTGGCAAAGAGCTCCATGTGAGGCATGTGGACATCCTCTTGGTTTCTGGAGTTGAGGCTACAGAGGCTCAGAGGCAAATTATACTCCAACAGAGAAAGAGATTCTAGCTGCCTATGAAGGAGTAAAAGCTGCTTCTGAAGTAATTGGAACTGAGTCACAGCTTCTTCTAGCTCCTAGATTGCTAATTTTGAATTGGATGTTCAAAGGTAAAGGTTCCACACCACATCATGCCACAGATGCCACATGATCCAAGTGGATGGCTCTGATAACACAGAGAGCTTGAATGGGGAATCTTGAAAGACCTGGTCTGGTGGAGGTGATTACAGGTTGGCCTGAAGGTACCAACTGTACTAAGCATCCAGAAGAGAGAGTAACTCGTGCTGAGGAAGCTCCTCCTTACAATGACCTTTCTGATGATGAAAAGAAATATGCTTTGTTCACAGACGGTTCCTGTCGTCTCGTCGGGAACAAGCGAAGGTGGAAAGTCTGCAGTGTGGAGTCCAACACGCCGAGTTGCAGAGGCGAAAGGATGGAGAAGGAGAATCCAGTCAGTTTGCAGAGGTAAAAGCTGTCCAGCTAGCTCTCGACGTAGCTGAATGTGAGAGATGGCCAAAGCTTTATCTCTACACCGACTCATGGATGGCAGCCAATGCTCTATGGGGTTGGTTAAAGGACTGGAAAAGAATGGTTGGCAGAGAAAGGGAAAGCCTGTTTGGGCTGCTGATCTGTGGCAGGACATTGCCGATCGAATCGAGAGAATTCCAGTGAAGGTGAGACACACTGATCACTCACATTCCTAAGTGCAAAGCTACTGAGGAACAGCAACACAACCACCAGGCAGATCTAGCTGCAAGAGTTTCTCAAGTAGACAAGGACTCTGATTTTGATCCTGACTTGGAAACACCGAGGTGAGATGTTCTTAGCTTGGTGGATTCACGATTTGTCAGGACATCAAGGCAGAGATGTAACCTACCAACGGGCTCGTGACAGATCTGTAGGAGAAGGCTATGTTAAATAAATAATAATAAAAAAAAATATAGGCACCTCTGGAAAAAAGAAGAAATTGAAGAGAAAGTGAATCCGCAGAACTGCGAAGCAGGAGGTGAGCAGTTGGGATAATCATAAGGGGGCTGGACCCTCTTTTTTGGCAAGCACATAAAAGAAGGGAGAGCAATATTCGGAGTCTTAATCAGATCTTGAATAAAATGCTACAGCTCTCTTCAAAATATTTTAATTGCAGACAAAAGGGACCTTTTCAGTGAAAAGTATGACTTGGGAGGAGATACCTGTCCTAGAAGCTTTTCACAAACTCTTTAAAGAACACGAGAAATCTATCAGTACCTCTGCTTTTCAGCAGATGCTCTTCTTAACTAACTGCTGAGCTCCACTCCTCTTTCACAAAACACCCGGTGTATAATGCAGGAATCTCGCATAAGATCAGAACGGAGTTTTGGGACTATGTAAGAAGGAGACTAAGATCAGAGAAATTAAAGCAATGCCTACTTTGGAGAAGAAATTGAAAAGCACTGATTTCCAGAAACTTTTGTGTACCATAATGCATCAACATCCAGCAGTATGGAGCGGGGAAGAAGCAATGGTGTCTGCTCTAGCTATCTCGAGTTTCAGAGCCGCTCACAGCCGGAGGACAAGTGGTGCCTCAGCAGGAGGCTCAAAAACATCAATTAAGCTATCACCTCCCCTTGGTACTTGCTTGTTGTCTTCAGGTGAGAATTTTACAGCTTCTAGCAAACTTATGACATTTTTCAAGCCTCCTAATGAACACTGCAAGCCAATCCCATGGGACTCTCTGTGCCAGCCAAGAAATCCTACAGTTTAACTGAGAGCTACTTGACAAGGCAGCTGCTCTGAATTTGGCAACGTTCCCCCCGCCTTTTCCCATCCCTTCCTCCCTGCTCTGTAGCTGCAGTGGTTTTGCTGAGCCTGTAAGTTCCCCCCTTCCCCTGCCTTCTCTTTCTGATAACTCTCCTTTCTCTCCAAAAGCTGTGTCCTGATATAAAATAACAGTGCTAAGTTTTGTGTTATTTCTGATTGTAAGGCACTTTAGCAATTTGTTATTTCGATGTTTTTAGAAGTTAAGTTTCAATAGTAAGCCTAATGAGTACTTATATTAGGTATTTAGTGATTATAATAAGATATAAGTGATAATGGGTAAGTTTAAGTAGAATAAGTTATTCTAGCAGTTCATAGGTTAAGTTGAGGTTTTTTTCTCTCTTTGGTTCGAAACTTTTTTCTTTTTCTGTGTGCCACAGCATTTCAGAAGAGCTCTATGTAACATAGGAGAGGGTTGTAGGTAAATAGCTTTTCATTTAAAAAAAACATGCTTTAGTTAATGGAACATCTCTTGTGTTTCTTTTTAGACATTGATTTGATAGTTTAATTTTAACATAGTTCTTTAAGTGGTTTAGGGATTTTTGGTATAAGTTAAGAGTTTGATGGAGGGATATTATGGAATGGTTTCTTTGGTCTTTTCTTTGTATTCATAATAGATTTAAGGATTATATATATATATATAAAAGGTGTGTGTGTGTAATACATATTTTATAACCTACGGCTTTAGTGATAGCAGCAAGGAAAAGCCCACCTATGTCACGACCTGGAACATCAATTTTGCAACTCAGTGCTGCAATCATCTCAGCAGAAGACAGCACAAGGACAGCACAAGTATCAAGAAGATGGGACAAGCAGCATTTCCCATGAAACTGAAACTCAGCAGACCTCCCTAGCACTGATGGCAATGACTGTCATGATAATCTGAGATCAAAAGCATCAATCAGAAGCTGGCTACCCAAAAATGTACCACAAAACATCTGAATTAGGACTGAAGATTGTGGTTGCTTAGTTTTTTGTGATTTAGGGAATATATTCACATGGATTTATATGTTAAATCATGAGTCTGTCATAATTAAGTAATAATTTTAAATAGTTAAAGGGAAAGTCAAAATTAATTATAGCACAAAAGACATTTTCATTTTAGGTTATAAAAAAAAAACAAAAAAGAGGGAATTCAGGTATTATGTCACAAAGAAGAATCGTTAAAGCATGTTATGTTCTCAAATTTTCATGTTATCTGTGGTTTTAAGTGTGATTTAACAATTTATGGAGGACATGAAAAATTGGAAGGTTTTAGTTGGGAGAAATTCAAAAGAAAAAAGAAACAACATTAGGACAAAGTTACGATCAATAGGACTCAGTACCTTTCCTTAGCAAAAACAGAGCATCGAGAGATCAGTATGTTAGGATGAGTAAATATGGATTATTGTGTTATGTTCAGTTTTACATTGGGCAGAACCATGAATAGTGCTTACCAAAACGAGAATGTGGTAGAGTGATATAATCAATCTGCCAGGCTTCACCATACTTGTACTTGGACCTTCTGTCACCATACCACAAGGGCTTAATTTGCTTTGCCTGCTTAATAGCAGCACCAATGTCACAGTCATGGATGACTTGCATGATAGCATCCATGGAAACGTCTATGGATCTGCGTTGTAGTATGGGTGTTAGGTGTTTGGTCACCCTGAGCACAGCTTCCAGGACAAGATATTAGCAGGCAAAGACATTTATTATGTTATACAGCAAAGTTATATAGTCTATCCGAAGGCACGTGTCACATCTTAACGGGTTATTTTCTCTGGCATGCACGTAATTAAGGCATACAATAGGCTAAAATAACAAAACAGTATTTTAACACATCCAACCAAATTCTGCCACATTTCTTCCTTCAGTTACAAGATGTTTACATTCTTTTCTAAGTCAGAGACTAAGCATAGCCTTCTCCTACATCTCCCCCTTTTTCTAATCGAACCACACTTTTGATCGACCTCTCTAACATTCTCTGCATACATAGAAGCAAGCAAGGTAAAACTAACTACATAGCAATAGCAAAAGCAAAAGTTCTGTAACGTAGCTGTGTCTAACAGACTGATGTAACCCATAAAAGATACAATACTCAGAGCTGTACCAATTAGCTCATTCTAACACAACTGGCATAATATATGGTTAAAGATACCAAGACTTCCAGCTCAAGCATACATTCCTTTCCGCTTATCTTACAAGATCAAAATACAAACAGAAAGTTTCATCCTACAGTTTTGAACTTACTTCTTAGTTGCCTGATCTCTTAAAGGAGAACTTAGATCTTACTAGTTCCAATTCTTACATTTCCCTTTTCTTATTAATAAAGAAGATTTGATTAACCATACCAGTTCGAGCCTGAACACATTGTACACAGGAATTAAAATACAAAGACCTACAAATACAGCAAACCCAATCCTCAGCACTGTCTTTTACAATCTGCTTCAAAAGTATGAATGTTACCCCTTTGCCTTTTTCTAAGATGGTCAAAAATCGTAGAATTGTTTAATGTCAGCAAGATTCTCCCTTGATCTGTGAGGGTAGGGCTGCCCAGGCTTCATCTCCACAGATAAGGAAAATACCTGCAGGCAGACAGCAAGAGTGAAAAGGATCCTTCACTGGGTCAGAGGTGACATCCTGGATATTCATGAAACATGAAAACAGACATTACTATGGTAGACTGGAGGGTTGGATACTTATGCAGTTCCACATGCAACTGCACACAACACCATTCTTGGTCTGGAGAGACAGATCCTGTGGGGACACGGAACTCCAGAGAGGATTGAGTCAGACAATGGAACTCATTTCAAAAACAATCTCATGAAGAACTGGGCCAAAGAGCACAGCATTGAGTGGATATTCCACATTCCCTACTATTCACCAGCTGCTACAATGCTACAAAGGTTTGCTGAAGACCACACTGAAAGCCATGGGGGAGTGGATCTTTGAAAAACTGGGAGAAACATCTAGCACAAGCAACCTGGCTGGTAAATAGTAGAGGTTCAGTGGACCTGCACACTCAGATCTGCTACAAAAGGTAGAAGGTGATATAGTTCCTGTTGTTAGAGAAAAGAATCTGTCAGGTAAAACTGTTTGGGTATTTTCTCCTTCAGGAGAGGCCAAACCTGTCCAAGGGGTGGTTTCTGCTGAAGGTCGTGGTGACACTTATTGGGTAATGCAAGAGAATGGTGAAATTCAGTGTATTCCACAAAGAAAACTAACTTTGGCTGAGAGAGCTTAACTTCAGAGCGTTGTACAGCTACAAAGTCATGCCCATGAGGAATCTACAGTGCACAAACCCTAAGAACCCGGAGAGCCCTGAGTCACCTGAGAGTCCCTGTTCCTTTTCTTTGCCTCATCTGCAGAGAGACAAACTGTTTTCTGTTTTCTTGTTTCCTGGTTTTGGGACTACTGAATAATCTACATCTGAGATAGCCAGAATGGACAATGAACTTTATTTACTCATTATTGTAGATATTGTTTTAGATTAGATGCCAGATTAGCAGCCAATGAAATTGTTTAGAAGAGGTGGATAGCACTAGGTCAAGAGGCAATGGTTTTAAACAGGGGAAGGATAGATTTAGATTAGACATTAGGAAGAATGTCTTTACTACTGGGATGGTGGGACACTGGACCAGGTTGCCCAGAAAGGTGATGGAGGCTCCAAGCCTGCAAACTTTCAAGGTTAGGCTTGATGGGGCTTTAACAACCTGATCTGGTTGGGGATATCCCTTTTCACTGGAGAGGGGGTGGATTAGATGCCTTCTAGAGGTCCCTTCCAACCAGTGCATTCTATGATTCTATGATTTAGACACCTTCATCACAGATGTAGGAATATGCCTCCCCATAGCACCTGCAGTCCTAAATTCTTTCACAGAACAGTGCACAGGAGCCTCTTCCTTCAAAGAGCATCACCAGAGAAGCCAGTCTATACAACACACAGCTGAGTCCAGCATAAATTGGAGCATGACTTGGAAACCTGGCTGTGCTTCATAAAGCCACTGCTTTACCCTTAATAGCTTAAGTCAATATGTTTGGTTCCTACCACCAATATGGGGAAGTCTCTCTGCCCCCTGCTACTTCATTTTCTTCCTTACTGGCATTGGCTCTAGTACTTTTTAGAGGAAGCACAACTTTTCTAACAAAGAGATCTTCAGGACTGGTGAATTCTGATGTCTCAGGCAGGTGGTTTGCAAGAGCTGGGGCAAAGTAAGACGGCAGTGGGACAGTATGACCAGAAGTGGGAATAGAGTGAAAATGATGAAACAGAACTTCTCCTTTTTGCTGGAGGACGGTATTATGTCTACTGCACCCTAAGGAATAGCCAGGGGTCCAGCTTATGTGGTGTTCAGTATTCACTGTTCCCAGAGCAGGTCATCACAGAGAGGCTGATCTGAATCCACACTGATCCCATTCTGCCTGAGCACCCTGGTCAGATTGCACACTCCTGTTTCATGTTTAAGGCTCTGGCCGTGCCTCAAACTGGTTCCTGCAGGCCAAATGGGTGTCTTCATGACCTTCTGTGGGTGACTAGGATGCTTATTAAATTTATGCATGTTCCAGAGTGGATCTCTGCCTGTGCAGGGAAGGGTACTAGCAGAACTAGTTTGTTTTCTGAGGAGCAAAAGACTTGAGACAGTGACAGGTTAGCTCTACCTAAGGTTTCTTTCCCTGTGCCTCAGGCTCCTCAGCTTTTGCAGCCTTCAGCAATGCATGACAGCCTGGGAAGCAGAGCAAGCCCTGTGCATCTCCAGTGCCACCTCCCCAGCAGGGACCTGCAGGAATACAGTGCATGTCTACCAAGCATGTGTTTTAATGTATTTTTTTCCGCAAATGGGGTGCATTTTCACGAGGAAGGAAGTGGAGCACATTCCAGCCACCCCTTGCTCAGTTTGAAGTTCCTGTTTAAAAGCACAGGACCTGGAACATCTCTTGAAGCCTGCCAGGCACTTTTAGCATCAACTTGCTTTCCTTTGCCTGCCTTCCCAGGCAGGTAGGAATCACATGGACTGAAATTTCCAGCAGTACCACTAGCCTGCCTGAGGCAGGTTCCCAGCACACAAAATGCCTGCCCAAATGGTTGAAATGCAGCAAAGTCATCCACAGCAGAGGGCAGGTGATTGCTCTGTCCTCAGGTCGAACACAAGTCTTTGGGAACCTTAATAACAGACAGCACATCCCAGCTCCAAGAAGATTCTCAGGTTATCAGAGCAGAAACCTCACTTGTCTTGCTGACATTATCATGTGTGACCTTATGCCTCTCTTGATCTGCTTTGTGGCTGCTTTATATCTGTGCTCTCCAGTTTCTCCAATGCCCTGCCTAAGCCCTGTCTGTGAACTAGCCTCTCTTCATCTGCTGGTGGATTACCTTTCTGATTTATGGTCTGATTTGTTTCCGGGAGAATGCACTTTCTGCAGCCTTTCTGTGCTACTGCTGAGTAAGAGATCATGACATCTTTAATCTTGCAGCACAAAGCCCCACTGCCCCTGGCTGTGCTGGGATGCCAGCAGCTTCAAAGGGCGGGAGCCAATTTGACAGGACAATGGTTGCAGGGTATGGAAACCTGAGCTTTTGTTCTCTTGTTGTGATCATTTGGGTGTCTGTCCTGCAAATATTCATGCACGCAGATTTGTAATCATAAGAGCCCTAAGGAATCTCATTCATCTCAGAAAGATTAAATCCCAGTCTGCTGCTGGTAGATCTCACAGAATGTTGTCTTACAGAAGTGTGGCTCCCCTGGAAAGGCAGCTATTTGTTCCCCAACTCTTTGATCTCCTGGGGTTTTGTTTAGTGGGTGGTAGAGGGGAATGATGCTGGGCTCTGACCAGACCATCACAGGGTCTGAGCCATCTCATGGCCGAGCCCATTAAGTCTGTCTGTGCTGCTAGGGCTGCGCAACTTCTGAGCTCAGCTGGTTCTCCATTACCAAAGCAGAAGAACCTGCCTGTTTCTTCTTTTTTTTTTTTTTAAATGCAGACAGGCTCCTGAAATCCCTGCTAGCTCCTCTAAGCATCAGCAGAATTGCTTCTACACCCTGGAGACCTTGCCATAAAGGAAGGCTGTGGCACAGAGGTGCAAATACACTGCCCTCCATCTCCAGCATGTTGTTTCCTTTCCATCAAAGCTGCCCTGGTGAGCAAGACAGCCCTGTTTGGGGCCAGATCACTCAGTTTTGGTCTAGACCAGAGGCACACTTCAACCAAAAAGCTAATCTTCTTCAGAATTAGGAATCTAGAGGCTGTAATCCTCAAGCAAGCAATTTAACTGCTTACTTCTACCAAAACAGCACAAAAGGCTTTCTCCTCCTCCTTTCTCAAGATCTGCCATTAATGTGGAGAACTCTGTGCAACTCCTGCAAGACTGCAGTGATTTTTATTTTAAGAACATATTCCTGTTTGAATGTCTCTTCACACCCTGCAATGCAGGTGTAGAGTACTCTTACTAAGCAAAGAGTGATTACCACTTAATGGCCACAACAGAAAACTGCTTTTACCTGGTAATTATCAGTAATAATGCAGTGGCTGTAAGTCTAATACACAACAGTTGAACATTATTTGGAGATGGGAAGGACCTGACCACTGCACTTTCAGAGTGATGCTCTGGTAACACTGTTCTCTTTCTCTCCCATATGTGCCCAGGTTGGTGTTTAGCCATACAGGTATAACTAAACATGCAGACAAACCTTTTAGGACTTCTTGGACCTTACAGAAATTGCACAAACACAGTAACAACTGTAGAATAGATTAGGAGAGGCCACATGCTGGCATTAGGTTGTGTATTTTCACTCAGGTAACAAGGGAGTTAGGAACACCTTTGTTAAGATGGTAATTTACATGATCGTTCTTTGTGTTGATTACTGCAGGTTCAGGGACAGCATGCAACATGCAAAGTAACTTTGTTGTCGGTAATTACTGGTTAATCAGGGATGTTGAAAACGAAGAAGGATAGAATAGTTTAAGTTGGAAAAGACCTCTAAGCTCACCAACCATCCAACCACTAACCAAGCCATGCCAAGTCCACCAATAGACCATGTCCCAAAGTACCACATATACATGACTTTTAAATACCTCCAGGGATGGTGACTCAACCACTCCTGTGAGCCACAGGGAAGAGGAGATAGAAGGCTTGCTGGCTGGGGTTTTTTTTGTGGGTGTTTTTTGTGTGTGTGTGTGTGGGTTGTTTGTTTGTTGGGGTTTTTTGTTTTGTTTTTTAGTAAAGAGAAAACTAGGGGAGCAGAGAAAAATCATACTTTGAAGCATGCAGTACTGGACATAGGGACACTCTTTTCAGAGGCCTAGTCTGCCCTGCCCAAGTTTTAGGCACCTGGACAAGAAGCATTTTGGTCCTGTTGATTTAAATGCAACACTTGTCATTGGATTTAGCAATGTTAGCATTTCACCCTTGATGAATTCATATGAAATTTTTACCATGGGCTTTGAGTTGGCCATTTAATGAGAAATAGTGTTACACTGTTAACAAAAAAACCAACCAAACAAACAAATAAAAACCCAAACTGGAACAAAAAAACCCAACCAGACCCAAAACCCCAAAACAAAACCAAGCAACAAAACCCAAACAAACAAACCCAAACAAAGACCAATAAAAACACAAACAAATTAAAAATAAAAATGAAAAAAAACCCACCAGTGTAACTAAATTGCTGAATCATTACAAAGCCACTAAGCATATTTATGGAAAACCTTTTCCATAGAACTAATCTTAGATGACTTCTTATTTTATACTTAGAATAAGCCATACTGAAAAGTTTAGAGAGGAAGGAGGGAAATACACAGAGAAAAGAAGAGATAAATACATAGCAGGGCAAGGACTTCTTGTCAGAAGAAGGAGCATATGGTGTGAGGTGTACGTTTTAGTAAAGAGGGCAAGCCCCTCAAAGGCCCACAACTGTCACCATTCCTGTATAGTCTCAGTGTGTGAGACAATCAATCAGTGTCCCCTAGCATGGAGAAATCCCACTGCCCAAGGCACAGACTCATTTCCCCACCAGTGCACAGACAATCCCAGACTAGGTTGAAAAGAAGAAACAAAATAAACCAAAGGTTGACAGAATACCCTCGCTGTGGTTTCATTAGGGACAAAGCCCACCTGTTCTTGTTTCATTAGAGGTTTTTCTCCCGTACATCTCCAGTTTACACTTAAACATCACAAAATAAGCTCTCATGCACAGAGAACTACACTCTGCTATGTAAATAAGCAGTACAATCCAGAAAACATTCAAAGATCCAAGCACATTTTCTGCATCACAATATACTGGGAAATCTATCTGCCTTTTCCCTTCACAGACAACGTGAGCAGCTTCAGGATTAAATTAGCCAAAATTATCTGAGGCAGAGCTTGTGACAAGAACAATTACACTTACAAAACATGTATATTTTATTTACTAATATCTGATTCTGTGCAGGTAGTGGAGCAGCCTTCCTCCTGGAGGCTTATAACCTAATTGTGTGTTTAATGGGCTCAGAGTTTGACTTCTGAGGGAAATCATGAGATGTGGAAGCTATAAGACACTCTTCTTGGACAACACTGAAATGACTTCAAAAGGGCTGCTTTGGTCTATGTGGGTCTTCCTTAATGAAGGGTAGGTTTGAAGAGGGTGGTGGTTCTTGCTAAAAACTCTCTGTCACAAGTACTTTTTTTTTGATCCTGAAACATGAGTTTATGTAAGGATGTCAAAGGATCTGATTTACACAGGTGGTCAGCCCAGAACGATGTCTTCTAGCCTTAACATCAATGCATCTCTCTTGGATATGAAAGGAAGGCAAACACAGGTGGTAACGGAGACTTTGTACTTTTACAAATGACCTATGAAACTGATTGCTCTGAATTTATCCTAAAATGTCAGCCAAAGTCAACTTTCCTTCAACCTAACTGTTACTGTTTTCTCATTAAGGCAGCGGCTTCAGGCAATACCTTGAAAGGCACAATAGCTGTGATGACAATGCTATGAGGAGCAGAGGGGCTGCAGGTGAGGAGCAAAGCAGGCAAAGGGTGGCAGCAAAACAGATTAGAAAGACCAAGAGGCAAAAGTGGGACCTGATTCTGCAAGGCCTTGACAAATCACATTTAATCTCAGAAGTTAAAGACTTGTGCTTGTGCCTCCTGCTGAGGATGAAGGCCATGTGGTGAATGGTATGAATATTTTCTGTGAACAGAGCCTTGACAAAGCACAGTAACAAAGGTGTGCATTTTCCTGTTGATACACTGAGATCTAAGCATTAGGCCAGCTGACTGCCATGAGGACAGACTGACATAAGGGCTTATCCTTCCTATAACTGCAAATCCAGGTTTGATCCACGTTCTGTTAACTGTTTGGTTCCAAAGGCATCTTTTCCCAGTAACCACACTTGGTGATCAACATTTTCAGAGTCCATTGGCACAGGCATTAGGCATCCCATCTGTGTCTATCACTGGAGAACTTCTCATCTCTATATATCCCCATTAGGATATTCTCATCTCTGTATATCCCCATTAGGATTCACAGAGAATGAAACCATATTAAAAAAGCCCACACTGAGTATGAGATGTCTACGTAATAGCTGAATGGATTTATTACAGTGTCAGTGTGCTGCAACATCCAAAATGAACATTCAGGAGAGAAGCTCCAGAAAATATCACACCCTACATAATTTCTTTCAGACAACCCTTCTGTACATTGAGTCTTGCCTATAGTAAGTCAAGCCAAACACAGCATGCAAACATCTCTGTATTTCAGCCTGTGCCAAAGAAATATTTTTTTCCCCTGTTGTTTTTTTAATCTCAGATGTTTCTCATTGAATCTTCTTGAAGCATAGGTCCTTCTATTGGTACCTTAAAATTCTGCATGTGCACATGAAGAGTGTGCAATGGTCAAACGTGCAGATGAGTGAATAGATCCCTGCACACTATGTTTTTTTTAAACAGTGTCTGTCTATCCCCATTTAACCATATCACAGTTGTCCCATTGTTATTAGGCATTTGTTTGAGGTCAAGAATATAGCCTGCCCTAAAACAATACCTTGGCAGATCTTGACAAGAGTCCAGTTCAAAGAGTTTAGGAAAAATCCATGCTTGATTCAACTGCATGCCTCCAAACGACAAACTTAAAGTGGGCTGCCTTGCCCCAGGGCCCCTTGTCCCAGGTCCCTTTGCCCAGCCTGCCAGCACAGCATTTTCTTGCACACAGCCTGCATTAGTTAGGGATGTGGTGAATTGTCATTTCTGACCATTTTAATCAGTCCCACGGGATGGATGCTACTGTGGCTGGCTGAGACACGTGTGCCCTGGGGGCACGTCGGCTACAACTGCATTGCGGCTTCAGCAAACTACACCTTCTGCAGATCCAACTGAAGTCCTCAGCTTATCTGGACTATCAGGTGCAAAAAGCAGTCTTGGAGTGGGACAATCTAACCTATACCAAACTGATTATCAGATCTGAGGATTAAAAGCATGCTGTGGCTGTTGTGTTCAGCTTGCTTTCAAGAATGACAGTGAAGCTGAGCTACTCAATTGTCAAGCTTGCTGTTGTTAAAAATACCTGCCCTTTCTTCCCCAAACATGGCATTCTTAATTGCACCCATAAATTACTTCTTCAGTCCTCTTGTGTAGCAGCATGAAAGGCAAGTTTTGAAATGGAATGTGACATACCTACAAAAGTACATAAGCCATAATGCATCTGTGCTACGCATGGCAGCTTTTATTAAAGCAGTAATTTTCAGTTGTTTCCTCATTGGTCAGGTGCAATAAAAGGAAATATTAGGAAACAAACAATAACATTACTAGAGACTTTGACAAAAATCCCTCTGTGTGCACCCACTTCTAATACTTTTAGCTGCTGGCTCCACTACAGGGGGTGCACTCACACTCCCATGCACACAACCCCCACACATGCAAACATGCACAGACACACATAGGGCATCCTTCCATCAAGGAAAATATCCTACATGAGGCTGCAGATCACTGAAGGGTAAGACATTTCTTTACAATACCCCACAATTGTTGTCAGGGCAAGAATAAGATGCCACAGTACTTTTTTTCCTAAAGAATGCTGGTATAGTTTCGATATTCCTCCCCTTCCTCCAGCAATCAAATATTTTATCAATTTACCTTTAAAATAATATGCATCCTGTCTCCTTCCCAAATGCTTGGCCAGAAGAAATTACCTTTCCTGCCACAGCACAAGTTTCTCTTTATTTCAGCCTGTTTTGTCTCCTGCAAGCAGGGTAAGAAGCAACCAAGGCTGCAAGCGCAGGAGCCACGGGACTGCTGGGGATGCTGGGCGTGAATGGCGCATTTATTCCTCCTCTCCCAGATCCCGGTCTCTTGGCTGTAGGCATCTGCTGAATGTTCCTTGGACCAAGCGTAGAGAATCACATTTCTGCTTAATCAGGCCGGCTGCCTGGATAAAGATGATTGCAAGCAGATGTACCCATGCTCTCATGTGAAAGGAATTTGGGCTGTTGTGTCAGCTCCATGATGAGCGACCATCTCCAAGGAGTGTTTTAGTGCTCTTTAATTTCTTACAGGTGCTGGAAGCCAGTATGCACTGGTGCAGCAGATCTGAGACCCAGCATCCAAGAGGTGCATGGAGGGATGGCACACCTAGGGTCAGCAGGAGGGCCAGAGGGAAAAAGCATGGCCAGCAGGCTCACCTTGCTGCAGGAAACCAGGCTCCATTTTGTAAATGACAAATGCCAGCTGTGCTCAAAATCCTCACAATCCTGCAACAGCAAAACTATGTTTTACTCCAGACACAGTGGGTTTTACCTCTTGTTGGTTTGGGTTGGAAGGCACCTTTGAAGGTTATCTAGTCCAACACCCCTGCAATGATCAGAGACATCTTCAACTAGAGCAGTTTGCTCAGAGCCCCATTCAATCTCACCTTAAATGTTTCCAGGGACGGAGCATTTACCACCTGTCTGACCAACTTGTTCCAGTGTTGTAAAAACTTTCTTCTTTATATCTAATATAAATCTACCCTCTTTTGTTTTAAACCCATTACTCCTTGTCCTATCTTGACAGGCCCTGCTAAAAGACTGTCCCCTACTCAACAGCCACTTGATGCCCTTCCAGTGTTTTGTCCTGCAAGACATTTAACATTGCTCTGTTCCGCTCAGAGGTCTTGTTCCTTGTGACTCATTTCCCTTTGAAGGGCTGCCAGCCAAAGAAATTCATGAGAGAAATCCAGTCTTTGGGAGGCCTTTGGGTTGAGAGGGAGACAAATCTGCCTCTGGTATCTTACTGGTGTCTAACAGCGATGAGAACAAAACAAGGACTCCAGAGGCTTGATTGCTTTTTGTCATCTTGCTGACTTCCATCTTTGCAGCAGAAAGATAGTACACATCCCTGTGTGTCCCTAGGCACTTCATGCAGGTTTCTGTCTTCATGCACTTTGCTAGGTATTTAGCAACTGAAGTATCTGTTGAGGGATTGCCCTCGCAGTACCTTATGGCAGCATGCAAAAGACACCCACCTGTGTGGCCCCAGAGCTGGGGCTTCATACAGTTCTCCTCTCTTGTATACATCCACGTCATAGTGCTCCATCCCTTATTGTGAGGCACCGCAGAGCAGGGGATGATGAGGTCATCCAGCCCTTTGCAAACAGGCCCTCACAGACAACTGGTTACACTGATGTGGTGGAAGGCCCCACATGGGGGAGCTTCACCCATCCAGCTGCTGCATCCCACAGCACTGTCCCCTAGCCAGAAGAGCCTGATGGTGACTTAGAGTGCTACTGCCTGGAAGGTGGTGGGACAGCTTGTCAGGGGCAGCTACATGGGAAAGACACTGAAGCAAAGCTCTTGAACAAGAACAATCCCAGCATGTGGCCTGATCCAGTCTCCTTATACAAGCTTCATTTCCCAGCCTCAACATTTGGCACATGGCTAGTACAGCAAGCTGTCTACCAGACAGAAATCTAATTCTCTGCCTGTCCAGATAAAACACTCATAGCTAACAACTCTGGGAGAAACATTCCATAATGCATGAACTGGAATTTCACCTAATCACAGACTACATGTAATATTTCTGATTTTGTACACAGCTGCCTTTCTTGCATATAGTCTGTGACTGTAAGTCTGCACTTTTGGTAATCAAAACTTTCCTGCATAGGTCCAGTGCCCAGAAGTACAGCTCTTAAACAATATCCAACTCAGAGATATCTTTGAATGCTATAACCAGTTGCTCAGATTTCTTTTTTTAATAACAAAATAAGGATTATAAAAAGAGTTGTGAGGCAAATCAAGTAAGACTGGGTGAGAATTTTGCCTCAGTATATAGCCTTGTGTTATTAAGCCAGCAACTGAAGCAGAAAGCTACTTCTAGACAGATGCAAAAGAAGGGGGAAAAAAAAGGGGAGGGAAGGGGAGGGGTGGGGGGAAGAGAGGTTGACGAGTCATTAGTCTGAATTACTGGAAAATGGGCAGCAAGCTGACAGGTAGCTTCTAGCAAATTTCTACCTAAAGGTTTGCCAAAACCTTCCCAACCAAAGCTTTGAGAGTAATTTCGTTTCTGATCACTAAGAAAGGTTTAGACATTAGCCTGGGGAAGCTTTGATGTTTAGAAATCTGATGATGCAATCGTGATGGGGAAATGTCAGCAGAAGGTGACTGCTTTTAGCACCACGGGAAACGAACAAGAAGGAAAAGGACACAACTTCTGCTCACGAATCTATTTTATTTCAGATTTCTTGACCCACATTATTTAAATATCATGTCAGCCAAAATCAGAAAGAAAGACAGTTTCTTTTTTTTTTCAATCTGTGATTTTTGCTTTATGTGGCCTGTAATAGCAGTAAACAAATTCTGAGCTATACAGTTACTGAGCTATACAGTAACTGAGTAACTGAATCAGCTATTTGTAGGAAATTCTGAGTTACTGAGCTGTACAGTAACTGAATCAGCTATTTGGAGGAAATTCTTCCTGTTCTCCTGTGGACTCTTCTGTCTTGTTCCCCTGCCTCTTCACATTCCAGCCATGGCTCTGTTTATATGCCTGTATTTCACAGTCCTAGTAACTCCAACTGGAATGCATTTGTACCTCTCTCACTTACACTAATGGACCATGCTATGAATGGCCCTTTCTGTGAGGACACACACAGCTCCTGGAGCTGAGAAGCATTTTGTTGAAGGCATCAGCACACAGGTGCCCTGCTGGCAGCTTTACTCCATAACTAACTACAGCTTTTAAAAAAATTATTTATTTACTGGGGAGTGGGGAGGGAACCCACAGCACTCCCTTCACCCTCGTCCCAATTTTAACTGGGATTCAATCGAATTCCATCAAAATCCTCCTCCTCTGTAGACTTCAATACTTGTCTAAAGCAGATGGCCCCATAAATAATACATCCTAGGAAACCTGATCAGCCACCTCTGTGATACGCTTGAGGTCCTGCCTCTCATCATATCATCACTAGATTAGCTCTGGGAATTCTTTTAATTTAATCCTTTTAACAGGTCATGTGTGCAAGAAGCGGTGACTGGGAAATTAGATGCATTGGTTGGGCACACATCAGCAGTGTTCTGGTGCTGGCAGGTCTGTACTTGTTGCTTTCACTGGTTTTCATCGTGTTGCTCAGCTGCTGACCCCTGACTGTCCAAGCCTAAGGCAAGAGAGATCAGGACTGATGTGGTTGAACGTGGGAGGCCAGGGAAGAGGGGCCAGGGAATAGGTTATCCAAGCAACACTAACACTACCTCGAGTGGCTAGAGTGTTCAGCACAGAAAACCACCTTTTGACCAGGGACATGCTCCAGAAGTAGAAGATGCCATATTTATGTTAGGATGAAAGACAGAAATCTATAAATTCCATGTACTTTCTGTTTAGTACTCCTTGCTTTTACAAATGACCCTATTTTAGCAGGTGCACAGACTGGACCCACAGGATTTATTCTTACCCTCACTCAACCTCACTCAAGGTGTCTGTGTAGAAATAACCAGTATCAGTGACAAGCTGTGTCCTTCTTACGGTTACCCCTATGGTGACACCAGCTTTCCATCCTCCTGTCTTCCCTCCACTGCTACAGCCTGAGCTCCAGAGCCGTTGGCAACACTGGCATTGCAGCAGTCCTGGCTTGGCCACTCAGGTCCTTCCCACGATTAATTTTGTCTCCCCTCCCTCCACTGTGCTGGGAAATGGGTTTACTGCACTGCTCTGCTAACAGCTTCACCAAAATGACCCCAGCTAAAACAACCCACCCCTTCCTCAAAGCAAAACAATCAAAGAATAACCTCGATTTGCTGCTGTAAAGCTGGAGCTTCCCAAGGCATTGTTGGATAGAGGTCCCTCCCAGTTTTACCCATACAATTCAGGCAGCAGCAAACCGTGATGCAGAAGACGGAGAAATGGGAGATTTCTGAGTGATTTCCCTGATGAGAAAAATGGGTTGCAGACCTACATCATGGCACTGCAGTCATGCAGCTTATGCTCTCAGCAAAACTGCCCCAACTCCTCTATTTCTCCAGCCACCCCTTCCCTCCTTCCTCATTTTTTCCAGGCATCAGGGAATGGATATGGCTGAAGCCCTGGCCTGGTTTGCACTACATTCATTGCACACGTCTGCCAAGATGGATGTGAGGGATGAAGCTGGGGGAGGAAGTGTGTTCATAACTACAAGGGAGAGAGGTGAGCGCAGGGACTGCTTTTCATGTCTCCATGACTGTACACACAGCCAGGTCCCTAAGGTCACACAGGCTTCAGCAGACAAGCTCAAAGACCCATTGCCACAGGCTTTAGAAATTGCTCTGCTTTTTTAAACAAAGCAGACTGGGAAAGAAAATCTGGGCTTGAGTCCTTATCTGGAAATGCCTGTAGGGTGCAAATATTTGAAAGTATCACTGCTATACCAGAATGTCTTTTAAATCATAACAAATCATATCTTGCATTTCTGTAATGCCTTTCATCCTGTGTTCTCTTCACAAACATAAACACATAAAGTTCAACAACATATCTGGCAAAGTATTGTGCCGTGTGGGAGCTTTCACATCCCAGTTCAGTAGAGGAGCAGACATACAAGGTTGATAGTCACCCCCCCTGCCCTGCTTCAGACAAGGTAACTGCTGCAGCAGTTGGGATGTAACCAAGTTGTCCTGATCACTGGCCTTATGCTTAAGTTGGGACATATCTTTCCCTGGTAGCCTTGCAGAATTATTTGTCAAGTCACCGAGTCACAGTTACAAAATTGACATTTCAAGGGGGTGAGACTGCAGGGGACAAAACAAACTTGACTTTTCCAGACATTTTTTTAGCTATTTTTTCTGCTATGTTTTCATATATCCAAGGCATTGGCAACGTGGAGATGTCACCCCATTTAGGTTTCTGTCTCTTGCATGCCCAATTGGTATCCTACTGGAAGCAATTATCAAGAGACACATTTACTGTGTGGCAAATCAGAATTTGTTATTATCACCACCCCATTAATTTCCACACACATCTGCTGGAGTACTTGTTTCTGCCTGTGTCTCACATTTATCTTCATCTAATCCACTTTTACTGCCCTTGTCTTAGAGCCAGTAACCATCATGAGGTGCTGTAAACACTTGTTAGTTAACCATTTATGATCACCAGCTCCTCAGACTCCTCATGACGCTAGCTGTTGGAGTTGAGCCACTTTGAGATATCACACTTAACTACATTATGAAATAAGACACAAGGAAACCCTCTGAGCTGGTCCCAGATCCCCAGGGGCAGGAGGGGAAAGGAAGTCTGGGATTTTCAAAGAAGTCTGGGAACTAAGGAACCCAGTTCCTCCTGGATATCACAGGAGCTCTGTTGTGCTTATCCTGTGCCAGCTTCTTCTAGAAAGCTCAGCCTAAATCCTTTGATAAGCAAGTAAGTTAGGAAGGTTTGCACATCCTAAATCTTATTCAGATCCAATGCTAGCCTAAACATGCCCTGGCAGCCCCCACCCCACTGACTGCTGCCACCCCTCTGGTGCAACAAGAAGGTGGAGTGCTGCTGACTGCACTCAGCAGCCTTTCATCTCCTGTCTGTCAGCCACTGTCCAAATAGGACAAATCCCCAGAGAAGGGGCGACGTTGCTGAGAGCAGCCCATTCTCAGACACACTGGCTTCCTATTTGTGCTTATTGCCTACAGGATACCTCAGGTTAAAATGTTTTCTGCTGAATCAAAAAGAATTTCTCCCAAACTACCTGACAGTCTCTTTTCCTCTGTCAAATGTAATTAGCTTCCCCTAATTAAAGAGCTGCAGCCTAGCTCAGCAGGAAGCTGAAGAAGCTCAGTCTTCAACCAACAGCTTTTCATTTCTGCTGAGCATTCAGACAGCTGAGGGCCAGGAAGCTCATGCTGACCCCCTCTATGGCATTGCATCACATGGTCCACCTCCCATCTCAGACATGAACCAGGCCTGGGCTCCAGCAGCCAAGGAGGCTGTGCTGCCGCCAGGAAGGGGTGGGCAACAGAAGACTGTGTGCCCCAGGGCCTGTGGGACACCATGCTAGCAGGTGGTCTGTGTTCCATGGGGCGGACACCAGCAGATGTTATCCTATGATTTCTTCTGATCTAATTCCCTACCTGTCAGTGGGCTAAATAAAATCCTAGAACCCTAGAATCAGAACTGTAGAATAGTCAGCTTGGAAGAGACTTCAAAACTCCAATCCCCTTGCTATGGGCAGGGACACCTTCCACTTGACCAGGTTGCTGAAAGCTCCATCCAGCCTGGGCTTGAACACTTCCAGGGATGGGGCATTCACAAACTCCCTAAGCAACCTGTTCCAGTGTCTCGTTATCCTCACAGTAAAGAATTTCTTCCTAATACCTAATCTTAAACTATCCTCTTTCAGTTTCTCTTTCCTGTTGATCCCCTTTAAGTACTGGAAGGCTGCTATAAGGTCTCCCCAGAGGCTTCTGCTCTAGGCTAAACAACTCCAACTCTCTCAACCCATCCTTATAGTGTAGGTGCTCCAGCCTTGCTTGAGCAAGTCCATGTCTTACACTGGGGGCCCCAGAGATGGATGCAGTACACCAAGTGGGATCTCACCAGACTGGAGTAGAGCAGCAGAGAGCACCTCCCTCTACCTGCTGGTCACACTTCTTTTGATGCAGCACAGGATACAGCTGGCCTTGCAAGTACACGTTGCTGGCTCACATTCTGGGTTTCATTCCAAGTCCTTTACTGCAAGGCTGCTCTCAATCTGCTCATTGCCCAGCCTATATTCATGCTTCGGTGTGCTGCGATCTGTCCTGTTCATAATTATTCTGCCCAGATGGAGTTAAATTTCTTTGTTCTACCTTTGTCTGAAACACATATCTGGAAGTCATGCACCAACAGCACAAAACTATCTCCCCAGAGACCCTTGGACAACTGCATGGAGCCTGAATTCAGGCAGGTTGAGTGTAGCAGCACATGCTGACCCTACCCAGCTGCGGAGCACTCCCCAAGTCTCCTTGCTCTCTCCAGTGGAGCAAGGAGACAGCAAACAGAGGAATCGTTGTATTTTCCTCTGTACAGCCAACCACAGCAGTGCAAATAATATGCATGTGCCTGTGCCAGAGTGTCCTCTGCTCCAACTTCCCCTCTGCACCTGATCCTCTGTAGCTTGCCTCTTCTTGCCTACTTACCCCTCTATGACTTTCTACAGATTATGTGCAGCTGATTTTAAGTGAGCAGCATTTTGTAAAGGGCATGTGTTATCACAAACTGACAGAGGTATCTGGTGTAGTGATGAATGAAGCCCACATCCTCCCCTGTTCAGGTGCTCCAGCATCCCATTAACTTTAGCAGTAGGAAATTACACCTTGTGCCAAGGTGGAATTTGTCTGACTTCAATTTCTACCTGCCAGATCTTGTTATCCCCTTGTTTGCAGCTTTATACCACCACACCATTCCCTCATCAGATAGATCTTTCTGTGCATAAGAACATAAGTCACTGTTCAGCTTCCTTCTTGGTACGATAGCCAGACTGTTTACCTGAGGTCATGACTGGGAATGCTTGGTCTCCAGGTTGAGAGTAACACTGAATGTTCTCCTGTGGATTCACCCAAGTACTTCCTCAGCCTCTACGCAGCGTGGATCCCACAACCAGCCACCAGAATCAGTCTCACACATCCTGACCTCAGTTTCAGGCTAGATCATGGAACAGGTCATCTTGAGTGCAATCACAAAGCACTTACAGGATGGCAATGGGATCGGGCCCAGCCAGCACAGATTTAGGAAGGGCAGATCCTGCCTGACCAACCTGATCTCCTTCTATGATCAGGTGACCCGCCTGGTGGATGTGGGGAGGCCTGTGGATGTAGTCTACCTGGACTTCAGCAAGGCCTTTGACACCATCCCCCACAGCAAACTCCTCGCCAAGCTGTCAGCTCATGGCTTGGACAGCAGCACTCTGTGCTGGGATAGGAACTGGCTGGAGGGCTGTGCCCAGAGAGTGGTGCCACATCCAGCTGGCAGCCAGATGCTAGTGGTGTGCCCCAAGGATCAGTGCTGGGCCCCATGCTCTTCAGTATCTGTATTGATGATCTGGATGAGGAGCTTGAGTCCAATCAGTAAATTTGCTGACAACACCAAGCTGGGGGCAGGTGTTGATCAGTTAGAGGGTAGAAGGGCTCTGCAGAGGGACCTCGACAGGCTGGACAGATGGGCAGAATCCAACGGCATGAGATTGAACACATCCAAGTGCCAGGTTCTGCACATTGGCCACAACAACCCCATGCAGAGCTACAGGCTGGGGTCAGAGTGGCTGGAGAGTGGCCAGGCAGAAAGGGACCTGGGGGTACTGGTTGATAGTAGGGTGAACATGAGCCATCAGTGTGCCCAGGTGGCCAAGAAGGCCAATGGCATCCTGGCCTGTATCAGGAACAGTGTGGCCAGCAGAAGCAGAAAAGTCATTGTGCCCTGTACTCAGCACTGGTTAGGCCACACCTTGAATAATGTGTCCAGTTCTGGGGCCCTCAATTTAAGAAGGATATTGAGACTCTTGAACGTGTCCAGAGAAGGGCAACACAGTTGATGAGGGGCTTGGAGCACAAGCCCTATGAGGAGAGGCTGAGGGAGCTGGGATTGCTTAGCCTGGAGAAGAGGAGGCTCAGGTGAGACCTTATTGCTGTCTCCAACTACCTGAAGGGAGGCTGTAGCCAGGTGGGGGTTGGTCTCTTCTCCCAGGCAACCAGCACCAGAACAAGAGGACACAGTCTCAAGCTGTGCCAGGGTAAGGTTTAGGCTGGATGTTAGGAAGAAATTCTTCACAGAAAGAGTGATTGGCCATTGGAATGTGCTGCCCACGGAGGTGGTGAATTCACCATCACTGGAGGTGTTTAAGAAGACACTGGATGAGGCACTTGGTGCCATAGTTTAGTTGATAAGATGGTGTTGGGTGATAGGTTGGACTGGATGATCTCAAAGGTCTTTTCCAACCTGGTTAATTCTCTTCTCTTCTCTTCTCTTCTCTTCTCTTCTCTTCTCTTCTCTTCTCTTCTCTTCTCTTCTCTTCTCTTCTCTTCTCTTCTCTTCTCTTCTCTTCTCTTCTCTTCTCTTCTCTTCTCTTCTCTTCTCTTCTCTTCTCTTCTCTTCTCTTCTCTTCTCTTCTCTTCTCTTCTCTTCTCTTCTCTTGCTTGACAGAGGCATGGCAATGTGCCTACTTATGTTTGATGCTCCTCTTCTTGTGCGTCATTGCCCTTCAGTCACGTCAAGCAGGTTATTCATAACCACTCACAGACTTCCTGAGCCAGACTCTCCTGTCTTACAGGTACACTTTATATTTTCCAAGCTGCAACTGACCTCTATTTTAGAAATATTTGAGCACATTTTGGGTGGTGATTATTAACCAGACATTAACCTTTCTCTGTAACCTGTCATTATGACTGTAGTTTTGTCCACTAACTTTCCCACAGTGCATTTTATTTTATAGCACAGGTTGCTCATAACATTGAATGATTTAAGTATTAGATGACATTTTTCTGGCTAAAATTCTTGATTTCTTTTTTCTCCCACATGTACTCTTAACTAGAGTTAAATATGGGTCTCTTTGTCTACAAATCTGTTTTCGGTGGTGGCTTGGACTATGATGCCAGCTGTCATAATGATGACCCAGGCTTTTGTAGTGTAGAAGAAAAAAAGACTGTTGATCTCCATGCTGAAGGTAAATCCCAGCAGCTTATTTAGGAGCAATTTAGCTTCTAAAGTTAAAGTTTAATTACTAAAGTACATGAACATTTACCAGGTTAATTAAACAGGATCAGCAAAATCACATTCAGATGTAGTGGTTTCTTTATTTCCATATAGATATGGATCTTCTCTGGCTTCAGTGGAGTCTGCTGTGCATCTTCACATCCAACTCCTTTCTCACAAAATGCCTGCAGCCTTTTTTCTCCTCTCACTTGCCTGTTTTGTGGTTGTTTTTGTTTTTTTTTCCTTTCAGTTTTCATCAGTGTTGATTACATGGTGGTACTCTGCTTCACTCCAAATGTTTCTACTGGAAACCAGAAAAGCTGATTAAAATCCTTCTACTGGTCTCAGAAGGCCCCACCTGAGCTGTGACCTTGGTCATTAGCATCTGAGATATGTAAAGACTATAACCTCTTCCTATCAGGTCTTCTTTTTCTTTCTTTTTTTTCCCAAACATGCCATACAAGCTGCTAATGGAGCAAATGACATGGAAACATAATCTGTATTCCTGGAGGTTTTGTGGCTGTGCTTGCTACTTATTCCTTATCACCCGGAGCGATAAAGCCATGTTGGTGATACCGTAATTTAGTTTAGAGGATGTGATTTATCAGGTTACTAACAGAGAATGAAAACTTCAGGGGAGCAAACAAGCAGCAGGAGAATAGGAACTTTTCAGAAACAAGTATCTTGTTTTTTTATGTAAATGGTTGTGTTAATAAAATCTAAGGGAAAAAAGACATAGTCACAACAGTTTTGCTTGCAGTGCAGATTACAATGTACCTAAGGCACTAGGATTTGAAAGTTCTTCCTGAACTGTCATCAGGGTTTCATTATCTGTCTGAAAAGGCCTAGTGTATAGGATCTGTTCTATGCTCCTTGCTGCTAACTTACTAGGAATAAGTTTATAATTCTTCATTATGCATAGAAAATGTGGAATAGTGCCATACTTGAATACAGGAACAACAAACAGACATTTAGCATTTCTTTCATCAGAAAGAATAGCTTTTCTCAAGATCCAAAACAAAGTCACTATGGGCTCACTGATTTCAGCAGAATTTGGACCAAGTTGTTTATTTAATTTTTATTTGCTTACTTTTATGAATTATTGTATAATATTTGCATGGTAGGAACATTCAAGAGAGAGACTGTTTGCAAAGGCCTGTAGTGGCCTGCAGGGGCAATGGCTTCAAACTAGAGAAGAGCAGTTTAGATGGGATGTTAGGAACAGGTTCATTACTATGAGGGTGGTGGAACACTGGAACAGGTTGCCCAGAGAGGTGGCTTGGGCCCCTGGAGGTATTCAAAGTGGGGCTTGACAGGGCTCCAGGCAACCTGAGCTGGTTGAGGATGCTCCTGCTGACTGCAGAGGGGGCTGGACTAGACAGCCTTCAGAGGTCCTTTCCAACCCAGACCATTCCATGATTCTATGATAAAATGCATAGACTTGGAGTCTCCTCGTGCTGAGCTGCGGGTAATAAGCATCCACGAAGACAGCAGGTTTTGTAAGGTACCTAGTGGCTGGTGGAGCTTGTGAAATGTCAAAGCCTTGCAGCCATCCTCTGTGGCCTCAGGCCTAGTGATTACCACTCTGCTGGGGCAAAGAAAAGTACTGTCTTCCAACAGGGGCTGCTGCTGGGAACATGACCACCAGCACCTCCTGAGAGTGACATCCACCTGCATCGGAGGCAGCTGCTCAGATGTCCAACATCTGTGGCCATGTATTTGCTGAAACTGCACCTTGGCAGCTCACCAGTGAGCCAATAATTTTAAAATTAAGCTGATGCTTCAAGGTGTTGCTGAACAGCTTAGGAGGAAGTGCTGAGATCTGGCACCAATAATTTACTAATGCTCCAGCTTGAGAGCTCATACAGTTTCTGAACACAGGTGGTTAAGTATGCTGCCTAGCTTCTGAGCTCATCACTTTCCACACCAAGCCCCCCCCCAAAATCCTATTGTGATATAGGTTTAATCTTATTTAGCTAGAGAGTCATCATTTTGGATAAATTCTCCCTTTTGTTTAATTCATTGTTTAGCTTTCCTCTCTAAAAGTAGAGGAGCTGTGAAACAGCCCTATCAAGAATCTCTAATTTTGATAAATTAATGGCCTCATGGTAGAGTGATCGATTACAGGAGATGCTGGGAAATGCACTTGCACCTTTCAGAGTGTTTCAGATTCATTAGTTATTTCACTGGAGTCACAAGTTAGTGAGCAAGACGAAGAAATTGCCTTCGGAATAAATCTTTGCAGCTCCCGTGCTTTTAAATGGTCAGCTAACAATTTACCACTCTCTCCTTTTCAGTTGTTTATTTTTCATGTGAAAGTGAATGCAATCAGCTTTTCTAGTAAAGAGAAAGATGAGGATAAAGCTCCCATTGTTAAATTATGTCTACCAGCATGTCCCCATCTCCGCATAACAATTGTTATTTTCTAAATCTTCTATTTCCCATTATCCTGTGGGCATTTAGTGCTGCTTTTTCTATCAAGATTTCTCCAAGGCTGGCCTCTAAAATTGCTATTGCAACGTTTGGCCTCATATTTTCTTCTCTTGCTTGGTAGACACATGTGGCTTCCTTGCTTATAACCCATTCCGGAAGCCAAGAAGGGTTCATTACACCATGGAATCAATGTGAATCTTTCCATCTCTCCTAGACCCTACATGGAACTATTTTGAGAAGCTTGCACCATGGTGCCCTGTGCCTTCTATTTCATAAAAGACACCAAGACACTCAGAGGTGCTAGGGTTGCAGTACAGAAGTTATGTCTGGTCTGTTGTAGTCAACGCTGCATTCAGACTCTTTGGCCATTTGAAGCCATGGTGAAACCTTGAAGAGCTGCTTGGCTACTTCTGCCTCAGCCCCTGCTTGTTCTCTAATTGTTTGCTTTCCAGTTCCTGTGTCAGGGCAACACCTTCTGGCCAGAATGGTAATGTAGTCATGTGGATTCGTTAAACATCTGTAGGATCAGAATGATACTCCTACAGCCTCTAAAAATCTACTGTCTGAGAAACTGCATGAACCTACCTGACAAAAGAAATGTGACAGACAGATGAGAAGGAGAAAGAAGGTGGAGATATGAACTCTGCAGAGGTCTCCAAGACCCCAGAAGAAAAACAGGCATGAATCAGTCATTGCACAACAAATTCAGTCAAATTCTGCAGCAAATCAGGAGGGGACAAGGTTTGTTGGATTGGAGTGGCTGCCCAAAGTCTTTCCTGTTGGCTCTTGAACTATTGTTTCATGATTAAAACATCCAGGTTTGGTACTCTGATATGCAAAGAGATTCTATTGCTGCATGGAGAATGAGAAAGACTTCCTCTAAAAAAGCAAATTCAGAAGAAGAGTACAGGATTCAAAGGCAAAAAGCTTCAAATCAGGTAAGGCAGGAGACTGCAGACAGCAGGCTGCTCCCCTCAGCTCTTTCCTCTAGGTAACTTGTGCCTTTCAGAGCTCATTTCAAGAATCCTACTCCCAATCCAAGTCTGGATCCAAGTGTTTTTCGGGAAATAGTCCAGATTATCCTACAAGCTTGGTCTGGACAACTGGTATCAATAATGTGATTAGAAGAAGCCTGCTGAGTCATTAAAGCCAGTCTTTGTCAGTCACTGGCAACCATATAATGGAAGGATCCACACCCCTTTTTTGCTTTGCCACAAGACACTTCATTAATCCATGACAAAACTAATCTTTGATGCATAAATAAAGTACACAACAGGCACCTCAAAGGACCACAGAAAAGTAGGTCCTAATTTTCCTAGTACCATGTCAGCATAAGAAGTCTGTCAGGGGAAAAAAGCCCAGATGATCTTCCAGATGGATTGCATCTTGTGCTGCTTTGGAAGGCAAAATCCCCATTGGTTCTTGATTTGATTCTTATTTCTAACCTAATGTTCATCTTAATTCTGAGTCTGAAGACCACAGTGATGACACTGCCACTTACGAGGTTACAGTCCTACACAAAGAAGCTTTGCCTTTTGCCCACCTTCTCCCTTCCTGTTGTAGCCAGTCTCTGAAGGAGTCTCAGAAGGAGTAGAAACACCAAGCATGGTGTCTTGTCAAACCTTCTCTGTTCCCCACAGCTAAACTCTGCATCGAGGGAAGACAAATTTGGCCTGGGTCCTACGAAGAACCATCAGGAGCATGAATTTAATTAATCTTTATCCCAACTTGGCAGGAGTCACAATCAACAGAGCATTTTGCCAAAGAGTCTGTGGCTGAGGACTTAGTTGCATTTTCATGATTAACACTGATCTAGAAGTATAAATCTTGAGCCATTGCTGACCAGCTCATGTTGAAACCTGAAAGATCTGGGAGGTCATACATGCCAGCAAGGGACATGGCAGGAAGGAGGTCTGTCGCCTGCCAAACTAATTTCTTTAGGGAAACACAGTCCAAATTAGAGTTTAAGAAAATAACAAATTAAGAATTGAGGGACCTTTAAAAGCTCTTCATCTCCTGCTGTTATTTTCCTGCATGATGTCATGTTCTTCTATTTTTTGTATGATAAACAGTTCCACAGCAACAATTTTGGTAATGCAAACAAAAAAAGAATGATTCCAGGAGAGAAAGAGCTGAAGCAGGAGCAGATGAACTCTTTAAATTTAATAATAAGAGTACTCCCATATTCCTGCAAATACTTTTGGTGACAAAAAGCCAGAAGAGGAGAAATTCAAACATGAAGTGATATACAAGTCCCAGAAATGTCACTGAAGACTATGGTTTGCTTTAAAGCCTCTAAACAAGACATAAGTGGGTCTCTTACCCTGTAGCTATTGCTTCCCCCCACAGGAAGGGAAAAAAAAAGCCAACACAAAATAAAAATGCTTTTCTTTCTACTGTGGAATTCTGACGAGAACATGGTCATAAGTACCAGATTAGTGCAGTTCCCACAGAAATCAAGGTCAGAGTTTGACCCTCCACTCTATTTTTAAACACACTTTTTTTTTGCATTTGAACATGAAAGCAGTTGATTCTGCTTCCAGTTGCTGTGTTTAATGTCCTTACTGCAGCGGCAGACCACCATCGTTTGCTTTCAGTGGGCTGAGCATACCCCAGCAGATCTATTGTTTCATTAGGGTGAAATAAATGTCTCTGAAAATGGCAGAGTCGAAAGAAAAGGAAAAAGAAAATCATCAGATCATAAATTAGGGCAAATTTATGATCTGCCTCTAGTCAAGAGAATATGTAAGATAAATCAGGGAGAACAGAAGATGCTACGTGCAGTCCTGAAGGTGGGTGAGAGAAGACTTTCATTGAAGTGCCTTGAAAGAAAAGGAAACTTTGGAAAGAAAAGCTTCTTAAACATCAAAAGATAAAGGACACCAATCAGGCTTAGCAACTTAGTCTTTGAAATGCAGTATCGACTTTCCAAGTCAGCAAAACATGTATAGACCTAAGTATAACAGCACGATGTTCTCTCGTACTTCTGAAAAGTCACTTTCACAAATCAGACTGCATGCCTCTGTTAACAAAACTCCGGGGTTTTTTCCTGCAGCCTGTGTGTCCAAAAATAAACCAGCAAAGCAGAAAATCCTCGTGTTGAGAAGAATTAAGAGGACTGCCTAAGCTGCCTGTTTAAAACCTTTCCTGAAGTTGAATTATAGGCATTTTGTTCTCGTCCTGCGAAGGAAGCTTGAGTAAGACAGAGACAGAAGGACGGTATTCAGCTATTAAAAATAAATGATTCAGATATGAATTTTTGAGATTTGCACCATATGGCTGGAAGACTTCTCAGGAAAAAAACAAACTCTCCTGAGACTGAATTTCCTTTTGATAGGAATTTGAGCGAGGGTGTGCTCACTATGGGCCTTTAAACACTCCTTGTTAAAGCAGATGCCTGCCTGCTTACCTGTGGCAACAACACATGGCTCTGCCTTTCATCAGCAATTTGGTTTATTTTTGAGCAGTTGGGTTTAGAGGTCTTCAAGGACTTAAAAAACAAAACAAACAAGTGTCTTGAGGGTTCTCTTCCTATACACTGCTCTTTTAAGCAAAGACCAGACAGCATGCAAACCATATGCTAAATAATACTTAAATACACGTCCTTTTTAGCACCCCTGTCATTAGGAGGCAACTCTGTGCTGGGGTGACCTCCCTGAGGTGCTTTGGGAGGAAAGAAGGGAAAGGAAGGCTGCAGGCACAGCACCGCCAGCACTGCTTGGGTGTGGAGGGAGGGCCAGGTGGGTGCAGTCACCCTGTGTTACCCAAACCTAAAACCTGCACCAGACCTGAGCCTGAGCTTTCCTGACAGGGAGAGCCATCACCTCACTTTGAACTCCAGGCCAAAACTGAACCAAAGGCAGAAGGCAGACTGGGAAGGGGTGGAGAGCATTTGGGACAGGCTTATAGTGATCTTGAGAGTGAAGTTTTTAAACACAGGCTACCTAGGATTCAGGATCAGACAGAGACAACCGTGCCTTTCTCTCTGCCCTGCACATTGGTTTTCAGACAGGGCATGAACTGCATAGGCTCCCTTTTATTCTATCCTTTGGCTTGCATCTTGGATGTGGAGGGCTGCAGTAGGATGCACCAGATGCATGCAAGGGAGCTGATGTTTTATCAGCTCAGCAATGAGGTAGGGAGTGGAGAAGGCTGGCTCCTGAGAGACAAGGAACATGACCTGCTGAGAGGAGATGGGTTCTGTCACTCACAACCCTACAAAGAACAGGTTAAGAGCATGCAATAGACAAGGTCATGTCCACTTTTTAATTGTGTGTCATTTATTGCTTGAATCCTGAAGTGCCAGGGTTGTGCTCAGACAAAGGAACTGCAGAATAACAGGGGGGAAAGCACCCTGGGGAGAAGGCTGCAAGACTTAGCTGGTACCAACCCCTGTATGCCAGTGATAGACAGGGCAGGGCACAGGAGCATTCCAGCAGCTGTAAAGCAGGTGATGCAGGTCTGGTAGTTTGATGGAGAGACCAGTAGTAGCTACTACTGTGCAGTAGTTGCTTTGACCTCTGGAGAGGTTGCACATATCCCATGCAGTGCTCTTTGGCCTTCCGGCTGTCATGCCTAGACAGAGTCATGGAGCTGAGAGCAAACCAGTGATTTTTCAAAGACACAGAAGCCTGGGGTGAAGGAGGGCAGCAGGAAGCCCTCTGGCCATGTGACATGGTTATGCCCCTATTTTTTATAAAGCAGAGATAGATGAGACATCTTAGCCCAGGTCAAACTATTCTAACGGGGTCTAGTGGGGATGGTAATTAATTACTAATTGGCACACACACACATACACAAAGCCAGAGGAGGAGGGGGATGGGAGAGCATCCTGGCAAACTGAGATCTTTATGTTCAAGTCATGTCAACAAATGCAGGATGTGCAGCTGTGCTAGACTGCCGGTGATGCCCTCAATCCCAAATCAACTGGGTGCTGCACTTCCCCACAGCAACTACCTTCGCCAGCCTTTATTTCACAGAAGGAGCTCACCTCTGCTTCCTCGCTCGCTGCAGGATTCTGGAAGATTTTGGTGTGTTCCTCCTTTTGGTTGCTTTCCCTGCCCCCATCCCTTTGCTACAGTTTCCAAAAGAGGTTCCACTTACCAGGATGGCCAGCACATTCCCCGGGCCCAAGCAGAATCAATGTGTGCTTGGCTGGTGAGCTGCCATGTACTGGCACAACCCCATGGCAGAAGGAAACTCAGTGGACCTGGAGGTTTTTTCCATTTATTAATATTTTTCTGTATCTTATCTGAAGCTGTACTTGTGGCACTACTGCCCTCACAAAGGGCCTTCATGCAATGCTTAGCTTTCTTCTGCTGCCCACAAAGCCTGATCTTGCTGCTGTTTCCAGCAACAGGACAACAGGGCCTTTTGTCTGGGCTTGCTTTGGTCAGCTGAGCCTCTGAAATACGAATGCATAGATTTTCCTCCTTTCCTTCTGCTTTTTCCCCTTCTCAATAAGGTCAGCTGAAGTGCTCCTGTAACAGATTGTGACTCTGGAAGGTGGGCATTTGCGTGCCTCTCTTTGCTCTTCTGCTAAGGCAACATCATACCTCCTCCCATACTTAAGACACTTCTGCTTTGCCATCACAGAGCTGAAGGCAGAACTGGGCTTTCCAAGACAATAACAGGGTATGAAGCAATATCTGCATCACATCATAGTTATACTTGAAATGTGGTGGTTGGGTAGCTGTTGCCATCTCTCTCGCTTTCCCTGCGGCAGGTGACTGAGCTAGCTGTGTCCCCAGTATCACCAGGCTCTGCCAATGCTGCTATCCACCACTGAGAGTCCCTCAGGTGACACATTCCATTTTCCTCTGCTTTTGTCAGCAAAAACATTAACATTGTTTTTGCTGCTCCTTCCCTTCAGCTTTGCCTTTCTGCCAACCTACATTTGCTGCACAGGACTCCCCCCATCTCCCCAAATAGGAAACGATGTTAGTACAGACCCAGCCGCAAGCAAATCCCAGTGCTGCAGAACCTCTCATGGGGCCTTTTGCACTTACATGGATTACTGCAAGTTGTTAGTCAAGTACCTGAATGTGTTGGACTATGCAGAAAGTCCTTCACTTGATTTTCTATTTGCTTTTTCTCCTTTGCAAGCGTTCTGCTACAGCAGATGTCAAATTCCTACCCATGTACTCAGTTTTCAGTATGGATATCTAGTAAGTGAGAAGCTAGATTAGAAATCCTTCTAGGCTGATGCATGTGGTAAACATTATCAGCTAGGGGTCTGTGAGCTTTGATTCAGGTCAGCTGGCATCAAAGGAGGCTCAGGAGTGTTTGCTTTCAATTCCAAGGGTGACCAAAATAATCTCTTCTAAAGCTCAGTCCCCTGCCTGCCCTTCATCAGGGGTCACTTTGTGCAGGGCTGGGGAGGGGAACAGGAGAGAGGAGAAACGGTGTGCTGAGCAAAAGTCTCTGCTTTGTTCTTCTGTGTTAGGGCCAGCAACAGCAGACCTCCAAAAGAGGGAGGGAACCATGCTACCACTTGTTCAAATATTTTGAATAATAAAGGCATTAGCTTAATAAACCTCCTGAAGGAGGAAAAGTTGCCCTAGTTCAGCATTTCCCCCTTTGAACCTAGAGTAGCTGTGACTGATGATTAGAGATCTGAGAGCAGGGGAAAAGGGGAGGTAGGGATCAAGACTGAGCTTTTGTAAGAGGTTTCTTTCAGTTTTGTTTGTGGACATAACAATCACTACAGTCAGTTATTCCCCATCCACTGCCTCCTTAAATCCATTGTGTCAACATGCAAAGATGGAAAACATCCATTTTCCTAGCTCAGCCTCTGCCTTGCCCCAACCATTTACCTTCCTGATAAGGCAAATTCTGCATCTACAAATACTAATCACTTTCAGCACCTTTGCATATTCTTTTCTTCTGATCATTTCCCTACATGTTAGATTTGTTTTGTGCAAAAGGAATTATTCATCCTGATTTCTGAGAAGTTGCTGTGTTCTCCCCCGGGCAGAACTGAACAGGCTGCAACCCTTCAATCCTGGTTCTGATGGAGAGGAAGAAGGGTCTTGCAGAGACAGCAAGCTGTGACTCCAGGGATCTGTATTTGCTTCCTCAATGTCCTTATCCATGGGTAGAAAGGCCAGCATATCTCCTGCCCTCTCAGAGGTGCAAGAGGAAAAACTGAGCAGAAAAGTGGCCAGATCTCAATGTGGTCCATGAAGCTGCCAGCAGTAAATGATGATGATGATTATTGCCTAATGCTTGCCCTTTTTTTTTCTTCTCAAAATAAGTGACTACTACTAAAGCAAAGTTGAGCAGCATCAACAGGAAGGTGTGAAAGATGCACTTGGAGAGCCCAAGGAAGTGATGAGGATGACAGCTGATATCTACCACATCCTGCATTAATGCTGGCATTTTCTAAGGGCAAAGGATCCCCTTCTTCCTTCTGCTGTACTTTTGGAGAAAAGCTTAGTACAGCCAAGTGCAAGGTCCTGCACCTGGGTTGGGCAATACCAAGCACAAATATAGGCTGGATGAGGAGTGGATTGAGAGTAGTCTTGAGGAGGACTTGAGGGTGTCAGTTGATGAGAAACTCAGCATGAGCTGGCATACTAGAAAAAAATTCTTTACAGTAAGGGTGGTGAGACACTGTAACAGGTTGCTCAGGGAGGTGGTGGGCACCCCCTTGCTGGAGGTGTTCAAAACCGGGTTGGATGAGGCCTTGAGCAACCTGCTTTAGTGGAGGGTGTCCCTGCCAATGCCAGGGGGGTGGGAACTAGATGATCTTCAAGGTCCCTTCCAACCCAAACCATTCTATGAATCCATGAATCTAGATTTCATCCAATGTATCCCCCTCAAGCATCGCAATGGGACCCCAAGCTGGGGAAGAGGCAGGACAACAATGTGCTGCCCTGAAGCTGAACAGAATCACCACTCAGAGCAACCACGGGAAGCAAAGGCCACTCATTCCTGGAAGAATAAAATCTACCTCCTTGCAGCCAGTGATTTCCCAGCAGTCTCACAAGCTGGCAGAGATGACAACTCATAAGCTGAGGGTAACAGCTCCTGTCTACTAGTATGCTCTGCCTCAAAAAGGCCCAAATTCCTCCACAGCCCACTTATCTGTGGACACAGGGGTGAGCTTGGTGTGTTTAAGAATTATTCAGTAGTGTCATGTGCTATGAGCTCTTTCATGATAGCTCTAGTTCTGGGGCAGATGGGTGCTGAGGTTTAAGCAGGTGCCTTTGGGGTGAATGCCACAGCTTTCCCAGCATCAAAACATAACAGAAGAAATGTGGGTTGGACTCCTGTCACTTGAACATAGTGGAACATGTTGCACCAGAAGGTACAGAAAAGAATCTCTCCTAATAGAGGAAGCCTCTCATTTTATTCTTAAGTTACCTTTCAGCATGGGCACACAGAGTTGAAGAGGGAGGAAAGGGAAATTGCTTGCAGGATTCAGATGGTGGGGATCCACAGCTGGCTCCAGCTGATGAGTGGGAGACACCATGTGAAAATAAACACACAGTCTTCCTCTTAGCTCCAGTAGCAAACCCATCAAGAGCCGGGTGCAAAAATCCCCAGGGAGATGATTTGATCCTTCTGTTCTGTCCAGCTGGATGCCAAGGCAGAGCCTTTGAAAGAAAGGAAAACGATGCTTGGACTGCACCAGAATAGGCAGAAAGACACTTGGTATCTGGAGTTTGTTACCACCACTTTAGGACACAGCCATACCAGTCCACATAGGCCTGTGGACAAATGCATCCACTTCACAAGGATGGCATCTGGTCTTCCATCCTCCTCATAAATGATCACAGACATAGCAGTACTCCCTGGCAGAGGATTTTTGTATTTTATTTCTAATTGGAGAGGAAGAACCCTCAATAGTGCCCACAAACACACTAGCAACACAAGGCTCTGTCAATAATCTTTAGTTGTGCTGTGCCTAGCTGTGACACTGAAAAAAGAATCTTCAAAATGGACACAGACTTTAAAGAGCATAAGTGAGTCACTGTAGCTTGAAGGGCAGCTAGAGATATCAGCATCTCAGCACTGGAATAACACAATTATCCCTTGAATACCCTAATACAGGGATAGGCTTAAAGTTAAAATCCAGGTTACAGTAACCTTAATGGTTGGGAATGAGACAAAACCTAAAGCTCCAGTTAGTACTGATGTGGTGGTCTTAGGCTATGCCTTTAAAATTAGTTACAGATTTTGAGCAGAAAAGTAGAAAAATATAAATAAATCACTACTGGGCATAAAAAGAAAAACAAAAGATTATTCTAAGCAAATTCATTGGAGAGATATTTGCTACAAAAGGGGCTGTACCAAAACAATTTTTTCTCTTCTCTGATCTCTTCTCTGCTTGCTGCACTCAGGAGAGATTAACCTGCTTTTCAGCTGACCTTGGCTTGGCTGCGCTGTTTAGTTAAATCTAACTCGTTGCTTTCTCTCTGCTCCTTTTCTCTCTTGGGACAGGGGGATAGAGGGAGGCAGTGGAACAGCTTCCCTGGTGTCTGACTGGGAGGGTTTCATGTTGTTTGCTAATTGTAAATATCTGTATAATATTGTAAATACTGCATATTTTGTACCTACTCGTTGCATTCCATTGTAGAGTGTAGTTTTGCTTGTAAATACAGCTTCATTTGCTTCTAACTGAGTTGGTCTGGCAAAGTTAATGTGTGTGGGGTGAAATCTCAGACCATCACACTACAAAAAATAATTGGTGCCCAACATGGGACTACCAAAGCAACCTATAAGCTGAAAGAAACATGGATCCCCTGACAACTTTTTCCTCTGGATCACAGATGCAGGCCTTTGGCTGCCTTTGGCTGTATACAAGATGAGGCAGTCAGGTGTAAGGTTAGAGTTAGGTCACGAACAGGAAGAAAGTTGGTTGGCATGGTGATTACAAGGGGCTTACAAAGTAAGGAGGAAGCAGCAAGAATGTCTCTCCCCAACAATTCTTTTATTTAAATGATAGCTTGGTTTCGTGGCACAAGGCTCATTCCATGCTTAATGTTAGGGTTAATGTGTGGGTTACTTGAAAGATTGAGCCTCCAACATCGTCATCAGAACCATGGCTGGTTGTCCATAGCAGGCTCCTAAAAAATCATTCCTTTGACAACTATTTGATTTGGGCTTTGGGTCCTTGGCAAAGGACTCTTCCATGCACACTGTTAGAGTTTGGTTTAGTACCAGGAAAGGGACAAAGCTTAAATCTCTAGTTAGCATGGCACTGATGAGAGCCATCTGAAGGAAAGTGTGGGCCATGGAAAGACTTGTCCTCCGGTGACTTTTTCATCAGGACCATTGCTCTGGGTACCTGGCTAAGAATCAGCTGTGCTCAGGCTTTAGGGTTAGGGATAGAAGAGGGACAGCCTGGAGTTCCATCCAGCACAAGTCTGCAAAGGGTTTGGAAAAGGGTGGAATGAACAGCAACAAACTTACCCTCCTGCTAAATTTGTCATGCCTGCCACGGCTGAGTGTTCTTACTGGCGGGGCAGCCCACATTGGCTCCATACACCTATAGCTGGAGCTATAGGACACTTACAGGTCCTACAGCTCCCACTGGCTTGGGGTTGTTAATGCTCTGCCAAATGAAAGCAGGGCCTGCAAAGGGCTTCTTCCCCTCAACTCCTTTATCTTGGTTAAGGCTTGGTCTCCTTGGCAAATGCTCAGCTCATACACAGGGTTTAGGTTGAGGCTCAGGAGACTATCAAAAGCCTAGAGCTCCATGGGATGTGGAGCTGCCAAAGAGCTCCCTCAGAAGGAGGGACTGGATTCATTAGCATTTTGCCTCTGAAAACTTCATCACTGGTGTGGCTTGTTCTACTTGATGATAATCCAGGCAAATACAGTGCTCAGGAGTAGGACTAAAAGAAGGAAAATCCCTGAATTCCAGTAGAGTTGTGGCTGAAAAGGGAGGTTGCAAAGTATTTCTCCCCTAATGGCTTGATTTCTGCTATAGCTTGTGTCCCTTGGAAAAGGGCTTAGACCATGACTAGATTTAGGGTTTGGGCTGGGAGAGGAACAAAGCTTGTAACTTCCACCAGTTTGACCCTGTGAAGAGAAAGGACAGGCTACAAAAAGACTTCTCTGAGAAATTCTTCAACTGGTTAAGCCTCGGTCAAGTTGACTTGTCAAGAGATGTCACTAGATGTTTTTCTCTCTAAATCAGTGGGAGTTGGATCATGTCCATTTGTCCAGCTCCCAAACAAATCTCACAAACTTGGCTGCATCCAGTGATTGCTTGGAGTGCTGTAAAGGAGGAAAATATTATTGATGTGAGATAGACATCATAAATAACTCCATGGGACTGAAACTTCTTAGCTGTGTAAACCAGGGGATAAAGGGATATGATCTTCAGACAAAACAGATTCTAGCCATAACTTCATACTTGCAAGCCCTTTGACATTTCCACTGAAGCATCATCAGGTCCATCCCTCTTGGCACATGGCCAATTGAACACTGTATTGCAAAAACAATTGAGCTCTTCAGCAGACATGCAAAAGTTTCAGCCCAATGGGTCACATTTGACTGACCTGCTTGGGCAGGTCAAGAAAATGTCAACCCTTCAGCTTTTGTCTTTTGCTCAAGAGAATCAGTGGGAGGGTTCACTAGCCCCAAAACCTGAACAATACCTACTAAGTGTGTTCTTCAGCCAGTGAGTGGAAGGAAGTCAAGTAATGGTGTGCTTTCACAACTTGGCTCTACTAAGAGGGTGATGGGGAGGGGCAGGGCTCACTTTGCAGCACCTCAATCTGAGTACAACAAGAAGTCAAAAAAGGGCTTGAAGGTAAACACAAGCCCTATGAGGAGAGGCTGAGGGAGCTGGGGTTGCTTAGCCTGGAGAAGAGGAGGCTCAGGGATGACCTTATTGCTCTCTACAGCTACCTTAAGGGAGGTTGTAGACAGGCTGAGGTTGGTCTCTTCTCCCAGGCAAACAGCACCAGAACAAGAGGACACAGTCTCAGGCTGCACCAGGGGAGGTTTAGGCTGGAGGTTAGGAGGAAGTTTTACACAGAGAGAGTGATTGCCCATTGGAATGGGCTGCCTGAGGAGGTGGTGGAGTCACCATCACTGGAGGTGTTCAGGAGGAGACTTGATAGGGTGCTTGGTTGTATGGTTTAGTTGATTAGGTGGTGTTGGATGATAGGTTGGACACCATGATCTTGAAGGTCTCTTCCAACCTGGTTTATTCTATAAAAAACTGTGGAAAAATATTCACTCTCCTATAGTGTTTCATGGATGGCCACCTCCAGGACACTCCCACCTGTGCCTGCCACTGACAACTTGCACAACATGGATCACTGATGGTGCAAGCATTGCAGGTGGCCTTGTGTGACCAATCAACCTGTGCTCAGACAACTGTGTTCACAGAGCAATGAGACCTGGGAGAAACCTGCTGCACTGCCCAGCTGCCACATCAAGCACCTAGCAAAACCACTCTCATGGATTAAGTCAAAGCATTGCAGGTAATTCCCTGCAGCATGCTCAGAGGGAGCAATGGCAGGACTTGTGCCTTCATTTGGTATTTCCTGGTTTGCCACTCTGACCTTGGTGTTCTGGAAAGATGTCTGCACTTGGCATTAACAAAGACTGGAGCTGGCAGGGGCAGGTAGATTGTAGTGCCTTGTAGTTTGTTTTTCATTGACAGTACAGTTTCATACACAGTGAGGTGTGCTAGTGGGTCCCATCACAAGCTTGCACCTGTGTGAGATTAAACAGGTTGTTGGATTAAGGCCATAAGAAAAACATTTGCTGCAATGGAAAGACAAAAAGTACAAGATCAAAGCAATGTACTTCACACTAGCATCAAGAACCTGTTTTGGTGCCACAAGAATCCCAGCTCTTCCCAAAAGTATGCAGGGCTCAGCAGGTCGTGCTGCAATCTCTGCAGTGTTACAGGTCTGCAAAGCACCAGACCAAACATCAGTTCATAGAACTGCAGACACAAAGCTAACATGAACTGAAAGTAAGTTGTTTATCAAAACCATGATATTTAGATCCTATTCAGAATTAGCCCTGTAAAAATCAAGCAAACTTAATAGCTCATATCATATCATAGCTCATATTCAGGCTGGATGTTAGGAAGAAGTTCTATACAGAGAGAGTGATTGCCCATTGGAATGGGCTGCCTGGGGAGGTGGTGGAGTCGCCATCACTGGAGGTTTTCAGGAGAAGACTTGATGGGGTGCTTGGTGCCGTGGGTTAGTTGTTTAGGTGGTGCTGGATTGGTTGATGGGTTGGACGCGATGATCTTGAAGGTCTCTTCCAACCTGGTTTATTCTATGTATTCTATGTATTCTATGTAAAGTTGGCCTCACTTCAGGAAATTTTCTGTTGCCTTTGTAAACACAGCTGAGTCTTCGTTTTTCTCCTTTCTACTGGCAACATACTTCACTTGCTAAATAAAGCTATCTAAACAATCTCTCTTTGTACAATAATTTTAATATTTTCATTCTATTCCAGTCAGCTGCCCCTACTCTGTAGTAGATGGCAATGCAGCAATCCAGAGTATGCATTAGAAATGTTTGGGGTTTTGGTCAAGATGTGAACAGGAAACGCACAAATTTTCTGAGTGCAGAAGCAGGGTGAGAGAAAGCCTCTCTTTCATCATGTCTCTCTATGGACAGTATCTATGGACTCCTGCTCCCATTACAGAAACCTCTCATTTTTCTAGACAGAACTAATGGTACAAATTTAGTCCAGCATAAAATCCAGCATTTGGAATCTACCAAAAATATTTTCCACGCATAAAGCATTTTGTTACTCTATTTTATATTGTAAAAATCACTGTTGCTCAAGGCCCTTTAATTATTTCTGCCACACAGACACATAGTTTATAATGAAATTGTTTTTAATTTCCCCTTCCCTTAGCACTCCCTGTAACTGATTTCCATTCATCCCCGCTCCCAGAAGGGAGTTATCCTAGGCAGAAACATCTGTTCAAGGAGCACTAGCAACTGATAGCTTTTTCTGTCTAGCTATTTTAAACTTTATATCAATGAGCAGAAATCACTAACAAGCTTTTGGGCTGAGGGCAATCCCCACAGCAGTTACTCAAAAATCCCTCACCGAGGCAGTAATCTGAAGCCACTTGCCAGCCTCCCCAGCAACCCAACAGCTAAGGATGATGAATACTGGAGCAGCAGATCACTCCCTGCACCTCCATCTGCAAGCAGCAACATTGCTGTACCCAGCTTGAATTTCTACCAGATGTTAATCCTAAAAAGCAAGAGCAGCGTTATCTTTCAGTGTAGATGGGCTAGGCCAGACTCTCCATGTATTCCATCCTTTGTTTAGAATAGAATAGAATAGAATAAACCAGGTTGGAAGAGACCTTCAAGATCATCATGTCCAACCTATCATCCAACACCACCCAATCAACTAAACCATGCAACCAAGCATCCTGTCAAGCCTCGCCCTGAACACCCCCAGCGACGGCGACCCCACCACCTCCTCGGGCAGCCCATTCCAGTGGGCAATCACTCTCTCTGTGTAAAACTTCCTCCTAACCTCCAGCCTAAACCTCCCCTGACACAGCCTGAGACTGTGTCCTCTTGTTCTGGTACTGGTTGCCTGGGAGAAGAGACCAACCTCTGCCTGTCTACAACCTCCCTTCAGGTAGTTGTAGAGAGCAATAAGGTCACTCCTGAGTCTCCTCCTCTCCAGACTAAACAACCCCAGCTCCCTCAATCTCTCCTCATAGGGCTTGTGCTCCAAGCCCCTCACCAACCTTGTTGCCCTTTTCTGGACACGCTCCAGCAAGTCAACCTCCTTCCTAAACTGAGGGGCCCAGAACTGGACACAGAGCTTTTACATGTGTTGATCCAACCCCACCTTTTTTCTAAATGCCATCCTTAGCTGAGGAGGAGGAACCCCTGTGAAACACACTGCAACGCTGCTGGTGTAGCCTGGTCCCAATTAAAGTAAAGTGGGGGATGACGATCAGAAGGCAGACGCATTACTAGGTCAAGACGAATAAAACTGCCTGCTTCCCAGTGGTGTCATCTGAACAGCAGTGTGGCCTTTCCAATGAATATGTGATTTTTTTAAGCACGTGTGTGAGTCCTCACATGCTGCAGGGAAAACACAGCTCCCCTGAGACTTGGGAAGAAAGATTTACTTGCCTCCCTATGATTTGGCTTACGAGCGTGCTCCATTAAATTGGTTTTAAATGACTCTGAAGGCAATGCACAGTAACTGTCTGGACTACTTAAATTATTTTGTTTAAAAAAAGAGGTTAAAAAAAGAAAAAAAAGAAAGGAAAAAGTGGCCTTTTTCATCTGAGGGTGAGCAGTTCTCACTTCACCAGCTGCACAGGCAGACCTTTGTTCAGCAGCCCCTACATGCACTTCCAGCAGCCAACACAGAGGGACAGATTGTGCCTTACAGGGAAAAGAGGGGTGTGGAGTGCATCCCACCAGAGTGCTGGCCCAGTGGCTAACCACAGGCAGGATGGGGTGGGGGGCAGGGGGAAGGGGTAGACAGAGAGACTGTGCTGATCTGTTCAAGCCGCCAAGATTTCTTTAAAGGAGATGGTTTTCCCTACTCTCCACCCAAGCACGTATCAAGTTTTGGCTGCTCAAGAATGTCCCCTGTTGCCAGTTGTTACCCAGCTGTTGCAGGGTTTGTAATTCAGCTCCATGCCTCTATCACCTCCTGCGAAGGAGGTGAGAAAGAAGAGCCGTGTACAAAGGAACATTGATTTTTAAATGGCATTTTGTTCTGGAGTAATACTCAATTCAAAGAGATTGAAACATCTCCCATTAGGCTTCTGGAAAAGAAACCTCCTCTGGGTTTTGATAGCAATAGGCGCAGGCCCCAGCGCTGCATGTTGTGCCTGTGTGAGGGACAGCATGCAACAGCTCCTGCCTGGGACCCATGTGAGACAGGGAAACTGCTTGTTCTGCAAGCTGGGGCAGGAATGAGCCCCTTCTCAGGGTCCTGCATAGAAGAAACAGCTGTGGCCTGTCTGTGGTTCTGGGCATAAAAGTCTCAGTTCATACGCAAGACACAAGTCACTGTCCCCATGTTTCAACAGAGAAGATGGTGAGCACCAGTCTAGAGGAAGATGAAAGGCCGGCCTGTCTGACTTTTGCATCATGCTCAGCTTCAAAATGATACCAGGAAGATCTTATTTTTCCCTCATGAGAAGATAGAAAGAGTCTAGAAATAAACACCAATTATTGGCTCCATCTGCACTCATACTGCTGGAAATAATTCTGAATTACAAATGTACTAAAGGCACCTTGTGCTTGTACAGAAGCAGCACCACCCACCCATGGAGTGATTCCAAAGGAAAAGGTTTGTGTTAGCCTCCAAGTTGAACTCACCCCTTAAATAGCTTCTCTGTTAGGATCCAAGCTTTCCCCTCCTCCTGCTTATTTTTTCCTTTTTTTTTTAAAAGAAAATGAAATAAAACAAATAAATAAAAGGCAAATTAAAAAAAAAGATATATAAATTCACAAAAGGCTGAAGATTAGACAACAGGAATTTTTCTTAGCAAACATATTACTGAAGACCAGCAGATCCAGAAGGCAGGAAACCTGCTAGAAACAGGGATAAAGAGGCAGAGGTTTATAACCAGTGAGGACAGGGATGGCAGAGCAGCAGTCTCACCAGTCAGCTCACTTCAGTCAGCTGCGTAACTTCTGCATCATAAAGGTTCGTGCTTCTACTGAAAACACAATTGCTAACTTTCTCTGCTGTCATGAAGATTTCTCTGGATCAGATCAGAGGTGCTCAAGCAAAATTAGACTGGCAGTTTAATTCTGCTACTGCACAGCACCTGCTTTATGAACAGACAGCGTCTACACCTGGAACCGTCAATCCAAAACCTTTAATTTACTTCGTAACTGAAAGCACAAAATTTTATGAAGAAGGAAACAAAAAGGGATGTAAGAATGCCACATGGCAAAAATTATAATGCCTCAATCACATTGCTGATTTTACACAAGAGTAGAACGGCTCCAGAAACGAAACAGAACAACCTCCTTTTTTGGTCTTTTTCTGGCTCTTCTAGTTGCATTAGGCATGCAAACTACATATATTTGCCTTTTTCAAATGAACACATGGGAGACAATGAAGCAATCTTGTCTGTTGCAGGTGCTGCCTGCCTGTTTTACTACACTTTTAAAGTCAGCCTTTAGGCTGAACCAGGAGAGAAAATATGGTATCAAGCCCAGGTTCATGAACTTTGTCTGATGCCACCTCACCAGATGCTCCATGACACCAGGACTTCAGTGCTTGCTGTTCACCTCACCTCTCAGTCAGACCAGGGATGGTACCAAGCACCAACAACTCTCTGCTCAGATGGAAAGCCCTGGAAGAAGTGGGTGGCTGCTGGAAGAGGCAGTTTCTCCACTTCTTGCCATGCCTCTGGTACAGAAACTCAGGCCATGTGGAGAGAGACACTTCTGCAGCAACATGAGAAGGGGCTGTTTAGCTGTGGCATTAGTTACAGGTTTAAAGACTTTAGAGTAGGATGAGGAGCAGAGACTGAGTCTGACTTTGCAGCACAGGGAGAAGCTGGATTCAGGGAAGATAGGGAGGGAGATCCCAGACTTCCCAAAGCATCTCAGACCTCAGACTGAAGAAAGAAGAGATACCATAAAAAGGAAATTGATACAAGCACAACAGCAATTACTGCCCTCTACTATGTTTCAAGTGCTGGCTGAGTAATAAAAAAGAGCTGGATTTAGAAAACCTTTCCCAGGTGGCTGGTCAATAACTCAACAAACAACCCTGCAATCACGAGGTCACCTCCTGGCTGTGCACAGAGCAGCTCCATGTAGAGCTACAAGCAAACCCTGTGCTTTCAGCAAATAGTCTCAAACAGGATGCTCAGGATGCTCTCCACACGCTTTGCCAAGGCTCTCTGGAGTCATCACATACCAGCCTGTTATGAGCCTGATTATTCTTGTTTATACTTCCAAAAGTGCTTGCAGAAGGGCTTAATTCCTGTTATTAGCACCTGACGTGACAGACTGGTTTTCTCAATATAACTGCAGCTCCACTCAGTGCCCAGGCAATCCCCCAAAGAGCAATGCTGAGACATTCCTGCAGCTCAGCTGCATGAGAGCAAGCTGGATTTCAGCTGTGGAAAGATTGATACTGTTGAGTGAAAGATGCTCAGTGTATAATGTATACAGCATGTAGCACCCCTGACGCTAGCCAGCTCCCAAAATTGTTGGTTTGTATCTGCTCACCCATCACTTGCATTAGCCTTCTCACTGGGATGAACCAGTCCCAAAAGGCTCCACTGCTGCATTGTACATCTTCAATTATACAAATTGTGCCCTGAAGAGCAAAGTGATTTACTTCTGGGTGCACAGAAAGCATCTCCTTTGTCTCTAAATAGTAATTGCCATGAGCCATGCTCCAAAGTCACAGCAAAAGTCACCAGAACAGAGATTATTTGTGGAGTAAGGTAGTTCTCAGCAGGTATCAGGGTGTTGGTTCTCAGCTCAAAAGCATCTATGTTAAATACAACACATGTAATTATTTTATCTTTAATCAAACGATGTGTAACTGCAATGCCTCCCTTTCTCTTTGCTGATAGCTGCTCCCATAGGTACACAGAAAAGCAATTAATCAGCACAAGTATTAGAACAGAAATAGCTATGCTGATATCTGTGAAGATGCTAAAAACATCAGGAGAAAAGCAAGATAAATGTCAATGTCACTAAAAATAAACACCTACTTAATGCAACATTTACCTAAACGTTTGCCAGGAAAACAGCACATACAGAATTTAAATCCTGGTGTAGCACAATTACATGCAGAGGCTCAAAGGGTAAACTCCACCCCTGCACTGAAAGCCAGCCTGAGATGAAAATCTCATTCCAAGCCTCAACATCATCTGTGCAAGCCCTGTGCACAAAAGTGGATTTTATCCAACACAGACTCCGTAAACAACCCACTTCCTTTTACCAATACTGAGTTTTTTAATGTTTCCTTCCACATCCACAATGGTGCCTTATCAAACCCCACACCCTGGCAGAGTGTTGAGATTTATACTCCCTTTTCCATTTGTTGAGGCCTCTCAGTCACTTCTCTGTAGCACCAAAGCCTCGGGCCCCCACAAGACCTGCTGCTGCATTGAGCTTTAAATATAAGCCCCTGTAGTGGGCAAATAATAAACAAGCGTTTCTTACATTCTCTCAGTTTATCAAACAATGCAGATGGCTCTTCCAGAGAGCTGATTTATTCATCACCTCAGCAGCTGCCAGTCTGCATGCACATCTGCAAGCATTATCAGTAATGATTTTATGTTTTATAGAAAGCTACTGATACAAGTGTTAAATAGTGAAATGCCAGCAAATGATCCCCGAGGAACCCTACCATACACACATCAGCTCAGAGATGATTCTCTCCATCCATATCCATTTGGGGACCTGTCAAGTGTCAAAACCATTTTTCTGTTGGATAGTGCTCATTTTGCGTCTGGATCAAGATGTGAAGGAGGCCCACTCAGAGGGCTACTGAATCTTTTATCAGGCAGGCTTGTAGTCTTGGAAAAGTAAAACACATGAAGCTGATTTGACAAGGTCCATTTTCCTTGGGCTCAGGTAGATAGATAGTAAGAAAGTGGTCTTCCCTTAATTTGTTATCATTATTAAAGGAGTCTTATTTCAGCTGTTCCATTATTTTGCCTTGGATCAATGTCAAGCTGACAGACCTATACTTAACACCAGCACTCAATTTTCACAGCATGGTAACAGTGTTTTTTTCCACTCACTGACTAAAGAGCAACATATAGAGGTCAACAAACCTCCTTTCCCCAGCTTTTCAAAAATGCTTGGATATAAATTTCTTGGATTTAATGATTTGAAAATGTTCAGAGCCAACAGCTGTACTGTAACTTTCTCCAGTTGTTGTCTCAATGGAAAATACTTCCACTTTATATTCTGTGATAGAGATACATCTTCTGTTTGCTAGGCTGTACAAAACTCCATACATTAGCTTCTAACTTGAACACTGGTCTCAACAGAAACCATAAAAACTGAGGCAGTCTCCAGCTTAAAGATTCAAAGTGTCCAACTGAAAAGCTCCCAGAAGCCAGGTTCAGCTCTGCACAAGCTCATCCTCTCAGCATTGCTGACTGAGCTATAACAATTTGCTTGATGCTTGAATGATGGACTAGGAGGAAGTACAGAGGGCTTCATGCCAAAGAGTCAGACCTCTCCTAAACTAGAATGAAATAAAAGCTTTGTTCTGCTTAACTTGTGTTATGAGCAGCTTTTCCTAATTTGACCAGACTGATTTATTCACCCCCAAAATCCATGCTGGAGGCAATCAGCCTAACACCAGGGTAATGCTCAACTTCATACACATCACAAGAACAGTGACAGAAACCAGCAAATGTCCTCACATGCACCAGCAACTCAACTTCTAAACCTGCAGGGGTTGGACTGCCTGACAGGAAGAAAGTTGGGACCTTGACACTGTTCAGACAAATAAGTACATGCTTGACTAAGATTTGAACAGCAGTTGTCACTGCCATCTGCATTATTTGCCTCTGCCATGTACAAATGGTGGCAGGCCCACGCTTCTCAAATACTCAAGGAGGAAATTCAAGATGCTAATACATGCCTTGTCCTCACAGGCTGGTGGTCAGGATGTACAACTCACATTTATCTGTTTTGGTTTTTGATCACACGTTCCCTCCCCATCCGTTGGACCCCTTCTGACAAATGAAATGCAGCTTGATCTTCTGTGAAGTTTTGATGAAGCTGTAAAAACTTGTCTTCCTCATGGAAGGTAGAAAAGGATATTTGTTGACCACAAAGATTGCATTTGCATAGCCTACATATTATCAGCTGATACAGAAACATCTAACACAAACTTCTTAGTATCCCAGCAATATCTAACCCATTCTAATTTCCTCTTGTTTCTTTCGGGAGACAGCATGTCAGGATAGCTGTGGCAGCAAAGGCACCATTCAACAAGCTGGAGACATCACACAGCATGCTCCTGCACTCATATTACAGGAGTTTCCATGGAATGGCCCCCATTAGATGCCTGTTCATAATCCTACCCTTAGCATTGCTTCAGCTTATTCTAGTTGACTAATCCACAAGACAGCAATGAGCCATACCTAGGTAGACTTGAGTGAACAACATAGTCTTGCCTATGGAGAAGTTTGCACTGCCAGAGACACAGCTCTATGTCTTTCTCAGAGGAAAAAACACACCCCCTCCAATAACATTTTAAATATCCATTGCAGAATTTGCTGGAACCACCTCCAATGAGAGAAACAATGCTGTCATTATGAAAGATGAAACTGCAAAGTAACAGAGAATGAATGCCCACTTTTGTGCAAAAAATGCAATCCTAGAAAGCTACAAAAACATTTGGAAACAACAGCTCTTTTATTTGGCCATAATACTGCCCTCGTGTTCAATCCAGTTCACCAAATAAGACAATTCCATGTCATTAAAGATGATCTCATTGAAAGGCAGCTCCTAGTGCCTTCTTGCATAGGAGGTTTTAACTGCCAGCCTTGATGCAGCTTGACTAGGAGTGGTGTTTGCTCAGCACATTCTGGTGGTTTTGGAGACAAAGCCAGCATTCCCAAGGCTCGAGATAATCAAACAGATGAAGTCATGCACTCCGGATGCTCCAGAAAGAGAAATGGATTGTGGGGTGGGGGGAAGAGCACATTTAGCCTTACCACATACAAAAGGATGTGGTGGGGGAGGAAATTATCTTTTTAATGACTCTCTACATGAATGACAAGCTGGCATTACTGATAAAACAGTATTTGAAGGGATAAACTTTTAATTCCAGCAGATGTCAGATTCCAGGCAGTGTGTCTAAACACTGCACTACAATGGAGCATCTAGGCCTAAATGCTTTCCCCAAGGACAAAGTGGTTACTTTAGTGGTTACTGATTATGCCTAAATCCAGTGGGTTTGTATTTTAGGGATCTCAATTTAGCATCATGGATAAAAGCTGGAACACAGGAGATTCCACCTCAACATGAGAAGAAACCTCTTTGCAGTGAGGGTGAACAGAGCACTGGAACAGGCTCTAAGAGAAATTGTGGAGTCTCCTTCTCTGGAGGCTTTCAAAATCTGCCTGGATGCATTCCTGTGTGGCCTGCTTTGGAAGGAGGGTTGAGTCAATGGATCTCCAGAAGTCTCTTACAACCCCTAACATTCTGTGATCACCTCATTATTATCCCCATTTCTTTCAAGAAACATATTACTAATACCAGTTGAAAACATATAGAAATAAAAGGTCTATTGCATGGTTACGACAAACCCTTCCACCTTGGAGACTGCATAGGGAGCAGGCTAGGGCAGAGGAGGAGCACAAAGCAGCACTCAATAGCAACATTTCAAAGGCAGCCCAAGGTTGGAAAACAGGCCAGGATTAGATACTGATAGCCACAAATATTTTTTTGAAAGCAACTGGGTTTTCACAGCCCTTGGGTTTTGGAGTTCAAGTCCAGCTGCTTAAGGAAAAAAGATTTGCAGCCCTTTCTAGAAAATCCTGTACTAACTCAAAAACCTACCCCTGATTCCTCTGCTGCCTTGTTATATTCATTTCTGCCTGCAAGCCCTCTAGGCCTAACACTACAGCATATTTCTGGGGCTTACATTGCAACTAATACAATGGACAGCTTTCTTTTTAGATTGGGGGAGAGTTTGGTGAAAATCCTTTTGATCCACACGTTTCCATGTTTCCTCACGCATACCCCTCTTTCCCATTCAAAACCACATCATTTCTCTTCAGATAGCAGAACTGGATGGGTACAGCTTATTAAATTCTTAGAAGCTTCTTTTCTTTCATATTCCATATTTTTAATTCTTGCTTTTTGCATTCTTTCACCTGTTATAGATGATGGACATGGTCTCTGCTACTGGATGGTAGCAGACTATATATCAGTTATCTGCTGCTCCCAAGGCAGGTTTTGTTTTTTTTGGAAGACAAGCTCATGTCAGGTGCCATGCCAGAATTTCGCTCCATATGAAACAGGCAGCTGCAGCCAGGCTCAATTCACTCCTATTGCCACTGGAATGGCAGCATGAAACTGTAACAGTGAAACCAGTTTACTTTAAGGCCTTCCAGCCGTGGATAAAAACATAGCTAGCATCTCTGTTGTCAAACATCCCGCTGACTCTTACCACATTGATTTCACTTCATGCTGAGTCTAGTGGCAAATTCCCAGCAGTAATAAGGTTAATGGGAGTTTCACCACTGGATTCAAGAGGGCTGAGATTTCACACTCTTCAGTCAAAAAATTCCTTTGGCTCACCTCTGAGCTTAAAGATTGTGCCCGTTACACCCAGCATGGAGGATCTGGGGCTAATCCAATATCCTTTTAAGCTAATGGAGAGGTTCCCACTAACTTTAATGAGGACTGAGATAGACAGTTAATGGATGAAAGCATTTTATTTGAGAGGAAGATGTTCTACAGCCACTTATATTGTCTTTTAACCACTCCTGTACTTATTTGTGCTTCACTTATCCCTCATGTTGATTTCACTTGCTGCCGATAATTTCACAAGAGCAGGGGAAGGGATCCTCCCATCATTGTCGTTCCAGTTTTCACTCTTTCCTCCTTCTACCATTTAATGTGAGTACTAACAATTGAATAAGCCCAAACACCATCAGAAGCATTCAGAAATAGAAAAAAATAAAGGCATAAAAATACACTAAACCAAACAAAACCTACATAACTGAGGTTGAAAATATGGCACAACCTCAGTTACACCTGCAGCTTAGAGCAACGTCTCTGCAGTAAGGTAGCGTCTTCTATTGGGAGGAGATCTGACTGCAGAACTGTGCGTAAGGGAAAGGTATGACTTTTGTACTGATGCCAATCAATAAATTTCACTCAATGCCCCTCCCTTTCCTTGCATCAGTGCAGGCTCATTCCTCTTGACCTTCCCCATCACACCCTTATCCTTCTTCCTGCATCAAAATCTCACTCTTGGGTGTCTTGGCTTTCTCTTGTTCTACCCCACACTCAGTTTTTCTTCAACTATGATTCTACAGGGAACCTCCTTAAAATAGGATTACTTACATCCCTTACTGCAGCCCATTTATTTTAAATCCCAGCCCTACAACTAGGAGTCATTTTCTTTTATCCTAAAGGTTTAATTGATAATCCAGGCAAATTAGGTCTGAGCCAAGTCTACAAGCCTGTAGGACTGAATGTCAGCAAGAGGTGGATGACACTGAAGCCGCCCATGTGACCATCATGCAAAATTTCACTGTATTTCTCCCAAACCATTGGTACAAGTATTTTCTTAGTATTTCTCACCTTTATTTTTATTGCTCTCTTTAAGCCCTATCCTTGGTATTGTGGCATGCTTGCACACTGAGCAGAAAGTAGCAGGGCCACATGCAGGGCTGAAATGAGTCACACTTCCCCGAAGCATGGGCCAAGGGATTTTAATTCTGTGCTACCAGAGGAAAACACATTTCAGTCCTGGCCTTCACACCCTCAAGATCCCACATCCCTGTATTTTAATATTTTGGATCCTCAAAGCATTCTCAATGTATTCAGAGCAATGTATTGAAATGGAAATGAATAATCACCAGCTTAGCAAAAGTCATTAATCCCCTGTAAGCAGGCTTCTGCATGGATCTATTAATTCTCATTTCCAAGTTTTCAGAATTAAAATATTTGATACAGTATGTGCTACCTATTCTCTTTAATTAAAAAGCCTCCCACTGCTGAAGTGGGTGAAATATTTCATCAGTCAAAAGCATGCACAGCCCACATGGAGAATGTCAGTGCCTGACACACTGAACATCAGCTGAAGTTTCTTGGCTCACAATAAATCCCATTTGTGGCAGAAGCAGCAAGGGAATTAATTTTCTGGCACCTTTATGAAATGTACCTTAGGAGAGAATTGTATAGTTCAGATTTATAGTATCTTCTGCACCCTTCTCCACAGACTTAGTGTGGCTCAGACCAACAGCAAAAATAAATTATAAATGTTATCAGTGACAGCCAATCAGTGTCCTATAGGAAGCAGTTTTGAAGGACTAGTGCAACTTCACATGAATGAACATCCATTCACTAAGTGCAGTTTGCCACTTGGCAACTCCAGCAAGGAATCTGAGTAGCAGAGGAATACGCTAAGCAGCGCTGAAAAAGGACAAAACTAGCTGTGTTTATATTTCTCAGTGCTGCAAAGCACGTGGAAAAAAATGGGAGCTCTAAGATGATAGTCACAGGAAATACACAGCACTTTTTTCCAGCTCCATGCTAATTCCATTTTTGGAGAGGTCTGCAAAGACTCTATAGAGTTCAGAAGTAATTCTGTGATTTGTTATTGTTCTCATCAACAGAAAATGGAAACACACCAGTCTGTCAAGACAGCGGACTTTCACACATCGAAGACAAGCAGAAGTCCGTAGAGGCTTTCTTAATGGTGTCTCATAAGAAGGCCTCACAGCTGTGCTTTTAGTCCACATGTGATCGAGACAGCTTACATAGTGAGCACACAGACACAAAAAGGCACAAAAGCAAGAGCATCAGTGCAGTACAGACGGTGGGGGCTGTTTGACACAGTGGTCTTGTGTCCACATGGGGTCACGACCCTGCTTGCACAGAGGAGCTTGGGACTAGGAGAGGAGCACAGGAGAGCTGAGCAGAGAAAGTGAACTTGCTCGGAAGAGCTCAGGCACTTCAGTAACCCATGTTTTGGGGCTCACAACTGAAACCTGGAATTGCTTTGAGTCTTTTAAGCTTTTAGGTCACTTTGAAAAAGCTTCCCTTAAGTGAGTGCAATGCAAGCCATTCCCAAAATTCCCAGAGGCCTAACACCATCCCCTTGATGGAATCAGATTACAAGGAAAACTTGGGTCATCCAAGAAACATCATTTAATAGCAAAGTCATCTCTGGCAGTCCCAGTGGGCTGCAGTGTAGGAGGCTATGAATCACCGAAGACGTGGGAAAACGGCAGCAAGGGAAAGAACAAGGCGGGGGGAAAAGCCCAGCTTGCAGCAGATAAAACAGGTGTAACCTCGCTGAATCCTCCTGCAGTTGTCAGACTCTGATCCCTGCCTGGAAACTTGCTGCTCTTTAAGTAGCCAAGCTCTGACCATAAACATCGTATAATGGATTCCAGAATAATTACTGCAAGATTAAGCTTATGAATTCAGGCAGCTCCAGCCAGTGGAGAAGAATGGAACATCAATAAGCAGCAAGGAAAGAGAAGCCGAAACAAAGAGCACCCAAGAGAAAAACACTGCTAAATTTTAGCTAAGGTTATATCATAATACCATCACAAAGATAAACAAACTGAACACTGAACGAACACTGAACAAACTGAAAACATTCATCATTTACTTTTTGAGTGTATTCACATACCAACAAAAGTTTTCACAAGAAGGGACTACCTTGAAAACAAGCCCCAAAAGAGTGACTATGCCAGGGGGACTGTCTGCTCTGTAACACCAGAAGATGGAGAGAGAGTACGTTTCTACACACACACTTTATTTTTTAATGCTGTCTTAGTATAGATGAACAAAATGTGCAAAATCCCTGTGGGACAGGAATGTAAGGTTTAAGTGCACCTGCACACTAATACTGTGGTGTTCCTTGAAGAGCAGAAACATTACCTGAAATGTCAAATAAAACAAGAAAACAATAGTATCCTTTTCTCCAACCTGGAATATTGTGTCCAGTTCTGGGCCCCTCAGTTCAAGAAGGACCTCAGGGAACTACTTGTAAGAGTCCAGCACAGAGCCACAATAATGATTGAGGGAGTGGAACATCTTCCTTATGAGAGACTGAGGGAGCTAGGGCTCTTCAGCTTGGAAAAGACTAAGGGGTGACCTTATTAATGTTTATAAATATGTAAAGGGCGAGTGCCAAGAGGATGGAGTCTGTCTCAGTGATGCCCAGTGATGGACAAGGGGCAACGGATGGAAGCTGAGGCATAGGAAGCTCCATGGAAACATGAGGGAAAAAATTTTTCACTGTGAGGGTGCCAGAACACTGGTTTTAAAAAGCTTCCCAGGGATGTTGTGGAGTCTCCCTCTCTGGAGATATTCAAGACTCCCCCAGGTGCATTCTTGTGTGACCTGGTATAGGTGATCCTGCTATGGCATGGGGGTTGGACTGGATGATCTTTCAAGGTCCCTTCCAGCCCCTAACATTCTGATTCTGTTTCTAGTTCAGAAGTATAATATTCTTTACATTCTTAATAGTAAGAAGGTTTTATTCATTGATATTGTATCTTCCACTCAAAACTTTCCTCTAGAGAGGATAAAATAACATTGGGAAAAGGAGATCTGGAGTTGGAGTGGCTGCAGTTTAATAACTAGAGTATTTGAGAAAAGCCATAGTGTTTCTATAGCAGAAAATCTAGGGAGTCAGGTTCAGTTAAAGAACAGTGCAAGAGCCGATACCAAAGTAAGCATGAAATCCTCTTTCATATGACATTTCCCTTGTGGATTTGGCATCATCTCCCACTTTTTATCTTTTTTTTTGGTAAGTAAATATGCTTCACCTATAATAGTTTAGAAAACATAGATGTATAACTCAACTGTTCTTTAACAGAAGTTAATATTTCTGATCCACTCTATCCTCTAAAATTAGGTATCTTAAAATCATAAGGGTATACTTTCTGATATCAAAATTCAACATGAAATGAATTATATCACAATTTGATTCAAAGCCTTTGATCTTTCCATTAAACTTCAGTGTGCCTTGGTATAAGCCCTTAAACAAATCAGGTGAAGTAAATGTTGACACTCTGTGGTTACTGCATAATGTTGTGAGGCTCTTTGCAAATGATTTTCTCTCTGTCTTCCTTTTTTCATGGCCCCTGCCCATTATAAACATGAAGAATATCAAAGTAACAATCAGGGTGCTAGACTAAGGATATGAATCTGCATGCAGTATCTAGTTATGGAAAGCAGCCACACATACCAAGGACTAGACGTAAGTCTACAAAAAGATGTAAAAAAATGGAGTAAGCACTACCATGGTCTAACACCTGAAAGTGTTATATATACATATCTGTATATATTAAAAAAATGATACATGCATGTGCACTTGCATCACTGAGGGTCAGCAATTTTGTGTCTATGCTTGCAGAATTTACACAAGACTTGCTGAAGTAGGTTAACAAGTCTGTATATTCAACACGCGAGGCAAACACAACTTGTAAGCATTTACCAGAAATCAGTACCAAGTCTGGCCAGCTTCCTGAGTTCTAGGACAAGAAATTAGGAGGGCAGGAAGCACTGTCAAACTTTCCTGAGGGTTGGAAAGGCCACGGTTTAGAGGAAGGATGAATGACATTCAAAGAAAGAAGCAACTCCAGTAACTCTCCATTTCTGCAGTACCTGGCTCTCTGTCATCTCAGGTAAAGATTTCCCTGTTTATCTATCTGTGACAGTTCAGGTTGTGCCTTTAAGAAAAGATATGAGCAAAATTCTCTAGCTGACAATCTGGTGTAGAAAGGAAAACAAAGATTAATTCTAAACAAATTTCACTGGTCAGATGTGAGATGCACCATAGCAATCTCTCTCACATTCCTTTTTCTCAGTGGCACTCTGTCTTCTGTCTTTCTTTTGGCATGCATGCTGTCCTGGACAGAGAAAGACCATTTATCAGCAAACGAGATCAGCAAAACTAACTTCTTAACAAAGCTTTGAGCTAACAAATTCCCTTAACATTTTCTTCCTTTTCTGTTTTCTTCTAATTAACAGAGGAAAAAGGGATGGGAGAGAGGTTGTGGGGAGGCAAGGTGGAATCCTCCTCTCAAGGAGGATTTCTATGTTGTTTCCTTTTTGTAAATTCACAGTATCACCAAGGTTGGAAGAGACCTCAAAGATCATCAAGTCCAACCTGTCACCACAGACCTCACAACTAGACCATGGCACCAAGTGCCACGTCCAATCCCCTCTTGAACACCTCCAGGGACGGTGACTCCACCAACTCCCTGGGCAACCCATTCCAATGACAAATTACTCTCTCTGTGAAGAACTTTCTCCTCACCTCCAGCCTAAACTTCCCCTGGTGCAGCTTGAGACTGTGTCCTCTTGTTCTGGTGGTGGTTGCTAGAGAGAAGAGGCCAACTCCCTCCTGGCTACAATCCCCCTTCAGGTAGTTGTAGACAGCAATGAGGTCTCCCCTGAGCCTCCTCTTCTCCAGACTAAACAATCCCAGCTCCCTCAGCCTCTCCTCACAGGGCTGTGCTCAAGGCCTCTGACCAGCCATTGCCCTTCTCTGGACACGTTCAAGTGTCTCGATGTCCTTCTTAAACTGAGGGGCCCAGAACTGGACACAGTACTCAAGGTGTGGCCTAACCAGTGCAGAGTACAGGGGTACAATGACTTCCCTGCTCCTGCTGGCCACACTATTCTTGATACAGGCCAGGATGCCATTGGCCTTCTTGGCCACCTGGGCACACTGCTGGCTCATGTTTAAGCAGCTGTCAACCAGCACACCCAGGTCCCTTTCTGCTGTTAAAATTTGAGGCAAAGAAGGTGTTAAGTACCTCTACCTATGCCTCATCTTTTGTTACTATGTTCCCCTCTGTTCCCCTCTGTGTCCACCAAGGAGTGGAGGTTGTCCTTGCCCCTCCTCTTGCTGTTAATGTATTTTTAGAAGGATTTTTTGTTGTCCTTCACAGCAGAGGCCACTCTAAGCTCTAAATGGGCTTTTGCCTCTCTAGTTTTTTTCCTAAATGACCTAGCAACATCCTTAGACATTTAATGGGTAACCTCTCCTTTCTTCCAAAGATGATACACCCTCTTTTTTTCCCTTAATTTGTTCAAAAGTTCATTGCCCATCCAGGCTGGCCGTCTGCCCTGGCGGCTCATCTTCTGGCACATTGGCACAGCCTGTTCCTGCACCTTCAAGATTTCTTCCTTGAAGTAGTTCCAGCCCTCCTGGACCCCTTTGCTTTTAAGGGTTGTTTCCCAAGGTACCTTCTGATTTAGTTCCTTAAGTAACTTAAATCCCCTCTCTGGAAGTCCAGAGTGGAGGTTTTGTTGCTGCCCCTCTTAGCTTGACTGCATATTGAAAATTCAATTATTTCATGGTCACTGGACCCCAGACAGCCTCCAACCACATCTCCCACCAGCCCTTCTCGGTTTGTAAAAAGGTCAAGCAAAGCCTTACCCCTGGTAGGCTCACTCAGCAGCTGGGACAAGAAGCTGTCCTCTGTACACTCTAAGAACCTTCTAGACTGCCTGCTCTCTGCTGTGTTAAGTTCCCAGCAGATATCAGGCAGGTTAAAATTGCCCATAAGAACAAGGCCTGGTGATCTTGAGACAGCCTCTAGCTGCCTATAAAACAATCCATCAACTTCTTCATCCTGGTTAGATGGTCTATAACAGACTTCAACCTGGATGTCAGACCTGTTGGCCTTCCCTCTAATTCTCATCCACAGGCACCCAACTTGATCATCCTTAATCCCTAATTCCATGACATCTAGAGCCTCCCTGATGTACAGGCCCACCCCTCCACCACTTCTCCCTCACATGTCTCTCCTGAAAAGCCTGTAGCCATCAATTACAGGTGCAGAAAAATTGATGGGGAACCAGCAAAGAGATTAGGTCAGAGGAGATCACTAAAAAGAAAGGTGTTTTACTGCAGATTCAATCCTTTTGCAAAAATTATGTTCTTCTGCTTTAGAAACAGAACCATTGCAGTAAATTTCAGCACTGTTCATGCCATGCATTGCCCTAGCATGTGGACTGCTAAGTCTACTATTAGACTAGTACAGTCACAGGAGGGCCAGCACAGCCATCGAGATCAAATCATTACTGACATGCACCATATAATATCTTTCTTCCTCAAGTTTTACACATCATCAGCTCCTGATACAACTTACATCCATGTGAACGTGGAATGACATAGGCTAAACATACAGCCATACTGCTCTTCCACTGGTGATGGAACAATCTTGTATTGTCTGGATGCTGATGGCAGGCAATCTGGTTATGGTACTGGACAACCAGGTTCTCTGGCTGGCATGTGTATTCAATGGGAAAGGTGGTGTGAGGAAAGACAGGCTCAAGGTTTTTTTTCCCAAGTATTACACTTAAAGTTGTAATAAGTGTAAACAATCACAAGGGCTGCAGAAGCCAAAGGGACATGCATCCCCAAGCAATCAGTGTGGCAGAGAAGGTGGAAGAGTAGAGGACTTTTAGCGCAATCACGGACACAACTAAAATAGTTGAAACCCTGGCTCTCCCTTCAGAAAGCACTGAACTCATCAAGAATTAGTCACTCCTTGTCTAGGGCAAGTCTGTACTCATGTTCAAATGTAATCAAACCTTTCCCTGGTGATCACTCTGCTGTGGAAAGGTGTGCACTGATTCTGAAAGGATAAGTGAGTTAGTTCTGGAACAAATCAAATTTGCAGAAATATTTTTAATGGAGAGAAGGTAAACACATGCACAGACACATCAATCCAGGACAAAGGGGATTTCCTAAATGTCTTCATTTCCTTCTGCAGAAGCAGAGGCTGACTGCTTACTCAAGCCCACTGCTGTTTATATTCTGCCTCTGCATCTTGAGATTAAATGCAAGAATTGCTTCAGAACAAATGTGAACTTCCTCTGGTCTGGGCCTGCCGAGCCCAATCCCTTAGCAAACGTCTTGTGCAATCATTTTGAACTTCCCTACTGCTCGCTGGTGCCAACATATGTATCATTGCTTTCATGGGGATGAGCACATTCCTAATAGCATTATCTGTCACCACTCCTTTTATAATGTTTCATTTCCATGGCTCCTCAGTGTATGCTCTTTATCTGCTCTCCATCATCATTGTAGAGTGCACTGCAATTACTTTGGCTGCTCTCTTCAGTTTGAGCTGTTCCATCCTACGAGGGCTGGTAGGTTGGTTGTTTAGTTTTGTTTTTTTAATTAAAAAGTTTTGTTTACAGTATCAGGTTTTTGAATGAAGATTTATAGCAGACCTCCTAGCAGTCCCAATAAACAGCAGGAACTGTAATTTACAGCTACAACACAGTGCTATAGTTGTATGCCAACATAACATCTCCACTATGTCTGCAGTTAAGCAGACACAGTGGAGTGCATTGATGCACTTCAAACAAATCAGATCTCACAAAAACTGCTGCTGCTGAATTGTACCTCTCTTGGAGGAATCCTGGGAGGTTTCTCTACTTTCTCCCTTCAGCAAGCAGGACAGGGGGAGGAAGGGGCATGAGCTGGCCAAGCCACTATCCATCATTTTCCAGCAGTCCTGGCTCACTGAAGAGGTCCCAGAAGACTGGAAGCTGGCCAACGTGGTGCCCATCCACAAGAAGGGCTGGTTGGATGAGCCAGGGAATTACAGGCCTGTCAGCCTGACCTCAGTGCCAGGCAAGATTATGGAAGAGGTCATCCTGAGTGCAATCACACAACACTTAGAGGATGGCCAAGAGATCAGGCCCAGCCAGCATGGGTTTAGGAAGGGCAAGTCCTGCCTGACCAACCTGATCTCCTTCTATGATCAGGTGACTGCCTGGTGGATGTGGGGCAGGCTGTGGATGTAGTCTACCTGGACCTCAGCAAGGCCTTTGACACCGTCCCCCACAGCAAACTCCTGGCCAAGCTGTCAGCCCATGGCTTGGATGGGAGCACACTGCATTGGGTTAGGAACTGGCTGGAAGGCTGAGCCCAGAGCGTGGTGGTGAATGGTGCCACATCCAGCTGGCAGCCAGTCACCAGTGGTGTGCCCCAGGGATCAGTACTGGGCCCCATGCTCTTTAACATCTTTATTGATGATCTGGACGAGGGCATTGAGTCCATCATCAGTAAATTTGCTGACGACACAAAGCTGGGGGCAGGAGTTGATCTGCTGGAGGGTAGAGAGGCTCTGCAGAGGGACCTCGACAGGCTGGACAGATGGGCAGAGTCCAACGGCATGAGATTGAACACATCCAAGTGCCGGGTTCTGCACATTGGCCACAACAACCCCATGCAGAGCTACAGGCTGGGGTCAGAGTGGCTGGAGAGCAGCCAGGTGGAGAGGGACCTGGGGGTACTGGTCGATGGTAGGCTGAACATGAGGCTGCAGTGTGCCCACGCAGCCAGGAGGGCCAATGGCATCCTGGCCTGCATCAGGAACAGTGTGGCCAGCAGGAGCAGGGAGGTCATTCTGCCCCTGTACTCTGCACGGGTTAGGCCACACCTTGAGTACTGTGTCCAGTTCTGGGCCCCTCAGTTTGGGAAGGATGTTGACTTGCTGGAGCGTGTCCAGAAAAGGGCAACGAAGTTGGTGAGGGGTTTGGAACACAAGCCCTATGAGGAGAGGCTGAGGGAGCTGGGGTTGCTTAGCCTGGAGAGGAGGAGACTCAGGGGTGACCTTATTGCTCTCTACAACTACCTGAAGGGAGGTTGTAGACAGACAGATGTTGGTCTCTTCTCCCAGGCAGCCAGTACCAGAACAAGAGGACACAGTCTCAGGCTGCACCAGGGGAGGTTTAGGTTGGATGTGAGGAAGAAGTTCTATACAGAGAGAGTGATTGCCCATTGGAATGGGCTGCCTGGGGAGGTGGTGGAGTCATCGTCATTGGAGGTTTTCAGGAGGAGACTTGATGGGGTGCTTGGTGCCGTGGGTTAGCTGTTTAGGTGGTGTTGGATTGGTTGAGGGGTTGGACACGATCTTGAAGGTCTCTTCCAACCTGGTTTATTCTATACCTCTATACTTCTATTCTATACTTCCCAAATATCAGCATAAGAATTTCACAGCCCTGGTTTTGATGAGCATGCTGTACGCTATTTGGGGCCAATATGCAGAAGTATGACAAGGTAATTTTCCCCTCCCCATTTCAGAGTTGCAGCCGCTTAGCCTGTTCAAGCTTGAAGCTGTGGCCTGTGAGAACACATGCACTGAAGCACTAAAATAAAGCTTCTGATATAAGATGGGATTATGGACTATCCAGCAAACCACCTCTATGGCAAGAATGGGTTTGCTCAAGCAACACAGTTGCCTGATGACCTGCTCCTTGCTGTCCCCACCACACAAACAGCCCTACCAAAGGTGGTTAACTTGCTTCTCTACAACCTGAAGGTAGAAGCATGGAGTACAGCAATTTTTCCTGTTCCTGCTCTAGATATTAAAGGCTGAAGATGACAGGAGAGGAGACAACTGAAGAAATGAAGAGGAGCTGAAAAGCTTGAGAAGCTTTAGGACACAAGACAAAACAGTAGAGGAAAGGAGAAAAGGTGGAGCAGAAGACCAAATGCAAATGGAGCAGGAAGGGCAGCACTGAAGAACAAAGCACTGGATAAGCAGGACTCCTGGAAACTGAACCAGCTCAGATGGAAGCAATGCCAGACCACATGCAACTGTACTAGAAAATGCACAACAAAAATGCATCCAAGTCATCATAAAGTTGTTGCAATTAACAGAAAAAGAAAAAATCAGAAGTTTCAAGCTAGATGACTGTGTGGTGGCCCTATTCTCAACTGCTCAGAACTGTTTCTGCAGGTGGAAAAAAAATCAGCAAGTATTGTAGAACTAACAATCTGCCAACACTGAGGAAAGCAGTCTCCTCCTTCCATCAGTAACTAAAGTAGTTCCTGGCACTGTATTATAGAATGAGCTTCTCCATTCTTACAGTTTTATAAACTACTTGCAAGCATTTACAAGGTGATCTGATTTAAACCAGAACAGTAACCTGTTCTCTTCTTTTTTCCTTTTCTGAAGAATAGCCAGAATTCATTCCATTAGCCTGACGTGCTTCCAAGGACTAACATAAAGTAAGAAAGCACCTTAGGTTCTTATTTCCCTCCCCTCCCCCCAGGATCATACAATTCATCAAGAAGAATGCTACTTCCCATTAAACCAACACTGGATCAAAATGACACTGTTCCAAATGGTCCACAAAGTTTCAGCACACGAGCCAAGCAGACTTTCCAGGAAGTAACAAGACTGCCAAAGACAGATGCAGGTGCATTTTTGGGAAAAAGAAAAAAAAGAAAGAAAGAATAAAAGGAAAAGAAAAAGACAAATCTGCTGTTAATTTAGGGAGACAAGTTTTAAAGACTGCTGTTCAAAAAACAGGAGATATTGCCACCAAGGGGCTCATGATTGGTAATCTAACACTGACCACACAGCGAAGAACCGAGCTGAGATTGCTAACTTTTGAAACATGCTCAGACTTCTCATTTTTGCTGAAGAGGTTATACCAAAAAAACACCAGAAGGCTGATAATATAGGTGTGCTATATAGCACATCAGAAATGCCAGCTAAGGGTAAACACCTTAAATTTTATAGTAGAAAGACTTCAGACAAGCCAGGGAAGTGGCGTGTCTGATCAAAGTTACCTGTTAGCACAATAAACAGCTCTGTGCCTTATTAACACAGATCAAACACTGACAATGTCAGCACACTCTGATAAATTAAGAGCAAAGGACAAAAATAACTGGATTAAAAAGAGTTCTCCTATGGCACCCATCCATTACATGTGAACAACTTGCTCTTCTTTTCGCCTTGAATTCAAGGCCTACCCCAAGCCGGCAGCACAAGAGCCTTGACTACGTTATGGAAATCTAACATAATTCCAGTTTCCCCGTCTTCAGTGGAGCCTGGTTATAGAATACAATAGATCAGGTTGGAAGAGCCCTTCGAGATCATCATGTCCAACCCATCATCCAACACCACCCAATCAACTAAACCATGGAACCAAGCATCCTGTCAAGCCTCGCCCTGAACACCCCCAGCGACAGCGACCCCACCACCTCCTCAGGCAGCCCATTCCAGTGGGCAATCACTCTCTCTGTGTAAAACTTCCTCCTAACCTCCAGCCTAAACCTTCCCTGGCGCAGCCTGAGACTGTGTCCTCTTGTTCTGGTACTGGTTGCCTGGGAGAAGAGACCAACCTCTGCCTGTCTACAACCTCCCTTCAGGTAGTTGTAGAGAGCAATAAGGTCACCCCTGAGCCGCCTCCTCTCCAGGCTAAGCAACCCCAGCTCCCTCAGTCTCTCCTCATAGGGCTTGTGCTCCAAGCCCCTCACCAACTTTGTTGCCCTTCTCTGGACACACTCCAGCAAGTCAACCTCCTTCCTAAACTGAGGAGCCCAGAACTGGACACAGTACTCGAGGTGTGGCCTAACCAGTGCAGTGTAGAGGGGCAGAATGACCTCCCTGCTCCTGCTGGCCACACTGTTCTTGATGCAGGCCAGGATGCCATTGGCCCTCTTAGCTGCCTGGGCACACTGCAGGCTCATGTTCAGTCTACCATCAACCAGCACCCCCAGGTCCCTCTCAGCCTGACTGCTCTCCAGCCACTCTGACCCCAGCCTGTAGCTCTGCATGGGGTTGTTGTGGCCAATGTGCAGAACCCGGCACTTAGATGTGTTCAATCTCATGCCGTTGGACTCTGCCCATCTGTCCAGCCTGTCGAGGTCCCTCTGCAGAGCCTCTACCCTCCAGCAGATCAACTCCTGCCCCCAGCTTGGTTACGCCAGCACAAAGCCAGGCTGATGTCAGTGCAAAACCAAGTAACACTGAGAAGTATCTTACTTTTCACTGGGTTATAAACCCGAAAGGAATTTTCAAGTAGGAAAGCTGCCAAACATCAGTACCCCTGACTTTTCTTAAGGCCTCAACCTCCACTTTCCCTTCTGCAGTGTCAATTCCTGGATTTTACTTTTGAATACGCAGACTGTACACCAAAAAAAAGGGTTAGTTTCACTTCTACAAATTAGCTACACATATTCAAACAAAAATAAACATTCTAATTCTCATAAGAGAAGCCATCAGATGTGTGCTTCATGATCTCAGGTTCTCTCTGCCTGTCTGCTGCTGCCCTTATCTGCAATTCTTTATAACTGTATTATCATTACCTTGAATACTGTGTCCAGTTCTGGGCCCCTCAGCTTAAGAAGGACATTGAGACACTTGAACCTGTCCAGAGAAGGGCAATGAGGCTGGTCAGAGGCCTTGAGCACAAGCCCTATGAGGAGAGGCTGAGGGAGCTGGGATTGTTTAACCTGGAGGAGGCTCAGGGGAGACCTTATTGCTGTCTACAACTACCTGAAGGGGGATTGTAGCCAGGAGGGAGTTGGTCTCTTCTCTCAGGTAACCAGCACCAGAAGAAGGGGACACAGTCTCAAGCTGCACCAGGGGAAGTTTAGGCTGAAGGTGAGGAGAAAGTTCTTCATGGAGAGAGTCATTCGCCATTGGAATGAGCTGCCCAGGGAGGTGTGGGAGTCACCGTCCCTGCAGGTGTTCAAGAGGGGATTGGACGTGGCACTTGGTGCCATGGTCTAGTTGTGAGGTCTGTGGTGACAGGTTGGACTTGATGATCTTTGAGGTCTCTTCCAACCTTGGTGATACTGTGATCATCATCATCTGTGGACTTAGTATTCCAAACATACCAGCTGTCCACAACTGGGCTTCTTTACATTACAAATTATAATTGCACTGTATGCACTACTGGTTCTGTGACATAAAAAGGAACAAAACAAAACCAAAAGAAAAAAATAAAATCATCAGTCTTCTTTTGACTTGTCAGAGTTGAACCCAGGTGAAAAGCTAAGTCAGTAAGCCACAGAACCCACTCATTAATTACCATATAGGTGTACGTACCCAATCTAAAGGAAGATCAAAAGTAAAAAAAAAAAAGTAACCCATTATTCACCACCAGTTTCAATTACAGCTGAGAGAATAATTCCACTTAACATATTCTTTGTGGTCTGGCTCAAAATAAAAGAAAGGCACTTCGTGAATGATCTTGGCTTGAAGACTAGAGCAATATGCCTCTTCTGAAGTATTTCCTCAAAACGCAAAACTTAGGGAAAAAACCAACTATCACCAACCAGAAGATTACTGAAGGTTACTACTATTTTCTGGAGTAGGACATTAATAATTTTATCCATCCATTCCCTCATTATGCAGGACCAAGTCAGCATTACTTTGCTAACCTTTGTAATACTTCATGTGCTAGTGTCATATGATGTCAAGCTAAATTCCAAACTAAATTCACTTAAGCAAATAGAATGGAACATTTATTACCTGTTACATTTTCCTCATAGCTGTGGGTTCCCACTGCTGCTGATAACCTGTCAAGTTTAACAGCCTTCATTTTTCTTCCCTTTTTTTTCTCCTTTCACCTCCCACACCTAAAACATTTAATATTGCCACATATGAAAGAAAATGCAAGGAAGAACTTGTCTAATCTGAGCAGTTACATGCCACTTCTGCTAGCTTCCATGTGAGTTTGGGTAAACAACTCAAATAACAACAGAGGAGATGATCTATTTCACAAGAAAAGAGATACAAAGAAAATGCCAGGAAAACTTGCATGTTCAAAGACAAAAGCAGCACAGGGTTTCAGAGGCATGTAATGAACCAGAAAATAGGATAGTTTAAATTATATTATATAATTAATCGTAACATATATAGGTTATATTTCACATTTAGCCAATTTAGGTCAAAAAGCATCCTGTGTGTTGGATTTTTGCAATGATCTGTATCATCCAAGACCTGTAGATATGAATACCTGTATTGCTTTTGCAGGACATCAGCACAAGAACATACACATATTGTATATTGTTATATACTACAAAAGTCACAGAATCACAGAATGTTAAGGGTTGGAAGGAACCTTGAAAGATCATCCAGTCCAACCTGCCAGAGCAAGATCATCTACAGTAGATAACAACCCTCTGGTGTGTCAGCCACTCCACCCAGTTTGGTGTCATCAGCAAACTTGCTGACAGTTCACTCTGTTCCCTCATCCAGGTTGTTGATTAATATATTGAATACTACTGGTCCCAGTACAGATCTTTGAGGAGCTCCACTAGATACAGGTCTCCAACTAGACTGTCCCATTACCCATGACGCTCTGACTTCTTTCCTTCAACCAGTTCTAAACCCACCTCACTACCTGATCATCCAGATCACACCACCTCAGCTTAGCTGCAAGGATGCTGTGGGAGACAGTGTCAAATGTCTTACTGAAATCAAGATAAACCACATCCACTGCTCTGCCATCACCTATCCCCCTGGTTATGTCCTCATAAAAGGCTATGAGGTTGGTCAGACATGACTTCCTTTGGTAAAACCATGCTGACTGCTCCTAATGACCCTCTTGTCCTTGATATATGCCTAAGGACAGCACCAAGGATAAGTTGCTGTTACCTTCCATCCTCAGAAAGTGAGGCTGACTGGTCTATAGTTACCCAGGTCTTCCTTCTTACCCTTTTTGAAGACTGGAATGACATCCCCAGGGACCTCTTCTGTCCACTATGACTTACCAAAGATGGAGGAGAGTGGTCTGGCAATGACCTCTGCCAGCTTCCTCAGCACTGACAGGTCCATGCCGTAAGAATGGATTCATGGATGTCCAGATTACTTAACTGTTCCCTAAGCCAGTCCTTATCAACCAAGGAAATCTCCTCCTTTGTCCTGTCTTCCTCTGGGACATGAGGCATCTGGGGCTCCTGAGGACAGACTCCAGCAATATAGATGGAGATAAAAAAAAAAGGTATTGAGTAACTCCACCTTCTTTGTATCCTCCATCACCAAGGCACCCACCTCACTCAGCAGGAGGTATACATTGCCTCCAGTGTTAGTTTTTAGGCAATGTATTTGAAGAAGCCCTTTCTCTTGACCTCCTTTGCAAGGTTGAATTCCAAGGAGGCTTAGCTTTCCTAGCTGCCTCCCTACATCTTCTGACCACAGTCTTATACTCCTCCCAAGTGGCCAGCCCCCTCCATGATCTGTGGACTGTCTTCTTCCACCTGAGTTTGCCCAGCAGTTCCCTACTTAACCATAAGGGTCTCCTGACTCCCTTTCTCAATTTCCTACTCATTGGAATGCTCTGATCTTGAGTGTGGAAAAGCAGTCCAACCAACTATCTTGGGCCCCTTTACCTTCTAGTACTCTACCCTATGAGATTTCCCCTAGCAATTGCCTGAACAGGCCAAAGTTGGCCCCACTGAATTCCAAGGTTGTGATCCTGCTTGGTATTCTGTTCCTACCACACAAGATGCTGAACTTCACCATCTCATGATCACTGTAGCCAAGGCTGCCCTCAACCTTCACAGTTTCAACCAGATCCTCCTTGATAGTATCAGGTCCAGCAGCATTCCTCTCCCAGTTTGCTCATCCACCATTTGTATCAAGAAGTTACCGTCACTGCACTGGAGGAACCTCCTGAACGGTAAATGGCTGGCTGAATAAATATCACATACTGAAGTTGGTGCACATTTGGGTTGCAATTATAGTGTACCTTTCAGATTAGCATTGCACAATGACTTGTCACTTAAAAAGTCTATACAACCTAGGAGCAACCAGTGAATGAACAACAGCATTTACCTGTACCTTCCTCTTAGTCTGAAACCTTTCATTCACATGGTCCACTATTCATAAGTGTGCACCCAGTACTCTTGTCATTTTACACTTTTCCACTTCTTGAAATAGGCACTGAATTTTGGATGTACAGAAGAGAAAGGCATAGAAAGATTCACCATCACTAGTGCATTGTAAGAGCTGAATGTTACGTGAGCAACACATCTTTCACAGCTTATCAGTATAAATATGTTAATAAGTTTCCATTTAAAAGTGAGTCATCCCATCCCACTGGAACAAGAAAAAGAACTCATCAGGTTCAGATTGTGGAGATGGCACAGGTTTTACTTACCTCTAAATCACTAAACTACACTAGTTTAGACTGAGAAGGAATAAAAGCCCTTACAGTTTAGCAGCTTTTGCCAAGTACATTGCCAGACCTAATGCAAAAGAAGTGTGATGTCTTATATATATATTTTTTTAACTATGTAGGCAAAATCTGACTCGTAAGTAAAATTATATAGTGGTATTTGAAAAGTACTTTGTATTAGAGTAAAAGTTACCATTTTAAGTGTGGAAGATCTCTACTTCCCCTTAGCAAAACCAATAAACCAGGCAGCAAACTGTGCAGTACAGAAAAGCTGCAATAAAGGCTTGGAAGAACAGCTGTAAACTTTAAGGATTTCATGTAAATTTCTGAGACAAAAATATCTGAACAGAGAACACTAAATAGAATCATTCAAGAGTGGGACTTTACAGTCCATTCACATAGTTCATATTCATGTTAATTACCCAACCGCAAATTGGTTTTGGGGAGAGAAGAGCCAATAAAGAAGACTAAGCAAACTCTGCTTTTATACCACAGCAGATCCATGTGAGCTTACCTGACATGATCTCACTTCACTCTTAGATTAATTCCTGAATAATTTGTCGCCACCTAATATGTGACTACCCTCCATACTAAATCAGCTCAGTCATGGCTACTTGATATTCAACTATGCAGTGTGCTGCTGACAGACAACTCCAAACTATCTCGACACCACATGACTGTTTAAGTGTTTCTGCTGTAGTTAGTTCTCTGCAAGACTCAGGCTGAAACTTAGCACCATGCCATTTCTGTTCATGCTTCTTCCAATGTGGATCTGGCTAGAAGCTGCCTCGCTTGGGACCTGTGCATAAGCCTGTGTGCATTTATTGGCTTTCCAACATTTTTGGCCAAATACCACCATCAGCAATAGCAGCATGGCAGTGTAGGGGCTTGTACAAAGAGCAGCAGCTCCCAGTTGGCACTGGGCTGTACACCACTTGAGTAGCTGGTGTAACACTACTCTCTGACCCCCACAGAAAATGTCTCATACACACATACTTTCATAAGACTGAGCAGCATGAAAGCAGGGCCAAGGACTACACTGCAGATATTTATGAAGAACAGCTACCTCAGCATCCTTTAGGTAAGACCTGCTCAGAAGCGGAGTGCTAGGGAACTGGTGATTAAGTTCAGAAGTAACCAGATTTTCACTATCTTTCTGTGCCTACTCAATGTAGGGCTATTGGGTGATACCACAGTCAAGACAACTGGGAGAGGAAGCTCATCAACAAGCTCATGGAAGCAAAAGTAAAAACATGAACCTTAAATTTCTGCCGCTGTGTGGAAAATACAGCACTGCCATGGGTTAAGACAACTCATTTACATTCCTAAGTAAACACCATGAGGAATAATACTTAATAATATAACATATGCACCTATATGAACCAGGTGTGTTGGGAAAAGTCAGGGAGAGTACCATGAAAAACAATCACTACTTCTATTCCATCAGATATTATTTGAGCCTTTAACAAAAACTGCAGGTAAAGAAACTCAGGTCACCAAAATTCTCTCATCTTGAAAACAACCTCACATCCTACACCCTCAGACCTGAGTAAAGAAGCTTTAGCGAGGTTTTTCACAGAATGATTGGGGTTGGAAGGGACCTCTATAGATCACATAGTCCAACCCCTATATGATGGAAAGGAGAGACTGAGGGAGCTGGGGTTGCTTAGTCTGGAGAGGAGGAGACTCAGGGGTGACCTTATTGCTCTCTACAACTACCTGAAGGGGGGTTGTAGTGAGGCAGAGGTTGGTCTCTTTTCCCAGGCAACCAGTACCAGAACAAGAGGACACAGTCTCAGGCTGCATCAGGGGAGGTTTAGGCTGGAGGTTAGGAGGAAGTTTTACACAGAGAGAGTGATTGCCCACTGGAATGGGCTGCCTGAGGAGGTGGTGGGGTCGCCGTCACTGGGGGTGTTCAGGGCAAGGCTTGACAGGATGCTTGGTTCCATGGTTTAGTTGATTGGGTGGTGTTGGATGATAGGTTGGACATGATGATCTCGAAGGTCTCTTCCAACCTGGTTTATTCTATTCTAAAGGCACATATAAAATACAAAAATGAAATCTCCATCTATGATGCCATTTTTAAGCAGATAGTACTGATGACTAGTGATGCTTAGACTGAATCCAGCAAACGAGGTCCAAAAGGCAGCAAAACCTGCAGAAACTTACCTCAATTAGAAAAGATGGGAACAACTGAAGAACTGCTAATGAACCTGTTGATTAAATACAGTGTGGGTGAAACCAAGATGAGGCTTATTTAAAAAAATCAAAACAAAACAAAAACACCCCCACCAAACCAAGGCACAAAAAAACCCCAAAAAACAAACCCAAAAAACCCAAACAAGCAATCAACAACACACACACAAAAAGCAAAACATGAGCTACTCATTCACACTGCTGGGTCAACAAAATAATTGCTTCCAACATAAAATACTTGCACAATTCACACCTCAATACACAGAAGCTGTTCAGAAGATGAGTTAAGGACCAAGGGGAAAAAACCCCAACAAAACCAAAACAAAAAATTGATAAATCTATTAAAATATAAAGCATACAGCAAAAATGTCACTAACATGTCTATCTGATTTAGTTCTAAGCTATTAAGACTAGAAAGGGGTGAGGAACTAAGAGAGCTTATATAAAGGAGCTATTAAAAAAAAAAAAAAAAAGGTGAAAAAAAGGAGTACAAGAGGCATATGAAGGCTCCTGGAATAGGAAACATGGGGAACATTCAGGAATATGAAAATGGGGTGTGAAAGAGTAACTGCAGTAATCCGTTTACTGAGAAGGAAAACCATTCCTATATATCTTTCTTTCCAAACACTACAGAGTTAATGAAATTGAAAAGAAATTCACTCAAACCTCAAAAAACTCACACAATTGACTTTCCTAATGTTACTGCTACACTTGCTGCATGCTTTGATTTACCTGAAGTGCAACAAGGTTGGTGAGGGGCTTGGAGCACAAGCCCTATGAGGAGAGACTGAGGGAGCTGGGGTTGCTTAGCCTGGAGAGGAGACTCAGGGGTGATCTTATTGCTCTCTACAACTACCTGAAGGGGGGTTGTAGTGAGACAGAGGTTGGTCTCTTCTCCCAGGCAACCAGTACCAGAATAAGAGGACACAGTCTCAGGCTGCATCAGGGGAGGTTTAGGCTGGAGGTTAGGAGGAAGTTTTACACAGAGAGAGCGATTGCCCACTGGAATGGGCTGCCCGAGGAGGTGGTGGGGTCGCTGTCAGTGGGGGTGTTCAGGGCAAGGCTTGACAGGATGCCTGCGTGCATGGGTTAGTTGATTGGGTGGTGTTGGATGATAGGTTGGACATGATGATCTTGAAGGTCTCTTCCAACCTGGTTTATTCTATTCTAAAGAAAGCTAAGTAGGCTAACACCTATATATTCTGCTGAACTCACTGAGGAAGTTTAAGCAGCAGCTCCCTACAGATTCCTTCTGTAGGTAGACTGTAAACAGCTAACGCTTCTCACCAACTGACCAAGGAAAGGTTCTGTATTCTTAAAAGACAGTTATAGGTAGGTGGTCTTCAGGATAACGAACATTCTGGACTGCACCAAATCACTGCTTTGCTTCACTGAGCTGGGCCAAGCAGAAGTGTCACTGCTCAATTTTAGTTAATGCACATACAGAAAAACACAGTTGTTAATTCAAACACAATTGTCAATTCAGAAAAAAATACAGAAACAGCATTTCAAGAGTAGTGGGATAATCATAGGTGTAGAGAACTTCAAAAATTGTACTTGCCTTTTAGCTCTGAGCAAGACTGAAATTCATTCTCCAATGCACCAATGAAGTCTCCAGGCAGTGGTTTGATTTACACTGAAGCAAGTCAGACAGCACTGGTGTCTGCTTAATCTACACTGGAGTTATGCACAGAGGTAGTTGTACTACCACTGGCTGAAATACAGAATAGGTCAAGAACACATTGTAACAGCAAAAAAGCACCAGGAAACGGCTTCATCTCAGCGTTTTCATTAAAGCAGTGAATGGACTGACTGACCACAGTATCAAGTGGCATGTAGCTCATGAGACACTGCCTCATATCAAATTGTCCTCTGATGTTGCAGAAGTTTCTTTTTGGGCCACACGAACTCCAAGACAAATTAATTACTCACTCTATTTTGCCTTGCTAAAGCAATACCAGGACTATCAGCCAAGGATAAATCCAGTACTCCATCATGACATAATACCTTTTTTATTACAATATCCAAAAAACTGAGTATGCAAGATTTTGAGATCTCACGATCCCTTCTTCAATCTCAGGAATGTGCCATCTAAAGACTGTATATTTAAACCATAAAGGAGTTTAAATGTAAAGAAAAGAGAAAAATGCGTTTTCTTCATAAACATTCTGTGTGTCTTTTCCTACCAACCACACCATCCTCTGTAAAACCTGAAGATTTCTTTCTGTAAAGCAAATATATATATAGTGTTGGTAGCCCGCCCCACCCTGTCCCAAGATCAATCTTTATTAATCTTCCGTATTAGTGTCAACAATCAGCTACAGATACATATTACTCCGAGAATTAAATACAGAATCGTTTAATTCAAACAAGCAGAAGGGCAAGAGGAAAAAGCATTATGTGGATGGCACATTTGGTTGTAGATTACCAAAACATTCAGCCTTTACAATTCAATGATTCTTTCTCTAGTAATCAACTTTCAAATAAAATTTCTCTTTGTTGCAATTACAGACCAAAATACACTAGATAGGTTTCTTTTACTACAATCTTACCATAGTAGTTTAAGAAGTACTATTACAAAATGCTTTTAATTAGTGTACTCTTTACAAAGAGTCAGAGAGGCAATGTAATAGCAGAGTACAGTGTAAAGAGTGCTTCTAGGAACTAGGAGGTTTTGTAATATACTACTTGGTAAGCGATATAGCTACAGAACTCATAGCCACAACTGTTATGTCTACTCCCTCTCACGTAGCTGCAGCTTCAGTGCATTCAAACTGTGCCTGATGTCTCTGAGCGGAGAGTTCTGCCTGCGTGAGCAATCTGAACAGATTAACACCACTTGGAATTGAAAATGCCCCTCCTTGATCTGGGCTAACTATGTAAACGTACACAGGAGAGGGGAGTTTTCAACTCAAGTTAGGAAGATGAGCGCTCACCACGGCCACCCAAGGGAAACTCTCAACCTGAAGAGAGGTGGTCAAACAGAACTGAACACAAAAAGAGGCAAACAAAAAACCCCAAAAAGCCCACAAAAAAACAAACCAAACCAAAAAAGGACAAACAGCAACCGACAGAGCAAACACTTTAGAAAGAGCCTATTCCTTAAGCCTGCTTCAGATATTGCTCCGCTCTATAAAAGTGAATTTAGGACCTAAGGCTTGTAAGTTATAAGAGGCCCAAGCGGCCCAAAGTCCATCTTCAACGTCACTGAAGTGCTTTCACAAGATATAGCTTTTCCCCGTGTTCACTGGTGAAGATGGGAGCCTTTTTGTAGTGTTCCACCAATTCATCCATAGTATTAAAGCGACGCTGCCCAATACAATAGACATTGTCCACGAGCTGCACCTTGAAATGTTTGTTCTTCCCCGATGCCTTTAGAGATACTGAGAAGTCACTGGGCTGTTGAGGAGAATTCAAAAAGAGAAAAAAAAGAATTACATAAAAGTGAACAAAATGACGGTGTAATTTTGTGGCTTCAGGAACAAACTGTGTCATATTGCTGCTGATAATGCGCGCTAGTCTTTGTTCCACAGCTCAGTGCTTCAGCTACTTAAGAAACCAAATAGTCTATTATTCAATAAATAAGTGCCACCGTTATTAATGTTCACAGTTAAGCCAGATAAGTGAAAGCTCTCCAGATGCACAGTCTGAAGTTGCCAATTACACAACTAACTTGCAAATACTGTTTTAGTTACTCAAGCTAGAAGCACAAGAACGTCAAGAAGGGAAAAACTTTCACTATGTGCTGTTTCCTTGCTAGAAAGTCCTGGAGAAAGCAATTATTGCAATATTGCTTGGGTGAGATGAAAAAAAAGTCCTCCTCTCACTTTTTTTTTTATAGCCATGGCCACTAGAGGGCTGTTCTCGCTTTGCATTGCAAAGGATACAAAAGCCACATTCACCTTTTACCTTCATTATCACGTACATGGGGAATAATTTCTCCTATTGTACATACCTCTGTTGGAAAAAAAAATATTAAAAAACATATATCAAATAAAAAACAGTCTAAACCTGACCATCAAACCACCACCCAAAAAAGACAAAATGTAGGCATTAAATTGCTCAGGACAGAACAATTTCATGATAGAACTCTTCGGCTTTGCAATTGGTTGCTTTACTGAAGAGAGTGACATCATCCAAACAGCAAGGATGAGACTATTCTGCCTTCTGCACCACGTGTTGCCAGGGAAGGACAGAAAGGACTCATTGTCCCATGCTTCCAGCTTAACTCTATCTCTAGCCATCAATGACTGATGGCTGGTCATGGAGATGGGAGCACAGGCTTTGCCTCCTGATAGGTAGCTAGAGGTGGATGTTGCCACCAGCAGGAAAAAGTAATAATGAAAAAATAAAAAGCACACATCAGAGATTGTAGTAAGCACCTAATGGAAACAAAAACTGCCTGATGTAACTCTGGAAGTACTGTAGAGCCTCTGTCCACTGAAGTCACGACATCAAGCAGAAACCATTGAAGGCATGCACCAAGACTTCAGACACAGCCTTCCTGCAGTCCCTTGGTTCTCCCTTCCACCATGCTGCTGCTTTGGTTGGGCCAATGCTGTGAACCTGAATTCATTCAGGCTAAACAAAGCCCATGAGGGACTGTAGTTCACAGCACCACCTTATGGCATGCAGCTATGGCTCAGCACAGGACTGAGCAGAGGGGAGTGGAAGTGGAAGCCTCAGATGTTACTGCTGACAGCATACTTTGGTTCATGAAACCACAGCATCTGGAGTCCTCAGCACTATGTTTGGGAGGTCAGATACACACCGAGTACGAGCCCAAGTAAGTTGGAGGACAGTGTTTTCTCAAGCACATCAGTTTTTTTTCCAGCAATGATGCAAGTCTCTGCCCCACGCATCCCTCATATTCTGCATATCTCAAAATCTTGTCCCTTGAATCTCACCACCATCTGTTTTCATACCAACTCCTTCTCTACCTTGACTCCTCCTGTCCTGCCCAGAGAAAACAGAATTCCTGCCATGCCCATTCATCTGGCTCTGTTCCAACTCCCTGGGCTCACACCTCTCCCCTCTTATGCTCAAGCCAGTAGCTCCCCACACCTCTGGTCTAACCTCCTTCTACTTCAAGTCACTACATTCGATAACCACAATCATCACTTCTCTAAAAATTATTGAACATAGCACCCATACAAGAATTACTTCTTCCATCTATAATCCAGTGTCACCAGTCCTTGGCTAAGGTGCAAACTCCATGAGGAAGACTGCTTTGGGCATTAAGCAGACCCACAGCCACTGTCTCAAAAAACATGCAAGTTCTGTGACTGCCAAGAGGAGAGGACTTGGAAGGGTAGGGGAAAGGGTTGGAAAGAAACGTGCATAAAAGCATAACTTTGGGGTTTCCAGTGCTCCACCCAAGACAAGTTTTGTGCATGCTCTGTCATCCATCCCTAGATCCAAGCCTGAAAAATGCTATTTTAAGCCAGCTAGATCCGATACGAAACCTCTGCCTCAGGAGCATTGCAAACAAGGCTGCACAGAGCTCACATCAAGACTGACCTATTTTCAGCACCTGCCCTACTGGGTTAGAGCTCAGACTGTTGTACCAATACTGCACTGTGGTTAAGATCCCAAATGTAGTGTGGACAAGGGTACAGCAGCTATAACCACACAGGCCTAGGACCTGTTCATAGCTCTAAGCAGCATCCGTTGAACAGTAACAAAGCAAAGGCCTGCAGTAACAAAGATCTGCAGAAACCCTGGGAACCTGGGCTCATGAAGAAGAGATTCAGGGCACAGGCTGTGGGCAGCACACTGGCTGCTGTGCTCTGCATGCACGCTACCAAGCGGGTTCGTAGAGTCTCCTCAAGGACATTACTAAGAGGAGCACTCATGGACCAGCAGTTTCAGATTCAAAAAACCAAGACCCAGCCTTTCTGAAAAAGTTCTGCTGCTTCCATGGGTGGTGACGAGGCCAAACCAAAACAGTAACCAAAAGGCTCTCATGAAAATAGAGAAGAACTTGCAATTGGGAAGTTCATAATCTGAACCTAGCACATTTTTTTGTTTTAGGAACAGGAAATGCTGTTATGACAAATGCTTAAAAATAAGAGAAATAATAGTTTTGTGCTCAACAAAGTTAAAATGTTTTCTAACAAAGCACAGGTTTTTTCAGCATGACAAAATGTATGAGGTTTCAAAGTTCCCTTTATCTGCTGACAATAATTATCTTGACACCAGAAAGGGTGTGCTAATGACACACAAATAGGTAGATGCTGGAATAGGTCTTAGACCTGTGATCTACTGTCCCGTGTCCTAGGTAACAGCTAGAATTAGCTATATGTGAGGTGATCTAGAGAATATATTAAATACTTTCCCTGTCATTCTAATTATAACTTTAATGAATGAATATTCTCTTGAACTACTGTCCAATCTTTCCAACCTCAGATCTGCTGATTGATGCATAAACAGGAGACATTAATATGGCAAACTGTCTCAAAAATATGTTACAAAGTTTATTCTTCTAGTGTTCTGATTCAATTAAAAACCCTACAACCTAGCGGAAAGGCTGCTCTACCTCTTTTGAGAGCCATCATCCAGCACAAAGAGATGGAAGAGCTCAAACAGCTGTTGCAAGAATCCTGAAACCCTTTATTTGCCTCAGTATAGTAACTTCCGCAGGATTTAAGAACAGCACAAGCATTTGGTTTTATTTTGGTTCTTTTCCACTCTGATGAATATGCAAAATGGTAAAAAAACCTACTAAAACCCAACTCTCTAGATAAACTACTGCTCCTAACATTACCATTTCAAAGTATGGCTCAATACAGCTTGACTTAGTTCCCTGCTGTCCTCTTTGGATTTGCTCCAAGTCTATTTATTTTATTTACTGTTTAAGCTATTTTGTTTCAACTGCTGGCCAATTTTTTCTCCCTTCTCCCTCTTTAATTGCTACATTTAGATGTTTGCACGCTTATTTTTCCAGCAATAAAAGCGTCACATACACCAAATACAGGCATATGAGAAGTTAGCTTTAATCCCTGAAACCTACAGAGAAGCTGATGATTCCACAACAGAATGACAGGGCACAGCTTCATGGCAGGGAATCTGTGAATATTCCCACCCTACCATAATTAGGAAGATCTAAATCTGAACTTGAGTCTTAAAACAGACAATTAAAGATTAGCTGTTATGCATCTGCATCTCTTCAGTCCAGGTGTAGTATTTATTTGAATTGTTTCAAATTCCTTTATTTTAACTCCTCTTATGATCAAAATGACCATAGGCTACCTGGTGCCTAGAGCACATGGAAGACAACAGGTAGGAAGATGTTCTTTTAATTTTACTTATTTAGTCAAAAATTTCAATATCTTTTCAAAGAAAGATGGAGAAATTCAGCATGAAGTTATAAAGCAATATAAGGGAAAACAAGTACAAAGAATCTCTTTACAATCTCCATTTGAGAATGAAAAAGGACAATTTTATCATAAAAGGCAACGCTAGGAAAAAACTTCCTCTGAAAGCCTTTTACTGATCCTGTAACATTTTTTTTCCTTTCAATCTTCCTTCATGGAAGATACTGCTCATGCACTCATTCTTCAAACCCTTTGAGCTCCCACTTGTGGAGTCCACCAGTTCCTTCGATTTCCATATGCAGGTTTTCTCTCGCTTCCCCTAACTCAGACACCCAGACAAGAAAACAATTCAAAGGTCTAAGGTCAGGCTGGACAGAACCATCCAGAAGGGCTCAAAATTCCTTTTTCTACCCCTTCTGCTTCATTTAGATATAAACAACATTCTACAGGTCAGAAACATGAACTGGCTCCATTAATCTTCAAGTACAGTTCTAATGATTTCTATTCTTCCATTTAAAGTAAACCACTAGCATATTTCCTAACCCTGCTTTTAAAGATCAATTTTCTCCCCCTCTCTCGTCAATCATAGCATGTCACACAACACAACAAATGCTTCAGTTTTTGAACGGTTGCCACATTTCACTGCTTCTATCCAACACTTGTAGGATTAAAACCCCAGGAAAATAAAGGACACCCTGAAAGCTATGGAAATAGCACTTCAAAATGCATACAAGTTCTCAGCCTGTGCCTCCTCCCTCTACTGTCACTATTGCTGGACAAAGAGCACAGAAACTAAATGCAATCTCCAAGGCCTGACACAAATCCAGTTGCACCTACAATCCTAAGTATCATCTTAATGCACCTACAGTCATCACCATCATCTTATTACTATATCCTGGAACCTCATTCAGTATCAGTTACTGTAATTTGATAGCTGTGACACTATTGGCAGAAGGTAGCTGCTACTTCCTTAATGAAACTGTAAACCAAAAACCCTGCACAGCTCATTCCTGCTACCGCACAGAACTGGTCTGAGAAAAATAACATTTTCTCTGCTTCATGGGAAGACACTTCAGGGCTATGAAGCAGTGGTGTTTGTCTGATCTTCAGTTCCATACCCACTCACAGTGGAGTGTCAAGGGGACTGCAATTCCTGACAGAAGCTGCCTTTGAAGTAAAAGGGTGTCTGCAGCAGAGGATCTGTTCAGAAGCTAGAGGTGTGGTGTGGTTGCCCTCTAACATCACCATCCACAACCTATCGAGGCTTCCTGTCAGCTACAGCAGTAGCAAGCACACTTGTTTCCCAGGGTTAATCTGCACAGAAAACCCCCTCTTCCCTCCCAATTTGCTTCTCTCTGCAGCAGAAACTTAGATCTTCAAAGCAAGACAATCACCTGCCAAAGCAGGCCAAAGGAGTCAGCCAAGACTAGTTTGTCTTGTGTTAGGTACTACACAGAAAGAATAAAAACCTGACCTCTGAAGAGCCTGAAATTCAAAGAGTAAGCTGTGGCTATACAGAGACTGCATAGATTAAATGTGCATTACTTGTTCTGAAGTGTTACTTAAACCCCACAAAATTCAGTTTTTATCAGCTGAGAAGCCTGTAAAAGAAAGAACAAATCAAGCAGTATTTCTAACTAGGTATGTCCCACTTCAGTCTCCTCTTTTACATCTCTAAAACTAAGGTGACATTACCTAGGCGTGATGGAGTTGGCAAAAATGTTATCAGTAGGTAACTGTGCCCGTTACATAAACTATGGGCTTAAATGGTTCAAACAAGTTTATGGTTCTAATAATAGCGTTTCGTAATTAATGAATATAATCATGCTCCTAGCTACCTGGCAGAGTTCATCTAGGGATATTCTCCACCATGGTAACATCCCTTAGATCTAAGCGCAGCTGAAGAGAGTAGTTTTGGCTAAAGGAATCTAGCTGTAAAACAAACATCTGATAAGTTAAATCTAGAGAAACACTGCAAAATTTGACATGGAAAAACATGACAGTCTTATCAAGAGAGAGAATAATGAAACCTTGATCTATTCACGGAGAACTTCTCATAGCACAGTAACAAGAGCAAAACTCAAAGCAGTCCACGTCTTTTCTTAACTACGGTGATAGAAGGCTATAGAAAACCCTAAACCAGGTCAAAAAACAGGCGTGAGATTAGCAGCATGACACACAGCTTTATCTGTGGGCCTTTTTAGAAAGCAATAACCCCTTCATCCAGAGCTTTAATAGGTGGGTACATAGTACAATGTAATGGAAAGTGCTGTCTGATGGAAAGATGAGAAATGGGAGAGCTGACAGCTTCACTCAGTTCATTCTGGTCTCTCTAATCCAAATCTTTTGCTCTGATCATACAAACAGTCCTGATGACTTTTAGTCACAGCATGAACAGCCTCTGTAGCCAAGCATGTGAAATAAGGCGACTGTCAACAATTCAAGAGTTGTTTTTTAAATCTTTCTTTGTTCCATACACAACAACAAGCTTGAAATAGATCTTTCATGATCTCTTTCCCAATGCTACCAAGTATGCTCATTTGCTGACTGTATCACTCCTAGCACCTCAGGAAAAAAAACAACACCCAAAACACCCAAACAAAAAAAGCACCAACATAACCCAACCAACCAAATAAAAAACAACCTACAAAGAAAACAATCACAAACAAAAACCCCAAAACCCAACCCCTCCCCACTTCCAAATCCCCCAAAAAACCTGTCAATCCCCAGTGTTCTTGTAATTCACATATATAAACAAATTATATGATGGTACAATATATTAGGACAGACAAGAGCTTAAGATTGAGTAAAATATTTCTTTAAACCTACTGGAAACTGCAACACTCATGTACTGCTAAGAAAAGGAGGATAATTATATGAATAACTACTTTTTTTTTTTCCTCATGATGCTGTATCACTCCAAATACAAGATCTGCAAGACCAGATCAAGATTAGAAAACAAAACACCAAACCAAAAACCACCAAACAAACAAAAAAGAGCTCCTCAATTGAGCACTCTTTTTTTTTTCTTCTGTGTTAGCACAAACAATTTACAGCAATATTAACTGAGTAAACTTCCTGGGATTCTAGTATTAGATGCTGGGAACAACTTGAAGAACCACATTCTGAATGAATCCTTCTGTGCTTCTCAAGCAATAATTTTCCAGCAACCATGAGGGCAGCAAATTTGAAACTGCTTTGAACACAACTGTGTTTAGTGTTGTGATGTCATATTAAAATAAAAGGTTACTGTGTCCTTTCAGGGAAATTTGTTTACTCCACAAGCAGACTCTTAAAAGCAAAGCAATGAGCCATGGCATTGTGGTAACTGTAACACAGCGTGCTCTGGCAAATGGCTGTGCATTTTGTATGTTAAGCAATGTATTAATTTTCAAACACTCCTTCTGGCATTTTCCCAAAGGACATAAGAAAAATCCACTGTCTCAGGATAACATGAAATGCAGCATCCAGATCTGAAAGTGAGCTTCTACCTGCTGGACCCCTGGACACGCTGAGGGTACACTCATCCAGTACACGCTGAGGGTACACTCATCCAGTACACGCTCCTGGCCCCTGTCAGATAGTACACTATCTAGAAGAGACAGCTGAATTGCTGAAATTTGATAATTATCATAACCCTCAACTGGCTTTGTACATTTTAAAAGACTGCATGCCCCACCTCAGCCCTTTCCTCTGTTGACTAAGCACTCTTGATACCGCTGTAAGTCAGTCACGTGTTCTAAATTTCTAATTTTCTTCTGTTCTCTGGTTTATTTGCATTTGACTTTGTTTAGTGATTACAGTTAACTAAGAACAGAAATAGGAACTCAATGACAGAGCTTCAAAAAAAAGGGTAGTTTGACAGTTATCACACCTTCTTCACAGCATATTTATCAAGGAAATCTATCTGACACTTTAACACACAATACTGCAGCTGGAAAAAAAGAATATATTTGGTGCTATTACAGAATTGTATTTTGTCAATAATATTACATGTAAAAATTTGGGGAACAGCTAGACCAGTAATCATCATCATCTTCTAATGTTTTCCACAAATTAGAATGTAGTTTTATCTGGATTTAGAAAACTCTACAGAATTAACAATTTCCTTGTCTTTCAACTGTCCATCTCCTTGCGAAAAGCCAACACGGCAGCCAATCCCAAATTTTAACACTGCATATAAGCAACACATGAGAATTCAGACTGAAGCCTGAAATATTTAGTTAGTTACCCACTAAAGAGTATCTTTTAGTACATTCTACCTAATGAACTTGCCTCAATATTAACTTAGTTTTTTTACTTCATTCTGAGATTTCTTCAGAGCAACTGAAATTCTAACTTGGGAAGAACAAAATCAGCAAATGAAATGTGAAAGATACTTCCAAAAAAAGGTATGCGGAGCTAAACAAATCTTCACTTCCAGATTTGTGTTCAAGCTTAATTCTCCCCCTTACTTAAAGCAGAGTCTTTGTTTTCCAAGCCAACTCTACTGCTGTTACTGGTTACATGAGGAATAGTACATAGGAACAGATTTCCCCCAGTTTATAGACAATTATGGTAAATGATAGCATAATTGATAGCTTACTTGTTGTAAACCAGGATAGCCCACAGGGAAACTTGATATAAACATGGCACAGAGAGAGGTGTCTGTAGCTGTATACAGTATACTTATTTCACTAGTACTGTATGCTTAAACTACAAGATTGAGCTCATATATTAATTCGGAATTTCTGTCTATGAAGCAGCAAAACACTCAGAGACATCTACTAAACAACAACTTGTCTTCACAGAATGGCCCTACAATTGAAACAAGTGCAGAAAACTTCTAATTACTGGTTAGGCCACACCTTGAATACTGTGTCCAGTTCTGGGGCCCCTCAGTTTGGGAAGGATGTTGACTTGCTAGAACACGTCCAAAGAAGGGCAACAAAGCTGGTGAGGGGTTTGGAACACAAACCCTACAAGGAGAGGCTGAGGGAGCTGGGGTTGCTTAGCCTGGAGAAAAGGAGGCTCAGGGGAGACCTTACTGCTGTCTACAACTACCTGAAGGGAGGTTGTAGCCAGGTGGGGGTTGGTCTCTTCTCCCAGGCAACCAGCACCGGAACAAGAGGACACAGTCTCAAGCTGTGCCAGGGGAGGTTTAGGCTGGATGTTAGGAAGAAGTTCTTCACAGAGAGGGTGATTGCCCATTGGAATGTGCTGCCCAGGGAGGTGGTGGAGTCACCATCACTGGAGGTGTTAAGGAAGAGACTTGATGGGGTACTTGGTGCCATGGTTTAGTTGATTAGATAGTGTTGGATGATAGGTTGGACTCGATCTCAAGGTCTCTTCCAACCTGGTTAATTCTATTCTATTCTAATTGCAAATTCAGATTTTTTTTTGATAGCTTTTGAAAGATGCATTAGGGAATTACTAAAATCTGTCACCTTTTAAAAATCACAGTCAGGGGATAATTAAATTTTGTGTGCTTAAACTATGAATTCTCTGGGCCCAGCATACATGAAAGGCCAGTGTAAATTTAAATTTGAACTTTCAGAATTGTAATGATTCCAAATCAGCATTACCCACGTCCCTCTGGTATCATCAAGGCTCAATTTACAAAGCATATGAGCTGTGGACTTCACTCTCTGTTGTGCATCATAATCTTAACAGTTTGATACAACAACAACTTTACTGCATTATAACCTAAAGAATCTAATTAGAGCAGAAACACATTACAATGACTTTTTAACCAATAGTTTCAAGAACCTATCTTATTCAATTAAAAGCAGAACAAAACTGACCAATGCAAGGATCCCATGTGAAATTAGCTTTAAGAGAGGCAAATTTATGACCAAATTTGCAATTTAAAAGTAGTATTTTATCTTGTAGTGCTATAAATTTGAGGGGGATTGAATATGAGGAACACATGAAAAGTCAAATTGAAGTCTGCTTCTCCATTAATTAAAAACTGTATAATACAGAACCCAGCTGTTAAATTTCAGTGTAAATGTCACCACATTTCAGCAACAGACCCATTCTCACAAGCAGTAATCAGATGGGTTGGTAACCCTCGAAGTGTCTTGCTTCTTTCAGGGTGAGAAGCCCTTTACTGCAGATAAGGAAGCTATTAACCCTCACGTTTACTTACCCAAACACTGAGTCTTACACAGCCTGTCAGGGCTGAGTACCACTTACCGAGGATTCACTATCTCTAACAAGGAAGTCTCCTTCCACTCCCCTTTCGTTCAGGGCACATTCTGCTTGGTGTCGGGTAACATTCCCATAATACCACTCTCTTCCAGCAAACCGTCCGGTAGAAGATGGTCCTGTGTAGCTTATCTGAGGTGGATGTGAAGTGTTAATGGTAGGACCATCGCTAATGATTACTACATAGTTTTTAGGAACAAGACCAATCTGCCCTCTGGAATTTTTACATTTCCACCATTCTGGGTCATTTTCTGGCTTTTCAATGACTTCCATCGTTTCCCCTTTCTCAAAATTGAGCTCTTCTTCTGTGACGGAGCTGAATGGATACAGTGTCTGAACAACGTGGAGTACTTTGGTGCCCTGGCCGTTACTCATGGAAGCGCCTTTCCTTAAGCTGAGAAAGCTGGGTGAATCTGCAGTTGCCTCCTCAACTTCCTCTACCACATAGTTCGAAGGAAACCAGCCAATTTGTCCGTTGTAGCTACCTCTCCACCAGCCATCACTGCACTTCTCCATGACAATCACTCGGGATCCTTTGACGAGGGACAGTTCATCCTCCCTCTCTGCGACATAGGCAAATTTCACGTAAGCTGGAATGTTAAGATCATAAATCCGGTCAGCACTGCTGCCGTTGGATGGGTACTCTGCGTCTGTGCTAGGGGTGGGTGAAGCGTCTCTCACACTTGTCTTTCTCTTGGTTTTCCCCAAACCTGTTAAAGAGAGAAATGTAAAGTGGTCACTCAGAATTCTTTTCCCCAGACTGCCAAGGCTACTTTTGGTGGTTACAAGCTCCTCAGCCACTTTTAATGACACTGCTAAACAGAGATCTCTTCTATAACACTATATAGTCAGGAAACAGTAGCTTTGAGAGTTTAATATCCAGCTGCTGCACAATTCATGTTACAATGGATCTCCTCCCTTCCTCTAAAGTATCAGTTTTAACACACTTAAAAACAGTGGTGTCTTCACTACAAGAACTGCTAATCACCAGAATAGTTGCACAGCTTGCTGTTGTATCTTTTGAAAACCTGGCCAAATGATCATGCCTTTCAGTTTTAGTGATGACTTCAATTTGGCTCCAGCAAAACACGAAAGAAAATCCACAGAAATAAAACTAGTGCAGCAATAAAAGTTCAAGTTCCCCAGTAGATTACATTTTGCATTCTTCATTCTTTAGTCAGTCCCCAGGCATCTACAGCTGCAATTCCTTCCAACTGCAAGCCCTCTTTTGAAATCCACACCTCTTTCATCTACATTTCATCATGCACTATAAAAGCGTAAGCCTGACGGTGAAGACGACCATTTGCATGCGTTCCCCTGTAATCTGTAAATTCTGATGTGCTGTTGTGTCTTTAATTATAACGTGAAATACAATGTACAGAAGAAACAACAGTAAGAATAAATACATAACTTTTTTTTTTTTTTGGTAATTATAGGAACCACACAAATGCCTACTCAAATATGGAAAAACAACTGTACGACTTTCAAACTTTTGCAACAAGTACTGCTTAAGCCTTATATATGCACCGAATTATACAGTGAACAACGAGCCCACTCTTGTGAAAATCACTTATAAAAATTCTGAAGAGCAAACAAAAGATGGAATCTCAGTATAGCACAAAACCAAGCAACAACCAAAATGTCATGCCAGGGATAAAAAGCAACAACCAAGACAGAGATAGAAGCATTTGTACTTTTCTCCGTGCTTCCAGAGCTGCGCTGGCAGGTGAGTCCACATAGACACAGCAGATTGAATGCAAACAAAACTCCACCCAAACCAACAACCAACCTTCATCTTTAGCACTCAGGACTATCCAATCTGATCACTCCACTGCTGAAAAGTGTGTGAATTTAAAAAAAATAAAAAATGTATAGACAGACAGGCACCTATATACACACATGTAAATGCACATACAGCGGGGAGATTCAACTAAAGCGCTTCTTCAGTGCAAAACTAACAGATTTCCCAGGGCTAGCTGTACAGAGCACACACAACCTCACACAGATTGATAACTAAAAGGGTTAAATTCATTAATTAACACAGTCTTAATGTTTCAGAACATGTTAGAAAATTCCAATGATCCTAAAGTATTTCCTGACCTTCCCCAGCAGCTCCTTGCTTCCTGCTGGAGCCTGCTACATCCTAATGTTATTTCAACCACATCATTTCAGCTGAGAACCGGTGGCTTTCAAGCAAAATGAGGGAGAGCAGCTTATTGTACCAGAGGAGACAATAGCAGGAAAAGAGTGTCCAAGCAAGCACTAATCAGAAGCTGGCCAGGCTCTGATTTCTGCCAAGACTAGAAATTTTCATCACTTTAGAGATACTTTTCAACCAAAAGACAAGGATGTATCAGAAGTAAGAAGCATTAAACTAGGGCAATATAAACAAATATAACATAAGGGATGTTCTGTTATGAAAGAGGGGAAATTGTTTATTATAACTTCATGGAAACCAAGCCACTTTATTTCAATAGATTCACACTACATAAAGCCCTACACTAAGATTGAACCTCCCAGATTAAAAGCTTAGGTTTTTGATGTGCTTTGTAATTGAGATACGGAACACCACTTCTTGGAATTACAGCAGAACTAATAAAAATAAACCAAAAAACCAAACCAACCCAAACAAATAGCAGATGATGAAGTAGCTGCTCAGGAGAAAACCAGTTGAAAATCAGAGCAAAGACAACGCTGAGATAGAGGGATTCAGTGTGATAAGACAATACCATAAACTGGTGTATCTAGAGAATAAAAAAAAAAGCTGACAGAGGTGAAAGGAACAAATCTATAAAAACAAAATTCTGGAGCCTGATAAAGGTGTCTAAATATTTAACAAAAGGTTATCATCCAAGCACTTTCTTCCACTTGGAGTTTATGTTGCAAACACTTCTATAGTGCATCTGAAGCTTTAAATGTTCCTTTCCACCCCCTTCATTTAACACAAGCAATAACAACAGGGGGGGAAAATCAGAAACATCACATTTTTTTCTTAATCAATAAAGGCAGGCAGAGATTTTTCATTTTAAGCTTAACATTTAATGTAACCAAACTTTTAAGGCTGATAGCATGGTAACGACTAGCCTGTTGCAGTAGCACTGATATGCACCAAAGATTATGTTTTGAGTTTGTTTGACCAAGGTAGCTATCTATGCAGAGACTCATCTGCAGCCAAGCACAGCAAAGGGCACACACAACACTATCTAACACAATTTTTTCCACGAGGTTACAACATTCATAACTGTGCCTATGACAGAAGAGGAAGCAAGTCGTTCCATGAGCAGAACAAAGGAAACCTGTTCCTGTTTTTCTCCTTACACCTCCTGCTGCACTACTCTTCTTCTGCCTCCACTGTCTCCTGCCAGATCCATCGTAAGTTCCCTTAGCATATGAATACCTTTGCATCTCCCTCAGGTCCTTCTCATATCTCCAGTTCCCCACTGCAACCTCCAAACAGCCTTCAAAGCATACCCCATTTCCCCTGGTGTTTTCCTCCCTACCTTTGTTGGGCTGGCCAGCCCAACTCAGTGCCCAGTACCCCGCTGCTTTTCAGCCCTGCTCAAGCCGAACAAAGAGCTGGGATTGCTCTGGCTTCTTCTCCAGTGAGGGACACCAGCAATGACCCTCTTAGGCACTGAGTTGGAGAAAACTAGTTAATTTCTGCCAGTCTGTCAAGTTCACTTGAAATTGGCTGAATTATCAAGGGTGGACAGATGGACGGACAATGACAGCTGACTCTGACAGCGTGACTAATGTAGGCTTCATTTCCTTAGGAAACAAGTCTAAAAATATAATTTAGTAGGATCGCTGCTCACAGCTAAGCAAGAATAAAGTTAGGATGTCTATAAGCTTCATACTCATCTATGACAAAAATCACAACTCCATTATAAAAAAGGTAGAAGAGTAAACACTGTCATTACCTGCTGCTAACAGAAATGTTCACTTACTGCTACTTGTAAGGGTAGGATTGAAAGACCACGATTCCTATTCTTACATCTGAATGGAATGAAAACCGAGTAAGGAATTTCATGAAAAATAATACATTCAAGCACTTTGGGAGTCAAATTTGGAAAAGTCAAATATACTTGTGACTGCAGTTACAATTTTGGCATTTTTACTGCCCTTCTTTTAATGAAAACTTATTTACCAGTGAAATACAACTGTATTTTCCAATTCTGACTCATTGGTTGCAGCTCACCTGCAGCTTGTAATACAGCTAGTTGTCACAAGGAGAAACAAAGCAAGAGAGAGCTTTCAAGTGATGGGAAAAGAGTGGGAGCAAAAGTATTGCAGTGCAGCAAAAAGATTGCTTTATATTATGGCATCTCAGAGGAAATAACTCTGTTCACAATCTACAGCTCACCCACACTAAGCTAGGCTCATTTTCATTCTTACAAACAAGTTGTCAAGTGATGGGAGTAGGTTTAACTTTAAGGTGGATATATTATTGATAACAACAAAACTGGTTAGCATAATTTTCAGTGAAGGGATCCACTGCAAATCCTCCTCTTTGTAGTGAAAGAAATCCTCTGGCTCTGAGGTTAGTCCTAGGGGGACTCAGAAACATGTTTCCCGCATTACTTCATGACCTCTTCCTTTCCTCGCTCAGTTGCAGCTCTGAAGAATAGCTTGTTTTTGTGAGCAGCAAGCCAAAGGAAGACCAGTTTGCTATGAATTTGCTTCCTGTCTCTTAAGTCCCCATTGTGCAAACTTCAGTTTCACACCCTTTCATTACCAGCTTGTCCCTGTGACTGCCTTCCCATTGTACCTGTAGGTCCTTCAGCTTGCACCTTCAAAGCCCTGGCCCTGCAGCATTTTCAGCCTTCCCACTTCATTTTCATTAAGCTCTCCCAGGAAATGCCTTGAGCTCCCCCTAAAACCCAAACCTTGAAGTGTTGGAATTTCCTTCTGGTCACTCCCCTTTGGCTCAACACTGTGACAGTGCCAGCTTCCCTCGCCTTTACCTTTGTCTTCTGCCATGCTGGACACTCCCAGACCAAAGTTTGGCTGCCTATCAAACAGCACAGATGCCTATCAAACAGCACAGACTGTCCACCCTTCTGCTAAATCCTAGCAAAGGATTTCTCTCTCCTTCTGCCTTTAACGAAAGCACTGAATGAAGGCTATATAGCTATGATCCTTGTGAGAAATAGTGCTCAGAATAAACAAGTTTATCTTTAAAATGTTATCCTAATACATACTTTATCAATCATGGGCATACCACTCATGTAGAAAGGGACTTTCTCTTTGCCAGTAGTAAAAATTCATATTCTATCTGCTAATTGTGGCTTACATTACATGCTACCTTTACTAGAAAAATATATTTACAAAGTATCATTTCCTAATTTTAGGAAGACTTACTTGATGAGTATTTCCATACTCCTGTGGGTTGGTGTCCCTGCCTTAAACTGATGTGTGACCACATTTTGTATTTTAACTGCTTTTGCTCATCCCCAGAGATGAAAAAAATAGATTCACCAACATGGCTGTATCTCTGCAGGCTGATCTGTACTCACATTTGTTTTATTAAGTTCTATTTACTAACAACACACTAGTTTAGAGCCTATCTTCAATGTTTAACTTTAGATGTTTGCAGTCAAATTGTCTAGCATCTTCCAAAACTAGTCCTTAAATTTATTACATCTTGTGCAAGGGCATAACTTCAAATAGACTAAATATAGCTGCAGTTCTTTTCCAAAGGAGTTTTATTTGATACCTCAGATTTCTGACTTTTGCATTCACCCATCCTCCATATATAAAAAGAAATTAGTCAATACTCAAAGCAATTTTCTGCAGAATGGTTGGCAAGTGAAACTAGTGCCATCTGAATTCTTCCAACTTCCATCTTTTCTAAAAACCTATCTGATTTTAAGACCTGCTCACCACACCAAACTTAGATGATTAAAGAAAAACAAACAAACCCAATTGCTTTGAGAAATATTCTAGATGCAACATCTTAAGAAGACTCTAACAACTTATTTAAAATATTGAGAGGGGGTAAGGAAGAACACCTCCCAAACCCCCCCAAATTAGTGACCTTTAAACTACATAAACCATTGCAAAACCAACAAGAAAAGTGTCTAAATACAACTGAGTTCTTGGAAACTAATTCTTTAAGGAACTAGATTTCTACCAAATGGTGCCCTTCAAATATCCAGTATAACTTTTGAAGTAGCTAGTTTTAAATCAAAAGATATAGCTGGAACTACAACAAGTGCTGCAGAATAATAGTGTTCCTTCCCTCTCCCCACGGCAATTAGAAAATCAGCTTTGTGCATGTATTCTTTTATTGCTATATTTACATATCTTAACAGATTCTTTCATAACAAGTCAGAACTGATTTTTGTGCAATGTATTCAAGCCTTTTGTGTTTGAAATTAGTTTTCCATCAGTACTATATTTCTATCACAAAGCTGTAAATAGGCAAAAAATTAGCTCAAGTACGATAAGGGTCATGAAACAGAGATCTTGAATTATTAGAACATGAAATACTTCCAGCTACTCTCTTTGATAGTCTATTTACAAATACAGCAAGGTTTTTCCTCAACTGGAACAAAAATAAACTACGCTGTATCGCATTGTCAAAACACAGGAACTGACACCAGAGTTGAATTGAAAGCAGGCTTATTTACAGTCAAAACCAAAAGCAGGCAAAACCCAGTATATCTCTTTTTTATCTCTCTAAACCAAATTTCATAGATGTTTTAATTTTTTTAAAATCTTCTAGAAATACAAACATGAGAATCCTTGTCTTTTCACCAGTCTATCCTAAGAAGAAAAAGACCTGGAGAAAAACCCAAGAAACCCAAAAATGAGACTCTGAGGCACTTAAAAAAAAAAAGGGGGTAGTGCATCTGCTAAATGATCTGATGGGAAGACAAAAGAAGGAGGGTGGGGTGGGGGGAAATTGTCAAAATATGAGTTTGTAAAGGACCTCAGGGACCAAGACAAAGATTTTGAAAGAGATAGACTATGAGAGCACAGAGGAAGAAACTGAGATGCCAGGAAGAGGAAGGTCAGAGGCAGAAAGAGAACTTTGAGAATGAGAAGGTTTTGAGAAGAGAGGAAGAGGTGGAAAAGGAGAATTACTCAGAGAACAGCGACAGACAAGTGATTTTAGAGACTATACCACCAGCACTGACAAATCCAATGAAGTAACCAAAGACTCTCCCATGTTGCCCAAACAGGCCATGCCTTTCTCCAAAAGACTTGCCCTACAATCACCCAAAAATATTCAACCAGCGATGTGCATTTCTGCCAAAAGCTGCTTCTAGCAAGATGAATGAAATGCCGGGCTGGTTTTTGCAGGACATTAGGAGCACTGTGGTGCCTTTTGGCCTCCAATCATGGTGCCAAGATTGTGTTTACAGGGCTGAGCACCTCTCTCCTTGCATGTGGCACCACCCTTGCCCAACTTCTCAGTTTGCACTTTGTGGAAATACTTTTCAGCATGATGCTTGGCTTCACCATTTGAGTTTGCAGTTGTTTGCTATTAGATTAACAGATGAAACCAGAGGTATTGAAAAGAGGATGGAGAAGGAAGAAAATTCTGGGGGACACTTCCCTCACCTTCTTAAATTTTACTTATGCTGCTACAACTCTCACACAGGCCATCAAAGAATGGGCTATAAACATAACATGAATATAAGAGTAAAAAACCCAAGTCCCAAAAATTACAGGGAAGTGGAAAGGGGAAAGGGGAAAAGTGAAAGGGGAAGGAAATAAAAAGGCAAACAACAAAACCAACAGTGATTTGTAAAATATTCCATAGAAATTTTAATGCATCTCAATTACTGCACCCTCTGCCACAATAAAATGCTTTAAACAGCACCACTTGCTTTATGGTTTAAAAATACCACCACAGAAGCCAGCACAAAGAGGATATTTTAATTTTAATTAGATTTTTTAAAAATAATGGGTTTTGTCTTTAAAATTCAACCATTATAATTCAAATTAAAATAAACCACTCCACAGCTGAAAATTTAACATCACCATCCATTAAGACAATTTCTGCCGAACAGCTGAAATATTCAAGCAAATCAAGTTTGAAGTTGATAAATAGAAGGAAGCCAAACAAATGAGCTAGGAGAATTCCCAGTATAAATACTGTTCAAATACTGAATAATAATCATCATCTCTGAAAGAGTTAGAAAAAATACTTGTAAAATAGTATCTGTTAAGTTTAGTGACTTAACATGAAAAGCAAAGAAATCCATTTCAACTGAGATGGAAATATGTTTCTGTTCCCCCAAATATCAATTAGATTTTACAGAACAGTTCTCCTCTTGGTAAAAATCTTCAAAAGAAAATGTCACCAGAAAGTCTTGATTTACTAACCAAGTGTTTTGTGTCAGATGCAGTAGCCACAAGCAAATTTAATCAAAAGTCCTTTTTTTAAAAAAATATTTATTCAGTATTTTAGACAATTTTTATTTAAGATACTTAAAGGTTTTTCTTGCTCATTTTAATAGAACTGCAATTCTGCCTTCACACATAAGCAGTTCGGGAAAAAAATTATCCTTTCTGACTGCCAAGTTAGTTATTCATCTCCTAATATTAATACTTTGAATTATATTGCATATTAATGCATGTAGTTGATAAGTATGCAAAGTGTACACTGGGTTTAAAAAAAAAAAACCAAGCAAACAAAAAAAATTAGCTTTTCAGGAAAATTCCTAAGAAAAAACATAAACCAATGTAAATTAAATAATTCATTCACCCACTGTCCAGGATAAACATATAGCTTCTTGACAACTGAGAAGTCCAGATCAGACATTCATTTAGCTTTATGCTAGTTATTAAGTTTATAATTTTTAATTGTCTTTGCTTCCTTATTAAAAAGCAATTCAGCAGACTGAAATGTCTTCTGTTACACAGAAAGAAAAATCACTTTTGTACATTTTCAGTCTGAAACCTCCCACCCCTTCTTTTTCCTTCCACCTACAAGGCCAGTATCCCAGCAAAGGTCCAATGGCCAATATCCATATGGGACAGTCAGATGCAACACCTCCATCAATAGCACTCTTTAAAGGACACTGCTATAAATTCTAGAAATCTTCAACTGCATTTGTGATACAGAAATGAAACCTTACAGCTCATTAATAGATTTCTTGAATCTGCTTTAAGAAACTGAATATATCTAAAAAAAACAAAACCACCACACCAGAACAAATCAGAAAATTGAAACTCTTTTCTAAATGTCACAGTGAAATTCTGACATTTTGGCAGCCAGGCTGCTTTCTCACTCTCTTTTTCAAAGACAGGAAAAAGTAGTGTCAAATTTTCCTATACATTAAACACTTGAGGTTTCATACCAAGGCTTGCATAAAGAAATCAACTCAACAACCAAATTAAAAACGATGACTGCATTAATTCTTGTTATGGAGACTGTGTTAAACATGCTAATCTGTTATCAGGGAATATACATTCAAATTCTAGTACCAGACACTGAGCTTCCTGAACCCAGAGCATGTAAAAGCAAGAAGTTAAAATGCAAGATGTACTACAGGGATGTATCTAGACAGAGTTTTCCAAAGGCATCAAATACATGATCCAAAGGCTTCCATCAACCAGCTCATGTATATGGAAAAGAAGGTGACATCTCACTAGGCTTAAATTTTAAATCCCCTATGGAATAAGGAAAACAGCTGTCTCAATCTTAAATAGAAGGCATAACAAAAAATAAACATGACTTCTCAAGATGGGTGATTCCAATTTCTGTCTGCAAATTTAAATTTAATAGAGTTTGCTGGAAATGCACGGTCTTTGCTTTCAAACAGAGAACACTACAGATATTTCCACCCACTTTGCAATTTTATTAATGACACTTTTGATTTTGTAAGATGTGCCAATAAGAAAAAAAGAACCAGGACTATCTTAAACCTAAGCAGTCCTATCATTCTAGCAACAGATTTATAAGGTATGGGGAAAGGGCACAGTAGGCCTGTAAGACTTCGAAGTGCTGTCTGTTCCCTTTGTGTACAGCAGGAAAGAAAGCCACACCACTCTGCCTCTCCTTCACAAACACTGACAAAATGTTCACAAAGAAATTTCTAATAAGCAGGAGGTGCTCCAAACTGTGTACCCTAAAACATGCTCCTGTTTCTCAGTAAGTATACAACAGGTTGTATTCCCCTTCTCCTCTAGTATATGATGGTTTATATTTAGTTATCTCGCATTTATATGAAGTAAAACAGGTGCACGGGACAGCACCCAGGGATACAAAGGTGTTGCTAACACAAACCCACTCAATTCAAAAAAGAAACCCAAAAACAAGCAAGAAGAAAGCAGACTACCCTGAATGTAAGACGACAACCTTCCAATTTAAAGACTCTTCCAGGTAATTGTGACAAAATAATTCTGTTTTGGATATGGGTGATTATAGTACTAACTTGGTCTTTTCACCTTTTATTTGCTCAATTTTGCCTTCAATTCTGTACATGAAAATGAAAGGCTTAATAGGTGTTACAACAAATACATTACAAAGCAGAAATTACATAGGCCTGCAATTCAAAGAAATGCATTAGAAGACAAAGATGCAAATACTAACTGAAGGACAATCTCTTGACATCTAGACAGTCCCTCCTGAATGTAATGTAATCAGCGATTCTTTGAGGTTACAGGTGTTCCGTATCAGATGACCCATACTAAGTATCATGCATGATGTAAAGCCTTAGTAATTGTACTGCAAGGTCAGAATCACGGCATTGTACTGCACTAATGTTTTAAAGCATTAAATATCACAAGAATACCTGAAGTGTTAATAACTTTTTATTTGGAGATCTCAGAGCTCTTTAGAAGGCTGTCATAGATGCTGCAATTTTATTCAACGCTCCTTTCAGCAAAGGAGATACCTCCTTTTCTTATACTAACTTCCTCGGTGAATTGCAATGCCCATAGCTTCATTAATCAAGTCCCTCCAGGTTAATGGCAACTACATATGCAAAGCAGACCTCCCCATCACTGAAGGGGAAGTAACAAGGGAAAGCAGCTTGCTTAAAAAAGCAGCCCGTCTCCTCTGAGGTTTGGCTCTCACCACCAAAACAAAACCCAACAACTCACACACAAATGAGAACAATTTCTTTTAAGGATTAAAACTCAACAATGAGTTAGTAAGTAATAAGTTCAGCTCCTGCTCTGGAGAACAATTTCCTGAATAAACAATTAAAAAAACAACAGGTGTGTAAATTGGTAGAGGCCATGTACAAGAACAGCATTTTCACATCAAAGTATATTTTCACTTTGCATTTTCTTTCATTTATAAGATCCCAAGGAATGTACAGTTTAGATAATCTACAGACAAAACCCTAAACATTTTTTCTGGTGTAAAAGACATCTACAAATAGTCACCTAGTAGAAGGAGCACCCCTGAATGTCCACCCTTCCAGCCTCACCACCTATTCATGTTAACAGCCATGTCTCTCCAAATCTGTTTGCTGAAACCCCAACAACTACTTGTCAGAAGACAGTTATGTAGTAAATAACTGTCAAGAAGTAACTCCCAAAGAAACACATCTCTGCCACTGCAACCTTCCTCCTCAAAAACAAGAGGTGGACATTTTCTCTCACATAGCATGTTAGGGGTCTGCATTCACTGCACACAGCTATACCTGCTTTACAGGCACACTCCACGCACAACAACCCACCACATTTTTGAGGCTCAGAAAAAGGGAAGAAATTCTCTTGTACATTCTAAGTCAAAGCCCAATTACTTAGTATAATGCTAACTTAGAACTTTTGTTTGCACAATATGAGTTCACATCATATAATGATCTATGGTTCGGGTCTCTGAATAAACTGAGAAACAGAAAACTGGAATCTGAGTGGGACCACACAGTGAAAAAGAATCAAAGCAATACTTTGAAAGACCCTGGTAGATTAAAAGGTTAAAACAACCCAAGCCCCCCCACCTCAAAAAAAAAAAAAAGAGACCCAGTGATACTGAAGAAAAAAATTATTTAGAGGACACAGTCTCAGGCTGCGCCAGGGGAGGTTCAGGCTAGATGTTAGGAAAAAGTTCTATACAGAGAGAGTGATTGCCCATTGGAATGGGCTGCCTGGGGAAGTGGTGGAGTTGCCATCATTGGAGGTTTTCAGGAGGAGACTTGATGGGGTGCTTGGTGCCGTGGGTTAGTTGTTTGGGTGGTGTTGGATTGGTTGATGGGTTGGACGCGATGATCTTGAAGGTCTCTTCCAACCTGGTTTATTCTATGTATGCATTCTATGTATTTAGGTTTGCATATTGGGAGAAATATTCACATTTAAATGAGAATTCCTGAATAATGCTAAGACAGTAGAAAGAGAAGCTGCTGTCACTTCAACATAGTAAAATTGCTTGTCCTTGGAGTCACTGGAATTCATTGGAAAATGTACCTCTGAGAATACGTAGGAGGGTACTGATTTCCCTGGCCATCTTAGTTTGATGTTTACAAAGGTGACCTAGCTACAAACAAGGTATATTCAAGACCCCAAAATCAGTTACTATTGACTGTTTCTTCTCTGCTACCACCTTCATGCACTAGGATGAGAAGAAGGCATAAGGAGAGGACATATTGCAGAGTGCACTGAAACCACATTTTCTGAATAACTGCAGTCATTGCTCCCCTCCACAAGCACACACTTACAGGAAAGTGTGTAATGCAAGCAGCACAGTGCAATGCAGTGACCCACACTACAGTCCCACATCTGCTGCTTTAGCAGACTTCAGTCCTCCCAAGAGCCGAAGGGAACCTAATGTAAGAAATCCAGTGCTAGACACTGCTTTGTTTAAAAAAAAAAAGACGACAAAAGTACTTATTCTCACTGCCTCAGAAGAGACATAATTAGCAGACTGCTTAAAGAATTTTATTCTATAAAAAAAGAAAGAAAAGAAACATCAAAAGAGCTGAGGGTTCAGATGCAACCTTAATGCAAGAGCAAAGTGCTCTGCCTCCATGGCTGGAACAGGGAGCAGGAAGAGCTACTAGCAATGTGGCAACTCTCCTCAATAGGGAATGGCTACACTTCCTTGGGAGATAATTTTTGGGTTTGCTCTAAGGCCAAACACAATTACATGATGAAGCACAAGTGGTTCAGAACAGGTAAACCCAAGGGTCCTCATCAAAGGTAACAACTGAGGGAAGTAAGGCCAAAGACACCAGTACAAGCAGCCACACCGACTTAAGGCGATCCTTTTATCTTTTCAGAACATAATTATGACTACAATAGAGGCTCATTCTGTCATCTATAAATGTCAAATTGTACATCCAAGCACACAAACACACTGGATGGGGAGGGAAGGGTGAGAACTTATTATGTTCTAGTAAGAGAACGAATTTATTCACTCAACAAGATTTCTTCACACCTTTGGCCTTGTGACAGTTTACTGCAACCATGATATAAGAAAAATCTGTGGAAAGGTCAGATATATCATGGTTTCCATTATATGTTAGTTTCAAACTCTTGAAGCATCAAATCCTTTAAATAGCCTGCCCTAGTAAATAATTCATTTAAGACAAACTTTCAGCAGAATATAATACATGCAATTATAAACTGAAAAAAGAACGAATCTCTGCTCCCAGCACCAGGTAGCACTGGAGCTGCAACAAGCTACAGGTTCTGCATTCACTGATGCTTTTAGCTCTTCATCTTGGATCAGATAAAGGACCTGATGCATACATCCAGCAGAGAAAGTCCTTTATCTAGCAGTAAAAGAAGCATTAACTCTGTACCTTGAGTTCTCAAAAATATTAACCAATTTTCTTTGCTTTCAAGTCTTTTTGCTGCAGGTAACAAAAGAGCATGATGTTTACTTTTTGCTTTGTGGTTGTTGGATATATTTAATTTTTTTTGCATAAGCATGCTCTGCAATTTCAGGGTTTTTTTTTTCCTTCTTTAAGAAATGATAACATGGTATTTGTTAGCATGTCTGATTTTAGTTTCACAAAGCAGAGAATTCAATTCCTTTAATGCTAATTTTACTGGACATAGATGATACACAAACTTATTTAAAATTTTCACAGATATATTGAAAGGTTCATAAAAATAACCATAAACCATGACTTTGTTTTGCATTCTGGATAACTATTTTATCATGCATAATAGCAACAGTAATTCCAAATGAATATATTCTTCTGCCATTATGTATATATCAAATTGATAGTGAGGTTGTAGACCCTGTTGCATCAGCAATATGTTCTTCTATCACTTTCCCTATGCAGAGCTACTTGTACTGAGCATATCTCTAGATCTTCAACCATCACCAAAGAACTGAAAAGGACCACTTAAACTATGTCTAGGTTTTGAAGACAATCCTGAGGCAGAAATGTTTCAAGAAAGTAGCAATGCTTCTTTGAATTCCTTATTATACAATTTATCTCCTACCACACTACAGTGGCAGCAGCATTGCCAGCTCCTACCTCCCCCATACTTTAGATGGGAATGGAAGAAATATCTTCCTTGTTTTTTGAAACTGAGCTCATTTCTCCTTTCTCAGCATCTAGTGACTGTAATCCACACAACAGGACTGATCTATTATTAGTGAAGATGGAAGAAAAGCTATTATTCCAGCTTTCGCTCCTCCCTGCCCCCCCCAAACCAGACCACACCTAAACAGAGCCCCCACCAGCCTCTCTCACTGTGTTCCTCAGTTTCATCACTGGCAAAGGAGTCACCACTGTTGCCACTCTGCCCCACAAACATGCTTACTTTGGGCAACAGAACTGAAAATCAGGATGAAGAGCAGCACAGAAAGTGCTTTTGCTGAACAAATTCAACCATGGAATATGTTGGTTTAACACATGCTCTAGGAAACTGAGTGAGAATTTGTGTTGTGTATAAAAACTTCAACTACTTCCTCTCTTTAGAGACAAACTTAAATTCCTGTAGATCAGCTGCTTAAAGATACCAACAGAGTCACGTTACCAATTCTCCAAGAGACACAACAGATGTGCCCCTACTGTCATGTCTACATTTCTCTGACAAGCTAGAAAGCTTCAAAGCAACATAGCAGGAAAAGGTTCTGAAGGTTGGTTGGTTGTTAATTGTTTGGGGTTTTTAAAATAAAATTTATTAAATGCCTGTTCTTGAGTGAAAAGGCTTCCCTTTCTTACAGGTCTGTGACAAGGAAGTCCAACCACATGGGAACTTCAAATTCTAAACAGATTAAAATAGCTTCTGTTTCTCTTACAAGGCAGCTCTGTTTTTATTAACAGGAGCTCTACAAGGCTTAAGAGCCTGTGCTCTACAACAGTGTACTTATGCACTGACCTCAAGTTGCACCAGGGGACATTTAGATTGGCTATTAGGAGAAAATTCATTACTTAAAGAGTGGTCAGGCATTGGAATAGGCTGCCCATAGAAGAAGTGGAGTCACTTTCCCTGGAGGTGTTCAAAATACACAGACATGACTCTTCAGGATATGGTTTGATAGCCATGGTGGTGTTAGATTGATGGCTGAATCTTAGAGGTCTTTTCTATGATTCTACACAATGATAGTGTATTTATTTCCACCATTCATTCATTCTGTAGCAAATTTTACACCTACATGGTGTCCACAAAACACCAAAATTGAAAACAAGTACTTAAGAAGTAATAGAAATATTTTCAGCAACTACTTGGTGATATTATTGATTCAATGTGTTTTCTTTGATCTTGCAATTAATATCATAGTATCAGTCAGGGTTGGAAGGGACCACAAGGATCAAGTTCCAACCCCCCTGCCATGAGCAGGGACACCCCACACTAGATCAGGCTGGCCAGAGCCTTGTCCAGCCTGGTCTTAAACACCTCCAGGGACAGCACCCCAACCACCTCCCTGGACAACCCATTCCAGGGCTTCACCACTCTCATGGTGAAAAACTTCCTCCCCACCTCCAGCTTCATTCCATTCCCCCTAGTCCTATCACTACCTGATATCCTGAGAAGTCCCTCCCCAGCCTTCTTGTAGGCCCCCTTCAGATACTGGAAGGCCACAATTAGGTCACCTCAGAGCCTTCTCTTCTCCAGACTGAACAGCCCCAACTCCCTCAGTCTGTCCTCACAGGAGAGGTGCTCCAGCCCTCTGCTCATCCTCGTGGTCCTTCTCTGGACACGCTCCAGCACGTCCATATCCCTCTTGTAATAGGGGCTCCAGAACTGGATGCAGTACTCCAGGTGGGGTCTCACCAGAGCTGAGTAGAGGGGGAGAATCACCTCCCTTGACCTGCTGGCCACACTTCTCTTGATGCAGCCCAGGATCTGCATGTGCACACAGAGCTCATGTTGAGCTTCTTGTCCACCAGCACCCCCAAGTCTCTCTCCTCAGGACTGCTAAATATGGCTAAAGCAGTTCATTATAACCACAAATACATCAAGCAAAGAGTACAGAAGATACAATTTAAAACTATGACAAAAATACTTCTCTCTGCATGATGTCTGTCTATATGCTTGTCCTTGACTGCACTTTTAAAACCTAGCGGTGAAGAACTGGAAAAACTTCAATTAAAAGCACTAGAATTACAGTTACACAAATAACTTTCACCAATGAAAGACTTAAGTAGTAATCAAATTTCAGTACTTAAGATTTACAAGTGATTTGATGAATGTCAAGATACCACTTTGTACAATTAAATCTACCAGAGAACACCATGTCAGAACTATTGAAATTAGACCACTAAGATGTGTTAAAAAAGAAAAAAAAAAAGAAAAAAAATCCTCAAAACTGAAATTGAAAACAAATAAAAAACCCCTACTAACCCACATGTCAGAAGTTGATGATTTATTTGAAGACTTATTGGGAGAATGAGACTTCCTAATCATGTTAGACAGAACTACACTCAGCAATTATTTTAATTTGAATTATTTGTATTTAAAAAGTATACCAAACCTCTTAATCAACAGCATTCTCTAATGTTAAATAAAATACTGCATAAAACCCCCACCATAACAGTTTTTAATAATATCACCTATTCTACATTCTTGCTTGTTGCTAAGTAGTGATGGTCTGAAGAATAAAGAGCTAACTTCCCCAGCAATTTCTGAAAAGGCATGGTGAAGTCAGTATTAAGTAGCTCTCAAATGAGAAAATGTGAAGTTACAAATGGGGAAAAAACCTTTTTTTCATATAAGTACACAAAAATAACCAGGTGACAAGGGAAGAGGTTCGACAGCACTCAGGAAGTGCTGCACAGTTCTACAGACTGACCCAGGCAGACACTCTGGAGGCTGACAAACACAAGAGACACTGCCGGATGCTTGTAACATCAGAAATAACACACATGGAACAGTGATATAAGTAAGGACTGGTTTCTGTACTGTACATCTCTCCCAGCAACTCCTTCCATGTGAAAATCTAGCATGATGAGCAAATTAAAACCAAAATGCTACTGAAATTTTCTTCTGATTTATAGAAGCTTAATAAAGAAGTCATTTGAAGAGTCTCTCATACAACTTAAGTATCTCTATGAAATGTTACTAACATTACTGTTATTTGCCAGCACTGCCAACACTCATCTCTAGTGTTTCTATTACTCCTACTCATTTTGGAAACACATCTCTTCCATTCTTGATGTACAGTTTCTCTTTCAAGTTCTTTTAATAATCCTTTTTGCTGGGCATCTATTCAAAAACCTCCAAGAACCAAGTGGAAATGCTTTCAAGCTCGCTAATGTGGTTGTTCACTTAAAGGGAGGAAGACTGGACACCTTTAATAAATCCTTATTAAGCAGCGCTGGTTGTGAAGCAAAAGCAGCAACATTCAGAAAATCATGGATTACCAGGAAAATGGCACCCTGCTGCTGGATCACATGCATCACTCACCCCTAGCACGCTGTTTCCTGGGGATTTGTGCTGCTGCCAGGAAAATTACTTGCAAGGGGATGGAAAAAACACAGAAGTTCCATTTTGCTTATATAAACAACTGACTTCTTAATTATTTTTGCTTCCTTGAGATAAGGTTTCTGTTGAGCGTGACAGAGATGAGCCAGCAAGCATAGATCATCCTTGCTGTAGAAGGGGAAACCCGTGGAGCTGCGCTCAGAGGCAGCTCTGGAGGTGGTTTTGGCAAACACCCGCTCCATCCAAACGGGCATGGGAATTCCTTCCCAGCCCTGACACATGGCAAGCATTATATTACAGAAAACTACAGTTTGAAAGATGCATGTTGGAGGTCTCTTGCTTCATAAGACAATCAAAATGTATAAAAAAATACCCTCCCCACAAAAGAAATACTGTCCAAGGAAACTATTTTAGACTTCATTATAATGAATGAAAATGAATTTTAATCACAGGCCTGGAAGCTGGATTCTGCCTTAAGAACAGTAATAATTACCAGATTTCATTCAATATGAGCAAACAGAAGACAGCAATTTGAAATGGCTAAATTGCCATTAACATTTTACTCACAGTATCACTTAGTTAAGACAAAAAAGGGAACAAGAAGATGAATCATTTAATATACTTAATAGGTGGCTTATACTCAACATTACTATAATTAAAATAGGTCTGTTGCAGCTAGGCATCCATTAGAGTTCACTTGAGAAGGATTTAAGGACACAGAAACAACGTACATCAGAGAGAAAAGTGATAAAACCAGGTAGCCATCAACAGAAAAATTACCAGTCTTGAAATCTCTCAAAGTCAGTTAAGGAAAGATACATGTTTTGGAAAAATTCCCTGATGACAAGACAGTCTAACAGAATAAGCCCATAGAAGAGAAAAGACAAATTGAATGGTGCAGAAGAGGCTATTGTTTTGTAAAACAAGGATGATCCAGAAGTATTTATTGGAAATTACTGTGGGCCATTTGAGAAATGAGGTGAGCTCAGTATTTTCAGTCAAAAAGTAACCAAGGTGATGAATATATGCTAAACAAGTATTAATCAGCATTTTAATATGCATCTGACACTTAAAACAGCTGGCTCTGAAGACCCCTTATTTGCTGATGTTCTCTGAAAAAATTTATTGAAACACAATGGAAATTCCAGAAGCCTTAAGACACAGCTGAAAATGGGATAATATTTTAAACCATCAAACTGTGTGTATCCACACGCCCATTAACCTTCCACTAACCTCAAGCCAGACAACAGCAAGACTGATGAGATTCTATTAATAAAGTATTCCAAGGGCTGAGATTCAATTAATGACAGTCAACAGAGTTCCAGGAAAATTAAGCTTTCAACATCAAACAGGCATGACTTCATTCTCTGGCGAGTTTAAAAGTTTTCCTGATTTATCAACTTTGTAAAGGTATTGAACTTTCATGGTGGTTTTGGCTTTTTATGTATGAGACACCTTGGTATTAACTGGTGCCATAAACTTTCATTAGAACACACACTACATAGGTTAAGAACTATTTACATGATGCATCTTCAGTAGCCAACTACAGGGACTATTCATTAAAGAGCAAAAGCTCTTGCAGAGTCTGCCATAACTTGAACTATGGCTGGCACTTTTCATATTGAATATCTGGAAGCAAGTATAAATCAGCCACTGGTAATTATCTTGGATAAGCCTAAGAGTGGCAGATAACTACAGGCAACCACACAGACAACACACTGTATCATTTGTGCAATACCAATGATTTCAGATGACTTTCATTTGAACACAAGGAAGTGTAATTGTTTAAGTAAGAAGTAGGGGAAGGTGCATCTCCATGGGAGCAACCATTTGCTGGAGCATTGCAAGCATGAAAGCTGGGTCTGGGTACATCAGAAAGTCCCCCTCTTTCAAGTCCACTAGCTTTGTCACTTGGAAGCAGCTAAGAGCCTTCTGTTTCTCTTGAAATGTCACAAGATACATGATTAATTATTGACTGATTATTTAATGACTTCTTGGGTTTAGTTTAGTACCTGACAGTAGCTTCAATATCAAAGTTGGACTAATACTCATGACCACCATTTCCATCTGTGCTGGGTTAGCAACTATTTTAACATGAATTTTCTGGCGATCTTAGGAGAAACATATTCTATGAGACACTGGAAATTTTTCTGTTGAGAGAACTAAAGAGCTTGTTTCACTGGGCACAGCAAAAATTTTAAAAGCAGTTTCACTAGATCAAGCATCAGCCTTGCAATTTGCAAGCCTTTGTTTAAAAAAAACAAACAAACTAAAGTGCATTTTTGATAGCGACTCATAACAAAGGATCCTCTAAGGGAGGACACATGCTCTCTCTGCTTGTTCTGAATGGACAACTGCTGTACAGCAAGACAAGCAAGACTTAAAGACTAGAGTTTAGTTGAACATTCCAATTTGGGAAAGGTAAAAAGAAACTGTACAGATACAGAGTGCACAGCACAGGTCAAAGTTTCTTTATGCTAAGCAGCTCACAGCCTTTAACTCTAGGGTGCTTTGCACTCCATATGCTTAGCAGGTATGGCCATTGCAAAAGAAAAAGCTAAGCTCCATCACACAGCGTTTTTTACCTCAGCTGAACAAACACCACAGAGAAAACTATTAGAAAAGATACGAAGTAATCAGTAGATTGCTGTAACTGTCCTTCAAAACTTAAACATGTATGTGCATGCAAAGAGTTGAAGTCTGGAAGATGTAACACAAGGCTCAGTCATGAAACACCTTTTTATCACAGTATCACCAAGGTTGGAAGAGACCCCAAGGATCATCAAGTCCAACCTGTCCCAACAGACCTCACAACTAGACCATGGCACCAAGTGCCACGTCCAATCTCCCCTTGAACACCTCCAGGGACAGCGACTCCACCACCTCCCTGGGCAGCACATTCCAATGACGAACGACTCACTCAGTGAAGAACTTTTTCCTCACCTCGAGTCTAAACCTCCCCTGGCACAGCTTGAGACTGTGTCCCCTTGTTCTGGTGCTGGTTGCCTGGGAGAAGAGACCAACCCCTTCCTGTCTACAACCACCTTTCAGGTAGTTGTAGAGGGCAATGAGGTCACCCCTGATCTTTCTCTTCTCCAGGCTAAACAATCCCAGCTCCCTCAGCCTCTCCTTGTAGGGCTTGTGCTCAATGAGACACCCTGCAGCATGAAGCTTTAAGACCAGGGAGGTAAACACATATATATGCTAGGACACATCTCTGAGCTTTCACTTAAACACCTTTCTGCAGGATATGAACAAAAACGTGCACAGTTATTTCAAGTAAAGCAGCTTTTAGAGGATACATATTTAAAACAACATAAATCCATATAAAATGAGCCTAAAGTAACAACTAAGATTTTGATTTTAACTAGTTAGTTGATGTTGGAGTTTATTCTTAATAATCTTCAGAAAGACATAACCATGTTTGCTGGCACTGTAACAAATAAATTCCAAGACTATCTGTAGAAAGACCTATGATTTTAAATATTACCATGGTAAATCTTGTGATAACCTTGTTTGCTGCCACCCATCTCATACCTACAATCCTTAATTTCCATTTATTTTATGGCAGTTCAGCAATGGAGGACACAATAATGAAGAAGTAATCAATAAACCTAACCTGCTAGACACAACACTAGTACAGGACACTTGTGATAAACCTACAGGGCCTTCTGTCATGTTATTTTTAAATTACTCTTTTTTCTAACAAATCCAACCCCAAATTCTAACTTTTCTGTTGAAGAATCAGTATTTTGTATAGTTAACTGTGACAGAAAGGGATAGTTTTCTCTATGTATGGCTTCACAAAACACAGACAAAACCCAAAATACAAGCAAAAAATAACTTCAAAACACCTTCAAATTCCTGTTTATTTTATTCATTACATCTGGGGGTTTTTGGCCTTCACACATCAAGGTCACTTATGACTATATTTACTTAATCAATCCTTAAAAATCACTGCAAAAATAAAGGAAAAAAAAAATCATTTCACCTTGCTTCTAAATATATTTCTTCAAACCACACTCAAAAATCTTTCTTTCAACGGTCTCTCATTTTATACGTACAACACACTGTTGTGAAAAATTTATGTGTAAGTACAAAAAAAAAAGAAGGAGGTAACACATGAAGAACCTAGAGCAGAAGGAACATCTTGGACCACAGAAACTTAAATCCTGACAATGCACAGCCACATGGTATAATCTTATTCATAAAGTGATTGACATAGAATACATAGAATAAACCAGGTTGGAAGAGACCTTCAAGATCATCGCGTCCAACCCATCAACCAATCCAACACCACCCAAACAACTAACCCATGGCACCAAGCACCCCATCAAGTCTTCTCCTCAAAACCTCCAGTGATGGCAACTCCACCACCTCCCCAGGCAGCCCATTCCAATGGGCAATCACTCTCTCTGTAGAGAACTTTTTCCTAACATCTAGCCTGAACCTCCCCTGGCGCAGCCTGAGACTGTGTCCTCTTGTCCTGGTACTGGCTGCCTGGGAGAAGAGACCAACATCCGTCTGTCTACAACCTCCCTTCAGGTAGTTGTAGAGAGTAATAAGGTCACCCCTGAGTCTCCTCTTCTCCAGGCTAAGCAACCCCAGCTCCCTCAGACTCTCCTCGTAGGGCTTGTGTTCCAAACCCCTCACCAACTTTGTTGCTCTTCTCTGGATTCGTTCCAGCAAGTCAACCTCCTTCCTAAACTGAGGGGCCCAGAACTGGACACAGTACTCAAGGTGTGGCCTAACCAGTGCAGTGTACAGGGGCAGAATGACCTCCCTGCTCCTGCTGGCCACACTGTTCCTGATGCAGGGCAGGATGCCATTGGCCCTCTTGGCTGCCTGGGCACACTGCAGGCTCATATTCAGTCTACCATCGACCAGCACCCCCATGTCCCTCTCTGCCTGGCTGTTCTCCAGCCACTCTGACCCTAGAATAGAATAGAATAAACCAGGTTGGAAGAGACCTTCAAGATCATCATGTCCAACCTATCATTTGCTACAACAGCTACGTTGAACAATTCCGTTTACATCCTTCTGTTTCTGAGTGAGGGGACTTGGCATGAAGAGAAGAGGATTTAGCAGTTGATATCTCAGTGAAAACACAGTTCTTCAGCCACTGAAAATACACAACCTCTGACAAACTGGAACAAAAATAAAAACTTACTCTCCTGCATGGGATGTGAGAAAACCTGTTAAGATTTTTGCACATGGCTCTCCTACCACCACTGCTCTCTCCCTTCCTCTATCATTCACTTTTTCACCTTAAACTAGAAATTAAGAAAATCTAAACAAACATGTTAAAAGAAAAAAGGCACGTTACATTCCCAATGTGAAACCAAACAAGTCTACTATAAAGGTCATCCAAAACACATACAGACTTACCCAATGTGTCTTTTAGATTTTTAACCAGAGAACCTTTCTTCAAGCTGTTTTTTCGCTCCACGTAATTTGATGGCACATATCCCGTTTTGTTGGCCGCGTTTCTTACCCTCCACCATGTCTTGGAATCATCTAATAGCCAAAGACGCTCATTTTTCTTGATGTCAAGTTCTTGGTCCTGCTGTGCAGTGTAATCCCACTTTGCAATAACAATAACTTCTTCTGTCATCTTTCATGGAGTCCTTCTGCAACAAAAAATTAAAATATGTTCATCAGTAAATTATTGGGTAGAATTCTTACTCAAATTTTCCTTTGAGTTCTTCTGAAATAAACATGAAAAGGGTAGGGGAAAAAAATAAGCCATATAGGGGAAAAAAACTCATAGATTAGAGGTACCCTTTTAAAAATAAGGGAGATCACAGTGCCTATTCCTGTATTTTCTGCCACGAAAGTATGACAACACCTTGACAATAAATTCTAGTCATCACCTATTACATTTGCTTCCAGTGACTTCATACAAAAAATATTGTTCATATATATGTATCAACAAAAGTTGACTTAGATAATCCATTTAGTTTTTGCATATCACATTGTAAAACTATCCCAACACCTAGCACTCAAAGTTCTGATGTGAGGAAAAAAAAATGAGTTATAGCAGCATTTCAAAAACTATTTTTCCTTCTACCTTAGTTACTCATCCTAAGTTACTCATCGTAAGTTTTCTGCATTTAAACTAAGTTGTTCATCTTTTTATTTCATAGGAAGCTAAACATACTTCAAGAAGTAATACAACTTGGCAGAGAAATCTGCCATCAAGAGGAAGTTACTGTCTTCAGTAAGCATTTTTTCACTATATATTGTGCTCCTGGGAGGCTCCGAGCTCAGTACAGTCACGTGCCAGGGTGGAGAAGAGGACCCACTATGTTTCCCTCAACTGCATTTGAGTTCTTCCCTACCCAAAACTCATCCAGAGTTAAGACTGAATGAGTTGTCTTTTTTCACTTACCTGTAACAAGAACAATTTTTTCCAAAGCCATTTGTCAGCTGCAAAAAGACAGCTGCATGCCTCCATGTTTTCCTACACATCAAACTAATTACTGGGAACAATGTAAGCAAGGAAAAGTCCCATGCCAGTACCAGTGACATTATAATATATTATAGTGTCAACTAAAACGTGTTCATGTTATCCTCTAAATTCTGAGGGGGCACTAGGGGTTAAGTGGAAGAGTATGGGAGAATAAGAGCTGAGAATCCATTTGAAATGCAATGTGGAAGATTTTTTTTTTTCAAGTGAGTGAAAGCTGTAGAGTTCATTTAGATTAAGACTTGTGTATATTAATCTGTAAACTACTTCCAACTATTAATGATTTGACTTTGTTGTCTAGTTCTTAGCAGTCCACAAGGCTATAAACTCTGATACCAAATAGTTTACATGATAGAAAAGTAATTAGGAAAAAAACCTCCAAACCCCATACAGAAATGCTGTTCAGTGTAAATTATATCACTTGCAGTCTGTAAACACACATACACACACTTCAGCTACAGTAGAGGCCATGGAAACTACATTAGACAGAACAACAGTTCACTCTCTGAAAGAGACAGGGGTGTTTTCTTATTTAAGGTCAACCTATAATAGTAAGACATAAGCCTCCTCATACCATCACTTTTGTTTCCAGGAGAGCTTCCCATAGGGTTGAGCTATGGTTTAACAGTAAAGCTCTGGAAAGCACTGAGGTCACCCCTCAAGGCTAAGGTAGGATGTTTTTGAAAATCTGAAGTTGAAATGTGCAGGCTGAAGTTCTCATTTCTCAATTAGAAAACAAAAAGGAACATACAACAATGAAAATATTACTGAAGTGTGCACTTCCATAGCTGAGAGGCCCAAGATGGATTACAAAATAAGAAGTTACACTGCTTTGAATAATTGAGGAGACATAACTCTCACAGTCAAACAAGCTGTAACTTAAATGCATGTGGAATTGATGATTTTACAAAAAAAAAGTCACTATATCCTTCAATATTTTTTTCTCTCCTAAAACAATAATAGCCTCTGACAATGACATAGGAGAGCCTGAGCTTTGGACCACAAACTCCAATAAACTGCCCTGGTTTCTGACTCATATAAAATGGACAGAAAGCCTACAGGTCGATAAACTGTTGTAACCACAGGGGAACTGCAATCAAACATGCTTTGGAGGCTGGCACTGTCAATATAATCTCTTTCTCCAGTTTAGATTAGTTTATTTTATCTCAGCAATTGTAAAGTGGTCAATTCACACTATTCCTAGGGACATGGAGAGCATGAAGAAATAGGACACCATCAATGCCATTGGCTGATGTTACCACTACACAGGCTCCAGTTCTAAAAAAGGTAATTTTCACCACACTGGACAGTTAAAATTATCTAGCAGTATCACAGCATGTTAATAATAAAAAACACATCAGACATAGTATTTGACTGATAGAAAAGTAATTAAACTCTTTCTATCCCTCTGAAACAAAAAAGTAAATAAATAATTGAATTGGCTCCTGCTTTAAGCATCACTAAGTGTTTCCCCAAGGAGTTTAGCAAGGACAGAAGCAGAAGTGACCACATGTGAGGGCTGACCACATCAGCTATACAGCCCTCCAAAATTCACTCAGGACAGGAAGTCCCAAGCTACACGATTTCTACAGTTCCAGCTATTGCCAGTTATTTTATTGTGTAAAAGTCACACTCTGAGAAATTATGTCATTTCACAAGCAGAGCCCTTGCATGATGGAGTTCTGGCAGAAGGGTCAAATTCTCAAGTGGCTTGCTCATACGGAACCCATTTCAGTGAAGTACTCCAGGTTTTGCTGAATGTTTAATGGCACAGGCATTCCAATCCAAGTGGGGATAAGATTTACAGAGTCAAAATGCAACTTGTAATTGCAGCTACACATTTGCCCATTTAAAGTTGTATTCATGCAAATAGAGGAATTCGGTTGTGCTGGTTTTTGGGTGTAGGGGTGATTTAAGAGTGGAGAACTAGTATTAAAGTTTTTAAAACCACTTTCTTATGATTACATCATTAGGCTGGCTCTGCCAGGGACAATAAGGTTCTTCCTGTGACATTCGCACAGCTAAGATTTCCTTGTATATGAATAAGAACACATTTGTTCCCCAGAAAGGGGGCTGTAGAATTAATAGTTTTGAAAAGCTTCTGCCAAGACAGCTGTGAGCTAAACACAAGAGGAGAAGCAAATGACATAACTAGATTTCGGGGAAAATATAAGGAAAAACCCATTAATACTGCCTTCCAAAGCATCTGAGTGTCCCATAAAAACTTGATATGGACTCAAAACACGAGATTTCTACTCATAGATTGGACAATGAAAAGTACCAGACCTCACAGATTCTAATGTTGGTATGAGACTCCTTCACACCAAGAAAATAAAAATTCATTACTAAGAGTGAACAACCATCTGGAATGTTCCTCCTCAAAAAAGCTCAAAAGTCCTAGCACTGAAATACTTTCTTCTCATAACCAGAAAGATAACACTCAAAGAAATCACAGAATTGTTTTGGTTGGAAAAGACCTCTAAGCTCATCGAGTCCAACCATTGACCTAGGGCCATTAAACCATGTCCTAAAGCATTGGGTCCACACATTTCTTGAACACTACTACTAGGAATGGTGACTCCCCCACCTCCTTGGGAAACCTACTGTAATGCCTGACCACTCTTTCAGTAAAGAAATTTTTCCTAATATCAAATCTAAACCTTCCCTGGCACTATTTCAGGCCGTTTCCTCTCATTCTGCAATCTGATCCTAGGGAGAAGAGATCAACCCCCACCTCACTGCAGCCTTCTTTCAGATAGCTGTGAAGAGCAATGAAGTCTCCCCTCAGCCTCTTCTCCAGATGAAATAATCCCAGTTCCCTCAGATGCTCCTTGTAAGACTTGTTCTCTAGACCCTTCACCAACTTTGTTGCCCTTCTCTGGGCTCCCCACTTCAGAAATCACCAGTGAAAAGCTTTGAAATATCTATGCAGGAAACTGTACATTTATGAAATGCAACACATTCATTTCTCTGTACAAGACTGTTTCATTAAAAAACAAAACAAAACCAAACAAACCACCAACCTACCCTTGTATGGCCTTGCTTTTTAGTTTACCACATCAAGTGGTCATTTGCTTTACATTTATGGCAGCCAACTTCCAACTGAAGATTTTATAACAAACAATCAAAAAACCCAGACAAACAGCAATCCACCACCAAACACCTTAAGACAGCACAATAAATGACAACACCACACTAAATGAGCAATCCAGACCTTCAAAAGGCAATTCTTATATTAGCCATGTGGCTGGATCTACAGTTCCAACCCCTTCTAGGCCTGCACTTCCTGCATTGCTAGCAGGATGTTGTACTTGTAGAAATGTTACAACTAATTATTTTACATTGAGCTCATGTATTTTCAGCCACTTCGCTTCTTCCCTCTAGTTTAGGTTTCATCTTCAGTGGCAACCATCCTACTGCAGAAGCACATAAGAAAATTTCCCTACATAAAATCATTTTTGGGAGGGAGGGAGGGGGGAAAAAAGGGAAAAATCTATCAGGCTAGAAAGGTCGTGAACAAAAACTCAGCCATGGTAAAGCCAGTTATAAGAAAATTATATTGAAATCCTGCTCAGACAAGTGAGGAACATTATCTAGCCCTAAGGCAAAACAAAGGCAAACATCAGTGAAATATCTAGTACCCATGGCTCCTGTATAGGCTTTGTCCAAAGTCCAGAAAGAAAAACATTATGTTCAATAAACTATCAATGATTCAAGAATCTAGCAGTGTATAAAAAAAAAAGAAAATAAAATCAAGGGCAAACAAGTACTGGTGATGTTTTGAACAAATGGTTGAAACTGAACCATGCAAATAATCCTTGAGATTATAGGTAGTTAAATGTAGAAGAACTTGGGAGAATTTCTTCCCATGAATTTCTAAACCTGCTAGCAAATTTTCACGTGAAAAACTTGCTCAGCTGATGTTATTTCAAATATCAAACTATCTATAATTGTTTCATAGATCCCACCATACTTTACCAGGCCTGGACTTTTTTCCACTCATATAGATCTAATGTTTCTCCCAGAATGATCCATTCCAGCATGCTATTTGAAATCTTCTCCTGCAGACTGACACAAGATAACATTCCCACTGAGAAGTGTCCCAATGGGCAGAAAAGCAGCATCTCTTCTTGCCTTCAGAAGTCAGTGGTTAGTTAGATAAGAGCTTTAAAGATGCAGTGAGAAAGGAAGTAGTTGCTCCACTCATTCACAACTTATTTTGAAAAAAGAAAAAAAAAAAAAAGGTTGAAAATAACTGACAGTAATGCTTGAAACAGAATCCCTCACCAAGGGAACAAGCAAAAACTCTATTAATAGGTAGCAACAATAGATATAACAAAATGTTCTGGAAATGGATGTCCTGCTAAGACACATCAAAAGGCACTGAATTGATATGGAGGCTTTTACGTGACACTGATGTACATAACACACCTTTGTGTCCAGTTCTGGGCTCCTCAGTTCAGGAAAGATGTTGAGTTGCTGGAATGTGTCCAGAGAAGGGCAACAAAGCTGGGGAGGGGTTTGGAGCACAAGCCCTGTGAGGAGAGGCTAAGGGAGCTGGGGTTGCTTAGCCTGGAGAAGAGAAGGCTCAGGGGAGACCTTATTGCTGTCTCCAACTACCTGAAGGGAGGTTATAACCAGGTGGGGCTTGGTCTCTTGTCCCAGGCAACCAGCACCAGAACAAGAGGACACAATCTCAAGGTGCACCAGGGGAGTTTTAGCCTGGAGGTTAGAAAGAGTGATTGACCGGGAAGGTGGTGGAATCACCATCACTGGAAGTGTTTAAAAAGAGACTGGATGAGGCACTCGGTGCCATGGTTTAGTTGATTAAATGGTGTTGGGTGATAGGTTGGACTCTGTGATCTCAAAGGTCTTTTCCAACCTGGTTAACACTGTATTCTATTCTGTAATTGCAGCGCAATATTACATAAGACATAATTTCTATACAATATTTTATCAACTGTCTTGGGAGAAGGAAAAGCTAATTATGTATCAGTTTCTCTAACACTTGAAGGCTGAACAACCTCTCTTTTGCTTGCCCCCAAACTCTGAAAATCAAAATGGGTTTTGAACTTTGCAGCACACGTTGCTGACAGGCCAGCTACCTGTCACCCGATCACCCTTTCATAAGCTACAGCAAATAGGTAGCATTTGGTCCTCTGAACTAACACAGTAGTGGAAAGTGAAAAACAGTTTCTTTCCATCAATGTCTCCTTCACAGGATGTGCTTACAGTATTCTGTAATTAGCAATAATAATAATTTCTAAAAAGGATTAGATCAATGAATCTGAAGTGTGTTCTAAGTCTAAAGCTTTCTTATTTACAGAGATGCAATCCGGTTAGCCTGCCTACTGTTTTAGGAGGTTGCAAGCTTTGCTCACAGCTGCTTGTTGCATGTGTGGGTGTATGGCTAGTTGGATTTGCTGAATAGTTTTGACAGACAAAGATCTCAAAAAAGCATGTCTTTCTACATTTGAGATTGTTTCACTTGGTTCTTAAGGATCAGTAAAGCATTGAAGTCAAAGACAGAACTCAGAAGGCATTAAAAAGAACAGAAATGCGAACTCAAATGAAACCTGTGAGAAAGTTTTGTCCTTTTTGACACACTTGCAGTTATTACTTGTAGAACACAGCATTTGTACTGCTTAAAAGAATGTAAGTTTAAAAAAAGAGGGAAATATTATCTCCTTCATGCAGAGGCCAGAGTTAACCTAAACCAAGCAAAATATATTTGTAATGATTGCTGCAAGAAAATCTTAAAACGCAGAGCTTTAAAAAGTGTAAACAACCTGACCCTAATTATGGCAAATCACAGCCCTTTGTTAAACCAGTAAAACCCTTTCCATTGTTTGGTTGATGGGTTGTTTGCTGGTTCCAAAGCAGAGATGGATCACTTAGGCAAGGGGAGGGGGGATGGGCTTTAACGGCTGCTGCAGTTTAACACTTTAATACTACATACAATGTGTGTCAATCCACACCAAGGGACACATTTCACCAAAAATTTTAGGAATACTCCTCTCTTTTAAAGAAAGTTAATTGAACAGCTGTAGCAAAATTAACCATCCAGCTATGCATTTCTGAGGTGTCAAAGCAATAGCTGAGGAGAAAAAAGTCGCATACCTGGGCTGCCTAAAATTGCTGTTTAAACACAAAGTGATAATTAATTTGGGGGATTTCACTATTAGGTCTCGTTAGGGTTGACTACAGAACCAAAAGAGATAGTTGAGTAAGTGCAAGTGATTATTATCTAATTTACTTTGATGTGCAAAGTGAAGACACAGTCACAATCAATAGAAGCTGATGTCAGTACTCTGGAGGGTCAGTCTTCCAAAGCTGAAAGCAAGAATGAGTGGAGGCTGTAAAGAACAAATGTGATCAAAGATGCAAATAATGGGTCCACCGGGAATGAGGAATGTTTTATTAAATCTCCCAACCTACTTTCACAATTTAGCATTTATGAAAAAGGTATTACATGGCTAAGAGAATATCCTGCTTAAAAAGTTAGGTGAAAAGTTCTAGGGGTTTTCTGTGTTCCTTCAATTCTTTCTTCAAAAAGGAAAAACTGATAGCAACAAGCTCAAGTCAGGAAATGCAAACTGTAGGTATCAAAAGAAGTGCAGTACAGCTCATTAAAAACTACAAAAAGTTAAACTGTGTCTGGAATAAATTAAATATTAGCAATAAAATAAATACAGAATTAGATATAACATTAAGTTTCCTGCACATGATGTAGGAAAATAAAACACCTGTTTAATGCTTATTTCTACACTATGGGATTATTTTACAGTGACAACCACTTTCTCCCGTCATTAACTAGAGCATAAAAATGATAAGCAAAATTACACACTTTTAATCTTCAAATGTAACACAATAGCAGAACCACCCAAATAGCTTTTGCAGTTTTAGCATAAGCTCTGAGGAAATGGAGCAATGAGGAAGTTTTAGAGTGTTATAGCAATGCCATTTATTTGAAAGCATAAATTGGACAGTCCTTGATAACACTACCAAGTAGTCAGACAAACTCTAATCCTAAACGAAAACAAAGGAAAGAGACAAAGGAACCTCACCCCCAAACCCCACACAACATACTAGCAGATCACGAATGTGCAATTAGCACTTATTAAAAGGGTTTTAAGCAAGATAGGGACGAACAGACAACCTTTGCTCTATACTTCTCACTTCATTTGAACTCCTGATTCAGGTTTACCCCTCTACCCGGGCCTGCACCCACGCTGGACAGATTAACAGCCAGTCAAGAGAAAGGCCCAGCCACAAGAGTCACTTCAAAGGCAGGCTCAGTGACACCATAAGCCCTTCCAGCAGGTCCCAAGACATTTGTTCTTAGGTACAAAAGTACTTGGTTCCCTTCAGTCACTCGGGGTGGGGGGGAAAAAATACAAAATTAACACATTACCTATAAAACTGTGAGGGTGATTCAGCCTAGCAGGATGATTATAACCTCTGAGGTGCAGCGTCCTGTGCACCGCAGGACTGCCCTGCCATGACCCACTTCTATAAGTGCCCTGGAAGTGTGGGGTTTTAGATGATAGTTGATAAAATATAAGCATACTATATAGCTTAATTAACCAGTAATTTAGAACTAGTACTTTGTCTTGCTGCTACCTAACAGCCTGTCCCTGCACACCTCAAACCCTCTTCCTGTCTTTACCATCTGCCATTTTCTTGGGGCACAATATGGGGAGGTTTGGGGTTTTGTTTCTTCAACCAGACACCTCTGACAGCTTCTAAGCAACGCTGTCTTCTCTCAGCCCCACAACATATCTGGTATCCCAATCTCCAATACAGCTGCAGCTACACTCTGGTGCTCTGTATCTTGTATTACAGAAAAACTGCAGCAGGAAACCTCAAGACTAGTTTGGTGGTAACGACGTTCTGCATAGCTCCAACAGAGCATAAAAGTCAAGCTTTTTTTTTGTCCTGTAAGAAGCTCAGAAGTCTTTTTAAAAGACTCACAACGAAATAAAGGAGAATACAAACTAGAAAGACCCAGAAATACATCTGTCCTGCTAAGGAGTCAGTACAAGAGAAATCTCACTTTCTGTGTATTCATATAGGAACATGTAAATGGCCATTTGCAAAAAAATTTCCTACCCAATGTTTTCATGAAGTTCATCACATTTATCACTCTGCCAAGATGCAATAAGGAGCTGCTTCAATGATCTTTTAAAATACAAATTTGCCATTTAAGGAAAAGGAGTAGTTTTAATCACAAAGTGTGCACCTCCTTGGTGAGTCCAACTAATGTTTTGTATGCAACTGAGCCTTGTATGCATCTCAGGCTCTTTCTAGGTCTCCAAGCCCCTATCCATTAGGAGGCTGCAACACCAGCATCTACCTAGTAGAAGTGGGGATGTTCTTGAAGGTAGAGACCACCCTGCACAAAGAATGCAGTGAGGGCAGACTCCCAACGCCTGTCTTTCCTCATTTCTTGTAAGCCAAGTTTACCTCACAGTCATAGCTGACTATTACTCAGACTAATACAGTTTCATAATTTGAGGCGTGTGGCTTCAGAAAAAGGTGAAATTGCAGGAAAAGGACACAATTGCCATCACTGCAGTAAGACTCTACAAAGTATTATTAGGTAAGAATAAAATTGCTAGTGTATGTATGAGAAAGTAGCAGATAGAAAGCTGCAGGTAGGAAGAGAAAGCTGCAGCACTAAAGGAACACAAACCTGAGTTCTGGCCTTCTATAAATTAACACAATACCACCCTAAATTTGTGCAATATTCACTTTGTTTCATGTTATGACCTTCATAATACTTAACCTTCCCGACTTCACATTTTTAAAACTTGATTTGTAATATTGCCCTTCCACAAAATTTCCTGGTCTGAGGCAGTTCAGGATACAAATGTTTAATCAATGTGACAGCCTAAAACACATACTTCTAAGCACTATCTTTCCTATTTATGCGATAAGCACTCTGATGTTTCAGGAAGCTAAATGTTTGAAAATGTTTTGATGTCGTACTTTAAAAGGATATTTTTATCCCCTTTTTGGAACAGCATGCCATTATAAAGTAAGCAGTGTTCTTTTTTAGCTTCTGACAAATTATTTAAATTTACAATTCGATTTCAAAGGACAAAATCCTGGTACCCTACAGGAACAAGCTGGCATTATAGCAGCATATGCTGAAGTTCTGCAATATTAGATAGGAGCCTTATAATTTACCTCTGCTTAGAAGATAGATAACAATAGCTATGGAAGTTACAGAAACAACACTCTTAACAGGCTTTTACCCAAGCTGAAACTGAGTATGGTCACCAACACAAAGCACAAAAGACTTACAATAAAAACCTGGCTCAAGTCTTTCCATAAACATAGGATGACTATTAAGTAGACAGCTGAAGACAATCTTAAGGGATTAAAAAACCCAAGCAAACATATTTCAGCTTGTTTGGGAAAGTGTTGCTTTTAAGGAATTTATACTTCTATTTTATTTTATGCAGGAAACAAGAGAAAGATTTCTAACAGAAACTCCTAGAGACCAAGCAAAAAAAAATTAAAAAAAAGGTAAAATAGAGGATTTTTGTAGCTAAAATGATTTTATTAGTGCTTTACCAAAATAAGACAGCATTTTTTGGGAGATGCTATTTCCCCATATCTTGAAGACTATACAAAATTACATCTTTTCATGTCCTTTTATTATATACTTTGCAGAAGGCAGGGGGAAATGTGTATTATCACCATTGATGCTTTCAGTCTGTTGGGGAAAAAAACCAACCAAACAAACAACACCACCAACCACATAGAAAACAACTCCTGAACACAAAAGCAAATCCAACTCCAGACAGCTGACATCCCTTCCCATCAAGTCCCTCCTCCAGCCTTTAGCCCCATCATGTTCTTGCCATCTGCCCTCAACCTCCCCTTCCTGCATCTGTTGCAGCATCGAAGGGCTGAGGCTGGTGTTTGCAAAGGCTGATGGTTCTTGTTCTGTCTCCATCAGCAGCCTAGGAAGATGCAACTACTGCAGATTTTGAAGGCACTGCCATCAAACGCAATGGTTTTTGACATTTTAGATGGCAGTGGTCAAACTTGGACTGTAGAGAGAGGACATATTCAGATCCTCTGACTGCAAACAGCATGAGAAAAATGGGGAGGAAGTAGCTTTTTGTCCTGTGTTTCTTGGCCACTGAGCAAACACAAGAGAATCTGAAACACTGCCTCACATTTAGATAAATACATTGGAAAGATCAGAAAAAAGCATCAGCTCACCTTTTCCTGAACTCTTTTAAAAGCAATTTCAGAAAGCCATGCAACTAATAAACAGTTCAACTGCAGCAAAGACAACTTTTGGGAAAGGAGACCTCATCTTGCCTCTAAAACAGCAGCAATGATTAATGATCACGTCTCTGTGTTGGCTTATGGGTGTTTCTAGTAAGTCAGAGACACAGATAAGCTTAACGTTTGTTGGTGTTGCTCTGGTTTGTTATCTCTTCATTCCTCAGCAGACAACATTTAACCTTACCTATGCATTTGAAAATACATTAAAAAAATATTAATAAAAAGAAGACAGAAAACAGGGGGAAGTCCAGAAGAATACAACATATTAGGTGTCTATGCAAGACAAAATTGCAAATCATTTAACACCGAGCAACCTCTCCACAGCTCCCTACAAAAAGGGGACAAGGAGGAAGCCATGCACACAAGATCATAGAAACATACCCAGATACTCTACTGAGAGAATGTTTAGGTGATATTATCTATATGATAGACTGGTGAAACATGCTCTGTGGAAGAACAAATTAAGTGTGCTGCTGTTCATACATTTTTATCCTCACTATCAATGAACCTTCCTTTTCACCTTGAAATTAAAACAGCCAGCCCCTCAGGCTATGGTGAGACATTCTAAGATTGAAGGGGGGGGGAAGAAAAAAAGTGTTTGCATTATTTGCTTGTATTGCTACTTCTTTTCACCTAGATCTAACATTAAATGGTCTGCAGAAATTATGCTTCACTGGGAGTGTTAGCACATTTACGCATTGTATAAACAAAGAACAGCCCTCAGACGTAGGTTTAACCTTGATCTCACACCGAAGGACAAAGCTCAGAATCATTGTGGATTGCTACATTTCACTGCTAATCCCTTGAAACACTGTTACCTACTTTTCAAGAGATTTCACTTTAAACTGTCTATAAAATGCTGAAAATAAAATTGAACTGCTGACCTTCTGTTCCCCAATAGAAAAAGCATACATTCGCTTTTTAACTACAAAGAGGAAGAGATGTTTGTTCAGTTCCAAAACACGTTTATTCCCAACCAAAGCTGTTTAACGAGAAGAGTAGTACATTGTCCACTTCTAGACAATGTCCACTTCATAGTCTTAAGCAATTTATCAATCAGGTTTACAAAAACACCCCTATTCTATCTGGCTCATGACAGCAGGAAATTAAAAAAAATAAATGTGTTTACTAAATTTGAAAGTTCGAGTTTACACAGCATTAAGTAACTTCAGGGTCCTGTTCAGACAGTTCCTGTGAGCTCTCCAGTTTATTGTCATTTCAAATACTGAATAAATTCTAAAGACTTCTAGATGGTTTTTTTACCTAGACCAGAATTTTTATTCATTATAAAAATGTACATTGTGACAACAGAGAAACAAATTAAGATAAATCTCAATTTAACTTCCAGGAAAACCTCCTCAGATTTTTAGCTGAATTTGGTGTTAATAAACACAGGCTAAAAGCTACTTTATAGAAGTAAGGTCCTCAAATAGTACAAGTGAAAAAAATAAACAAATAATGCTGGACACAAATATTCTTAATTCTGTGCTTTATGTATGCAACCAGAGGCAGCCTGAAAGATACAGTGTCAGATTTCATTAGGAAACGGATAATACCATTAAATTTATTCTTGTATAAATCTGTACAATCTTCCTGAAGAAGACTGTACAAGATAGTTACTAAGAAAGCTATCCTTTTAATTTCCTGATAAGAGTACATATCAAGAGAAAGCACAATTTAAATGAAAATATGCTCTTGGATCTTTTATGAGATGTGAGTGAATACTGTAGCTTCACAAGTCTCACAGGCCAGACTGACTGCTGTGCTAATGCTGAACAACTGCGAAAGTATCAGCCCAAGCAAAAAAGGGCCATCCCAGCCTTCTCCTAAAGTTATGGGTTTTCCTTACACCTAACAGCTTCTTCACAGCCAAACCAGGAATCCTCTCTCTGTGCTCTTCACAGTCAGAACAGGAATCCTCTCTGTGTTCCCAAAACAGAAGTGCAGAGGAAACTCACACTTTTCCAAATACAATAGATTTCAAAATGACCTGTCCTATAGCTCTTAAAAATCCTTTAAAGTCAAGACTGCAATTTTGGTCTAGGAGGTTGGCAGTATTCTTCTATTTAAATAAAATTATTTTTTACATCCTCCAGTCCAAACGAGGTTCTCTTGGAAAAACAGTGCTTGTGAGTGCTCTGCCACACTATTTCGGCAGCAAGCCATTGTTAACTCCTCAGCTGAGGAGGACTGACACAAAACAAAGAGAAACACCATTCACCAAAGGGGCAGAGGATGAAAGGATTTACTGAAACCCTTCTGTTAGACATGCTCCTGTAAGCACATTAGGAAGATGTTCCTTATTCTGAACTCCTACCTTGCAGTTCAAGTGTCTTACACAGACAAGTTGTTCCACTACTATTACCCCAACATGATTTTCCATGGCACCAGAACTACTCCTCAAAACCAAAAGCTTCTGAAAGCAAACTTTTACTGGAGAAAGTCTACAATTATCGGACTCTTTCCACAGAAACAGTTACCCGACAACAAAAACTGGAGTGTCTACATTTTTATGAGACAAATATACATTCAGTGGAGACCAATACTGCCTGGCAACACCAAACTCACACCCTTCTTCATTCCTACTCTCAGCTCCTGTGTTTGAACAAAACTCAATCCTTCCAAACTCCTCTGAATCTCTTTCTACTGTTTTATCTTCTGCCAGAAATTTACTCCTCAGCTCAATTTTCTGAATAGAATCTTCCTGCAATTAAGAAATCATCTCAAAGTTAAACATTTGGCTTTGGCTGCTGCATCAAATTCTCTTTCAACCAGGGATTTATTTACTCTTACACTGGTGATGCATTCTCTCCCTGCGCATTTACAGACACACTTCCTTCTTTACTCCCACCAAATAAAATGCACTACCAAATGTGAAAGGAAAATACTAGTAGCCAGGGAATTTCCAAAAGTGGAGAGAGGGAGAAATATCTGTACTGGAACCACAGCTACATAAAGGAAAACCAGATTCAAATCCACAGTTTGAAATTTGGAAGTTTAGCCACTGAGTTCTCTTTCCTTCTAGTTCAATAAAAAGTTTTTAATGTATATTGCTAATGAGTTTCAATAGAAGTAACTATGCCATCATTGTTTCATACACATTAACAGAAGAGAACCATGAGAAAAATGTAGTACTTGACAGCTTCTTGTAGTACTCAGTCAAAATTCAAGAGCAACACAGATAAATTACAGCACAGGAGGTTCCACCTCAAGGTGAGGAGGCACTTCTTCACTGTGAAGGGGTCAGAGCACTGGAACAGGTCCCCAGAGAGGTTGTGGAGTCTCCTCCTCTGCAGACTTTCAAGACCCATCTGGATGCATTCCTGTGTGACCTGCACTAGATTCCATGGTCCTGCTCTGGCAAGGGGGGTTGGACTCGATCTCCAGAGGTCCCTTCCAACCCCTAAAACCCTGTGATCCTATGATGCCACAATCCTGTTTTAAGTAATACTTCAACAGAAGTAGAGAATTTCTTCATTATCTAAATCAGCCCTTACTCAGAGAAGCAAGTCAATAGTTTTACCAAGTCTGCAGCAGGTGTCAATAAAAAAGGCTTTTAAAAGAAAACTTGTACACAAATACTGGGAGCCGTGGAGCAGTGCATGAAAGTAGCAGCAAGTTACAACCCCTTGAACCACTAAAACTAGAAGCAAGTATATAGAAATTCACAAATTACCCCAAGGTGAGGAACAGAGGAGGGAAAAGGACGATGACTCATGCACTCCTCTCTCCTATAGGACCTCACTGAGAACTTAACTGAAGATTCCTTTTCCCTTCCTGCACCACAGAACCTCTGAATGCTTCAAGTGACTAATACCAAGCTTCTTCATTTTATTTGTTCTTGTTCTTAAGCTTCTTGTTGAAAACTGAACTCTGAGGAACAGGTCCTGGACTGAAGTGTTATTTGATGTCTTCTTCCTGCTCCTCTAGTGTGTAATACATCTAGGTTCAAAAACTCACCTCTGAAACCAAACTTTAGTTCCACATAGGTAAGCAGCACTGTGTGATTGCATCAAATGATGCCCTCAGGCTTTGTTTCTCTTATTTTTAATTATTCTGTAGAAATAGTCAGGGTACTGGCTCAGGATGTGGAGATGCCCAGTCACCACTTACAGACCATAATCGTCAGTCTGACCAACAGCCTGCTTTGCGCCATTTCCTCCACTTTTCCTAAACCACAGTCATGGAGAAGATTGCAGCAACCTACTGATAGTTCTGCCACCATCTTTTTTTCCTGAAAAATACACAGCAGCAGCTGCTTCTCACACAACTGGACATAACCCCAGCACACATATAGAATGCCCTCATTTTGGGTACATGATCATTTATTACCAGTTATACAGGAGAAGGCTTATGCAGCTCACAGGTCAAGACTTCCTGAAGTTTCAGTAAATTATTGTGGTCAGAAACTATGTTCTAGCAGCCATGCATCCAAAGAGTGCCTGAGGGGCAAGTCAGCAGCTGAGAATGCAAGTTTCCATTATCCCTCTGACAGTAAACTCACTTTCTAAGGAGCACAACTGTCAAAGCCTTGCTTATGAGCTAGTTTGAAAACCGGTTTTATAAACATACATAAACGCACGCACACACATATGAGGTTTGCAGCTGTAGTCAAAACGTTAAAGTAAACTCATCAATGTCACACTCTTTTCTAAGGAGATAAATGCTTCATCTTACCAAGCACTCTGACCTTCATCATCATAAACCAGCACTCTCTCTAGCACTGATGGAACAGACCTTTCTAGATCCTATCCAAATCCAGGGCTGGCAGAAAATGACATTCAGTAATCTTCAAGGAGAACTAAGAAAAGAGAAGTAATACTCTGACTGTTTAATCTTGAAAAACAAATTCATAGATCAAATATAAAGAGAGGTCTAATGCTCATGCCACAGCATTTTTGAGGTTGGTATCTTATAACTTGCGAACTAATGGTATGAGACAACCCAGCCTACCAGGGAATGTGCTAAGTGATAGATAAACAGCTACTGATTTTGGTGCAAGATAGAGAATTTAAAATCAGCCTCTTGGGAAAATCTGGATCCCACAATTACCTGATGCTTCAGGGAAGGATCTCTGTGATATCGCCTGTCAAAGCCTGCTTGCATGACAGGAAGATATTTAACTTGCATACAGGAACACATCTGTGAAGATGTCTGTATTTCACATGAAAAAAAATCAGGTAAAAAAAATACAGCTGAATTTTAAAGGTTAGTAGGAAGAATTGGAACAAGTGGTCACAAGGAGATGACACGCTAAAAAAAAACATGCAAGAACTCAAACTAGTGAGGAAAAAGCCAGAGCAGCAATGACAGTGGCGGGGGATTGCTAGAAGCATTATGCATACAGCTGCCTAATCAAAAAGCAGGGTAGAAAAGAGGGAGGAAAAAGAGTGACAGAGCAGGTAGAAAATAAGCTGCTTTATTATGGGCAACAACTAAGAGCAGCTGACAGACAACCGCCTCCAAAATGAGGAGGGATAAGATGAGAGCTGCAGGGGATCCCTGAAACAAAAGGGCGTGAAAAGAGAGCACAAAGGAAAGTTGGAATTAAACCCAGGAGACTGCAAGGAGCCTGTGATGTCTTAAAATGAGACTCTCAAAACTAGGGAAAGAAAAACAGACGGTAGGAAGTTCGTGTCTTTATGGATGGCGTTCTATGCTTTGTGTTGCTACTGACTTAAAAAATAAACAGGCCAAGTGCATTTTCTCAGTCCTCTCTGCTTAATACAATTCAAGCTTTGTTACTACAGTGCAAACAGTAACGGTAATCCAAGATTAAATGAACCAAGTTATCAGAAACAGAATTCCACACCAAATACACTATGCTATCCTTTTGATATTTTTTGTTATACTGAGTATGCCTGAGTAACAAACAAAACCATTCACCAGATACCAACAGATGAACTCTGTATACAGTATGCCTCTTGCCATTCAAAATGCAGTATTTCAGCAAGCCAAACTGTTTTTCAGTATGATAGTACATTTGATGCAATACACACCAGTTGAATACAATGTTACATGGAACATTAAGAACACTACTGAAAATACACACATGGATACATACTACACATTAAATCCAACTAAATCCAACCAAACTCTACTACAGATTTGGATTTCTATTACACACTAAATCCAACATGAATAATGAATCATTTCAGTTTCCTCAAAGTCTTCACATCAGAAGACCTGCCTTCTAGCCATTATCAAATGCAGGAATAAGCCTTCAGCTAATTTTCTAAGTGACCTATGACAACACTGTCCGTGTGCCTACTTCTACAAAGCACCAGCTCAAGCACTCAGCCCTAAAGAGTTAGCAAACAAGCATGACACTCCTCAGGTTTCTGGCAGGACTGCCAGGAGGAGTTTGCAAGCAGGAGGTGACAACTTTTTTATGGGGCAGTTAGAGCTTGGAGTAATTCAGTGACCTCAGTGGCCTCAGCTGCTAATCTTCTTCCTCCTTCAGGAAGGTTTGGGATCACTAACTTGCCCCTGCACCAATATAACCCTATCACACTACACAATGCTGGCACAAGGACTGCTCCCCATCCCTGCATGCCAAAAACCCCAAGCTGACTTTCCCTGACATATGCCTATGTGCACCACTCACCTAAATCATGAATGCTTTCAGCATCTAATGATACTCTCCCTGTGAGGTAGCTTGACTGCATAAGCTATTTTGAAGGGCTTCTCAAGATCATCTTCTAAGCCGTATCAGTTATCCCTCAAGAGTGCAGTGTATATTCAAATATTCTTACTGAAACTGGTGTAACACAGGAATATGTTTACTTATAAACCACAGAAACAGGTGCTCAGTAACCAGTTCTGCCAGTGGCATTCCTCTGAACACTGATCAAGACACCAAGATGGGTCAATGAGTGTTTTGCAAAACGCTCAGTAGACACATACACTTGGGCACAAACTCAACCTTAGCTTACTCAGGTATATCTGTTTCATATATACAGCTTAACTTGTAGCTATATTTCTGAGCAAGATGCTAGATGCTTCACTGCAGGCAAAGCTCTCTTTTTGGCTCAGAAAAACTGACATGCTGGATGAGAAGTTCATACTGGCTATGAAACCACAAAACTACTTCTACCACGGAAAAAGTGATCAGTGCTTTACTGAACTGAATTTTCTTGTATTGATGAAAGCTGTAGAGTGTTTGCTGATGAGAAATTTGAATGGAGTGCAGTTCAAGTATGCTGCAAAAGCTATTTGTAGGCCATAGCAGGTACTGTTAATACCTACAAACCTGAGTTGCACATTAGGCTTATCAAAGCTGGAAAATAGTTATAGACAAGCAATTCTTCATAACATGTTTTGATATTATTCATAAATAACAGCATGCCTATTTTCATGCTAAAAACCCTACAATTGCTACAAAGAAAAGCAGAACAAACGTAGCCAGAAAAAGAAACAACTGAAATCACATAATTCAGGGAACACCAATTTATTTGGCCGGTATATTTGTGGACATTTCTTACTCTCTAACATTAGAGGTTAGAAAGTATTATACTACCAGCATAATATAATGGGCAGTATTCTGTAAATTGTTTTTTTAGACTAGATGTCTGTAAATATATTTAAGTAATGCTAAAGTTGCATTCAAAAGCTTAAAAAGCAACACTGGGATAATTGATGTAATAAGAAACTTCTCTGTGGGAAAGGAACGCAGACATCCACTCAGTACGTACTTCTCATTCCCTTAATTACTGTCAGAATGAAACATTCTCATTGTGTTGTGATTGTACCTTACAGACTAGGCTTTCCATCAAATGTTGTGGTACTGTAGCCACTGGCATTTGATCAGATTGGCAAAACTGCTAAGCACAGTAACAATGATAATTCTGCTTGTGGCTGCTGGGTTCTGGTTTCAGTCTCCCCCCTGTGCACAGAGTATCCTTGAAGTACCAAACAGTACACTCCATCAAAGTGTATGAAGGCTCAAAAAATTGTGCTAGTAAAAAAACATTTCCCTGAATACATCTTCTAAAATACAGAAAATAATTGCTCAAAAACATATTAATATGGCAGTCTCTTTTCAAAATATCCTTTTGTGAAAACACCAAATGTGATTTGTTTTCGAATTCAAAGACTGTAAGTGAATCAGGAACAAGTTCAGAAGTACACCACTGTACTCAATATGGTGCAGAGGTTGAATCTTTTTGGATAATTTCAGATTTACAACTGAATGCTTGCAGTGAATTGCTAGAACACGAGACTTCATCTGCACTTCATGCCAATTTAATTGCAGAAATGTCAGATTTCTACTTCTTTTTAAAGGTGCTTTTTCATATAGTTCTCTTCATAGGAAAGAAAGAAAAAAGGAAAAAAGTAAGAGAAAGACAGAAAACCAAAAGGGAAAAAAAATGAAAATAAAACCAGCTTGACTAGCTAGAAAAAATTTGACCTGGCTGGCAGATCTTGACAACCTCATACTAATTACACTGCAGTTCTGACTCAGCAAAATCCTATAAGAGCACATTATTGTCCACAGTTCAGTGAAGTTTAAGAACATTTTGAGTGTAATTTGTGAGTATTTATTCTTGTGCCAAGTGCATTTCCTTTTCAAAGGGCAAAAGGTTTACTATGCTCTGGTTCAAAAAAAGATTTCAGATGTAGGCTTTATTGAACCTACATCTATGCATTCATTTCCTTTTGGGAAAGGTATTAGAGCGCTCCATGTTTCGCAGAATCAACATTTTTGCCAAGTTGAATATAGTCCTCCAGAAACATGCACACAAAGGATGGAAAGAGACATAAAATATTAATACAGAAGTAAGATTTAATTTTGTTACTGAAATTAAGTGTCATCTAATTGGATGCTGCAAGTACTCTGGATACCCATAGTTTAATATAAAGAAAGAAAGAAAACTAACAACAAAAACCAACAAGAAGAAAACCACAAACAAACAAAGCAAACCCAGAACAGATACCTTGTAAGCTCCACTAATTTAGATGTCCAAATAGCTCCTCCTCTCTTCCTTTCAGGAAGCTGCCTTTTTGAGGAGTATATAACACCTTCACCTGCTATAAATACCTTCCCTTTGGGCATGTTTGATTCCCCTCCCCTCTCTTGTTTTAAAGGACAAAAATAAAAAAACTACTCAGTCAGCCAAATACCACAGAAATAAGTTCAGCAAAGTTTACTCTACATCTGTAACCCAGATTCCAGACATGTATTTCTTTGAACAAAGCAGTGGACTTTAAAAAAAATAATAATTTCTGAACATTTAACTGATAACTATTACTACATAAAGACAAGAAAGAGATTGCAAAGAAAATCGCAAGGGTTTTATAGTACACATTTGAAATAAATACAAAATTTGGGCTATAGTCAGTAAAAATAAGCTTAAATTTAAGTAGAATCACTGGCTTTGGGATGATGTATTTCAGGTTTATATCAACAGTCCTTTCAAAAATATTTTGATTTTGCTACCTACATGACACATGAAAAGTGTAAATAAAACTTAGCAGAGCTCCTACTCCAGAAAATTATTACAAAAGGTTTTGTACTATTAGTCTTTAAACACAAATACATTATGTTCAAGGCTATACTTTGATCTGTTGGAAAGAGTGTATTTATAAATTTAAATGCATATATCAGATAATTTGAAATACTAGTATACAAAAGCCAATTGTAACATCTCAGAGTTTCTATCCCAGCACTTCAGAATTTCCTTTTCAGTTTGATGGAAACTGAATGATTTGCAAAAAAATGTGCAGACATTCTGTTTTAGATTGCATTCCATTTTTAATTCTATGTGGTTCACCTGCACTTTACTAAACAAATTAAGTATAATTTCAACATCTGATAACACTTCATTGAACAAGTACTTAACAGAACTCATAACAAATCTTAAAGCACACAAGGATTTCATACATTGGTGTCACAGTATCACCAAAGTTGGAAGAGACCTCGAGGATCATCGAGTCCAACATATCTCCACAGACCTCATGACTAGACCACAGCACCAAATGCCACATCCAGTCTCCTCTTGAACACCTCCAGGGACGGTGACTCCACCACCTAATAATTATCCTTCATAACTTCCTTCTGAAGAGGTAACATTTTTGGTTTATAAACAAAAGAATTTGAGTAAGAAATAATGAACCCACATGGTAAGTAATGAATGAAACCAAGATTCCCAATTTTCTGCTCCATGCTGCAGCCACTACAGTGCTGAAAGCTCATTCAGTATTGTTTTGGTTTTGTTTGTTTGTTTTTCAAGTACCATTGTAATAAGGTTTCATTTTATTAAAAGTTTCTGTTAATAAATCTCTACTGAGCCACGAAGATGAACTACAGATACTAGAAACAGAAAACAGGATACATGAATTAATGGGGGAAAAAAAAAAACCACAGCCAGACTCTACCACAAAATGAATCCTATGGAAAACATTAGCTAGCTTCATTAAGATACCTCAGGATCCTCTAAGCCAGCACAGGACAATATCTATATGCTGAGTGTCATTCTGTTCTGTTCTCACAATAAAACCCACAAAGCTTTTTTCTTCTTATTACTTCATAAGCTATTAATTTTCAGAATTCAATCAAAGAACAGCATACAGCCTGCTCCACCACAAACTATGGACAGCCACTAATCCTCTACACCTCCCCCACACAACCACATCCTGCCTACAGCACCTTCAGGGTACAACATCCGAGGTTAAAGCAGCAGGTAACAGGAGACAGTAGCCAAAAAAACAGTAGGAGCAATATCTAGTGTTTAATTAATAACCTGAGCCAATTCCTTTTTTTTTTTTTTTTTTTTTAAAGTAAGAGCTAAAACTGATTTGTCTCAGATCCTTGAAGGAGTAAGACTTGCTTTTTAATTATCCATCCACCAATTTAAAATAAACCAACAAACAAAAAAATCCCCACACAACAAAAACCAAAACACATTCCCCCCCTGCCACCAAATACAAAACAAAAACACAAACCCAAAAACTTTAAAAAAAAACCCACACCTAAAAACCAATCAAACAAACAAGTCACTACACTACACAAAAGCAAAAGCCAAGCAACACATCTAGTTCATTTTCTTTAGTTTCAAAAATAACCACTAAAACTTCAAACCACTCACCTTTGGCACACTGTTAAAGGATACAGGCAGTGAAAGGCAGGACTCTCCAACAAAGTTATATACACCACTATCTGAAATAACAAAGAACACATATTTTAGTTTCAGAGACCTTTAGCTAGGTAATTTAATTTTCATACTACCAAAATCTAAAAGATGTGGAAGAGCAGGCAGAATATCTTTAACCTGATCCACTTGTTTAACATTAAAAGACTCCATATTTAACTTCAGTGAATACAAGGTCAGTTTAACCATAGACAACCCAAACCATCTGGGAAAGAAAGTGACCACAAACCCAGCCATCACAATACAGATAACAATCAGTCAACAAATGAAAATAAAAACTCAATCCTGTTTTAGAAAAATTACATTTTAAAAAGCACTTTAATAAAAAAGTGAAGGAAACAGTAAATAAGTTTAACTTGCCTTACTGCCTTAGTAAAAGGAAACACTGTTACACAAGGAGGAGGGAGGTAGGTACAGTCGCAGTGTCAGTAGTTTTGTGGGACAGGGAGTTTTCTCCTCAGGATGTACTCACACACACTTGGGATGTGTAATCCAGATGGATTACTACTGTCTGTGGTTTGGGGCTCTCTGGCACAAGAGATACTGACCCAATGAGACCAGCTCTGAAAGAGGCAGTGAAGTTGGCTGGACAGCTGGAGAACTCCTTTAATGGAAAGATTCCACCACAAGGGCGGCTAAGTATGGCCACACTCTCGTTGAGAAGTGATGGACCTTTCTAGATGAGTCTCAAATTCTTCTATACACAATCTCAGCTGCAGCTTTAGCTCCCAAGAGCTGGACAGCACAAGCCTCCAAAGGTCCTTCCCAGCCTCCATTGTTCTGTTAAGTTTTTCTAGCCAAAAAAGGAACCTTTCAGAAGAGACATCAAAATATTTAAACACTTCTTTCTGTTTAGTAAGGATCCTTTTAACTCCATAGGATGTCTGACAAATTCAAGCACTGTAAAACCATTAAGCTCCCATTCAAAGGGAAGGAAAAAATTCTGAGTGTCATAGCTTATAAGGATGCTATACCACAACTTTTACTCAACCTGAGGCCACTCATGCACAAAGGTTTCTGTTCTAATCTTCTCTAAACAGATTCCAACCACCTGCCACTTTACAAAAGTACCCTGTGAATAAATTGAAGTACACCAGCAATTTATGCACTGATTCAGTGCATTATAACAAAGAGGGGGGAGGAGGGGGAAGTATTGACAAAGGTATTGTAAATACCTTATGCAGATGTTTAAGCTAGACTTCCACCCATTAGTACAAAGTGGAGTAACATAACTGTTAAAACCACCATTTGGCAACCATTTCAGTATAAACATATCGTTAGGGAGTAAAGCACAAGAAGAGTCCCTGTCCCTCAGCTCCCCAGCAGCTGCAAGGGAAGCCAAAGCCAGAACATTGCTAGCCATCCCAAAAAACACAAAAGGAAAAACAAAACCAAACCAAACAACAAACAGGGACTCCAGTTCAGTGCCTGTGACATCACAGATCAGACAGAACCAGGGGGTAACTTACTGCCTTTTCTGCCAGGGTGCTGGCTGGAATATCTGCTGCCCCATTACCCAGTCAGGGTTTTGAGCTTTGAGTAGACACAGACCACAACCACCCTTTGCTGTACCAATTTTCATACCCAGCAGTCTCACTGAAGACTGCTATATATTTGAAATTATAGGATGGATCTATTTTTCTACTGTCTGAATGTTTTATAGCACTTGTTTTTATCCTGTCAATAATGCAAACCCATTTTTAATAGTAAGAGGAAAAGGTGAAAGAATAAAAGCCCCTTGAATTTTTGTTAGATCTTCTGAACAGTACCATCTTTCCCCTTCTTACTTCCCAAATATCTACTGCCCATTATCATCCACCACTGCAGCACTGTACCAAGCTTCTGATTGAATTTTTGTCTTCCTTAAAGAAAAATCCAACACATCTACCAGTTATTGCTTCCACCTCCACAAATGCTGATTATCATATAGAATTTGTTGGAAAATTAGCTGAAAACCAGTACTGTTAATCATCAATACCTGAAAAACTAACCATGCATTTTTTATTAGTCAACTGGAGAAGAGATACAGTTGGACAAAATAAGAGTCCAAATTCCATCCAAACACGTAAGAAGAGTGAGTCATATGTTTATCTCCATATAACAATGCTAACTTCCTTCTCTACAAGAAAGGTTTTATTTTTGCCCTTCAATTAACATGCATTATAAGCAGCTCAGTGTCAGTGGTGATCGTGCAAAGAGTCAAAGAAAGAAGATGCACAAGAGAGCCTTGTTCCTACCAACACTTCGATTGAAATAAAACTATTAACACACACAAGTGCAAGAAGCAGACTGGTCTCTGCCCTTTTAAAGGCTCGATTCTGTTGCATTGTGACCTCTTTTTTTTGCTTTTCTCCTGGTAAAAATCTTCACTTCGCTACGAAAGAATCAAAAGAAGTTTTCTTCCTCAGAATAGTGACCACTTCCCATCACACAGCTCCATGGCCCGAACCTTTGCCTGCAACATAGTGACTTGCAGAGTGACTCAAACTCAGGATGGAATCCTGGACCGCAAATAATTAATTTTAAATGTGTTGCTTGAAACAATCTTTCAGTTACAGAAGTTCAAGATTGTTATTTTCAAAGGTCAGTAAATGGAAACAATGGTTAGGGTTTGGGACCGTCTGACCCCAGGCAGAGGATTTGCATTGTAGGTGGAGTTTTCTGGCTCTGCTGCTTTGTCCTACTAGACAAGCTCTTAGACAGCTGTATTTGACAGCAAAGCAAGGCTGGGGAATGAGCACTTAAAACTGAGTACAAAAAAAAATAAATCTCAATCAACCTTCAAAAGCCTTTGAGTACACATGACAAATACTGTCCACTCCAAAGACAAGCTGGCACAACATTAGAAAACTTGGGAAATTAAGTCAACAGCTTTTTGAAAAGCAGCAAGGCAAACAGAGGCACAGAGCTGGGCAGTTGTGCCCCATGGTATCACCAGTGCCCATTACTTCTGTACCACCTAGTGTGATATCCATTTGTCATATTGCAATCCTAGTATCAATACTACTGCAGTAACGTCAGCCCTGCTGCATGCAAAATAGCACTGTTCCTTACCATTCTCGACTGTCTTCATAACCTATATTACCCTGAGGCCCAGAGCAGAGGAACAGAAGATGAAAAAGAAAAGGGATGGCAGAGTATATGAATTGAATGAACAGGTGACTAAAAACATGCAAGAAAGACAAATTTGTCTATGTTTAAGCAGCAACCTCAATCACTCATCTGTTTTCTAGACCAATGTCTTCCAAACACAAGGACTGTACAAGTCTCAAAATAAAAAACACTTTTGAATAATCTGAAATAAAAGTTTGAACTTGAGGTTTGCAGACAAGTACCAGAAGATAGATACCAGTATGATCTTATTATATAAGTACCTTATATTTGACTGCATAATCTTTAAAGATTACAATCTGAAGGATAATTTAGTACTCTTGTAATGATTACAAGTAACATCCTCAGTTAACCACCTTTCCTTTTACTGATAGCTCTAATGTGCCCTATTTTCTTTATCCCCATGGCTAAACTCCAGATTCCATCTTACAAAAAATATTTCAATGACAATTCTCTCAGGCTCTCTGCCTAATACCCAACCATCTCCTATTTAAATTCTGACATGAAATAGCTAAAATAATCTCTGATACTTAATATGCTAATACACATGAATGACCTGACCATAAACCTGTACCACTCTGAGTGGAAATTTTAACTCCACTGGTAACACATTCAAGTGACTCTGATAACTGTGATAAAATTCAACAATCAACATATTACTGGTGACCTTCTGGAGAACAAATGAAAAGCATCACATTATTACAAATTCTCCTGCAGAGAAGATCAAGCTGGCAATCTGCCACTTTATTACACCATCAAGCTCCACTCCAACATTAAATATTGCCTGCCTTTGTAATTGACCGAAATACACTGAAGAAATTGCAGGTGACCACTTTGGGCTATTAAAGTATTCCATTAAGACTTCTCCATTAGGCAGATATTTCAAATGAAATTACATCAAAATAGCCTATGTTCAAAATATTTTAACTATGCAGACAATTGGGCAAGCACAATCCAGTTCCATAGAGCAGACAGATCAGCCTAAGCACTCCAAAAGCTCAATGCCTGAATTCGCTTAAAGGGAAAAGAAACCCAATTTTACTCAAGTCTCCACTATATGCTCAGTATTTTAACCTCCTACTCATAAATGTCCCCACAAAACTCATTTATATTACCTTATTCTAAAGCTAAAAAATAAAAATGGTGATGCTAAAACATGCTACTGTTCTTTAACTCTGATAAGGCATTCACTGAATACTACATTTTCAAAACAAGTATGAAACAGGGAGAAAACAGAAAGCAAGACTGGATTAACATAATATTTACCATTTCTAAAACACAGCATATTGCAACATCGTGTTGCAATGCACAAAACATTCTGAAAGAAACCCAAAAAAAGAAATACAACCAAATCCTTCCATACTGTATACCCTACACAACTAAGCTTTTCTTCTCTTCAGACCATGGCTCCGTAATGGCAAGGAAAAGTGAAATGGGGCACATGAACAGGTTCACTGCATCACATGTGGAAATGACTGCCAAATCTTTTCCAGCATTTGAAGGATCTAAGTCTGTAAGCTAGCTAAGAAACTGAGTCCAGCCCTTAAACTAAAGGCAAACTTTTGTGTATAAATGGGTTTCTTTAAGCAGTCCAGGTTTGGAACCACCACAAGAGGCTGTAAAGGTTATCCTAAGAAGTTTGTGTGTCCTCTGAACAGCTCATGGGCATGAGGTTATGTATCTTCTTTGTGGTCCTATCTATCATGCAAGAGCTGTAGTACACCTCCTGGCCATACTGTCTAAGTGGAAATGATTAGACATGTATCATTGGTCAACAAAGCAACTTTTTTTAAATTTTATTTTTCAAATTAGATAAACATATATGGGGAGGGACAGAAATAAGAAGTGGAACACACCTAGAGAAAGCATGCAATGGCTCACAGTTCAATTATATGCAAAGAGGCTACCCTGACCCTATGAGGAGAGGCTGAGGGAGCTGGGGTTGTTTAGCCTGGAGAAGAGAAGGATCAGGGGTGACCTCATTGCCCTCTACAACTACCTGAAAGGTGGTTGTAGACAGGAAGGGGTTGGTCTCTTCTCCCAGGCAACCAGCACCAGAACAAGAGGACACAGTCTCAAGCTGTGCCAGGGGAGGTTTAGACTCGAAGTGAGGAAAAAGTTCTTCACTGAGTGAGTCATTCGTCATTGGAATGGGCTGCCCAGGGAGGTGGTGGAGTCGCCGTCCCTGGAGGTGTTCAAGAGGGGATTGGATGTGACACTTGGTGCCATGGTCTAGTCATGAGGTCTGTTGGGACAGGTTGGACTTGGTGGAGTCGCCATCACTGGAGGTTTTCAGGAGAAGACTTGATGGGGTGCTTGGTGCCATGGGTTAGTTGTTTGGGTGGTGTTGGATTGGTTGATGGGTTGGACGCGATGATCTTGAAGGTCTCTTCCAACCTGGTTTATTCTATATTCTATGATCCTTGGGGTCTCTTCCAACCTTAGTTATACTGTGCTACTGTGACCTGTATCCTCATTTGATCCTGCAAATACACATCCCCTGCAGACTCTGATGTATACATCACAGGTTTTAAAAAAAATAAATAAAATGTGTTTTTTGAATGCCAACTGCCAATCTACTCATGAAACACAAACAGATGATTGTCTAAGTAATATCAATGATGAAAATAAATACTGTATTTGAAAAAACAACTTCCATTGCCAGCTTCCTCTGTAGCTGCGATCCAAAAGCATGCATGCCAGGCTGGAAAGCTGGGTAGAGGTGAACCTCATGAAGTTGAATGAAGGCAAGTGTAGAGTCCTGCACCTGGGGGATAATAACCACAGGCATCAGATGAAAGGTTGACCTGCTAGAAAGCAGCTCTGCTGAGAAGGACATAGGAGTCCTGGTAGACAAGAAGTTCACTAGGAGCTAGCAATGTGCCCTCATGGCCAAGATAGTCAATGATATTTTGAAATGAATTAAGAAGAGTCTGGCCAGCAGGTCGAGGAAGGTTCTCCTTCTCTGCCCTGATGAGGGTACACCTGGAGTACTGTGTCCAGTTCTGGGTTCCCCAGTGCAAGAAAGAGATGGAACTACTGGAGAGAGTCCACAGGAGGGCTACAAAGATGATTAAAGAATGGAATATCTCTCTTATGAGGAAAGGCTGAGAGACATGGAACTGTTTTGCCTGGAGAAGAGAAGGCTGAGAGGGGATCTGATCAATGTTTACAAATACCTTAAGGGTGAGCATCAAGAAGATTGGGCTAGTCTGTTTTCAGTGGTGTCCTGCAATATGACAATGGGCACAAGCTAGGACAACCAACACAAACTAGAATGCAGCAGGTTTCACTTTAACCTAAGAAAAAAAAACACCCTTTGAGGGTGCTGAAGTACTGGAACAGGCTGCTCAGAGAGGTTGTGGAGTATTGTTCTCTGGAGACTTTCAAAACCAACCAGGACACTTTTCTGTGCAACCTGATCTAGGCAAATCTGCCTAGCGGGGTTGGACTAGATCTCTGGAGGTCCCTTCCAATCCCTACCATTCTGTGATACAACTAGCAGCTTTTAAAATTGGAAAGAAATTAGAAGAGTTCTATCTATTAGTGACTGCATCTGCTAAGAACTCTGCAATAAATACTGTACTGATTCACATTACTTTATCAAGAGGAATCACATGCTTCCTACATTCTCTCAGCTAGAAGTTTCCCCCAGAAGCCTGAGCTATTAAAACCTCTCATACCAAATTACTACCTAAACTCACTGTAATATGCAATTTTAAAAATTCCTGTCTTAAGGAGGATTTTCCATCTTGATACTTACTGATACTAACCCAATTAAAACTTGAATGGGCCGAGTTGTAAACTTTCAGTGCAACGCTTGCATGAGGCAAAAACCCCCAAACTAACAAACAAACAAAAACCAAAACGAGAAACACAAAGCAGACTGCAGAAATGGCAAGTGGGAGGGCCAGGAAGCCCTCTTTGAGAGGAAAATGCAATACTGCAGTCTCAAAACCAAACAAAAAAATCCATGACCAACAAACCCCCCACACACACCTGTGTTTCAGACTGAAAATCAAGCACCAAAATAAACGCAGGCTGTGTCCAGTCACTCTCTGCAAGCTGAAAGTGGCTGACATCAAAGGTACTATGCCACTAAAACGGCCCCAGGCTTTTTCAAGCATTTCTATTCAAGAGCCGTCTGTGAAAGGTGAAGTATTCAAACAACATTTTAACTACATTTCTCTATGTTGTCTTTTCTGTTTACAATAGCAACTCTCAATCTTTCTGATTTTCTGTATTTTAGGGTTTACGAGCTGGCAGTATAAATATCCCCAAAGTTCACAAAGAAGTAACAACAGTCCTGATTAATGCTTAGTACAGCTCTAAGGTTCTCAAAACCCCTTACAAATATATGCTGGAAGACCTGAATTATCAATTACAATTGCATATAAATAAGCCAGAAGCAAAGCTGTTCTTTAACTTGCCTCTCAGAATCTTTAAGGATATGAAATGACTGGATTTCAACCTTAGGTAGTGCTTAACTAAGAAAGCTTTCTCATGTTTGGTTTGAGCACCAAATTATTTTGTTTTCCTTAACAGGCTACCTTATTATTCAAATTACAGGCTTCATATTTAGAAACATCTTAGCATTTATAGTTAAATAACTTTATTCAGAACTTCAGAAATTAGCAGTTTATACCTATTGTTTAATAACTCATTACAGTGGAACTTCAGCCTTTTTCTGATTGATAATTTAATTTGTTTGTAGAAACTGCACAATAAGAGTCTTTTCCATTAAGTAAAATGAGTTCCAAATCTTTGAGGACTCAAATGGTTAACAATTAATCAGCCCAAACAGCTCCTTCAGAAATCTGTTTTTCCTACTGCACCTTTGCCATTAAAATATTTTACATGAAATGACACATGAACCACTGAATCATACTAGTTCTTCCAAACGTTTCTACTACAGTTAAAACTCTTAATTCAACATTTGTGAAGTTCAGGACTGTGAAAGATTACTATAAACAGCATATTAAGACACTTAACAGTAATCTAGTAATCTGCACTTGTAAATTTCTGAAAATGCATACTTTCACAGGGAAAAGTAATTCACAGATGCCTTTTGAACAAGTGAAAAATCACAGATTCTGATGAATTAGCTACCACAGAAGGATGCAATGCTAACTCACTATCAGCGAAAAACTAGATATAGATGCCTGGCTAACGCTCCTGACTAGGGAGACTAATGTTTAAAATAAGCAAATAAATCTCACATCTACACTGAGAAAATCTGCTTTGGGGTGAGATGTAACATAAAATTGAACTACAAAGGGATTACAGATCACCAACACAGTAAAATAAGGCAGACCTATCCCAGAGGCAATTCAAAGTTAAAGGCTGATGGCAATCTTTATTAGAGCTCCTGTTCTGGTAAATTATTCATTCTTTCTTAGTCCAAAGAAAATCCTTCCTATGTGTACATACAACACAGCACTGTCTGAATTTGAAATATTAGTGCCACTGCTATCCTGGTGCTACAACATACAGAGAAAGTGATGTTAAAGCAGATCATGGTTAGAAGTTGTCCTTGCAATCAGCAGGCAGATAAGGGGAGGGAACAGGAGGCAATGCACAGAGGAGATCCTGACTGTCATCTTCAAGGAAAACACTGTCAAAAACTTCTTCGTAACTCTCAAACTGCAAAGTGACAATTTGATACCTCACTTGGAGAGAACAAGCTGCTCACCTCACCTGCTTTAAAGTTGCCATCATCAACAGCTGAAGCAATCACTCCCTAGCCTGATCCTGTCTGTGCAGGGTGTTTGGATTTTACCCTTCCTCCAGGTGCACATAAGAATGCTGCAGGCATTATTGCTTAAATAGAGTATCATATCTATTCTGAAGAGTATGCAAGTTCTTCCCTATTCTGTCGAGGCAAACTGCATCTGAAATACTGTGTGTGTAAACAAGAGCCCTTTCGCTCTGAAGGGATGGCAGAAATGTCCAGGCATCTGGGGCCTCAGGTGAAGACACTTCTGACTTCAGCTGAGGGAGCAAGCAGAAGAAATCTCTCTGAACAACCACCAAGAAATCTCTCTGAAATATTTCTACTCTTTTTGTTGGTGGTTGTTCACTCAAGCTCAGTACTTCAAGGTTGAAAAGCACAGGGCTGCAGAACTCACATAAGCAGACAACTGCAGGGCACCGAGGCAGCACACGGTGTGGAGCAGACGTCCCCCCCACCTCCCCCCGAGCCAGCTTTTCCCTCCCGAGAGGCCAGCGCGGCGCGGGCGCAGCCTGCTGCAGCCGCGGGGCCTTCGCCAGCGGGCGGGAGGCCCGAGTCACGTGGGCTCGTTCCTGAACGGCTCTCCGGCTAGGTCCCCGGCCAGGGGTAGGGATGGCGGCAGCTCACCGCAACGCTGTTTTCGAAAGAGCCGTGTCGACCCAAAATGAGGTCGAACTTAAGCAGCCAAGTGTCCAGGCAACTGGCTGCAGAGAGTACTGGAGTCTGGCACTTGATACGGAGGGCACTGGAGGTAACAGCTGCATTAGGTGTGAGCAGCTCCATTATCTGCTTAACCTAGTGGCTGAACCGAAGGGCAAAGTTGCTAGACTTAGGACAGTAAGGGAATGGGACAGGGAGTTGGATTTGAGGAACCAGGCTCTGCAGACTTCCCTAGCAGAGGGAGGTGACACAAGAAGTAGCAGGAAATGGATTCAGGTCCCTGTTAGCAGAGGCAAGAAAAACCCTCACGGCTCCCCTCACCTTCCCAGCTGCCCTTTCAGAACAAGTATGGGGCACTGGAAGTTGAGGGTGAGGTGACTGAGAAGACAGAAGACACAATCCACCGCCCACATCAGGACTTGTTCCCTTAAAAACAGAGGAGGATAATTGATACTGGTGATTCCCTACTGAAGGGAACAGAGGGCCCCATATATTGGCCAGAGCCTTCCCACACAGAAGCTTGATACCTCCCCTGGGGCCCAGGTCAGAAAATAGAATAGACTAGAATAGACCAGACAAGACCGTCAAGATCATCGGGTCCAACCTATCAACCAATCCAACACCACCTAAACAACTAAACCATGGCACCAAGCACCCCATCAAGTCTTCTCCTGAGCACCTCCAATGACAGCGACTCCACCACCTCCCTGGGCAGCCCATTCAATGGCAAATCACTCTCTCTGCGTAGAACTTCTTCCTAACATCAAGCCTAAAACTCCCCTGATGCAGCCTGAGACTGTGTCCTCTTGTTCTGTTGGTGGTTGCCTGGGAGAAGAGACCAACCCCCACCTGGCTACAATCTCCCTTCAGGTAGTTGGAGACAGCAATAAGGTCTCCCCTGAGCCTCCTCTTCTCCAGGCTAAGCAACCCCAGCTCCCTCAGCCTCGTCTCATAGGGCTTGTGCTCCAAACCCCTCACCAGCCTCGTTGCCCTTCTCTGGACATGTTCAGGAGTCTCAATGTTGTTCTTAAACTGAGGGGCCCAGAACTGGACACAGGACTCGAGGTGCAGCCTAACCAGTGCAGAGTACAGGGGCACAATGACTTCCCTGCTCCTGCTGGCCACACTATTCCTGATCCAAGCCAGGATGCCATTGGCCTTCTTGGCACAATGCTGACTCATGTTCAGCTTACTATCAACCAGTACCCCCAGGTCCCTCTCTGCCTGGCTGCTCTCCAGCCATTCTGACCCCAGCCTGTAGCTCTGCATGGGGTTGTTGTGGCCAATGTGCAGAACCCGGCACTTGGATGTGTTCAATCTCCTGCCGTTGGACTCTGCCCATCTGTCCAGCCTGTCGAGGTCCCTCTGCAGAGCCTCTCTACCCTCCAGCAGATCAACTCCAGCCCCCAACTTGGTGTCATCTGTAAATTTACTGATGATGGACTCAATGCCCTCATCCAGATCATCAATACAGATACTGAACAGGATGGGGCCCAATACTGATCCCTGGGGGACACCACTAGTGACTGCCTGCCTGCTGGATGTGGCACCATTCACCACCAGCCAGTTCCTAACCCAGCACAGAGTGCTGCTGTCCAAGCCATGGGCTGACAGCTTGGCCAGGAGTTTGCTGTGGGGGATGGTGTCAAAGGCCTTGCTGAAGTCCAGGTAGACTACATCCACAGCCTGCCCTGCATCCACCAGGCGGGTCACCTGATCACAGAAGGAGATCAGGTTGGTCAGGCAGGACCTGCCCTTCCTGAATCCATGCTGGCTGGGCCTGATCCCTTGGCCATCCTGTAAGTGCTTTGTGATTGCACTCAAGATGACCTGTTCCATAATCTTGCCTGGCACTGAGGTCAGGCTGACAGCTCTGTAATTCCCTGGTTCCTCCTTTCAGCCCTTCTTGTGGATGGGCATCCCTTTGGCCAGCTTCCAGTCATCTGGGACCTCTCCAGCGAGCCAGGACTGTTGAAAAATGATGGAGAGCAGCTTGGCCAGCTCATCTACCAGCTCTTTCAGCACCCTAGGATGGATCCCATCAGGTCCCATGGACTTGTGGGGATCCAAGCGGCTGAGCAGGTGTGTAACTACTTCCTCCTGGATCACAGGGGAACTATACTGCTCCCTGCCTCCATCTGCCAGCTCAGGATGCCAGTTGTCTGGAAGACAATCTATCTTGCTATTAAAATTTGAGGCAAAGAAGGTGTTAAGTACCTCTGCCTTTTCCTCATCTTTTGTTACAATATTCTTCTCCATGTCCACCAAGGAGTGGAGGTTGTCCTTGCCCCTCCTCTTGCCATTAATATATTTGTAGAAGGAATTTTTGTTGTCCTTCACAGCAGTGACCAATCAAAGCTCTAAATGGGCTTTTGACTCTCTAATTTTTTTCCTATGTGACCTAGCAACATCCTTAAACATTTCATGGGTTACCTCTTCTATCTTCCAGAGATGATACACCCATTTTTCTCCCCTTAATTCATTCAGAAGTTCATTGCCCATCCAGGCTGGCCATCTACCCAGCAGCTCATCTTCCAGCACATTGGCACAGCCTGTTCCTGTGCCTTCAAGATTTCTTTCTTGAAGTAGTTCCAGCTCTACTGGACCCCTTGGTTTTTAAGGGTTGTTTCCCAAGGTACCTTCTGAGTTAGTTTCTTAAGTAACCTGAAGTCCAACCTCCAGAGTGGAGGTTTTGTGCTGCCCCTCTTAGCTTGATTGCATATTGAAAACTCAATTATCTCATGGTCACTGGACCCCAGACAGCCTCCAACCACCACATCTCCCACCAGCCCTTCTCTATTGGTAAAAAGAAGGTCAAGCAAAGCCTTACCCCTGGTAGGCTCACACAGCTGCTGTCCTCCATACACTCTAAGAACCTTCTAGACTGCCTCCTCTCTGCTGTGTTAAATTCCCAGCAGCTATCAGGCAGGTTAAAATTGCCCATGAGAACAAGGTCTGGTGATCTTGAAACAGCCTCCAGTTGTTTATAGAACAATTCATCAGCATCTTCATCCTGGTTGGGTGGTCTATAACAGACTCCAATCAGGATGTCAGCCTTGTTGGCCTTCCCTCGAATTCCCACCCACAGGCTTGATCATTGTTAATCCCTCTCCATGGTGTCTAGAACCTCCGTGATGTACAGGGTCACTCTTCTACCCCTTCTCCTTCACCTGTCTCCCCTGAAAAGCTTGTAGCCATCAATTACAGTGTTCCAGTCATGTGAGTCATCCCACCACGTTTCTGTGATGGCAACTACATTGTAACTTTACTGCTGTAACAAGGCTACCAGCTCCTCGTTTGTTACCCATACTATGTGCATCAGTGTACACGCACTTCAGCTGGGCTGATGGTTTCACCCCTGACTCCAGATTACCAGAATTACCAGTCCTGTCTGGGGGGACTGCTTTCAGCCCTTTCCCCCTTCAAATCTAGTTTAAAGCCCTGTCAATGAGCCCTGCCAACTCCCTTCCTAAAACCCTTTTCTCTCTATGGGATAGGCTGTTCTCGTGTGCTGGGATCTTTCTCCTCCTCTGGGATGGATGGACTCCATCTGATGCTAGCAGACCTGGTGCCATAAAAGTTCCGCAAGACCAAAACCCCCAAAATTCTGTTGGTGGCACCAGCATCTGAGACACTTGTAATTACACCTGCTGTCCTGTTCCTCTCAGTATTCCTTCCTGCAAGCAAGGGCATTGATGAAAAAATTACCTGTGCCCCTGACCCCTCAACCACTTTTCCCAGAGCCTTGAAGTCCAACCTAGTTAATTCTATATAGAGGAATCCAGTAGCAAAATGGGGGGGATGTGACACACGAACCAAATACCACCCCATGAAACTTCTTAGTGAAACAGGAATATACTCAAATAGCACCTGGTGTTAGAATTCAGTAATGCGTAGAAAAAAGATGTTTCTTCCCTGGGAGGAATAAAATACTTTTGTGCCAATCTATTTGTGTATCAAAGGGTAGGAAAAATCAGCATTCCAGATTCAAAGCTTTTCCTGATTCTCCTCTGATGACTTAATTAAGGAAAACATGAAAATTCATGCACTTCAAGTACAAAACTACCAATACTAGGGGTTCATAACTAAGAGCTAAAGGTAAGCAGTAGACAAACACTTGGAACTTAGCAATGGCTTAGTTTCCTACTCGAAGTGGTAGGTGATACATGCTAGTCAGTGACGTGTGGTACCACGACCATCCTCTTTGGACATGATAGAACGGCAGTACCCAAAGTCAGCATGTTCAATGTGCAGTTCAAAACAAAACCACATGGTTCCTCACATCTTCAAAATGGAACCAGTGCCAGATCACGACTTCCCAAGAACACAGAATCCCCCCAAAGACCTGCTTTATCTTCCAAGCTAATCATCCAGAAACTGTTGAAGCAATTTTGCCAAACTACCCCAGAAACTTTGCTTTAGGTTGACAAGAAGGGAAACATTAACACAGCTGTGGTTCCACCACAGCATACAGCACCCATAGCTGCAGGCACTGCTATTATTACTGTTAGAAAGATAACTAGATATTCCAAAAATCTCATACTACCCAAATAAAATTTGGCAATAGCCTGCCTTCTGAGGTTTTCAGTACTGATTTTCTCGCTTTCATGTCTCGTACACATTTGGTAGTGCCTTATTCTACTCATTTTAATCACGTCAATTCAGTGGCAGACTACAAATGAAAATGCAATAGAAACATTGCAGGCCCTGTAACAATAGTCAAAACAAAGATTTCCTATGGCAGCTGTCAAATTAATGACATCTCCAAAGCTATCTAAATACAGTATCTGGGCAGAAATCCAATTATGTCAATTCTGTCTGAATACCCCAAAAGAGTGTCCTACTGGGGTTATAAGTGGAAATAATTTTAAGAGCAGATTAGCTACATAAGCAGCTCCACACTTGAAACCAGAACAAGGGAACAAAAACCTAAAGGCATGACATTTATGTGGACGCAAGGGAGAAGGGAAAAAGAACTGTTAGACATCTGGCAAAAGGTCAAAGCCAATTACCTTGTCCAAATTTGCCCCCCAAGATAATAGCTTCCAGGTTCACTTCTTCAACAAAAGACGTATTGACTCCCGTAATTAAAGAGATTTCTGCTTACCTCGACATCCTCTATTACTACTTCAGTATTGTCCAAAACTTTTTTCAAACAAAATATTAACAGCAGTAGAAGACCATGCCAAATTCCCAGAAGCATGATATAAATTTATCTAAAACCCATGAAAAAAAATAGTCTCTCTCACTTCAATATTAGGCAGCAGTGACAAATGGCATTCAGTGGCTTTTAGTTCACAAGTATGATTTCTTGCAGCTTTTCCTAATCCATCATAACCACTGATTTCCCTTCTGCCTTGCAATTGTCTGTATTATTATGTGTGTACCAAATCCAGTTTGCTGAACCTTGCCACAGGATTGTGTGTGCTTGTGGTTTTAAAACAGACAATGTCCAAGGGGGTTAGAGGGAAAACAGCCTTTTCATTCAATAAAGAAAAAAAAAAAACCAAAACAATTTTTCTTTCTTTACAGGTATGTTAAAATAAGTGCTCTGAAACTATAGATAAATATAAAATTATCTGTTTTGTTTGGGTTTTTTTAATGAAACCAAAGAAAAAACCTGCAGATGTCAAATAACTGAAGGAATATATAATGGTAACTACATTCTAAGTAGAAAACTCTAGAAACCTTTATCTCTATTATAAATATATGTTATGTATATAAGTGAATCATGATGAAAAGATAGATTGATTTAGACAAAGTTTCTAACCCTGATCTGTCCATATATGGATAACACTTTTAAATGCAAGAATACTGTGTCCAGTTCTGGGCCCCTCAGTTTAGGGAGGATGTTGAGTTGCTGGAACGTGAACAGAGAAGGGCAACAAAGCTGGGGGAGGGGTTTAGAGCACAAGCCCTATGAGGAGAAGCTGAGGGAGCTGGGGTTGCTTAGCCTGGAGAAGAGGAGGCTCAAAGGAGACCTTATTGCTGTCTACAACTACCTGAAGGGAGGTTGTAGCCAGGTGGGGGTTGGTTTCTTCTCCCAGGCAACCACCAACAGAACAAGAGGACACAGTCTTAAGCTGCATCAGGGGAGATTTCAGCTGGATGTTAGGAAGAAGTTCTTCACAGAAAGAGTGACTGGCCATTGGAATGGGATGCCCAGGGAAGTGGTAGAGTCACCATCACTGGAAGTGTTTAAAAAGAGACTGGATGAGGCATTTAGTGCCATGGTTTAGTTGATTAGATAGTGTTGGATTATAGGTTGGACTCAATGATCTCAAAGGTCTTTTCCAACCTGGTTAATTCTATTCTATTCTATTCTAATAGAACTCACTGCACATATATTTTGAGTGTTTCTGCTATCAAAACGGTATCAGTTTAGGAGAGAGAGTAAAGCATTCATTATGAATGGGCCTATATTTAAGACTTCACATTCTGGGCTGTGGTACTGATACGAAGACTCACACAGGGAGAGATGGGCATTTTTCTGCTCTTGTTGGGTTCTTTGGTTGGATTTTTCTTTTACTCAGCAGAGTTATTAGGAATATTTTTTAAAAGTCTGAAAAATAAGAAGCCTTTTTGATCAAAATCTGCTAAGTTCTAGAGTGTATAGAGAATTAAAAAATAAATTCAAAGACATGTACCAATACACAAATGTAAGATTGCATTCCAGAACTTGAGACAACTTCTAATTGGGCCCTGTGCTCTTTAACATCTTTATTGATGATCTGGATGAGGGCATTGAGTCCATCAGCAGTAAATTTGCTGATGACACCAAGCTGGGGGCAGGAGCTGATCTGCTGGAGGGTAGAGAGGCTCTGCAGAGGGACCTCGACAGGCTGGACAGATGGGCAGAGTCCAACGGCATGAGATTGAACACATCCAAGTGCCGGGTTCTGCACATTGGCCACAGCAACCCCATGCAGAGCTACAGGCTGGGGTCAGAGTGGCTGGAGAGCAGCCAGGTGGAGAGGCTCCTGGGGGTACTGGTCAATGGTAGACTGAACATGAGGCTGCAGTGCGCCCAGGCAGCTAAGAGGGCCAATGGCATCCTGGCCTGCATCAAGAACAGTGTGGCCAGCAGGAGCAGGGAGGTCATTCTGCCCCTGTACACTGCACTGGTTAGGCCGCACCTCGAGTCCTGTGTCCAGTTCTGGGCCCCTCAGTTTAGGAAGGATGTTGACTTGCTGGAACGAGTCCAGAGAAGGGCAACAAAGTTGGTGAGGGGTTTGGAACACAGCCCTGTGAGGAGAGACTGAGAGAGCTGGGGTTGCTTAGCCTGGAGAAGAGGAGACTCAGGGGTGACCTTATTACTCTCTACAACTACCGGAAGGGAGGTTGTAGGCAGACAGATGATGGTCTCTTCTCCCAGGCAGCCAGTACCAGAACAAGAGGACACAGTCTCAGGCTATGCCAGGGGAGGTTTAGGTTGGATGTGAGGAAGAAGTTCTATACAGAGAGAGTTGATTGCCCATTGGAATGGGCTGCCTGGGGAAGTGGTAAGAGTTGCCATCATTGGAGGTTTTGAGGAGGAGACTTGATGGGGTGCTTGGTGCCATGGGTTAGTTGTTTGGGTGGTGTTGGATTGGTTGATGGGTTGGACGCGATGATCTTGAAGGTCTCTTCCAACCTGGTTTATTCTATTCTAATTGCAAGCAGTACCAATGAAGACCAGCTACCATCTTCACCTGCTCGGGCCATTCAATTTCAAAATCATTTTGAGAGGCATGCACAGAGATCCCTTTGCAAGCCAAAAGATTTGAATATTGTCAGTAAATGCAAATCAGTAACACACTGCATTTTTCTGTTATAACCTGGAATAGTACACACAATAATTCTAACTAAACTTGTTGAGAACTTACTGTATTTTCTTGCAATGAAAAAATACAGTTTAATTTAAACAGCTTCCAATTGAAGCAGGCCATCGGTAAGGCTGTAAGAAACATTTTGGGAAAGCCAAGAACAAAACTCTTCAGCTTTCCTTGTCACTTTTTTTTTTTTAAATTATTTGAAGACTGTATACAAGGAATCCATTTGTTGCCAGTCCCTTATTACAAGGGATTTAATTTTTTTGGATTTGCTCTCTAGAACATAGTGAGTACAGTACCATGAATCCTCCTTTGTGTCACACAGGCACTGCAAATCCAATTACTACTCTATTAGGTCTCATTTAAATCCCATACGGTGTGACAATAAACTGAAGGAAATGAGCATCAGCACATTTTTCAGCCATCTTTACAAGATGACTTAGATGGCAATCAGCTTGGAAAAAGCACTCAGTTACAGGAAAGATAGCTCCAAATTTTCTCCTTCTCTGCCAGGAATTTCAGGGAGACTTGGGAAACGCCACTTGCTCTCACCCTCCCTTGAAGAAGTCAGTTTGCCATCATTATTCCATGCATCTCAAATGCCTGAGCCTTCTGCTTGTGGCATAAGTCTGTCCTGCTGTTCAATGCCTGAAACCTGCAGACCTTACTGATCCACCGATCAGTGAATACATTTACTCCAAAGGTATCATGGCTTCTTTATTTCTGAGAAAAATTGCTGGGTAAGGAGTCCTTTGACAGAGTAACATCAGGCTGGGAAGCAGGGAGTTGAGAGTAAAACAAAACCTCACCAATCTGAAGGGTACTGAAGAGACGCTGGCATTTTTCAGTAAGCTCTTTTCCTGTCTGGATTAAAAAAAAATAATCCTGCCATTGCTAAATATTGCAAAGCAAATTTGCACAGCTTTCAGAAGCTCTGAATACTTCAGCACAAGTTAATTTATGGATATATTGTAATCACATGCCCCTCTACCAGATCACAGCATTTCCCAAGCACGTCTCACTACCCAGCAACTGCTGTTTACACACGTCCAGGCCTACCCTTTCTTTTGGGAATGCAAAGGCTAAAAAACCCAACAAACAAAAACCTCCTCATTTGTAGTAAGTAATTGCCACAGTCAAAGCTCTCTCTGAAGGACATGCAGAGCCTCGTTTAATAGCTGTTTCTTAATAGATGATGTGACTAAATCATCTTCCTTGCACAGGCTAGAAATCAAAATGTCATGCTGACATTTTAGTATGATCTGTCATTAAAAAACAAAAGCCAGCAAAACACATGCTTGCTTTCAAACACGCTCACCAGACAGTTTGTTGCTAGGACAGAAAGGTTCAAAGTTTCAAAACCAGACTTAAGCATTTCTGTCATTCTTTAAGATAATTTCAGTTATAATTTTATTAACTTTTGCCCTTCACATGCATACCACCAATACTCAGTAAAACCATGAGAAAAAGTAAATTCCAGTTTGAGGAAGTGAGGATGCTGATCATGGAAGGAGGGAAGGTAGTTAAGCCAAGTCAAGGTTTGTGCTCCAATTCTGCAACTAGAATGGGAGGATCTGGGGCAGAGGTTTCTCTGTGCAGAGGAAATTATAAATACAGCAATACTATAGTTTTTTCTCCCCATTTTGATAGAAAAGGAATCAAAAGGCAGAGGTATTTTTCCATGCATATCACTCAATCACATGGTCTTTTCTCGTGTATTTCCATGGGGGTTTCTGCCTTCCATTTTACCTGTTTTTCTTCAGTTTGTGTCCTTCCCATTTATCTTCAGCTTCTATCTAAAATGAGGCGGCCACATTAAGGAACAACAAAAGCCAGATCGCAGACCCTGAATTAACTTTGCCTTCAACTTTGAGCAGTGTAACAGATCATAAGGAACTTAAGCTTTGTGTACAAAAACATGAAGACACCAGTTGCACGACCCAAATGTCTTTGCCTGAAAATGAAGCTAAATGTACAATCTCTTAGTTTTTAAAGCCAATAAAGAACTGCAAACACTACACTGCAAAATTAAATAATTTTGAAAGTTCTGGTTTATTTTCAAGCAGGTGGAATTATTTCCCCTCCTTTCTATAAGATTTTAATTATATTTGCTTTCATTGTATTTTACCATTCCTTTCAGTAAGCTATGTTGGCAAATACTCATCCTATGTAAGAACTTACCTTCCAAGGAAGTTATGGCTCAAGCTGCAAAAGAGCACAAACAGTCTATGCGCTCCAGAACACAAAGCCTATTGCCATGAAACTTAAGTAACAGTCTCAGCAACTGTCAATTTCTACAGCATACATTCATTGTTTTCTGTGAAATATCTGTGATATCACTGATTTAAGTGGAAGGGTGCTATAACTGATGGCACAAGTGTTCTCTTCTTGACAAATATAAAGTAACAGTTCCCAGTAAAAATCAAGGATTTTCAAAAACTAGACCCTAAATACAGACTATGAACATAGCAAATGCTTAAATTATAGCTACTGTACTTTTAGAAGCACTAGGTACACCTTTAGAAAGCAGTATCACAGTAACTAAGGTTGGAAGAGACCCCAAGGATCATCAAGTCCAACCTGTCCCAACAGACCTCACAACTAGACCATGGCACCAAGTGCCACGTCCAATCTCCCCTTGAACACCTCCAGGGACGGCGACTCCACCACCTCCCTTGGCAGCCCATTCCAATGACGAACGACTCGCTCAGTGAAGAACTTTTTCCTCACCTCGAGTCTAAACCTCCCCTGACACAACTTGAGACTGTGTCCCCTTGTTCTGGTGCTAGTTGCCTGGGAGAAGAGACCAACCCCCTCCTGTCTACAACCACCTTTCAGGTAGTTGTAGAGGGCAATGAGGTCGCCTCTGATCCTTCTCTTCTCCAGGCTAAACAATCCCAGCTCCCTCAGCCTCTCCTCATAGGGCTTGTGCTCAAGGCCTCTCCCCAGCCTTGTTGCCCTTCTCTGGACACGTTCAAGTGTCTCGATGTCCTTCCTAAACTGAGGGGCCCAGAACTGGACACAGTATTTTTCACAGTGAAACAAGCTTCAAGTTTTTAGTACATGTGACATATGTTAGTGAAAAAGGGAGGGGGGGGAACAAAATAAAACAGAATAAACCACAGTCCAGAAACAGACATCCAGTGTGAATAGGGTTCAAAATTCCGGCAATGGTTCAACAGTCAGAAATAAACATCCCCCAGTGAAGCAATACCAAGGTATTAAAAGCATGATACATCATCTAATACTGGGTTTGCCCCCTTATGGGGTTTATTGTTAATTCACTCCTTTGGGGGAAAAAAAAACCCAAACAAATGGCTATTCTCACATTACATTTTACTAACTTGGAGTAACTTTACATGTGCAGTGTACCTGAGTTCAACTACAATTACCTTCCCCTTACTTCTGATGCAGGCATTAATGATCAGGGTCAACCAATATTTAGCACTGAAAAATATACATGGAACAAAGTAACTCAGGCCTACTTATTTTTATTACAGACAGATTATTATCTCACTTTTTGAGATGCAAAAGAAACAGAGGATGGGGGGGAGCAGCCCTCCAGAGTGCGTAATTACCAAAATCCCCTAACATGGGCTTCTATGTCTATTACTAATGAGTACAGAGAAAGACAGTGCTGCACTTAAACTGTAACACTGCATGTTACACACTTTGCATAACTGATATTTCAGAAGCTGGGTGGCTTCACCACAAAAACACGACTCTTTTCTGCACAGTACAACCTGATGGGAGCTTCAAATGAGTACAATGGGTCTAAGAGCCAAACACAAAGCTGTTACAGAGAGAAAACACTTCCTATTTGAGTAAAGCTTGAGCTTCTTGAAGGATCACCTTAAAGGACAGCTGTACAGTTTCTTTTTCAGCCTGTTAATACACCCACAGGCAAAATATTTTTTTTCTGTCCTGTCAGTGCTCTCCCCCAGAGCTAGCTGAGAGGCAGAAGGACTGCCTAGACCTGATACTTAAAGAGGAGATACACTGGCAAGCAGAAGAGTACATATTCTACAGTATCACAGTATAACCAAGGTTGGAAGAGACCCCAAGGATCATCAAGTCCAACCTGTCCCAACAGACCTCATGACTAGACCATGGCACCAAGTGCCATGTCCAATCTCCTCTTGAACACCTCCAGGGATGGTGACTCCACCACCTCCCTGGGCAGCACATTCCAATGACGAACGACTCGCTCAGTGAAGAACTTTTTCCTCACCTCGAGTCTAAACCTCCCCTGGCACAGCTTGAGACTGTGTCCCCTTGTTCTGGTGCTGGTTGCCTGGGAGAAGAGACCAACCCCTTCCTGTCTACAACCACCTTTCAGGTAGTTGTAGAGGGCAATGAGGTCACCCCTGAGCCTTCTCTTCTCCAGGCTAAACAATCCCAGCTCCCTCAGCCTCTCCTCACAGGGCTGTGCTCAAGGCCTCTCCCCAGCCTTGTTGCCCTTCTCTGGACATGTTCAAGTGTCTCGATGTCCTTCTTAAACTGAGGGGCCCAGAACTGGACACAGTACTTAAGGTGTGGCCTAACCAATGCAGAGTCCAGGGGCACAATGACCTCCCTGCTCCTGCTGGCCACACTATTCCTAATACAGGCCAGGATGCCATTGGCCCTCTTGGCCACCTGGGCACACTGCTGGCTCATGTTTAGGCGGCTGTCAATCAGCACCCCCAGGTCCCTCTCTGTTTGGCAGCTCTCAGCCACTCTGACCCCAGTCTGTAGCTCTGCATGGGGTTGCTGTGGCCAAAGTGCAGCATACACCAGCTTTAGAAAGTTCTTGGCATGTGTTACTCTGGCAAATTCATAATGTCAAATTAAAGAATGAACCACCAGACTAATAAATACATGTCCACAAACTCTGAAGGCATCTGGTGCACCTCTACAACAGCTTTACTGAATAATGGAAAGAGACTGAGATCCTCAAAAATGCCGTAATTCTCAACAGGGCAGGATTTCCCCACCACTCACAAGACTGACTCACGCTAATTACCACCAAATGTTACAAATCAAACCTTAACAAAAAAACATTCCAAAACAAAATTAAAAAAAAAAAAACACAAAACCAAAAACACCAAAAACTACACACATCTATGATTTCAAAGAAAACTTGCAGAACTAAAATATGTGTAAACAATGGCCTGAGGGCAGCACAAGTTCTGCTTCAGATCTACAGAGCTTCTCCAGATAGTACTGACTTACACGCTGAAGTGCAAATCTAAGAGGGTTCCTAGACCAGGCTATTCAATACTGCCATTACCTGCAATATCTAGATTAAAGCTTGGATGGGCATACAACCACAACTTAATTTAACTGCAGACAGATCTGCCAAACTCCTCACACGTGCCTTCAAAAATCAGTTTTGATAGCAGACATACTCTTTTAGTAAGCGGTTGTTAGAGACTCCACGCCTTGCACACAATACAGAGCGGGATATGCTGCTGTGGTAACTCACGTGAGAAAGTCAGTGCGAAAGTGGAAGAAGAAACAGGACAAGAGCAGCTCAAAAGTTAAGAGGAACAACACTGAATGATATGCTGAGATCTTACAGAATTAGCTATTCCTTGCACAGACAGGGAATAAAAAAATACACACAGAAGAGCTATGTAGAGTTCAGTTTTCTTAATTAAGTATTCAGAACAATTTGACAGGAAATAAGGGTTGGCTGCTAATAGCCTAGGTGCAAGCATCCTTTTTGATACACCAAAATTTCAGAGATAATGTTACACAAAAAGGTTCATCATAGAAGGATTCTTCCAATACCTATGTTCATTCTGTGATTTTTTGAAGTTTGTTTCCAAAGTTTCTTTAACGATGTGAATATATCCAGCATTTCTAAAGAAAGCAGAAGTAGTTTTTAAATGAATATATGAGAGGCCCAACAGATCCATGATGTAGTAATACTCCTCTTACATTTCTCAAATTTCCATCTCTTTAGAAACTGCTTTTGAAATAGTGTATTGCCATTCTGACACAGAACACTGAACTTAAAGCATGCTTTGCGTGCAACACAGGTAGATAAAAACCCTAAAATGTCTTTTACTTTACTCCAAACCAAAAAAACCTAGAAGTTAATTTCAGTAATGTAAAATTCTTGATCACCAAGGATCAGTACTGGGCCCCATGCTCTTTAACATCTTTATTGATGATCTGGACGAGGACATCGAGTCCATCATCAGTAAATTTGCTGACAACACCAAGCTGGGGGCAGGAGTTGATCTGCTGGAGGGTAGAGAGGCTCTGCAGAGGGACCTCGACAGGCTGGACAGATGGGCAGAGTCCAACGGCATGAGATTGAACACATCCAAGTGCTGGGTTCTGCACATTGGCCACAGCAACCCCATGCAGAGCTACAGGCTGGGGTCAGAGTGGCTGGAGAGCAGTCAGGCAGAGAGGGACCTGGGGGTGCTGGTCAATGGTAGACTGAACATGATGCTGCAGTGTGCCCAGGCAGCTAAGAGGGCCAATGGCATCCTGGCCTGCATCAGGAACAGTGTGGCCAGCAGGAGCAGGGAGGTCATTCTGCCCCTGTACACTGCACTGGTTAGGCCGCACCTCGAGTACTGTGTCCAGTTCTGGGCCCCTCAGTTTAGGAAGGATGTTGACTTGCTGGAACGAGTCCAGAGAAGAGCAACAAAGTTGGTGAGGGGTTTGGAACACAAGCCCTATACAGAAAGAGTGATTGCCCATTGGAACGGGCTGCCTGGGGAGGTGGTGGAGTCGCCATCACTGGAGGTTTTCAGGAGAAGACTTGATGGGGTGCTTGGTGCCGTGGGTTAGTTGTTTGGGTGGTGTTGGATTGGTTGATGGGTTGGATGCGATGATCTTGAAGGTCTCTTCCAACCTGGTTTATTCTATGTATTCTATGTAATGCTAACATACTGTGCTACCCAACTTCAAGTGCAAACAATATCATCTTATTTTTAGTTTTTATTTATTTATAATCCAGAATTCTTTAAGTGAGTTGCATTCATGAACTGAGATTTTGTATATTGAAGTTTAAATTCTACAAAGAATTTCTTCTTCTCAAAAGATCACTTGAAGGAGGATTTCTCACACACAAATTTGAAAAACAAACAAGCAAAAGGCCATTCAAGGGAGAAAAAAATATGATGTAGCCTTCACTTCCTTGGAATCGCCCTGATTTTTCAAACATTTACCCATCCTCCCCTACACAAGACCAGGCTTTTCATTATCAGGAACACCCCCACCTTGTATTCAATCATGCTCCCGACCACAACTTCTAACTGGGGTGCAACACCCTGTGCCCCAGTGCAGGAACACACCCACCCGATCCCAAACACAGCTCCTGACCCTCCTTCCCTCTACTGCTACCAAGAACCACAGCTTACTGCTTCTTGACTCTCACATGAAAATCTATCCACATCAAACTGGATTTATGAACCTAGGCCTAATGAATTGGTATTTCCCAGGAGGAAGGAGAACATTTTTCCATAGCCTTTCCAGAAGGCTGTGTGACTAAGAACATCATGATAGTTGGTAATTATAAACACATGGTAAGCTGCTGCTTTACATCACTGAATACCATCCCTTTGCCATCGCATTTTTATTGCAAATGAAGCACACAAGACATGCTTTCATTCAAGGTCAGAAACAGCAATTAACTGGCACACTGCAAGTTGAACTGAACCACAGAGATGATCTAAAATGGAGGAAGCTCAATCTTATCAAAAGCCTTGGGGTTTCATACAAATCAAAAAGTGTAAGGGCTGTGGGTTGGAAGCAATTATGAACAATTACTATATCAAGGTACAACACTTTTAAGAAAAGTTAGGGGAAAGGATTTAGTACAGCAGCATGATTTCCTTGGTGAACTCTAACTCTCTCTTACTGCTGCAGGAAGATAGAATTCATTTCAAGAAATTCTACCAGCTAAGCACCTACTGTGGCAATAAATGAATCAATCAAATTATCTGAGATAAGGGGCTTTCCCCCCCACCTCTTTCTATATAAGGAAATTTTCAAAATCCATTGTCTTATTCTGAAGAAAATTCATAGAAGTTTACATGAAAGCAACTAATCTTAGTAAGGAATTACCTCCTTAGTTTGCCCTTTGCAAGGTGATGTTTTTTCCTAATCAAAACCTGACATAAATTCCCCAAATAACTTTTCTGAATTTACAAAGTTTTCAGGGAGTCTCCAGGATTAAAAATAACCTTGGTACAAGTATCTCCAGTAATGCTTTCTCAGCTCTTGCTAACCAACAAAAGCTTAAGAAATCTACTCGTGAAATACAATCAATGCAGACCCTTTTAAGATGACACAGCATATATAAAAATAACAGTTCAACAATATGCAAGAATTAAGTTCAGACATTAAAAGCTGACAACCACAAAAAGGGTTGGAAATGAAGGACTGAAAGTGGCAACAGAGTTGCCAGTAGCAAAAGGACGCTTCGCATCTCCCAGAATTAAACACAGTGGTAGGTAAACTGACAGTCCTGCTGAAATTTGAGCATATTTCAAAACATAAATTACATCTACACCTTGCTGCATTAGGACTGTGGCTCAGAAATAAGCATACAATCCCTCCAGCAGAATTTACTTCAAAGCTTTCCCCTTCCTCTGTCTACAGAGCTCAGCAATAGATAAAATTGAGAATGTGGTTTTCATTCATTTCTTCCAGGCACACATGCACCTCAGAGTGGCTTGAAATCTGGTGAGCCATATGGCAGTGCATTTGTCATTTCCAGAAATATGTTGAGTATGGGTTCCAGAGATATAAAGCCCCAATCAAAAAGGAAAAAAAAAATAAAAAAAATATATATATATAAATTGAAGCCAACAGATTCTGCTCAAACACCACCAAGTTTATACTATGTGCAACTGGAAAGCCTGGGCTTTGATCAGGCTTCAAAGAACCTCTCCATTTGCCCCTGAAAATAAATCTAATGCTTTAGCTTGTGGAGGCTCATTTCTCTACTCTTTTGCAACTCTGTAAAGTTATTTACAATTGCCTTAAGTGAGACTGAAGTAGAAATAATACATCAACAGCAATACTAGAATTATAAAAACATGTTGCATTTGGAGCACAAAATAAATTATTGACAAGCTGCAAAACAGTGGAGAATCAGGAGCAAGAGCTGTATGGCTATTTCCGTGTGAACCAACTGAAGAAGAAATAGTCACCTCTTCCCATTCCTGTATACAAAGTTTAACAGCGCCCATTGTGAAGGAACATTAAAGAAAAAAAAAACAAAAAGGAAAAAAGCCCCAAAACAACAACAGAGCAATTGCCAAACATTTTTTTTTTAAATTGAAGAAATAAAGCTCTCCTGCTGGCTGAAATAATCAGTCTCCAAACTCTGCAAATTAAATGAGATTTTACAAAAACCTGGCAGGGCTGAGCTAAACACCGTGCTGTTGCCAAGGTCCTGTGCTGTAGGTAGAAAACAACTACGTCAACAATGAAATCATCTTTCTACCACAATTTCTGTTTTTTAAGGACATCTACTTCCCACTATTTGCAATACGTGATAAAATGATCCTTTTTCTAAGAAAGAAAACACAAATTAGCAAGCAGCAACCCAAATTACATTACTGGAACAACTTTCCTTCTTGTTCTTTTTCCTTCCAAGGCTGGAATCACAGATCACGGTATTTGCTGAGACAGGAACAGCAAAAGGGAAACAGAATCATCCACCAGCACACTCAAGTTTTGCCTTCCTTTCTTTTCTCCTCATGTTGCTTTTCAACACCAAGTCATCTTTACACACATTTTCACCCCAAGGATGAAAATTAACAGGGACTAATAACAAAAATCGCTTTGGGGGAGGGTAGGCTGTTTTGAAACACAGAAATAAAGAAACATCTCACTCCAGAGAGCTAGATCCTAGAGTTTCTGAAGAACTGTGTACACATTCCACAGCAAAATCTGGTTTTGAGACAGCGTATGTATACAATTTATTCAGAATGGTGAGGTGACTGGAATGACTGCAGAAAAGTACAGGTGATTCTGTAATCAGAGTCCAATCCAGACCCACCGCAAAGTTTCTATGTACAAGGAAAAAAATCACGAGCATTTCCACCCTAATTGCAAGAGAACACTTTCAAGCACCTAAAAAAAAATAATAAAATAAAAACATAACTAAAATGATGGCAGCAGCAACTGGGATATCTAACATAGTACAGACATTGGTCCACTATACTAATCAATGATGTTCATCCACAACCAGAATCCATTCAGCTGCTCAGCGTTTCAGCCATCCACAGACAAGACTACTGCATATCTGCCACCCGCGTCTCCTCCTCCTAATGATGACAGTGTAGCTGCTCACTGCTGCTAGAGGCAGTAAGCTTTGAGAAATCCAGGGCTTTCTCCCCAGGCGTAACAAGCACAGAGCTGCCAGCCACTGGTGTTGCCATCTAGGGAAGCTATTCCTAGAAAAGCAACAAAAATGTGTGGGCTGAGCTGGAAAGGCAATGTAGAAACTAAAGTAAGCACAAGACTTCTCTGTAATAAAAGAGGTGAAGAAAATCCCCATGTCTGCTAAGACTTAGTTTGATGAGCAGAAGTCTCTGCTCTAGCCAGTATCAGGGCTTTTCAGGTATGCTAAGCTTGCAACAGATGCTTTCATAGGCTATCACAAAATTTTACTGTGCCCAGCAGACATAGTATATTAAATTTCCTGAATATTTTAATATATATTACAAAGCAGAATAAAACTCAACAACAATAATAAAAATATCTGTGCTTTACAAAACTTTCTATATGCTTTGCAGGTTGCATACAAACCACCTACTGATGCTATCAGAACAATTCAAGAAGAATCCAGGTCTGTGTTTGACAGGTCCAGACTTACTGCAAAGTTAAATCCCACATGGGAAGGCTAAACAAGAGAATGACATCAGCATGATATATAGAGGTGTTCCTGGATAATACGGAAGAAATTTCGTCTTTAATTATTCTGACAATAAAATCATTTTGAAATTCACTTTTTACCATATGCTTAATTGTAGGTCTAGAAAACAGGAAAGTTGTCAGCTATTGAAGTTGTATACTCTCTATCATCCTCCCACTGCTATCACTACACTGGCAACAAACTATCCTAGACAGACAACAGTATCTAGAATAGCAGTTCTCCGGCTGTCACAACCAAAATGCTAAAAAGACAGAACTGATTCTCAACTGTGCATACACTTCTTGTAATTACAGTTTTCTTCTTCACATATGTGCTTTTCTTGCCAAAGTCCCAAGTCTAAGCCTCATAAAAAGTTGACTAAACGTATTCCTAAACGGTGTGAGTATCATAACTAAGGTGATTAAATATTTGCAAGGGTTCATCTGGTGGCTTTGAAGTGGAGCAGAAGACCAAACAAGACTTCTGTAGGCGGTAGCATACTCCTTGGGGACCTATCAATAAAATGGTAACAATCCCTTAGCTGAAGCAAAGCCAAAAGATTCAAGATGGGAAATTAAGCTATAAACAGTAAGAATGTAAAAGTTTACTTACTGCACCCAGGGTTAGCAAGCTATTACAACACCAAGGTACATGCCAGAAAAGCTATTTTCCATTCTTACTTACAAATGTAGCCTTCAAGGTGTTCTATGCACTTTTTCAAGGTCTTGCTGCATATTTTAATTGTATACTTAAATATCTTCCTGCATTCCAAGACAATTCTTATTAGTTTTCTTTGATGCTTTTTTCCCTTGGATGTTTTCCAGATGAAGCTCTAAATTGAAGTTCAGCAGAAAAACGATCAGAGCACTACATTTCAATAACAGAAGCACTGAAAATGTGGCCTTCAGTGTATTAAACTCATTGCTGGAAGCTACATATGAAAATATATTACCCACCTCAGAAAACCCTCGATTGTTATAATGTGGTCATTTCACACACCAGTGATCAATCTCGACCAAGCACATTCTCCAAGTCCTCACATAACGATAAAAAATTAGACATACCAGAAAAAAATTAAAGCCCTTCCTTCATGAACAAGTTTATTCATCAAGTGATTTCATATAAAAATCACTTTTCTACTGCTTCTTGGTATGACGCTAAACAAGCTGAAGATATATAAGTTGTTGATTACAAGGGTCAATGACTCAGCAATCTGCATTATGTCCACTTTGCAGTAAAAGCTGGTAGGCACAAAAAAAAAATGTACTTCAAACAACAATCTCAGAAGCCTGTCCAAGTGAAATTTCTTTTGAGAAAGCTACAGGCACATTCAGTACTACTAGCCATACATCATGAATCACTTGTCTAACTCTCCTTAAACTCAGAACTTCTATTCTTCAATTCCTTTTCCTACCCTTAGAAATTTAAAAGTTTCAGATTGGTGTTACATGTAAAAACCTCAGAACCGGCAACTGTCACAGATTATATTACATACATATCTACAAGCTGAAAAACCCCAGGCTACATTTCAGCACTGAAGAACAGAGACTTTTCATAACAGCAATGCTCTGGAGAAATATTACTAAAAAGAGAATATCCAGCTATTGGAAAACAGAAAAACTTAAGACTTCTGCTGTTCCCCAGCTCCCTATCACACTGAGATGCAGTACTGGACCTCATCACACATTTCTAGCTATGGCATCTCTCCAACTCCCACAATGAAGAGCAGGCAAGCAGGAGGAAGATGCTGCATAGGGAAGGAAAGTACAGTGTTCTTTTTATACAATTAATTTCAGTCCAAAGCTAGTTCACACTGGTAAATTCTACCTCAATTTTGACCACATTGCTATTCATAAATTCAGTTCAGATTTAACAAGTCATTCCCAAACACCACGTTGCTGGCACATATATGTACATAGAAAATGAAAATACAATATTCAACATAATAACCTGTACAGCACAATGTACTTACAGCCTGAGCAGATAAAGGTAGCAGACAACCTCATTTCTAGAACTGCTGTGTACATGCTTAGAATAGAGAGCAAACAAAACAAAACCAAAAATATCTTTTTTCAAATCCTATTCACAGATATTAATTTAATGAAAAGACTCTTTCAACATGAAGAATACATGTGTAATAGCCTCCAAGGCAACTTTAACAGCAGATTGTTAGACAAGGGGCTTTGTAACACAGCAGCTGGAAGCTATTTGGCTACCTGATAGCCTTTAAATCACTTGGAAAAAGTAAATGAATTAGAAAACGTGTATTTCTAAGGCCAAAATGATCAGTGTCTCTCTAGCACTGTACAGGCAGCAGAAGGGAGATGAGGGTTAAGAAGGTGGATTCAGATGCTTTGGAAGAGGGATTAGAAAGGGGATGCATCATCCAAGGAATCATACAATGATTGTTGTTACATAGCAGCTGCAGGAACATATAGCCTTCTCCACAGGACGGTTACACACATTCCTTTTAGCCTTCTATAAATTTACAGTATTTTAAAATAATTGCACTGAAAACTATACAAAAACAATGAAAAACATTCACTCAACTTTTCTCAATGTCAAAATGCTTCCTTTTGTTTACTGAAAGCCATTTGACTAAAACATGAGGGACCCCACCTCAATACCCAAATACAACACTAGAACATATTCAAGAAAGTTTAAAGCAATTATATAGAAATGTTGTATGAGACTCTGGATGGTCTGTTCCCACTTCAGAAACTTCATCACCTGTATTTTTGGATATAATTTTTATCTGCAAGGTCTCAGATGAATCTTGATCAATTTATTCCTAAATGAGTGGAATCACAGGATATACTCTTTTTTTAGTTTTATCTAGTATCTTTCTCTTTTATCTTCTGAAATATTTCTGCCATATTTATAGATTACAGAAAACTCAACAACATTCACAATCAAGGCTATTCCCAATCCTTACTATGTACAAAACATTGCAAAATGGAGAAGACTAATATAGCCATGAAGCAGAGATGATCACTGTTTAGGTAACACCAACAATCAAGGTATACACCAAGTAAATTAAAAGCCTATCTAGAATGAAGATCAAGTGCTTCTAGACTTCACAAAAGAAAATGGTATCTCCCTACGAAAATCTAAAGGTCCATCTGCACAACCACCAAACTATGAATTATACTGATAACAGGTCCAAGGGTTCTTTCTTACTGGGTTTTGATTGTTGTTGGTTTTCTTGGGGTTATCTTATATCTAGTAGGCACCACAATTTTAGAAGGATGGTGTCAGCAATTTAAACAACTTGTTGAAATCTGGCTGCTTAATACAAGCCATGCCATCTTACAAGCTGGACACATCCCATATGTTCAAAAAACTGGTCCCAGAAAAGTGGGCCACAAGTGAGAGCCAAGGGCTGTGCTAGTCAAGCTGGCAGCAGGCAAGCAGGACCAACCAGCAACATGACAGAGAGCAGTCACAGTTCTCTACTTCCAGAACTGCCTAGGTAGACACAGCACAGGCTTAACTGCAGGTAGGATGGTTCTGCTTGAGAGTTGGGGCTTGAAAGGCAACACCTTGCTGTGACATGGGGTGACCAGTGGACACAACTGACGCTGTTCTACACTGCATTTGATTTTCTTTGAGGTGCTCCCCATTCATGAGCCCTATCCTGCACTTTTACCAACACCTCCCTGCAGCTGCAGGCCACAGGAGACCTGTGGGACATGCAGACCTTCCCACATTGCTCATCCTTCTTTGCCAAACACATTTGGTTCACACGCTGAAAAACAATTTCTAAATGGCCAAATACACCTAGAATTCTTTACACAATCAAAAAGAAAAAGGCTTTATGATCACAAGCTAGTTGATGATTATCTTGCTGGTCTAAGGTCTATATATAAATATTCCTCCAAGGTTCTCCTGTAACTAAAGCAACTTGATAATAGAGCAACAGGTGCTCTGCGTCAATCATCAGAAAAATTACCTCCACCTTGACTCACATGCATTCATGATTCACAGACATCGGGCTCAGCATTGCTATCTTTTAAGAATGATACATTTAAAATTTTACCAGCTGCTGAGCAAGCACAGTATAATCTTACTGAATACCAAGCTGCTTCTAATGCTCTGTGCATTTAGTAATGGTATGTATACCATTGCTGCAGAAGAGTTAAGGCAATGCCCATTAATTTGGATTGTAGTACAGCATCTTCTTTTATCCACGTTACTTAAAATTATCTCAAAGGAATCCAAATGACCAACTACTTAACTACTAAAATTATCCATCTGGAAAGAAGGAAAAAATAAAAATCAAACAAAACAGATAAATCACAAGGACAAGCTGAAGAGACTTTTACCTTGAAAAACTGAAACCAATTCTAGTTGCACCACAAAACAATGTATTACAGTTAAAAGATAGGCGGGGAAGAGTTGTAAAAGTTATTTCAGTGATCTTCAAACCTCAAATCCTCCAAAACAAACATTACAAACCTCAATGCATTTAAGGGCTTTTCTTGCATCACTTTTTCCCACCCCCCAAAACTTTCATAGTTTGATTTTCTGTTTTAAACTCTAGGTTTCCATATTTTAAAATTAAACACCAAACTAAATCATTCCTTGTCTTCCCCATGAGAAACCAACTTCCTTTTTCCAGCACCTTAAGCAGGCATTTCACCAAACACTGCTTGACCCACTCTCATTCTTCAACATCCCATTATTATCTAAACACCATTGAACTACTAGCAGTTACACCAACTTTATGGGACTGCTGATAGAGTAATGTAATACATAACGTATAGGTGTAAAGTCTGTCTGTAAAAACAAGCTGGCTATGCGACACTGCAGACAAAAGTTCAACCTGCAACTTAATAAACGTGTCATGACAAGTTAAAGAATGCACAACTAAAAGAGAGTTGACCTACAATGCGATTGCAGTTCTTGTCTTAGAAAGACATACTCATGTCTCGGCTTCATGTTTTGTAAATAAGAGACATTCATTCCAACAGGACCACCAGAGGTACTAAGCACATGCTTGCATCTTCATAGGGCCACAGAGGGAGAAGTTAGGATATAAAAAAAAAACCAAAAAAGAACAAACATTTTGGCAAAGCCAAGATGATGATACGTCTTCCTGATGTTCCAGAGACCAAAAGGAATGTCTGAACAAAATAAACATCCCAGATTTCCCTTCAGCAAAATCAGAACAGATCCTAAAGGAATACAACTATCAGTATTACAAGACAGGACTAACAGCAGCAGACACACATTGCCACAGTAACAACAACACACAAACTCTAATAGTTTTCTGTCATAGGAGGTCTATAACATTTCAGTTTATTACAATCCCCCATGCATCTCTTAAGAGCCTCAGAGCTCATAAAAATGATGTGTCATATACTGATACTTGTGCTAAACACAAGCTTGATTATTACACCTGTTTAAACCAAATGCAATCCACACAGTCCTTACTGAGATAGCTGATTAAATTTCTAATATTCATGAACTAGAATTTTAATATCGAATGTTCCAAATGATTCAAGCCTTCTGATGTAACAGAATATAAGTCATTTGGTGTCAAGTGGAAGGCAGATCCTTTCTTACAGCATTAATTATTTGGGATATTAGCATTAATTTCTTTCTTTATTTGAATTAAATGGAATTCAAAACAGTGTGAATTTATGAATAGTCCACAATACAATTATTTCTGTATTATCCCTGCAGCACTAGCAGAAAGACTGCCTGAAGTCCTGAAAATCTAAAGGAAAGAAATTGATCACCAAATTTTTCTTTTAATCCTTCTTGTGGAAGCTTATACTCCAAACATCCTACACTTTTTTGATGTAAAAACCACACAACTTTATACCTATAACCACCACCTACATATTTTTTTAATTCAAAATGCAATGATTAGAGGAAAACACATTTAGGCGAGAGACCCCCCAGCAAATTCTTTTCTGGACTAGAGTAAAACCATTCTTAATTAAAATCACAGCAGGGACTTTTACAAAATTTCTACACTTGCTGTTAAAAAGCTAGGTCTTCACTTACATTCCCAAAGTTGCTACATCCACAGGATTTCAAGGAATTCTGTTAAGAACCACCAGCAGCAAAATGATACCAATTTTTAATTCACTTACATTACAGGTATAGCCAGACAGAATTGCTAACAAAAATAATGCACAACTCCAAATTAGTAAATATGTACAGCAACACTCATGTAAAAACTGCTGTTTGCAGATCACCTGAGACTGATTTACCTGATCGCTAGATACTGAAGGATCAGCATAACATTCCCATACAAAACTCACACACAGAGAAAAAACACCAACAGCTCAGCATGTAGAGGGTTTTCTCCTGCTTTTTAAGACTTCTGAAGTCTGGTTAAACCAGAAACAGCTGTCCAACTGAAATTGCAACTCTACAAACAACCAACCACCACATCTAAATATAAGCCAAACAAACCATCTGTGTCACTGCCCCTGTTTGCAGCCCATCTACACAGGTGTCAGCTCCTGTTCTGCACTCCACAGAAGAACTAGCATGGCGTATTTGTAACATCACTGACTGTTAACACTAACACAAAATGAAAAAAAAATCAGTGAATGAAGTGCCCACTTCTGACCTAGAAAAATGCTTAACACTTGGCTTTCTGTTTTGTAGATGTTTTACTATCTACCATCTAAAACAAAAAGAAAAGCCATATCCAAAACATACACATCTTTAAAATGATTGGATGAAATCCAACTACCTTTCTTTTTCTTCTACTAATCTCACAAACAAACTTTCAATCTAAAATTACCAATTAAATTTCTAACAAACACTGAATCCAGAACAGTGCAATACCCCAAAAGGCACTTGTTTCTCCACCTGACCTCAAAACCAAGAGAAACCTTACAAATAAGTTTTGCTAAGCCAGGTGGCAGCGTGCATTTGCAGCAGCCCAAGTTTCCTATGGTGAAACCCAGAATACTTGACATGTCATCATTCAAGATCTGTCAAATCTGATAACACTCTGTGTGTGTCTGGAGGGAAACCATCCATTCAGGCAGATGAACGTGTGATTTGTTGTCATGACAGCTATCAAAATTCAGCCCAAGAACACACCATACAGCCACATATCTCTCTTTCTGCATTGAAAGGCTGAAAAATACTTTCCTTGTTGTCATCTGAAACATCATTAGGATGTCAACCAAGAAGTCAACTCCCTTGAAATGGCAGTAGCCCAGGATGGCACTGGGAGCCAAGTCTGACACACAATGGATGTGGGAGAAAACAAGTGTGACGAATACACTGCTATTGTAAGAACAGGAAGGAAAAATATTTGCAGCCATGCTATGCTAAGGGTGTTCCTATTGCATTGAAACCAAGAGCTCAGTCCAATCGAGCTTGGGATTCCTCTCCTCTGATATTGGTGCCAGGGTTTTCTAGACAGGAGGCTTAATTTATTGCTGTTTCTTGAAATGTTTTATTAGTCCAGAATGCCCTAAAGAAACTCAGAGCAATACATCAATTTAACTCTTCACATGTTGAGTAAGTTTTAACATGATTTAGTGCTCTTCTCATCTAAACCTGTGAAGGGACTACTCATTAACTGCTTTAAATATATAGCAAACTATAAACTTAATTGGTAAATAAAAAGATTATTTCAGCCAACTTATATATGACAAGTTAGAAAACCCCAATATATTTAACTTCTTATTTGTATATGTAATGAACATCACCATTCTCATTTTGAAGGAAAGGTTCTAAAAGTATATAATGACTTTAAAAAAATACTACAAAAAATACTACAAAAGATACAGTTAAATCAGACGAGAAATGGGCTAACTACTTTTGAACTACTTTTAATTTTCTTTGAAATAAAGCTTTTTACTTTTAAAGGCTGCACTGCTAGCAGAATCCAGATTCTCATGTATAGAAAGCAGCTGCTTTTGCTAATCCTCCTTCCATTCTACTGCAAGGTCTGATCATATTTGCATGGAGCTGATCCAGTGTAACCTGTAAGGAAACACATCCAAGAGACATCACTCAGCTAAAAGCAGCTACTCACACTATAAGAGGATATGACCTAGTTCACCTCTGTCAGGAAGAGCATCTGCAGCCTCCAGCCTCTCACTAAACTTCAGCATTCATTTTGACATACATGTCACTTCTCCCTGTTAAGGCCCTCAGAATTATTCTGATGATTCCTAGACCTCAGAAAGCTAAAATCTGCCTCTCTACCAAAGAAGCAACACTCCAGAGGTTTGTGCATTTACTTTTGCTAACTGATCCTCTTCTGGCAAAACAGCATAACAAACATTATCCACATCACTTTCAACCTAATGAAGTGACAGAGGAAGAAAGAACCCCGCCTATCAAAATAGCACAACCTGCTGAAACATGATGGTAACAAGTTACCATCTACCTACCTCTTTATTGTTTGAATTTTTTAAAAAAATTACACTTATATTTGATTTTTTTGAAAAAAAACAAAAAAACAGAGAGAACATATCAAATATATCCATTTTGTCTAACAATGTTTCAGATCCACTCTGTGGTATCTCTCACTACCCATTTTCTCACCTATTTCTACAGTTGTGTGCACTCTTCAGACAGTAAAAAGAGTTGAGGAAAACTGAATCAAGTTTCTTCAGCCTAGATTAAAAGCACACCTGTATTGCATTTTACTTTACATCTGTCATGACTGTAACAGAAAAGAAACATTTTTGAGAAACTGGGTATCTACCAAGAGTCCAAACACATTCACCCCACAGAATAATTAGTATTAGTTACATATCATCTTATCAACACTTGCTAAGGAGATCAGGACAAAGAAGCCTATAGAGGGGAAAAAGCCTCTAAGCCACAAAATTTGTTTCTATGACTTTGAACAATTCCTGGCTATACCAGCATGCCTGAGTTTCCACTCTAACAGACTTTTTCTTAGCACAAGTATTTCTAAAATTTTACTGACACCAGGTTACAGTCTATGGATGTAGTAACTTAAATGCAAGGGCTTGCTATTCTCTAATCAAGATTTATTCCTCTGCACCTGAATTCTTAAAATTTACAGTACTCTATTAAAGCTTAAAAATATATACTGCCAGACCAGCTCGCTGCACACAAAGTTGTTTATGCTGGGTTTAAAACATGAACTCACTTCATTAACAGTGGGGAAAATTTATTCATTGTGTCAAATATATTTAATGGAAAATAAAAATACATATTTCATATTTCAATGCCCTTCCCATTTACTCATTTCAATAGCATTTATGAAACAGTTAAGAATCTTATGATGGGAAAAAAAGATTACTCCAAGAAAAAAAAAAAAAACAAAACACAACTTAACACTTGAAAGAATTACTTTACCCACTGCTGAACAGAAAACGGTTTAATTGGGCAGAACACCAACAACTATGTTATTATGAGGAAACTAATGGGTGTAATTGAATCTGCAAGAAAAATTCAAGTGGAACTACCTAAAACAGAAATGAGCTTAGGATTCCTGGGCTGACAATCATAAATTTGCAATGCAAAAGAAACAGAAAAGTCATTTCTCAGAAAGTGTATGTCATCGGGATCTCATATAGTACATTTTTCAAAAGACTGAACTATGGTGCATGGGTTAAAAGAATAGCACAAGACTCACTTCTGCAGTGTAGAAAGAAGAAACAATGCTATTTCCCACATTAACAAACACCACCCTGGTTCTCTCTGAAGGTCTTCCACTCCGGGAACTAATAATTATTCCTGACTTTCAGCTTGTGGAAACTATTGTTCTGCAACATTTCTGTATACCTATTAAATACAAGTATAAACTGTATCGCCTTTAAATTTATTATTTCACTAGAAGTAGAAAGCAGCTTTCCTGCAGAGTGCCTCAACTCTCTGCCTTTTCAACATGCCAGATGACCTACTTCATGGGAGCAGGGTGTCCAGTGACAAGCACCTAGCACCTTACCCAGGGTCTGCTGAAACTAACTGAAACACAGCAGCAACTGGTTTCATAGTTTTCGGCTATCTAAAACCCCCTTCGAATATCTGTAATTCCCCAGTAGTAATCCCTCTTCCTTAAAACGTAGAGCTAGCGTTGGAGGGGAATACCCATGGATTAGTAAGCATCAGTCCCCTTTTTCAAACAGGAAATATTTTCTAGAACATACGCTTCAGATTCAAAGATGCCCTGGTTTTGATTTCAAACCTGCAGCAAGTAAATTGATACAGCACCTGTCTCCATGAGTCTGGGGCAGCTTTTATGCTTAAGGAGCATGAAAAACACACATACTCCGGGTAGTTTTGCTGCTGCTCAAAACTCCAACAAGCAAACAAAACTATCTGAGAATCCCTTTTTGAGTTACTGCTGAGGAAAACCATAAGCAATGACAAGAAGCAACACCAAGTATCAAAAACAAAGACTGGAAAAGCAGCAGATGCCACTGACCTTGTCCCTCTTCTTCAGCTGACAGCAGATGCAAGGTGACACATAAGAAAGCTAATGCCTTTCCTTACTCTATCACACAGCTAGCCAGGAAACTACAAAAGAAAAAAAGAAGGGGAGATAGGAAATTCCTCTTTCCACAGCAGTAACAAGCCAAGGGCTGAAGTTTTCCATTTGTCGTATGTTCAGTAGCAAGGATGTAACAAAAAGGATCATCCAGACAAAGAAGGACTAACTCTGCTATTGGTTTAGGAATATTCACATTTTTATAACATGTATCATTATATCACAGCAATTGGAAATGACATCTTGTAGAAACCAAAGGCAAATACAACAGCTAATGTTGCAATGACAGAACAATGGCAATGAGAGCTAACATCATAAAGAGTTTGTATCTGTTTCATGGCCTATATAGAAATATTTGCTAATTACAGTCTTAATCTTCCTGGTACAGGTGCCTTCTATCGCTGCTTTTATTCACTGTTCCCAAAAGTGACTTCTGTCAAAGTCTCAAGAAGCAAGTCAAAGTTAAAAAAGACAAAGCAATCTGTTTAACTGTTTAAACTAACTTGGTTCAGACAGAGGATTTCACTTTCTGGAGTTGTGAAATTAGTATTTCTAAGAAGGAACAACATTATTTTACTTCAGAAGTTATAGTCCTAAAAATGAGAACACAATACCCTTAACATCATCTGTGTGTTGCTGACTGCTTCAGATTCCTAAAAAGCAGTGGCAAAACAAGTACTTTCAAACAGAAATACTTCATAAGCTTCTATCCAGTGAGCTTTCAAATGCCTCCATATTAAGTTACCAGTCTGAACTCCCGATGATACAAACCACGCATGGTTAGGCCATGAAAATTTGTTTTTACAAAGGCCGCTACTGCATTTCATGAAAGAGAAGTCTAGTTCTCCTACGTTGAGCTGCTAAAACAGTAGCAGTATGCTCCTCAGAAACAAATATTGCTTCACAACCAAGGGGCAGAAACGGTTCAGCTAAGGAACGCTTCAAATTCTTCCCGAGGTTCAGTCAGCATTCAAGTTTTAAAGCAACAAAAGAAAAGACAGTTCTGAGTCAAATCCTACATGGAATTCACCAAACAACCCTGATGCATGCAGAGCGCCACATACACTGCAAAAAAAATCAACTGTGGGAGATGTTAACGTAGGAACTAGCGTACAGAGCCGCTCACAGCCAGCCAGTCGCAGGTCAGACCTGAATTACAAACCTGAATAACAACCCGACAACTTTATCTGACGCGGGCCACGGTGCCCAGCCTGCCAGCAAGGGCTACCTGTTAGTGTGGGCACGTTTTTAATTAGAAGTGGAAAGGAAAAGACTTACAAGCTTAAGTAATTTTCCTCCCAAAACACAGCGCGATTCACTTTACTGAACAGTCAGCACAGAAGGTACAATTTTACCTTGTCCTTTTTCAGCTTTTACGCCCATTTACTGGCACATTGCACCGCACTCCTTGAGAAAATCCCTGGCTTCAAGCTCCCAGAAAGTCGAAAGTCGGAAACAGAAAGAAAGAAAAGGGACCAGGAGACCGTACCAACAGCCACAGGCCGGTGTGACCGCCCTCCGGTCGCTCCCGCCCGGGAAACTTTCCGGTTGCGCCGAGCTCGGGCCGGGAGGCGCTGCCCGCCTTCCCCTGCCGCCGGGCCCGCGGGCTGCCCCCGCGCCCGCCAGATACGCCGCCTCCATTGGCCCGCCGGGCTGGGCCGGGTCGAGCGTGGAACCCCGCGGGAGGCTAATGGGGCGGGAGGAAAGGGTTGTCCCAGCCATCCGCTACCCCCCGGCAGAACAGCGGGTGGCACAAAGCAGCGGCTGTCACACACACACAAGCAGCAACTAGAGGATGAGGAGGAGCCGCCCCCGACCCCCCGCCGCAGCTGGACGTGGCATACAAACACCTCCCTCCGCTCCAGCCCCTCCGAGCCGCCTCCGGCAGGTACCGGCCCACCCCCCTAGGGCGGCGACGGGGCCTCCGCTGCCCAGGTGACACCCACCCCTCCCCCCGCTCCCCGTGGCCCTTCCCCCCTGTCGCCCCCCGCGGCCGCCACAAGTTTACGGCGGACCCCGGCTTCCGCCCCGGCCTCATCTCCGTCCCGCCCGCGGCCGCGCTTACCTCCGGCCGGCCGGCGGGGAGGCTCCCAGACCAGGCGGGCTCCGCTTCTTTGTCTCCTCAGCGGCGGCGCCCGCTCGCTCCCCCCTCTGCTTCCCTCTGCCCTTCCCCGGGCGGATGCGAGCCGTGTCCTCCTAGAGGGACCGGCTAAGCTCCCCGTCCTTCCCTTTTCTCCTCCGCTTCGCGCCGGGCACGTCCAAGGCCCCGGCTCGCAGAAGCAGCGGCGGCGGCTCCGCTCCTTGCCTGCTCTCAGCCTGCTGCGCCCGGCAGCGGCCCCTCCCCCGCCTAACCGCCCGCCCCCCCGACACAGGCACAGCCCCCGCCCCCGCCCTGCCCTTCCTGTCGATGCCGCTGCCGGGATCGCGCGGGAGGAGCTCTCCAGACTGCCCTTCGTCCGCTGGGAGGGCTATCGTTCCCCCCCTCCTCAGCACAGGAAGGCTGGGCCGGGACGGGACGAGCAGGGTCGGGTGGGAGGCTACCGCTTCTCTGAGCCGCTGGGGCTGCAGGCCGGGAGTGGATGAGGGCAGCGCAAAGGGATTCCTGCCTGCGGGGAGCGCCCTGACATACTAGCACCATCCGTCCCCCAGGAGACCCGGCATTCCCAGTAAAGCTCCCGCGCTGGGACCGGAAGCACCCGGGAGAAGTACTGCCGAGTGTTTAAAGAAACTAGGATGGAGGGGCGCGCACTTCAGGGACAAGCCGGGGGAAAAAATCGGGGAGGAGGCGCGCCGCGGACCGCCCCGGCGGTGCGACGGATCGAGCCGGGTACACGGAATCGCCGTCGCCGCCGGGGAACTTCCACCCATGGCATCGGGGCGCCTCCGCTGCCCATTGGCCGTGGGCCGTGACGTCAGGTCGGGGCGCGCGGGGCGCCCGCGGTGCCAGCCCCAACCTCAGCCCCAGCCCCGGCAGCAGCGGGCGGGAGGGGCTGTACCCGCCCCAGTCACAATCTCGGGCCCCCGCCCTCTACCTTCTCCCCTTCCGCCCCGCGACAAAGTTTCAGCATCAGCGCGCCGCCTGCTAACTGGGTTGGGCGGTAATTTTATTATGGGGGCTCGGTATGTACCTGCCCAGGTGCTGTTTCCTCATGAGAGGCCGTCGGGCATGGAAGCCACCCAAAGCCGCGACCACCCCGTGTGTGGCTCGTCCAGGTCCCTCCAGCGCCTTTCTAGTCTTGGTTAGACTGGGCTTCCCCACTAGTGGTTGAAGACGCGGGCAGATGGCCCCCGCTGAAGCAGGGGTCTCTCGTGGAGGGGCCGACCCACCAGCTTTAAGGTCCTTCCGGACCTGGTGCCTTGTCCGGCGCGCAATCCATCGAGGGAGGTGAGTGTTCCTGGGCTGTGGGGAAACTGTTTATCCCTCTGCAGTAATCTGGAGAGTTCAGAGTAAAAAACAGTGCTGCGGGGAAAGCCACTATGAAACGTTATAAAATCATTAACCCTTTCCAACATGGCTGCCTCCAAAGAGCAGCGGCTCAGGTAATTATGCATACTGGGTCAGGCTCCTCAGGACGCGTTTCCTGGCTTGGGAGTCAACGCTATGCAACAGCACCGTTTCCAAATCTGAAAGTCGGTCAGCAGCTCTGCTGTCATGTTTTCTCTGACCAAACCGACCAAAAGTAGCATGGAGAACATCAGACAGATTTTCAACTTTTTAAACGTAAGGATTAAAAAAAAATGTATTCTCAGAGATCTTTTCATGCACCTTAGAATAGTTTAGAAATCTTTGAATAACTTCATCTTCCTCTTGTTAACTTCTACTAATTCTCACAGCATTTCATTGGTGGTCTGGGAAGTCCCAAGTGCCTTTCACATGTGTGTGAGATAAACCCAAAAGGAAAATGTAGTTTCTTTCTTCCAACAAAGATTTTGCATGCACCTCAGGGTAGAACAGAAAGCTCCTTTTCTTTCCAAGTTATTTGACTTTAATTCAGAGAGGTTTTAATCTTCCTTTTGAAACAATAATCTGACTATGCTTTCCTAGAACTCGAAAATACTTGGGATCCCTGCAGTCTCCACCTCACCACATGCCATCAGGCCTCGCTCCAGCCTGCAGAGGTTTAGGCTGAATTTAAATGTGATTGGTCATTCAAGGACCTTCAGGTATATGTTGTTCCTGGAACAAAATGCACCATGAGGATGATAAAGGAGAGGTAAACTATCCCTGCTCTCCTTTGCGTTTGTAATGCAGGTTTCAGTCTCAATTTTGTCCCTTGCTATGACACACTTGCTCATGTCATCTTATGGAAACCTTCCACCTTTGTTGTTTCCCTAAAGGAACAAGTTGAGGATATCCAGGGGAAAGTGACATGGCCCTGCATGGTTTCCAGGCTTTCATAAGATTCCAAGTGAGCAATAGATACCAAAGCTTTCCAGGTATCTGAAAAAATAAATAAATTATGAAGCACACCTGGGTTTAGCAGATTAATGGTAATGAGATTTACAGAAGAAGAATGTTTTAGGGAGGGATTTGGATGAATACATTGTCTTCAGCAAAGGACTAATTTAAGGACTCTGAAGCATACTGTTGCTAAATATATGCAATTACATTGAGAAATGATCCATTAAAGCTGCTTTTTCCAAACTATGCCTTATGACAGAAGACACTGTCCAAAAGTATGCTGAAAGGGTGTTTTAACTGTCTGTCTGCTGAACAGACCCTTATGTTTCACCAGACAGAAAGACTGATGTTGCCCTGAGTAATACTTCAAAACACTGAGTCTACTGCAGTATTAACATACACTTTTTGAAATGTCACAATCAGCTGTTATCTGTGGAATAACTGTTATTAAGAAGAGCTGGCTTCTTGTAATTTTACTGAGAACTGCATTCTGAATATGGGAAGAGGGTAAATTTGAGGGACTCTGTAGAAGAGCGAAAGTGTTACATGATGTGGAGGGCACACTTTTCTAATTAAATAGCAAATATGGAAAGCATGCACTTTAGCATATGCACAAGAGTGGTGCAGTCCTTAGAAAATACATGCACAGGAGAGAAGAGCTTGAGTATTTCTCCAAGCCTAAGGCTGTCATCATATAGTGAAAATAAAAGATAAAATGGTTAAGCAATAGAAAGATGCCTCTTTGGCAAAGAAACAGCCTGCCTCATGCTGCTGCTTTGAACAGGGTTACATGCAAACAGCAAACCTAGAGGTTGTGTGATGGACTTATTTCACAGTTACCTAATAGCAATCAGTTATCTCAACATCTGTATCTTGCACAAGAAGATAATAAATCATATAGTTTCTTACTGCTTATATTTCTTTATTTTTCTTCACCTTTCTTTTTTTATGACTACCCATTTTCTGTTCCCTGTGTGATGCTGCTTGTGCTTTACCACCTGCCTGGTGGAACATGCCTTGAAAGCCCTCAGAATGGGCACATGAACATAATCTCCGTGGTAGATCCCAGCCACGTGGATCCAAACCACACTAAGGTATTTATACTCTGTTGTGACAAGATGACTGCCACCTCCCAGACAAGGCTTCTTCCACCTTCTGCACAAATACCTGATCCTTTTTCCAGCTGCTCAGTCTGGAGTATGAGCTAGTACCTTCTCCTTTAGGACATTGAGAGACATTTTATCAAGGATCTGAGAATGAGGGGCTGGAAAGCTGTTTGAAAAATGTGGGAAATGGCATTGTCCAGTTCAGAAGTGAACAGCAAAGGTCTTTATTCACTTTATTTCCATCTATTGAGAAGAAAATATACCCAAATCTAAATTCATGTGTTATTAAAATAACTATTCCTGCCTTTCAAAACTGGATTTTAAAGGCTTCAATATTGTAATAAATTCCATTTATACATGTGGAATTGTAATACTGTGTCACTAACAGATGGAGAGGTAAAGAAACACTGGGTAATCTGGGAAAAAAAAAGTGATTGTTAGTGCTCTCTTAATCTGAAAAAAAGTCCACTTCAATAACACCTTTCATAAAACTTCCCAGATTATGATTCAGTAAGTTGCAAAAAGTTGAAAGCAGTGTTAGTGTCTTTTCTCTCAAAACCCCAAAATCTCTTCCTTAAAGGGTTTGCATCACTGCACTACACTCTAGTTTCTGCTTATGGCATATGCTCAGTTCCCATGTAGTTGAGGGGGAATTACATGATCGCTACCAGGGCAGGATAGATCCCAAATAATTACTGCTGCTGAGTTATTTAAGTATATTTGCACAATGATTCTAAATCAGCCTGACAGAAACACAGCTGCTTGTCTCGCTACATGGCTGCTGCATCTTCAATGACATTTATGAAAAACATTGAGGGGGAAGAACATGTCCTTAGAGCTCAAAATAAATCCAAATTCTTCTCTTCAGTGGACCAAAGCTACCTGCAGGTGCTGTAAAACTGCAAGCTAGATCTATCAGCGGATCACATTTTATTATGACAAATACTATCATTGTATTTTGTAGACAGTTGCTAAGATTTTAAGTATTTATATAAGGAAAACAAACGTATTTGGGGCTTTGGAAATGTCAGGGCCCTCGATTCGCCTGTTTATTTAAAAGTGAAAGTGTGCTGAGGGACATCTGTTGAAGTCTATCCAAAGGTTAAAACTGATCTTTCATACGGTTTTGAAATTCAAAATATTGCTGCTTAATGGCTTGACTCTGCAGCATTGTCTCCATTTTGCATTTAAATACCAAATTCTGTCCTGAGCTGGCCATTCTACACACTGCAGAAATCTGCACGTTGCACCTTCCAGCTGTGAGGTGCAGTTGTCTTGAGGGGGAAGCACAACGCCTTGACGCATGGCAGGGCTATGCAAGAATTCAGAGTGAGTGGTGTAGGATATAGCATCACACTGCCAAGACAGTGATATTGGAAAAATTTAATTACTTGCTCTGGACTGTGCTCAGGACTGCAAGTTAGTTCTTCCCTCTCATGGGGTAAAACAGAGGGGCAACACAAGAGAAACACAAGAGGTTATCTCTTACTTGCAGATTCAGTAGGCTATGTGACCAATGTACAGACTGCATAAGACCAGGGACCAGTGCTTTGTTTGCTTGAGTGGAACATTTTTCGAGTGTATGTAATGGTTTATCTCTACTGATTGAGAGAAGCTCAACCTCGTGGGCCCTCAACTTGGTCAAGCTCCATGACAGCTTCCACGGAGACCCACTAGCTGCGACCTTGCAGCATCTGTGCGCACAGAGAGGACTTTATCTTTCACCCATCCCAGCTTGGCATGACAGCCACAGTCTGGGGCAGGAATGCAAGGGGACTTGCTGCAGATCCATACTTACATTGGTGGAGTCTCTCAACCCAAGACCATGCGCAAGTGGAGCAAAGCAGTTTGGATCAAGTGGTTAAAAAAGCAGCTGCATCTTGTGAATGACGGCAATGCAACAGTCCTGTAATATGATCCTGACTTGGGTTAAAGATCCTACTCAGCTGTGTAGCATGTCTGCAGCCTTCATTACCAACTTCTGGTGTCAGAGTTTCACAAGCTAAGAATGCTGTAGTTGATGGCGGAGAAGGAAACAAATGTTTCTTATTAGCCTTCCTATTTCTTTTATAATAAATGATGACTGATCATAGGCCCTGCCTTTGAAAACCATATTGCCAATTATTTTAGTATTGTCACTACTACACAAATATTTGGTATCTGTCAGAGTTTCAATTCCAAGAAGTATAAGGCTATGTGACAACCTCAGGTTTCCAACAATGTTTTCATCTTTCATGACTGCCAGCTAAAGTCTAGAAGGCTGATGATCCCTGTGAACTTAGAAACATGTAGATAAAAGAAAAATCAATGTGATTTTAAATCAGAATTTTACATTAGTTTCCTGATTGGTGTCCTGATTGAATTTTTGAATGTTTGTGGTTGGTGATTCTGAATTAGGTCAGATACTCTCCGTAGTTTTCTTCTATTGTATGCTGGCATGAATTTTACCTTCATGCAACATTTCCTATTTGAATAGGTAATGCAGACTGCTACCAACGAGTATGCAAGGTTTTAGTTTACAGTCTACACAGATGTACAATTCACACAGATTAAACATCATCTACAGACAAGTCTGCTTTCTGTGTTTCAGAAAATATGAAAGCATAGTCTGGATTTTACATTTCAATGTAGAATTAAAAGAGAAAAAAAGCATAACAATAGAGTGATCACTAGGTTATGTTTCTCTGTCTCTACAGGATCTACAATAATAGAGAATAAACCACAATGGCTTTACAACAACAGACCAAGACTCCATCCACTTCTGATGAAAAACATAACTTCAAGATATTTTCTAATGATCAGTTTTTAAAATCCCTTCTTAATATTACAGACCTTACAAGCTCTACACATAACAAGTGAGGTCATCTTTGTTTTCTAATGGCAAAAAGGTCAATGATGGAAATAGGTGTGACTTTAAGATCAGCATTTGGATACAGAAGATGGTGGGCCACTCTTTCCAGCAGAACTGGTACATAATTGTAAAATACAGCATACTCTGCTATTTTGCTGTCAGTCATCAAATAACCTCAGTCACCACTGTGGAATTAATTGAATAGTACATCTGTACAATCAATTGCTGCTGAAACTAATTAAAAATAGAATTAGCCAAAAGAAAAATAGTATAAGGAGCTAACATGATTGAAAGAGAAATTGTCCTGTGACTCCATCAGTTATAATTGAAATTGCTGAATAATTGTACAAGAATAGAAAAGCTGAATGCAAGACACCAATATAAAAAATCACTGGTCAAATACAAATACTGCATAAAAGAATCTGGAAACACTGAATTATTAAAACAGAGGTGGAGAAAATTTTAACTCTACATAGTTCTGAATTGTCCACTGAATTCAAATTTATTTTAAACATTTATTATATTTTAAATGGAACTCATGTTCTGTACAGTTAGTCATTTTAAAGAACAAACTAACCTTTTGTGCCAAAAGAAGTGGGAAAAAAGTAGATTGCAAAATACAGTTACGGATTTCTCAGGCTTGGGTGTGGGTTTTGTAGCTTTAAAGTAACCCCTTTTTAAGCAGCTATTGCAAAGACAGCAACATGGAAATAGCAAATGGCTGAGCATATCTAAATCTCAGATCTGCTCCACTACCACTCTTTTAGCTGGTCTCTGTTACATACAGGTATTGTCTAGGGACAAGAGAAATAGTTCAAAAATCGGTGTTCCCAGCCTTTGTTTTCTATCTGTCACTGTCACCCAAGTACAATATAGCTTTAGTTTAGTTGGTAAAGCTTTGGCAGTTTGGCATTCCCATCCTTTATATGATTATAATAATAGTTCTGTAGCGTGATGGAGGGCTAATTTGTACATGTAAAGCATGGAAGGCATCATGTACGGGTGGTGTATTTTAGTGTTGTGACTTGAAGCAGCAAAGTCAGTTCTGATTTAGCTGAAAAATCCAGCACTCAGCTGAAATGCATCAGGTGCTATTTTTCCCTTCAGCAAATTTTTGGTGGATCCATTGTATTTATAATTTTGACCCTCATTAGCCAAATATCTTTGTCATTCTAACTTAAGTCAAGACACATTTATCTGTAGTCTGCTAACATACACGGGCATATGAAGCAGAGGACTCTGGACAAACATCTGAATCAGTGCCATCTGCCAAAAGTAGGAGTAATTTCTACTCTTGGCAAGAAATAGTCTATTCTGCACAATATAGTTCCCCAAATTCCCACTTTGAAATACTGCATCTCTTTCAATGCCAGTCTGCTTTTGAGTGGAGCTTGCTCGCTGTAGCTGTGAACGTACACTGTGCCACCGAGCAGGAGGTATGAGGAGCGGGTGACACGTGCTGCACAGCTGCTGTGTGAAAACATGGTGGTCCAAGGCAATGACTTATTTGACCTAGTACTAACAATTAGGTCTGTTCTAGGTTTGCAATGACCTACAAATTGAGGTTTAACTTCTACATGGTGTTTTCCTCATCTCCTGGAGGGTTTTCGGCAGAGCTCACCACCACCGTACCCTGCTACTCTCCTGAGATTTTAAATTTGGTGGGTGAGGTCCATAAATGACAGGACAAATTGTGCAAGCAATCTTAATTGCACCTCTCTCACTTTGTGTTGATACTGATAGATCCTGACTGCCCTTTCATGGATCAGTCAGGAAAAAAGACCATTTCCTCTGCCCACATCTTGTGAAATAGGTTAATTTATCATAAGTTTCCCAGCAAATTGCAGGGAACTCTAAAGATGGTCAAGGCCTGACATGTTACCTCTGCAGTCCCCCTTGAAAGTCCTGGCCAGCAGTACAGCTGTAGCTAGCTTGCCTCCAGTCACCAGCTACTGCCTTTGGAGCTCCTACAAAATCATTGGGGTGTGAGAAAAGCTGCACCGTGGGAGGCCGTGTGGAAAAAATTGTAACGGGGAGTGGTTGCATTCTCCCCATTCCTGTCCCAAACCTTCTAGTCACTGGGCCCTCTCCACTGAAATACCCCTGGGAGGGGAATTCTTGGGAAGTATCCAAGCTTGAGGGAATTAATTGTGTCTTTAGATTGAGATGTTACTGTTCTTGTAGGTCTACAGATGTTGCAAACTGGGCTCTGTGCTGGTCCCCACATTTTGCTTTGCCTGGTGCAGCCTATCACAGCACAGTGTGTTGTATTTTAATTATATCCTCCCCTAACGGGTGCCTAACGCTGCACTGCCTTGTGCTTTGGTGTCTGTAACTTTGAAATTGTTTACAGGAAAGCTCAGGGCTCTCACTGATTTCATCTGCTCTTGCAATTTCACCATGAGTCACCCAATATGGTGTGTACTTTGTTTTACTTACAGATCAAACTGTCTGAATCACATCTTTAGTTAGATTGGCTACTCTTAGCTTTCTTAAGGGGCAGGGGGGAAGGCAAGCAAATAAAAAGTGCCTTGCTCTCAAAGCTGTGGTGGCACACTTGAAAATATGTACTCTTACGCTCTTTTTTACTAGGAGGTAAATAAAAATAAGCCTGCCAGCACACTTTTAATAGTATTTATTTGGGCTCACAAAATATGTATGGCAGTGGCTGGCAGTTCTGGATGTTTGGCTTTGCTGAAACTTCCACATATCTCCTTGTGGGTGTCCTGAAATCTCATTACCCACCCTTGGGAAAGCAGTGCTGTTATAACACCTCACAGGGCAGTGGTGAGGCTTGATGAATGTTCACAAAAATTCAGTGAATGTTAATAAAGTGCTTTGAGATCCATAAAGGGAAAACCTTGAAAGAATAGTAGTCCTGTGTTTTTCAAGTGCTTCTAAGTAGCCTAGGCCTACTTTCAATGGCATTCAGAGGTTTTTGTTGGGTATTTTTCTTTACTGGGCTTGCAGGATTCAGTTCACCCTCAGCAAGTTTGCTGACAACACTAAGCTATGTGGTGTGGTCAGCATGCTGGAGGGAAGGGATGTCATGCAGAGGGACCTTGACAGGCACGAGAGGTGGGCCAAATGGCAACATCATGAAACTCAATAATGCCAAGTGCAAGGTCCTGCACTTGGTTCAGGGCAATCCCAAGCACAAATATAGGCTGAGTGAAGAATGGATAGAGAGCTATCCTGAGGAGAAGGACTGGGGAATGCTAGTTGGCGAGAAGCTTGACATGAGCTGACAGTGTGCACTTGCAGCCCAGAAAGCCAATCGTGTCCTTGGCTGCATCAAAAGCAACATGGCCAGCAGGTCAAGGAATGTGATTCCACCCCTATTCTCAACTCTTGTGAGACCCCACCTTGTCTAGCTCTGGAGCCCCCCAACACAATAAAGACATGGAACTTTCAGAACAGGTCCTGAGGACAACCATAAAGATGATCAGAGGGCTGGAGCACCTCTCCTGTGAAGACAGGCTGAGAGACTTGGGGTTTGTTCAGCCTGGAGAAAAAAAGGCTCTGCAGAGACCTTACAGAAGCCTTCCAGTATTTGAAGGGGGCCTACAAGATAGTTGGAGAGGGACATTTTACAAAGGCATACAGTGATAGAATGAGGGGTAATGGCTTCAACTGGAAAAAGCTGGATTTAGATTAGACATTACAAAGAAATTCTTCCCTATGAGAGTGGCAAGGCACTGGAACAGACTGCCCAGAGAAGCTGTGGAGGCTCCAACTCCAGAAATGTTTAAAGCAAGGTCAGATGGGGCCCTGAGCAAACTGGTCTAGCAGGACGTCTCTCTGCCTGTGGCAGCGGGGTTGGAACTAGATGATCTTTAATGTCCTTTCTGACCCAAACCACTCTATGATTCTATGATAGCTACAGCAGCACAGGATCACATTTATGTTTCGGTCAGACCTGATTTGATCTTTCAAGGGTGTTTAGTAAGAAGTAGTACTGCCCCAAAAGACTGCAGAGGGAATCTGCTGAGATGGGTAAAAGTACCTGGTCCCCTTCTAGCCTAGAGCTTCACTTGCTGCCTCTAATCTGTGGAACAGAAATAAAGTCACTATCATACTCTTCTGTCAAAGCTAAGGCTATTGAAAGCACCAAGTACAGTGAAAATCCTTAAACTACAACTTCAGGGGGAATCTTTTTACTTCTATGATTTGCTGAAGCCAGGAAGTCCCTCAGCAAGTTTATCCCTTTTTGAGTGGGAATGCTGCTAACATGCACCATCAGTGTTGGTTTTAAGAATAACACATTCAGGTGTACTGGCCAGGCTAACGGAACATAATGTTATTTTTCCCACAGTTTGGCTAAAAGTGGCATAATTGTGTCCATTATCAGAGTTGTTACCTTTGTAGTTGTAAACAAGAAAACTTTGCCAATTTTCCACTCAATGGAAAAAAATCCTGTATGCTTTGATAGCAACACACCAGAGACGGCACATAATGGAAATGTTGTCATGGAGTTGCCAGCTCAAAATGAGAGGAAAATGACTGAAGAATTAACTCTTCTTTTTTTTAAATTTATTTCTGTCTTTTCCTTTTGTTGTCTCTCACTCTCTTTCCCCCTTTCCTTCTCTTTTTCTTTTCCTTTCTCTTTAATATAGAATAATATAGAGAACATAATTTCTATCTCAAGTAGGCCTGCATGTTGGGGTTTTTTTTTCTATGATTTAATATTCAGACCTATAGCACATCCACCTGACTTTTCAGTTGTAATTTCCTGGGTGCTTCTTGCTTGTGTCTTTTATCAGTAAAAATATACTTGTGGGCATGCAGATATTGTGGAATTGAAGGTAACAATATGCATAAGCAGAATAAAGCAGTTTGGGAATATGTCTGCCAAAGAATTCTCTCAGTTAGATGAATTCTGTACTGGTTTTATGTATCGCTAGGTCAAATTGTGATTTGCTTATGTGACCTCACCTGGCAGTTCCTTGCCTTGTGAAGGACAGGATGCACAGAGAAGTCTTGGTGAACTGTAAATCTGCTTGGTCTTTGCTGTCTATATGAGCTAAGCTAACACCAAGAAGGAAGCAATCTATCCCGTTCAGAGCTATATTTTGGTCTGAGTTTGGTTTTTTCCTTGCAGCGGTGCAGAAAGGTGTATTTGACCTGTGTCACTTCAGTCCTCTCTAATTCAGATTAATTATTTGCTGACCAACAACAATTGATATCTGAAACACATGTAGGTATTACTCTTGACATGTGTTATTTCCCTAAGGCTAATTCATACATTAAATCATAAATGTTTATACTCTAAGAGAAAATGTTTATTCAAAGCTAGGAGATTGTGTATCTAGTATGAGCATGTCCCTGGCAGCCACCATTTGGGCTGTATGTGACTATTTGGATAGCCACTTATGTTCATACTGATGAATCTTTTTCTAATGAAATTATATCGATCTTCTTCATTCCTCAGATCTTTGTTAATATTTTCACCACCAGAGGTGTTCATTATGTGCAAGTAGGACACAAGCCTGGAGCTGGGCATGGTGCTCCCTGAGGGAACACATGGATACCATGGATGCAGCCACCAAAATGCTCAGCTCAGGATAAGGAGGTGAAACTACCTGTCTCTTCCTTTTCCACTCCTACATTCTGCCTACACCAGCTCTGACCCTGACTGGGCCATCCCCTTGACTCACTGGTGTAGCATAAATCTGTGTAGATTTTGCAGTTATTTCTTTGTTTTCTTCTGGGTTGTTGAACTTACAAAGCTAATGCATGATGCCATTGTCACCTTGAGTGGGACTGTGCAGTGGCAAGGGCATGAGAGATGGATCGAACCTCCATCTTTGGGGTCACAAAGTGGTTATCTGACCCGCCAGGACTTGTGTAACCAAACCCTTTGGGCAAAGGTGTCAGAATAACAACACTCTCAGCTACCATGTTCTGCAGGCAGTGCCTGCAGCCTGACACCAAGAGATATGGTACACGAGGATCTCTTGGAGATCCCACCCCTGCTCTCTGGCCAGGACAAAAGGATCCTGAACTTCTTTGGTGACTGGGAGATGGAGATTTCTGGATTTTAATGACTCCTTCCTTTCCATATGAGTGCCTGTCATATTAGCCAGTGACGCTACAGACTCTTTCTCCAGCCCCATAAATCTTGCCTTTACCTTCAACAAAGGTGAATGTTATTCATAGTCAAAAGTTGCTCCATAACCACTGCTGCCTCCTGTGGTGAATCCATCCTGCAGTTGTGTGCTAAGCCCAATATGGCAGGCCCTTAAGGGAAACAAGTGCTGTATTTTTGGGTTATAATCAAGCTGAGACATGACAAGAACATCAGGGACAGTCCCAGTCACATGCAAGCTTAAAATTGGCAGTGTTTAGTGACTTGTGAAGTCAAACAGGAAGGTATGGATTTGCAATGTTGAGAGCAGGCATCTTAATAATACATGTCTTTTGTTAGTCAGTTAAACCTTTCATTGTGTCAAGCCTTAAGCAGCTCATTAAGTTGCAGTCATACAATCAGGAAGCTGAAGTAGTGTCACTTAGTGCCACTGCCCCCACACGGTCCTTGCTGAACAACTGCAGGAGTGCAGAGAGCCATCCTTAGCCACCTTAAAGTGATTCCTGGTGACTCTTTCATGGCTACTCAAAAGTATATGTTCATGATTTATGAGTGATTGGAGAGTCAGCCTTTCCATTCCCCCTAATTTTCTTGAACTTTTGGTTTACTGTTTGAGCCTAATTTCTTTAGAAAAAATTCGTAGATGTACTTAGACAAGAAAAAAAATCTAACATGAATTACTTATTTTACAGATTTTTATGTATTAGGAACATTGTGTAGTTTAGGTGGATCTGATGAAGGAACAAACATCTCAGAGTGTCAGCCTTAGGCAATAACATTTTTTATTAAAACTAACAAATAACAAACAGCTGCAAAAAGGCAGGTGGAGTCTATACTGGGAAATTGTTGGAACATTGCAGCCAGGACAGAGGGAGGCTTCATGTAAGATTAGCAAATGGGTTCCCCTAACTCCTTTTCCACAGATAAATTGGTGTAACTTGGATAACCATATTTCTGGTATGGAGAGGCAGCATACCATGCAGTAACCCTGCTCCCTCTGCCCAGCTCCCTTCACTCCCGGTAACTTCCCTGGCCCCAGGGAGAAGCAGCTCCAGCTCATCCTACTCTGTGACTACTGTGGGCAGTGACAGACACAGGAACATCCCCTCTGCCTTTGGCTACTGGACTGAACTCCTCCTCCTAAGTTTATGTGTTTGCTGTTATTCCTACATATTCTTCCCAGCCTCCATTTTCCAAGGAAGTGGATGCATTCTAAGTGGATGCATTCTGACGTTCATTAATTTACTGCTTGCTGAATGAGTGGCATGATCAGTATGTCCAATATAGGAGAGAGTTCAAGGGGGATATTGACAACTACAACAGGCTTGGAAGAAATGGTATGAATGCAAGAAGCAATCTGCTTTGCCACGTTCTAGGGTATTTTGCCCCCTATTAAAAATGATGCAGTGATGCCATTTAGACTAATCAAATATGACTACTGATTTCTTCATTTTCATTAAGTCTGAGGCAATAAAACATATCTTCTATAAAACAGAACCATGAGCTACAGATACATCTCATACCACTGAGGCAGAAAAAGTGAGAAGGCAACTCTATATTGAGTGTATGTACAGGAAGCCTTCACCTCTTATTGATACACAGGGAAATTTTGCCTCATGTTCAAGCGCTCACTAATTCAGATATTAGGATAATGAACCAGTCTAAAATGTTAAACCTGTTGATTAGAATAACCATGCATGTGTTGAAAACTTAGGGCAGAACATCAGCTGAACTAGACTGGCACTGTACCACTGCAGCACTAAAGGTGTCAGAATATGAGCATGGATCCCATTGTCTGGATAACTTTAAGTTACAGCTTCACTCAAAGCAACAGTCTTTTCCTTATGATTTCCTGTAAAAGATCATCTATATCCACAGGAGCATGGGAGCAATAATAATACAATTACTAGTGCAGCACAAATTAATTTCTGAACGACTGTCTTATCATATGAAAATCCTCTTGGAGAGAGAAAAATAGATCAATGGGCAAAATCCACTGCATTTGCACAAGGCCAAGACCCATGGGCTGCCTGTGCAGCTGGAGAGTTGTAATTCAAATCCTCTCTGCACGTGACTGTAGTGAGCTCAAGGCTGCTTTGCTGGCTCTTAATTGTAGTCTTTCCCAGAGAATTAGTGAGCTATAGGCTGCTGGACTTGTTGCAGCTGGACTGCAAACAGGTTTATTTGGGCACTAAGTCCTACAGCCTTGGCTGTTCCAGCTGTCCATGGATGAGCAAGCTTCCTGGCACTGGGGCTGCAGGAGACAGGGTGCTGGAATGCATGTGCTGGAGGTGGAGACTAAGCCACTGGCAAATCTCTGAAGACTCAGAGTTCTTGGCTATCCCTCTGAAAAAAAACAAACATTAAGTGACTGGATGCCAGTGAAAGGTAATTGTCCTCTTCTTTACCTGAACAGCAGCACAGCCAGGCATTGGGGCTGAAATGGCATGGAGTCTTTGGGGAATGGTGGTGCACTATAGCCTAGCTGAAGGAACAGTGAGGGGCTTGTGCAGGTCATTCCATCATGATTGAGGCCAGGGTGACTGCAAAGACAGCCCTAGCTGACCTTGCCAGCAGTCTGTCCTCTGGCTCTGGCTGAACAGTGTGATTAATGCAAATCACAGTGTGGTCAGCTCTGCCTTGCCTACAGCTAAAAACTGCACAGAGCTTGCAAGGGACGTAGTGCTAAGTCCCCATGAAATCAGCGTTTACCCAATACACAGAACCCTCTGTGCATGGCTCCTCGACCTTGCTCTCATCTTCAACTTTCAACAGAACAGAGCAGCTGGAGAAAGTGCTTCTGTTTGTGTGTACACAGAGGAATGGGCAACAATGGCTATGGCACTTCCTCTTGTCACAGCACCCACTCCCCCACACAAGTCGATGCTCAAGGTACAGATGGAGTCTGAAAACACACAGGTAAAAAACCAAAATAAACCATCCTCTCTAGTACAGATATAACTCTTCAGTTTAGTCTAAACCACTCAGCCTAACCACAATATTTTAAGAAAGAGAGCAAATGTAAGTACTCAGGTCCTTACAGCCAGTAAACCAAAATAAAATAAATGCAGCAGCCAGCCAGTTATAATGGACAAAGAGTCCTTTGGTGAAGACTTTCCCCAAGATGACTATTAAATTCAATACATTCTTCCTTGCTTGATCTGGGCTCCTAAAGAAAGGGGCAGGCATGGGGGATGACAGAAGAACTGAGGAAATGAGATAAAAAAGCTACTGAAATTGAATTTCCTCACAGAGTAATTCTTCCATAAGCTGCATAAACTTTCCTTACCTACATAAATACTCTGAGGCACACAAATCTTTACATTTCCAGTGTGACTCTGATTGTAACCTTTGTTTATGTTGTGACTACCCAAGAGTCTCAGAAAATAGCTGGTACATTTACATCTACCATCTTGAGCTAGGCAACCATTGGGAACCACAAAACCCTTCCAAGTGTTTGAAAATATCAGAGTCTTAAAAAAAAACCCCCACCCAAACCAACACCAAAACAAAGGAAGAAGAATAAAAATTGAAGAATTAAACACCCAAACCCCACCCAACCCACTGAACCAGCTCTGGATGCAATGATGTTAAACATATAAAGAAAGAGATCTTTGGAGTTTTTTGTGACTTGATCATAAACGCTTCTACCTTTTTTTGTTGTTGTTGTTAAATCATGGCTTAATTGATTCTGCCTGGATAGGCAATGTAAATGCAGAAAAGAAAATAATGAGGTAATGAGAAAAGTGTTTCAGACATTTAGGCTGTGGAATATCAACCTAAATATTATCCATACTTGCCCTGTGTAGTACTTTCAATATATATAGTTCTATTCACTGCCGGAGTATCCCATGAGGCAGGTATACTTTATATATAGCTACATTTAGGACAAAGAAATTACAGCATGCAGCAGTTAGGAGACTTGCCTTTGATCAAAAAGCAATTCATTAGCAGAGACAAAATTCAGCACAAAGCTCCTGCTCCCGCTGCTCCCACCCACTGTCTCAAAAAGAAAATAAATATTTTTACATTCATAAAAGAAGAATTAAAATTGTCTTGCTTCAAGCGCCTTTGACATCTCAAAACTATTGAGAAAAATAAATCCATCTCTCAGTTTCTTACTTTGCCTGCAATCTAAATGAATGAAAAAAAAAATCCATCCCTTAACCACTAACCCTACATACATGTTATACAGCAGCATAAGGAGTAATAGCATTGGCTCCTGACAGGTGGAGATGGGTAAAGTCTTACCTACTTGCTCGAGCAGGGCTGGCCTTAGGAGAGTTTGTTTTCAATCTCACTTTTCTCTCTGTTAAATTAGCAGCTCAAATCAGATGGATTGCCTTGAAAGCAGTTAATTTATTTTTCCTCCATTAGACTCTCAGAAAGATCTGCTTTCCATCCTTGAAAGAAAAAAAACCCAAAAAGCATCTAAACAGTAGCGAAAAAACAAATAGCAGAGCAGAAGCTGTGATTTATTCAGTCTAGCGCTGGAAAATCAGTTCTTCACTCAAAACTGAAGATGGAGATTTTAGAATCAGGTTGGATCCTTTCATTCAAAGATAAGGTCATGATTTGGCACTTGTTTGTTTACAGTCTGTCTTACCATATGAAGGAAATGCTTTCACCCATGCATTGCTCCGCCTCACCTGATCTTGTTCAGATTTCATGTAGAAATGTCCTTGACCTTTAGTAGTAAAACCTAAATGTAGTTTTGCAGTATTTAGAATGTTTCATCAAGACTGTCAAATAAAAAAAACAAAAGCAAAACCACCCCAAACAGATAAAAAAGCCCTGCACACAAACAAACGAAGCTTAAATTGAACCTGTTAGAAAAAAAAAATACAAAAGATAAAATTCACCATGCAGATTTTTTCCCCACTCCTCAAAGCAGCCTTCAGTCCTGCATTCCTGGATTTAATTATCTTTAACAGAATTTTGCTATCCCCACACTTTTACTGTTGAAATAAAGACTTCCATTGCAAATTAAACCCACTATTAACTGAATCACAAAGCTCAGTTTATGATTTTTGCTACAACCAATAATGAAAAATTTTGCTGCCTTATTGGAACAAATTCCACAGCCTTTTAAGTTGCCTGCATGAATAATCCGTGATGTTTTAAATCTTTACTAACATTGTTCCCTAGTTTTGAGAGCCTTGAGAATTTGACAGGGCAGTTTCAATTTATTGCAGCCTAAAGGGACTGGGAATAAGAAGAGTCCATGTCTAAACAGCAGGAAAGAGCATCTCCAGGCTGGCTACCTGCTGTGTTGGCAAACCCTGCAGCAGCTGATAATGTGTACAGGGCCTAAACCCCCTTCCTCACTGCTTTTGTCCCTCTGTTCCTCTCATGCATCATCTCTGCTGGGTGATTAAAGATAATGTTCTCAATAAAATATTGTCATTGAAAATACAGGAAATACAGCAGAACAAAAGGTCAAAGTACACCCAAAAATTCAAACCAAATTAAATTGATTTATTTATAATTCAAAGAGATTTATATTGGTGATGCTGGCTGTGTGCATACCTCTGCAGTCCTCCTGACCAAGAAAATGGCATCACCCTCATAGAATCATAGGATTGTTAGGGTTAGAAGGGACCTCAAGAATCATCCAGTTCCAACCCCCCTGCCATGGGCAGGGATACCTCACACTACAATAGGTTGCTCAGAGCCACATCCAGACTGGCCTAAAAAACCTCCAGGGACGGGGCTTTTACCACCTCCCTGGGCAGCCTATTCCAATGTCTCACCATTCCCATGGTGAAGAATATCCTCCTAACATCCAACATGAATCTACCCATTTCTATTTTTGTTCCATTCCCCCTAGTCCTATCACTACCCAACACCATAAAAGTCCCTCCCTGGCTTTCTTGTAGGCCCCCTTCAGATACTGGAAGGCCACAATAAAGTCACCTTGGAGCCTTCTCTTCTCCACACTGAACAACCACAACTCTTTCAGTCTGTCTTCATAGGAGAGGTGCTCCATCCCTCTGATCATCCTTGTGGCCCTTCTCTGGACATGTTCCAGCAGGTCCAGGTCACAGTATCACAGTATCACAGTATAACTAAGGTTGGAAGAGACCCCAAGGATCATTGAGTCCAACCTGTCTCCACAGACCTCATGACTAGACCATGGCACCAAGTGCCACGTCCAATCTCCTCTTGAACACCTCCAGGGACGGCAACTCCACCACCTCCCTGGGCAGCCCATTCCAATGACGAACGACTCGCTCAGTGAAGAACTTCATTCTCACCTCGAGCCTAAACCTCCCCTGGTGCAGCTTGAGACTGTGTCCCCTTGTTCTGGTGCTGGTTGCCTGGGAGAAGAGACCAACCCCTTCCTGGCTACAACCACCTTTCAGGTAGTTGTAGAGGGCAATGAGGTCACCTCTGATCCTTCTCTTCTCCAGGCTAAACAATCCCAGCTCCCTCAGCCTCTCCTCATAGGGCTTGTGCTCAAGGCCTCTCCCCAGCCTTGTTGCCCTTCTCCAGACACGTTCAAGTGTCTCAATGTCCTTTATAAACTGAGTGGCCCAGAACTGGACACAGTACTCAAGGTGTGGCCTAACCAATGCAGAATCCAGGGGCACAATGACCTCCCTGCTCCTGCTGGCCACACTATTCCTAATACAGGCCAGGATGCCATTGGCCCTCTTGGCCACCTGGGCACACTGTTGGCTCATGTTTAGGTGGCTGTCAATCAGCACCCCCAGGTCCCTCTCTGTCTGGGAGCTCTCCAGCCACTCTGACCCCAGCCTGTAGCTCTGCATGGGGTTGCCATGGCCGAAGTGCAGCACCCGGCACTTGGTCTTGTTAAATGCCATGCCATTAGACTCTGCCCATCTGTCCAGTCCAGATCCTTCTTGTAATAGGGGATGCAGAACTAGATACAGTACTCCAGGTGCAGTCTTACCAGAGTGGAGTAGAGAGGGAGAATCACCTCCCTCGACGTGATGGCCATGCCTCTCCTGATGCTTGGCTTGGAGTAGCGCGAGTCTTACAGTTAAAACAGATACATGCAACAATATCACTCAGATATAAAAATGCTTGTAGCAGAAAAACACTTTTTGATTTTATTTTAAACTAAGTCATTTCCTTTCTTGAAAACATTGAAGAGTGTACCAGGAAAGGTGCTTGTGCTATCTTCCTAAATTCCTTCCATCTCACATAATAAGGGATGAAACCAATGGAAAAAATTAGCTTTGGGGAAATCTAAGAATAAAGGTAATATTTAAATAATTCAGTTCTCTGGAAGTCTTTTTTTCCCATCTTACTGAAAAAAATGTAACATCCTCTTGTGGCAGCCTATAGATGAGGACTTTATTAAGAGACATTTAAATCAAGATGTGATTCCAACGATTTCCAGCTTCTCTTACTTTGGAAAGCACTCTTTTGAAATGGGTTTGAGTTGTAGGACTTGTAATAAATACACTATTTTAAAGCGCTTTTTTATATATATCATTTTTAGACTATCGATTAGCAAAACATGGTATTTGAAAGAACAGAACTTAAGCCAAGATTTTCATCTCTGCAGCATCTGAGGAAAACAAAAACTTTTGCATCGACTGCTCTAAGATGCATATGCAGTGGAAAGGAACGGAGCATCAGCATGTTTTTAGATGGAACATATCCCTGAAGATGTATGGTTCTTTAGACCACAATAGTCCGGCATCAGTGCCTGGGGACAGGGTTCATCAGAACCCCAGGGCTCTTCTTATGGCTGGCATGATTTATCTGTAAAACAGATAAAACATAATGAACCCACATTTGGGGCAGGTGGCTGAGCAAGAAACGTCACTATGGTAAAAGTTCCTTTCGCGAGTTGAATGACAAATTCTATATGCAAGGCCTTCAGCAAAATCAGGACAGAGTGGGTTACAGCTCCATTCCTTCACTCATAGTTACATTCCTGGACCTAAATGGCAAAGAATAAAGACTTCCTTCTCAAATGCAGTCTAACACAGAACTGAATTTTGAAAAACAAAAAGTGTGTTTCCAAGTGAACTCTATTAGAATTTTGTTTCCCCAAAGTAGAAGGGCAACAGTGTTACAAAAATAAAGGAAGAAAGATGAATTGGAATAAAACATTTGGATGGAAACACTGAGTTGTTACCATGACTAAAGGGAACTAATTTATTTACTTGTACATTCTTTGTAATCTCATATTCTCCCATGTGACAGGCAATGACTCATCGTTTGTTTACTGATGTAGAAAACATACTTTCTGAAATCTATACATGGAGGAATCTTCTCCGGATAATCCTCATTCCTCCCACGCCCAAAAGCAAACCGAGTCTTTTCCACAGTGCCCATCCCACATGGCCCTGCAGCCCCATGAATACCAGCTCTCAGCATCTTGAGGGCAGCAGGGCAGGGAGAGGTGCAGGAGAGCTGCCCACACAGGTGCTGCCCGAAGGGACCATTTAGGGCAGATAAGGTGCTTTGGCCTTGCTTTGCCATCCCTGCAGGGTTTTCCAGCCTTGATGGTTTGGGGAACTTTCTGGCCAAAGAAATGTAATGCTGGGAATAGTGCTGGAAGAACAGTAGGGCTGAGGGTTTGCATCCAGCTCTGATGTTCTGTTTACTGTATTTCTGGGCTTGATATATACCAGCTCAGGCAGCGCTACCCGGAAATACATATGGGGAGATACTTGCGTTATCTTTTCCTTCCTCTCCTCTCACTTGAATCCCTGTCCTGATAAAAATGAGCAGAAACTGAAATGGAAAGATATTTCTGGGATGCTTCTTCAAGTCAGCATAGAAAAGAAAAATATCTCAACTGAAAAAGAGAAAATAATAATTTTTGACAAAGCAAGCCAACAGCAAAAATCCCTGTGGTTATCTGCCAGCAATTTAGGAATGAGGTGTACTCACTTGCAGGTGTGTCACAGAAAAGGCTGCTACTTTATTGTTGGTGTTGTGCTTTTTTCCTCTTCCATTGCCTGTCTTTCAAGGAGACCTGCTGGACCTCTCAGAGTGGTTGTTAGCTGCCAGTGTACACCGTCCACAATATGGAAGAAGGTGACCCCAAATGGCAGGGCATTCTCTAAACCCCAGTGCCTTTCCCCAAACCACACACCTATCTACCATTTGAGGTGATAGCCAGCCAATGTCCTTTGATGTGGTAGGTTTGCATCACTCTAAGCCTCTAGTTATTAAAAAGTAACAAAACTGCTAACAGATAAACACATGAGATCATCAACTCTTCCCATTAATTAAAAGGGAGTATTTAAACATGAACAATAATTATCTTAAGTGGATTCGGCATAGGAGCCTCATAGTAGGACTAGGTACAGCAGGGAAGCCTTTAGTGCCAGGTGGTAATGTTAGTCACCTGAGAAATCCTGAGAGTACTCTTGAACAGTCAAAGCAGGCTACCTGTCTGCAGATAGAAAACAAACAATGTCCTTTAGTCTAAGCCTGTTCTCAAGTCCACAGATTCTGCTCATGGCTTAGCTTGCTTTTGACAGTCCACTTCACAAGCCTGTAGCCCAGTTTCTGTAATTACAGTATCAAACATAAAAAAAAACCCACCTGAATTCAGAAAGGAAAAAAAAAAAAAAGGGTGGTGGGGGATACAAACAAAAAAAAGGGCTCATCAAAGTGGCTTCAGGAGAGAAAGGCAGCAGCTCATCAGTCCTCTTGCTGGAGAGGTGTCCTTGTCAAGGAGGTAAAGTTATTGAGATGGGACAGAACCCGGCCGATCCAGGATGTGGATGATTGCATGGAGATGTCGCTGCCTGTTCCCAGATGGCCAATGCATTTTTGGCTTGAGATGGAGAGCCAAGGCTCTGGACTGCCCCTTTGCAGGGAGTCCCACATTGCTAGTCTCCAGGCATTGCATGAGAATCTGTGGGCTGAACTGAAACCGTGGAGGGACAGCAACACCCTCTAAAGATCCTAACCCTGGTAGTGGACCTTCCTCATTGTATCTGACTATAGCAGATCTGGACATCCTCATGTTGCAGCCACTCCATTGATTTAGTTCTTTGAGTACTTGTGTCACTGTTAACATTTGCTGTATTGCAGTGATGGAATAAATTATTAGAAATATTTTCTGATAACTCATATTTTCAGATATTCCATATTCCTTACTGCTGCTTTTGTGTCACAGAATCCAACAGCAAAAGCATAAAGCTCTGCCTAGCACAGCCCTGCAGGAAGGACACCCGGAACGCCTGCAAATCTGATGCTAACCCAAAGATTTTATGCATATTCATCTTTGATTCCTAGCATAGAAGAAAATTCAGATGGACATATAATTTATCTATCTCCAGCCTAAAATACTCCAGGGTGATTGTTCAGCTTGTAAAATATTTAGATGCACACACCCACACATGGCCCAGATTTTTAAACTAGGTTTGTATAGCTGTGTGCCTAATTTGTTTGTGCAATTCCGTGATTGAATGTTCAGCTAGAAAATGGACATGCAAATGCTTAGATCCTATAGATATGAAACTTGTTATTTGCTTATTTTTAGGAGATAAATGTTAAATACGGTCTTCTGTCAGACCCCAAGTAGACAGCAGTCTATGCTGCTTCTTAAAAGCAAAGTGGGCCCAACAAGAAAGAATTCCAGTTACCCCACCACTAAATGCATTAAGCCTAAAATAAGTAGTACTATAAATACATGTGCTGAAGCTGTAAGTGGGAACTATTCATAGTGGATGGTCACATTCTTAACCCTAGTCTGTGTCACTTGTCAGATAACTACTGGAATTTCCAAGTTGCATTTACAAGTACTGCATTGTATTCCAAAAACACTTGAAAATAAAGTTATGTTTACTGTAATTGACATTCCTGAATCTTATTTACTTGCTAATGCAAAATTAAAACCAAACAAACAAACAAACAAACAAACAAACAAACCCCCAAAAAAACCAGTTAGTGCATTCCTCTTGTACTGCTTAATTTGAACTTCATAAGGTATTTGTACCAGACACTGTACATAACTCCTAGGGACTACTAGCTTGTAGAAGTTTTCAGCTTGCATTACAGGGACAGATGAAAATAATGTCATAAACAAAGTACGCATAGAGCCTTTATAGAATTATGTGGTATTTATAGATCAGTCAGCACTGTGACTCATTTTAAACTATAGCATGAGCACTGCATCACTGTAATACAGCTATTACCTATGAGAGATCCTATGCCTTACAATGCACTGTTGTTTCCCTCAGTGCTTAAGAAGCACAGCTTTCCAAATTCCTCTCAGTAATTTTGTGGATGTCATCTGTATGGAATTTCTGCTCTAATGTTCACCTTAATCTCTGCAAATCAAACCTCTTCCAGTCACATGAGGTATATCTCTTGGAATAATCCCCTCACTCTTCTTAGCATATTATTTGCCCTCTGCAGAAGTGGGAGTGTTAGAGATGCAATGCTTTATTGCATGATGGCACAGAACTGTTGGCACGGAGTGTTCTCCACTCTCACTGAAAAATCACCCCACGTTTTCCCAGCTCAGTGGCCAATCCAACTATGCTGGTGTGGGCATGCTTCCTGCAACCTTTAACCAGATGGAAATGGGATTTGTTTCACCCTAAGAAGACATCAAATGGAGGAAGCCACAGGCCAGCCTGCTATGTTGTGGTTTTAGTTGGACATACATTTACAGACCAAAGCGGGATTTACATTTAAACAAAGCTGCCACTGCCAGGGGAGGTTCAGGCTGGATGTTAGGAAAAAGTTCTATACAGAAGGAGTGATTGCCCACTGGAATGGGCTGCCTGGGGAGGTGGTGGAGTCGCCATCACTGGAGGTTTTCAGGAGGAGACTTGATGGGGTGCTTGGTGCCGTGGGTTAGTTGTTTGGGTGGTGTTGGATTGGTTGATGGGTTGGACGCGATGATCTTGAAGGTCTCTTCCAACCTGGTTTATTCTATGTATTCTATGTATTCTATATGCCTAACAAGCACCACACAGGCCATGGAGGACAAGGCAAACAATTGACTCATTTCCTGAGCCCAGTCCCTATCACTGTGATTCAGGGCGGTAAGTCTCACCCTGGATGTCACATCCTTGCTGAGAACCTATGCTACACCTCATGGGGTGTGGGTGTCTCTTCCAAGTCTCAGACTGAGATGGTCCTGGGGCAGGCACTGAAATAGACACAGGTCTGCAGGAGGGGAGCCAAGGCCTCTGCTCACTGCACAACGCAGTCATCATCACATCAGGGAGGAAACAGAGCATGTTACTGTTGTTCTTTTATTTTGCCGTATATAACTAGTCCTCTTAACATTTCTTCAGGAGAAATCACTTTCAAACCCTGCAGGGAAGAAAAAATGAGAAAGCTGGCTTTATTGCTCTAACTGGTGAGGAAAATTACTCTCTGCAGGAGCAACAAGTATTTCAGAAAGGGAATTCCTCCTATTTCAGATGTCTGCTTTGGAGCAAGAAGGATTGCACCTCCATGCCTACCTCTCTTCATCAACTGTGGAGGTGATATCATGCTCTCTTGTAAACCTCTCTAAAGGAGACATCTGAAGTTAGATGGGGACAACAAAGATACATAGGATAAGACCTTCCTACATCTCATGCAGCCCAGCCACTGGGCTGAATTTGGGTGCTGCACCTTTTGATCTACGTGCCATAACTGTCCATACTGAGATTCGCTGACATGATCTTTTGATGTGATTTTAGATGGCAATAGCTGTACTAAACTACTAATCCACTGGGGGAATATAATAGGAATTTTTATTGTCTAGCTTAAGTGCAGAGGTGAGCATTTGGAGCCTTAATTTGGAGCTCCTTCTTGCTCCCAGCTTGTAGTTCAGCTAGTTACCCACAGATGCCCGGTGCATTTTGAGATACCCAAGGCCTGGCCTGTCCTCCCCATCCTCCAACTCTCAGAGGCATATGGTTTTCTCGTGATTCCTGTGATATATCTCTCAGACCCCAGTGCATGTCTACCAATCTCCAGGGCCATCAGGCCATGCCTATGTGTGAGCAAATGAAAGAAGTCCTAAATTGCCAATGATTATAATGGGACATTTTATACCTCTGTCATGTGTAGATATCTCCCTATTCATGGGTGTCTTAAATCAGCAAGCTGAATCTTCCTCTATACTCTTTCTTAATGTATTTTTCTGTTTCTCAGAGACATAAAAAGCAGCATACCATTCAATAATAATCCCTTCAGTACTGTAGATTAAGTTAGTCAGGGTGGTTAATTTACTACTATTTCCTTGCATACTTTTTTATCAACAAATAAAGCGCTGTCAGTACTTCATCACTGCCAGCATCCCATCTTTCTGTAAAACAAAGTTTGAATCTAAGTTCTGCATCATTCCCATTTTGTAACAATTTGTTTCACTTCCCTCTTTGAAAAGGGAATTTACTTCCTCTCTAGTGCAGCACTCCTCTTATCTGATGCCTCTTTGGCTTCCTCTGTTTTCTTGCTGATTTTATGTTTTCTTGGGGTCATGAGCAGAGCCTGATAAGTAGGCTTTCTGAGGCTGTACTGCCTGCTTCTCCCTCCATTTAGTTTTGTTTTGTTTGGGGTTTTGTTGTTTGCTTGTGTTTTGCTTGTTTCTTTGTTGTTTTGGTTTGGTTTTTGGTTGGTTGGGTGGGTGTCTTTTGGGGTTTGTTTTTGTGGGAGGGGAACTGTAGATACACATGTTGCAACTGTGTTTTCTTTTAGAGTTCTCCAACTTCCTTAGAAACTCACGCTGGCTGTCTGGTTTGTTGATGTACCCCATTGCATCATAGTGACTGGTTTTCACAGTATCACAGTATCACAGTATAACTAAGGTTGGAAGAGACCCCAAGGATCATCGAGTCCAACCTGTCCCAACAGACCTCATGACTAGACCATGGCACCAAGTGCCACGTCCAATCTCCCCTTGAACACCTCCAGGGACGGCAACTCCACCACCTCCCTGGGCAGCCCATTCCAATGATGAACGACTCGCTCAGTGAAGAACTTTCTCCTCACCTCGAGTCTAAACCTCCCCTGGCACAGCTTGAGACTGTGTCCCCTTGTTCTGGTGCTGGTTGCCTGGGAGAAGAGACCAACCCCTTCCTGTCTACAACCACCTTTCAGGTAGTTGTAGAGGGCAATGAGGTCACCCCTGATCCTTCTCTTCTCCAGGCTAAACAATCCCAGCTCCCTCAGCCTCTCCTCACAGGGCTGTGCTCAAGGCCTCTCCCCAGCCTTGTTGCCCTTCTCTGGACACGTTCAAGTGTCTCAATGTCCTTCTTAAACTGAGAGGCCCAGAACTGGACACAGTACTCAAGGTGTGGCCTAACCAATGCAGAGTCCAGGGGCACAATGACCTCCCTGCTCCTGCTGGCCACACTATTCCTAATACAGGCCAGGATGCCATTGGCCCTCTTGGCCACCTGGGCACACTGCTGGCTCATGTTTAGGTGGGTGTCAATCTTAACACATTCCAAATTTTCTTCCACACCTCTTACCTTCTGTATTAAACATCTAATCCAAAACCTCTGATTATCAGCAGCAATCTCCTGTACAACGCTTTTTTGAGGGTTGCTTACTTGAACTTGAATAATTGTGAGTACCAATATCTTGCTGATGAGAAATAACTACAAGGTAACATCTTCCAGGAGGGAGGGGAGGAGGGAGGCAGAAAAGGAGGAAGAGAGGAAAAGATGAAGGGAGGAATTTGGAAAGCAGGAAGAAGTGAGAGAGGCAGGAAGGAATGAATTAATTTTTATGTGGCAGGATAACTCCAAAAGTGAGCTATTAAGACAGCTATTAAGAAGTTCCCATGAAAGTTGAGATAGGTGATAACACTGAAGCACTCTTGTCTGAATCACAATGTAGCTGTATCTGCAACTTAGAAATGCCTTGATATTTGCAGTAGCTATAATTGTCATACCATGGATGTCAGGGTGGGGTAGTCCTCAGTCCCTGTATTCCCAAGATGTGGGGCTGTCAGTCCTGGGATTGCTCAAATTCCCTGTCTGCCAGGCTCTCATCTTCTGCACCCATTCTTGATATTTCCCTAATTAAAAAAATCTAGCTTCCCATAACTTGCCTCTCTCTTCCACATCTGATTGCACCCAGAGGCATTAGTGTCCTCTGTCCCACCTCTGTTTCCTTCAGCCAAGCCTGGACCTGAGAGTCTGGTAGCCACCCTGCAGACCTACACCGATACCTGTAGGGGCTCTCTTGACACCATCTGGGGGCTGCAAGGAGAGGTTGGAGTGCTGTGGTGGGGAGGATGCCCTCCAGCCAGGCACCCAGTGCCAGGAGGCTTGCAAAGAACACATTGCCAGCACATCCTGTGATTGTGCTTCAAGCAGTTTGATATGAGTGCTTGTGTGCTGGAAAAGAGAAAAATTAGGAGGTGTGGAGCTGTCAAAACTAATAATGGGTTTGTTCTGGAAGTGCTGGACAGAAGTGGTATGAAGGTGAAAAGGCAGGCATATGGAAAATGAAGAACAGGCCATTGGTGGTAACCAACATGGCTTCACCAAGGGCAAATCATACCTGATGAACTTGGTGGCTTTCTGTGATGAAGTTACAGCATCAGTGGGTAAGGAAAGAGAAGCTGATGTCATCTACCTGGACTTATATAAAGTGTTTGACGTTGTCCCACATGACAACCTGGTCACCAAATCAGAAAAGCCTGGACTTGAGGGGTGGACCACTTGCTGGATAAGGAATTGGTTGGATGTCTGCACTCAGAGAGTTTAGGTCAGTGGCTCAATGTCCAAGTGGAAGACCAGTTATAAGTGGTATCCCTCAGGGGTTGGTATTTGGACCAGTGTTGTTTAACATCATTGTCAGCAATATAGACAGTGGAATTGAGTGCATCCTCAGCAAGTATTGTGGTGACACCAAGCTGTGTGGTGTCACTGACATGCTGGAGGGAAGGGATGCTATCGAGAGGGACTTGGACAGGCTTGGGAGATGGGCCCAAGCCAACCTCATGAAGTTCAACAAGGCCAAATGCAAGATCCTTCACCTGGATTGGGCCAATCTCAAGCACAAATATAGGCTGGGCAAGGAATAACTCAAGAGCTGTCTCGAAGAGAAGCACTTGAGGGTGTCAGTTGACAATAAACTCAATGTGAGCCAGCAATGTGCACTTGCAGCTCAGAAGGTCAAACATGTCCTAAGATGCATCAAAAGAAGTGATTGAAGGAGATTCTCTCCCTCTACTCTGCTCCCAGGAGACCTCACCTGGAGTAATGCATCCAGTTCTGGTGTCCCCTGCATAAGAAGGACATGGAACTGCTGAAGCCAGTCCAGAGGAGGGCCACAAAGATTATCAGTGGGCTGGAGCCCCCTCCCCCATAGGGACAAGCTATAAGAGTTGGAGCTGTTCAGCTTGGAGAAAGGAAGGCTCTAGGGACACCTTATAGTGGCCTTCCAGTATTTGAAAGGGGCCTACAAGAAAGCCAGGAAGGGACATTTTACAAGGGCTTGTTGTGATAGAATAAGAAGAAATGTATTGAAGCTTGAGAAGGGTAGATTTAGACTAGAGAGTAGATAAATTCTTTACAGTAAGGGCGGCAAGACACTGGAACAGGTTGCCCAGGGAGGTACATTTAAAAATAGCATGTTTGCCCCCTCCCTGGAGTTGCTCAAGGCCAGGCTGGATGAGACCTTGAACAACCTGGTATAGAATAGAATAGAATAGAATAGAATAGAATAGAATAGAATAGAATAGAATAGAATAGAATAGAATAGACCAGGTTGAAAGAGACCTTCAAGATCATCGTGTCCAACCTATCATCCAACACCACCCAATCAACTAAACCATGGAACCAAGCATCCTGTCAAGCCTCGCCCTGAACACCCCCAGTGACGGTGACCCCACCACCTCCTCGGGCAGCCCATTCCAATGGGCAATCACTCTCTTTGTGTAAAACTTCCTCCTAACCTCCAGCCTCCAGCCTGGCTGCACCAGGGGAGGTTTAGGTTGAACATTAGGAAAAAGCTCTATACAGAGAGAGTGATTGCCCACTGGAATGGGCTGCCTGGGGAGGTGGTGGGGTCGCCATCATTGGAGGTTTTCAGGAGAAGACTTGATGGGGTGCTTGGTGCCATAGGTTGGTTGTTTAGGTGGTGTTGGATTGGTTGATGGGTTGGACACGATGATCTTGAAGGTCTCTTCCAACCTGATTTATTCTATGTATTCTATGTATTCTATTCTATGTGTTCTAAACCTCCCCTGGTGCAGCCTGAGACTGTGTCCTCTTGTTCTGGTACTGGCTGCCTGGGAGAAGAGACCAACCCCTGCCTGACTACAACCCCCCTTCAGGTAGTTGTAGAGAGCAATAAGGTCACCCCTGAGTCTCCTCTTCTCCAGCTCCCTCAGCCTCTCCTCGTAGGGCTTGTGTTCCAAGCCCCTCACCAACTTTGTTGCCCTTCTCTGGACTCGTTCCAGCAAGTCAACCTCCTTCCTAAACTGAGGGGCCCAGAACTGGACACAGGACTCAAGGTGTGGCCTAACCAGTGCAGAGTACAGGGGCACAATGACCTCCCTGCTCCTGCTGGCCACACTGTTCTTGATGCAGGCCAGGATGCCATTGGCCTTTCTGGCTGCCTGGGCACACTGCAGGCTCATGTTCAGCCTACCATCAACCAGCACCCCCAGGTGCCTCTCCAGCTGGCTGCTCTCCAGCCACTCTGACCCCAGCCTGTAGCTCTGCATGGGGTTGTTGTGGCCAATGTGCAGTGGAAGGTATCCCTGTCCATGGCAGGAGACTTGGAACTAGGTGATCATTAAGGTCCCTACCAACCCAAACCTTTGAAAATAAGATCTTCCCACAGTAGATCATTGTTAATATAACTAAGGTCTTCACAAAAGGCAAGGACACAATTTTCCTGGGCTAGTCCTTGTCATAGCAAGTGATTCGTACTGCTCACAATTTAAAAAATGACCTTTTCAACTTTCAATACTGCCATGGAGATCAATAATCTCATGCATGAAGAGAGATACTGGTATCTGTAGGATGTCTGGAGGATAGAAAAATAAGGTTGTGGTACTCACTCCACTGTCTGCCTAAATACCTCTTTGCAAACGTCCCAAAACAGGATGCTTAAATTTCTTCTACAGCATGGAAATAGAAGATAAGGCAAGAACTCATCATCATTCATTCTACATAATTAATCAGCTATGATAAGAGCTTGATGAAGCAACATTTGCAGTAATGCAAACTTTAAAAATAGATTGTATAATTCCCTCTATGTTTTCAGTTTCAGTCTACATTCATGCAGGATGTTATGCAAATCCATAATCATATCCTTTCCACCCCCACGCATGCTGGTTGTTACATACAGAAATAAAACACATGTGCCCACGTGAAAACATGCTTGTGTATAGGACTACACATTAAATTTTGACATAGTAACAAATACTTACATTATCTTCAGTGTTCTTTCCAACTGCATGTTTCTGAAGGCACTTACATACTTTGCCACCATAACATGCCACCTAAGCACAGTGGTGTCCATATATTCAGCTGCAGAGACATGGGATGAGCATTGCTGCTGAAGGACACAGAGTACCTGTTCAGATGCATCTCTGTTACATACAAACATTCAAAAGATTTTTGTCCTCCCTATCTCACAAAAGAGTTACTGCCAAGGCATTTTTGGTCTCTATTTATGTTCCAATACATTTGAACAAGAAGAGGGAGGAGGGAACGGCGGAGAAAAAAAAAGGAGGAAAAGAAGAAAGAAAGCACACACAAAAAAGAAGTCAAATGCACTTTCAGTCAGTCTCTTCATAATCATAGAATCATAGAATTGTTAGGGTTGGAAGGGACCTCAAGGATCATCTAGTTCCAACCACCTCACCATGGGCAAGGACACCTCACACTAGAGCAGCTTGCTCAGAGCCACATCCAGCCTGGCCTTAAAAACCTCCAGGGATGGGGCTTTTACCACCTCCCTGGGCAATCTGTTCCAGTGTCTCACCACCCTCATGGTAAAAAACTTCTTCCTAACATCCAATCTGCAACTACTAATTCCTATTTTTGTTCCATTCCCCCTAGTCCTATCATTACCTGACACCCTAAAAACTCCCACACCATCTTTGTCGCAGGCCCCCAAAATAATGACTATAATGTGTACAATCGTTTTGCCAAAGGAGTCTATGATAATTATAGGTACTCTGTCCTACATCTGAAACCTCTGTCTCAGATATGTGTACACACACACATTCATGTCGTATGCATATATCCATATTTTCATATGTGTTTGTATCTACACAATTATGTATGTAGATATATGTGGTATATAAACACCACTGCACACCTAAAACCTTTTCAAGGGGAGGACACCAGTGAAGGAGATTCCTGACTGTCTGACAGACCTGGAGAGCCAGTTCGTGTAATTTCTGTCTCCAGTTCACTTGAAATACAAAGGACACATTTCTGCTTTATGTGCCACCTTATGGACAGATTTATAGCACCACTACAGGCAAGAGCAGAGTGGGGACAAAGACCCTGAAATCACTGACACAAGTCCTCAGCTAGAAAAAGCCCTGTGGTGGCCCTCTAAACAAAAACCCTTAAACCACTCCAGCCAATTTCTTTCTTCATCCTGTCCTAATGTATACTGCTGTCGTGTCTTGGAAGAAATTCAGGGCTTTCTACTGCAAGAAATAGCAAAAAAAAAAAAAACAATATAAAAAAAGAGGATAAATTGCCTTATCTTTGGCAGAAGTGGAGCAGGTCTTCTGTTGTATCCCCAACATTTCTCCAGGGAGAGGATTTCCTCACGTGAATTCAGGCAATTATTTCACACTGAATGAGGAACAGGAATGTTTCTGCTTCTGCAACTAAGCCTTCCTGGGGGTCCTCTGCTGCTAGCAGGCAGGATCTATAGCTCCTGGGAGACAGATCTGAGAGCTGATGTGGTTTCATCAGCCACTGTCTTGTCCGGGTGCTGCCTCTGCCAGGTTCACTCCAGGGACATCTCCCTTCTCATGTCTGCAGAGATGGTAAGCTGCCCTTCATCCACATCCCAGCCCCAGGACAATAGAAACGGGGACACCAGTAGCTGTAATTTGCACCCTGAGCCCAGCATGGCTACCTTCTCCCTTCTCTGGTGTACAGCAGCTAGGCTTCTGGGCTAGTCACCCCCAAAACCTGGGCAGGGGATTCATTTGCATCCTGCAGATCTTCCGTCCATGGATTGCTGTACCAGAGAATGTCTCTTCTCTATATAAAAAAACCCCAAAAAACCAAAACAAACACAAAACCAAACCCCAAACAAACAACAAAAGAACCCCAAAACAGTCTTTAAAAAGCAAAAATATGGGGTTTAAAAAAATAATATGAATATGTATTTATAAGTCCTTCCCTCAGGAAAGCTGAGAAACCTAAACCCCAAATCTTTCCAGAGGCATAGCATATTTTTTCCATGCTAGGTAGAGTCTGCCTGGCCCCAGAGAATGGGAAGGAGCCCCCAGGCAACACCCCAAACATGGGTTTTTGGGAAAGAGCCACACTCTTCCTTTCAATGCAGCCACCTGGCAGCTGCTGCTCCCTTCCAGGTGGAATAGAATAGAATAGAATAGAATAGAATAGAATAGAATAGAATAGGCCAGACCAGGTTGGAAGAGACCTTCAAGATCATCGTGTCCAACCTATCATCCAACACCACCTAATCAACTAAACCAAGCAACCAAGCACCCTATCAAATCTCCTCCTGAACACCTCCAGCGATGGTGACTCCACCACCTCCCCGGGCAGCCCATTCCAATGGGCAATCACTCTCTCTGTGTAGAACTTATTCCTAACCTCCAGCCTAAACCTCTCCTGGTGCAGACTGAGACTGTGTCCTCTTGTTCTGGTGCTGGTTGCCTGGCAGAAGAGACCAACCTCTGTCTGTCTACAACCTCCCTTCAGGTAGTTGTAGAGAGTAATAAGGTCACCCCTGAGCCTCCTCTTCTCCAGGCTAAGCAACCCCAGCTCCCTCTGCCTCTCCTCGTACGGCTTGTGTTCCAAGCCCCTCACCAACTTTGTTGCCCTTCTCTGGACTCATTCCAACAAGTCAACATCCTTCCTAAACTGAGGTGCCCAAAACTGGACACAGGACTCAAGGTGTGGCCTAACCAATGCAGAGTACAGGGGCAGAATGACCTCCCTGCTCCTGCTGGCTACACTGTTCCTGATGCAGGCCAGGATGCCATTGGCCCTCCTGGCCACGTGGGCACACTGCAGGCTCATGTTCAGCCTGCCACCAACCAGCACCCCCAGGTCCCTCTCTGCCTGGCTGCTCTCCAGCCACTCTGACCCCAGCCTGTAGCTCTGCATGGGGTTGCTGTGGCCAATGTGCAGAACCCGGCACTTGGATGTGTTCAATCTCATGCCGTTGGACTCTGCCCATCTGCCCAGCCTGTCGAGGTCCCTCTGCAGAGCCTCTCTACCCTCCAGCAGATCAACTCCTGCCCCCAGCTTGGTGTTGTCAGCAAATTTACTGATGATGGACTCAATGCCCTCATCCAGATCATCAATAAAGATGTTAAAGAGCATGGGGCCCAGCACTGATCCCTGGGGCACACCACTGGTGACTGGCTGCCAGCTGGATGTGGCACCATTCACCACCACTCTCTGGGCTCGGCCCTCCAGCCAGTTCCTAACCCATCTCAGTGTGCTCCCATCCAAGCCATGGGCTGACAGCTTGGCCAGGAATTTGCTGTGGGGGACGGTGTCAAAGGCCTTGCTGAGGTCCAGGTAGTCTACATCCACAGCCTGCCCCACATCCACCAGGCAGTCACCTGATCATAGAAGGAGATCAGGTTGGTCAGGCAGGACCTGCCCTTCCTAAACCCATGCTGGCTGGGCCTGATCCCTTGGCCATCCTCTAAGTGCTGTGTGATTGCACTCAAGATGTACTGCTGAGGGAAGCCTGATGCTTGAGCACAGCCCCACTGTGCTGGGCACTAGGGAAAAAAACCACATTAAAAGATGCCATCCTGTTTGAAAGATGATTTGTTGCTATTCCATTACATTAAAGGGACTGTGCAATGCAGCATTCTGCATTTCTGCTCAGTGTATTGACATCGGTTTCTATAAATGCCATGGAGTAACTAGCAGTGATTCCCTCCACAGAGTGACCATTGTATTTCTCAGCTTCATGCAGACTCCTTGTAAACTCTGTGCTGTAATTAGCATCCTGAAACATCCCTTCATATCAGTGGTGACATCATTAAGTGGGAGACAACTGACCTTTCATCACCTGTCTAATTTTATTTTAGGACATAGAATCTAGTGTCTTACATTTGTGGGCCTCAGATTTTCAGATCTACTAGAGCACACAACTGCAACTTGTATTGTTCTGGAAAATAAATTGGAGAAGAACTTGAGAAAAATAAAAATGGACATGTGAACTCTATGGCCTGAATCTATCCATTTATGACTGAAATAAATACTTGGGTGATTCAGTTCCACTTAATTGAAAATCAGACTCATTGTGAGGGTAATTTCTCAACCTTTAACATCTCTAACCAGGTATGATATTCATCTGAGTTTCCACATTAATTCAGAGCTTTGAAAAAGTGGGAGCATTAATTTTTTTCTGTGTTTCCATACAGTGGCTGACCATCAACAGGGGTTTTTTACCTGAAGAGCAGTATCTGACTAACTGCTACTTTACTTTTATGTGCAATAATTAGTCTCATGATGTTTCGACAACATTTGGGGCATAGCTGATGAAAGAGGAGGGAGTCACTCTACTTTCACACAGCAGAAGAGAAACAGAGTTGGCAAGCTCTACAAAGTGACATGGTTGAAAATATTTGTTTGTGAAAGAATCCTGCTCAGTCCTTGGCTTTTTCCAAATATGTTTTGCACAAGATAATCCTACAAAGAAACCAGATTTTTCATACATAGCAGTAAAGTGAGACAAAGAATATTTTGAGGAGTTTTATGTGTATAATGAGTGAAAAATATTTGCCTCTTTCCCAAGGCATGAGGCTTTGCTGGGGAGAGGTTGTGAGCAGCACTGCTAGTGGCAACCATTAGAAAACATTAGAGAAGCCATGTCTGAAGGTGGGGGCGATGGAAACAGCTTCCCAAGGAGCAGGGTGCTTCAGTAGTAGGGATGTGGCTGTGACAGCCATGCCAGGCTTACCCATAGAGAGGTGTTCTGGTACATCTGTAGTACATGTGGAGCTCTGAAATAAACTGTATACAGTGAATGCATAAAAATGGGAATGGCAGAGACATTGGCTGGATGACATACCCCTGTGTGACACAGCTGTAAGTAAGTAGGCTTGACCCTTGCACTATGTTCATGGGTGGTTTTGGTCATTCATCACTAAGACAATTCATCTTGACTCTGAGCTGCTGGTGCCTCACTCCATCTCAGTGCACCCCCACTGACCACATGCGTTGGTGCTCTTTCAAGGCATGGCACCCAGGGAGCATCACCAGCTACCTGAGTTTGAACCGAACAACACAAGTCATGAAGTGTGTGACAGTGAAAAATCAACAGAAAGAGAAAAGACTGAGGCTTCAGAAACAATCTAATCACTTAAAAGCTGTGTGAGACTCTCAGGGTGTGTGGGGTAAATAGAAATAAATGTCTTACAGTCCTCAGCAGGGGAGTGGAGAGAGGTTTCTGTTGCCTCTTCTCACGTTGCTGCTCCACTGACATGTTGCAGACAGGCGCTCACCTTCATTTAAGGTCAGCTTTGCAGTGCCTGAAGTTGCTAATCCTGCTGAATAGTCAGACTCTGAATAAGCCATGTCCCAAAGGGAGCTGTCAAGCAATACTTGCCCACTTAACTGATTAAGACCTGCTCCTAGTTTTTTGCTAGCAGCTGATGGATCTAGTAGTTGTCTCCCACTACAAGATAGATCAATTGACAAGAAAACTATTTAATGACAAAGCTTCTAAATGCTTGTCCAAGTTCTTTCACATTTTAATAGTGGAGACAAGTTATTCCATCAAGGATGGCACTTTGTGCTGCAGCATCTAGCTGAAATGTATCAGCCTCTTTGAAGAAAATGCTTCAGGTCATATTGTGGACAGAACATCCAGAGACACAGTTAATGTGGCAGGCTTTAGAATGCGCTATCTATGAGTTTAGGTTGGAATCAAGCACATAGACATTATTTGTTGGTTTAACCCCCAAGGGCTCTGCTGTGAATTCAAAAGTAGTGTAGTGCTGGAAATAGCCCCACATTCGTCCTCCAGTTTCTGACTCCAGGCTCTCAGCTTTGTTTCACATCTACATGAACGTTTCTCTGGAGGTAGTTTTGTTAGGCAGTGCTTTCTCACAAGGTTTTTGTGTTTCACCTACCTTTACCAATTGGAAGCACAGAAGATTGCACTTTTGCCAAACATGGTCATTTATTTCTAAGTCATTGCTCTTACACATATATGAATTTGGCAAGGAGGAGACATTACATTAGTCTAGAAAGTTTTCAACCATAGTCTACTAAATTAATAATCCCTTTTATGATGAAATGTGACTGATTTTATCCTATTCATACCAATTGGGACTGTGCAAAACTTTCCAGCAAAGAGACAGTGTAAACTTTGTACATTTTGCCGACACTGAGTAGCCCATCTGACCCCTTGCAGTGACGACAGCTCACTGAGAGAGGAGGTGGCATAACCTTCAGGTGTTGAGAAACAGAGTGGGGACATAAGAAACTGTTTCCTCTGGATTAGATCCTGGGTTTCTTATTTAAGCCATGTTGTGATTTCAAAACCAAAACTTTTTCAGTTTTCACACACACTAGTGGGAGAACTCAGTCTTTTGGGCATCAAGTTATGTGTCACATCAGAGTTCACTAAGAATCTCACTTCAGTACCATGGCCTTGTTTTGGAGAAATAATAAAAGCAACATAGGAGCCAAATCATGCCTAGCCAAATCATGCAGGGCTTTCCCCTGCTTGTCATTGTACCTCCTAAGGCAGGCCATGCTTTTTAATCTTTCATATTTATGAGAAATCTGAACTTAAGTACCCCAAAATACACCCTGCTCCAAAGCAGCCAGCTGTTATAAAGTGCATTCTATAACACTGATCTGAAACATTGACACTCTCTTGCATTTATCCATCTTTCCTTCTGTTTCCTCTCAGTCACCAGGCTTTGTTAAGGGAGGCTGTCTTGCTTTTTAAGTACTATCATGAGGTTTCTTTGCCTGAAAGATAGGATAAGCCTAGTTAGCATATGATACTGTACTTCTCAGACCTATTTAAATGAAAATTACCATAATTTCCCTGCAAGTTTACCTGATCAAGGAAACCAAATAGTCCCTTTCATGATCCCCCAGCTATGTTACTCATGTAACACAGGACAATAACTAGCCCAGAAAGGGCTGCTCTGTCACCACTGATGGAAGGATGCTGCTCCAGCTGAGCCTGCTGCTGTGCTTCAGCCACTGTCAAGATTAGAAGTACTGCAAGTATCACTTAATTAGCCTTCTTACACCAAAGTTTTGTCAGCCACAGATTCCCCACAGTGCACCAGCTGTCTCAGTATTCACTCTGTTTTACAACAAAAAAGTTAAGGCTGCCAAAACATTGCCAGACAACTTTCAGTTTGTGCACATGTAACAAACACCTGCAGCTATATTCCCTTCAAGGCGCAAAAAATCATCTGGAAGTGAATTTTGGTTTCAGGGAGGCTTTAGGAAAAACTTAACACAAATTAATTTGCTATTTTTGAGGTTGAAAAAAGAAAGTGAAACATTAAATTAACTGAAAAAAAACACTATCTTAGCATTGACTGTGTGGTTTGAGCAATCAACCTTTAGAGAGGAAAAGAGGAAGCCAATGGTTTGAACACATCTGAAAATACATAGTCCCACTGGGTGCAGGCAGGTGCACTCCTCTTCCACCTGCATTTGAGAATATGCAAAGCAAATGCACTCATCTGCACCTGTTTGTGTAGACACATACTGACTTTTGAGGCTTGAAATTCGGTATCAAAATAATCCCTTCTGTGTGGAGCAGGTGCTTGTGAAGTTGCATACAGCTCATCTGTAAAAGAGTGATTCTGAACATTTTGCAGCACGCACCAGCTCCATAAAATAAGCTGCGGAGTTACAGCCGCTGGATCCTTCCAAGTGCCCGCAGAAAAATCTATGTGTGGGGCTTACTGGCCTCATTACTCATTCTGTGGCCAGGATCTAGCAATGTCAAAGTCTTATGTATCAGGAGAAGTCAGAATGGTAGTCATGCTGACAGTAATGCGTTCATTAACTGCTGTCTGCTGGGGCTCCCTGTGAATTTCTGAAGTGTGAGATTTTTTCAGAGTTATTGTTTGTGTGCAGAGCTACAGATGCTCAGGCAGCGCACCAAGGGGGTGCCAACAAGTCATGGTCATTTCCCCTCCTCCCGTTGTTGACTGTCATTTTGTGCAAGGACTTCTTTTGATGAGGCCTCAGTGATTTCAGCTTTCTATCAAGAGCATAATGGACAAAGTGGGATCCAAGTTATTATGCTTACTAAACTGTGAGGTCTTTGTAATGGCACATCTACACTACGGTGATACAAAGGAACATCTACTCTCCTAAGAAATTATATTCTACTTTCAATCTGTGTGTATTCAACCCAAATATTTTATTGGTTGTATTGAATGCTTTCCTCATGAGGTACCTTTTCCTCATAATAATTCCTTAAGTTCTTATGCAGGCTGGTCAAGATGTCACTGAACCCCCTCAGTGATTAGCTGGCACAGGATCAAGCCCTATGCAAAATATCCATTTTCCCCCACTTGGGAATACCTTGCTTTTCCAGTTGAGTTTTAGCATTCAGAACAGATGAGTAACGTGAATCCTAAAGGCTTTCTTTGCAGTCACTTGCAAGTTGCTGCAACATTTGATGCCTCTAATTATCCCAGAATTGAATGTTGCAACATGACCACACCACCTGCAAGGGTTGGGATCCAGTTGGCTGCCTGTATAGTACTGACAAGGCTTTCCTCCACAGCAGCATCTATTACACATGCATACATATACATTTCTGCAGGACAGGGATTGCTGTATCTAATGCATGCCCTGCCATTGCTGAAGCTCTCATGGCTACAGGCTGGTATGACTCAGTGGTGCAACACAGCTTTGATCCCAGGATCACTGTAATTGTGTTACCCTGTTACTCCCTCCTAACAGCTTAGCTAAGCTGAGAAGCCATCTGCGAGATGGTTTGGGTTGAATGACTACTTGCTCCCATATTGCCACCATGCATCAGGTGGTAGTATGGGCTTTCTCCCAGCCAGCCCTAGACCTGTCAAGACTCACTCAGCTGGCCCCACTTTCAGGTTCCCCAGCTGTGGCTGCTGTGGCTTCTGCATATGCACCACAACACTGTCACCACTCAGCTTGTCAACCAGAACTGTATGCCTTTGCTCTGATGAGCTACTAGCTTCTCATTGTGTCCAGGCTGCAACTCACAGAGCAGAGCTGGAATTATTCCTCCCCTGCTGGATGGTGCATTTCCACACACACACACACACACACACACCCCCTCCCTGCAAAGTACCAACTGCTTTTTCTGGTTGCCTGTCCAGTGATGGACTTTTAAATTGGATATTAGAAACCACAACATCTGAAAAAGGCATGACTCTTCATGGTGGGGACTTGTTGCATAATGGGAAACTACCCAGTTCCTACTCACATCTGCAATGATAATATTTGTTTACTAGCTCAGGCAGAGAAACTGAGCCAAGTAAATTGTCACTATCTCATCCCAGCTTTGGAAAACTCACTGTGATGATTATCACCAAGACTGTGCTTGAAAAGAAACCTGTTGAACACCGGCAGCCTGCATGAGGATAAGCCTAAAATAAGAGGGGATTGTTTGGCTTCAAAATCCCAGAATGGGAAACAAAAGAAGGAATCTGGGCAACTGCAGATGTTCAGAACATTTTCTGCCTGAAAAAGAGAAGAGGAGAAAGAGAAATTGTACAGAATGAGAAGGACTGATTTGTGATTGAGGGTCTCAGGAGCTCTGGTCTCATTTTCCAGTTCTGCTCAAGGCTTCTTATATAACCTTGGCCGAAGTCACTCCTCCATTATTACAGATTCCCTCTTTCCCTCTCGCTTTCTTTCTCTCTTCTGGGTTTGCCTCACCTGCCAAGACTGTAAGCAGTGTGAGGTACAGACCACCTCTGATTTCTGATTCCTTTCTGTTTGGATTTGCTTGTCACTGATTTGATTTGATTTTTTTTCTGTTCATAGCGTATCCAGCAACCTCAAGAAGAGCCCATGGGTGATAACATAATACAAACAAAATACACAACTGAGCTTCTGAAAGCTTCTGTGTTAAAAAGAAAACAAACCCAAGTCAATTCTGAAATGCTTGGCTTTGGATGAGGCAGTAGTAAATGTTAAGAAAGATTGGCTTATTGTAACAATGTAATATGTTTGCTGTAATGCAAACACCAACTGGCAAGTTCCTATGGTGCTACTGTATGCATTCTTATACAAGATTTTCAAAGTTGTGAGCTTTGTCTGCTGCATTTAAATATTTGAGCAAAGTCCTATGCTCAGGGATTGGAAACCTGATTTTGCTGTCAGTCAGCAGCACCATTCACAGGTGAAATTTTGGTGTAAGCAGTAATCCCTGACATGCACCTATTATCTTGTGAACTGGGTGCAGTCACCTCACTGGTGATGGCCTCCTTCCTGCCAAGATGCAAACTTCCATAAAGTCACATCGTATCAGTCAGAAGACTCACATATTCTCTACACTAGTGATGCAGTTTTGAATAGCTGAATACCTTGGGAATGGATAAAAGTTAATTCACAACCTAACATGCATTGGTAAACAGGGAAGACAAAAATTAGAAGAACTTATTCTCTTCATTTTCATCCAGAGTGTTTGTTTCCCATTATCAACAAGCTCACTAGCAATAAAACTTGATGGCGTTTCACTAGGAGAAGGAGATGTGAATCAGAGTGCACGGCTGAGATTTTATAGGCTGTTGCTTTCATATATCAGCCACATTTTCCAGGCAGGAGCAGCTTTATTTAAGGTAACTTTTATAATCATCTTTGCAATTCAGTAGAACTGTCACATTGAGCTGAGATGTGTGGAGGGCTGTTGTTGTACCCTGCATTCCCTAGGCAAAACCATCTTGTGCCTGTGGTGTCTCTGGAAGCCCTCTAGGTGCCAGGACTACCATCCGCACCCAGAATCACAGAATCACCAAGGTTGGAAGAGACCTCAAAGATCATCAAGTCCAACCTGTCACCACAGACCTCATAACTAAACCTTGGCACCAACCCACCACCACTCACCTGTCCAGTGATGGGATCCCACCAGATCAGTGGGGAAGATCCAGCCTCCCAGCCTTACGTTTAAAGATGTTTCCTTGCTGACAGGCAGCATGTACTGTCAGGCTTATCTCTGTCAGGAGTAGAAACAGTGTCTCGAGATTTTTGATCTTTAAGGGGTACAAGACCCAGAGTCTTATTTCTCTTGTTCCTTACGTAGCCCTGTTTAGGTCTCTTCCTACTTTTCTTAGGCCTACAGGCAGCTGGGGCAATAGTTCTTCAGTGGAAGAAGAACCAGATCCATAGCATAGCCAGAGTGTGTGGGCTTCAAATGATTGCTGAAAACCCCAGAGCACTAGAACAGGTTACCCAGAGAGGTGGTGGAGTTTCCTTCTCTGAAGTCATTCAAAGCCCACCTGTAAGCTGTATTGTGAAACCTGCTCTCAGTGAACCTCCTCTGGTGAGAAGGGTGGACTAGATGATCTTCAGTGGTACCTTCCAACCCTTATCATTCTGTTACTTTGTGAGCACAGCCTGAGAAACACTCCAGAGACTACTATTCAGCTTTTTTCTGGCTGATAAGGGGAGAGGCCTGGCTTTATGATTTGCAGTGGTTTATTACTTCTGTCAGGTGGGAAAGGGATCTAGGGACTGCCTTGGCTTTGTAGTTTTGGAGAGATAACAATACCAGTCATAGGCCTCCTGAGCCAACGGCAAGGGCATCATCATTGAAGCCACTGTACTTGTTAGAACACAAACCTTGCACAAACATCTTAAAATGAAGTGAGATAAACCAGTCCCTTTTATGTGCTTTATTTATTTATCTATAGATCTGAGATAAGAACTTGGCCAAAACAAGATCTCACATGGCCCAAATTCAGCATCTCATAACAGGAACGAGTAAGAATCCTCCAGTCACCAGCACTGGAGTCTCCTTGCCAGGTTCATAATTAAATATAGATACATGTTAGATGAAAGCATGCTTACAGTGCTGAGGCAGTTTGCTACCATGGCACTGAGATATGAGAAGCAGCTAGTGTAAAGTCAACTGTAAGGAGTCAGTGAAGCTCATTTGCAAGGGAAATGCAAATACAGAGCTGATTGCATTCCCTTAAATGGGAAAGTGTGTTAAATCTGATAAGCGTGCTCTGAGTGTCTCCTAAGCGTGGGCTTGTCTCAGCGCTTAGTTTCTGTTCTTCAGCGGGTGAGGGAATGAATACTGTTCTGAAACCCTGCACAGGTGACAGACAGCAATTATTTCCCTCTACTTCTTCCACTATCTGCATAAATTAACATCTAGATAGCCTCTATATCTCCAAAGCACTCCACATATATTAACTAATTAATGTTCGCTGTATCTCTCTATATTAAAGAAAGAATTGTCCTCATTTTGCTAATGTTGGAATTCAAATAGGAAGATTAAGTACCTAGGATGGAATCTAACTAATCAGTTCTGACACTGGAGTCAAAGGGACTAAAAATTAATCATATGTTTAAGACCTTTGGTGGACTGGGACCCAGGACTTACACAATGCTGAGGAACTTGTAGGATCAGAGGCACCCACATCCACAGGAGCATCACATATGAGAATCTGACATGAAATTGCTCTCCAGGAGTTCAGATCTCAGTCCAGTGCACGAAGCCATCATTTCTAAAAGAATCTAAAAATGAGCTGTCATTAAAAATATATGGTCATATAAGGTAGATATGAGAAAAGATAGCTGGAACAAAAAGTGTTGTCCACATGCCAGCAGTGCTACCACATATCCAGTAGTGTAATACAGCAGACTGGCACTTTCCAAAACCACACTTCTCTCCATCATAACCTGCAGTGCTTATGGCAGAAAACACAAACTGCTGCCTGCCTGTTACATACAGCTCTTAACAAAGACCACATCTACCCACATTTAGAAAAACAAATAATACCTTCTCCCAGAACTTTGCAGTCAGTTTTCCCGGCTTCATAGCTGCAGCATAACCAGCCAACAAATCTGACAGTCATCTCAGGAAGAAATTAATTGTAAAAGGAATTTAGAGGAATCACACAGACAGTGGGGTTTGATTACCTTCATATGCCTATATGCAGAAGGACTTCTTTAGAGGCAAAGAGAGGAGAGCTGTATCTGAATCATTAGCAAGTGCCATTTTTATCAGGTTAACTTCAAGACTAAGTACTAATCAGATACTCACTACAATTTACATACAGTGTTCTCAGGAGTGCTTGATTGTGCCTTTCCCTTACAGATTTGCTGGATATCTTACTTACTGATGTCGCAGAAGATTGCAAGATGGTCTTGCAAGCAGCCCTCAAATGCCCATATTAAACATTATTTTGATAAGGAGGGGCCGTATTTGGGGATAATTATTCATCAGCACCTGAATACATTGAACAGGTCATTGGGACAATTTCCTTTTCTAGAGGAACAACTTTTGTTGTCATGGAAAATAAATGGTGAGCTCCAGAACAGGCTGGTCTTTTGTAGAGCTCCCAAATTTCATCTGAGCGTCTGGTGACTCACTGTTCAGATATTAATCAGAGCAAGATAAGTGTGTGTGCAAAGCAAGGGGCATGGTTTGTTTGAATGGGTTATTGATTGATTTTGGATTAATTTATGAAGGAGACAGGTGTTGATGGGGGTGAGACCGCAGTCCTAGAAAAGACTGTGGGCTTAGCTCAGTCAGCCCCTCCTGCCGTTGATAAGCTTAAAGGCAAAAAATGCCTGCAAAGGCACAGGAGGGATAAAGGAGAACAGCAGGGCAGCCTGTGCAAGCCTGGTGCTTGCAGGAGGCAGGCTTTGTGCAAGCAGACAATAAAACAGCATGTGTGTGAGGAGTGCAAGGGTCAGTGACAGGGAAACCTGGGACCAGTCAAGCCTTCTGTAGGGAGGAATCTTTTTTTCTCTATGCCTACTCTGTGCCAGGTGTACTACTATTAAACAACTAAATCCCAGAGAACTGGATACTGTGGATCAGACTTCACCTGCTTCTCTTTTTCCTGTGTTGCAAAACTGTCAAGATGAACAGTTACAAGCAAAATGGAGCGAAGGAAGGGCAACCAGTGAAGTGTGAAGAAAGGAGCCCACTGCCTGTCATTGGGAGAAGGAAGCAATGAAAAGAGGGAAGGTCTGGTCCTTATAGAGACCCACCAGTGCTGCTTTCCTCAGGTTTGGTGAGGCCACCCACTATTGTGATGACCTCTGTATGAAGCACCATGATGGAGAGAGAGCATTGAGAGCGTAACTTTTAGCAGTTCCTGATAAAGTTTGGAAGGAAATTAACAGAAAATAACCAAAAAATAAAGGCAATAATGGAAAATTCTTCTTTCAAAAAAGACTGCTTGAGTATTTGGGGGGACTGTAGGGGAGGTTCAGGCTGGATGTTAGAAAAAAGTTCTATACAGAGAGTGATTGCCCATTGGAATGGGCTGCCTGGGGAGGTGGTGGAGTCGCCATCACTGGAGGTTTTCAGGAGAAGACTTGATGGGGTGCTTGGTGCCGTGGGTTAGTTGTTTGGGCGGTGTTGGATTGGTTGATGGGTTGGACGCGATGATCTTGAAGGTCTCTTCCAACCTGGTTTATTCTATGTATTCTATGTATTCTATTTCTCAGCACAATACAGATGCACTGGAGAGGTATGGCATGAAGGCAATCCTTGTTATTTAGCACATAACTCCACAGCACAGCTATTGACATGTTCTCCCCCTCCAAACTATGTAGCACTTATTTTTTTCACATGAGTAAACTAACTTCAATACTGGCTTAGAATGTAGATAAATACACTGAGCATATAGATTTCTCCCTGTCCCTATAATACTGTGTGCATCTCTGGCCTGGATCTCTGGCTTTTCACACTAGTAGTCCATCTCTAATATTGATTTGGAATGTAGATAGATAGTACACATTATGGATTGATTTCAGTCTTTGTTGAATCTCTTTTGGTTTGGAAAGTAGGTAATCTGCAAGAATGAATTTCTCCCACAACATTGCTTTCTGTGCATACAGAGTGAGAAAATAATGCAACTAGTATCTTCTAGCACACTAAATAACTTCCCTTCCACTGAGTGTAACTCCTCCTTCTCAGTATCCCACGTCTGTGGCTGTCTCAGTGAACTGGCTGTGCACTGTCATAGCAAGGCACTTTCACAGTGAGATGTGCCATCTGTCTTCCTTTCCCACAGCACTGCAAGTGTCTCTTTGCTTTAATACTAGTTGCTGACCCTGCCTTTTGGCTACTGCTGCACACTCTTAAATGGGGATGTTGTAAAAGTGTCAGGCTGATGGGGTTTGGGTTTGCTTTTTTTCCTGATGGCTTGCAGGTGGCATTTGGTTTTTACTCAGTGGTGGAATATATTCTGTGACAGATGGTGCCTGTAAAGCTCATGAGAGCATGTTGCACCAAGCAAACCAGTGTGTCCACCGGGATGTGTTCCTGTGTGATCTGGTATAGGTGATCCTGCTCTGGCAGGAGGGTTGGACTAGATCATCTTTCAGGGTCCCTTACAACCTCTAACATCCTGTGATCCTGTGATTCTATGTCCACATCATACCATGCAGCCCTGGATAGCAGCAGAAGCTGAGGTCCTCAGCATGGGACAGCTAGTGTTGCATGGTATTGCATCTTGGTGAGGATGCTGTCTCCTCCCAGCAACATGAAATGTGATGGTCATACACCAAGCTGCAGTTGTGTGCTAATGGTCTGAGCTCATTGGATCAATACAGGTTGGGACCCCTCTGCCCACCTCAGCAGGCTACCTAGTATAGCTGCTGGAAGGAAATAGGCACTTTTTCCCTCCCTCAGTGTTTTATCTAAAACAAGGGAAGGGATTGGTGTCCTTGGTGTGTCAGTTTGTAAGAGGGTGACCAGATTACACACAGATGGCTGCAGTACAGACATTTAATGAATCCTACATTTGGTGCCTAATGGTCAGGCTCATGGCACTGCAAAGCAAGCAAGCCATATACAAGGACTAGTTGCTTTGTCTGCCATGCTATTTCTCCACTGTGATTGTGTGCAGTACCAGCCATCACTATAGATAAACGAAACTGTTAATAAGCCTTACCACTCATCCTGTGTTAAGACTTGTTCTGTGTTCACTTGGTTTTGGCCTACAGAACATTTTCTACATGCCCATTTCTTTATCAGACATGGTGTTTGTAATCCACCTGCTTACTTTAATAGGATTTAGTTGTCAAATAGGATTCACTTTAATTTTTAATCAGTATTAATTTCCTCAATGTCCCTCTGCTCTTTGTTAGCTTGATCAAAATTGCTTATGGGTTTATGTAATTTTGGACTCTTGGTGAAGAGCCCTACATTTTGGAGTCTTCATTTAAGTGGCTGGCTACAAGCAGGTACCATTGTAGTCAGTTGCAGTCTAGGTCTCTCTGTCTAATATTATTGGAAGCATGTGGATAGTTAGAAAGTATAAGGCTAGGAGATATCACACAGACCTACTGAAGATCTGTGTTCTTTTAGAGGCCTGGGGCCTCTTTTCAAATGGCAAGAGACCCTGACATAGGCCAGGATGTCAATTCCCCAGTAGCTCTACATGTCATGCTCTACATGTGGTTTCAGCCACTTGAATATCAGACAATACCACCCTCACCAGTGAAAGGTTCCTAGGTAGCACTATGTCTTCCTCAACCAGGCCTTCATCTTCTGTTTGTTTTCTTTTTCACTATTTTCCTACTGTATCTAGGGAATGCTAGCCAAAGCCTTTACCTGTCGGTGAGATCAAAAGCATAATGACATAATTTCTTTCTGTTAAAAAAAATACTTATGCAGATAGTTGTCAGTGAGATTTGGAGTTTTGATTGGGGTTTTTGTTGGGGGGGGTAGGGGTGTTTTTGTTGTATTTTTGGTTTTGTGGTTTTTTTTTGTTGTTGCTTTTTCTTTTTTTTTTCTTTGTATGTATGCATGCTTATTTTCTGAATGCATGTTAGAGCTCATTTTTTATCCCAGGTCACCACACCTCACAAGGCTGGTCATAGCTTTAGCCTCATGTCATCAAACCTTCATTTCCTGCCTATTGCTTCTCTTATACTGAAGTTTAATAGGGGCTTTTATGAAATTTCTGAGCACAATGCAGATAAAAATAGGCAAAGCACAGGATGTTCATCAGGACTCCTTTGTAGAAGAGCCTGAAGCTGCTACCTCTCTCTGGATCCCTATTGTTTCCTAACTTCACTCTTTGAGGAGAGATGTATCCTTAGCCAATTGAGAAAGAAAGCATGCTGATAGAGGAAGTATCTTACTGTGATTTCTCTGCATGAAAAATATGTTTTGTTCACTGTGCTCCTTAGCTTCCATGGAGTGAAGTAAGGATAGGATTATAAAATCCACCTGATTTCACAATCTTTTCTAGAGAGATGACATACAGGAAATCTATCTGCTATCTCTATCTGAATGCCAAAAATGCCTAGGTCATAATAAGCCCCTGATCATATCTCTAGCTATTCTTTGAGAGTTAAAATTTACCTCACTTTCCCTCACCCGCAAAGTTTTTGTCTGGGGTGGCTTTTGATATATTTAAGCAAAAGTTCCTTAAATAAAGCTGGAGTTAAACTCATTTTGCTTAACTAGCACTTTTCTAACAGCAGCTAGTAAGAGTGGAATGCAAACTGCTTTAATAGACTGGAAATTGTGGGCATTTTATATTGTATAATAGAACTTTATGCAACTGCAACTAGCTAGCTTAACAGTTCAAACTCTCCTAGCTTTGAACACTGAAAATGCTGTTAAATTATTAAGCTTAGCCTCCATTGGCAAGGACATTCAGTGTCTGAAACCTTACCAAACCTCAAGGCATTTGACAGCAGATGGCATAACAAACAGAACAAAGAGAAATTAGGATTTTTTTTTTAAATCATATATTCTTCAGTTCATCTTTAAAACTGAAAACCAGATATGAAACTTGAGCTAAAATTAAAACTTTGAAAATTTCCTCCTGTAGAAGCAAATGATAACAATTATCACTTCAGGCTAAAGGAAAACATATCAAATCTATTTCAAGCATTTTAATCCCTTATGAAATGAAGTGCAAAGTACAGACAGCATTCAAAATGCAGGGAAAGAAGCAAAGAATGTGGTGCTTGTTTTAGACAAAGGTTCAGTGGTTAAATATAAATCGAGCCAGAGGCAGACAAGGGGAGAAAGATGGATGGAGTGGAGGTCAGGGCATTCATCTGGGACTTGTAATAGCAGGGCACCAGTTCCTACCCCAATAAACTTTTAGGTATGAAGAGGAGTGGCATTGACAGAAGCATCCTTATGTTACACAGCCTGCTGGTTAGGCAATCCAGGGAGGTAAGAAAAGTATGCTCAAATCCACTCTGATTATGACAGGAATAAGATCTGGATTTCACATATTGTAGGGACTGCTTTAATCTCTGGACTTTGGGCAAAACATGGGAACACGAGTAGCAATACTTTCTTTGTCACGATTTCACGCAGGCAAGCCACCTGTTTTTCAGTATAACTTGTTCTGCTGATTCAAAAATTTAGAGATTAATGTTTACTAAAATATCAACTTTATGTATGGACTTTCCAAAATGGAAAATATTTGTGAATGTTGTAGATAGAATTAATGAAACACTCCGGCTGTGATAATGAATAAACATTAATGGTTCGTATACCAGCTTCTCAGAGCTAGCTAAAAAAGAGAAAAACAGGTGTGGGCGGGGAAAGACTTTCTCAGTTCAATTTGGGCCCACTTTTAAAACACAGGATTTCTGTAAAATCAAGTGAGAATGCTTCATTCACACACTAGAAAAATATGGTTTATCTAGTTTTCTGTGTGCATATTTGATGGAGACTCTACATCATATCACATCATATATCCGCTCCTACTGAGCGGACACCCTCTTCCTGGTGCCTTGTTCTTGCCATGGGACCTCAGCACGGTCTCCAGGAGCTGTCACCATTCCTCTTGGCTCTTTGCACTTGGAACCAGGAATAACTTGGAGTAGCAGCTTAAGATGCTGCTGCCTGACTGCCAAGAAGCAGCCTGTAAATCTGAGTCATTTTCTACACACACAGTCAAGGTCAAGATGTCCTAAATGTTTACAGGAGATCACTGATGAATGGAGAGCTACTGAGACATGATGAACTGCAGATACCTACTTTAACTGACTTAATTAGAACATGCTCAATATAAATGCTGCGTGAAGATGAGTTTTGCTTCTGCGAGCAGCTAAGTGGTCTTTATCTAGTGGCTAAATAGGCTGGGAAAAAATTGAGATGTGCACCAACTTCAAATAAATCACAAAGGGAAGGTGAAAAAAAATGGAGAACTGAATGCAGGACTGAAATACACATGCTGTTTTGGCAGTATACACATATACTGTGCACTCCTATGGTAGTGTCGATTTTCCAGGTCAAGCGGAAAGAGTTACGAGAGAGTTTGACCCAGTTATTGCTGAGACTCTGAGGCAATTCAGTATTGGATTACTGCTAGTAAAGGGCATGCAGAGCAAAATACAGCCTTTCTGCTAATTGCAGTGAGCCTGAAAAAGTCATTGATAAAAAAATTAAATATTTTTTTTCCCCATAATAAAGAAAGTCAAGTACTATTCAGGACTTCTGGAAGCTGCTCAAGATCTGTCACCAGCAGCAGATGCCAGTAATAAATACGGACACACTTCCAGAAATGCAGTAAACATGGAGGTGCATACCGGTTTTCCCATCAGATCTATTTTGTGATAGGATGCATACTGTAAGTAAAAGGAAATAGTGTACTTTAGTGTTCTTCAAAGACACACCTGGAATCTAACCAATCACTTTAAAATGTCCTCTTGTTTCTTTTTCTCTTCCTCACTCAGAAAATACAAATCCATAACATCACCCACCCCCCCAAATAATGTGTGCAGAGAGTCTTTGTCATGCTGCAGTAGTTTCATTTCTTCCTGGACTACAGCAAGTTGGATCTTTTGTTGGAGCAGCAGGGTGCATTTTCACTGCATCTCTAAAAATTTTTATGCATACCACTTCTGTCTTTTATGCTTTGCCACTGCAGGAGTAACTGCCCTGTTTCTGTTCTTCCTTCCAGAAAGAAAGGGACTGTGCCCTGTAGCAAGCTACTACATGGGAAGACCTTGTTTTGAATGCAGCCTTCCTCTTTTATGACGAATTATTCATGTCTACTCTACCAAGGACACAGAAATGCTGAAGAGACACTTGACAGTATTCATCTCACCTGACCTGAGGCATCTGCCAGGTACTTGTCTCCAGTTAAGCTAGATTGGGGTTCCCTTCCTAGACTAATGGATAGAAACATGCATTTCTAGTTCATGAGTCATCTGATCTGGTTTGGATGATTTCCCCAGGACAAGATGAATCACAAGGGTGAAGGGCTCATTTCTCTCTGCTGATAAGGAAAAAAGTGGCTAAGAGAATAGCTCTGGTGGAATTATCTCCTTTGTAGATGTCAGCGTTTAGGTGAGGCGACCTACAGTCTCTGAATCAGAAAAGCCAGGAATTAGTCTGACACTAATTCCAGAAAATACCAAGGACAACCCACTGTGATGAGACAATTTGATGGCGATTGCTGGGGCTTTGCCAAAAAAATTCTGGTGGAGTAAGTGTATGTGTTTAGCCTGTATCTGGGGTTAAACTATAGCAGTCCCTCTATCACCAAATAGATCCTCAAATACCTCCTCCCCAGCAGAGGAGGTAGTTTGAAGCTAAAATTGATTTAATGAAATAGAAAAATTAATAGGCTCTTTGTATATTACTCTGACCAGGAGAAGAGTTACCCTACTAAAGAAACTTCTTCAGAAAAAGAAAGAAAATAATCTTTCTTTAGTGCTGAGGTTAATCTATTGTTTTGTGATTTTTGAGGAAATCTTGAGGCTTCAATGCTATAATAAAGGCCTACAAGAAGGCTGTGGCAATATGAATGACACAAAAAATTAAGTTGTGTAGCCTTATTCCCCAAAGTCTCTGCTCAAATCGTTAGTGCAAAAGAAAGTACTACAATTTTTCCTTGCTCTACCTTAAAGACTGTCATTTTGATGTAATTTTATTACTGGGTTCTACAGATTGCTGCCACTTACTTTAAATATCAAGGTAACTAAAAGGCCTTGTAGCTTTCATGAAAAATGCACGATTAAAATATTGCTAGGAGGTCCTGTCTCAGCTGCAAGATGCCTGGTAATTTTGAATGAAACATGGTAACTCCTCCAACCTACCCTTTACATATGCCTAACCCTCTGGGAGAGAGCCACTTGACCAACTGGGGCCAGGTACTAGTGGTGTCGCTCAAGCATTGGCTGTGTATGAATCATCTGTTAACAAAAAGGGTAAGCCAGAACTACATTCACAGCCAGCACTCAGGGAGATCAAGAAGGTGTGAGGCAAACAACATGATTCAAAAACCTCTTTTCTGCTCTTTGAACATATGCATAAAGAGCAACGTTGCTCCTCAGTTCCTGTGTATCATTGAGGAATCACCATGAGAGTACACACAAATCCAGTGACCCTGGAAGGTGAATGCTCCAGGGAAAGAGTCCTAATTCTGCATACTGTAAGGTAGCATAATGCACTGAAGTGATTGCAGCTTGGATCACAGCATTCAAATCTGTGCCTCTCTGGATTCTGCAATAGGTGCAAAAATTGAACTGGGAACAGGAAATGCAGGGATCTATGAGAGCGTATTAATGCAGCCAGGGAAGTTAGCACAAAGGGATTGTAGAAAGGTTTGGGCTGGAAGGAACCTTAAATATCATCTAGTTCCAACATCTCTGCTATGGGCCCTGACGCCAACCAGCACCAGAACAAGGGGACACAGTCTCAAGCTGTGCCAGGGGAGGTTTAGACTCGAAGTGAGGAAAAAGTTCTTCACTGAGCGAGTCATTCGTCATTGGAATGTGCTGCCCAGGGAGGTGGTGGAGTCACCGTCCCTGGAGGTGTTCAAGGGGAGATTGGATGTGGCACTTGGTGCCATGGTCTAGTCGTGAGGTCTGTTGGGACAGGTTGGACTTGATGATCCTTGGGGTCTCTTCCAACCTTAGTTATACTGTGATACTGTGATACTGCCTTCCACTAGACCAGGCTGTTCAAGACCTAGTCCAACCTGGCCTTGAACGCCTCCAGGGAGGGGGGAAACATGCTGTTTTTAAATGTACAGATTTTATGTACATCCAAGGACATCAAAGCCTTATTTTTGATTCTGAAAACATGTTTGGATTAAAATAACATCCAGCTGATACAAATGCTTATGAATTGCCTGTGATATATTCACTGACATTGTAGAATTCCCAGATATTAGATGAGAAAACTGTTTTCATTCTTTATGTAAAGACGCCCCTATACAAAGAATTTTTAATGAGGCATTTTTCAGGTTTAAACAGATCCTCAGATTAAGCTTCTTCAAAAGATATTGTAGCAATTAAAGACCCTACTGTGTTAAGAAGAACTTTGCAGAACTGCAAAGCTTATTTTGGAAAACCAGTGAAATTGAAGTTTCAGTGCTACACATACCCCTAACTTATTCTTAGCATTGCCTCAAAAGCTCTTCCCAGTGAATCCTTCTTGGCTAACTAAACACAACACCTCTTCCAAATGATAAGTGCCTACCACAAAATGCCATTTCCCACAATTTAAATGAAGTGTTACAGGCTGCTTTGTGTCAGACAGACAGGGGATGCTAGCTAAGCATGCAGTTATCTCCATTTTTACATGGTGCTTGTTGACAGCACAGCACTTCTCCTGTCTCAGTTGTCATGCAGGTTGCCTGTACCTCAGAGCACCCCTTGCAACATACATGCGTTCAACTCATCTGTGTTTAATTCTTTCGAGCATCCTCCTCCCCCTCTCTTATCCACTTCCCAAAATATCTTAAATATATACTCTGAGCCTGTGAATTCTGATATTATTCCTCAGTCACTCACTCCTACATGTTAAATGAAGTATGAATAGAAGGTAAGTGGGAGGTAATAGGATGAAGTTAATGTTGTTTTGTTAGCTCTCCATTTCCAGGCATCAAATCTCTGTTTCAGTATTTAATGCCCTGAAAATAAAAGGTCCTGTGTGGATTCAAATATTATCTTACTGCTTAAGACAAACAAAGCAGGGAGACATATTACTGTTAAATTCTTTATCAATTCATATAACAGATACAACAATTCAACTGTTTCTCAACTGTTTCTCAACTCTGAAAAAGCCTTACAACACATCAGATCTGATCCTGATTTATTGGTATTCATCCATCCCAATATGCATGGAGTCCCTTTGGCAGAGGCTGACATTCTCTCATCTGCTGTATCCTGATGCACATCTGCTCAGAAGTGTCACATGTAGGTCAGACACAGCCAGAGCCACAGACAAATAGTACAAAGGCAGATGGTTACCAACTGCATTCTGGGCAAGATGTTGGCTGAACATGGTAATTATTTGCTCTGCTCTCAAACATATTCCCTTTTTCTAAAGGTTTTTCCACCCTTCAAAAAAAAGAAAGAAAGAAAACAAAAAGTGGTGGTAAACTCTGGACAAGGAAGATTTCTGTACTGTGTGCAGCCACTTATCATTGCCAACAACCTTTGTTGTTTGCCAGAGCTTTAGTAGCGTCATGTAATGTAGCTATAAATTGTTCAGATATCACTCTTCAGAGAGGTCATAAAAGGGGCCATTTTTTGATAAAGAAGAATTGGATGGAGCTCTTCCACCCTGATCTCTAGAGTAAATGTTAAACACATCACTCACACCTAATCCAAAATTAATAACATAGTCTAGCAATACCACTACTAGAGTTTGCCTCTCTGTTGCTTCCTGTGGTTTACTACCTTGACAGTAGCAACATAACAGTTTACCCTGAAACACTGGATCATGCTTCTATTGTAAATGCAGAACAAGAGCTGGGGCTGAATACAGTCATTTAATGTTACTCAATAACCCGAATATGAAAGTTGTTTTATTTCAATTAGGATGCTGCTTGAGGTTTTGGTATTTTGGGATTTATTTCCAGTGCCTACATGATCTGTTTAACAATACTGATGATGAACTGACAATTTTATCTTGGGCTATTGTATGATGGCTAAAATGTGATGGGTGTTAACCCTCTAAATCTTGAGTACAACTCTGTATCAGATAGTGATTATTTAGATTCCTGAGAGACTACTAGAATTAAATGATCAATCATATGTGAAGAGTAATACTAGTTTCATGCTCATTGTCCTTTTCTACAGTCATCTGTATTGACTGAAGAAACTGGTAGAAAAAAATTTCCCCTCATTCCTCAGAAAAATAACTTAAATGTTGTTGATATATAAGGTGCTACTGAAATAATATTTCCTATTAATATTTATAGGCATTTCTGTTCTGCACATGCATTGACTGGGTTCATTTGCACTGTGCAGACATGCAGAGTTCTTGTTGGCTAATGATAATAATGAGTACAATAGCAATAATAATGCTGCTCCTCTTTGTAAGGCATGTTGATATCTCTGGGTGAAAAGTGCTGCAGAAGAAGTAGATAATACATAATTACATCATATATATTACATCACGCGAGTTCCTGTGTTGTTATATGTTGCTATATGATGTCATTGCAACAATAACAACACCTTATTTTAATAATTTCTCAAAATTTGAGCTTCTTAGATGAGGTAATGCTCTGGCTGCTTTTTGCATTTTTATTTAAATGCACAGAACCCAAAACGTGGAAGGAAGTCAGATTTATGTGAGAAGATGCCACTATTTACATGCTTGTTTATTCTCTCATTCAGAATATAAGTACAAAACGCAAAGTACAAAACCATCATCAGTAAATTTGCTGATGACACCAAGCTGGGGGCAGGAGTTGATCTGCTGGAGGGTTGAGAGGCTCTGCAGAGGGACCTCGACAGGCTGGACAGATGGGCAGAGTCCAACGGCATGAAATTGAACACATCCAAGTGCCGGGTTCTGCACATTGGCCACAGCAACCCCATGCAGAGCTACAGGCTGGGGTCAGAGTGGCTGGAGAGCAGCCAGGCAGAGAGGGACCTGGGGGTGCTGGTTGATGGTAGGCTGAACATGAGCCTGCAGTGTGCCCAGGCAGCCAGGAGGGCCAATGGCATCCTGGCCTGCATCAGGAACAGTGTGGCCAGCAGGAGCAGGGAGGTCATTCTGCCCCTGTACACTGCACTGGTTAGGCCGCACCTCGAGTCCTGTGTCCAGTTCTGGGCCCCTCAGTTTAGGAAGGAGGTTGACTTGCTGGAACGAGTCCAGAGAAGAGCAACAAAGTTGGTGAGGGGCTTGGAGCACAAGCCCTATGAGGAGAGACTGAGGGAGCTGGGGTTGCTTAGCCTGGAGAAGAGGAGACTCAGGGTTGACCTTATTGCTCTCTACAACTACCTGAAGGGGGGTTGTAGTGAGACAGAGGTTGGTCTCTTCTCCCAGGCAACCAGTACCAGAACAAGAAGGCACAGTCTCAGGCTGTGCCAGGGGAGGTTTAGGCTGGAGGTTCGGAGGAAATTTTACACAGAGAGAGTGATTGCCCACTGGAATGGGCTGCCTGAGGAGGTGGTGGGGTCGCCGTCGCTGGGGGTGTTCAGGGCGAGGCTTGACAGGATGCTTGGTGCCATGGGTTAGTTGATTGGGTGGTGTCGGATGATAGGTTGGACATGATGATCTCGAAGGTCTCTTCCAACCTGGTTTATTCTATTTCTATTCTATTTCTAAAGCCTTAGACTGTCAGATTTCAGAGCTGTGTGATAGCAGGGGACAGTTCCACCAGAATTCCTATTTACTTTGTTGCCTTTTTTCCTATGTAACTTAAAGAATCTGCGCTTCACGCTAGTTCCTGTTACTTTGTTGCGATGAACATTATCTGCAACTTTGGCACCACTCCTAGCTGATGTTTAATTATCATGATTACAGCTACATCTGACTGTTTTACTCAAGAAAACTATCCTCCTACTTAACATTAGCACATAGCTACTCACCCCTTGAAAAAAAATCAAATCTCATCTTCAGTGAAGTCTTTCAAATTGGTGAGCACTAGTTGAAGAGATGCCCATCTGCTCCTGGAGTGCCCATATTAGCAGTCAGTATTTATAAATGCTGCAAATGGTATTTTTAATGTGTTACAATCACATTGTGAAATCAGTTGCTTTGTGAAATTACTGGTTTATAATATGACTGCAATGCATACATAATTGACTCCCAGAAGAGACGCCGTGACAAGACACATACTGAGAAAACTGAAAGGTCTGTGTAGGACTCTGCATTTCCCAAAGAACTAAAATGATTGGAAAAGGGTTCTTTTTTTCTTTCCTTTGGCAGGTTATTCAGAATGTTGAGGCACCTGGCATCTAAAGCCAAATGGCTTCTGCTTAATGATGGCAGAGACACATGGAAAGAGTGTTTGAATTCTACAGGATTTGGCCTTCGATTTCCATGGATGAGAAATCAGCCAGAGATTTCTAAGGGACATAGAGGATTACAAGATACAGGGGAGTGGAAACTACGCTTGGGATGACCAGGCGTTACAAGGGCACTAATGGAACAGAGCATAAAGAACTTCAGTGACAAAATGAAACCTTTGCAATGTTTGAGAGTAAGAAGGCAATATGTAACTCAGGAAAAAAACAACAAACTCACAACAAAACACAGAAATTATCCAGTTTCCACATAGCTGATGATTTTTTTTTCCCCACTAAATTTTTTGTGCAAATGCCTGTATGTTCTACATGCAGCAGATGCACAAAAGGCAATTTCTTGCCAGGTGTATTAAGTATGAAACCAAGGACCTGACAAACCATCTGTGCACACTGAGGACCTGACTGGAAGATGCCACCAGGCCTGTTTAAATGTTAGGTACCAGGATCTCATCCTGACATAGCACCAAGGTGTGGTCAAAGGCACTCCTGTGTTCCTCCGTTTGGATGCAGCCGTATTTCACGCTTTATCAGTGTTTCGGGGACAGTGCATGCTCCAAGTGCTGCTATCTAAGCGAGTTGCCAGTTACATACTACTCCTGGAGACAGGTTGCAACCCTTCCCATTCACTTGGGCTTCAAAAGGATTCTCCAGGAAAAAACAACAGATCCTCTTAGTGATTTTCTCTGATGATATTAAGAGAGGAGCTGGCTCTCTATATTTGGTTTGGGGTCAGAGGATGTTCTAATGAGGCATAGCAGGTCTCTGTATTTGACCTGCTGTGGACTAGTATGAAAAGTTGGGCAAGGTGACGGTTCACTAAATTGTCAGTGTCCCCCTTTCCAAAGACAAGCAAAAAGATTAACAGCTGTGTTTATGAAGGGCTTTGAAACCCATAGATTAAATTTAAGTGCCTAAAGTAATGTGCAGTGCTAAATGCTATTATTGTCTTCTGAAATTAGAAACACCTTCCAAACAATTTCAAACCCTTCTTCCACACAGTCAAATAAAGGAAATTAATCTTGGCCACAATTAACTTTCTATCCTCATTTCTCAACCGGCTCCATCTGCTACTTCATCTGACCTGTTCCTACACTTCACTGATCAAATGCAGTTGCGAGCTTATCCATCATCTTACAGCATAATGAAGTGTAAACCTTTTTTGCATCAATCTACCGTGTGAGCCATAATTTGGAGTTCAAAAGATCGCATCTCAGACCATTTTAAGCTTTAATCACCACCATGCTGAATAGTAGGCTGCTTGCCATTTGCAAATATGTTTGCTGTTTTCTGCTGGACATTCTTAATGAGTCCAGAAATTCTACAATTTGAGTAAACATTTGAAATTGACCAGCAAACTACACACTCAAGTAGTTTTTCCAACATGGCCGTATTTAATAGCTATCCTTAATGCCTAGATTGCTAATTGAGTACAAGGAAAAACACGATAGCAAAATGATCTCAATGACCTGAAAGCTGGAAGTAAAGGCGCAAGACTGAAGATGGTCACCCAAGGGTATTGTCTGTACGCTTCAATTTGCCCCATATCATCCATTCCTACATAAAGACTGTTTCAAAAATAGCCTGCAATAAAAGCAACCATACACCCTTTCATGTATACACCTGAAAAAATCAGGCAGCAATATAGCACTGCTACACTAAAGCCAAACCCTGACATCATTGCTTTTCCACACTGTTGTCAGACAATAGTAACTAAATACAGCATCTGGTCCTCAGGAAGGGAAAACAATCTTTCTCTACCAGTTCCCACATCCACAATATGTAATATTAAATTCAGAATGGCCAAGCTGTAAAATGTGTTACAAATAGCAAGGGGCAGGAAGGACATTGAGGAATACAGAGAGAGCAAGAGGGGAACAAAGGGAAGCACAGATCTTAGCAAGGGAGAAGGGCAACAATGGTCAAAGTATTCAACAGCCTTAGTTACTGCAAAAGGAGGTCGAATAGGACTAGATATTTTTATTATTTTTTTCTTTCTTTCTATTTCTTTCTTTTTTTTTTTTCTTTCTTTTTTCTTTCTTTTTTCTTTTTTTTTCTTTCTTTTTTTCTTTCTTTTTTTTTTCTTTTTTCTTTCTTTTTTTTTCCTTTTTTTTTTTTTTTTTTTTTTTATTTTTTGTTTTTTTTTTCCCAATAAGGGACTAGAAATGCAGAGTGAACTTTCAAAAGAAGAGCCTAAACAATGTTTAGGTAAGCAGAATTGCTCAAACCTGATCTAGGGGAGGGTGTCCCTACCCCTGGCAGGAGGATTGGAAGTAGATGATCCTTGGGGCCCCTTCCAACCCTTAGGATTCTGTGATTCTGTGAAATAGGTAATACTCAAAGAGTCACACGCTGGAGAATTACCTTGCAGATCTTGCTGGAGCAATTTTTTTCCCCTCTAACAATTATCAAAAGCGTGGAAAAGTGTGGAATGGCAAATATGGCACATGGGTTGGAAAGGTGGGGAAGAGTCTGAGGAGCTAGAGCTCAGGTGTGGTTAGAACAAATTAATAAGCAAACACCACCAAAGAACCAAAAGAATAATACAGTGATTGAAAACCACTAATCATAGAGTTATCAAGAAGAATGATGTCAAACCAAACTAATTTCAATCTCTTTGGCTAAATATTTGGCTGAGAAGATAGCAACAAGCATGCTTTGCTTTGACTTTATATGGCTTTTCCCACAGGTCTGCATGGCATTCCACTAAGCAGGAATGAAGTTACTAGGATAATATTCAGCCTCAGATTCATGCATAGAAATGTCTGTTGTTTACTGTGTAGGTGTTGACATGCAACATAGCCATCTGAGTTTCCTTTGTAGAGAGCAGATCTATAAAGTTGCCTGCATAAAGGCTTCTGGTACCATTCAACATGTCTCCCAGCTTACCTTCAGCTACTGATTCAAAACCGGATAGACATCCCATAGATTCTGTATCAGACATGCCAGCCCAGTATGGCTGCCCTGGGGGCATTACAGTACAGTCCAGAAGACAAATTCACCTTACCACTCATTGCCCACTTAGAATATACATAGAATACATAGAATAAACCAGGTTGGAAGAGACCTTCAAGATCATCACGTCCAACCCATCAACCAATCCAACACCACCCAAACAACTAACCCATGGCACCAAGCACCCCATCAAGTCTTCTCCTGAACACCTCCAGTGATGGCGACTCCACCACCTCCCCAGGCAGCCCATTCCAATGTGCAATCACTCTCTCTGTATAGAACTTTTTCCTAACATCTTGCCTGAACCTCCCCTGGCACAGCCTGAGACTGTGTCCTCTGAGGTTACTTGAGGATGAACAGGATAGCTCTCTAGCTGCCACCTACTGTAACAGCAGTTTAGACACCTAGCTCTTAAGTGGATGCACACAGTGAGGGAAAACAATGTTTAGAATCTTATTTTTTCTGTCAGTCTGGGATGTGCTTCAAATAATGTTCAGCAGGGATTTATCTTAGGCTTCATCATGTTAAGCAATTTGTGGGATGAAACAAAAAAATGTTTTTTCTGCCAGCGGACTGGGAAGCAGCACCAGTATTGTGAAGGACAGGGGTGACATTTTAAATGCTTTTGATAAGCTGTAGGAGTAATCCAAGGTCTGCAAGGTGTTCAGTAAAAAGAAATGCAAAAAGCTTCCTTTAGTCATAAGCTGTGAGTACAGAAACGCACAATGGAGAACTAACATTAAGTCACCAGTAGAGTGGAAAATAATTCGGCAATTACTGTGATTCACAAGCTAAAAATGTGTGTATGATGGTGCTGCAGAAAAGACAACTCCCATTCTTGGATTTACTGGCAGGAATGTCATGTGCAAGACACTAGAAGTATTTAACATGCTCTGATCCATAATGATAAGGTCCCCACTAGGGTGCTACTCTAACCAGGGCATATAACCACACTTTAAAGAAGGATGTGACAAGCTGCAGAGAGAGTAGAGGAGTAAATTAAGTGTGGCAGGAGAGTTACAAAATGTTATTTCTGCATAACTTCATGGATTTTGCTGTGCATGCTGTGGGGAATGCTGGGGGATAGGGCAGAACAGGAACCCATACCAGTCCCCCACGCTCATCAGAGGTTATAATGAGGAGGGAGGTTAAACTTCTCTGTCTGTTAAGGGCAAGACACAAGATAATTGGCCTGATTTGAATCAGTGAGATGTTTTTAAATCCCAGAGCCTCTTTTACAGGGGATTTTTAGGAACAATTCAACAAAAAGGGAAGGTTAATACTGCTTCAGAGCAACAAAAGGTGGACTTGCAGCTTTTTTTGTGGGGAGCTGCTAGAAATGGCTAAAATGTCCCACCCAGCAGACCCCTACTATGGGGAGGCATTCCGGTTGGAAAAGACCCTCAGGATCAACAAGTCTACTGACAATTCTACTCTGCAAGGTTCACCCCTAAACCATACCCCCAAGCACCACATCCAAACGACATTTAAACACATCCAGTTGCAACTGGAGGCCGTTCCCTCTTGTTCTATCACTAAATATCTGTGAGGAGAAACCTGCACCAGCCTCTCTATAATGTCTTTTCAGGTAGTTGTAGACAGCAATGAGGTCTCCCCTCATCCTCCTCTTTTCCAAACTAACCATCCCCAGCTCCTTCAATCACTTCTTATAAGATTTATTCTTCAGGCCCTTCACCAGCTCTGTTGCCCTCCTCTGCTCTTGCTCCAGCACCTTGACACCTCTCTTGTATTGAGGTGCCCAAAACTGGACACAATACTCAAGGTGTGGCTTCACCAGTGCTGAATACAAGGGGAAAATCACCACCCTACTCCTGCTGGACACAGCATTTCTAATACAAGCCAGGATGCCATTTGCTTTCTTGGCCACCTGGGCACACTGCTTGCTCATATTCAGTTGCTTGTTTGATTAGAGCCCCTAGGTCCCTTAATAGATATGGAAGGCTTCACAAATTTGCATGTCATCCTTGTGCAGGGGTCATGCTAATCTTCTCTGTATCATTCCAACTTTAGTATATGTGCTGCCGAAGTGAACACAATGGAGGTGGCTGAGAGGTGCTTGAAGAAGATGGCTGAGGGGCAGGCAAGGAGGAGTCCTAGTCTGGTGACCTTTCTCCACAAAAGGAAAGCACTCCTCAGGGCTCACCACAACCCCTCCTGGACATCAACTTCATTTGTGGGGGCCTGTGTTTCTGTGACTTTTGATTGAACACAGCATGTAAACGATCTGTTCATTTTGTCTTTCCTTTTGCTGCAAAGGTGGAGTAATAGGAGTTTTATTATAGCACAGCCATTCTTTGGTAAGGTAGTTAATGAGCTGTCAGGATTTCTGTAATAAACTTCTCTTTCAGAATAGTAAGTTAATAACTCCTTGTGAGATGAAGCTTATTTTCACTCATTGCTCAGAACTGTGTTTTACCAATTTTGAGAAATAAACCTAACCTTTCTCAAGAGGTTTATCTCTGTGAAAACAGACTATGGGACTTTCTCAGATTGATTGGGTGGGTATTTTAAAATATTAATATAACTACCCCTTTTCAGTTTTACTGAAAGTACATGCACTATGGAGTTGTAAACTTTGGGGGGAAATGGGAAATTCTGGGCCATCAATATCATTCTTCCTGCCTCGCGCCACTTCTCTTTCCCGGTATGTGCTCCTCATGGAAAGGTGACTAATCCTGGCCACCAATAACCAGGAGTGCACAGAGGTCTGGTCAGAACATGATGATGCTTTACAGCAGAGCACATTTGGTTGGCTTGACATTTTCTGAATTAAAAAATGACAAATTTGATTTGTCACTCTCATTCCTTTCCAACATACATTGCCCACAGCTGTGCTCAAAGGGGCAGGGAGAGAAGATGAAGTTATTTGTCATAAATAATTTGCCTGAAAGTACATTTTCCTTTTGCAAACAATGTACACACAGTTTACAGTCCGAGACTTTAACAACTATTTAAAGCTTTACAGTGTGGATATACTTGAGCCAATTTTCACCCTAAGTTTTCTGCTGCCTTTCCAATTTTTGTGTCTTATGGCTGATCAGAGGAATCATGTGCTCATGTTTCTTGTCCATGAGCTGATCCAGGCTTTACAGACAGGAAAATCCCCTCTCTTGGTTGCTGATTATGCTCAGGTTATTTTTTTTCAGTATTCCTGAAGTGTGTCTGCAAACCATTAAAGCACATTTTGAGGAAAGCTGCAAGTGCCTTTTTTGAATATTCACACAGGTTTCAACAGGACTTCTAGATTCGGCACACCTCTTGCAGAACACAGAAAGTTTCCTGCCTTACTGTTCATGAATAAGCAAATACAAAAGGGCAACAAATGTCAACAAATCTGCATTACATCCAGCAGTGTATGAGCAGCGTCTCTTCCTGCTGCCTGCCTCTCAGCTCCCACACGGGCAGGCTGATGGCTGCGTTGCTAACCTTGGCTCCTTCCCTCTCAATTGCTGGCTATCTTTTCAGTTATCGTCTTCATTTTACTCACAGTGAATGAAACGATATTTCTGCTGGCTCTTTCACCTCCCTCCCTCCAGGAGAGTGACGGAGGGGCTGAGATGTTTTACTTATGACCTCTGCTGGTAAAAGGAAGGCTTTACAAACCCATTATTTGCACCACAAAAATGGCCATGGGGGGTTAAAAAAACAAACAAACAAAAAGGCAAGCAGCCTTGTTGCCTATCAAGAATAAGGCTGTAGCTTAGCTGGGGATGGTTTACTACCAAGCACCACATTCCCCTGAAGTACATCCTTAGATGGTACTTACTTGATTTGAACGAATGCAGTCACACAGTGTCATCAGCAGAGACATGCTGGGGGATGTAAGGAGCTGTACTTACATGCCTTTCAAGTGCTTGCTCTCCAAGAGTGTCCTTGCTCCATGATGTTTTATTTTACTACATCTTCTGCTCTAAAATAATGTACTGGAAATTATGCTTCTTTTTGCTTCAAATTTATCTCTCATTTCCCAAGCACTTTGTACCAGATAAATTGTGATCTTGTTTTACACCCAAGCAGGCAGGGCAGAATCTAGCCAGATTTTAATTAATCTGAAAAACCACAGTGAAGTATGTACCTATAATCTGTGCATTAACTAAGTCTGTATAAGTATTAACTATGTATTACCCAGGAGGGAGTTGTGGAAATGAAAATCAAGTAACATACACAAATTTGCATAAGAAAAGCAGTGCTGGGTGCAGGAAAATATATCTGCAACCTACTCTTGTCTACAGACAGCTGTCAGCTTAAAGCAACAACAAATCAGTTTCCTCCTTTGTACCAGGTCTAGCTGCTGCCCCCATCTCCTGCCCAGGCTCTAGAGGTGGGTTGTGTTGGGATAAAGTCCCAATTTGTATTTGAGGACATAAAAAGGGACAGTGTTACCCCTACTCAATCTGCCCCTTCCCCAGGGGAAGTTACCCAGGCCTCACAGCAAATAAGGTTACTCCCTGATGGGGAAGGGGATGACTTGAGGCTCCATCTCCCTTTCAGTTCTCAAGCTGCATGGAAAATCTTAGGGTAGGTTTTTTGCTAGAATCAAACAACCCTCTCCGAAACTGCACAGTAAAAAGAAGGTGTGATTTCCTGGAATCTCAGCAGTGTGGCATGATCCTCCCACTGTGAGTTTGGGTGTGGGAGGTACAGAACTAATGACACTGAAGGAAGGGGATGAACTGCTGCAGTGTGCATTTCCCCTGCAGAGTCTTTCAAAGAAATTGGGTCACCGTGGTGAGTCTTCACCCTGCCAAAGCATGTCAGCCTACTTCTAGTCCTGTGCAAGTGTAAATTCCACTGGCCTGTCCTTAATATTAAGCCCACTGACTTGACTTTCCTTTGCTTTAATCCTGGCATTTCTCTGAGCTAGGTCAGCAAAGATGTCTTTTTGTTTGTATTAATGAGGCTAGATGTTTTTGAACTAGCTTTTTCAAAAGCTAGCTATCTTACAAATCTTTATATTGTATTATCTGTGCCCTGAGAAAGGCAACATTGCTTTTGGCACAGTGTAGCATCAAAAGCGATGTTTGTGCAGTGGAAGCCACAGGAAGATACACACTTTCTTCTCTGAGTAGTTAGGGAATATAAAACTAATTACAAGGCTAAGCAATCAAATTCCATTGGAGAAGAGTTTCATTATAGATATCACAGTCCTCTCAAAAGATTAATGCAAAGTCTCCACTACATTTCAGGCGGCCAGTACCAGGACAAGAGGACACAGTCTCAGGCTGCGCCAGGGGAGGTTCAGGCTAGATGTTAGGAAAAAGTTCTATACAGAGACAGTGATTGCCCATTGGAATGGGCTGCCCGGGGAGGTGGTGGAGTCACCATCACTGGAGGTTTTCAGGAGAAGACTTGATGGGGTGCTTGGTGCCATGGGTTAGTTGTTTAGGTGGTGTTGGATTGGTTGATGGGTTGTACGCGATGATCTTGAAGGTCTCTTCCAACCTGGTTTATTCTGTGTATTCTGTGTATTCTATATTTGATTGAAGACAGCCCAGTTCTGAAGTCATTTTTGCAACATGTTGTACCATACAAGCCCCAGCTTCAGCACCTTTACACAAGGTGCCATGGACTCAAAACAGTACATGCCACTTCATATCACTTCCCACCTGGCTTTCTAGTGACTATGAACAGAGATGATGATGGGGATGAGACAGATACCAGACACTTCAGTTACACATATGAAATCAAGGAGTATGGATCCAGACTGGAGAGTCCACAGTTACTGAAAAGTCGTACAGGTCCTGTAGAGCTACAATATTGACTCCATTAAATGGTAATGGTAAGGAGGGGGTGCTGTAGAATTTGAGAACTTGTCCAAGTGCACACAGGCAGTCTGGGTGATCACCAGGAACGAGTGCATGGCAGCAGTGCCCCTGTCCTAGCTGTTTCAGAGAGGTGTGAAACGGGCAGCTGCAGTCTGACAGCTCTTCCCAGAACTGGCTGTCAGAAAAGAGGATGAAAGAAGTCATCAAAAGGCCAGAGACATGCAGTCAAGTGACTAACTTTCCACTAGCTAGCACTTCCAAAGCCAAAAAAGTCATGGCAGAGAACATTTGACGCATTTGTGCCAGACCCCTGAGTTATTCTACAGTGTCATTACACTGCCAGAGCTTTGTCTCAGGGGATTCACAGTCCTTGTATGTTTAAAGCACCAGTCATGGCTCTACAATGAGATGGAAAGCAGGGCCTCCTTCCTCCTAAGCATATGCCACAACCTCTCACAAAGCACAGGAGCAGTGTTTGTCATCTCATCTTCACAGGTATGTTGCACAGCAGCCCAGGTGTGTTGCAACACTAATGAAAGTTCTATAAGATGACCCCTGTAGGACCATGACCATACAGCAGGTGTTGTCACAGGTTCATTGGACCATCCATACACCCAAGTCCCTCTATAACAGCATTTCTGAAGGCTTAAAGGTCAAAGTCTGAAGAAGAGAGCCATGGTCAGATTCTGACCAAAGAAAACTCACCTGTTCCTGCCCCATCCCAGCACTGACATTGTGAAGGGTCTTCCATGCGGTAACGCAATGTTTGACTGCCATTGTTGTGCTGCTGTTCCTTTGGCACCTGCCTTCACAGGGACAGTGAGGTGCAGAAGACAAGGTGACAGGACCACTGAAATAGCAACAGCCATGTTCATCCATCATTGCCATGATGACACTGTGGCATGAGGAGGACCTAGCTTCATTTTCCCATTTATGGCTGACCAGGAGTAGCAGAAAGAGATAAGAAGCCCTGCAGTTGCCCAGACATATCCAGGCCATTTTCCAGCAGACTGGAAGCAGGGCATAGGAAGAATTTGCATTTTATAATATGAAATAATTATTTTGTCCTGAAAAAAAAAAAAAAAAAAAAGACATTTAAGATTGTTTACAGCAGGTCCAGAGAAGTGATTCTGCTGCTCTCCTCCACTCTGGAGAGACCTCACGTGACTGCATCTAGCTCTGGAATCCTCAGCACAAGAAAGACATGGGCCTGTTGGAGTGGATCCAGAGGGGGGGCCACAAAAATGATCAAGGGGATGGAAAACCTCTCGTATGAGGAAAGGCAAATAAGAGTTGGGGTTGTTCAACCTGGAGAAGGGAAGACTCCAGGGAGATCACATGACATCCTTCTGGTGAGAGGCCTTGAGCACAGCCCTATAAGGAGAGGCTGAGGGAGCTGGGATTGTTTAGCCTGGAGAAGAGGAGGCTCAGGGGTGACCTCATTGCTGTCTACAACTACCTGAAAGGTGGTTGTGGCCAGGAAGGGGTTGGTCTCTTCTCCCAGGCAACCAGCACCAGAGCAAGGGGACACAGTCTCAAGCTGTGCCAGGGGAGGTTTAGACTCGAGGTGAGGAGAAAGTTCTTCACTGAGCGAGTCGTTCGTCATTGGAATGAGCTGCCCAGGGAGGTGGTGGAGTCACCGTCCCTGGAGGTGTTCAGGAGGAGATTGGACGTGGCACTTGGTGCCATGGTCTAGTTGTGAGGTCTGTGGTGACAGGTTGGACTCAATGATCCTTGGGGTCTCTTCCAACCTTAGTTATACTGTGATACTGTGATACTGTGGTACTTAAAAGGGGCCTACAGAAAAGATGGGGTCACTCTTTATAGCAAGGCCTGTTGAGAGAGAACAAGAGGTAAAGGTTTTAAACTAGAAGAGGGTAGATTTAGCCTGGATGTAAGGTAGAATTTTTTTACAATGGAGGTGGTGAAACATTGGAACACGTTGCTCAAAGAGGTGGTTAGATAGCCCATCACTGGAAACATTTAAGATCAGGTTGGACAGGGCACTGAGCAGTCTCATCTAGTTAAAGAGCTCCCTGCTCACTGCAGAGGGGGTTTGACTAGATGGTTGTTAAAAGTCTCTTCCAACCCAAACCATTCTATGATTCTACAAGATATTTTGAAGTGGAGAGTTACAAAAACTGTCTAAAGATGACCAATACAGTGATGTGAAAGTGTAGGAAATCCTTTAGTATAGCTAAGTTCAGTTTTGGCACCTGGAAAGAGTTTTAGGGGTGAAGAAGGGGGAAAGGCCTGTTTTCCATCTTCATGTACAAAGTGGGAGACACATGAAAATACTGAAATCCAAAGATCATCATCAGCTGTTAGGTATTCACCTGACAGCAAGAGGAATGGAGCCAACCATAGAATCATTAAGGTTTGAAAAGACCTCAAGATCATTGAGTCTAACCATAACCCAATTACCATGACCCCTAAACTACATCCTGAAGCACTACATCTACACACTTCTTGAACACCTCCAGAGATGGTGACTCTATCACTTCCCTGTGAAGTCTGTTCCAACACCTCAACATTCTTTCAGGAAATATTTTTTCCCCCTAATATCTAGTTTCAATCTCCCCTGGCACAGCATCACTAGTTACTTGGGAGAAGAGACCAACACCAGCTTCAATACAACCTCCTTTCAGGCAGTTGTAAAGAGCAATAAGATCTCCCTTTAGCCTTCTCTTTTCCAGACTCTGTGCCAGGCTGAAGGCTATAAGGAGAGACAGAGAAAAACAGCCAGCTAACTTAGAAAGCAAATTAACTGGCCAATATATGTGCACAGACCACTCTACATCCCTTGCAATGCCTCTCCTGAATCTGACACATCTCAGCATGGGAAGCACCAAAAAAAAGGGCATGAGGTAGATGAAAGCATAAAGACAAGGACAAAGAAAAGAAGAGGAGGGGGAGAGCAGTGTGCCTCTCCCAGCAGAAACCAGTTTTCCTCTTCTCTGTGCTTTTTTTATCTTAATGTACAAAGCTTGCGGCCAGTCGATTAGATCGCTCTCTCCCCCTTGCCATTTGCATGTCACTTCTCCAATTATCTCAGATCTTCCCCAGGGCAGGGAGTATATCTTCGTGTACACAGTCTGCCTGTACTGCAACACAGAGGGTAAGAAAAATAGGAAAGTGCTCACAGGGAGAAAACAGCTCAAGCAGAGGGGTGAGAAGGTTTTGGTAAATAACAGGAAAAAAACCCAACAAATTACAGTGTCTGAACTTGTTACATTTAACTGCATAAATGTATTGAAAGTCTGTTGCTCTCTGAGCTGTCATTACTCCCATGCACCTATTTCCCTAGCTTGCTTACCCTGCACAGCTAAGTGTCTTGCCCTTTTACTGGAAATACGCCCTGCCCCTGTCAGCGTTCACAAAGATCACCATAATGTTTGCTGTAGGGGAAAGAGAGGGGAAAATCAGTGCCTGATGTGCTAGCAGACAGTAAAACTTAAGGGTCATCAGAAGTCACAAATTTGTCAGGGGTTATTAATTCAGTGGAGAAGGCAGAAGCCTGTAAGTTCTTTCTGTTTTCTTTGTATTGTCAGATTTCTTTTTGCTTGATGCAAGAGATAAAACAGGATTAGGAGCGATGCTTGAAATGATATGTCCCAGTGCACAGAAGACACTGCAATATTGGACTGTTGCAGGGCCAAATGCCACTGAGCAGAACCTGTTTGAGCACAGGTGACACATGCCCTATTGCTATGTCATGCCTGTCTCTGCCTGTGACATGGCTTGCTCGGCAATGGTGAGTTCAGTCTTCTGGCTGATCGGACCGGAACCATCTCCTGTAGCAGCCAGGCTGTGGTGCTACACTGTTATCTCCACATTCACAACTTCACCTCTGTTTGGAGCAGCACTGAGATTACTTGTGTGAGACCTGTGTGAACAAGAATTATTGCAAATGGAAGTGAAGCTGTAAGAACCAAATCTTAAGAATCCCACAGCTCATGGGATTTCTCAGTAGCAGCATTTGTTAAGAAGGAGAGAACCTTCACATGTGGACCAAAACACTTTCTTAGTTGCCGTCCCACTTCTGGGAATGGATTAGCCTCCATCACACTGAATGCATCACTTGGCTGCCCCTTTGTCTTCCCACCCTGTCTTCCCTCAATTACATAGCTTAAAAAACACAGACATCTGTCTCTCACTATGAAGACCTTATGTAGCCCTGTCCCTGATCTTCCATTCCAACCTCTTTATCCTGATAAAGCCTCCAGCATCCTTTCACTCTCCATTTCCTACTCTTATTCTGGTGCCCTCCCTTCTGCAGCTCTTTGTGCATGAAATAACCTCCAGAGAAAGCTTTTTACATTCTCATCCTCTTCCATCAGATAGCTCACATCTGTCATGGACCTGACAAGTAGTGCAGTAATACGGAAGTAATAACACCCTAGTTCTTCAAGATCCCCATGACAGATATACATACATATGACTGCAGGAGAGCTGTCAACAGGATGTAACCAAAAAGACACTCCTCCTCTCACTTCATCCATCTGCCCCAAGTTTCTCCATTGCCTCTTCATTTTTTTCAGGGAAATCTTTTAATCAGGGACTCCATTTCTGTCACTGGAGAGTACTTAAAATGAAAATAATAACATATGAAACAGCAAAGAAAGAGGCCTTTCAAGATTTGCTCTTTCCTCATATTACTGAAGAAGTTACTGAGTAACTGGTGAGAAACCAGGATGTGGCATTGAAAGTGAGGATGGTCTAAGTATGTGGTGTCTTCTGCAGCAAGGAGGGAGAAGGGAAATACAGGAGCTGGATCTTAAACTCTTTCACAGATTTGCTCCCTCCCCAGAAAAGATCTTTGCAACCTCTTCTACTTCTTGTCTACTACAGTGGGCTGCTAGTGAAGCCTCCACAAAACGGGTATATTATTATTATTATTATCATTGTTATTATTATTATTATTATTATTGTTATTATTATTATTACTATTATTACACTATATGTACATCATTCAGACTTGATTTTCTTTTAACATCTTCAAGACCTGCAGAGCAATCTAACTTTTTGTGCATTTCTCTTGTAGTTTTCAGTGCGTTTATGAATACACAGTTCTGCAGACAAGGATCTCGATTAGTGCAAACCCAACGGTGCACCAGATGTCACACAACAAATCTCTTACAGGACTGGAAATACAAATGTCACCATTTTTAGGCCCCTAAGTTTGTCTATACTTAATGCAATCTAGAAAAGGGATGGACCACAGCTTGGAAGTCAAGGGGTGGGACATTATTCATATCCAGGCAGCTGAACTCAATAGCCCCTCCTTCTGCCTTTCAAAAATTCCCAGTGTGGCCATGTTTAGATTCATGCCAGGGTGGTCCCTTCACATCCTAACCTCGGAGCTGCATCCAGACACTGCGAAGTAAACTACTATTTGAGTGATCAAATCTGTTTAGGCAAAACACTACTGCTAAGCTTCATGGGCACATGGAGGAACAGTGGTCAAAATCATGGTCTGGCCCTGTTTCATTTACCAGCACAAAGATGCACATATGGCATCCATTCCCTAGCAAATGCTTTTTCTTGTCTTTACTTTTTTGTTACAAGCTCACGCATCATTTGTCTCTGCACGGGAAGTGGGAGGCTCGTGTCCCACTCTGTGCAGAAGAGCCTGCAGAGAGGCAGATCTGTGCAGTGTGACGTCCTGTGGGAACCTACTCACACCTTCACCAAGCTGATCAAGAACGTGTTCTCATACACAGGGCTGAGCTGTCCAAAAGACCCAACAGCAGCATCCTTTGAGCACAAACTTTGAGACATGCCGCTTTTCACCCTATGGCTTGTAAGCATACAGACACAGACAGAAACAGAAACACATTCTTAAAATGTTATTTATAATAGAAGTAGCTCAAGAGACAATCCCTGTTCTCTGCCTCTTCTTCTCCACATGCCAAGGTGCAGGTCTGCCAACCTGCCTAGGGCAAAGAACTGTGATGCACATGGAAGTATGCTTTTGCTTTTGAGAGAATGTAAACACAGTAATAACTGTACTTTTTAATGGACAACAAGCTTGCAAACAATTTCAACAGCCTGGTAAGAATAAATTTCAGGAATCTGGATATGCATGGGGGTAGGAAAATTGATATCTGGGAAGTGATCTCTGATGAAGTGTATCAAAACTGCAGAGCCAAACCACTTTGAATTTTTGACTGTGAACTGTCATGCACTGGCTGGCTTCTGGTGCCTCCTTTCTCCTGACTACAAACTGACAAATTCACTGATCTTCAAAGCAGAAGAAACTGCTATGACTGGCAAGTTTGACTCCTTCCACTCTGCTGGCCACAGGGTTTCACCATATAAAACATGCCCAAGGGGTAATTCTGTGTTGCTATTTGTAGGTATCCACGCAGAGAAGATTTGGCATGTCATATCTTGCCCAAAGTTTCAATTGGGATAGGAAGAATTTGGCAGCGTGTGCCTTTGTAATTTTGAGTTAAATACCTTTCCTGAGTGCTAACAAGTGCACATGCATTTAGCTTTGAATTCACAAAGACTGTGTAAGCCATTCTCCTGTGCACCTGCCACATCCGTAACAGGAATCAGCTGAAGCTCACTGCAGTCTTGCACACACACATTTCCTTCTGTGGAAATTATTGTTGGGGAAGGTAGATTTAGTGGATTCCTGGGTGTAAATAAGGCCAGATGGGTGCTCTACAAGACTTCCTAATCAAGACATACCTAAAGTAATTTGTGTTGATACAATCTGTTGCAGTGTAGTCAAGGAGCCTGAAGTAGTGATGGTACCTTAATGAAGCAAGTTAGGTACCTTAATGCCTGCTTTCTGTTTTCTAGGAAAAGAAGCTCAGGAGTCTGAGCTCAAAGGGTTCCTCAGAGTGCCCCATGTCCCCATGACTGAGAAACAGAAAGTCAGACATGTGCTGCATCTCCTCTTATCATTTTTAGTTTATTCATTTATTACTTACCACGACCAATTTCTGTGGTTATATGTTCAGTCATGCAACAATAACTGAATATAAGATGGTTGGTTGTCTGTCCGGTGTGCTATTTAATTTGTGAGAAATGCCTTTACCTTTATGAAAGTTTAACAGACCTAGAGCATCATTTATTAAAGCAGGAAGGAAAATAATGTTAGATTGAATGTGGAATGTGTCCAGAAGAAAAAAGACAGAGTTCTCCATTTATGAAAACTGAAGTCCTAGAATTGATATAATTCATTTCATCAGAATAATTAAGTAGTAATGACCATGGCATAGACTATTGCAGGCAATTAATGATCAGCTCTACCGAGCTGACGACCTGTGAGGCAGCTGAAGGACATTAACCTCTGCTGGCTATTAGCCATTCACATATTTTCATGTGCTGACTCCATAGCAGATTGCTCTATATTTTGAAATACAGTTGTTAAAAATTACACTGAAAGTGTCCACAGTGTAATGACTGTAATTGAGCTGGACATTTCTGCAAAACCAGCAAGCAGCAGGGTCAGTGCTGTGGTGACACAAAGACCTCTTTGAGGATGTCTTGAATTATATTTGAATTCTGATGGTTAATGGCAAAAGGGTAAGAAGGCACCCCTATGGACTCCCAGCTCACCTGGATTCCAGGGGATTCACTCTCCAGGGACTATCTGATGCACACCCATCAGCAAGAAGTGTCCTGAGAAGAAACTAGAAGCAGAAAGCTGTGTGTTTTCCTTTTCCTGTGCATGAGTTTGAGCCCTTTAGGGGAAAAAAAAATAATAATAAAGAAATAGGTGGATGGTGGAAGATAATTAGGAGGTTTGTATCTGTGGGTATACATATTTATACACAAATATGAAAACAATCATATTGTCACCAAACAGCAAAATATTTGAATATTTTTTGGTAAAGAGCATGGGATATTTATATGGGCCTTTCTTATAATGAGAATTAATTACTAGAAAACACCTGATCTGCCTTTCTCCCAGTCTGCCCAGACACTTCCTTTTGCAGCCTGATCACACAGCACAGAGACTATGGACAGAACAAAGGTGAAAAAGAGCTTCAAGATGTGTTTGAATAATTTTGCTGCCACCACCATTTCAAACTGCAACCCCAGATGTTAGACAGAGACTTACTGGACAGGGTCATAGAATAAATAAATGTAGAAAGCCACAGATCCCCAAATCTGCAACAATCAGCATGAAGTGTGTAAATGGTAAAGGGCAGCAGAGGAGAAGGAACTAGAATAATAGTTTGGCTTATTTCAGTGATAGAAATGTTACTTTTTTTTCCACTTTTTTATTCTTTTTTTTTTGTCCTAAGGTAAGGAAGGGAATCAGGTATTTTTAATAACAAAATTATATTAGACATGGTCTACTGAGTCACAGTTTTTGCTGAAGTATTTTTGCTTCAGATGGAAGTAGTCTAAGTCATGCGAGATGGCTCTACTGCTTGTCTCACTGGGACACTTATGCAAACACCCTGGAGAGAATCAGGAGTGCAAAAGCTGTAAGAAAATGCACCTAAAAAATATCATAGTATTCAGTATCACTAAGGTTGGAAGAGACCTCAAAGATCGAGTACAACCTGTCACTACTGCCCACTGCAGGCTTGAACTCACAACCTTCGTATCATAGTATCAGTCAGGGTTGGAAGGGACCACAAGGATCATCTAGTTCCAACTCCCCTGCCATGAGCAGGGACACCCCACACTAGATCAGGCTGGCCAGAGCCTCATCCAGCCTGGTCTTAAATACCTCCAGGGACGGCTCCCCAACCACCTCCCTGGACAGCCCATTCCACGGTTTCACCACTCTCATGGTGAAGAACTTCCTCCTCACATCGAGCCTGAATCTCCCCACCTCCAGCTGCATTCCATTCCCCCTAGTCCTGTCACTACCTGATATCCTGAGAAGTCCCTCCCCAGCCTTCTTGTAGGCCCCCTTCAGATACTGGAAGGCCACAATTAGGTCACCTCGGAGCCTTCTCTTCTCCAGACTGAACAGCCCCAACTCCTTCAGTCTGTCCTCATAGGAGAGGTGCTCCAGCCCTCTGATCATCCTCGTGGCCCTTCTCTGGACACATTCCAGCACTTCCATATTCCTCTTGTAATAGGGGCTCCAGAACTGGATGCAGTACTCCAGGTGGGGTCTCACCAGAGCTGAGTAGAGGGGGAGAATCACCTCCCTTGACCTGCCCCTCCTGTGGAAAATTGAACTCTTACATGATACAGAGTTTATTCATTTTGTTATATGTCACTGTACTCTCAGGCCCAAAGTAAGAAAAGAAAAGAAAAGAAAAAGTGATGCCATCATATCTGGTGTAGTATTGGAGTATTAGTGACAAATTGTAACTACACCTTTTGCTGTGGCCCATGTTCTAAAACTGCATCTACATTTCACACCAGATTGGCCTATTCAGCTGGAAATCCACGGTGCACTGACAAGTTTCTCTGTGGTATTACTCTGTGGTATTTTCAATCTTCTTTTTATGTGTTTTCTTCTGGTTTTTTATTTATTTATTTTGTTAATCACCACTGTCAAAGGAGTCGCCATCACTGGAGGTTTTCAGGAGAAGACTTGATGGGGTGCTTGGTGCCATGGGTTAGTTGTTTAGGTGGTGTTGGATTGGTTGATGGGTTGGACGCGATGATCTTGAAGGTCTCTTCCAGCCTGGTTTATTCTATGTATGTATTCTAAACAAACAAAAACCCCCACCTATTCCTAGAAGGCCAATTCAGATCAAGCCCTGCTTTAAGACTCTCGTCAGCCATGATCAGGCATTACTAAATTGTTTGCCAGCAGAAAATGAGTAGCAGGTTATAAACTGGCAGCTTGGCTTACTAGTGCCATAGTAGAGCAAGAAGGTGTGGCAGTAAGAGGCGCTCTGTGCTGCATTTTCTGTTTGCTGAGGGTCGATCCTTCAATCACCCAGAGGTGTCCAGGTCATAATTTCTTAAAACTGTCAAGTCTAATATGTGGGATTTGGGATCATGAGGGACTAAGGAAGCTGAATGTGAAGTTTCAGAAGAAAGCAGCTGCAAGGAGGAGGACACAGAAGCTCAGTCTGACCTTATCAACCTTGTGAAGTCAGCTGCCCTGTGTCTCTCATTTAATTAAGGCTGGCAAAATATGCTTGCCTCAGCCCAAATCCTAGGTCTCTGTCCTTACTGATGTGATGAGTGCAGTGAAAACACTCAAGCTAGTTTGTTCCCTCATTAAAAAACAAAAGTCAGATTACTTTTAATGGGTAATAATTTTGCAGCTGGTTGAGTTTCCTTGGCAATTAGGTTTATCATCCTTAGATTATTTTTTTCCTACTCCTCATATGTTCATATTCTCTAGTTTGATAGTCTAACTGTTCAGAGCAGCTTCTCATGACTCACATTGATCTTTTAGCTTTGTGTCTACAAACTGATTCCCTAGAATAAATCACTTCAACCTCTACACTATCTCTTCTTGTTCTTTTTATGGTAAAATTAAAACACTTAAGGCATTTGTCTATTTTCCTCATTTGTCATTACAAAGAATAAATTAATTTCAGATTAATTCAGAAAAGGATGCAGTGGATGCCTTGTACACAAGAGGGCAGATCTGCTTCTCCTTTCATCATCATCAATCCCCTACTCAACTTTGTTCAATGAAAATTTCTGCCTTCATATCGGCATCCAGAGCTGAATGTTACAGAAAAAGCACGGCCATAAGGCAAGGTTTTAGTCTAAAAAGACAACACCATCTAGGGATGGCTTCTATGCTGTTAAAACAACTGGGAGTATGCTAAATCCATGGGAGTACAAATACATAGTTAGAAACACTCCTTTATATTATTATTATTATTATTATTACTGTGGTTACTGAACTTAAACTATTGGTTTGCAAGCCTATAAAAAATGAGGGAGGGTTCACACCTACCTTTTTCATCCATTTCTGTATTCTCTGTTCTCCCTTTCCTGCAGTACCATATTGGAAGCACAGATACCAGGTACCACTTTCCACCCCTCACTGCTGGCTGAGTTTGATGATTTCTTGAGGAAATGAGGAAATATCCCAAATCAACAGTGTGTTGTGTGACATGGAACTGTAACTCTAGCATGGGTGACTTGCTGTCCTCTTATCCCCACCTTCCTGGGGCATGCTCGCTCAGTGCTGGCAAAGCTATTTATGTTTTAAACCTGAATTTAACCTCACTGAGTGATCTCCAAGCTGGTGCACTGTGGGTTTGATGGATGGACTACTTGGTGGATAAAGAACTGGCTTGACAGCTGCACCCGAAGAGTGGCTGTCAATGGATCCATGTGCAAGTGGAGGCCAGTGACAAGTGGAGTCCCTCAGGGATCAGTGCTGGGACCAGTCTTCTTTAACATCTTTGGTGGCAACACAGACAGTGGCATTGAATGCACCCTCAGCAGGTTCACTGACGACACCAAGCTGTGTGGTGCAGCAGACACGCTGGAGGGAAGGGATCCATCCAGAGGGACCTTGACAGGCTGGAGAGGTGGGCCCAAGCCAACCTCATGAGGTTCAACATGACCAAATGCAAGGTCCTGCATCTGGGTTGGGGCAATCCCAAGCACCAACACAGGCTGGGCAAGGACTCATTGAGAGCAGCCTTGAAGAAAAGGATTTGGGGGTGCTGGTGAATGAAAAGCTCAATATGAGCCACCAGTGTGCACTTGCAGCCCAGAAAGCAAATCACATCCTGGGCTGCATCAACAGAAGTGTGACCAGCAGGTTGAGAGAGGTGGCTCTCCCCCTCTACAATGCTCTGGTGAGATCCACCTGGAGTATTGTGTCCAGTTCTGGAGCCCCTATTGCAAGAAAGATATGGATGTACTGCATTGTGTCCAGAGAAGGGTCATGAGCTCCTCTCCTGTGAGAACAGGCTGAGAGAGTTGGGGTTGTTCATTTGGAGAAGAGAAGGCTCTGAGGAGACCTTGTTGTGGCCTTCTAGTATCTGAAGGGGGCCTAAAAGAAAGCTGGGGAGGGACTTTTTAGGGTGTGAGGTAGTGATAAGACTAGGGAGAATGGATCCAAGCTAGAGGAGGGTAGATTCAGACTTTAGGGAGAAGTTCTTCACCATAAGAATGGTGAAACACCAGAACAGGTTGCTCAGGGAGGTGGTGGCAGCCCACCCCTGAAAGTTTTTAAGGCCAGGCTGCATGTGGCTCTGCACAACCTGATCTAGTAGAAAGTGTCCCTGCCCATTTCAGCAGGGTTGGAACTAGATGATCCTTGAGGCCTCTTCCAATCCTGACAATTCTGTGAGTGGAAAGGACACTTTTCTGAACCCAGACTGTTTTCTAGCTCCTTCCCAGGCTTAGTGTGGGTGCTAAAATGAGGACTGGCCACCCCAGGAGAGCCATGGTTTGGGTCTCATTCATGGAGAGTCTTTCTGTCCCAGAGAAGAGGTGACACTTGTCCATATTCCCAGAGTTAATTCATGACTAGCACTGTGGTTCCCCGAATATCTGGCCATTATCCGTTACCTCACCAGGGCAGCTTTCTGCTCATCTCCTTTCACTCATTAACTACTGCTGGCTTTTCTGGTCACAGCACTGCCAGGGGAGCCAAGGCAATTTCTGTAAAACACTCCCATCAGAGGTGGGTGAGGAACAGTTCCTCTTCCATAAAGTCGTGATGTAACTTGAAGAAACATAAAAAACCCCAAGGCTCTATACAGTGAAACAAAGTCACACAATTACATTGTCTCCACTAAGCCATCCAAAAATCAAAGGGAAGTTATACATTTTGAAGAGGATTATTTTTTAAAAGAGAAAAGACATTCTGTATCAAACATTTTTCTTGTGGCACCTATTGTCTTTTGGGGAGAGGATGAACACAGTGTTTGCCTTCAAAATGCCCTTGGAGAAAGGCTCAGGTAAATGAGCAAGCACAGCCAGGCCCTTTGAGAGAAGAGCAAAGGTCAGAAAAGCTAATCTTTAAAAAAAGAAACCAGAGGGAAAAAAAAGAGAACTGACCACAGTTATATGAATGCTTACCTCTTGTGTCTTCTGCCTGTCACATCCCTTGTAGTTTATGCACAGGAGAAGAATATTGCTGTCACCAGTGTCACTTGGTAACCGTCCAGGTAAAGGCCACCTGTTGGGGACATCTCATTGCTGAATGCCAGCTTTGAAAAAAACAGGGACATGGTTGAAGCCACTCATGTCAGATGTAATTAGATACTTACTGGGACATTGCTGGAAGAGCCTCTGGAACTTTCCAAAATGCTGGGTTGCAAATGATCAAATGTATTTGCTCTTCCACTTTAGCAATCAAAGAATCTGCACTTGTGGAAAGGCTGCTGAACTAGTTCTCGTGTCAATCGCAATTAGAGAAGTGCTAATCAAGCTAAGGAGTTGTTACTCATACATGAAATTAAATCAATGACACATGCTCTTGTGCAGTACACTTGCCAAATGGCAAGTCCATCTTAGACACTCTCCCTTGCTCTCTGTGGTATGCCTCTTTGGTCTGTAAGTATATAGTGATTTATGCTTTGAATTAGATTATTACAGGGCATAAAATAAGCAGTATTCTAACCACCTACTAGTAATCATTTTCCTTTTACAAAGACCTTTGCACAGTAAAGACATATAGTATATCTATCTTATCAACATATTCCACACTGCTGCTGACAAAATATTCTAAGGACTCACACCCATTCAATAGGGAGCGAAAAGGATTGTGCGGATGCCTTCCCTGAACAATCCAGCAATAGACAACTGCTAATCAGTTGTGTTAAACTGGGATTTGCATTGCCATAGCTGAGACAGTGCATGGAAGATGCATCAATAGGTACAGGAGTGGCACATTCAGAGTTTTTCTCAGCCCTGGCTAAAAAGTGCCCCTTTTGCAATCTAGAGAGCTTTGGGTGAAGTCTGCGCTTGTTGATAGTGACAGTGGGAGCCTATGTGTGTGAGGGTGCATGCATCTTTGTACATACACAAAAGTAAATGTAAAGAATGTAAGGACAAGTAATGCAACTTAGAAAACATACTGTGTAGCAAAACAAGAGAAAACACGAGTACAGGGCTGGCTGCTGGAAGAGCATCTGGGGCTATTTGCCTGTCCTTATCAGCTCTCCTCAGCGTTTGCTTTTGTGCACTGCTGGTGCTGTCCCAGCTACCTCTTTGCTTAGGAGCTTCACAGCCTGATCTCTACCAGGGTCAAAGACTGTCAGAAGAATTTTAATTCTACCAGGTGCAAAATACCTGCAGTGGTATCAGCTGACAGCAAATTATTTAAGTTGATAGTCCAGTGAGAATTTGTATTAGTGGTAGCAAAGTAGAAAGATGTCCCATTCTGATGCAATTTTTGTAGCAGTCTTGGAGTATCACACAAATCCCAGCAGAGTAGCCCTGGCTGTTGTGTCTGATACTAGACATTAGCAAATAGAAAATAATAAAATACCTTGAAAATGAGAGAAGGAACAAAGACAGAGGATTTAATTAATGCTGATCTGCATGGCCTTATGGAAAATCAATCTGTTTATAAAGAAAATCTGATTTCCTTTTCTGATGAGTTTGTGTGATAAAAGAGCTTGACAGTAGAAGATGTGTGCTTAGATTCTCTGCAAAGAAATCCTACATGACACACTAGGCTAGGGCTACCAATACAATACATTAAATGCCCTAAACTCTCTTTATGAATTTAGAATAGAATAGAATAAACCAGGTTGGAAGAGACCTTCGAGATCATCATGTCCAACCTATCATCCAACACCACCTAATCAACTAACCCATGCAACCAAGCATCCTGTCAAGCCTCGCCCTGAACACCCCCAGCGACGGCGACCCCACCACCTCCTCAGGCAGCCCATTCCAGTGGACAATCACTCTCTCTGTGTAAAACTTCCTCCTAACCTCCAGCCTAAACCTCCCCTGATGCAGCCTGAGACTGTGTCCTCTTGTTCTGGTACTGGTTGCCTGGGAGAAGAGACCAACCTCCACCTCACTACAACCCCCCTTCAGATAGTTGTAGAGAGCAATAAGGTCACCCCTGAGTCTCCTCCTCTCCAGGCTAAGCAACCCCAGCTCCCTCAATCTCTTCTCATAGGGCTTGTGCTCCAAACCCCTCACCAACCTTGTTGCCCTTTTCTGGACACGCTCCAGCAAGTCAACCTCCTTCCTAAACTGAGGAGCCCAGAACTGGACACAGTACTCGAGGTGTGGCCTAACCAGTGCAGTGTACAGGGGCAGAATGACCTCCCTGCTCCTGCTGGCCACACTGTTCCTGATGCAGGCCAGGATGCCATTGGCCCTCCTGGCTTCCTGGGCACACTGCAGGCTCATGTTCAGCCTACCATCAACCAGCACCCCCAGGTCCCTCTCTACCTGGCTGCTCTCCAGCCACTCTGACCCCAGCCTGTAGCTCTGCATGGGGTTGTTGTGGCCAATGTGCAGAACCTGGCACTTGGATGTGTTCAATCTCATGCCGTTGGACTCTGCCCATCTGTCCAGCCTGTCGAGGTCCCTCTGCAGAGCCTCTCTACCCTCCAGCAGATCAACTCCTGCCTCCAGCTTGGTGTCGTCAGCAAATTTACTGATGATGGACTCGATGTCCTCATCCAGATCATCAATAAAGGTGTTAAAGAGCATGGGGCCCAGCACTGAACCTTGGGGCACACCACTAATGCCTGGCTGCCAGCTGGATAACACCACGCTCAGGGCAGGTGTTGATCTGTTAGAGGGTAGGAGAGCTCTGCAGAGGGACCTTGACAAGCTGGACAGATGGGTAGAGTCCAGCCTAAACATGTCTTGACACTGATGCCAAGTGGGAATCATGCCTCAAAGGACCACAGTCAGAAAAGAGCTGGGCCATTCCCACAGGTTAGTAAGCTACATCCTCAGAAATATCAGAGATGTGATGGTGTACAAGGACCAGCACAGTCACCTAACACCAGCAGTCAAGATCTTGGGTATATAATCAGAAGAGCAGTGAGGTAAATTTAGCTTTCTTGTCAATGTAGATACTGCCATGTAATTCTGGTGTCCTCATTTTCAAAGGGACTTGAAAGACTGCAGAGACTGCAGTGAAGAGCTGCCAAAATTAATTGAAGGTTGGAAAATCTGCCACATACTTGGAGACAGGAAGAATTTGTTAGTTCTTTAAAAAACAGTCTGAAGGGAGATTGTGTTTCTCTGCATAACTTCCTGTGTGAGGGTGAGGGGAAAAAAAAAGTCTGAAAAAGTCTTAATATCAGGAGGTTAAATCCAAGAGCACTCAGGCCAGAAACAGTGACAGAGGTTTTCAGCTGTGAGGCTGTTAGCTGCTGGAAGAAGTTACAAAATAAAATGCTTCATTTACCACCATAACGTGTTCCTGAGTATAGGTATATCATCCTGAAGAAACTTCCCTTCCCTTCCCTTCCCTTCCCTTCCCTTCCCTTCCCTTCCCTTCCCTTCCCTTCCCTTCCCTTCCCTTCCCTTCCCTTCCCTTCCCTTCCCTTCCCTTCCCTTCCCTTCCCTTCCCTTCCCTTCCCCTTCCCCTTCCCCTTCCCCTTCCCCTTCCCCTTCCCCTTCCCCTTCCCCTTCCCCTTCCCCTTCCCCTTCCCCTTCCCCTTCCCCTTCCCCTTCCCCTTCCCCTTCCCCTTCCCCTTCCCCTTCCCCTTCCCCTTCCCCTTTCCCTTCTTTTCCCCTTCCCCTTCCCCTTCCCCCTTCCCCCTTCCCCCTTCCCCCTTCCCCTTCCTTCTTTTTCTACAAATGTGCAACACTATGGCCTTCATTGTAAAGCAGCTGAGAGAGATGGTCAGGTTTTAAATTTTGCATTATTAAGAAGCTCACACTACACATTAGGATGGAATAGAGGCTATGATCCTACGAGGATGGTGCAGGCCACAGCTCTACAGTCAAGTTTGTTAAATGTCACTGCAGTGTTTGCTGCTGAGCCTCTGGGACTGATAATATTTAAACCGGACTGGCTTTCTTCCTACTGGATGGCTGCCTTATAGCAGCTAGAATAAGGTTGCTTATGCAACTGAATTAGATCTGGGTGTGGATGTGGGAGGCAGGTGTTGACTGGAAGAGAATGCACTGAGAATGTGTTTAGATATCCCAGTTAGCACTTTCCAGTGCAAAACAGACACACATCCCCATCCAGTCCCATGTTCTTACCTGTTTACTTTAGTGCTGCTGGAAGCTAAACACACTCTTACTTCTCTCCAGTTGCCATGTAACAGCCCCAACTGTTGTCATAACCCAACTCTTACACTTGACCAAGACATCCTGGCTGTTTTGAACCACTCTTTGGCTGGCTTTCTCTCCTCTCTGTCAAACGTTAATTTTCAAACATCTAACTAAACTCTTTCTGGAAAAGGCAGGCTTGCTTAAATAGACTAATTTGTCTAAGTGTTAACTCTTATGTTGCAAATGTCATTTAACACAGAGTGACTATTCTGTCTTTGAATAGTTGATTTCATGCACACTAGGGAACACTTCAGACCCATTGTGTTTAACTGCTAATAGGATTTGCCGCTATGTTTGTAAATTCCAGCTACCCCATTTACTTCACTCAGATTGAAGTTTATACATTGTGAAGAACCAGAATGAAATATTAACACCACACAGCAAAACAGAGAAAGTTTGTACAGTACCCTGTACTACATTTTTCTCCATTTTCTGTTGGGGGGCGGGAGGGCGGTGTGCAGAAAAAAAGACAAAGGCACAATAAGGCTAAAATAAATCTATAGCAATGTATGTGCTTTAGAAACATTCTCTTTACATCCAAAATATCCTGGTTCACACATAATTTACATAGGCCATGCAGTTGATTTAAGAGAAGCCCTTTGAATAACCCGTGAATCCAACTTGAATTGGAAACGGGAATAGCCGTAACTGAGTGTGGTAGGTTGAGAGAGGGCTTAGCTCTCCCTCCTCCACAGAGTAAGAAACCACAGCTAACCCAGTCGAAGGAGCAAAGCTATATATTTACAAGCATATATGGAAAGCAGGTTATATATAACACAATATATACAGGTATTTACAATATATACACAGAAATATACAGCAAAAAGAAATAACACAACAAAAATCCCTCCCCCAGGAGGGATCCCCTCCCTGTAACCCCTTCTCTCCCCCCCTACCTCCCTTTTTTCCCCAAAAAAGGGGTTAGAGAGAAAGAAAGGCAAGTTATTAAGGGAAAGAGTTGTTAGTAAGCTTCAAAAGCCCATGCAGGATCAGTTTTTGCTTATCTGAAGGCCAACTCCAGCACTTTGCAGAGAAGCAGACAGGGAGAACAGGCTGAAACCCACACTCCCCCAACTCCCAAACCAAACTGAACTGAGAGAAAAAAAAAATTCCAACTGCTCCACAATCTAAAGTTGCATTTTATCCATGCACCAATGAAATTCGTTTAGAATATCAGAATGTTTTGGTTCTAGTACCGAAAACATTCAGCCAGAGTGTCCTGTTCCTTAAAGGCACAGCCTGAAACGATCACACTGAGCTGTTGTCACAACAGAAGTACACAAACGTCATAGGAACAGTCTGAGAAGACAGTACTGCTAAATTGCAGGTGTTTTCCCACAGGATCTCCAGTCAGCTACAAAAGCTTCCACAGTTTTCAAAAAGATATAGCAAAGATAAAAAGTATGTTTAAAGTATTTTCCCTGCCTACATTATGTGAAACAAACGATTGCTCATTTCCCCTCTCCCCGCCCCCCTCCTCCCCCCCCATTTAAATTATCTCATCTTAGATTTCCCCTCTTTCATATACTCCTTAGTGCATTTAGGTTTCTAGTCCATTCCTTCATTGCCACACATATTGCCTATGTATTACGATTGAAAACACAGGATTCAGTTTAAACCAGTGAAGGACTGAACTCTAGTTGGAGCAGTTCTACAGCAGAAAACAGGGATAACATTCTTATTAGCTTCAAGTCTGTGGGCCTTGACCTAAGCTAATAAAGAAATATTTGTTTTTATACCAGACTTGTTTTCTTAATTGCCTAAATATTTGTTCATACCAGCCATCAATACCAGAAGCATCTGCAGCCTGGGGACTGTTGGAGCTGCTTAGTCTGCAGCTGCCAGGCTTGCAGGAGGGAAGCTGGGAAACTCTCACTTAAAGTGGCCATGACTTATATGGAGCCATCTCTTTCTCTCTGTTACTTCCTAGAGAGCATGTACAGCTTGCATACCACATTTTGTAGGTACACACACACTGCATAGTGTCCAAGAGGAGAACCTCTCTGTGCAGCCCCTCTCCAGCTGGTGAAGGAGAAGTGACACCATGAGTGTTCATCTGTCCATCCTGAAATAATGGCAAGGCACAAATTATCTGGATATGCTAGCAGTAAAAAAAGTGGGTCTGTCTCATGGCATTGGGCAGCTGTATGTCCACACAAATGCCAGAGACCTGAATCACTTCTAGAGGAAATTTGTCTTATCCCCAGATCTTCTTCGTCTTCTCACTCCTCCAATAGCAGAGTATCCCTGTGGTGACCCTTCATGGGCATCCTGCTCTTCTGAGTAAGTGGCTGAAGTAGCTCATGCTGAAGGCCTTATATGTATCTTCCTTGTCTGAACTTGTATGACCTTTCTACTAGAAGCAGGGATTTCTCTGCTGCCTGAGAAAGCTCACCATGAAAAGTATAAGGAAACACACAAATATTTGGCCTGATTAGCACACAGTTTGCAGTCATCACCATGGTTTATAACTGTCATTTACAATGCAAGTAGATCCACTTCCCACTACACAATGTGCTGGAATACAAAAGGGTAGTCTTGTCTAGGCTGGTCAAATGGAAGCTTGCGTATTTGTTTGCTGTGTTCTTCTTGTTATTCATAATTTATTTAGAACCAACCCCATTCAGAGTCAAAACAAAGACAGTATGTTCAGTCACACCAGATTACAGACCATTCCCCAGGGCAATAACCCAAGACTACAAAAATTCATACAATGCCTTCAATAAAGAAGGACAAACAGCAGCCTCATTATTTGGCAAGCAAAAGCTATGATTCTGTTGTAACTCGCTTAAGAGAAATATTGTCAGATTTTGTTTTGTCCTCTAACCAAGGAATTTGTGCATAAGAATAAATTATTCAAGCATTCAGGATTTCAGATGTGCCAGAGTAAAAATATCCATCACTGTAGCCTCCATTCGGCCCAAGTTCCTCTAAGCAATTCTCATGTGCTGGGCTGCCTAATGATCCACAAAACATTGGACTGCTGACTTCATGAATGTTTTGCCCAGGCAGCTAAGAGGGCCAATGGCATCCTGGCCTGCATCAGGAACAGTGTGGCCAGCAGGAGCAGGGAGGTCATTCTGCCCCTCTACACTGCACTGGTTAGGCTGCACCTCGAGTCCTGTGTCCAGTTCTGGGCCCCTCAGTTTAGGAAGGAGGTTGACTTGCTGGAACGAGTCCAGAGAAGAGCAACAAAGTTGGTGAGGGGTTTGGAACATAAGCCCTACGAGGAGAGGCTGAGGGAGCTGGGATTGCTTAGCCTGGAGAAGAGGAGACTCAGGGGTGACCTTATTGCTCTCTACAACTACCTGAAGGGAGGTTGTAGACAGACGGATGTTGGTCTCTTCTCCCAGGCGGCCAGTACCAGGACAAGAGGACACAGTCTCAGGCTGCGCCAGGGGAGGTTCAGGCTAGATGTTAGGAAAAAGTTCTCTACAGAGAGAGTGATTGCCCATTGGAATGGGCTGCCTGGGGAGGTGGTGGAGTTGCCATCACTGGAGGTTTTCAGGAGAAGACTTGATGGGGTGTTTGGTGCCGTGGGTTAGATGTTTGGGTGGTGTTGGATTGGTTGATGGGTTGGATGAGATGATCTTGAAGGTCTCTTCCAACCTGGTTTATTCTGTGTATATTCTATGTATATATTCTATGAAGTGACTTTTCTATCCCAGGTAAAGATGGTTCATGTTGAAATCATGAACGGCAGAAGTGCAGGCTAGGAAAAGTGTTCATTGAGAGGAGGGACGTCTGGATGTTTACAACTGAGCAACCAATTCCAAAAATGAGAGCACAGGACAGTGGTTGCATTGATAAAAATAAAGGTGTTTTTCCTGCAGACATACTTCCTGACTTGCAAGCAGCCTCTCTGCAGGCACAAGAATACATAGAACACATAGAATAAACCAGGTTGGAAGAGACCTTCAAGATCATCACGTCCAACCCATCAACCAATCCAACACCACCCAACCAACCAACCCACGGCACCAAGCACCCCATCAAGTCTCCTCCTGAAAACCTCCAATGATGGCGACTCCACCACCTCCCCAGGCAGCCCATTCCAACGGGCAATCACTCTCTCTGTATAGAACTTCTTCCTAACATCTAGCCTGAACCTCCCCTGGCGCAGCCTGAGACTGTGTCCTCTGACAATGATGCTCACCGTTCACCATCCAACAGACATTGAAGTGTGGCCTTGCGGTTGTTGAAATGAGTTTTAGGATGAGAGGAGGTAAGGGGGATGTACCTTGGAGATATTATTATAAATGCCCAATTCTAAGCAGGCTTCCTCAGATTTATTTTTTGGCTTCTCATGATTTGCAGTCAGATGTAGACAGAGCTGCAGATCACAGTGGTATTTCCTGCTACATTGCCATTCTTGCTGCCACCCCTACAGTGCAGCACATCTAAACTTAGCCTCTTACTTTTTGATAAAAATTCTTTGATTTTGTTTTTAATTTATTGCTTAGACATACCATACTTTTCATTCTCAAGATCAATGTGATAGTCATTTCTGGATACTGGGAGTATGTCATGGAGGAGGATTTCCATTCTTGTACTCATCTCTACATATCTCTTTTGAGCCACTTTTGGAGGCAGATTACCGAGGCGATTGCACTTTCGGTCATATGTCATTATATTTTCCTCTCTCCAGAGGGAAACTGGTTTCTAAATAATAGCAAACATGGGCAGTGTGGTAGTTTCAGGCTTTGCCTGGAAAATTTTTCACAGATTTTGAACAGAAAGTGGTAGAATGTAAATAAATCACCATTGGGTATAAAAAGGAAAATAATGATAAGTTCTAAACAGTCCCATTGGACAGATTACAAACATAAGCTCGTTGTGTAGCCTAACTTTCTCTCTTTTCAGCTTCCTCTCTCTGGGAGACACTAACTTGCTTCTGCTTGGCTTTGCTGACCTTGGCTGTGCTCTTTGTTGTGGCAGAGTATCCTAAAAAACCCATTCTCTGCTCTTTCTCTTGTCCTTTTGTGTCCAGGGGCATAAGGAGGGGGGCAGGGAGGGGGGAGCTGTTGCAGCTCCTCTGGTTTTTTTGGCCAGGGGGGTTCTTGTGCTGTTTATAAATGGTAAATAACTATAAATATTGTAAATACTGTGTATTTTGTACCTATTTGTTGCATTTCATTATAGATTGTAGTTTTGCTTGTAAATACAGCTTCATTTGCTTCCAACTGGGCTGGTCCAGCAATGTAATGGGGGGAATTTTCAACCCACCACTGACAGATCCAGATTACAAGTCATCTCCAAAGCAGCTGTAGTTTTGGCAATTAACCTTAGAAGTACAGCAGCCTTATTCCCTGGGTATCTTTCCCAAGTGGACAACCTAAGATAGAATCAGATAATCATAGAATCATTGTGGTTGGAAAAGCCATCCAAGATCATCAAGTCCAACTATTGACCTAATACCACCATGTCCTGAAGTGCCATGTCCACACATTTCTTGAACACCTCCAGGGACGTTGACTCCACCACCTCCCCAGGTAACCTGTTCCGGTGCCTGACCACTCTTTCAGTAAAGAAATGTTTCCTAATATCCAGTTTAAGCCTCCCCTGGCACAATTTCATTTTCTCAGTGATACTAGAGAGAAGACTGACCCCCCACCTCACTACAACCTCCTTTCAGGTAGTTGTAGGGTGAAACGAGATTGCCCTTCAGCCTCCTCTTCTCCAGACTAAACAATCCTAGTTCCCCTAGCTGCTCCTCATAAGACTTGCTTTGTGGACCCTTCATCCCTTTATCAGCGTTGTTGCTCTTCTCTGGACATGCTCCAGTAGCTCAATGTCTTTCTTGTAGTGGAAGGTCCAAAACTGAACACAGTATTCCAGGTGCAACCTCACCAGTGCCTAGTACAGGGGCAGGGTCACTTCCCTGCCCCTGCTGGTCGCGCTGTTCCTGATACAGGCCAGGAGGCCATTGGCTTTCTTGGCCATTGCTGACTTATGTTCAGCTGTCCATCAACCAACACCCCCAGGTCCTTTTCTCCAGGCAACTTTCCAGCCACTCTGCCCCGAGCATGCAGTGTTGCATGGGGTTGTTGTGATGTACGTGCAGGATCCAGCACTTGGCTTTGTTAATCCTTGTACAATTGGCCTTGGCCCATCAATCCAGACTGTCTGGATCCCTTTGAAGAGCCTTCCTATTCTGTCAAGCACATCAACACTCCCACAAATTTTAGTGTCATCTTCAAACTTACAGAGGGTGCACTTAATTCCCTTGTCCAGATCATTGATAAAGATATTAAAGAGAACTGGTCCCAATACTGAGCCCTGGAGAACACCAACTGAATTTGATTCCATTCACCACCACAGTTTGACCCTGGCCAGTTCTTAATGATCCCCCTATACAAGCCATAAGCAGACAGTTTCTCCAGGAGGGTGCTGCGGGAAATAGTGTCAAAGGCTGTGAGTGGATCACACTCCTTATTTCACAATGGCTAATGAGCAGCTGTGGAAAGGCAGAAATTTTTATGACCTCCATTTAGCTTAATCTGCAATCAGCTATCATTTCTTAAGTGAAATTATTGACTAAAATTCAGTCCTGAATGCAAACCTTAAATGCATTTTTCACTAGTGACTTTACTTCTAGACAGCATGTTGGCCCTTCTAATTTGCTAGTGAAGATATAAAAATGAGCATCGGAAATAGCTAAGCAGAAAGCCCTAATCACACTTTTCATCCCTCACAAAATGTTTTTAGGCAGTGCCATATAATTAGCTCAGGTGATGCAGATGACTGACTATTATGCAAACTTTGTGGAAGAAGCAAGAAGAAGGAAAAAATAAATCCACATAAATGTAATCAGTAAGAGGCTCAGTTACCATGCACTGTAACCTGAAAGGAAACCCAGTAAAAACATCAGAAAACAAACATATGATGCAATAGTTCAGTAAGACCTTCCTTATATAGAACATGTTTTCCCAATGTACTAATTTAAATCACTTTTATAGATGAAGAAAAAGCCTGTGTAGCTTCCTTTATGAATTTGAAGAGAAAAGGCCCAAAGCAGTTCCCTCATTTTACCCAATGGCACATTGGGAGTCTAACGATGAAAGTTTCACCAGAAATCACAGTCCCTGGGACCTTTTCATTTATTTGTTTTTAACAGCATTCAAAACCAGAGGAGGCCTTTACACTGTTATCTGAAAAGGCAATGAGTGAGGATGAAGCCCTTCCTTTTCTGAAATCAGATAGGCTAACAACTAGTATCTTCAGCACTGGTTGAAGTGAAAAGGATTTCAACGAAGGTGTGTCCTTCACCCTGGCCCTAGTCTGATTAATGTAAAGATTTACATTCTGGTGATAGCTGATAAGTGTTTGATCACTGCCCACGCTGATGCCTGACCCATCTGCATATGCTATGAGGGCTAGTGACTCTTCCTTACCCCAGGAAACAACCATATCAAATTAATTCTCTTTCTCCTTCTCTCTTCTCTCTTAATACTTGAATGAGGAATAGGATTCCTGTCTAGAATTGACTTAAGCAAGTGAAGGTCACTAACCCCAGAGGTAGAGAAATCTCCCACCTCATTTTCTCTTCTGCCTGAAGACTTTTATCTTTTTCCTCCTCACTCCTCTCCCAAACACAGTCAGAGAGAAAACAGGTTCTCCTCAGGAGTGTCAAGGACATGTTGGGGCATCCAGCAAGAAGACAGTCAATTTTGCAGGTCACCCATAGACACATGAACTTCACAGAGGTATTATCTGACCTATTCCATCTTCCTTTTCTCCTCTGGACATCAGCATACTTGTTTTGCCTGGAGCATCTGAGTGACAAAAGTAACCAGGTTGTAGAGATAAAACAGAAAATCACTGAGCAAATGAGGACTGAGAAAGCCCAAGGGTGAAAAGGAAAAGCAGGCAAGAAAAGCTTGGGCTGAGCAGTCAGCAAAGAACTTGAAGTATAAGCCCATAGGTTTGTACAAATGTCCTACTTTTATGTTGATGAAAGTGACTCATGACTCCTTCACAAGTGAATTTCAGCATGATGAGGCAAAACCTGGCAGACAGCCTTCCCATGATGGTCCTGCTCATGCTCAGCACTATTTCTCCCCTCCCACATGACACTTTCTTTAAAATACTACAGCTGGTTCTGGGGAAAGTTTTGAAATGCCAACACAAAGACAAAAAATAGGAAATTACCTTCCAAATAATTTTCCTGTTTAATGTGGTAGAAGAAGAGCCTGACAAGTAAGGTTTTCAGGCTGCTGGACTCTGCAAAACTCTGAAAGATTTCCATGATAGAGCAGATTGTTAGGTACATTGCTGCAGATGTCTTTCTGACAGTCATACTATGTGTGTATGTCGATCATTGAAGTCCCTTGATAATTTCTGTATACACTGATAGTAGATGTAGCACATTGGTAGTAGAGTAGTGCTCTCAAATATATATCACAGTATCACAGTATCACAGTATCACCAAGGTTGGAAGAGACCCCAAGGATCATCAAGTCCAACCTGTCTAGTTGTGAGGTCTGTTGGAACAGGTTGGACTTGATGATCCTTGGGGTCTCTTCCAACCTTTTCCAACAGACCTCACAACTAGACCATGGCACCAAGTGCCACATCCAATCTCCCCTTGAACACCTCCAGGGACGGCGACTCCACCACCTCCCTGGGCAGCCCATTCCAATGACGAATGAGTCACTCAGTGAAGAACTTTTTCCTCACCTCGAGTCTAAACCTCCCCTGGCACAGCTTGAGACTGTGTCCCCTTGTTCTGGTGCTGGTTGCCTGGGAGAAGAGACCAACCCCTTCCTGTCTACAACCACCTTTCAGGTAGTTGTAGAGGGCAATGAGGTCACCCCTGATCCTTCTCTTCTCCAGGCTATATATATTATATATATATATTTTATATATATATATATATATATATATATATATATAAAATTTTTTTACTACAAGAGTAATGAAAATAAGCAGCTAGCTAGGAAAATAAAACACTAGGAATCTATGGGGTTGATGTGACCTCATTAGACATCAAAGAATCCACACTGAATGCCCCCAAATGATGGAGACATTTCAGTTTGAGCCATGCATTATTCGATAATGCTGAATCTCACACAAAGTCACAAACTACTGCTTTCCCATTTTGTATTTGTATAGAGCAATATGGCTTTGGTCTTGGTTTTTGTTGCTAAAAAGTCTTTGCTTCTGGTTGTATCTTGTGCACATGTTGCACATATACTGGCATTTTTTCAGATGTATTATCTCAAAGATAATAAACCTCAACACCCCTACTTTTTCATTTGCTGTATGTTAAACTCTCACAATGGTCTGAAAAGTACTAAGTGTTTTGTCAAACAAATGCAAGTATTTGCTACTTGTCAACTAAAAATCTGTCACCACAGCTTCACAGAAGAAATGTTGTTCTGGTTTGTATCAGTTTCTGGTCTCTGTCAAAGCTCTTAGGCACTATGGGAGTACAGATAAATAATGACTTCATCTAATGCCAAATGGCGCAGATGCAAGAACAGTTTGTACTGGCTGAGTAGAAAACGGATGGATCCCTCACACTTTTCCTAAGAACAGATATCTCTAGGTTATAATATTTTATTAATACAATACAATACAATACCATAAATCACCATCAAGAGCAATGCAAATGCCTCATCAGTGATTTCACATATTCCCATCCTTTCCACATGCAGTGGGTTAGGAATTGGCTGGAGGGCCAGACCCAGAGGGTGGTGGTGAATGGTGACACTTCCAGCTGGCAGCCAGTCACTAGTGATGTGCCCCAGGGATCAGTGTTGAGTCCCATCCTGTTCAATACCTTTATTGATGATCTAGATGAGGGGATTGAGTCCATCATTGGTAAGTTCGCAGCTGACACCAAGCCGGGGGCAGGTGTTGATCTGTTAGAGGGTAGAAGAGCTCTGCAGAGGGACCTTGACAGGCTGGACAGATGGGCAGAGTCCAACGACATGAGATGATTTAACACATCTATGTGCTGAGTTCTACACATTGGCCACAACAACCCCATGCAGGGCTACAGGCTGGGGTCAGAGTGGCTGGAGAGCGGCCAGGCGACCTGGGCGTACTAGTTGACAGTAGGCTGAACATGAGCCAGCAATGTGCCCAGGTGGCCAAGAAGGCAAATGACATCCTGGCCTGGGTCAGCAATAGTGTGGCCAGCAGGAGCAGGGAAGTCATTCTGCCCCTGGACTCAGCACTGGTTAGGCCACACCTTGAGTAGTCCTGTGTCCAATTCTGGGCCCCTCATTTTAGGAAAGATGTTGAGTTGCTGGAATGTGTCCAGAGAAGGGCAACAAAGCTGGTGAGGGGTTTGGAGCACAAGCCCTGTGAGGAGAGGCTGAGGGAGCTGTGGTTGTTTAGCCTGCAGAGGAGGAGGCTCAGGGGAGACCTTATTGCTCTCTACAGCTACCTGAATGAAGGTTGTAGCCAGGAGGGGGTTGGTCTCTTCTCCCAGGCAACCAGCTCCAGAACAAGAGGACAGAGTCTCAGGCTGTGCCAGGGGAGGTTTAGGCTGGATGTTAGGAAGAAGTTCTTCACAGAAAGAGTAATTGGCCATTGGAATGGGCTGCCCAGGGAAGTGGTGGAGTCACCATTACTGGAAGTGTTTAAAAGGAGACTGGATGAGGCACTTGGTGCCATGGTTTACTTGATTAGATGGCATTGGGTGATAGGTTGGACTTGATGATCTCAAAGGACTTTTCCAACCTGGTTAATTCTGTAATCTCTTTAATTTCTGTACAGTAGACTCCCTGGGCAAGTGGCAACTATAGCAGAACTCAGCTTCCAAAAAGCCATAACACCCCAAGAAGTGGTGCAGGGCAGGAATCAAGCTGTGGGAGGGGAACCACTGAAACACAGATTGCATGAGATTAATAGTGTCAAGGTTGACACTATTTTTTTTTTCTTTAATAAATAAAACATTGATTCTGAAAAGCAAATATTTAATTGGGGAAAAATACTGGTTACATTGGTTTTCAACAAAAATCATTTTGAAGGATAATTTCAGACTAACCTAATCAATACACTGAGTATATCAATCAATGATTTGCAATTCCCCAAATACGGCCAAATGAAGCAAGAGTCTGCATAACCACAAAATGTATAACTAAGAAATTTACTGCTGCAAAGTGGCATGCTTCTCCTAGTTCTTAGTTGGATTATTGTATGGTGTTGCCACCAGAAACTCTGATGTCTTTGGGAGAAGACCACCAGAACGTGGTGCACTTTGATGGTGGTGCCCACTCACAATTTTATTCAATGGTTAAGTAATATTTGATCTTTTCCTTTGAACTCCAGATCCTGAAGACGTGAGAATATGTAAGAATCTCAGATGACATTTTTTAAAGCAACACCTTCAGGCCTTATGGTAGATAAAGAAAGCCTGTCAGGGTAACATCTAATCCTTCCCTTCCCACGCATATCCAGCCTTCCCTTACACCACAAGCCAAAGACACTTTTTAATCCCTAGTCTGTTGAAATCTGCTTCATTATTTGTCTTTTCAGTAACACTTGGCATTGACAATGGTTAATGTTGCCAACATTTTGTTTGCCAGGAAAAATGCTTCTTTCCTCTCTGGAGTGCCAGTGAAGCCTGAAGGCACCTCTTGCTCTAGGGCTGCCTTTCCTCCCCCACTTATAGGCAGAAGGAGGAGTAGGAGGAGAATGAAAATCCTAAGCAGGAGGATGGACATCTTGTGCCCCTTTCAGGATGTGGTGGTTTAAGCCTTAACTGGGAGGTAAGAGCTCAGATAGGGACAAGGCTGTGAATCTCTCCCCCACTCCCTTCTCCTCCCTCCCAACAGAGAGGGGGAAAAAAAAGAGGAAAGAAGCAAATCCACCAAACAATAATTTGGAGTCAGCTTGGAAGTAGAGAGGTAAAAAGTTTTCTTTAAACAACATATATACATATAACAGTGACAAGTAAGGTTCATAAGGGCAGGGAACAAGGATGGATGGGAGGGGGACAAAGCAGAATACAAAACCAGTCTCTCTCTGAAGAGGTGAAGAGGCATCAGGGAGCAGGATCAGGCTCGACCACATGGCAGAGGAGCAGGAAGGCAGCTGCAGTAGCTCTCATCCAGGAGACACAGGAGCCAAAAGGAGAGCTAATGTCCTGCTTTTTATACCCTAGCTGGGCAGGGAGTGGGGAGTGGAACAGACTCAGTTTCCCAGGGGAGAAATGCCCTGCAGGGAGGGCAAAGCACCCACAAAGCCCTCCACCGTGTTTTTTTTTCAGGATGGGTGTTAACCCACCACACAGGAGCAGAGGGGCATTTAAAAGCAGGAAGGAAAAAAACCCAACAACATCTGTTTACAGTTTTCTTGTGGGTGAAGATGAACAGGGAAGGAGTCAAGGAGCCCCAACAGGTTTCTTCATCCTTTTCCACTCCTGCTGAAATATAACTCAAAAGGTGCTTAGAACCTTACTTCTCATCTTCTCAGGCTCAGCACTGTATTCCCATGGATTGCCACAAGAGATGCTGATTGGCAGAAAGTTGAAATCAGAGCAACGTGATTGACCTACAGCCTGTTGCAGGTTGATCCTCAAAATCAGGGCTACCCAGGATGCTGACAGCTGGATTCTGTCGGCAGTTTGTACCCAGGTTGTGGGTTAAGACACATCACTTACACAGCGACACAGGTTAAGCTTAGAGCTGCACAGGGCATATCTCTCCCTGCTTCTTCTCAATTTTTGCTCTCCCAGTGAGGTAGGCAGACTGGAGAGGCATTTTTGGCTGGGTATTTGCAGCTGGATGTTTGACAGCTTTCTCACCTCCTGAACACCACAGAAGTGCCAGACCAGATTTGAAAATGCAGCCTATTCTTTTATTTTTTTAATTAGTATTGTCCCAAGGATGGAAGAGTGCCCTCTTCACTTGTCAGCAACTAATAGAATACATAGAATACATAGAATACACCAGGTTGGAAGAGACCTTCAAGATCATCGCGTCCAACCCATCAACCAATCCAACACCACCCAAACAACTAAACCATGGCATAGGTCACAAGTTTGCTGTTTTACCAAATATGAAAACAGTTTGCCAACAGAACAGACTTACACCCTAAATGGAGAGACTGCACTTTTAGCTGGCAGCCTCCTTGGCACCCCCAAAAAAGGAGAGATGTAGAGCATCAGAAGCTACTTTTAAGCTGTCTTGTCTAACTTCTTTCTGATTTTCAGGCTGTCTGTCTTTTAAGTCTTGCCCTTCTATTGCTAACAACTGCTCAGCGAGCTAATTCATCCACACTGCCCAGTCTAGAAGAGATGTTTAGTTTTTTGCAGCTCAGTCCTTATCCCATTGCATCAGTGTCATCCTGCCACTGAGGATGAAGGGAAGAGGATTAAAGCCAAGTTATTCTGCTGCCCAATCCCAGGCTTCAGCAATCTTAAATGTGCTAAAAGGGCCTAGATTTATATTATTTCAAGCAATTGAAGTGTTAGCTCCATTCCATGTAAATAGAGACAAAGTTTCCTATTTATCCCTAATGGTGTCTTAGTATATTCTAGCTGCATATTCTTCCTTCCCTTGTATATAGCAATTAAGGAACTTGGAAGGAAATGCCAGCAGTACATGAGGGTGATTTGAAAGTGGAAGAGAAGAGAGAAGGCTTAAGATGGGTGGGAGGGAACAGCACTCCCTCTCTTCTGCTGCTCACTGCCAGCCTCACATCTCTGCAGCACTTTCCTGGGGTCCCTCACTGCTTTGCAATGCTCTTCTTTTAAAGAGATGTTTAAGATAGGATGGGAAATTGTAAGGTACTGGAATGTTGCCCCCCAGTAGTGATTTACACTTGGAAGTCCTTGGTTCTCGCATTTGGCCCTATAGTATGTTTTTGAAGAGGAACAGGCGTGGGGCTTGGCCACCTAAAGATTGTGGGCTTGTAACAAGAACACTTTTTATTTGTTGTAAGGCAATGTGCTGAGTGTGGTTACTCAGGCTGTTTGTGGGAAGATTCACCAGCTGTGATATAAGGGCCTGCAAATTAGGGATTTCCTTTAGCTGCCCATGCAGAGGTGGCTCATGCACTGTGTGGTTCCTTGGGGTACACCAGGCAGCCACAATAGCATGGGTCACCTCCAGCTCCAGTCTCCTATTTCCTGCCCATACAGATGTCTCAGAGACCCCAGTGGCACTAGACAGCTGTCTGTGGGCAACTGTTTGGAGCCCTCAAGAGGTGAGATTAATACAGTCTCTTTTTTTCTAGGAATGAATAGGCTACTCCAGAAGACAATTAAGCATCTAAGGGAGGTCAAATGAATTGCCCTCTGGAAGTTCATGTTTGTGGTGGGTTGAAAATCCACCCTCCCACCTCCCCAGCCTCAAATTTGCCAGACCAGCTCAGTTGGAAGCCAATGAAAGCTGTGTTTACAAGCAAAACTACAATCTACAATGAAATGCAATGAGCATGTACAAAATATGCAGTATTTACAATATTTGCAGGTATTTACAATTAATAAACAGCACAAGAACCCCCCTGGCCAAGGACCAGAGGAGCTGCAACAGCTTCTCCCTCCCTGCCTCTTTCCCTACTCCCCTGTACACTAAGGGACAAGAGAAAAGAAAGCAGAGGGAAGCTGTTGTTAATACCAGTCACAACAAAAGCGATGCAGTCAAGGTCAGTAAAGGCAGGAGAAGCATCAGCCAGAGATGAAGAAGCAAAAAGAGAGAGAGATTGTTTTGCACAAGTAGTTTAAGTCCATTATCTTTCCAATGGGATTGTTTAGAATTATCATTATTTTCCTTTTTACACCCAATAGTAATTTATTTACATGTTACCACTTTCTGTTTAGGATCTGTGAAAGTTTTTTAAAGCTTAAAACTGCCACAATGTTTTATTTCTGTGGTCATGCCCACAGACTTTAGACTTCCAGCTTTCTTGTATCTTGTATAACGTGATACAAATTTCATGCTGCAACAAAAAGCAGTGCAGGCAAAGTAGATTGCAGTAATATTCTAGATGAGAGAATCACAGAATGTTAGAGGTTGGAAGGGACCTCCAGGGATCATCAAGCCCAACCCCCCTGCCAAAAGCAGGATCACCTAGGGTAGTCTGCACAGGAATGCATCCAGGCAGAATTTGAATGTCTCCAGAGGAGACTCCACACCCACCCTGGGCAGCCTGTTCCAGAGCTCCATCACCCTCACTGTAAAGCAGTTTCTCCTCATGTTGAGGCAAAATCTTCTATGTTCAATTTTGTATCCATTGTTCCTTGTCTTATTACTAAGCACCACAGAAAAGAGATTGGACCCCTCCACCTGACACCCACCCCTCAGATATTTAGAGACACTGATCAGATCTCCTCTCAGTCTTCTCAAGACTAAATAGTCCCAGGTCTCTCAGCCTCTCTTCATAGGGCAGGTGCTCAAGTCCCCTAATCATCCTTGTGGGTCTCCATTGGACTGTCTCCAGCAGATTCCTATCTCTCTTGAACTGGGGAACCTAAAACTGGACACGGTATTCGAGGTGTGGTCTCACCAGGGCAGAGTAGAGGGAATGAAGAACCTCCCTAGACCTTCTAGACACACTTTTATTGATGCATCCCAGGATATCATTGGTTTTCTTGGCCACAAGGGCATATTGCTGTCTCATGGACTCCAAGATCTTCTCCATGGAGCTGCTTTCCAGCAGGGAAGCCCCCAACCTGTACTAGTGCCTGCTGTTATTCCTCCCCAGATGCAGGACCCTGCACTTGTCCTTATTGAATTGCATGAGGTTTGCCTGCACCCAGCTCTCTAGCCTGTCCAGGTCTCACTGGATGGCAGCACAACCTGACAGGGTGTCATCCAGCCCCTCCAGTTTTGTATCATCACTGAACTTGCTGAGGGTACTCTCAGTCCCTTCATCCAGGCCTCCAAGTTGAGACTGTGCCACTGACTACAGCCCTCTAAACTCCATTGTGAAGCCAATCTGCCTCACAGACCAATTGTCTATGCCACATTTCCTGAGCTTTTCTTTCTTTTAGGATCAAGTCACAGATCAAAACTATTTACAAACGCCTTTTTGTCCTCTTTTTCCATTCACACATTACCTTTCTATTTTTGTGCTTATCTCTCCAGTCTCTTTTTTAATGGCTGCCAAAAGGACAGCTACTGATATCATGCCCTGTGCCACAGTTTTCTCCCAGAGCATCACTTTTACTCCCCAGGTGAGATTTAGAGGAGGTGAAGAGAGAGCAAGTGTTGGCGTGTGTGTGAGCGGGCAAGCATATGCTTTGTAGCAGCACCAAGATGCTGAAAAGCAGTAGCTGCAGTGTTGATCATATCAAGGCAGTGTTACCAGGAGGCACCTCACAGCGTGGCAGATGCATACCGTTTGAGTCTGTTCTCCCTTTGGAAGGTAGTGGGTGTAACATTTTACATCTCCCTCTCACTCAGACATGAAGGGCAAGCAGCCTAACAAGGTCACATTTGTTAGAGGCATGCATATTTCCATCTGCTCAGGCGGATGGCAGACAAAGTTCCTGGCACAAAGCAAGACACTCTAAAAAGGAACTGCTTAAGAGGGAGCGTCTAGGCAAAACTAGGAAGACAAGGGGTGGCTAGGTACCATACGCTGAGACAGGCACAGATCTTTTAAATCAAAGCCTCTTATATTTGTCAAGCAAACCAGCAAAAAGTTCTTTCCATTTTCAAATTGCTTATAGCTGTATTGCTTTCAAGGGCGCTACTAGCGAAGCGGCAGAAAATGAGCCTTAGCAGCAATGTACCCTTGCAGTCGAAAGTTCAGGTCTTCACTTCCAACACAGAATCTGCACTGCAAAATTGTTCATGGCCACTACAGAACCTTTGCTGCACTTCAGTGAGCACTGTTTCATCTGGTGAGACTTAGATGGGAGAGCCTAATGCTAGTTTAGTTTGCAGCTTGAATTTTTTTCCTAGTGAACAATGGTTGAATAGACCTCTCTGAGGTGAGAAGGCACAGTCTGAAAAAACTTGACTCCAAATACTAGTTATGTTAAATCCCCTTCAGAAGAAAGCTATAGCTCTACTTGTTTTGTACCCTTGACTTAAGGGTCTCCAGAGCATGGAGGTTTCAAAACTGAGTATCTTACAAAATGTGATCTCTTGGATCTACCACGGTAAGAAAAATGAAGATGTCCGTTAGGCACAACATAAAAAACCATCTTTGTTAAATATTGATTTGGCTAAACATATTAAACAACTGACTGTACATTCTTAGATAAGGCATGTGGATTGAAAAGGAGCAGGAAGAGTGGTGTGGCTAAAGTAAAACAGGTTTTACTTGTATTTTTCTTTTCAGGCTTCCAGAAACACTTAGTAATTAATACGGAAATGACATAAGAGTAGATAAAAAGAAAGACACAGATGTAATCACAGTCTCACAGTATAACCAAGGTTGGAAGAGACCCCAAGGATCATCAAGTCCAACCTGTCCCAACAGGCCTCATGACTAGACCATGGCACCCAGTGCCACGTCCAATCTCCCCTTGAACACCTCCAGGGACAGCGACTCCACCACCTCCCTGGGCAGCACATTCCAATGATGAACGACTCGCTCAGTGAAGAACTTTTTCCTCATCTCAAGCCTAAACCTCCCCTGGCACAGCTTGAGACTGTGTCCCCTTGTTCTGGTGCTGGTTGCCTGGGAGAAGAGACCAACCCTTTCCTGTCTACAACCACCTTTCAGGTAGTTGTAGAGGGCAATGAGGTCACCCCTGATCCTTCTCTTCTCCAGGCTAAATGTTCCTTTGAGGCATCACTAGGATGTGTTTTGCAATGACATGCAGTTAAAGACAGATCTTACTGCACCTTCTTTCAGTTTTACTCAGATTTAAGTCAATGGCATTGTCCTGTGTTGGCTCCTGAGAAATGCAGCTCCCACTTGAATAACACACTGTCATTTTGGATCAGCAGCTATCTCCTTTCCACAGAATGCTTTCTGCAAAATTTGCAGATTGGGACTTTTTCAACAATACACACTGTATCAAAAATACACACCAACTCAACTAATACTTGCTGAGACTACTGTCTGAACAGCAGACAGCAGGAGATATTCTTGTGCCTGAGGCCAAGATCCCTCTCCTCTCTGCCTGCCTTTGCTGTTGATGTCTCAGTGAAGGAACAGCATGGCCCAAAAAGAGATGCTTGACTTTCAGATATTAGAGTAAATGTCAGTGGTACCAGAAGGGATCCCACTTACACAGTACCAGAAAGTCAGATAAAGTCAGGCCTTCTGCTAGGTCTTCTGCTATCTCCATGGCTGGACACAAGCAGATGAATCATGTAGTAATGGGGTCACCTGCAAAAAGGACTCAGATGTTAGCGCATTAGCAGAGGTCCTAGTGAGACCCAGACTGGTAAGCAAGTCCACACAGTGCTAGTTAGCACTGTCATCAACATATCCTGGATCACTATCTGCTGCCATGATCACTTCTATACTTGGGGACTGGACACAATGGGTGAGGATCAGACTAACAGGCAGATGGGCTGGAAGATGCTCGTGTGGGTGCCTGCTGCTCCTAATGCGTTCCCACAGCCTAGGGATCTCTGAGAGCCATCACAGGAGCTGCAGGAAGGGTGAGGAGCAGCAGCTGTGGGGGAAGCCCCACACCAGCCAAAATATGTATTTGTCTTCAGAGCCAAGAAGATTGGCCAGTGCCAACTCAAATGACAGATTGTATCATCCTACTAACAGTTTTCCTGGAATTTTTTTCAGACTCACAGACAACTTTAGTTGCTGTCATTGGTGTAGACTGACAGTAGGCAGGTTGCTAAAACTTGAATGTGACATCAAATCTCACCCATGCCAGAAGCAAGACAACATTCTCTAAAATTAAGGAGTTTGACACATATAGCCAGAGAAATTAAGTTAAGAGCTGCCTCACTGACTTTCTGCAGATTCTGGAGTATGGATATATAGTAAGAGCACACTCTTAATGCCTGGGAATGTCTCTAAAGCCAATGTTTATCTTTTACTTAGCTTAATTAATAGCTAATGACAGACACGTGATGGTGGATAACCACTGCAAATCTTAATCAATGTCAAGCCTAATCCAGCTCCTGTTTTGTTTTGCTCTCTTGAAAAGGATTATCAGCAGCTATTCATCACCTCTGAAGAGAGGCTGATAGGCAAGAGAGCATTCTCAGAAACTCAGCTCCTAGGGAGGGATGGCAAAGTTTGGCTCTGCACAAGCATCCCCAAGATTAGCAGCAGTAGTAAGGAGGGAGTTTCAGGGCCCAGAGGTCCCTGCTGTCACTCTGAGGGAGCCACCTTAATATAGAAGGGAATAGTGCTGCAGAGCCTGTCTCCAGGATGAACTCACAGTGAAAACGGAACAATTTACTCTCCTGCTCTTTCACAGGAGGTTGCAGACACTTTGGGAGGAAGTTCACTATTCTGGACTTGTCTGTTTTGCATTTCACAGTGAGAGATCTTGATTTCTTGACCTTTTGAAAGGCTTCAAAAGATTTGAATATGGGAATAAGTAATATCCAGCTATTCAGAGACCATGACAGTAACCAGAAGAATAGGCTGGGCCCAACGTGGTATGCTTCCCTGCACTGACTGGCCAAGACATGAAAAGGGACAATGATCTTCTTAGGCCCTGAATGGCAGGTCCTGGTCTGCAGAAAGCCATTTCATAGTGTAATGGTAGCCCTCTACATTTGCTGATGCATGAAAGCATGAGACACTGAAGGTGTAAATAAGGAGCACTACTGTCCTTTACTTGGCTAACAGGGAAATTTTAAAGCAAGGATTCAAACTCATAATAAGTCTCATAATTATTCTTCAGCATTAAAAAAAAACAAAACAAAACTCTGGAACTTTTCCATGGTACATGAGACTATGCTGAAACAGTTGGACTGGATGATCTTTGAGGTGTCTTCCAACCAGATATATTCTGTGATTCTGTGAAATTATCAACACTAACAGGAACCATCTTAAAAACAACAGCCACATTTAGTTAATAAATAAGTAAGTAAGTAAGTAAATAAATAAATGCAGAACTTTGGAGCTGGTCAGCTCAATGGCTCAGCTGTGGTGGGTGCCTTACAAAATTGAAGCAAAAAAGAGCACTCCAAATGTCCCCACACAGTTAAATGCCAGCCTATTCTGCATTTTAAGCTGGAGATAGTGTTGAAAAAGGATATATAATTTTTCCTTTATTATAAACTATATGGCAATATTAATCAAAATATTAATAACCTTTATTAATGTTAAAATTGCCAAACCATATCAAAACATTTGATGTATAGTTAGAGATATTTACAATGGGACTGTGCAGTATTTGGGCAACTACAACAATTTAAACAATTTTATGCAAACCAGGAGGAACTAACAGAAAGAGAATACCCCAGCAACAAAATGGCACTCGGCTACAGTGGGGCGGGGGGAGACTCAACAAGACCAGTTATGCCAAAGAGGCAGTTAATTAATTACTCACAGCTGGTCGTACCCAGGTAGGCAGTGCTCCTGCTGTGTGTTAGAGGCTTTGGGGCACTCTCATGTGCCAGGCATGGCTGGTTGCCAGCAGGAATGCCATGTGGTTGTCGATGGCTGGTCTGGCTTCAGCTGGGCTGTTAATGATGCTTCTTGCAATGGGCACTTGCTCTGTCCTGGGTGAATTTAGGCATAGCAAAATCCTGGTAGCAAGGGGAAGCAGGCTTGGCTCTGACTCCTAAGCTCATGGCTCCTCTCATGGCTTGTGGTATGTATGCTCATGGCTATATCCTAGGCACTGGACCAGGCAATTTGAGGCTATGCAACTCAGGGCAGTTTTAAGCCAGACCAAGGTCTAAGTGAGTTCAAGCATGCAAGGCTTGAGCAAGGCAAAAGCAAGGCAAAAGCAAGGCAAAGGCAAGGCAAAGGCAAGGCACAGGCAACTAGAAATCAACCTGTATATAAATCTTGCCCAAGATTGATTGGACCAATAGGGCATGAAACCAACACAAAGTTACCCAGTGGGAAGGGGTTCTGCCAGGCTGTGGCCAGAGCACATGCCCTTACCATAGATACAGGGCTGTTTACAAGGCATGCATGGTCCTGTCCCCTTTGCTCCTCTTCTGTGTTACCCTGGCTTTCTGCAGGAAGGAGGAGGGAGAAGGGGACCATGTCTAGACACCTTAGTGTCTGTCTGGGTCTGGGCTGGGGCCATTTGGCCCTACCATGACAGATAGCCAACCCTCTGTAGTAATCCTGTGATTTGCATTTGTTTAAAAAGTGTTATATGCCCTAGTTAAAATTATGTGTGAAAGACCTCAGAGAAAAGACTCCTGTATTCTTTTCCAGGATGTATTGTTTCCTTCTACCATACATACCTCCTGATTCTCTTCTGAAGAACAATTCAAAGATTGTCTGCCAACTTATGTGTTAACTGAACAAGTAGGTAACTCTCCCAAACTCAAAATAATACTGATCCTATGCATAAATTATTATCCTTAATATTTTGTTCGCCTTAATCACAAGACTGAACGCTTCTTGTTACTTGAGTCTCTCAGACAGACTGTACAACCTCTTCTCAAGAGAAAAAAAAAAAAACAAAATAAGGATCATATTACAATTCAAATGTGGCAGGAGGCTTCTCTTGAGCTTTCCTGTTTATTTTAACCATTTGGCCACCTTCCCACGCCAGGTAACCTAATGTGAGATGTAAGTTGTGGGCTATGTGTGGCGTTACAGATACAGTAGACAAGAAGCTCTTTTTTTTGGTGGGAAAGTCCACATGTAGGACTCCAAATTCCCTGACCTCCTGTATCAACCTGCCCTACTGCTTTTTCTTCTGATCTCCTGGAAGTGGACAGCTGCAAACAAAGAGACTTGGTTTGAAACCATCTGATCACAGCAGATCAGGGTACCATCCCCATAATGCAGGTATGTTTCTGAGATACCACACATTTCATTTGGCTGCTCCAGCTGAAAGATTCTTTGCCATCTTCCTCAGCTTCACTAGTAGTTTCTAATGCCATATTCTCACAGAGCAGATGCTGGATGAATCAAGGGGGCTGGTTGGGTTATATTAATATTTTTTTAGTGATATTTTTAGGTGTCTTGGTTCTCTCGGTGGAGACTCAGGTGCAGTTGTATGAGCCCAGCTAAGCCAGCTGTGCTCTGTGTTGAAGTAGTGGGGGTGAGCCTTTGGTGGCTCAGCCTGGAGGAGAGATGGAGTGGGGTTTGCTGACAGTGGTATGGCCGTGAGGAGAGTTATCCACAGAAACAGGTACCATGCTGATTGGCTAGATATGTCACCTGTAAATGTTGCTTTCTGAAGAGAAACAAACCTGTAAGTGAGCAGAGAAATGGATTTAGGAGACTGAAAAGAAGAACATTAATTACATCAGGAAAACCTACTCAAAGTCTTCCTTTTTGGTAAATTGAGATATACCAAATAGTGGTGTTTAGGCTTGCTCAAATTAAATATACAAGCCTTTGAGGTAGCAAGCCCTAGAAGCATGTCTTCATGCAAGGGAAAGGTATAATTCTTTCCTGTACTTGCTTAATCCATGTATCTTCTTACACAAAGGCAGGGGAAACTGTGATGCAGCGTATAGCACATCCCTGGAGATGTTAAGCGTTGGCAGTCCATCTAACTTTCAGGCTATGTTGTACCTACACTGCTTATCTCCACTGGAAACAGACTGAGCTGACAAGTGCCACAATCACTGCATTTTTTTAATGATAATTTAACCCATCCCTGATTGATCCCTCAGGCACATGGACACTGGGGGTGCTCAAGGTGGCATTTCTGGATGCAGAAGTCAGGGCAACTGAGGCAGCTAGAGAGTATGGCAGATTGCTGTAGATATGCCAGGTTACAGCAGCCACCTTAAGAGGCAGTACCTGTTGTCCCAAAATCAGTCAGATGTAGTCTGATAGACTAGACCAGGGTCACAAAGCCTCCTGCAAGTTCTTTCATTCATCTGTGGGAGTGAAGCTGCTCTATCATAACTTTAAAATGCCATATGTGACTTGCTGTATGCCTCGGGTCTCCTCACACTCTTGCTCCTTGTCATGTGTCTGTTGCTATAACTTCAGTTTTAAAGTGCTGAAGAGCTGTAACAGGCATTTCTGTGACACATACATATGTCCAAAAGTGTGGGCCCCATAGCTGTTTATTTATAGACTACTAGGCATGCTTGGCTCCTGCTTCTGAAACAGGCACTTCTCCACCACAGTCGTGACCACTGAGACTCGTGCTTAGCTCACATAGCTAAGGTTTTAATCTCCTTTATGCCACCCCTTTAATAGAAGACCTAAGGTGGTAGAACTGAAATGAGCTTTTCCAGCAGTGGAGAACTGTGAGCAACGGGTTAGCTCTTGTACAGCCCCGTAGCCCCTTAGCCTGCAAAACCCTCCAGAGATTTGTAAGGGCAGGGACTCAGCTATCAACAGGACATGGCTGACCCTAACATCCTGACTTAAACCCTGGGAAAGGAGTGGCCTTCGCAAACACAAGCAGAGATGCATGATGAACAGTGTGAAAGTAGGTCAAAGGGAGGTAAGTAAGGCAGGCCCTGAGTAGAGACTTTGGGTTCTTTTTGGCCTAGTAGATTGGACAGTGTGATCATGTGTGAACACTGGTGGCACTCAACCAGATCTGGCAGGGATGGTCCCAGCCATAATACTTGTTCCCTGCCTGCATGTTTCAATACCTTAACAAGATTACAGAGGAAAAGGGTGCAGACAGCTCCCTCTGAAAGTGTCAGGCTTGCAACCTGGTATCACAGCTCCAGGGAGCTAGCCTAATAGCTGGTGAAAACTGCAGACTCTTGCACAGTATTAACTGACCATTCAGATAATGTAAACATATTTGAAAAATCACCTAAGCATATAGGTGGAAGTGGCTGAATGTACTGAAGGGTGTCAATATTCCTCAGCAAATGGCTAAAACCTCCAGCAGAGGTCTGAGGACTCTTAAATCCCTGCTAACCATGATACACACCCCCAGGTGAGGAGGAGATATAGTAGTGCTGCTGGGACCAAAGGGGCAGGATCATGCCCTTCTGAGCTGGGCTGAAGAGCTCCTGATAGGTGCACCACCCTCTTGCAGAAAGCCAGCTCCCTCTTCTCTTAAAAGAAAAGGACTGTGGCCAGCTGTGAACAGCTCAGCGGTTCCCCACAGTTGCATCTTTCAGATTACCTCAGAGCATACTCAGAGTCCTCGTCAGGCTGAGTATTGGTAACTGAAGGAAAGCAAACGTTCGAGTCTTGCTGGCACAAATTATTCCATATTTTGAAACCTCTTTCCCTTAAGTCCCCTAGGTCAGGAAAAGATTTAAACATGTGTGAATGTCCTTCCTGCCCAGGACATGCCATTAGCATGTACAGGTCTCAGAACCGAGCAGAGACTTAGGTATCTTCCTGGGGCTCTGAGGTCATGGGCTTGAAAGCCAGGGCTGAGGGTGGACATGGATCCAGGTACCAAGAATACAGTGAGCCCCTTATCCTGCAAACCAAAGATACTTCATCCCACTTCCCTCAGCCTGGAAGTGCCTCATGCCTACTGTAACAGGGGAAAGATGCAGATTGAATCCCACTGACAGGGTGGAGGAGAGGGAAGACATGTGGCAGCAATGACTCTGCCTTTCCCCAGTGCAGTCTGACCATGTGATGTCTACATTGCTATTTACTAAACACTCACTGCATGCGGCTGCAGAACACAAAACCCAGCTTCAGCTTAAGGAGATGAGCTGAAGAAGGTGAGCCTCACTGTGACTCCTGAGGGCTATGCACCAGGCTTCCATTCAGACATAGCTGCAAGAGCTGCTGTCTCCTGTCCCAGAGATTTGGCTAGGTCACCACTGCAGAATAAGAAACCACAGGCAAGCTACAGGGCATCTGGCTGGGACTGGGTGAGCTTTACATGGGGAAAGAAACCACCACAGTCTGCAGAGACAGCAGTGATGTGAATACAGAAGGAGAACATCCTATCAAGGAGCTGTGCCTGACAGTTTTATAAGCTTGTGTCAGCGTTTTCCTGTTAAATCCTGATTAACTCAGCCTTAAAGGCTCAGCTCAAGCATGTGTGTGATAGAGGAGGATGCCTTGGTGCAGCTCAGGTAAACTATATGCTTTTTATAAACTCTGCTTTTAAGGTCTTGTTTTAAAAGTGTGTTAACTCACTATGTAAATCATATCTTTAAGTATAAGAAAGAGAGACAGGTTTGGATTTTACAAATGCCTGGGAATTCAGGCTTTGGTTACTGTTCTTACTCTTTGCTTCAAATGAAGAGTGGGCAGTTAATAGGAACATGGGAATTCCTGAGTTTAAGCTGGATGCTTTCAATCACTTAAACATAAAGGACCAGATTCTCTTTTATAGAAAGTCCTTAAAGTGGTAGAAAATAATATTTAAATCCCCTTTCAGACCTAAATATTAAGAGTAATTTTTATATTATGTGTCCAATCCAATCTAATCTTGCAAAAGATATCTGAGTGCATTTAGTACAAAGTATTTACATGATAACAGACAAAGGGAATACATAATTTTGCCAGCAATTAAAAAATACTTAATAATTCCAGTAGAAGCACTTAGCTCTAAGAGCTGCTTTCCATTTCAGTGAACTTTCTGCTATGGAGAGGAAAGAAATGATTCCTTCACATGGCTGAGCATCAGGTTTCTCTGAGCATGAAAGCAGGCTTGTAAACTGTCAGTGTTTATGGTTGCTTGTCTCCAACAGGAATGTCTTCTGACATGCAAATAACCTGCCATCCTACTAGCAGGCTTTACGCAGCTCTGCTTTAAAAACTTGCTCTCAAGCCCGTGTCATCTTAGCCCAGCATGTGCACAGATCAGCTTTGTTTTGAGAGGCGGTGTTGTAGTTTCTTTGATGCTGTGCTGGTAAAGCTGTGTGAAAAGCACTGAGCAGCAAAAGGGAAACGTTGAAAAAAGTGTTCATGGATCACAGGAAGACTCTCCTGCCCTTCTCCCTCTCTGAATTCAGCTCTGAAGACAATCTCTGCTAACTCAGAAGAACACCAGGGGCCGAGTTCAAACTGAAGGTTGACTTGGAGACTCTTTCTGAACTAATCTTTGTAGCTAATAGATGAGGTTTTTGTCTTGCTGTGTTTTAGCAGTGTTCACTGTTTGGGCAAGTGAGGATGTCCTCCTACTTTCAGAGCAGCTGAATGATGGTGCTCTGTGCTGCACAGGCTGTATGTGGTGCCTGAAGTGACACACTTAGATGTAGATATTTAAGCTGTAGCATCTGCATGCCCTTGCCTGGTACCCTGCCTTCTGTGTATGTGCACATCTGACTTTACAGCCCAAGAAATAATTACTGCATTGCACCACCAAACTCGCACCATAAAAAAATCCCGTTAAGTGTCTGTCAGCTTGGGAAAAACCTCAAGCTGAAGCCAGAGACTCCCTCTCTATTTGAGGTACTTAGGGACAATGCTGCTTTTACACTCACTCAGCAGAGAAGTGTGGGTGAAGAGCTCCCCTCAGTCCGTTACATTGCTGACCGGGATAAAGCTTTCCACATGTGACAACCCTGCTGCAGGATCCAGATTATAAAGTCACCTTCTCTCCCTGTCCCTACAGGTCTGCTGCTGCTGTCATGCCAAATCTAGCAATCAATCCAGATGTCAAAAAAAATAAAAATTGAAAAAAATACTTTTTTTCATACTAGTAGCAAAGGTAGTTTCTGGGCAAGCATAAGTAACCAAGAACAGGGCAGGGCAATAGTTGCCCAAACCACCTGATATTAGTAAACAAAACGGTGCCTTGTGGATGACATATTAAAACTGTCCAGATGGTAATCTGGGGTGAAGGGAGAGGGAGGAGAGAAAAGTAACCTTCCTGCTCTTTCTTGTGGCCTATCTGGAGTTTGGTGCTGGATGGAGTAGGATGGCTGAGACCCTCTTTCTTAGGCACTTGCGCATTTCCTTGGTCTTTGGAGGCTCTGTGGTAAAACATGATCTACCTGGGGAGCTCAAGGAGCAACCCGCAAGTGCCCTGCACTCTAGTCACACCTGCACAAGTAGCATCTCTGTCATTGCACTATTCATCTATGCAAAAATGACTAAGTGAATTTTTTGAGGGACAGCTAATGTTAAGGTACTTTCCTGAAAGGCAACCATGGCAGCATTGCACAGCTGAACACCAGGCTCCCATAAATAATTAGTAATGAAAATCTTTGCCTTGCCTTTTATCTTTGTTGCAGTGACTGGAATGCAACTCACTAATATCTGTGCTTATATTTCATGCATCACTAAAACCACAAGGTATATTTTTTACATGCCTGATGTTCACCCTCCACCCACCAGCACTGCCTATAAATCTCCTTTATTTCCCGGAGATGCTAGGACCCACTGGCAAAAGCTGAAGACGTGCCAAGTACTTGCTTGAAATATTAATATGTTGTTAAAAACAGGAGCTCTTCACAAAAGACATATCTAACATTTCCAAGGAGCAATTGGTGATCTAGAGTATCTGGACAGTGTCTGTTGTGAGCATGATGGAAGAAGTGGTTCAGAGTAATCTTTTGCAGCAGAAAGTAGTTTCAGCAAGGACCTTGCCTCACTGAAAAGGGAGATGCTGATTGACCTAAACCAGCTGCTATATTCATTACTGTTATTAGCAGTTTTGATAATAATAGCATGAAAAATGATAATAACAACAGCAATAATAAATCAGTGCAGGATGGGCTGCTTGCAGCAGGCTCACTGCCCCACAGCTTTACCTGCTTATTTACTGTGCTATACAGTGCATCTTAAAGGAAAAAAAATCCAACCCCCATCTCTGCATGTTTTCAAGATCCACTGCAAAGTCTGTAGGCTATGAAAACATGCACAGTCTAAGCAGTGAAGTAATAGTTGAAAAAAATAAACCCCCCTAGACAATCCAAACCAAGAGCTTTTCCTTGTACACAGCAGTGATCCTAAACAAAGCCAGGGACGTTGCTTAGGGCAGAAGCTTTTTGTGCCGTGGCACTGTGGAGCAACAGACCATTCCCCAATAGATCAACATCATTTCCACAGATATCTCACTTGCCTGGGCATACCTACAGTCTGACAAAACATTTTTGTCATGAAGATTGTTTAGGCACCAAACATTACTTGACATTATTAAATAATTAGCTCAGAGTGGTCCCACTTCCAGTTTGTTGGGGTTTGTCCAGTGAACAGGTCGCAAAATCCTTGCTTAGGAAATTACTTTTTTTCTCACCTCTACCACAATGATGCAGGTGGTACTTAAAGCAGGAGCAGGGAGGTCATTCTGCCCCTGTACACTGCACTGGTTAGGCCGCACCTCGAGTCCTGTGTCCAGTTCTGGGCCCCTCAGTTTAGGAAGGAGGTTGACTTGCTGGAATGAGTCCAGAGAAGAGCAACAAAGTTGGTGAGGGGTTTGGAACACAAGCCCTACGAGGAGAGGCTGAGGGAACTGGGGTTGCTTAGCCTGGAGAAGAGGAGACTCAGGGGTGACCTTATTACTCTCTACAACTACCTGAAGGGAGGTTGTAGACAGACGGATGTTGGTCTCTTCTCCCAGGCAGCCAGTACCAGGACAAGAGGACACAGTCTCAGGCTGCGCCAGGGGAGGTTCAGGTTGGATGTTAGGAAAAAGTTCTATACAGAGAGAGTGATTGCCCATTGGAATGGGCTGCCTGGGGAGGTGGTGGAGTCACCATCATTGGAGGTTTTCTGGAGAAGTCTTGATGGGGTGCTTGGTGCCATGTTTAGGTGTTTAGTTGTTTAGGTGGTGTTGGATTGGTCGATGGGTTGGACGTGATGATGTTGAAGGTCTCTTCCAACCTGGTTTATTCTATGTATATTCCATGTATTCTATGTATATATTCTATGTAAAGATAGACATCATAATTACTTTGACTGAAATGGGCAGCATTCATGCTGTAGCAAGAGAAGTTCAGGGGGGCTGGATGATTCTTGAGGTCCCTTAGAACCCTAACAATTCTATGATTCTCCTTCCATACAATGCAGAGATCACAACAACCCAGACTGATAGCAGGGAAGGGAAGATGTAAGGTGACCAAGGATGAGGAATAGCCCTAGATCAAATTCACATCTTCTTTCATGCTGTGGTGTGCATGTATGGGCATCTTCCCTAGTAATTGGTGCCAAAAAGAGGAGGGTGTTTTGCAGGGAAATAATTTTTTAAAAATCTCATCCATCTTTACATGTTTCCACCTGTGGTGCCAATACTGGTTGCCATCTCTTAGCACCTGTTATACGACTGGCCACATGTGCTTCATCCCTTTGGGCTTTGCTACACCATGGATATTGGGAGAAGATCCTTAGAAGTTCAAAATTATTCTATTAATTTCAAAAATTAACATAGAAGAATATTCACCTTGCCCAGGACACATCTCTCCCATCCTGAGCCACCTCTGATTGGCACCCTTCAGGGCCTCCAGTAACCACAGAAGGACTGATTGATGGATTAAGTTAACAGCTTGAGTCAGACATGAGTGAAAATACTGAAACACTTCAGGAAGATACTACAGATGTTTAAGAACAAGATAACATTTTTGTCAGGACAACTGTCAGAAATGGTATGTCTGTGACTGGTCTTGCCTAGGGGCAGAGGATTCAGCCCTGTTTCTTTGTCTCTGTGGTATTCAGTGAGTCCCAGCATCAGGAGGAGGAAAGCTGGAGGAAGCCACAGAGACCCTGAATTTATCAGGAAGCTACTACAGCTTGGGGGGTGGGGAACAAAACATTTAAAAGCAGCTTTGGGAATATGCAAAGAATATCAGAATTTTAAGTTTTGAAATTTGCCTGAGGCATCACTTCTGGAAAAAGTCAGCTACTATAATAACTAGTGACTTCATATGAGGTTTTCCTGATAGGAATGTCATATTCATTTTCCCTAGAAAACAATGCTAAGTGAAGAGTGTTTGGGTTTTGTGACAACATTCAGTGCCTTTGTGAAACAGCCTAGTTAGAGGCTTTGTCAAACTTTGTCCTGAGCTTTTACCACCTTGCATTTGGGGCTTGTTTTAGAGACCTTGAAAACATTCCACTGAATGCATTTGAGTTTGGATCATGCCTGAAAGCTACACAACAGCCTGGAGGGGGGAAAGAAAAACTGAATTTTTTCCTTCTTCCCCCTCCATCCCCCTGTACAGATCCAGGAAAATAGTTCAGGCAGAGAGTAGATATTGTGATGGTTTGAGTTTTGTTGGGTGTTTTGTTGTTTGATTGGATTGTTCTTCCCCATAGTAGTTCATAGTATCTAACACCTGGGTTATTTTTCATGCTACATAATTCTTCTTGTGATTTCGAAGGAGAAGAGCCAGCAGGGCCTTTGGCTGTGAGGAACCTGAAAAGGAGCAGCAGGAGCTTCTGCAGAGAAATCCCCCAACCTGGTTGGCAGCTGGAGTTCCCAAAGGGCAAGGGAAAGTGAGGAATATTCAACTTGTGGAGCCACTCTTGAAAAGGCTGCAATGGCAGGGGAGAAGGTGACGAGGAGCTGGTGCAGTAGCACCAGATAAGGGAGTGACCCCTGAGCCCTTAGATTGGGCAGTAGAGTTCACAAATCCATTGCAATCCTTGTGACTATCTCAGAGGCTCATGAGCAACCTCCCGGAAAGATAGAAGTTTGATTTGGGCTAAAGTGAGCCATGCTCCTGTTTAGTTTGGGCCTGGACCAAATTCAGTCTTAGTGCTCTGGTTTGTGTTCTGGCTGAACTAAGCTTTGCTTTTCCATTTTTGAGAGAGCCCAGAGAGCAGGCTCCTGCTGTGAAAGCCCTATCAGCCAAGCTGCTGATGTGAAGCAAAAATCTCACATTTGTTTCCTTTCACATCCTTTTGGTTTAGGAGCACATAGATTTAACAGGAACACACACCCTAAAAATAACATCTTCAGAACAATTGGAAAATCAAGATTTTTACTTTTCAGTTATTACTTTAAGCCACCCTGCTTTATGATCTGGCCTTGGAAGTGAACTTGTGCAACTGATCATCAGCTTGACATACGAAAACACTTTTCACACCTTACTGCTTGCAAGACAAAATGCCTTTTAATGTCTTTTCTACTAATTAGCTGCTATACCTTCTCAATCTATTTGTCAAGGGCTCTTTTGAATGTATGTCAATAAAACCATTCACCATTATGGTTGTCTATTCCTTACCAACACAACTAGAATAAAAAGGTACAGTGACTCTGCTTTCTTCCCATCTCCAGCAGCATTCCTCCAAACATCAGACCTGCCCAGGCAGGAGTTTCCAGGAGGGGCTGAGGATGGGGAGACCACTCAGTAAGGCTGAAGTGATGGGGAGGACAGAGCAGAAAGCTATTGCTACAGTCACATCACAGGTTTCTCTGCTGCTAAAGTGAAGTGCAAAGCCCTGAGGTGTAGCCCCCTGACCCAAGATACAGCGGACTGATAAACCTAGTGGCTGTTTCAGAGAGGGAGAATATTGTGCAGCTGCCACAATGCTCTCTTACAACTCTCCTTTTGCTCACAGAGGAGCTCTTCAGTCCAAGTGATGTGCCTATAAACACAGTAAAATAAAAAAGACCAAAAATTAAAAAGGGCCAAAGATGCCTTAGCTGTGATCAATCTCTAAGCATCTCTGTGATCTAGATGTTGCCAACATTGCATTCTCTCTTTTGCAAATGGCTTTGTTCAAGTAGTATCAAGTGTTGACTGGGCTAATACAGTGGGTATTAAGAGAAAGCATGCAAGCACACTAGGGAGTAACAAATGATCTTGAATGTGCCCTTGGCTGCCCAGTTTAAAATAAACATTAACAGCTCGTGATGTTTAACCCACCTGCATTAACAAAAACTCGGCTAATCTCAGGGAAGCAAATGGGAAGCTGTACTTGCAAAGCTACAATGGAATGCAATGAATATGTACATATATACAGTATTTACACTATTATACAGGTATTTACAGAGAGAAAACAGCACGGAAATCCTCCTTGTCCAGGAGAACACTGCCTTGCTCCCCCCTAACCTCTCCCTCCCTTTTCTCCTCTAGTTAATTAGAAGAAAAGAGAATGTTAGAGAGGGCCGTTAGCTGAAAAGCATTGTTAGGAAGCCAGTATTGCTTATCTCAAAGTTAGCTGATGTGGGTCTTCCAGCAAAGCAGCCAGCTTGCCAGAGAGCCAGAAGAAAGCAAATAGAATGAAAAGAAATGTATTCTGTGCACCCAGGCATGCCAAGACACCGTGGGTCTCTCCAGGAAGCTCTACTTGCCCTTTTGCTTTTACTAGCCACCCAAAGAGCAGTGTTAGATGTCTATGTCAAAACAGCACAACACAACCATTTCTATGTCAGTCACAGCAAGCAGTAAAACCAGCAAGAATCAATGACAGATTGAAGCAAGTTAGAGGTAACTCTCTATTACTGTCAAAAGAGAAGAGTTAGACCATTACCAGTGTGAAGCACCCCATAACGGAACAACCAAATGGGTCAGACAGCCATGCACAGGAAAGAGAGATACTAACTGGGTGCGGGATTTATCATTGGATGCAAAGGAAAGAGAATTTGAGAATTGTATAAGATTTCTCACAGGAGGTTTTCAGGGAACTGCAGAAATATGTGGGCCTCAATAAGGGGTGTTTATGAGAAGGACAAGGTGGGAAAATGGAAGCATCAGGATGAACTGGGTGAATAAAACCCATGCGGAAATAGAGGGGGAAAGGAGTTAGGACTCGAACGGACAGTTGCTTGACTGAATCCTGTACTTCATCACCACCATCTAAACTGTATTCTCACTATATCTTATTTTTAACTGGCTCCTGTGAGGGTGCACTCTCTGTCCTGAGTCATTTTGTGTGAGTGCTACCAAGCTTCAGACCAGACTAGTAGGATTAGATAGTACTAAAACACAAACCTTTTGTGGGTCCCGTATACAAAGTACAGGAGCTCGGTGCTAACGAGAAGACAGAGTGTCTATGACCAGCTCCTGGAGTGACCCATATATTGTGTGTATGTCCCAGCAGTGGACTTCAGTCCTGATCCCACATAAAGGAGGAACAAGGCTGGGATGGCTGTCCATGGTGTTCATGTTTGTGTGAGTGCTGACTGTGCCAATACAGGCACCGATTTCTCTTTGTGCTGATCCATGTGACTGACAATATATGCATTTTGTGTGTATATGTGTGCTTGGCTATGACAATACATGCTCAGCCTCTCTGCAGGCTGGACCCATGAACATGGTGCTGCAGCAGTCTCACCTACATCTCAACACTCACCGGATTCAGCCATGCCTAGCACCAAGAACTTGCTGGAGACTCCATGCTGAAGCACTTTCCTAGCTTTTCAAAGAGAGACTGTGTCCCAAGAAGACTTTAGTTTCAAGCCTCATTATCAACTTTCAAAGTGTCCCATGCAGCTTGGGGAGAAACATCTGGTTACCTCTGTATCTGTATTTTTTCTGGGAGAATAGTCCAACAGCCTCCCTCACTGAATCTTCTCCTCTTTGGGAATGGAATGATGGTGATTTGCCAGTTATCCTTAAATCACTCCTACCACTAGACAGGCTTGAAGATAAAGGAAGGAATTAATTTATTCAGGAATCCAAAGATCAGCTGTGCAATCTCCTTACTTAGGGAGAGCTGTGCAAAAATACAAGAAAACTTACAGCTGTAGACAGCTTATTCTCTGTTCTCTGTTTCATCAAGTTGAAATGCACTCAGCATGTTTACATATTTTTCAGCTGGAAACTCATCTTTAAGCAAGACCTAGTCCATTAATTTCAATGAAGGGATGTTTATTCAGGCACATGTAAGTCCTTCCACAGCTATTTTCTCACCTAGGATGTTTCAGGTCCCACTTACACCTCTCCCATTTGTGCCATCACCTGATGTGAGAAGGGTTGGTGCCTGCTGCATAGGTGAAATCTTCTGCCCAGACAGGATAAAAATATCATTTCCCTGCAGTTACTTTAGTGCATGTTGACTATGAAGGGAAGCTTCCCCTCGAAGGTAGATTCGGATTCAAACCTTCTTGCGTCAGTTCTTGATGTATTCTCAAGAGCAGCTCATATGTATCCAGAAGCTGACAATCACATAAGGGTTTAAATGTATAAACCATGATAATGCATGCAGTTAGTTAGATCTAGACAAGAATTATTGGTAAGCAAATAATTTCAGGCTGATAGCAACACAAACATGCTTGGCATGAAAAATGCCTCTGTAGTAGCCTCTGAGGGCTTTTCCTTCCTTTGAAGGTAGGGATGTACTAGATGAGAGATTTGGGGAAATATTAAAACCAAATGTAATTGATAATAATCCATGTTCTCTTCACTCAGTTTCACTTTTTACCTGTTCTCCCAAATCCAGGACCCATGTCAGCCAATGCTTTGCAACAAGAAGTCCCTGTGTTTATGCCTAGGTAAGCTCCTACCAATGCTCTTCTCTTCTATGCACAAGCCATCCTGGAAACCTTCTGCATCTTTGCAGAGAAGTAGGCACCCTCTGTGCTGTTTTGATACTCAGGTGTAGAGTAAATGGAGATGCAAATCTCTTCTGCAGCACTGAGATTTTTCTCTTTTAAAAAGATGCAACTTTCCTCAACCTATTAGATCCTATTAAAGAAATGGTTGCATTTCTATACAGTTCAACATTTCTTTTTCTAACAATGTGATCTCTAGAAGGCAGAGTTGTCTCAGAGCTCTTCTTGTACACTTGGTGTTATTTTAGGATTTTTTTGTGATGATACACAGAGTTGAATGCTCCAAAAGCATTTAAGCATGCAAGGCAGAGATATCAACTTCTCTTTCTTTCTGCTTGTTTATCTCCCTTTGCTCTAGACTCTTCAAGGCCAGGAGGTCTTTCTTTTTGTACTGCTTTACATTTGGCAACTATTGAACTTCCTTGGGCCCAAGCTCAATTCTAAACCATGGTTGATGCCTGTGGCTCATGCAGGATCTCAGAAAAATGCCTTCTTTTTTATACACTCTTGGAAAGGAGCATATTCTTCATAGAAGACAGAAAGAACCAAGAAGCACTGCTGTCGGCTGAGCTGGAGCCAAGTTTAGTGTAATCAGAGATCGAAGAGAGGTGTGAGCCTCTCTTCTCCTCTTGGCAGAATGCTTTCCGATGCTTGTGCCCAAAAATTTAATGGCAGATTTGTTTACAGAAGTATTTTCCAAGAGATGCTTGAGTTACACTCAGCAGCTGCCCTTATTACTGGTGCTGGGCATACCTTGAGTGTCTGGGTGATTTATTGATTTGAACTGCTTTCTGTGAGGCTTCTGCTTGAGAGGCAGGAGCATGCTCCAGCATGGCAGAGGAGTTGTAAAACAACAGCTGAAACAGATGGCTTCAGCTCTCATCTTGATTTGGCATGCCCTGCCAAAAAGGTGCCAAACGTATGCACTTGTGTGAGGCTTGCTGGATGAGGAATAACACAAGAACATTTGTGAGCTGCAAATGAAGAGGGAGATTAAAGTTAAACAGGGAGATGTGGGGAATGAGGTGAAAGGGGAAAACTGCAGGTGTTTTGAGGAAATACCTGTTAATCCTCAAGAAGATGGAGGTGGTGGCAGGACATTAAGGAGGGAGGTATTTAGAGGATTAACCTGTGGATTTCATTGCTTCAGCAGAGAAAGAGAGTTAGCAGACCTCACTGCAGGTGCCCAGGGCAGAGATGTGTAACACCAGCTATAACAGCCAAGAAGAGAAGAGTTGGTGGAATATGGAAAGAAACACACACACACAAAATGTAGCACCAAGGTGGTCTAGCATTACATTGGATGAGGGTTTTATGAAGCATATGTGTGGTAATTAGAAAAAGCTCAGCATATTCATAGTCAAGCTATGTGCAAAAACAGTGCAGCTTTTGCATGACAAATATTCTAATCACATTATCTTTCAGTCGTATTGTGTGTAAATGTAACTTTTTCAAGCATGAAAAAGGCACTGTGGTGGTGAGAGACATGTAAGAAAGACATGCCAGTTCCTTGTTCAGCTTGCTTTGTGTTTCAGCACAGCAGCAATAAAATGGCTAAATAAGACTGCCAAGATTTTCAAATGAATGCATAGCCATAGAACTGAATATTGCCTTTGAAAATTCTGAGCAGTTCTGCTGATGACAGAAGCAGCTCTCTTGTTTACCCTGAGGTACTGTGAAGAGATGTCCTCCTCATAAATGTCAGATTCTCTGTCAAACTTTGCCATAAGGTTAGGGTTCCAGTTTTAGCCACCAGCAAAACTATTGTGAGCTCTCACAAAAGGCATCATGACACAAAGTATTCATATAACCATCTGAAGACTTTTTATGTTATGGATGAGAAAAGAGGCAAACCAGTGACTCAGCAAAGAGGGAAAACAAATATTTGAGGCTCCTCATAGTCCTGTATAGAATCTGACAAAGGGGAAACAGCAGGTGTCAGGTTTGACATTAATTTTGGCTCTTGCATCCAGGCTAGCATAAGCTCTGCAGTGAAATTTTTCTCATTGTGCTAAATGCCTTAAAAGGCACGTGGTAGCCCTGGGATGCATTTCTATCAGCAGCACAACAAACCACTAGCAAAGATTGAGTTACCAGTTATGCAGCTGATCATGTCTCCAAGGAAAGGATATACACCATAATGTCAACAGCTGCTCTTTATATAAACATAACTTTTTAATATCGGTAGGCTTGTTTCACACTACACACAACAAGTCTTCAGTGGGCTAGCCTGAGCCACCATGCTTAGAACAAGGCAGCACAAAAAATGGGACCACCGCCCTTGTGATGGGTTGAAAAGGAAAGGATCTGCTTTCCCTCCCCCACTGAGAAAGAAATTGCGGCTAGAACTCAGTCAGAGAAAGGAGACTGTATTTTACAAGGAAACAGATTCTATGTAACACAACAAATACAGGTAGTTTACAATATATACAGGAATATACAGCAAATGAACTCAACCAGAAACCAGACTCCCCACAGAGGGGGCTTTTCCCTGTGCCCGCTTCACCCCCCTACCTCCCTTCTCCCGCAAAGAGGTAGAAAAAGAGAAAAAAGGAGAGTTAGCACAGCAGACAGAGGCCTATGCACAGGGAGTGAGTGAGTTAGTTCTTATCTCTTGGCAAGAAGCCCAGAAGCAGTCCAGCTGAAAGGGAAAGCGAAGAAAGGAAGACTGAGAGAAAGTCCCAGCTGCCCAATAACTTAAAGTTGCATTTTGTCCATCCACCAATGAAATTCGTTTAGAATACCAAAATATTTTATAAACATTTAGCCAGTGTGCCCCTTTCTTAAAGGCACAGCCTCAAACGGTCACAGCCCTATTCCCCAGTGTGCAGAGGCAATATAAGGCTTAAACACTTTGTGAAAGGTTTTAGATTTATCACCACTGACAGCTGTGTTTTCCTAGTTGCTGTTTCTGCACTGTTGTGGGAAGTGACTTTGGAGTTGGTATAATGTCATACTAGTTTTACAACTTAAATGCTACTTAATATGTCTTGAGAACAGAATATTGATTGCGATGCAGTGCATGCAGACAGGATGATTTTGGATGTCAGCACACTTCTGCCAGCACAATTCTGGGTTGCCCCCCACTTGAAATGAGCCCTGTGGCAGAAGATGCAGGGAAAGGGCTGTCACAGCCAGTCATGAGACTTTTTGCATGAAATGTGCTTTTGCCAGAAGGATCCTTCTAAAGGCTGTGGAGCTCTGAGAAATTCTTAGTCTGCTAGGGACTGGAGTTTTTTATGATCTCAGTGTATTTTTGAGATCTTGTTTCTAGCAACATTCTCTCTTATACATTCCCCTGTAAATGGGAAACCCGAGCCCCAGGGAGCTTAATTAGATTTTACTTTTTTTAAAGCACTTGGCACTTAAGGCTCCTCTGCCCTTCAATGAGACTTGCATGCATTTGCCAGGTTCAAAAATGTGAACGTGTCATGTCCAAGGTCACACAATGAATTAATGCCAAACCAGGAATTGCCACTTACTGTGGGTGGGCTGGTGATTACACCTATGCAACCTAAAGTTTCTGTTATAAAAGTCTGCTTTAGTATCTTATACATGCCAAATCAAAACTGCTCAGGCTGAAGTTCCTTATCCATACAGGCATCCTTGTATTTGGGGGTAGGCAAAGCAAACTGAGCTCTTGCTTGCTTAATCTTTCTAGTCACATTTCCCAACTCCTGCTGCTGGTATTGCAGAGCTGTACTTCTCTCAGATAACAATTATCTCATGAGAAAATACCTTCCCTGTAAAAGGAGTCCTGAAAGTTTCTTTTGAACATGTACTTACTTGCAGAGTTAGGTACTGTAGGGTAAAGACACTAATTCAAACAGGTGGGTAAGTATGCAAAAGGAGCACCAAAATTTGGTGTTACTAGGATTGCTTCTCTCATCCACTTCAAACTCAGCCGATCACTTGGATCCCTTTGTCACTGCAACCCACAAATAGTTACATCTCAGTTTGTTCCTAAGTGAAGATTGCTTAGCTTTATCAGGATTTAGTCTGGAGGATTATGAGGGTAGATTTAATTTTGGACTGAAGAATTCTTAACATGAACTAAAACCAACAGCTACAATGGAGTGAACAAGTATTTCAGCCAAAGTGGAAAAGGGCAGAGGTGGGGCAATGAAACAGCTACTAAGAGCTGTAGCCTTTTGTGAGCTGTAATGTTTGCTGGACAGATAGGTGGAAGAGTGAAAAAGAAATTATTTCTGCTTTTCCAAACTTGTTTGCCCTCTAAGTATATATCCAGAGCTCTTTCTGGCTAAAGAGGCACTATCCAGTCCTGTCTTTTCTCAGGGCATTTGTCAGCCTGTGTCACTAGATTTGCAAAGTGAACCTTAAGATATGGAGCCAGAAAGGCAGCAGTGCACACTGGGGACTGGATTCATCTCTCTCAATGTGAATGGCACAGGAGATGGAGAGCAGGAAAGAAGTTTGGGTTTAGAGATTTTGGAGAGCTGGGCATCTGAATTTTCAAACTGCAACTGATCTCCATCATTTACCCAAATGTAGTATTGCTTGTGCTGTAGGAAGAGCTCTTGCCTGTGCTTTGAGCCTCTGCCAGCCCCTAGGCCTGCTCAATGCAGAGACTAGGCATGAGACAGATCAAGCACGCTCAGCATTCGGGTTTGGAAACAGCTGGGAAATTCACAGAAAGCAAAGAAAAACAAATAAAAATCCAAAGTCATTAAATGTAGTATGTTTCTCTCTCAGAGAGTCCCCCAACCAAAATCTGTGGGAATTCATGAAATTGTTCTGGGGAGTATATATTCCCAAGGATGAGCTACTTGCTATTGCCGAAGGCAATAAAATGAGATAGGCTAACCTGCATCTGACCCCACATAAGCATTTTTATGGCACATAACAGACAGCAAGGGTGTCTCATGCTGAATGAGGTGTATTTCACATAGCTTCAGACACCAGAAGTTAGCTGTCTGGTGTGAGTCATCTCCTTTCCCCTGCAGTCAGCAACAGGAGATAGGCACCTCCACTCACCACAGAAAGCATGCTGATACCCAGCTTGCACTAGATGCCAGCTTTTGATGGTAAAAAGTAGGTGAGGTGAACTGCTGATGACAGTGCTGAAGTAAAACACAGGGGTAACAGGACTCTTAGCATTTAAGCCTGCCATTAAGCTTGCACACAGCTTTACAGTGATGACATCTTCTTGCCCCAAAACACAGGGCAGGAGGGGAAGCTGGGCAGGGACAAGACCCTTGAAAATCACAAATGCTTCACTGCTCCATATGAAGGCACCTGTGCTCCAGAGCCCAGGCACAGTGGTGGTGGTGATGACAGCTGCCCACCAGGAGTCCTCCATTCCCGAGTGCCAGGAGATCATTGGTATCCCTAAAGCCACTGCTGATGGAAGCTAAATTCTGCCTGCTGCATGCATTTTCACAAGTACGAGAAGACTTAAAGATTTGCAATGTTCCTGATGTCCTGTGTGCCCCTTGGCTTTTAAAAGGCTGTGTGTTCTTGGGTATGCATGGGATCAGCCTTGTTCATGATCTTACTTCAGGTGTGGGGCAGCTGGGTTTGGGGTTTTATGTGAGAATGTCTTATCTGGAAGGGGAGTACTGGTGTGACCTGTTGCTGTGAAGGGAGAGAAGAAGCAGGCAGGCCAATGGTTTGCTAGCACAGCTGAATCCCCAGTTCATAGTGGCAAATGTTAATCCCATCTTCCTCACCACAAGGGCCTGAGTGTAAAGTGTTTGCCAAATACTGACTGCCAGAAAAATCTCCACAGGCTCCCTCTTCCTCTCTGGCAGTCAGTATCATATGTACAGAATCTACTTCTAAATTCCCCAAATTAGATTAAAGGCTCATCAGCATCATAACATATTTTTAATCCCTCTGCTACCTACCATGAACACACATGTCAGGACAGCAAGCTGTCAGTAGAGCTCTTCCTTTAGAAAAGGCAGTAATGGTGCAAGACAGTGAGATTTTATTTGTTAAAGCCATCCTGAAGATTTACATCCTCCTTGGATGCTCATGCTCTGGCATCTTCTGTGACCTGCAGACAATGGTGAGGTGCATCCCGATTGTGAGGGATCAGTGGTAAAGCTTCCAGCTTCAGTGTAACCAGCAGGTAACAGGACCTTGGTGTGGTTTCCACGGGGTGCTGTGCTTTAAAGCTTAGAAAATTTCCTCTGTTTTTCAAAAGCATAGTTAGAGTCAATGATCTTAAAAATATTTTCCAACCTGAAAAATTACAGGATCACAGGATGCTAGGGGTTGGAAGTGATCTCTGGAGAGCTTCACGTCCAACTCCCCTGCCAAATGAGGACCATAGAATCTAGTGCAGGTCTCACATGAATGCACCCAGATGGGTCTTGAAAGTCTCCAGAGAAGAAGACTCCAAAACCTCTCTGGGGATCCTGTTCCAGTGCTCCATGACACTTGCAGTAAAGAAGCTCATGTTGAGGTGGAACTTCCTGTGCTGTAGTTTACATTCATTGTCCCTTGTCCTATCACAGGGTGCAAGTGAGAAGAGTCTGTCCCTTCCTTCTTGATACCCAGCCCTCATATATTTATACACATTTATTAGATCCCCTCTCAGCCTTCTCCTCTCCAGACTAAAAAGCCCCAGGGCTCTCAGCCTTTCCTTGTAAGGCACATGCTCTAGTCCCTTAATCATCCTTGTAGCCCTCCATTGGAACTCTCTCAAGTTGATCCCTGACCCTCTTGAGCTGGGGAGCAATATTCTAGGTGGGACCTCACCAGGGCAGAGTAAAGGGGGAAGAGAACCCCCCTCAATCTGCTGGACACACTCTTCTTAATGCACCCCAGGATACCATCAGCCTTCTTGGCCACAAGGGCAAGATTCTGTGATTCTAAAGCAGCTCTTCTAGCACACCTCGTTGCCTTGGAATTGCCTTAGAGTGTAGGCACTGGATCTGTAATCCACCTTCTCAAGTAGTTAGCTGAAGTGTGCAGGGAGGCCAAGTTTACTCCAAAGGCATCCTGTGTTGCTCAGTGTTTACAGCAGATCCAAATGTGCTCTGTAACAAGCCTGACACCTGGGGATTAAACATGTCATTAGTGCCTTGAACATCCTGGATAGGGGCTGGAGACAACCACCTTTCATCCAGATTGTTTCTACAACATCACTCAGAACTTTGAATCATGCAAATTAAAAAGTTGGCTAATGTGGAAAGGTTGAGGCTTTCCAGACCTGTCCAAACATTAGTGAACATTAGTTCACATTTTTGCTGCTTATACAGCTTTTCATAACTGTTTACTGTTCTGGGAAATGAGAAAGGAGTATTTACATGGTAGCTAGAGGAACCTGTGGCAAAAGGACATGGGCTCTAGCATGAATAATATTTTCACTGGGACTCTGTGGGATACTTTGCTTATCTCCTTAACCTAAGTCTCTAGGCCATCCACAGTGCTTGGATACTGGGCATTTCTGCATAGACAAAAGGAGATGTGTGAAAATAATTTGTTCCAAGAGACTTGACTCAGGCTGTCAAATCATGTTGCTTGGCAAGGGCCAAGGACGTGCTGTTATGAGCTTTTTTATGTCAGGATGAACCCTTCAGATGCCAGCTTCTCATTGCTTTAATGCTAAAACCATAAGACCTGACTGGGCTCCATGTCAAACCATAAATCTGTTTGTCATGTCAGAAAGCCTGGCACACTGTTTGTTAGTTTCCAGTCTCCATGACTTGGCCCATCCTTACTATCCAAATTAGCTGCTCAGAGACAAGCTGGGAGGTAAAACTACCTCCTGAAGACTAATACTCAACCAGCACTCTGGAAAAAAAGAGAAGGAAGATGAACAGAATGGATGTTCTTCAGGACAATGGAAGTAATAAATAAATCCAGCAAAGAAACTGAATCCCTCAGCAAATATTTCTGCTTCAGCTGGGAGGAGGAACAACAGGCAGTCACAGTTCAGCAGTACTTCACAGTACTTCAGAGAAGTATGCTGCTGTGTAGAGTCATTTACCTGCACATGGAGGCTGTTTCATGCTATCTCTTTGCCTCTCTGTCTTAGAGAGGTTTTTCTTTTCCGCCTCTTAAAAGACCAAACAAATAAAAACCCAATGCAAACAACCAACCAAAAACAACCAACCAAAAAGAAAAAAAAAATCACCACCACCCCCCCAACCCCCCCCCCCACCAAACCAAAATAAACCAAAAAACACACAACCCCCCCAAAAATCCCCAAACCAACTGACAACCCCCCCCATCTTAAAATAGTTCAACTTCTTGTCAAGGACCATGGGACAAAGGCCCTCCTACAACTTTCTCCACAGCAGTACACTGAAATCAGAACTGGCCCCAGAACTGTCAAGGAAGTAGGTTGGTTGTAACCCCACCTCTGTAATGAGCCCTGCTCAGGCAGGTATTCCCCTGGAACAATGAGACACTGCCCGTGGGAGCTGCTGCAAGAGCTATTTTCAACCTTTAATCTTTTGCTCCTTCCATATGTGAGTGTCCCCTTCACTCAACATCACACTTGCTTTGCAGTGGAAAGAAGGCCCCCGGCTCAAAGGCTTGCTCTTGAGCTACAGCCCTGCTGCCCATGTGGATTTATTTCACAACCTCAGGCTAGTCTTTGAAGTCTCTCTTTTTTGCTGTGAAATAGTAGCACTGGTACCATCTCATCCTCTACAAGGCAGTGTAGAGGTAAAACAAGGCAGAACAAGAGACACAGACTTCCCCGCAGAAAGGCTTCAAGTGTGGGGTGGACAGAAGGGCAGATGAAGAGCAGCTGGAATTTGTTACATCCACAAAGCAGTCAGCATTTCCTAGGATGTTTCTGTCAATGCCAGAGCCCTGACAGATAATCTGAATGAGAAATTAGAGTTGCTCTTAGTCAGCCAAAATATCAAGCCCTGAAATATCACTAGCTTGCTGGGGTCCCTCTCCAGCCCTCCCTACAGCAGGTGAGTGCATTTTAAGATGAGGCCCTCCCGATGGAGCAGAGCAAAGGGCTGGAGCTGCTCAGGAGTGCAGCAGCACTTTCTGTTGGGTGCCTCATGCCACTCTAGCTGTGATGCCTTAAAAGGCTGGTAGCACAGAGATGCTGCAGTCTTTATCACCTGCTGATGGCTGGTACTTTGGAGATATTATATTTATAGCTCCCCTGAAGCACAAATGCCTTACTATCTAATTACTAAACACACAGTTTGAGCAATCCAATAGAGCAGCGAGTCTGTCTCCATCATCTCTCATTTGCAGACTCTCAAACAGAGGCAGGACAGTGCTGCAGCAAGGTAAGGCAGTGCCTTGTTTTGGTTTTTACTGACCTTCAGGCTCTTCTCTTCTTTTTACCTTCCCTTTCCAGCACTTTCTCAAGACTCTATGCACAGCCATCGTGAGGGAAGTGCTTGTTTCATAAGGGAGGAGTGGATTATAAGACGTTTGTTCCTTTCTTGCTGTCAGGGCACACACAGAACGTCTCTCTTTATATTTCCAGTCTGCTGTTGGGAACCAGGTGCTTACTAACAGCTGCTCTTTAGTTTGTGCCCTAATAATATGCTGTCATGTTTTCATGTTCTGAAGGAACACAACCGTGTCCAGCTATAGACACTTTTCCTAGTTTGAAGAGCAGACGCGATGACTTCAGGCAGAAAGCTTTTTGATTAGGTTGTTGGTGTTTTTTTTCCTCTATCAGCATGTTCTTTACGATGAATATTTGGAAAATGAATAGATAGTGAGGGGGAAAAAAGAGGACAGAAGGAACATTTTACTTTTTCTGCCTCTTTCAGTCTGTTTCCTAACAGCCATGAAAGAAAGAAAGGCACATCGCAGGCGACGCTTGCTGATTTCGTGTTTAAAAAATCACTTGTTATGGATTACAGCAGCTGTGTGAAAGGGGAAAAGAAAGCAAAGCACTGAAACATCACTGGGTGTCAAAGATGGAATTCATCATAACTAGCTTGTAAAATAGCATTATAACAACTGTCAAGTGCCAATTATCAGACGATTGTTACCTCAATTTACTTTAACCTCGTCTCATATGAGCGTTAATCTTCAAATGAAGCCAATAAAAGAAGCTGTCTTTTGAAAAACTATGATTGCTTTTGCATGTGTGCACTTTTGTTTGGATGCATTCACATGTGCATTTGTAATATTTTAATGTGCATTCTTGTAACAAGGCCTTTTCAATCCAAGAATCACAAAATATGATGCAGAGGTAAGAAACAGTAATTTAGTTTTAGCCTGAGAAACAGAGAATGATCACATTTTGTACCAGAGTTTATTTACTATAACATTATTTTGGAAATTAAGTGAAAGAAGGCCTTCTTCAAAATGCTGAGCAATAGTCTACCTGAAGGGAGGTTGTAGACAGGCTGATGTTGGTCTCTTCTCCCAGGCGGCCAGCACCAGAACAAGAGGACACAGTCTCAGGCTGCGCCAGGGGAGGTTCAGGCTAGATGTTAGGAAAAAGTTCTATCCAGAGAGAGTGATTGCCCATTGGAATGGGCTGCCTGGGGAGGTGGTGGAGTCGCCATCCCTGGAGGTTTTCAGGAGAAGACTTGATGGGGTGCTTGGTGCCGTGGGTTAGTTGTTTGGGTGGTGTTGGATTGGTTGATGGGTTGGATGCGATGATCTTGAAGGTCTCTTCCAACCTGGTTTATTCTGTGTATATTCTATGTATTCTATGTCTTTGACAGGATTGGTGGTCCCTGGCATCTCTGGGGAGGAGGGCTCCCAAAGCCAAGGCTTGTAGGAAAGGTCAATCCACTTCAAAGTGTTTGGGATTGGGGTCAGTCCCTAAAGTGAGGATTTCAAAGACAAAAGAATAGGTCCCCAGTTGATCCAAAGCTGCTGGAGATCCACCAACTTCAGCTGAGGTGGATGTTTATGTCAGGCGCTTATCAGGACAGTGGACATGGAGAAGCTAGGTCTCATTCCAGGACTGGCTCTCTGGCTCTGTCATGTCACTGCATGCTATATGCCTGACAACACTACCATCCACACCTCAAGTACTGTGTCCAGTTCTGGGCCCCCCAGTTTAGGAAGGAGGTTGACTTGCTGGAGCGTGTCCAGAAAAGGGCAACAAAGTTGGTGAGGGGCTTGGAACACAAGCCCTATGAGAAGAGACTTGAGGGAGCTGGGGTTGCTTAGCCTGGAGAAGAGGAGACTCAGGGGTGACCTTATTGCTCTCTACAACTACCTGAAGGGAGGTTGTAGACAGGCAGAGGTTGGTCTCTTCTCCCAGGCAAACAGCACCAGAACAAGAGGACACAGTCTCAGGCTGCACCAGGGGAGGTTTAGGTTGGATGTGAGGAAGAAGTTCTATACAGAGAGAGTGATTGCCCATTGGAATGGGCTGCCTGGGGAGGTGGTGGAGTCATCGTCACTGGGGGTGTTCAGGAGGAGATTTGATAGGGTGCTTGGTTGCATGGTTTAGTTGATTAGGTGGTGTTGGAGGATAGGTTGGACACCATGATCTTGAAGGTCTCTTCCAACCTGGTCTATTCTATTCTATTCTATTCTATTCTATAGGACATGCAGCCCTGGGGACATATCCAGGCCACTACAGGCTTCTGACTTCTGAAACCAAGTGGTCACATCCAAAATATGTAGTAGGGACAGGATTTGCCCCCAGGCCATGCTAGATGGGAGAGCCCTAGACATCTAGCTGAGCCCTAGACATATAGCTGAGTCTCAGTGCCTGGAAGCATCCTGAAGTCCTGTTCAATTTATGAGCACAAACATAGCCCCTGAGTGTGTGCCCACGAGTCCAACTTCACCCATGACAGAGACCCACTGCCATAGTAGCATGTCCTCAGTTAACAGATCTTGTCTAGCTGAGCTCTCCAGGCTTATAGTAGTCAGGGCTGTGACTGACAACACAGATAGTGCCAAGACAGCATGTTTAGGAACCAGCTTGCTCCACTTTTCATGTGAAGAATGGCACATAAATTAGGTGGAAGAAAAAACAAGAATGTGAAGTACTGAATAGTCTGCACACACGTTCATCTTATCTCAAGGCTTGCTGTCTGCACATGGATGCCTTGGAAGGTTTAATTTCTACAGATACCACAGCCAGTGAAGGTCTCCCTGTTCTGCAGCAGTAACAGTCTCGCCACTAGACTGTGGTCTAGTCTGCTCAGATCTGTACAGAATGCCAATCTTCTGCTCCCCAGCACTGATGAAATGGGTTTTGTAAGATGGCTGGAGCCTAAAGGCAGCACATCCCATTAAACAGTTTGGTATTGACTCTTAATGGGCCACCAGCAGGAGCTGGCAGCTGCCTGAGCCAGACTCACTGCTCTACTTAGTCTTGTTTTTATTTCAAGACCTTGGTGTTGTAGGTAAACTGAAGTGCCTCCACAGTAAATTGTGGACTAAAGAAATCATGTTCAAAACTAATGGTTTTTTTTATAGTGTAGTCTCACTTCTCCCATCCTAGAAACTTTCTCATGTCCTCAAATTCTTTGTCTATCATCCAAACCTCAGGCTAAAGCAGTAAGAATAGCAAAACTGTTCTGGGTGGGCACTTAGTGTTAAAGTATTGCCAGTGAGGTATTGACAGCATTCTCTCTTAAAAATAAGAAGCAGAAGCAGCATTCCAGTCGTGTGCAGCAAAACATTAGGATTGCATGTTGTTTTTTTTTACTATCTTGTCCAAAGATATTTAGCTGGAAGAAAAAATGGCAGGAACATATGTACTAATGCAGCAGTTTTTCACTGGATTTGATTTTTAAAATGAAATAAAAGTGAAAGACCCAAAGCCTTTTCCTAAAGTGAACCCACTGTAACAGCAATCTTCCCAGCAATAATACTTTGTTCTTACCTAGCATTTGAATTTATGATTACGAGACAAATAACTTTACTTTTCGCCTTCTAAACAGCAAACCATCAGAACAAGGCAGGCCTTTGATTGCAGCTGGCAAGAGGCTGGGAGGGGGCAGACTCATTCAATCACTTCTTTAATACAGAAAATACAAAGAGGAAGACCAGAGAAGGAAGGGAATGGGAGTACTGACTTGGAGGTGAAATCCTGACCTCACTGAAATCAATAGAAGTTTTCTCTGAAACATCCACTGATTTTAGCAAAGCTCAGATCTCCTCCTTTTCCTTCTGATTTTACTAGTGCAAAACTTGTGTAGACCTGCACTACCAAAAGGTGTTTTCATGTTTTTCCTTACCACTTCTTTTTTGTAGCTGTGTATTGTCTAGCCAGAACACAGGCACTCTGACACAGTTGTTTTTCAGTGAGACGCATTATTACTGGCTGCAGCATTTTATCTTGGGCTTTATATCACAGCGAGTACAGTATCATGCTCGTAAATCTCAGGGCTATTTCAAGAATGTTCATCATCTAACCCTGATTAGCTTTGAGAAGCATAGGTCATATTACATGAAGTCCTAATTTTTCTGAAAGTAGTTGGAGCAATTCTGCCTGGTTTTGCTCAGCTCACCCTGACACAAACACGGAAGGAGCAATACCATACTGTTAGTAAAGGAATCCATCAACTTCATGAAACTCAAAATGTTTCTGATGCAGGTTGATTTACTGACTACCATTAACAGGTGACACCAAGGGGCAGTTAAACTGGAAGAGCTAGAGGAAAAAAAACATTTTCTCCCAATTCCACCTATGTTTTCAGTAATGCTTTATGTGAAGCCAGTTGCAGAGGTTCATTTTTATAATGATTTTTTACTGCTGTCAGTGTGAAAGTTCCATATCACAAGAAAGGAGAGGAAAACTCTTTTTTGAAAAAGGAAAATAAAGACAATATCAAACCACATTGTCATGGGAGTAGAAAGAACACAAGCACATGGGCAGAATTTGTTTCACATGGTCCATGAACAAAGCCAGTGAGCTTTCTGATCAGCATAATCTGTCAAGCTTAACAGAGTCTCACTAGAAATTTGCATGCTTTCCATTGGAAGGAAGTAGGTGACATTGACTAGTGTTCCTTATTGGTAGTCTGCATCTAGGGGAGCAAAGCCTGGCATGCCTAGGGATTACCATATGAAAACAGGGATACCTGCAATCCACAGCTGCCACCACACAGAAGCCCATTATTCAGTTGTTTATCCCATTTTTAAAATGCTCAGTATCCTAATTTCCTATGCGTGAAATCTATTGACTGCAACACACCCCACAGCCTCTGGCACTGAGTGCAGAAGGCAGCAGGACACACAAGGGGTTAGGACACCACTTATATATAATACTGGAGAGAGATGCTAACACTGTATAGCATGGCATTCCTGGCACAGAACAATGAAAGAGAATAAACTATATTTGCTGCAGTTTTCAACATCTGTGTGTAAGCCCCAGATCAGAAATTCATATGAGCACAAGTTAAATACAATGTATGTTAAGTACTCATATGGTCTGGATTTCATACTGTCAAGTATTTCTTTCTCAACAACCTTTTAGGGGAGAAAAGTAGCACTTTTTCCTAATTCAGAAAGAAGTAAGGACCAGATCTAAGGGCAGACTCAAGTGCTGAAGTGCAGAGAGGACTAACAGGCTGTGAGATCCAGCCTGAGGCTGCAGTAACCCAGGGCTCCAAGAAATAAGTTTCAGAGAGATAATCTCCCCTCTTATTGTTTTACCTGCCTTAAAATCCTCTAGCCAAACAAGCAGGACATTTTCTCCAGTTCTGCTCAATTAATCAGGGAGGAATATAGCAGCTGAATTCAGGTGTGTGAATTCTGCCTGGACATATCTGTCCTGCTTTAGCTATCTGAGGTCAGGTGTCTGTTGGGAGTAGACAGATGGATTTCCTCTGGAAATAAAAGCATATCAATAGTGCAATTAATTTAATCTTCAGTCTTTCTCCATCCTCTATAGTGGGATCACAGGTGGCTTGTTTGGGTTAGCTAATATTTGGCCAGTTAAAATAAGGTGAGATGGATGCCACTATAGGTTATTTGCAAAGCATTTTGTTGATGCCTAAGGAAGAGACTTTCTTATCACAAGTCCTTGACTACTATCTGAAAACTCTCCTCTCCTTTCTACTTTTCTAAGCCAGAGTGCTTTAACAATGTAGACTTTGTAATAAGAACTGAGTTGTACTTATTTCTCCTCTTTTTCCTCAGTCATTTTAACTTCTTATATTGATTTTCTTGTATATTGATGTCTTCTGGATCAGTCTCTGGAGATTCATGAGGTGACCAAGGCTATCCTGGTGTTGTAGGAACGCTTGAAAATGTGCTTCCAGCTGCAAAGTGAGATCCAGAGCACAGAAGGAGCACGTCACATGAGTGGAAGGTGCTTCTGACGGAAACAAGAACCCATGTAGGAAATGGAAATATTTCGTTAAGAATTTTTCCTTGCTTGGTGGGGCTGCAGCAGAGGGCAAAGGACTGCGGAAATTACTTTGACTCTCAAGCAAAAGGATGTGAAACTGTTTACTCAGGAGTGAAGTGTTATGAAAGGAAATAGAAACTTAGGTGCAGAGATTGAACAGTGATAGTTTTCTAGATCATCCAGTCTCATCTGCAGGGAGAAAAGGACACAAACCTATTGTGTGCCCTGTTGCCTATTATCTGTTAGTAATGGTAACCGTTTTTCCAGCCAACATTACCTGAAAATATTTGTCCAATGTATCTCTTCCTCTTTTTTTTTGGTGCAAAGTTGAAGGTCTATGAAAAATTGGAGATTGCAATGGAAATGTTAATAATTATTTGTAGAAATTTGGAATGGAAAGAAGAGCTTTTGCATAAGAAGGAAGGATGTTGACTTGCTGGAATGAGTCCAGAGAAGAGCAATAAAGTTGGTGAGGGGTTTGGAACACAAGCCCTACGAGGAGAGGCTGAGGGAGCTGGCGTTGCTTAGCCTGGAGAAGAGGAGACTCAGGGGTGACCTTATTGCTCTCTACAACTACCTGAAGGGAGGTTGTAGACAGACGGATGTTGGTCTCTTCTCCCAGGCAGCCAGTACCAGGACAAGAGGACACAGTCTCAGGCTGCGCCAGGGGAGGTTCAGGCTAGATGTTAGGAAAAAGTTTGGTACTTTCTTGATCTGATGCTCTGAGTTAGACTTGCATTCCTAATAATTTTTACTGATCTGCTGCTGAAAAACATCAGTGAGACCGGCAGCAATGACAATCAGCTAGCTAGGACACTGGTTGTCACTTATTTTGGACTGATTGTTTGAAGTTCCTAATAGTGGAAGGTGTTAGGCAATCACAGGAAAATATTCAATCGCTATAAATAACTTATTATAAAGGACAATTAAAACTTGTTATTAGGACTGATAAGATCATTCATTTTAAAATTGATTCACCCTCCATCTCATTAAATTCTGTAAGAGTTTTACTCTGGGGCCTCCAAGGTTGGCTGCAGAAATTTTTCTGAGCTTCATGGTAATAATGTTCACATTTCTTTGTAGACCACAACCTTATTTAAATCCACGGTGTTTTGCAGTGCCATCTTACAGTCTTGCAGTTCATTAACTTGCAGATTCATAGCCTAAGGAGGATCTAGATTTATCAATGTAATATCTCTTATGATACAATTATTTGTTGCTGTGGAATGTTGGTGGCTAAATGTTGTCATATAGATGTTCAAACCACCCCAAGCATAGCTTCCAGGATAAGATGTAAGCAGGCAAAGGCCTTTATTACGTTATACAGCAAAGTTATATACTCTATCAAGAGGCACATGTGTCACATCTTAATTGGTTATTTTCTACTGGCACGTGTGTAATTAAGACATACAATAGGCAATCTAGGGGTGGATTGTGATAGTTTCAGGCTGTGTCTTTAAGAAAAAGAAAATAAAAGATTGTTCTAGATGAATTTCATTGGTCAGATGTGAGATGTACCCTAGCAATAGCTCACATTACTTTCTCATTCTGTCTCTTTCTGCTGGCATGCTGACTTTCTGCTGGTTTTCTCGCTGGACAGAGACCTCTTATCAGCTGACCTTGAGATAAGCATTACTAAATTCTTAGCTATGCTTTTGAACTAACTGAAAGTTCCCTAACATGTTCTCCTTTTCTCTTTGCTTCTAATTAACCAGAGGGAAAAGGGAGGGAGAGAGAGGTTGGGGGGGAGGCAAGGCAGAATCCTCCTGCCCAAGGAGGATTTCTGTGCTGTTAGCTTTTTGCAAAACCTTGTATAATATTGTAAATACTGTATATTTTGTACATATTCATGCATTCCATTATTGCTTGTAAAATACAGCTTTTTCATTTGCTTCCCCAACTGAGTTCAGCCGAGCTTTTGGTGATATAGGTGGGTTAAACCATCACAGATGTTTACATTATTTTCTGAGTCAAAGACTAAACATAGCCTTCTCTAATTTGAGCAAAGGCAAATCTTCCCTATAGTCTTCTAAAGCTATCCAAAAACAACCTCTCCCCACAGTTTACATTCTTTTCTGAGTCAAAGACTGAACATAGCCTTCTCCAATTTGAACAAAGGCAAATCTTCCCCATAGCCTTCCAAAGCTATCCAAAATCAGCCTTCTCCTACAGCTAAGCAGGGGGTATAATTATATGGACTTGCTTACATAAAGATAATATATGTTATGCACAGTAAAAAGACATGTTGTTCTGCTTAAGGAGATCTTTAGGCAGACAGAAGTGAAGATGACTGGTTGCAGATACTGGCACACCAGTAGACACTTGTAAAACAACCAGCAAAACCGTCTGCTTTAAGGGTCTTATATCCGTTCTCCACCAGGTCTGATGACCAAGGGACCACAGAACTACAACAAGCAAAAGACTCAAGAAAGTGGACCAAAAGGTTCTTTTCCTAGATCCTGCAGAGCAAATGCCACATGTGATAGAGGAACAGACTTTATCAACCAAACCACAGAAGTCTTTGAGGATATCTTTTGTAAAATAGGTAAATAGGTATTTACTGTCCTCTTCTTCTGTTAACTAGTTTTATCTCAGAAATATTATGGATCATAACAAAATATTGGCCCTGAGTCCACAGTTAAATTGTCTTACCAGGCAAAACAAGAGGCACACATCCACTCTCCTGTTAAGAGAGGCATGAACCAATGATTTTGGGTTCAACCAGGCCAGGGACTGTACTTACAGTTGTGGACCATCCTGGTTGTATTGATCAACACAAGATACTGGCATAGATGCAAGAGGGAAGGCAGAAGGGCCAGAGGAATGGGTAATATGGTCACCCTGAGAAGATCTTCCCATCATTGTCCCAGGGAGGTTGCAAGGAAATTGCAGTATGTGTGGGCAGTCGGCTTGTCCATCCTTTTCTTCTCATCTGCCTTCATTGTGCTTCCAATGGCAAAATATACACACAGGGGTGGAGTGGACAGGTGACCCTCACCATGAGCAAAAGCATTCAGCTTGCATGCTGAGGATCATGTATGAACCCATGTATGATCTTCCCTTTGTCCTAGCCATTGTCTCCTGCTACAGTCTGCCACTCCTCCCAGTTCCCAGCTTTTGGTAATAGTTTTCTCAGTTGTTAAATGTTAATTCTGCTGAGTTAGCAGAGACCTAGCATAGGAAGGGCATGGGCATGGTCAACCCATGATGCCTGTAATGGGCTAGAGTTTGGTTACACAGGCAGTTGTGCTGGCCACTGGGAGAAGACAATTCCCATCACAGGCCTATGCTTGTGCTCAGATGCCAACAGCCAAGTTTCCTTCTTGTCCTTTCCCTCCCTGTGCTTACAAATGCAAGTTTATCAGGTGGATATGCAGTTGATTAAAGGAAATAGCAAACAACCTGAGTCTGAGGCATGCTCATATACAAATCTGGCAGGAGAAGCAGCATGAGCATGGATGTAGAGGAGTTGTAAACACCCAAGCAAAACAGCCTGCCTTCCTCCCAGGTCCTCCTCTGCTCTCTCCTGCAAGTGAAGTTTCTGCTGCCCACAAGTTCTGTATCTGCTGCCAGACAAGTCAGCCTCTTCCTCACATTTTTTTCTAGACATCCAAGAGAACTCTTCCTTGCAAATGTGGAGTCTGGATTCCTGAAAATCCTGCAGGATATAAGGAAGAGCCAGCAACACAGTGGACTGGGTGCTCTTTGGGCAGCAGCTAGTGAGGCAGGCAATTCTGTCTTGTACCTAGCAACATAGCAAGAACTTGGTAGACTTTAATGGTTAGCCTTTAGGGATAAATTAAAGGACTAGTACTGCTTCATAATTTGATTTTAAACTGATTTCTAATGGTTAGAAAAAATTACTTCTCTTCCAGCATTGAAAAATACATTGTCTTCAAGACAAGGCATTGTTACAAGCCATTATTTAATTTTACTCACAAGATTCAAATTTCATTTACTTTAGAACAGCAACTCCATTAGGTGGCCATGTGAATATAAACTTGTCAATGACAAACGGAATCCACATGTCTATCGGGCTGACAATGAATGATATATTTTTTCAGCAATATATGAAGTGTTAGACACAAAATTCACATTGGCAACTAAAAGATTGCTTTAATCCTATTATTTAAAGGGCCTGAGCACTTACAGAGTTCAAAGTAAGCACAGGCCTAAGAGGATCAGTAGCCAGGACTCTACTTCAAAGAGCACAATCTAAGCTTATATTTTCTATCATAATAGATGTCTGAGCCTATGTCTCAGACCCTCTCAATTTATAAGCAGCATATATACAAGCAGTGGCTGAGCAAAAAAATAACTGTTGTCCTACAGAGGATCTTTCTGCAAAACAGGATGTCCCCAGTCATATTTAGATCAGAACGGGTAACTATTTCTACTTGCATCAAAATACGATGAGTCTGAATTAAGCTGGGAAGTGATCTGCAACAATATGATTCTGAATTCAAGGCAAACAGAATGGTTTGGGGAACAATAGGTCTAAAGCATAACAAGGGTGCAAAAGGAGTCCTCAGGGAAGAGATGGCTGTGTTTACTGTGAGGAACTTGGAGAAGTTCCTGCAGCTGGATACTTCCTTATGGGGTTTGTCAGAGGATCTATTTCAAACTGAAGTGTCTGTAGAAGAGGTATGGAACAAATAAACAAAATTAATAGGCAGAAAATGTTATAACCAGATGGTGTTCACCCAAGAGATCTTAAAAGGACTCAAGGATAAAATAGCTGAAATAATAGTAGTGCATGGCTTCTTATTTAAAACAGGCTTGAACTGAGCACCTGAAATTAGCTACTACAGTGCCAGCTTCTTAAAATTGTCCTAGGACAAAGTGGGGGAACTAGAGCCTGGTGAGTTTGATATGCTTCTCTATGCAGGGTAGAGAAGATGGATAAATATGCCACATTGGAAGAAATTCAGTGCATCTTTGTAAAGGGAAATCATGCTCCACAAATCATCAGGTTCCTGTAAAAAGCTTATCGATATTGGAGACTTTTGATTGGCAACGTCTGCTTGTTTGTACTTTTCTGTGTATTCAACAAGGTTCCTCATCAAATACCCTTAAAAACACTTAATCAGCTACAGGATAAGAGGAAGATCTTTGCATGGATTGCATAAAATTGGTTGAAAGATAACCAGGCAGTTCTTGCAGTAAAAGGAGATCATTAGGAGTTTAATAATGGAAAATCTCTAAGTCTGAGAAACAGAGGGATCTTAGGCAACAGGATGAGTGGGCACTGGAACAGAATCTTAAATGGAATGTAGATAAGCATAATGCAGTACATGGGGGGGGGAAAGTCACTGTAGCTATAAACTAATGGTTCTGATCTGATCATCTGGCTGTGAAATGTGGGGATTATACAGGTTTATAAAAAGCCAAACAAACAAACAAAAAAAAAACCCAACCTCCAGCTCAGTGCTAAAAAGCAGCCAAGAAGCATCTTGAGTGTTGAAGTTATGGCTACTTCATCTGAAAATGTAAATTATAATACTGGAAAAAGTTTGGGGAAGGATGATAAAATACAGGGAGTAACATCCACACAGTGTGACTAGGTAGAATGGGACTAGGTAAAGACTGACAAAGACATGAGCAGCCTGTAAAATGTGACTAAAGATCAGCTGATCATTATCTCTGTAAAACCCAAGAGGCATCAGATGAAGCCAGAGGGTAATGTGTTCAACATTAGATCAAGGGGGTGGTTCTTCAACAACAGAGATACCTGTTACGAGAAACTTTGAATTTCCTTTCATGAGACCAGGAGAAAACTGTGCAAGTCTGTGGAAGTGATATTCAGTGTGGGTACTGCCTCTAGGTTGAGAAACCCAAGATTGAGGTAAAAGACAGTGGAGGCTGGGAGAGTACTATAAGAAGATATCATTACCATCTGTTTTCATTTTCTTCTCAAGTCACTTCTTAAACCCCAAGAACAGGATAATAAGTTAGAGGAACCCTTCTGCTCAACAATTCTCATATTGCTATGGTATGATCTGAATACATAAAAATGACAGGTTCTGCCTGACACTAGCCATCATTTACAGGCACTCATGTTAGGCTGAAAGCTCTAGCCTGAATGCCTGCCTCTTTCTTTCTACCATCTTTGTTGAACAGATAAAACTTATGCTCATTTGACTTTGTTGGTTGTGGAAGTCCTAACATTAATCCTTAAGGGTAGATTAGACCAACATCAGCCAGGAACAGGTTAGATGCCATTCCTACCTTGGGAATGAATTAAATTCTTGAAGTGTTTGCCAACTGCTCAGTTTTATAAACCTTGCCTTGCTCAGAAGCTCCCTGAGTCTCTGTCTGGCTAATGAGAGGAAATGGCAGTTACAAATGTTGCCATTGACTATTTCTAGATGATCATAAGAGAAGTCAAGGATGCAGGCAGAAAATGTCTTAAGGGGAGCAGAAGCAAATTATTCACACAGAAGTAAGGTTTTGGAGAAGAAGCCATGAGTAGTGGAGAAGTGGGAAGGTGAGGGTTCCTTGAAGGGAACTTTGCCTAAAAACACTCGTGTGTGCTGAGAACACTATGGGGAATACTAGGCATGTGAACTATTTCGTACAGGATCGCATGTCTTTTGTGCTATCAAAAACGCAGAGCAACTGGGGTTTTGGAACAACCACAGTGTGCTTGTTTCATATGTCTGAAACAGCAAAATATAAATCATGAATATACTAAAATGAAGAAATCCTAAATTACAGGGTAGTATTTGCCAGTTTGGAAGACCATCAATTACTTCAGACTCTGTAGTAATTTGACATCCCAGGTTCCACCCACAGATGCAGGGAACATAAAAGCCTATCCGCATCTGTCACACTTAGGGCTTCACATGGCAACCAAACTGAATCCAGAGTGAAGGAGAAATGCAACAGCTCCTCAGTATAGGTCATAGAATCATAGAATCAACCATGTTGGAAGAGACCTCCAAGATCATCCAGTCCAACCTATGACCCAGCCCTATGAGGCTCTAAGTGCCTCATCTAGTCTTTTCTTGAAGATCTCCAGGGATAGTGACTCCACCACCTCCCTGGGCAGCCCATTCCAATAGCAAATCACTCTCTCTGTGAAGAATTTCTTCCTAATATCCAGCCTGAACCTCCCCTGGTACAACTTGAGACTGTGTCCCCTCATTCTATTGCTGGTTGCCTGGGAGAACAGATCGATCCCCACCTGGCATACAACCTCCTTTCAGGTAGTTGTAGACAGCAATAAGGTCACCCCTGAGTCTCCTCTTCTCCAGGCTAAACAACCCCAGCTCCCTCAGCCTCTCCTCACAGGGCTTGTGCTCCAGGCCCCTCACCGGTTTCGTCACCCTTCTCTGCACTATCATCATTTAGAGTCAATGTTTCTAAAGGTTACCCACCTCTTATGAGTGGTTGAATCTCTTTGCTTTCCGAAGATATGCCACCACACTCCCTATCCCTGTTTGCAGATTAACAAACTGTGTGTTTAGGGAATGCTTGGAGTCCAAAGACATGTGAGGATGTCACAGATAAAAATGTTTCTCTTCTGTTTCCTTAAAAATAGAGGCATCATCTGTTCTTTAGTGAGAGGGAAGAGAAGGAATGGTTAGGAAAGTAATGAATGGGAAAACTCTATTCAACAGTAAGAATTGTTGCTTTCCACTTACTTTGTTACAACTCTCCGTGATTTCTTCTTCACTTGGTCAGCAGCCTAGTGAGGGCTCTCCAGGTTGGCTGGCCCCCTTGGCACAAACACCTGCTGCTTGGGGAGATGTTTGACAGACTTCCTTTACCCTGTGATGGCTTTTATGGCTTCTTTTAATCTGTGAGAAGCTGGGATATCTCTTCTCTAACCAAATAAAAGGCCTGTCAGTCCTGTAATACGAACTTCCGTTTTCCACACTGTTGAAAACCCAGCCATAACAAAAAGGGGGTTTCCTTTGCAGATACCAGTTCCTTAAAACCCTGGCTTCTCCTTGAAGCTTCCTTTGGTGTGCTTTGTCTCCTCCTTCCTCAAGAACCCCTATTGTGGATCCCTGTGGTCCTTAAAATTCACTCCCAAACTTCATCCGTGTCAAAAGCTGTTTGTCACCATAGCTGACACAGAAAAAAGCAAGAGCAGGAGGACATAGCTGCCTTTCTGTCTAGGTTATTGTCTGCAAACCATCACTCCATCTCAGACATCCATGGAGAAAGATGCAACTACATGGGCAGTGGCAGATGACAGGTTAACTAGTGTCTCACTGCTATATTCCCTTTGAGATATCTTTTTCAGGAGGTGGATTTCTCTAAGTGAAACTGTGTCTGACTGGATACAAAAGGAGGCACTGGCATTTAAAAAATGGAACAAAATCTTTGTCCAAACTGACCATAATGGTATATAAACTAGTTTCAGCCCTATCCCAGATTATACTACCAAAGACACAGCCTTGAATTTGACTCAGTAGCACCTATCATATCACATAGCAACATATTATCTGATTGAAGATAATTCTTCCCATACAAATCCAGAAGCTCTTTGGTGCTACTGAGCCACAGCACCTTTCTCTAAAATTCACAGAAGGAAATTATTTAAGACTGTATGCAAACATGGAAACATTTTTGTTTTCAGATTAGATTGGTGTTTCTAAACCACTAAGATTTTCACATTGATTTAGGCTAAACACTCCCCCAAAAACAAAACCCAAGGCAGACAGGCTTTCGTTTTATGTAAAGTTCTGTATCTGCCTTGGCTGCTGAGGTTTTAAAGGATTGTCCAAAGGTATCCATCGTTTCTTCATCAGTGTCTGTGGAACTGTGATACTTTTTATTTGGTATTTCTACTAAAGGATCTTGTCACCTAGGGGAAGCAAGCAAGATCAGAATGTCGAGGAAAGCCTTGTAACTGGGAGATGGAATGGGGAGAGGAAATAGACACACAGAAAGATCTGTTTATCCTTGGCATACTCCTCATATGCCTGGGGGAAAATTACATACTGAGAATGAAATTTCAGAAGAAAATATTGCCCAATTGTTATTTTAGTTCCAATGAGCTAAAATGCAATATCTGTATGAGTCTGTACTACTTCCTAAGCAGTAGTGCCAAAAAGAGCATTTCTCCAGAAGGCACCATCTTGTATTCTATGGATGCTTGTATTATACAGTCCCCAGAATCAGAGATATTTGCTGAATTCTGATACAGAAACTTAATATTTTCCAGGATAAAATAGTGGTGGAAAGAATCAGTCAGAAGCCATTTGCAGACCTTAAAGTGAGCTTTCCACATCCTCTGCCTTCTGAGAGCCATTAAAATTTCTCTGTGACTCAAACTGGGGCAAATAGAAATATTCCACTTCCAGCCATTTCTTTCTATTATTTTTCTTTGTTCATTCCTTTCAGACAGGAAAGGAGATAAGTGCTGAAATGGTTGTTATTCCAGCATCATCCCAGCAGCTGAAGTGAGATTTCTGAAGGATTAGTAAAATAATTGAGAAATCCTGCTAGGAAAATACTTTTTCCATCTTGTTTTCTGTATGTAAAGTATGACCTTTTCCACGTTAGAGCTAAATTTGTTAAAGCACACAGACCACCGAAACACAACTAATATATGCTATGCAAATGCTGCACAACTGAGAAATACATAGGCTATAAGGTAGGTTTCTAAATCACATGATGTTACTGAATGGTACTTGTATTTACACTCTTAAATGCAGGCACTGTCTTAGAAACATTGACCCCTCGATTTCGTTGCATTTTATTCTCTGAAGCCTTGAAGATGGCTGATGTGTGCCGAGCTAATCAGAAACAAAGAAGTGGAAAGCCAACTGTGGTGGTTTAGGCTGGGTGCCAGCCTAGATGCCACTGCACAGGCCACACCTGGGAGGTCCTGTAAGGGTCCAGCCCAGTGGGTGGTCACAGGAAACCAGGTATTTCACCCGTAATCCCCTGCTCCTCTATAAAACATCCACACAGGGGTCTTCTCGCTCTCTTTTGTCCCTTGCTGCTGCCTAGGTAACATGGCGTGAGCTGCCTCCCTTGGGCCTGGGCAGGCCCAAGGCTGGGTTGGGGGGGGGGGGAAGAAAGAGCCCTGGGGGGGGGTTGGGTGTACCCCCAGGTGGGGATGGGACGTTCCTGGGTATGTTCTGGGCTCTCTCTCTCTTTGTCACGATGCTTGTGGTTTTCTGTAAAACTTTCACTGGTTGTTTTCCCGTTTAAACTTTCCACCATTTTTGCAATCTCTTTGTCTGAGCCTTTCTTTGCCTGTGGTGGGAGAATTGGTCTCCCAAACCACTACACCAACCAACCAACCAATCAAAACAAACAAACCCAAAAAAACAACCAACCAAATAAACACCACCACCCCCTTCACTTAAATATGACATTTGCCAGTGAAAATGATCCCTTGTCTTTCACCATCTCCCTTTTCTTATTCATTATTAAGGAAAATTGGTTTTCTTCCTCTTGGTGGATTGATGCTGTTGGGAAAGAGAAGGGATGCACAAGGGTTGTCAGTTGCTGATGAAAATACAGAATCAAAAGAGGCTCAGTTGGTAGCACATAAGACCCTTAATGGGAAGGTCATGAGTTCAAGCCTGCTAGTGGGCAGTGGTGTCCTCCCTACTCTAGTCATGAGGTCTGTGGTGACAGGTTGGACTTGATGATCTTTGAGGTCTCTTCCAACCTTAGTGATACTGAATATTTACTTGTCAGATGAAAAGGTGAAGTTAGCAGGGGGTGGGGTTGAAGGAGGATAAGAGGTCCAAAGTTGTCCCAGCCAATGTCTAGTAGTGTTTTATGGAGCACACACACCACAGGATGAAGGAAGAAGCTGTCTGGTAACTGCCTTATCCTTTTTGCATAGCCATGCAGTCTTGATGTGGCTGCTGAGTGTCCAGTCCCATAGAGAGCCCACAGATCCTTGCATTCTGAATTAGCAGAGGCTCTTCTGCCTTCAAGGAATCAGAGATTTTAGATTAAATCAGACAAAAAATATCTTCCTAAAGCCAACCCATTACTTGAAACTGCTAAATTAAAACACTTCATCTGGGAATAAGTGTATATTTTAACTTGCAACCATGGTAAACACTGGTATTGTATTTCAGCAGGTCACACAAAAAAATTCTCTGGCAGAGTTGCTGCCATGGCTGACAATGGACAGACAAGGAAATGAAAATGTCATGGAGAAGGGAAAAAAAAAGAAAGAAAGAAAAAATCAAATAACACTTTCAGAATATTTAATTTAGTTTAGAAAGGTTCGGCAATAAATTGACTCAAATAGCCCAAATCTAGTCACCTTCAGGCCCAATTTTTCTTCTTTCTATCACTTCTGAATCAGAGCTGTGGTAAGAACTGTAACTAAGACAGGAATTAATCATTATTATTGTCACTGTGAAATAGTTTAATAAAAAGGAAATCAGCATGGTGATGATGATGACAGCAATGCACTAACTAGTTCTTTGTAGATTTGCTAACAATTCACACCAGCACTTGGCTGTCCTGAGTTCTGTATTTACAGACAGTGAAACTAAAGAACAGAAAGATGCAATAGATGCAATGTCTTGTCCAAGGGCATCCAGCAAGCCAGCGATGGGGCTGGAAACCCAACCAGCAGTTCTCCAAAGACATAGGTGCAGCTCTGTGTTAGCTCAAGGGCTCACTGAAAATTGCTCACTGTCAGGAGTTGATCTGCTGGAGGGTAAAGAGGCTCTGCAGAGGGACCTCAAGAGGCTGGACAGATGGGCAGAGTCCAACGACATGAGATTGAACACATCCAAGTGCCGGGTTCTGCACATTGGCCACAACAACCCCATGCAGTGCTACAGGCTGTGGTCAGAGTGGCTGGAGAGCGGCCAGGTGGAGAGGGACCTGGGGGTGCTGGTCAATGGTAGGCTGAACATGAGCCTGCAATGTTCCCAGGCAGCCAAGAGGGCCAATGGCATCCTGGCCTGCATCAAGAACAGTGTGGCCAGCAGGAGCAGGGAGGTCATTGTGCCCCTGTACACTGCACTGGTTAGGCCACACCTCGAGTCCTGTGTCCAGTTCTGGGCCCCTCAGTTTAGGAAGGATGTTGACTTGCTGGAATGAGTCCAGAGAAGGGCAACAAAGTTGGTGAGGGGTTTGGAACATAAGCCCTACGAGGAGAGGCTGAGGAAGCTGGGGTTGCTTAGCCTGGAGAGAAGGAGACTCAGGGGTGACCTTATCACTCTCTACAACTACCTGAAGGGAGGTTGTAGACAGGCAGAGGTTGGTCTCTTCTCCCAGGCAGCCAGTACCAGAACAAGAGGACACAGTCTCAGGCTGCACCAGGGGAGGTTTAGGTTGGGTGTGAGGAAGAAGTTCTATACAGAGAGAGTGATTGCCCATTGGAATGGGCTGCCTGGGGAGGTGGTGGAGTCGCCGTCATTGGTGGTTTTCAGGAAGAGACTTGATGGGGTGCTTGGTGCCATGGGTTAGTTGTTTAGGTGGATTGGATTGGTTGAGGGGTTGGACATGATGATCTTGAAGGTCTCTTCCAACCTGGTCTATTCTATTCTATTCTATTCTATTCTATTCTATTCTATTCTATTCTATTCTATTCTATTCTATTCTATTCACCTGCCAGTGCCAGTGCAAATGCAAGCTTTAACTGCCATACGATCAAACACCTTAATTCCCATGGTTGGTCATGGCACAAAACCTGTTTTGAAAACACAACTGCAAAGGCTGTGGTGACACATTGACCAATGGGTATTGCTAGTCATCCAAATAAGTCACATCTGTAAAGAAGGTTCTGCTTCTTATAGAGGAATTAAGAATGACACTTCCTTACCATTTTATTCTATTTTGTGTAGAGATGAGATTGACATTTCACCCCATTCCAAACATGTGCCCCATTCAGGTGCACAAAAGGACAACAAGTACAGATCTGGCATGTCTGTATTTTGTAGAAGAAACCCTTAGCCAATCCATATGCACACCTGTACTGCTGTCTGAACTCCATCATCCAGCTGTCCAACATGAGAAGACTACCTTGCATTACTTTGGTGCAAAACAATAGCAAAACTGTCTTGGGCTGATGTGGTTTATATTTTTAACCTATGGTTTCCTCTTCAAGTTGAAAGCATTCAAATCAAAGCAGCTCCCCTTGGCAAGCACCAGTCATTACTGAAGTACTACCCTGAATTGCCTTTCCACGCTACCCCTCAAATGGCAGAAAGCAGACATCTCCCCTGTGCTTCTGATTCAAATTCATCCCTCTGGGAGGTTTCTCAGGACCCTCCCTGTTTGGATTAATGGAATGTGTTTCTGCCATTCTGACAGATACATGAAATTGGATTTTGTGGCAGAAAAATTAGTTTCTGGTTACAGGAGGATTAATGGTTCCCCCTCTAACATGCCCACTGGCAGGGCTCTTCACTGGGTCCTGAGCACATGCTGGAACAATCTGTTCCTTTGGCTTTCTCTTACACAAGGGGTTTTTGTCTGTTTGTTTCATTAATTTCCCTGGTTTTCTTATTTTTCGTCCTTACTATGGGGGAACTGTGGTGGAGAGAAACAAAAATGGGCTCTGAATGCTTGCAAAAAAACACCTGTATACTTGCTCCTCAGAAAAATGTGCACTTCTCCACAAAGGAGAAGAGAGACAGGTGATTGTTTCACTCTTCTCTAGCCAGGGCAGTAAGCCACAGCAGGCAAAACAGCCAAAGCAAATAAAGCCTCATACCAATTTTCATCAAATACTTTATTCTCTCAGCCAGGTGAAGAGCCTACCAATGTTTGGGTTTGAGTTGCTGTAAAACCTTTCCTTCTGTAATGCTCAATCCCTTGGATTGAGCAAAGATACATTATTAATAAGCATCAGGGGGGTAGAGAAACAAAGGCTGGAGGAGGAGAGTGGGAGCCTTTTTTTAGGAAGGGGGCCAAGAAAGACAAGATGGGGGAAGGAGGGGGAAGTATCGACACCCTTGGAATAGAGAAAGTGTCGAATGCCAGCTGCAGAGTGCCTAAAAGAGTGAGTGTCTCAAATCCTTTTGTCTCCTTATATGGTAAAATGATAGAGAGGGGTTTCACTAGGCTGGGAAAGGCAGCAGCCTCTTTCCACACAACACTGACTGCAGAGCTGAAATCCGGAGAGCTGCTTTTCACAGGCAGTAGAAAGCCCTGGCTAGCTGTACAGCTCTCCTCTGCAAGCAGGCCAGTGTGCTCTTTACACATTTGTTAATGGATGTGACCCTCTTCCCTGGTCCAGGAGGTGACAGTAACTGCTTGCCACTGCTCTGTAAGTAAATATCCCTTTTTTCCTCTTCCCTCCCCACTACCCATGCACTATATCTTTTTAAAGGTGTAGCTTTAAACAAAGGGTGCAGAAAGGAGAGGGTCGTTTAATACTCAGTGGTTGTTGGCTAAGGATGTGAGAGAGCTTGCTGGTCCCCCTTTCTCCTGTATAGAGTGTGAACAGTGTGAAGAGGTAAAAATTGACAAATTTCTTATCAGAGCAATTACTGCTGCATGTCTGTCCATAAAGTGACACACCAGCGAGCTGAGGCGGCACTGGGTCATTTGATGTGTTACTATTTTTAATGACTGTATTGTGCTGTGTGTGTAATCCACTGGGGACATGATAAAAAGTAGAAGCTGAGGTCTTAGATTCCATACACCTCTGTGCACACTCCTGCTGCCAAGCTCAACAAAGGAGCATTTTTGTGCTGGAGCAAGAGCAGATGCACATGAAACAAAGGTAGCCTTTCCTCTTCACAGACAAGCACTGTGAGCAGATTGCATGCAGGAAAAATGGGGAGCCATCGGCACCATATTTCTTCTTTTTACAAGGAAGGAATAAATTAGAGTGCAAATCCCAATTAATTGCTCTGAATTCCTTCTTTTTGTGCTTCTCTCTGCATGCTAGTGTGTGCAGCCACAATAACCCAGGTCCTTAATGTATGCTGTCTAACATGAATTTCTCTGTGCACATAATAAAGGAAATACTAACCTTCATTGTCTGCATTGATGACTGTTCTAAACTTTCTGCTTCCCTAAGGAGATACAGCTTTCATTTCGTTCATCAGATACCTGCATATTCCAGCTTTGCTGTGCAGAGATGTACAAACAGCCAAGAAAGTAAATCTTACAAAATCTATATACCAGCAGCAGTCAGACAGTCTGTTATTGTTACTCCCCTGACTCCTATCTAAAGGTCTCATAAGACTGTTGACTGATGCTGATACTACCGCTATCTGTAACATTTATCGTTGGCTATCCATACTTGTATGCTGTCTTGAATAGGAATTGTCCTACAAAGGACCAACAGAAGGCTGTGTGTTGTTAGATACATGCACCTGCATGTGAAGGAATGCTACGACTAAAGTTGTCGTTTCAGTTTCTACTATGAACCCTCTTTCCATCAGTTCATAAATTTATGGACTCCTCAGCTTTTGGCTAAAATCTGCTGTGCCTTTTAGTAGCCAGATGGCAAACTTTGAAAATGAGTGCTTCAGGCATTTGGATGGCAGAAAAATAGTTGTGCTCTTTGTTTGGTTGGTTTTTTGTGGGTTTTGTTGGGTTTATGTGTGTGTGTGTTTTTATATATTTAGTATTATTAAAACATTTTCCATGTGTTTTCTGCTCCAATACAGAAAACTGGGAAAGGATGTGCTCAAAAGGCTGCTCTGTCAATAGAGCCTGCCTATATTTTTAACCAAATTTGGAGGAATAAAGGGAAAAAGGCCATGAGGTACTATTTTCATTAAAAACATTGCTATGGTGGCACTAGTGTGTCCAAAATCTGACCAGAGTACCAGCAAAACTAGCTTTCACCCTAGTAATAACATAGGTTGCGATTTTTGGCTTCCAAGTGAGCACATGGTTGAGGTGCGCAGGGCAGCCGGAAGGACACAAAACGCTACTGCTGAAAAATCATATTTGTGAAAGTTACCTGAGATTCCTACCTGATATTCTGATCTGACTAGCAGGCCTGAAGTTGGGGGTGGACCTGTTCTTCAGATCTTTTGAGAGGATTCCAAAATGGCAGAAGGGCTGGGGTAGAATATATTTATCCTTGATTCTCAGAACTCTGACGTATGTGTTCCCGTTGGAATTAGCAGTGCTATGCGTGCCAGCATGAGGCAGTCACTTGAAGGTTGTTTGGTTTCACAGCAAAACATTACCAATTTTTGTGAGACCACTGCTATTGCACGGTAGCAGCTATACTGTGTCAGATACTGTATGTATATGCAAAGCTCCTGGCATGAAGAACATGCAATGGTGATTCCCAACTAAAGTACTTGGCTGCAGATAAGGCTCTGTTTCCTACCTACAATTACATGCTTTCTTAAGGAAGCCCAGCAAAGCCCTTTCCCTGAAATCACATCTTTCCTGTCCACACAGATGTCAGTGCTCCCAGCTGGCACACTTTGCATTAGAAATAAATGAGACAACTCCTTGAATCACAGTCATCCAGGATACTGTCATGCTTTACACAGTAGGTACCAAAAAAATAATAAAGTTAGTAACAAACTACAAATCCTGCAATTGTAAGGGCAGGCAACAGTTTTTGCTGCACTGCACTGCAAGTTCAAGCTTTCATCCCAAAATAAAAGGGTGAGGAGAGCTGTAAAGACCTATATTCGTATGAGTGACTCCTGGCTCAGCTCTCCAGGCAAGTGAGCCCTGAGCCTGGGAGCCAAGTCTTACATGCTGTTGTCCTTACCTCCTTGTGTCACTCAACTCACAGAAGTCAGGACATTCAGAATTAAGGGAGGATGAGATAAATGTTAACACCATTGACCAGAAAAAAATGGTTTCTTCTCCATGGAAATCAGCCCCAAAACTGAATGTCTGCTGCTGGCATGCTGCCACTCTTTCAACATCCCCACAGACTAGCTATATGCAGGTTTGAGGCCCACTCATGTTTCTCTGATGGATTAACTAATCTTGAGCCTCTTCATTTTCTGGATGGCGTAGCATTATAGGCAGTCACCTTCCCTCACCTGGATACTGCTTCAGAGATTGGGGGTCTCATCATTTGCATTTTTAGACTGATTAATTCTAATGGTGTAATTTTAATGTTTCATTTACATATGCATAGTTATCTGTGATGCAGATTCACCCCAGGTGAGTGTGTGAAATAGCAGGGTAATGACAGGTTTCATGGAAATAAATCTTGGATACATTGACAGCCACCGAAGCATTAACATTTCAACAATACTAATTAGCTATATATAGAGAAAGTGTTTGATTAAAAACCACTCCAAGCTTCTTTTATAGCTGAACATCAAAATACTCATGCCAGGTGAAAAATTTACACTCCTAATTTTGTCCCTTTTCACATATCCTTCTGTATTATATTGGACAATATTAACTAGGATGTTAAATGGCCACTGTACATACTGTAGCATGCTGTAAAAGCATAACCCTGACATTAAGAATATTCATCTCCTCCTTTCACAGCAAATTTTCAAATTTCAAATTTAAATGTGTGAAATCATCAACCACAGCAGAACAAGGCCGAATGTACTTTTGGGGGTGAGAGGTAGTTCTAGACCCTTGGCAAGCACAAACACAAGGACTCAAAACATCATCTTGCATAGCAAAAGTAGTGAGTTTCCTAAAACTATATGATATCTGTAAGTATTTAACTAGTTCTGTTTTGTCATTGCTCTGAAGTGCTCTTGAGATTCAGAAAAAATCTTCAGAGACCAAGATCCCACCTCTGATGAATTTTCTCCCTCCACACTACACCATGTATCTCTCCATGATATACCCAACAACTTCCTTCCTCAGTTAGAAAGGACCTTGCCTACAAAAATATTGCCTGTACTCATTTACTGGGGAAGAATTACCTCAGAAAATATATTGAGGCAGGGAGGCAGTTAGAAGCAGACTGAAGAATACATAGAATACATAGAATAAACCAGGTTGGAAGAGACCTTCAAGATCATCGCGTCCAACCCATCAACCAATCCAACACCACCCAAACATCTAACCCACGGCACCAAGCACCCCATCAAGTCTTCTCTCATGTCTCTTTCTTCTGTACTTGCTCCCACATCTCTTGTGTCCTACAGGTACTTTGACTCAGCACTAATAACACTGCTCTCTGTGATGTGTTACTGTCTTTGCACTGTGTCCAGTCTCCAGCATCAAGCCCTAGCAGACAAATTGGACCAAACTGGTTTCACCCAGGTGTAATCAATCAATTTTGCTATGATGTGCCCAGCTGAATGGGTACCTCTGAGGTTTATGTAGTCACCTTTGCCACATTTTGGAAGGCCAGTGGCAGAGCAGCTGAGCAGAGAAGTATGGGTGCCACCCAGCCACCAGGTATTCACTGCTAGATTTATATGGTAACTCAAAGACATACATTAGCTGATCCTCCAAAGCACTATGCATGCCTATTATCCTAGACAGAGAGGGGCTTTGTGGTCTTGCCTCCATAAACAGAAATAGACAGAGAGACCCAAAGCTGTTCTGCTAGAGGCTGGGACAAGTCACAAAGCGTTCTTCCTACATAGGGCCTTCTTGAGTTTGCTTCTTTTCTTTCCAGAAAGAAGGAAACACTGAATTTTTGGGACCTTGTTCTCATTTTGTGCCCCATTTGTGTTATGCCAAATTAAAAAAAATATGGGAGAATTCAGAAATGCCACTGCATGGTAGCACATGGCATTTTCTGGTTATTTTTATCTTGGGGCCCAGTTTCTCTGGGATTAGCAGTGTTCTTGTTAACAAGAGAAAGCAATCATTTTCTAGAAAAACAAACCTCCACTGGAGTTTCATGTCTGCAGTCATTTAGCTTATGCATTATTTCTGTAGGGAAGGGCCAGAGATAACAATTGCTTTTATTTATATTGTGCTATTTTTCATCCCTATAATTTTCTGTTATCTGCTTAAATGCTCTTATTAGAAATATGGATTACTATGCTTAAGTAATATCAAGTATTTGGTCTTTCTCTTTGAGTGTCTTTCTCTTTGAGTAAGCTTTTGCTTACTCAAGAGAAGGAAGACAGCAGTTTCAAAATACTTAGAAAAATAAGAGCAAGCCTTTCTGCTTGAACTGTTCTCTTCCTTGCTATGGCAAATTACTCTGATACTGTGACTCTTCAGTCATGTTCTGTGCTAGTTCAGTAGGCTCCTTCTCACAGGATCACAGGCTGTCAAGGGTTGGAATAGACCTCTGGAGATGACTTCAAGTCCCACCCCGCTGCCAGAGCAGGACCACAGAATATAGCACAGGTGTCACAGGAATGCATCCAGATGGGTCTTGAAAGTCTCCAGAGAAGGAAACTCCACAGTCTCCCTGGGCAGCCCCTTCCAGTGCTCTGTGACCCTTACAGTAGAGAAGTTCCTCCTCATGTTGAGGTGGAACCTCCTGTGCTGTAGTCTATATCCATTGCCCCTTGTCCTATCACAGGGTGTAACTGAGCAGAGCCTGTCCCTTCCTTCTTGACACCCAGCTCTCAGACATTTGTAAACATTTATTAAATCCCCTCTCAGTCTTCTCCAGACTGAAGAGCCCCAGGGCTCTCAGCCTCTCCTCATAGGGCATGTGCTCCAGTCCCTTAATCATCCTTGTAGCTCTCCGTTGGACTCCCTTAAGCAGATCCCTGTCCTTCCCGAGCTGGGGACCCCAAGACTGGATGAAATATTCCATGTGTGGTCTCAACCAGGGCAGAGTAAAGGGGGAGGAGAACCTCGCTCAATCTGCTGACACACTCCTCTTAATGCACCCCAGGATCCCATAGGCCTTGGCCGCAAGGGCACATTGCTGACCCATAGTCCTTCTCCATGGGGCTGCTCTCTAGCAGATCACCTCCTAACCTGCGCTGGTACAGTTTATTATTCCTTCCCAGATGCAGGACTCTGCACTTATCCATGTTGAACCTCATTAGGGTCCTCTCTGCCCAGCTCTCGGTCTGTCCAGGGCTCACTGAATGGCCACGTAGCCTTCAGGTGTATCAGCCAAGCCTCCCAGTTTGGTATCATCAGCAAACATGCAGAGCAGACTTTCTGTCCCCTCATTAATGTCATTGATGAAGATGTTGAACAAGACTGGACTCAGTACTGATGCCTGCGGGATTTCACTAGCTACAGCTCTCCAGCTGGACTTGGCACCATTGACCTCTTTGGACTCTATTTTGCAACCAGTTCCTAAACCATCTCACTGTCTGTTCTTCTATCCCACACTTCCTGAGCTTGCTCACAAGGATGTTACGGGAGATAGCGTCAAAAGCCTTACTAAGGTCAAGGCAGACTACACCACTGGTCTCCCTGCATCTACCTATTCTGTTACAACATTGTAGAAGGCTATCAGATTTGTAATTAAAATGCATGTGGGAATGTTGGTAAGACCATAAATAGAGTACATAGAATGCATAGAATACATAGAATAAACCAGGTTGGAAGAGACCTTCAAGATCATCGCATCCAACCCAACAACCAATCCAAAACCACCCAAACAACTAACCCATGGCACCAAGCACCCCATCAAGTCTTCTCCTGAAAACCACCAATGATGGCGACTCCACCACCTCCCCAGGCAGCCCATTCCAATGGGCAATCACTCTCTCTGTATAGAACTTCTTCCTAACATCCAACCTGAACCTCCCCTGGTACAGCCTGAGACTGTGTCCTCTTGTTCTGGTACTGGCTGCCTGGGAGAAGAGACCAACCTCTGCCTGGCTACAACCTCCCTTCAGATAGTTGTAGACAGCAATAAGGTCACCTCTGAGTCTCCTCTTCTCCAGGCTAAGCAACCCCAGCTCCCTCAGACTCTCCTCGTAGGGCTTGTGCTCCAAACCCCTCACCAACTTTGTTGCTCTTCTCTGGACACGCTCCAGCAAGTCAACCTCCTTCCTAAACTGAGGGGCCCAGAACTGGACACAGGACTCGAGGTGCGGCCTAACCAGTGCAGTGTACAGGGGCAGAATGACCTCCCTGCTCCTGCTGGCCACACTGTTCCTGATGCAGGCCAGGATGCCATTGGCCCTCCTGGCTGCCTGGGCACACTGCAGGCTCATGTTCAGCCTATCGTCAACCAGCACCCCCAGGTCCCTCTCTGCCTGGCTGCTCTCCAGCCACTCTGACCCCAGCCTGTAGCTCTGCATGGGGTTGTTGTGGCCAATGTGCAGAACCCGGCACTTGGATGTGTTCAATCTCATGCCCTTGGACTCTGCCCATCTGTCCAGCCTGTCGAGGTCCCTCTGCAGAGCCTCTCTACCCTCCAGCAGATCAACTCCTGCCCCCAGCTTGGTGTCGTCAGCAAATTTACTGATGATGGACTCGATGCCCTCGTCCAGATCATCAATAAAGATGTTAAAGAGCATGGGGCCCAGCACTGATCATCTTTCAGTCCTTTCAATACTCAGATAATCACAGTGTAGATTGTGTGGGGTACGCTGTCAGCGCTCAGTTTTTCTGCAGCTTCGGTAGTTACTATCACTGGTGCTTGCTCCACCACTGCTGGAGTGACTCTAAACTGGAGCAGATCCTTATTGACTGCCAAACTCAACAAGCCACTCAGAAACCACAGAAACTGGAGTGTTCCCTCTCCACTACTATAACTAGGGCTGCCTTAGCCAGGTGCATGAGGCCCTTACCACATGAAAAATATTTTCTGGTTTCTTTCTTTTTTCTTGTTTTAATTTTATGTTAAGGAAAGCAATCTTAAATAGCAGACTATCCCCTTCACAATTCATGATAGGCTGACTGTGCAATCCAGACAGGAAGCAGGTATGCTTTGGTTATCTGCACATGTTAATGCAGTCTGTCTGCCCAGAAAATTGCTCTAGAGTATTTTAAAAGAGACATTGGAATGTTATACCATAGGCAAAATAAGTCAGCCATGTACAAGGAGGATGAGTTGTTGGAAAAACCTAACTGTGATGATGAAAAACGTTTTAAGGTAGCTTTTGGAAGTCCATTTAAAAAATAAACTTTTTTTTAATAGCCTGTAATATTTACCATTTATATATAAAGGCCTGAGTGGGATGTTCAGGAGGAGGTTGCTTTACTTGAGTTTGATTTTTATTGTTTTATATTACTACTATTATGTTCAAATATCAAACCAAATTACCACAGTTGTGCTGAGGAGCTTCCAGGGGATCTATGAGTATCTAGTATGAGCTTAAAACCCTCAGAAGCAGCCGAGAACATCCCTGTAATTCAATACTTCTACTGTTTTAGCTTTACTATGGGTGCTGGTAAAGCACTCTGGGCTTGTTAGCAGGGCAGTTCTGAGAGAGCAACAACGTATTATGCTATAAGGCCTTGATTTCTTGGAGACAGAGTGCCAAATTCTTTTGATGGGTTTACTACAGGAGCATCAGCAAAAGTCTTCCACGTGCTTCTCAACTTAAAAACAAATAAAATGCAACCACATCTGTGTAAGCATCCTTGTCATATACAAGCTTAGCATAAATCCCAGACCATGGGATACAGAGATATCCAACAACTTGCTCCCTACAGAAATTATGATGGTAGGAGCAGCAGTCATGGTGATAAGTTCAGTGTTTCAATAATCTGCCAAAAGTATTACTTGTCTTATCTTTAATCAAGAGATGCACCTTCAGGCAGTGGTGACCCAGGGCCTGAGGCAGGGACAGAGGGCCTGTGGAAAGAGCAGAGGGGTTAGCTGTAGTTCCTGCAGGATGAGCTCTGCATCACTTGCCTGTCAGCACCTGGTTAGCTTTTGCATTGGACATCTCTAGCACAAGGAAGCAAATATCCTTCTGTGGCCCGTGGAGTGAGACATGGCTGCTCTGCATCAGCTGGCTTGGCTCCCTATGGCCAGGAGGCACTTCTGGAAGGTCAGGGACCCAAGCAAAGCCTGGCCTATGGCCAGCTAGACCTCCAAGCACCCCGGTTTCCTTTGCTCTGTCATAGGACCCATGAAGAAAAGTATAAGCTATACCTACACAGACAGAGAAAGCAGACCACTGACTTTTTACGTGTTTTAGTGACCCTTAACATAGCAGAAGATTTATATTTTGGGTGTTTGTGGTACACATACACTTCAGATAACTTCAGGAGCTAGGAGGCCTCTGACTGTGTGTTGCTTGTTTTTTCTTTTTGTCAGTGCTACTGCCCAATGTTTGTTTCTTCTTTTCCTACTCTAAATAAAAGGAAAGAAATTTAGCTTTTCCTCCCTCTCCCCTTGCATGGTATTCTGGCCTGGTTTGGTAAAATTTCTAGGTCACAGAAGTGTGGCTTGAAGTTGCTGCAACAAGACGATGGATAACAAATGTGGCAATAGCTGTGAAGTTACAGGAAAATAATCACCTCTTGCCAAGAAGAGCAGCATAGTTTGAACTGCTAGTACAGAGTTGCAAAGGATAACATAAATCTTTGCATTTTAGTCTTTGCAACAGTACGTAAATTGTTTCCAAATGCTTCAGACCTGCATGGCTTATGTCACTGGAGTTGTCAGAGACAAATTTTCCTTTCTCAGGGGAAAGAAAATAAACAGATAGAGAATTTTTTATGTGCACAGTTCTTCTGGAAAAAAAAAAAAAGAAAGGAAAAAAAAAGAAAAAAAAAAGGAAAAAAAAAGGAACAAAAGAAAAAAAAAGAAAAAAAGAAAAAAGGAAAGAAAAAAAAAGGCATGTGAGAGAAATGTGTGTACATCTTGGCGGAAGATGCGTGTCTCTGAAGACCTTTTCCTGCACAGGTGGCTAACAGAGCACCCTGCTCCAGGGGCACAGATAGAGCACTAGACCTACTGATCTAACTGAGGACAATAGTAACCCCCCCTTTGGTATCGATCTGGATGAGGACATTGAGTCCATCATCAGTAAATTTGCTGACGACACCAAGCTGGGGGCAGGAGTTGATCTGCTGGAGGGTAGAGAGGCTCTGCAGAGGGACCTCGACAGGCTGGATAGATGGGCAGAGTCCAACGGCATGAGATTGAACACATCCAAGTGCCGGGTTCTACACATTGGCCACAACAACCCCATGCAGAGCTACAGGCTGGGGTCAGAGTGGCTGGAGAGCAGTCAGGCAGAGAGGGACCTGGGGGTGCTGGTTGATGGTAGGCTGAACATGAGCCTGCAGTGTGCCCAGGCAGCCAGGAGGGCCAATGGCATCCTGGCCTGCATCAAGAACAGTGTGGCCAGCAGGAGCAGGGAGGTCATTGTACCCCTGTACACTGCACTGGTTAGGCCACACCTCGAGTACTGTGTCCAGTTCTGGGCTCCTCAGTTTAGGAAGGAGGTTGACTTGCTGGAGTGTGTCCAGAGAAGGGCAACAAGGTTGGTGAGGGGCTTGGAGCACAAGCCCTATGAGGAGAGACTGAGGGAGCTGGGGTTGCTTAGCCTGGAGAGGAGGAGACTCAGGGGTGACCTTATTGCTCTCTACAACTACCTGAAGGGAGGTTGTAGTGAGACAGAGGTTGGTCTCTTCTCCCAGGCAGCCAGTACCAGAACAAGAGGACACAGTCTCAGGCTGCGTCAGGGGAGGTTTAGGCTGGAGGTTAGGAGGAAGTTTTACACAGAGAGAGTGATTGCCCACTGGAATGGGCTGCCTGAGGAGGTGGTGGGGTCGCCGTCGCTGGGGGTGTTCAGGGCAAGGCTTGACAGGATGCTTGGTTGCATGGTTTAGTTGATTGGGTGGTGTTGGATGATAGGTTGGACATGATGATCTCGAAGATCTCTTCCAACCTGGTCTATTCTATTCTATTCTATTCTATTCTTAATTCTGTGTCCCCAAATACTGTTACAAGAGATCAGAGCTCCTTTTCTCTGAATAAACTAAAAAACTCCTGCATTTTTCAGACAGTTTCCCTTGACTTTTTTTTTCTCTGTTGTCCATGTGCATTGGTACAACACCTCCTAAGAAGGGCTGAAATACGAGAGGCACAGAATGTCTCTTATGAAGCTTACAGTCATACCTGGAAAAAGCAGGCAAGGTCTGGGGCAACCAGTCCCATTTTCCAGTAATCAGCAGTGTCATGGCATGAGGGGACGCACTGCACGATTTCTTAACGGCATTATGGTCTCTAATTATTATGAAGTAATATGGTAACAATTACTGCTGATATAATGAGACTGAGCAAACAGGGGAAGAAAAGGAAAGAAACACAGGTTTTAAGTCAACCTACTAACTTTTTGCTAATTTTCATGCCAATTCTTATTTCCTGTAAGACGCAATGTGGGTGGTGATAACATTTGGCATAAGCTGTAACTTCTTTTCTGAGCATGCAGTGGAAGCTCTTTCCCTTTTGGAGATGTACTTGCTACAGCAAAAGTCGTAGGAGGAAGACTGTATGGCAGAAAAATCAATTTCTCCTTCATTATAATGTTGAGAGCAGTCTAAAAAAGTGCAAGTACAAAATGACTACTGTAGTAAAATCTGAAGACCTTGTTTAGTGCAGATAGGTATGATAAAGATGAGCTTCCAGCCACAAAGCTTTATAGCCAACAAGTATGGAACACGAGAGGAAGAAGAGGTCAATAGCAAGGAATTTGCACTGCAAGCTGTGTCCACCCTCAACTGTGAATTTTTATTATTTTTTTCCTAAAAGCCTAGAGCAGTACATAAAATCTGTGCTAGGTTAAGCACAGGTTTTATACATGATAGGAACCAAGAGAGTGGCACACAGAGGACCATGTACAGCAAGAGACAGGCAAAGCCACCTATCAATGATTTTGCATTTCTTGTTTGGAGGACAACAATGAAATTATTTGCTTGACATTCCTGATAATTCTTCAGTAGATAGGTCTCATGATTACGTTACATTTAATTTCTTCTCTCCTGAGAAGAAAAAAAAACTGTTAAATATCCTCAGAATATCATTTAGTAGATCATGAGATCCAATCCAAGGCCCAGATTTAAGCAGCCCGGAATCTGGGATTGGTTCACCCTGATTCCAGCTTTCTGAATGAAACTACATGAAACCAAATTCCTAACTTTAAGATATACTGGATCTGAAATTAGTGCCAGACCAAATAAAAGATTCACACAGCTAAAAGCAAAGTGCACATCTTGGAAAGTTTCCTTTCTTGTCTTTTCATTTCTCAGATCTCAAAATTATGCCTTAAATCTCATCCAGAGCTGCCCCTTTTGTGCGATCGCAGAGTTTACCCTTAAATCTCTTTGGGACATAGAAATCAGGTCTGCCTCTCCTTGCTCAGGGCAAGGGGGGCAATTCACTATGACAGCCTCAGAGCACATTTAACAATATTAGATCCCTTTTAGGATAGGGAAGAAAATGCCTAGGTATTGTCTAAAACAGTGGCAGTCTCTATTCTATTAAATAGTGCTTGCCTCTTCTCCTGTGAAGAGCACCCAGAAATCACTGAAGAAGAAACCTCCTGTGACCAAGACACTGTGATATCCACCCCTGAGTCCTTCTTCCAGTCACGAACTGCTTCTATATTTTACATTCAGCAGCTCTGGATAAAGGGCAGAAATGGTATAAACCTGTAAAGGAATCACACTTCATGTATTTTGCATTTACACATCTTGACTGCAGAGAAATTTTTCACTCCTTGTTATCACACATCTGCTCCTAACCAAGGGCTGGAAAGAACTGTTTCTGAAGAGAGGTGAAATGTAGAAGTTCACAAACAGTTCCTGCTCATGCTTTAACTTAGCAATAATGCAAATGAACTGTGCAACCAAATAATCCTATTTGGAAAAATATCAGCCTGGTATGAAGTACAGATTTCCACCCTAAACACAGACTACTTGGATAAAGCTATTACTCCTCTCAGACTCGGTCCTACCTGCACACACCAGTTTATCCTAGTCCAACTCTATTCATTTTGCTGAAATTATTCCTTGAAAGAAATTAAGTCCTCTCTAGTTCCTTTATGGACAAGTGCTTGATGTAGATTAGGGGTGTAAACAGAATCAAAATAGAGGGGAAAATAGATCCACCATCACCTCTTAAACATGGTAAAGACTGCCTCTGCTACTTGCTGGAAGCAAATCTTAAGGAAAGGTCACTCGACTGTAGGGTCAAAACAGCTGGGCTGCTACTCTTTCAGGATTGTCCACAGCACAGATGAACAGTCATCAGGACTTTTCTTCCAAGCAGGTTTTGGTAGTTTGACTCTTTCCTCTTCAGCAGTTTCTTGGAGTTCAAAAGACTTCCTAGCTGATGAGTTATTACACATATAAAGGCATTCATCCCTTAGTCTGTGCTAGTCAGCAGCTGACCAAGCATTATTACATTTGGGAAACAAACAAACAAACAAAACCCAAAATAAAACACCAAACAATTATTTTTTAAAAACCCAAACAAAACCCCCAAACCAACTGAAAAAATATTTCTAGACATCAAAAGAAACTTTGCCAATTCAGACTGCTCTGAAATCGCAAACACCAGCTATGTGGAATAAAAGATGGTAACAAAAACTGAAATGCCAGAGGAGAACTCAGGATTTTGGAATGGCATAAGGGTGACTCCCACAACCAGAATCATAGAATCATAGAATCAATGAGGTTGGAAAAGACCTCAGAGATCATTAAGTCCAAATTGTCACGTCATGACTACTAAACCATGGCTTCAAGTGCCACGTCCAATCCCATTTGGAACACCTCCAGGGACAGCAGCCCTGGGCAGCCCATTTCAATGGCCAACAACTCTTTCTGTGAAGACCTTTCTCCTCACCTCAAGGCTAAACGTCTCCTGGCACAGCTTGAGACTCTGTCTTCTTGTTCTGGAGCTGGTTGCCTGGGAGAAGAGACCAACCCCCACCTGGCTACAACCTCCCTTCAGGTAGTTGTAGACAGCAATAAGGTCTCCTCTGAGCCTCCTCCTCTGTAGGCTAAACAACCCCAGCTCCCTCAGCCTCTCCTCACAGGGCTTGTGCTCGAGGCCTCTCATCAGCCTCGCTGCCCTTCTCTGGACATGTTCAAGAGTCTCAATGTCCTTCTTAAACTGAGGGGCCCAGAACTGGACACAGTACTCAAGGTGTGGCCTAACCAGTGCTGAGTACAGGGGCACAATGACTTCCCTGCTCCTGCTTGCCACCCTATTTCTAATCCAGGCTGGGATGCCATTTGCCTTCTTGGCCACCTGGGCACACGGCTGGCTCATGACCAGCACCCCCAAGTCCCTTTCTGCCTGGCTGCTCTCCAGCCACTCTGACCCCAGCCTGTAGCCCTGCATGGGGTTGTTGTGGCCAATGAGTAGAACTCAGCACTTGGATGTGTTCAATCTCATGCCATTGGACTCTGCCCATCTGTCCAGCCTGTCAAGGTCCCTCTGCAGAGATCTCCTACCCTCTAACAGATCAACACCTGCCCCCAGCTTGATGTCAGCTGCAAATTTACTGATGATGGACTCAATCCCCTCATCCAGGTCATCAATAAAGATATTGAACAGGATGGGACCCAGAAGTGATCCCTAGGGGACACCACTAGTGACTGGCTGCCAGCTGGATGTGGCACCATTCCCATCCAAAGCAGAGAGCTGTACCCTACTCCAGCTGTAATCTCCAGAATTCAGGCACAACACACAACAGCCAGCCTCAGGTTAAGAAAGAAGCTGATGACTCCAATAAACCCCAAAATAAATTGTCCCAGTAAATAAAGAAGATCCATGAAAGTAATCAAAGGCACATGTCATAATTGCTTGTGTGTGCATCCAGAAAATGCCGAAGACATAACAAGAGCTGAGGAGCAAACAGCAGTTGGCCCTAATTGAGACAAACTGATGCATCCATTTGCAGTTCCTTCTACTTGCTTGTCTGTGTCTGTAATCATTGTTTGACATTTGCCTGAATCAGGGTAACTAGCTCTCACTTGTGCCCCGGTGCTCCACAGCTGTTGGACAACTCATTCAGCTGCATCAAAGATCAATCAGATATACAATCACCAACTCCACATCTCCTGGTGTTAACAGTGCCCACAGTCCCATGCACAAGCAGAGATGGAGGGCTGGTTTTCCCTTGCAGGGCAATGATTGCCAGACATTGGCGCACTAAGAATGTAGAGAATGAAGGAGCAGGAGCACGTAACAGTGATGCCTGATACTTGGTGCATGACTAAAGTCTACCAGCAATACAAACCTTTGTCCCTCTTCAAGGAGGAGACTCTGCTCCTTCTGAAGATTACCTGGCTCATCCTCTTCAAGTACTTGTCTCTCTCCATCACCTACTGAGATACTTTCTTGTTTTGGACATATTGGTCAAATCTAATTCACAAATCCCATGTTGATTCTTCAAACTCAGATTTGACTCTTGTCTCTAACCACTAGCTCTGGTCACAAAGAGGTCAATGAATGGCTAAAATAGCTGGGCCACTGTCATTACACTGTCATTACTGTCATTGCAAAATTTATAGCTCATTTTCTTCTTATTGTGTTGATTTATCTGACTGAAAGTTGAATTAAAATGGAGGTATGATGTGATAAACCAGAACTGATAGACCTTTTGGGGTGGATTGAGCTAAGTGTAGCTCACTCAGTCTGACATGCTTATTTCTGTCTTCATGACAGGATAGCTGGACTCCCAGACACCAACATGACTGAACGCTTTGACTGCCACCACTGCAAAGAGTCCCTCTTTGGTAAGAAGTATATCCTGAAGGAGGACAGCCCCTACTGCGTGAAATGCTACGAAGACCTTTATTCCAACACCTGTGATGAATGCAAAAAGCCTATTGGTGCTGACTGCAAGGTATGTCAGCTATGTGTCTTGTTACAGAAATCTTGACAGAGTAGCCAGGATATACAGCTTTTAGGTATAGTGCTATCTGGAAGGATCTCGTGTAACAGCTGTAGTTTCTCCTGGTGGAAAAGCACGCTTTCTGAAACCCTCTATCTGCCTCTGCTGTCCTTGGGGCCATCTGGGGTCTGGAATGCTGACAGAAGCTGATTTTACCTACCTTTGGGCCAGAGTGAGCTAGGCTGCTTCTGGCTTTGCTGTCACCACAACTCAGTTATCATCAAGATGACAAAGCATCCTTAGGAAGAGGTGCCAACTCCTGGACCACAAAAATCCAGCTAATGTTGACCCAAGTAATAAATCCATTGGAAGGCAGTATAATTAGCCTTTTAAGTACAGAATGATGACAGTGGAGTCTAGCTAAAGATTGTAAAGGACAGAGCAGAGACCTTGCTTGCTTGAGGTATGCACTACTGTGCACACACTTCTCCAGTACAAATAAGGTGTGACCACCTGAATTTCTTTTAAATTAAGCAAAACTGGAGTTCAGGACAGTTTTACTGTGACTGAATGAACACAGATGATATGTGAGCCATCCAGTGAAATGTTTGCAATACTCATCGTCTTTGCACAAAATTAAGGCGTTAAAAGTTGGCCAAGAGTTTCACTGACACAGGGAGTTTGCACAGCAATTTGCCTTGCATGGCCATGGGATTCCTGACCTCAAGAAGTACCAATTAGTCCCTATTACTGATACTACCACTCTACCACTAGTCAGATTGGTAAAAATCAATGTCTCATACCTTCTAAATTGTTCTGTTCTTCTCTATTGGCAAATCAGTAGGAAAGCCCTTTGGAGAAGCCTTAAAAAGGTGAGAATGTTTCACCCTCTTGGCAATAATCTGTAACAGGGTATAAAACTCCTACAACTCATAAATATTCAGATCAGAGAAGAGATACAGCTGGCCTGACCTGAAAAAAACCCCAAATATTTCTGTCCCATTCCAGAATGTGCTTTTGTTTTAAGGTCTCTTTCTAATCCCCTGAGAATATGTTTCCATGTGTTGATATTCAAGAATGTAAAAACTTGGACAGGCTTCCACAAATCTCGGACAAAGTATTCAGGAATTAATCAGGCTGAACTTTTCAACCCAGATTTATGGATTCAGGGAGTGTGGGTGCTATCCGATATACTGCCCTTCTGTACTTTTAAGCGAGACACACTCTAACAGTAGGTAGAAAAAAAGAGCCCTAACTATCTGCAATAAAAGAATATTTTATATCATAAAATACCAGAATGATATGCAGAAAACACAACTACAGGACAGCAAAAAAAGATGTCTAAAAAAGCTATAAAGCTTATCAGAAACAAATGTGTCCCTTTTTGTTTCTGTGCCTCTCGTTTGTGCCTGTTCATGCTTTATGCTGTAGCTTTTGAATGTGTTGACCAATTTCAATCAAATTCTGACAGATAGATGAAAGTGGCAAAACCTACAGGTGTTTTGGAAAAAATGTGTGGTTGAGTGGACAGAGATTCTACTCGTGTTCTCACTGAGGAAAATGGGAGTAGGTTCTTCCAGTGACAGAATACATTTGAAACAGCCCCTACAAAGTGCCCCAGCCACATGCTAAGTTTCAGTTGGAGCTTGTGTACTGTATGACTGAGTATAATTCAGCCACAGAACACAAAGACACAAAAAAATCATGCTTCTGCTCCTTGTTAAGCTCTGTGTGTGTGTGAGGTCTGTTGGGACAGGTTGGACTTGATGATCCTTGGGTTCTCTTCCAACCTTAGTTATACTGTGATACTGTGATATATATACATGTATATAAACATCTATATTTTAATATACATTGTTATATATTGCATTTTCTTCTGAGCAAATTAGACAAAATGGGAATAAAACCAGTGTGTTCAATGCCTGTAGAAAATAGACTCCATATTTATTTGCATGTTCTCACTTAGCCTTTTTATACAGCTGTAAAATTAGGATCTAAAACCTAATGGAGTGACAGTCTTGGGTCACATCCACAGCTCTGCATGTGGCAGGGTCACCCATACCTACATCCACATTACAACATGAAAAGCTCTTTATAACTCTCACCTCAGATCTTCCTTTGCAAGTCCCTTCTTTTCCACCACTGTCTTTCTACACTAACTGAGAACTCAGCTGCAGCTGAGATCTCTCAGTTTCTCTCCTACTCACCCTCCCAAATGAAAGCATCCCTCATATCTCTGAAAGGGTTACAGTATAACTAAGGTTGGAAGAGACCCCAAGGATCATCGAGGGTTACAGCAAAGTAAAACAGGTGGACAAGAGGATGGCCACTTCTTCATCTCTGACACTACTGCAGTGTATCAGCACCAATGCATAGTATCAGCTCACCTGAGTTTAACTTAAGCCTGCTAAGAGACTGGGAATAGTCCAACTTCGACAGTACTGGGCTCTCAGAGGATAAAACTGATGCCAGATTTTCACCTTGTGCATTAGTTGTGGCACAGAGCCCACAAGACAACTATTCTGAAGAGAAGTGTTCTCTGAATTCAAATCAGGAGAATTTGCTTTGCTATCTTCCTGTGGTAATTTATGCATTACCGTGAATGTAACTGAGTAATTTGTTCTTTATTTTAAATACATCTTTTTCCCCCACCAGAAAACCCCTAAATGCCTGAATAACACCTTTGGACTTAAGACATTTCATTAACTGTAAACAATTCTAGCTGATGTTTATGAAGCTTTCAGAGGCAGATTAAAAGCTTCATATACCGAGGGGTAGGAGGCACTGGTAGGTAGTAGAAGAGCACAATGCCATTTCTCTCACAGTTATTACACATTATCCATATGCCAGCAGGTTCTAGTGGAAATTTACTCTGTGTAAAAAGAATTGGCATTTCATTGCCTATGTTCCTTGTGAGCCCTCACCACACCTATGGTTTCACATACGGTGTGGAAATCCATCCATTAGGTTCTCAACTGAAAACTGCCGAAGCATGAATTTTGGTTGATTTTAGCTTAAGTTTCCTTGCAGGCCCTGTGGCACAGAAACCACCACAAATACAGGAAATACCTGCAGTAATCCAGTGTTGTTTAATGCAGTCTGCAAGTTGGCCTTGGCAAGTAGGAGGGGGTCAAAGCTCGTTCTGCAAAACGTAAGGATAAAATTAAAAGTGGAATGTGAGATAAAGCCACTGTGTCAGCATGTGGGCCAAAAATTAATCAAAAAGGTCACTTACATATAAACTAAACAAAAAATAAAGCCTCTGGCAATGTGGATCAGGAAAGGGCAGAAAAAGTTGTTTTTCTAATTTTTTATGTTTAAACCCTGTCCTGAGTTGCAACACTTTTTCAGTGCATTACTGAATATCAGACCAGTTGTGAAGTGGGACGGTAAAAGAGGCAGATACCTTCATCTTTCCTCATATCACTGAGGGGTTGGATTCAACACAATATTGCTTGTTTTTACCTTGTCTAAACGTGCTTTTGATATACATGTGCAAGTCTGACATATTCCAGTGTTATGATGCAGGGTGTGCATGGCTAAAATCTGTACAGCAATTTGTTGGCATACCCCATTTACCCTTCTCAACCTTCTGAAAAGGGCATTGCAGCAAGCAAAAAAGTTTGATGTAGTCCTCACCCAAGAACAACCCTATATGGTTACCCTTCTAGTAATAAGCTTTCTAAACTCCTCCTTCCTATTGGGCCTCTGTAGAAAGACAGTTCTGGAGAAACGCTAATACATAATGGCTTAAGTTTACTTCCACTTAGAAAGCCAGAGTAGAAGACAATAGAGCTGCAAGATACGAGTCTATGCTTAAGCCAGCTACCTGGTAACTGCAGTTTTAGGGCTCTTCTAGTTTAAAACCAACCAACCAACCAACCAACCAAACAACCAAACAACCAACCCCAAACAACAAAAACATAACTTTTCTAGTTTTTAAAGAAAGTCACCTGGAGTCCCATTCTAGAGGCCAAATAAACCATGCTGGATCAAAACTACACAGAACCATGGAGAAGCTGTAAGACATGATCTTGAATGTTGAAAACAGTTACCTTGATAAAGTCTTTTTGGGGAACATAATAATTAAATAATTAACAGTACTATCCACCCAAATTAAAACAATATCTACAATAATGAGTAAATAAAGTTCATTGTCCATTCTGGCTATCTCAGATGTAGATGATTCAGAAGTCCAAAAGCCAGGAAACAAGAAAACAGAACTTTGGAATTGTCTCCCTGTGACAATTTGGATATGGAGGTTTTAAGTTCCTTCTTCAGCTCTTTCACGCAATTCTTTATCTCACCAGACAGAGTTTCAATGGCTGAAACCAAGGAAACACGTGTGAGACTATCCTCCAACTGTGTCATTTGGTCAGTGAAATGGCCAACAGTAGGAGGCATTCCCCCACAATTTCTTGCCACAATTCTGCTTGCCAGAATGGTAGCATAATTAGGAGGAGCCAGCTTGATGAGCTTTTTGGCAAGACCTGCTCCCACAGGAATTTCATCAGGATTCAGAGTACCATGGTCTCCATACATTACTTCTCTCACAGAAAACTCTCTCAAGCACTTAATTCCCTCATCCATGGTGTTCCAAAGCTTAGGGTTCCATGGAGGGTCATTTCTGGATGGGTACCTCATAAGAGCTGCCCATAAGAGGCGTGTCTACAGAGAAACCATTTCCATTTCTTTAGGCCACGATTTTTAGAAGGATTGGTGTTTTTTTTAATTGATAATCAAGTACCACTGCAGAGAGTATTATAAATACTTAGATGCCCATGATATTCCCTTGGACTGTGTTCTGGATCGCCGGCTGCAGGTACAACATGGTCTCTTATCTTTCAGGCTGATCCACAATTGAAGCACAGGTAAACCAAAGCACAAGAGTCAGTAAAAATTAGTAGCGGTGGGGAAAACAAACAACAACAACAAAAGGAGCAGAGATCAAACCAATTCCACCCTTGGTGCAGATCTGCTGAACTGAAAAAATGCCAGAAAGTAATTGGGAAAAGGATTTCTGCCCAAGAGTGAACAGCTATGAAATGACCTAGAAATTAGCAATAGCTAAGACAAACAGGGGAAGTCTGTTATACACAAAAGGTTAACAAGTTTTAATCTGAGTTGGAACCAGGGCTTTACTCTCAGAGGAAATACCGCAATGAAATTACTTGTCCCTCCGTCACAATCAAAATACAAAGGTTACCTTGAACTTAAAAAGGGTTGATAGTTGTCATGAGCTGTTCTTGGTTATCATAGCAAAATAAGTTCACTTTCATCAAAACATTTTGTTTGCTGGAGCCATGCAAATCAGGCTCTGCTCCTGGCTGTGGTTCAGATTTCGATGTTTGCATTCTCTGAGCTTCCAGTTGTGCAAATTATTCATTCTGCTTACTCTGTGGGTTTGGATTTCTACAGGATCTGTCTTACAAGGACCGTCACTGGCATGAAACCTGCTTCCACTGCTTCCAGTGCAAGAATTCATTGGTGGACAAACCTTTTGCTGCAAAAGAGGAACATCTCCTTTGTACCGATTGCTACTCCAATGAATACTCTTCCAAATGTAATGAGTGCAAGAAAACTATTATGCCAGGTTAGAATGCTCACTTTTTGGACTAAGTAAGAGCAGGATAAGTATCAGACCTAAACCAAACATTTGTGAAAAATGCTTTTCCATGACTATCTCTGTTAAGTCCTGCTGAACTTAGTACAATACAGTTAAAAGTGCATTCTATGTCATTTCAAGTATTCATTAAAAGGCTTTTGATGGCTGGACAACTAAAATTGGTCTCTCCGTCCAATCCAAACTTTGTACTATTTTGATTGGCTTCCACCACTTGAAGATCAGAATTAGCTTGCATTTAAAAGCTTACTTATTTCACTATTTAGCTTTTATTGTAATTACTCTAAATTTAGCTTCTGCCATAAAAATGAAAAAATGGCCAAAGTGCCTACAAGGTCTTTCTTGAGCAAAAAGATAAGAAGAAACAGGAAGGATCTCAATATGAACCATGAGGTTATAGTAACATATTGCTAAAGCCTCATCTGCTCATGTCAATACTACAGTAATCTATGATGAATTGAGAGCTCAAAGTGGAAGGAATATTGGTTCAGAAAGCAGTTTGAAGAATGCATGTATATGCTCCATAACACTTACTTGTTACTTTTTCTATTAACATTTTCTCTTGGCTGGTTTTGACATTGGCCATCTTGGACTAAAGTTGGACCTAACATGTACCTAAGGCATAAAAATGAGGGCTTGATGATGAAAAAGAATTAACAGAATATTCAAAAGCAGATGGCCCTACCATTCATTCATGACTGTGTATGAGCAGCTCCTTCTATTAGTCCATGTGCACCTGTTTTTACTGATACAGCACTAACAACTGATGTGCCTCAGAACAGACAGTGCTAGTTTTAAAGATGGAACTCCATATATGTATATATATTTTAGATTGTTCACCAAATTCACCATGACCAGTGTGCTTATTTACTGAATGGGTCTCTTTATACCTGTTATGACAGCTATAGACTGCTAAGTAGTAATAGAGGCTAGATTCAGCAACCCAGAGAATCCCTTCTACTCTTACAGCCTGAAACAGAAGAAATTTGATGATGAAAATGTAAAACCACCAACTGGTCTTCAGCTGCTTAGTCAAGATAGCCATGATGTCACCACATTGACATACCCAGCATGTAGTTTCTACTTATACAGCACACCACATTAGTAAAGGAGCTACACCAGAGTACTGTGATCACTAATTGAAGTACAATTCATTCTTAAAGAACCAGCAAGTGGTTGGATACCCTTTATGGAGGCTGCTAATGGTACATTTGCCCTTTGGTTTGCTCCACTAAGTGTACAATTCAGATTTAATAAAGCATTATTATGACATGCCCATTAAATAATAAACCAATTATAAGCTTGATCTTTTAGTCCTTCTGCAGACTGAACTCTCACTGACTTCAATCCAGCAGCTAACGAACAAGGCTCCCCCTGCCTTGAGTTGCAGTGACAACACAATCCCAAATGGCAAAACATAAGAAAATAAAATTCTAGACTATTAAAAAGAAAAATTGTCCACATCTCCTTTTTCCAGAATATCATTCCTTCAAGAACTGATTTATTTACTCCTTGGTATGATATAAAAAGTTACCAGCAGAGAGAAGGCATAATTCTTAAAGAGTGTCCATTAATAAAATGGATCCAAAACATGCTAGCACGTAAGCATCAGGCAGAAGGGTAACTAACAGTTCACCTACTACACTCCTGCAAGCCAGTTCTTAAAAAAAACAAAACAAAAAAATAAATCCTGAAGCATGCCTCTGGGCAGAATTTAATGAAACTGAAAAACATGCAACTGGTAAACAAAAAGGAATTAATGCTTGAGAAGGGGAAAATGCTAGAACTGCACCCTGCAGTAAGGGGGGTGGGGGAAATCGGCATCAAAGGAATTAGCATGGCTCTTCATCATTAGCCAACATGATCAGCTTGTCAGCCTTCTGAGCACCTGACATCATAGGTTGCTATAGGCTTCAAGAGTAATGCAGGAGCACCATTTGTTTTGTTGTCCCTTCTGGGCAGTATCAAATATTCTGACTCAAACTGGTACACAGGAAATTGTATAATGTGCAATGAAGATTGTCCATGTAATAAAGCATCTCCAATTTCCTGGAAAGGCTCAAAGTCTATCGTGGTCTGAATCTCCAAAGTACATTATCTATGCGCTAAACCTGCATTCTAAACAAGTACATTCTCCTAACTACCACACCACTTCTCTGCTTTTCAGTAAAGGACTGTTTAAAAGGATTTTTCTTTCATGTTTTCCCTATGGTTTAAATACAACTGAAGACAGAGAGAAAGCTTCTTTCTTACTAACAGTTTCAAGAGACAAAACATTTAGGACAGGCATTGCAAAGCTGAAAACCACTGAAAATTTATAGTGGACCTCAACGAGAACAGGAAAAAGGACACAGAGCAGACACAGGATGATCCTCTATGACTGGACTTTATTGTGAAAGGGATGCAAGAAGCTTGCCAGTAATTAGCCAGGTATTTTGCAGCTGTCTGAAAAAGAAACAACAGGGAGTTAGAATGACCCAAGTCAAACTTTAATGAGTAACAGCACTAACACCTTTGCTCAGCAGTAAGAGCAACTTTCACTGGTGTCTTGCCAATATCCCAGAATCTTGTATATTAGAATTAATAACTAACTCTAATAGCGCCACAAAAAGGTGACCTAAGCCCTCATTATTAGCAGTAAATGTTTCTGGTTTTCATAGAAGGAGGAGAACCACTCGTTCTCTGAAAGCCTAAAATGGTACCAAATACCATGCAAAGCTGGTAGGAACATGAAGTAGCTCCTAGCTGCACTATTTATTGACTGACAATAGTCTGTCAGGCAAATGAGGTACAAATTGCATCCATCTTAGCCAGAAAAAGTTCAGCTGATCCTCTGGTCTCATTATAGGTACTCGGAAGATGGAATACAAGGGCAACAGCTGGCATGAGACGTGCTTCATCTGCTACCGCTGCCAACAGCCTATTGGGACAAAGAGTTTCATTCCTAAGGACAATCAAAACTTTTGTGTACCCTGCTATGAAAAGCAGTTTGCCATGCAGTGCGTCCAGTGCAAGAAGGTATTGATCTTATTTTACTTAGCTAAAACCTAGAGGGATTGAAGTCTGTTCTGCCAAACAGAGAGGGACCTGGGGGTGCTGATTGACACCCGCCTAAACATGAGCCAGCAGTGTGCCCAGGTGGCCAAGAGGGCCAATGGCATCCTGGACTGTATTAGGAATAGTGTGGCCAGCAGGAGCAGGGAGGTCATTGTGCCCCTGGACTCTGCATTGGTTAGGCCACACCTTGAGTACTGTGTCCAGTTCTGGGCCCTTCAGGTTAAGAGGGACATCGAGACACTTGAATGTGTCCAGAGAAGGGCAACAAGGCTGGGGAGAGGCCTTGAGCACAGCCCTATGAGGCGAGGCTGAGGGAGCTGGGATTGTTTAGCCTGGAGAAGAGAAGGATCAGGGGTGACCTCATTGCCCTCTACAATTACCTGAAAGGTGGTTGTAGACAGGAAGGGGTTGGTCTCTTCTCCCAGGCAACCAGCGCCAGAACAAGGGGACACAGTCTCAAGCTGTGCCAGGGGAGGTTTAGACTCGAAGTGAGGAAAAAGTTCTTCACTGAGCGAGTCATTCGTCATTGGAATGTGCTGCCCAGGGAGGTGGTGGAGTCACCGTCCCTGGAGGTGTTCAAGAGGAGATTGGACGTGGCACTTGGTGCCATGGTCTAGTTGTGAGGTCTGTTGGGACAGGTTGGACTTGATCCTTGGGGTCTCTTCCAACCTTAGTTATACTGTGATACTACTGTGATACTGTGAAGTCCATCCCACCATTTCATATCCAAGTAGGCAAAATATCTTATTTCCCTGTGTGTTAAAAGATTCAGAATCAAATGATTTTAAGAGATGGTATAATTTTAGTTCCTATTCTGCACCAGACATAGTATTTACAGTGAAAATTCTCTTACTTAGGTTTAAAGACCCCTTTGTACTGAAAGAACACCATGAAACAAAAACTGCAGTGGAATAATCTCATTCTAATATAATCCATCATACATTACATACCTCAACATTTCAAGTGGGAGGAAGATGAGCTAACACCAATAATGTTACAGTATTCTAATGAAGTTCAAGACAGAGAGATAAGCTTTAAGTAGAGAAAATGCTGTTCCTGAAATAAACACTACCAAATTCAAAATGCTGAGGAGTATGGCTTTCTAGGCTAAGGACCTTTTGTTTGTGAACTGCCTAAATTCTATGCATAGACACTAAGTATTTAGAATTCTTCCCTAAAAAGAATAGTCTCAACACTTAGGGAACTAACAAATCTGCTTCCTAAGGATACATGCATAGGCAAAGATAATGAAAACTATGGCTATACTGGCATTAAATTCCCTCTCCCACTATCACTGTCTCCTTTATATCTCCTTTTGCCACCACCTGTGCCCACGCTACCCAGACTTTCCTCTACTTGGGCCCCCCAGTTTAGGAAGGATGTTGACTTGCTGGAACAAGTCCAGAGAAGGGCAACAAAGTTGGTGAGGGGTTTGGAACACAAGCCCTATGAGGAGAGACTGAGGCAGCTGGGGTTGCTTAGCCTGGAGAAGAGGAGACTCAGGGGTGACCTTATTACTCTCTACAACTACCTGAAGGGAGGTTGTAGACAGACGGATGTTGGTCTCTTCTCCCAGGCAGCCAGTACCAGAACAAGAGGACACAGTCTCAGGCTGTGCCAGGGGAGGTTTAGGTTGGATGTTAGGAAAAAGTTCTATACAGAGAGAGTGATTGCCCATTGGAATGGGCTGCCTGGGGAGGTGGAGGAGTCGCCATCATTGAAGGAGTTCAGGAGGAGACTTGATGGGGTGCTTGGTGCCGTGGGTAAGTTGTTTAGGTGGGTTGGATTGGTTGATGGGTTGGACACAATGATCTTGAAGGTCTCTTCCAGCCTGGTTTATTCTATGTATTCTATGTATTTGTCTTTTCAGCCAAGCAAAGCTGCAGTCTGGGCAGAGGTAATAGCTGGCCAGAAATAACTGCACCTTTGTAAAACAGAACACATAAAAGCTAGATTTTCCTTTGAGCCTTTGACTGGAAGTGCACCCATCCATTAATTTTCTGAAGCTTTGAGGAGTTTTGTATCTTAAATATCTGTCTAGTGTACAATTTTAAAATGTCAACTAGAGTTGAGAACAAACTCAAAAAATACTTGGGAAAGAGGCAAAACCACAGATGAATATACATATCAATCAGCACAACCACATACAAGCTTGACTCCCAAAGAATCTCCCTTTGTGAAAGAAAGGAAGAAAAAAAATTAACTGTCCAACTTTACAGCCTTCTTAGGAATACTCCAAGGATCAAAAAACTTTAGTGTGTTGAGGACCAGTTTTGGTAGGCAGCACCTTGTTGGGAAAAAAATAGAATAGAATACATATAGAATACATAGAATAAACCAGGTTGGAAGAGACCTTCAAGATCATGGCATCCAACCCATCAACCAATCCAACACCACCTAAACAACTAACCCATGGCACCAAGCACCCCATCAAGTCTTCTCCTGAAAACCTCCAGTGATGGCGACTCCACCACCTCCCCAGGCAGCCCATTCCAATGTGCAATCACTCTTTCTGTATAGAACTTCTTCCTAACATCTAGCCTGAACAACCCCTGGCGCAGCCTGACAAACAAAACAGACAAAGTCCCAAGAAGTAGAAAGCAAAGATCTTAGCTAACATTTGAGATAAAATAGTATTTGCCAAGGAAAATGACAGAGAAGTGGAAACATCCAAGGTATTTCCTGAAGAATGGGACAGGTGAAGAACAGAGATGAGATGAATCCTAGCACATATATATATGAAAAGCAACATACAAAGACTAGTTTTAAAAACAAAGAGGACAACTTTGAGAGATATTATAATGTATGGAAAGTACTTTTATAATGAGGCTTTTTGTATAAATACATATATTATAATAAATCACTTAAACTATTTTCTCAAGGTCAACTCCTGCCAAAATTATTTTGCTGCAGTTTAGCCTTCTTTCCCTCCTCCCACTCAGAAAAACCTCATCATCCTTCCTCTCTACCAAATCAAGACATAAACCTGCCACCCTCAAGAAAATCCTTTTTTCCACTTTCCATAAAACAGGCTATCACTACAGGAGGTGTCACTTACCAGGAGCAGCCATGGCACAAGGAATGCTTCGTTTGTACTGGATGCAAGAAGCAGTTGTCTGGACAACGTTTTACCTCCAGGGATGAGTTTGCATATTGCCTGAGCTGCTTCTGCAACCTCTACGCCAAGAAGTGTGCTGGGTGCACAAACCCAATCAGTGGTAGGTCTCTTGTGGCTCTGCCTTTGAATTCTGGCTTTATGTTCAATGACCTGCTCCTAATATTAAAAATGATTAAATAATTAATTCTGAGTAACTTGAGAGAATCAAGACACTGTACAATTCAAGATGGATAAATTTAAATACTTACTATGTCTTTTCATTGACTCCCAGCTAGTCATTCCAATACACCACATTCAAATCACTTGCAATTTCTGAGGTTAAACAAGACAATTACTATTATGAGACATTTGTCCCTTTTCTTTTTTTCCCTGTACAACGTCTATACCCCTTATAATAACCTCCATAGCTTCAAAATCTCAAATGCTTTTAGCAGTTTGCTAAGCTGCTTCTTTTCTTGAGGCACTCTTGCTTCAAAGCTACGAATCCGGTCATGACACAACCTGTCACATTTCTTTCTTAATGATTTAAGTGCATTTTACAATACAAAATTATCTTACTTACACACCATAAAGCATCCTGTAAAAAAAAAAAATCAAGACTGATGTTCAGAGGCAGTTGCTTCCTTTTTCTTCTGGTGTATATCATCCTGCCAAAGTTTGTATCTGCCATTATCACTAGTGGTAATAGCCTAGTTCACAAACTTAGCTGAACCAATGGAACTAATTTGAGGATATACAGAATAAGAGTAGGAAATTAAGCACAGTAACAAATAGATTTGTCACACTGGCATTTTTTCCGCTACTTTATGTCAGATCTCCACAGTAATCCATGAGGGGACTCTGAAACAGCATCACTTGATAGTTGGTGTGCTTTTCTTGTAACACAGTGTTGTTTGTTTTCAAACAGGACTTGGAGGAACCAAGTACATCTCCTTTGAAGAACGGCAGTGGCATAACGATTGCTTTAACTGTAAGAAGTGCTCACTCTCATTAGTGGGTCGTGGCTTCCTCACAGAAAGGGATGACATTCTTTGCCCTGAGTGTGGGAAGGATATTTAAGGCTCAAAATAAGAGGTGTTGAGAGGAAAGCCATGCTTGCAATATATAGTCTGAAGTATACAGATGTTCAGAAATAGCTTTGCCACTCTGTATTTCACTGTACTATTAATGTTACTTAACCTATTTCTTCAACTCTCCAAATCTGGAGAATTCAGAATCTCTCATAGCAGTGCTGGTGTTCAAGACTTCTACAGCTAACCAAAACTAATGCAAAACCAGAGCTGTAAAACCATTTGGGTATTACTGACATAATATACTCATTTTGTTTGGGTTTGTTTTTTTTTTTGTTTGGGTTTTGTTTTTCCCTTCCACTAAACATTCCAGTTACAAGCAAGCGATATAGGATTATAATGGTCACACACATTCATAGATGGATATTCAGGGTGAAACTCTCAGCCCACTGAAATAAATGGCAAACACCATCCAATTTCAGCAAGGCTGTGATCGCACCTCAGTGTTTCTTGAGCTATGTGACTAGTGTGTGCTACCAAGTGTCTAGGAAGACTGCAAGTGTAGAAGGTGTTTCAATGTACAAGGATTTGTGCCATGCCATAAAAAGATAACGATAAAACAGTTGACGTGGGACTGCTTCATAACAGGTACATATTTTATTGCATGACTAGCTGATTGTGTGGATTACAAGTTCCAATTGACAGTGTCAGTATTACAGTTAGTTGACATTACACTGTACATTGTATTTTTCAAAATAAAATCATTTAAAACAAAACTGTGATTGTGGTTTCATTGTACTGACATATTAGGGATTCACAAATATAATGCTTTCACAGTCTGAAGAACTACAACGCGAGAGCCATACAAACCAACCCTTTTTGCACTTAGTTATCATGAAACTGTAGAGTTTAGACAATCCTCAGATGGGCCCTGCTGATACAACACAGTCATCTACTAACTGAAATCCATGGGGAAATTATCATTGAAACTGAAAATTCTGATGCACTAAATGGCAAGAGTTGGAAGGGACCTCTGGAGATCATCTAGTCCAACCCTTCCCTGCTAAACACAGGTTTGCCTAGAGCAGGTTTACAGAAACGTGATGAGGAAGCTTTTGAAAATCTCCAGAGGAGACTTAACAACCTCTCTGGGCAGCCTGTTGCAGTGTTCACAGGCAAGAAGTTTTTCCTTACATTCAGATGGAACATTCTGTGTTCTAGTTTGTGCTCATTGCCCCTTATCTTATCACTGGGCACCACTAAGAAGAGTTCGGCCCCATCACCTTGACCCTAACCCTTTAGATATCTATATGCATTGATAAGACCAACTCTCAGTCTTCTCCAGGCTAAACAGCCCCAGGCATCTCAGCTTTTCCTCACAGGAGAGATGCTTCAGTCCCCAGACCATCTTTGTACACCTCTGTCGGATTCTCTCCAGTAGTTCCCTGTCTCTCTTGAACTACAGAGACCAGAACTGGACACAATACTCAGGATGTGGCCTCATTAAGGCAGTGTAGAGGGGAAAAAGAACCTCCCTCAACCTGCTGGTCACATTCTTCTTAGTTTACCTCAGGATATTGTTGTCCTTCTTGGCCACAAACACATACTGCTGGTAGCTCATTGTTTACTTGTGGTCCACCAGCACTCTCAGGTCCTTCTCTGCAGAGCTGCTCTCCAGTAGGTCAACCTCTAACCTGTACTGGTGCATGGGGTAATTCCTCCCCAGGTGCAGGACTCTACACTTAATCTAGTTGAACTTCATTAGGTTCCCCACTCTGCCCAACTCCCCAGCCTGTCCAGATCAATTGCAGCTGACAAAAAGCGTGTTTGTAGGCTCTAAACTCAAACTCAAAATACTGTTTTTCTCAGCAAGCAAGGATGTCAAGACAATTCAAAAGACACACATCTTTGTGAAAGTCAGAAGTTTAACTTCTATACTATGGTATGCTTTAATTTTGTTCTGTACTGCAATACGTAATACCCTTTGCACCATTTATGCTACATGCCTACTGCAAAGGCAACTGTCAGTAACAGTATGCTGTCAGGACAATAAAATGAAGAGGAAACAATCCAAAGGAAGATAAATCTCTTTCCAAAGCAAACATCAAGAAATACAGCCACATACTATCCCAGTATACCTTCCATAAGGAATTACTTTGTCACCAGCAAATGAAAGAAAGTAACACATTGCATTTCCAACAGGAATCTTAGATGTAGAAAGAACAATTAGGATATATTTACTCTGGGTAGGGAAAGTTTGCTCCTAGGTCCTACCACACCACTTTTGAATTTTTCTTTTTGTACCACATGTGAAGTGCTCACAGGTCATTCCTCTCTCATTATTTCAACAAGCTAAATAGATGCACCATATCAGATTTGGTTTACTGTAAACCATTTGAAGAATTTGACTGGCTGATGTTTTTGAAGTATATACCATACCAGTCTGATCTCACTGAATGACTAAATTCTATCCTTTGGTGAATTTGTTCTATAATGAATGCTGTAGTAACTAATAGTCATAAAAATCTGTCTTATAGCCACATTTCCCAAAGGAGGGCACACACCTCATTTACTCTGAGGATTTGCAATCCTCCAGCATACTACAGCTCTGTTTTAATACTTTGCTGAAAGAAGGATTACTGTTATCTAAGGGGGTAGTAGAAGGTAGTAAAAGCAGCATGGTTTGCACCTTGCCCCAAAACACTGCAACAGACTGGACTGGAAAACAGCCCAAGCTTTGGGGAAGGGCAGATGAAACATGACAAGGCTGGAAAGTGCAGCAGTGAGGCATCACGCTACTATTCCAGTAGAGTTCTGCAAATTGCTCCCTAACACATACCAACACAAACATGCTCCTAGCAACTTGAACTACAACAAAATGCAGCCTAGGCTCTAAACCCCTGCCAAGAAACTACTCACAAAACACAGCTCCCACCAACCTGTTGCACTAGTGCAAGGAACAACACTTCACATGATAGTAACTGCTGGTAAAACCCCAAAGTAACTACTGAGCTTTTTACCCTCTAAGCTTCCTCTTAACTTCATTTCAAATCCACTAAAATATATCTGTATAAAATTAACTAGCTTAATTACACCACAAAAACAAGTCAGCACTACTTTGTTTGCTTTCAACTGAATTTATTTAAATAGGATAAAGCTACTTAAAAGACAACTCTTTACATACAAAATGTACATTATGTTAAAGTTTGCTGTACTCAAGTACAAAAACTGCACAAGTGTTTAGTAAAAGGGAAACAGCACACAATACTTCAAAACACACGTTCTTAACATTTTACAGCATTCGAGAAGTGCCTTTTATCTTGTTACAGTGAATGAAGAACTTGTCAGTAATGAATTAAGCTACAGTTTTTTTTGGTTTCAATATTAACCAATGTTAAAAATGTAAACAAGCTTTCAGATCACTACTGACAGCTTCTCTTAGTGGGCTAAATAAGTGGATCCAGAAGCTGGTTCTTTTTGTTTCATTTTACTAAGTCTGGGAGTGTTATTATTATTTACCATCCACATCAAAAATGTATCTAAATTGGCTTCACTCTGAGTCACTGAGATTTAATAAAAGTTTCCACCAACTCAATTGGATTTCTGCCTTACAAGGCACTATCAATAATCCAGATGAAACACCAAGTTTCACACAAAACCAAAATCCATCTTAAATTACCGAAGGATAGAAAAACAGGCTGGGGGTTTCCTTGAGAGTGCAGCTACATACACTAAATGCTCTCAAGGTACTTGTCTTCCTATCCCTGTCCCTCTCCAACTGTTGGTAAGTTGAGAAAGCACTGGCCTGCATTGCAAAGGTTTTCTCCATATTTTAGAAACATGTTTGTAACCAGGCAAACAAGCAAGTTTGCTAGGTTGGCACATTTTTATGCATGTGTAAAATACTTCAAGAGAACATGGCACTCTTCCATTCACTACTTCCTCTCAAAGATTCATATCAAGCAGTCTAATAGCATGTTTCCATCTATGTGTTTTTTTCATACATCAGTAAGAGAAACTTCAATTTGAAGTAATGCTGTTAAAACAGTTCATCTCTTATTACCAACCTAACTTGCACTGTAAATTCTACACTCCTGTGCAACAAAAAGGGATAAAAATTGTCTCAGATTATTTTATCAGCAGAATGGTCAGTTTTTTCATCCAAATGAATTATCTTTTTAGACTCAGAAAGGCTCTTGGGATTGCTCTGAATCTCAACAAGTATTTTAACTATTTCACAGACTCACAGAATTGTCAGGGTTGGAAGGGACCTCAAGGATTATCCAGTTCCAGCCCCCTGCCATGGGCACAGACACGTTGCCCAGAGCCACACCCAGCCTGGCCTTAAAAGCTTCCAGGGACGGGGCTTCCACCACCTCTTTGGACAACCTGTTCCAGCATTTCACCACCCCTATGGTGAAGAACTTCTTCCTAATGTCTAACCTAAATTTAGGGTTAAATTTATTTAATCAGAAGTGGAACAAAACTGAAACAAGCAAACAAAAAATTTATGTGTGAATCATCATGACATGCAGGAGATGAACTAGAATAATCTCAAAAACTGAAAGTGAGGATTTTAGTATATTGTAATATGACTACTTTTTAAAGAAGTAATGAACTAACTGGTGTATAAGAGTGGACACTCTTAAGGTGACTGGGAGTGATGACTCCAGATTTACAACAGGGAACTTTCAAACTTGGTAAAACTTCACAGCAATCTGTATCCCTGTAAAGTTTAAAAATAATTGTACGTATACTGTTTAAATATGACTTATCTGCTTGAAAATATGGAAGTAACATTTATGTTTCAAGCACCATTAGCTACTTCACGGCCATGTAACATGCTGGATTTTCTTCTTTGCTTCTGTAGGCTTTAGATCACTCTGGAATAAAAGAAAATAGATAAACTTTCTTAGATGTGTCACACAAGTAGAAGTCAGTAATTAACCTGCCATATCCAAATCAAGTACTGACTGGTGCTGTACCCAGCTATTCTGCTCCTGCAACAGCTTTCTACTGCCATCCTGTGGAGAAAGTTAAATACACAGACCTTCTATAGAGAAGACCAAAAAAATTGTTTTAACCATCTGCAAATCACACATGTCTTTTGGTTTTTATTAATCCTACAATTAGTTATGCAAAAATATCTTTCCATTATGCAGCTTTGAAACAGATACATATTTGAGTTGCACAACCTACTTCTAAATGTTTTTCAGACTGCCTTCTTAAAGTACTTGTTGAAATGGGATTGTAATAAGGAAAAAAACAAGCATAGAACTATGAATTCAAAAAGTACTTTTGTCAAATAGTTTAAAAAGAAAAGAAAAAGAGAAGGAAAAGATGATCTTCCCTTGTAATGATTTTTATAAAGTTAAATAATTGCCAGTCTCAGATGTATCATTTCCTAAAGCCTGCCCCAAGAAACCAGCAAAAAAGTATCCAGCAAGCCCAGAGTAATTATTTCTGTCTCCCCAAATGGGAGATAGAAATAATTACCTTTCACCACCTAAAATAAGGAAAAAAAAAATAAATCTGAGAAATCAGAGCTTTAACAGTTCACACAAGCATAGTAAAAACAGGTGTATGAGTTTTCAAGAATATTCTGCAATACACTGGTTTGGAGAGCACAGTCGGGAAATCTCTTCACCTCAGAAGTTTCAGTGTTAGTTTACTTACAGTAATCCTGTGGAGTGCAACAACTGAAAGGTCTAAGGAAATTAGATCTAAAGCTCAGAGGGATAGTTCTCTGCTATTCAGCACAAGAACAACCACTTGCTTGAAAAGGCTCTTGTCATTCCTGTCATTATAATGAAATTTTATTAGGCTTTACATTCCATACCCATCTGCCAAGTACACAGATTCTCCCTAGCTGCACCGCTTATTATTCAATGCTGCATTCTCGAATTTCAGACAGTAAAGTTACATCCACACAACACACCTGCCTAACTTCAAATGTGTCTGGCCAGCATTAAACAAGGCAGTGTGAGGTTAATGGTTGGACTCTATGATCTTAAAGGTCTTTTCCAGCCCAAACAATTCTGTGATTCTATGAATGACCTCACCATTATTAACTTGGAAAGCATGAACTGTGGCTAAGGGAGAAAGTCAAGTGTCAGAGGTGGCAGCTTCTGAGTATCAGTTATAGAATAGACTAGAATAGACCAGACCAGGTTGGAAGAGACCTTCATCGTGTCCAACCTATCATCCAACCACCTAATCAACTAAACCATGCAACCAAGCATCCTGTCAAGCCTCGCCCTGAACACCCCCAGCAACGGCAACCCCACCACCTCCTTGGGCAGCCCATTCCAATGGGCAATCACTCTGTGTAAAACTTCCTCCTAACCTCCAGCCTAAACCTCCCCTGACACAGCCTGAGACTGTGTCCTCTTGTTCTGGTACTGGTTGCCTGGGAGAAGAGACCAACCTCTGCCTCACTACAACCCCACTTCAGGTAGTTGTAGAGAGCAATAAGGTCACCCCTGAGTCTCCTCCCCTCCAGGCTAAGCAACCCCAGCTCCCTCAGCCTCTCCTCATAGGGCTTGTGCTCCAAGCCCCTCACCAACCTTGTTGCCCTTCTCTGGACACGCTCCAGCAAGTCAACCTCCTTCCTAAACTGAGGAGCCCAGAACTGGACACAGTACTCGAGGTGCAGCCTAACCAGTGCAGTGTACAGGGGCAGAATGACCTCCCTGCTCCTGCTGGCCACACTGTTCCTGATACAGGCCAGGATGCCATTGGCCCTTTTGGCTGCCTGGGCACACCTCAGAGCCAAGTTCAGCCTACCATCAACCAGCACCCCCAGGTCCCTCTCTGCCTGACTGCTCTCCAGCCACTCTGACCCCAGCCTGTAGCTCTGCATGGGGTTGTTGTGGCCAATGTGCAGAACCCGGCACTTGGATGTGTTCAATCTCATGCCGCTGGACTCTGCCCATCTGTCCAGCCTGTCGAGGTCCCTCTGCAGAGCCTCTCTACCCTCCAGATCAACTCCTGCCCCCAGCTTGGTGTTGTCCACAAATTTACTGATGATGGACTCAGTGCCCTCATCCAGGTCATCAATAATACAATAATACAGCATCATTTAAAAGATTTCATCACTGTGTCTACACAAATATTTAAAGAAGTAGTGATGTGCATACTAGACAAGTCTCAAAACTCTGTAGGTTCAGATCTGACCAATACTTGGAACAGTTCTGAACACCAGAATAACTTAGTGGTAATAGGAAACATCTCTCCAGCACAAATTTCCAACAGGGCTTCAGCAATTATTTTTGTAACAGTAGCTAAAGCTGTCTTTCAGAACAGGTGCTCATGTTTAACAGAAGTCTGATGGAACCTACCAACCCACAAAGCAAGCACACTTCCTGCATTCTTTCATGGCAGGTTTTAGGGTTGTTTTTTTTTAATATTTTCATGAAGCAACATTGAAAAAACAGAAGTTAGGTCTAGAGTCCTAGAAAAATTGTAATCAGTGTAACTGCATGCTGTGTATCTAAGGCTCCCTCTGTTTTCCAATAGAGAACAGGTATTTCTGTTTCTTGCTTTGAAGTTCAAACTTACTTCAGATATTCCCATATTCCAGTGGAAACTCCTTCACTTGTATCATGAAGGAATACAAGATGAATGTAAGACTTATCCCTGCCTCACAGTGTTTTAAAGAGGATATGGCCCATTGCTCCTTGTTCACTGACAAGCCCTTAAAGACTCATCACACCTTTGTCAAAAATAACTACTGCTCTTTCTCCCCATTTGGCAACTACCATTACCTACATTTTCAGAGATATGCCCTGCTGAGTTCATATATCCTGCCCTAGTTCTTCTCTAATCACTTCAGCTCATTAGCCTCATTCTGCCCCCATCTGTACTTCTCTACAGGAAATTTGTTTGCAGCCAGATCTAACTTGCAGAAAAGTAACTATCTACCTTTATGGTTAACAGCTCAGTCATTACTCTTCTACTTGAGAACTGCACACTTCTGTTTAAGATCTCAGCATGTCTTTCTCATTCCCTTCCAAAAGCTCAGGTACCTGACTAAGATCACCATGGCCCAAAATGAGCACTTGACCTTTGGCCTCTCACTTCAACTAGTACAGTATGTTTATATGGCTTCTCATTCAGACCCACAATCTATGCAGTGCTCCCCATTTTCACATCCAGTTCCTTCCTCTAGCCTGCCAATTCCTATGTGAGATTTTAACCAGATGGTGTTCTTCCTCTAAGGATATATTCTGCGTGTCTCAGCATCTCATTTCAGTTCCTGTAACATCTCTTCCTTCACTTTGACAAATGAAAGCTTGTCCTACTCAACCATTCAAGAGTGGTTCTTACAAATGTTTACATTCCAATTTTTAACTCCATACTACAGAAAACTTGACTTCCTTTTAAGACCATTCCTGTTGTTCTGTAATACCTATTCTTTCTCTTAGACTTACTCACAGGATTATTTTGCTTGTGTTTTATTTGGCTGCTACCAGCACCACCTTGTGTATTACCTACTCACTAGAATTACATGTATGTTTTCTACCAAGCTGCCTCTCTAGCACAGCAAAGTACTTAATTTCTTTCCTTATCTTTCCCAAACCAGATGCTCTTTTGTCTGTTTCTAAACAAAAACTCTACTATTATTCCAAAATGAAGTAATACTGAAAACTCTCACAAGTCTGCCTTTGGCTCCTGCAAGTTTCAGTTACAGAAATCTGCAAAACAAGATAATGAATGTACATACCGGCAAATCAGACTCCTCTTTTGGAACAGCTCTCTTCAACTTCACAACAGTAGTTCCTGCTACTGGAGACAAAGGATAAGCTTTCAGACTATTCAACACACTGCTGTTAGTCTTTGAAATATTGTTCTGCTTAGCCTCATTATTCCTTATTCCCAATTTAGTGTCCTCTGATAAACTGGAGGCAGAAATGTATGTGGAGGCATTTGAAGGAACTGATAATCTTCTAACAGTGTTGGTGGTGCTTCCAGCTGGGGGAGGCTTTAGGCGATCCGCAGCTCCATTCTCTGTCTTCTTCAGCTTTATGCTTGTACTTGTTGAGTTGCCATCAAATACAATTAGTGGCCGCTTCCTTAAGCCTTCTACTGTTGTAACACTGAAAACACAAATCGTAAAATTCTCAGAAACACGAGCTAGATGACTGAAAGCATATCAAAGATGTGATTAGCACAAATCAATATAATCTTGCCTAAAGTAAAAATATATCCCAAAATACTAACCTTAAACTCTTAGATGCTCCAAATTTAGGCAACAGAAATTACTTAAAAAACATAAAGGTGGAAGGGGGTCAAGGAGTTATGTGAGGAACTGTGTTCCTCGGCAAAGAGGATTGCGTGAGGAACTTTATAGGTGGACAACTACAGCTGTATGGCCAAAGACTGTATGCTTATACCACTGTAGCTATTCCAAAATAATTAAAAAGATAATAGCTTTCAGTATTTCAAAAGTTGAATATTTGAGAAAGTGGATGCCACCTTACCTACAAGAACAGCATCTAATATTTTGTGTTTCTAAATCTCCCTGTTTCCACTGTTATTCAAAAACATCATGTTAAGACAGTCTGAAAGACTGTTAGACAAGGAATAAGAGCATTAAACAAACAAACAAAGCAGCATACCAGTTTCTGAAATAAGCTCTCCTTAAACAAGAACCCTAAGATGATTTAATGACTTTTTGCTTTTTAATAGTTTGTGCCTTTAAGCCTATATGTAGTCAAAGCTGACCAATTCAGTAGCAACTGGTTCATGAAAAAGGAATACTACCAAGCTAGTATAAAAGCAGTAGTACCAGGAAACATCCTGAACAAAAAAAACCCCCACAGAACACACAAACCACAGCAAGCCAAAACAAATAAACCCACAAAACTGTCATGGCTCATGCTACATGAATTTAGAGTTTTTTAAAAAAATGCTCAACCATGGCAGTGTTTGGGAGGCACAGATTTACCAACTTGAAAAAATGAAACCACCATTACATTGGTTTTCAACACACACTTACTGCTTAATCATGATTAAACAGAGCGATTGAACAATAGTGTTTCTAACAATGAAATGCACTCATTCATTTGCAATTAATGCATTTGACAACATTGACGTTAGGTATCTCAACAGACTCCAAAACACACCAGAAGCAGAGCCTCAATCCATTTAACTTGGAGCAACATTAAATTTGCAGCTGCTGATAAGCCTATTAAGAAATGAGACACTGCAAGCACAAGAAGTTTCTTTTAAAAAAAAAAGAAATCACAATTTAAGAGGTCATAAATTAAAAGACAGTTCAGCTATCACTCCAATTTGCTTCTATGTTACTCTCAGTTCATAACAACACATCACATGATCCCTTTTTTTCTATTCCTGGGGTTCCCAGAACTGACAGAGAGACCTTCAATCATTTGGCAGCAGAGATCAGACACTACTCTGGTTTCTAAGGCAGCTGCTACAAAACGAAATTAGCTTCCAAGACCAGGACTGTTCAGTGAGACATGTTGATTCAGTTAACACATTCATGAAATGAAGGGTATAAATTCATTTGAAAAGCCTAAAAACCTGATGTACACTTTAAAAAACCCCACACACTTTCCGTTCACTTTGGCTTTGTCCAAGAATTTAATCAACACTCCTGACAAGGAATACTCCCCATTAGCCTTTTTGGAAAATTAAGTTTACAAACTATATGAAAGAAAAGATTTTACATCTTTTTTTTAGTCACCTTCCTACTGAGGCTTTTTTTAAATTCAGCCTGGTGAAGAAAGGAAGTCAGAAGCTAACTACAATACTAGCAGGATTATCTATGCTAAACTGAATTTTAGAATTACAGCACTTGTACAAATGACCACATCCAGGAAATATTCCTAGAGAAACACTTTGGGAAAGTTCCAAAAGAAATTTGGATGCTGTGCTTTCAAGAACTGTCACATAAATTTTTTACATGCACAGCTCACAGGACCCTTGGTTATGAGGCTTTATTTTATTTACATAAAGTATAGTCATCTCAAAAGCTTCAGAGTAGGGCTTGTGTTAGGCAGCACTCTTCTGAGGGACAACACTGATGCTAGCTAACAACATTAAGGAAACATTTTAGAATGTCATGTCCCTTCCTGCAGGACACTCACTGAAACCTAGATTTCAACGTACATCTCCTAGACACATGTCCTAGTCATGCTTTGGGCTGGAAGGAGAACATGCTCTAATCCTGCAGTTCACTTTGTGGCACACAGTAATGAATGCAAGATTTACTATGGGAAGCAAAAGCTTCTCTACAGGAGCAATCTGGGTTTCCACTCTTTCATATCACTACTCATGTGGCCAGGATGGCCTTCAAGCAATTCTCAATTACAAGGACAAGTTAATGACAAAATGCTCCCCATGGTTATCCTAATAATCTCCTGTTATCAAAACAGACAGGTGATCACCTCTTCTATGAATGTCTGAAAGTGGTCAGAAGTACCATGTTTATACTGAACTCAGAATTATCAGTGCATGAGCAGCTCTCAGAGGATGTCTCACGTGACAGTGGAAATGATGAGCTCTGTCAAGGCCACAGCTCTAAGCACACACAGCCACAGTGCTCCTGGAGACAGAGAATTGAAGGTGAGCCCTCAGACTCAATGGTACTTCAGAAAATACATATACATGCCGAGATTCATGCCATACTGTTTCTTCCAGCAGGCAAGATGATCATTCAAAGATAACAGTCCCTGAACACAAATACCCGCAACTGGATAGACTGCATTGGTTTTTCTATTTGGTATTATTGTCTGCAACCTCAAATATTCACCAATAAAGTGTATAAACCATCATCTGTGATCTGAGATATACAATTCTATTATTGAGGTACAACAGGTTACTGCAGCCTGGTAATACACAGCAAGTCTTTTAGGATAATGCCATCAATCACCAGCTGTAAGACTAAACACAATATTCAACACCGACTTCAACATTTCAAATGCATTTTAACCTCCTATCTGTAACTAGTAGAGTCATGCAAACACACCTTGAGCTGTGCAGATCAAGTCTCCAAGACTCATATTAATTTCAGTGCATGCTGTAAGGCTGTAGTTTCCACAGAGGAATTCATCAGAAAGCTCCTGTTGTTGATTTGATCAAACAGTTTATCTAACTTCTAAACACAAGTAAGAGCACGCTTAGCTCCCACCTCCAACTTGCACAAAACTTACAGCTTCACATACCTAAGAATTTTGATTAGCTTTTAAAAATCAAAATGCCAAGTTCTACTTCCTCCTCTGTACAGTGGCATTATACTTATTCTGCTTAAGTGGTACACACAATGGAGGAAAACTGGTATTTTAATATCCAAAACCATGACTGAACTCCCTTGATTCTCTATGTCAATATACCAAAACTGAAGTGTTCTCTGTGCAACTGTTACTTGCCCAAAGTGCTGAAAGTCTCTTTCTCCCATTTCTCTGGGGTTAGTAATACTAGCAGTAAAAGAGAAGTTTTCCAGACAGTATTTTGCAACAGATTTGTTATGTCTGAAGATGTAACACTAGTGAAAACAATAACCAACAGAAAATCTTAAAACTAAAAACAAAGCAAAAAGACTAAGCCTAACATTCTAGATGCTACGACTAACAGACAAGAAAAGGAGATGGGTAGATTAAGCATATCTCCTTTTACTACTTTCCCAGAACACACTACATTGGTTTCACCGTTACTGAACTTCTGCGTACCAAATAAGAGCCCCTACACTTATTCTACATGTCAACTCTAGATGAAGTTATTCTCGCATCTGAAAACTAACATTGCCATCTCCTCTCAAAAACATCCACCTACCTACTTCAACACATCAACAGTTTTTTTATTGTTCAAACAGTAGCCTCATGCTCTCATTCTCCAGTTGCAGAGAAAAAAAAAACAACTCAGAAAAAACCAACTCAATGTCCTAGCCATGAGCAATTTCTTTTTAATAAACAAAATATTTTGAGGGGCTATTTTTTGTTGTTAGCTCTTCACAGTTAGAAGACTCATTAAAGATAAACTAGATTCATGCAATCAAGAGGCTGTAATACTGCAAAACCATGAGAATTTCTATCCATGAATTCTATCCTTAGGATTTACTGTTGAAGCTAAATCAGAATGCCACCCATGCACATCATGCAGCAAAGACTTGGGCAGAGGGAAGGTCAGGAGAATGAGAGATTCAGTAAAATAAATTTCTGACAAAGATTTTGCTTTGTGACCAAATACAAACAGAAAGACTTTAAAACCAAATCAGAAGGTTTCTTTCAGAATGTAGACATCAGTTTTGAACTGGGGACCCAGCACACATCCCTGACTCTAGAACTCTGTCCAGGAAGCACACATAATTAAACATGCTTTTGGTACTTTTCTTAAACATGTAAATATGATTATTGTTTAAAAATTAGATGATGAAGCAAAAAATATTTTTTCTCCTTCATTGTAAGGTACCTTGAAATATACCAATAACCTGGTATCAACACAGGCTGGGAAATGAAGGCACTGAAAGCAGCCCTGCAGAGAAGGACCTGGGAGTACTGGCAGATAAAAAGCTGGACATGAGATAACACTGTGTGCTTGAAGCCCAGAAAGCAAATTATATCGCAGGCTGCATCAAATGCAACATGACCAGCAGTTGAGAGAGGTGATTCTATTGTTCTGCTCCAATCTTGTGACACTCAGCCTGAAATACTGCTTTCAGCTCTGGGATCCTCAGAGTAAGAAAGATATGGATCTGCTCAAGTGAGTCCAGAGAAGGGCCACAAAGATGATCAGAGGACTAGTGACTGGGGCTGAGAGAATTTGGGTTCTTCGGCCTTGAGAAGAGAAGGCTCTGGAGAGATATTATTGTGCCCTTTCAGTACTTGAGGCTTGTAAAAAAGATGAGGACAGAGTTCTTACATAGTGCCTGTAGAAACAGGGCAAGGGGTAATGGTTTTAAATTCTATGAGGGCAGATTTAAAGGAAAGGTTTTTTACACTGGAACAGGTTGCCCAGAGACATAGTAAATGCCCCATCCTGGGAAACAATCCCAGTCAAGTTGGACTGGGCTTTGAGAAACCTGACCTAGTGAAAGATGTCCCTGATTATCACAGGGGTGTAGGATTAGATGACTTTTAAAGGTCCCTTTCAGCCCAAAGCAGTCCATCATTCTACAAAAATCTAAATGCTATTAATATCACTTAGGTGACAAAAAAAATTATCTTTCCCCCTTTCCTAACATTGCATTAGTATAATCTAATACCTCTGACACAGGAAATGTGACACAGCATTCCCTGTAGACTGTAGCAATGTCCAGAAGTTGGCAAACAAAGATTAAACTAAATGCATTGTCCTCAATTTTCCAAGTCTAGCCCAGTAAAAGTCAGATTACCTTTTGCTCTCACTTTTCAACTCATTTTGCTGTCTTTTCTTTTCCATCATTTTTCCCCATCTACTTTTTGGCAAGTCACGCTGAGGCAAGGGAATGGCATGTTGAATATAGAGATCAGTGAGACCATCTTTGTCCATCTTGACATCATTTTCAACTAGTATATTTTTCTGTAGGGAACAGAAAGAAACTTATTATTATGACACACTGAAAGCACAAGCATCTTAGTAACCTAATTTTTGTTTTTCCAGAAGTCACTACAAGGTATAAAATAAATTATTATTGGGCAAAAATTCCAGGGTTTCAGAACTGACATGGCTCCAGGGATGACCAGTGTGGAAAAGCCAAAAACTGCCCAGTGCTGATGACAGCCTGGTTTCCTGCCTTCCTATTTTCAACTTCCCTTGTTTTCAGTGTGGATTACACTCAGCACCTCCCTTCATCAAGGCAATAGAAAACATGGGACATTTGGGTCAATGCATACTGGCTTCCTTCTCCATCACCAGCAAGCACATTTCTTCATGTATCTCCTTCTGTGCCTCTCGACCTTCGTGGTTGACATTATCTCTTAAGTGCCGTTAAGCACGTATGTCATGAGGCTCCTCTGCTTGAAGTTTTGGTGTGTGATGGGCTGTATTCATTAGTGTCAGACACCTGGATCCAGCAGCAGCCAATACTGAGTAGTTCATCGCTTTAGCCTACACAGGCCAACTCTGCAGCCCCTTGTTATCAAAACCCCTGCAGTTCTTCCCAATAAAAACAGTGGGGAGAAAGAAGAAAAAAAAATGGTGGGGGGGAATTTATAATAGATATACTATTGATAACTGATATTTTCATGTACTCTTAAACACACTTCCCTGAATCTAATTACAACAGAGGTCTGCACACTTTTGTTACAGATGTAGAGCCGTGCTCTCTTTCCCCATCACAAAATAAGTTGCGAAGTGAGATTTCTAGTAACTGTCAGTTATTAAGCAACATGAGTGTTCTTTCTAATCACATACTGGGATGGGAAAAACAAAAGCAAAAAAACTTTTTAGTACCCCACACCAAAGTTAATAAGAAAGAAAAAACTCCACTGACATCCTAAAGATCATTAAAATTAGGCCAAATCTCTGCCACTACTAGTTTTTGTCAACATTTCGTGACTTCTGATGTGGGTCTAAAACCTGCAGATTTTTATCCACATAAAGTGCACAGACAAGAGCATTGAAAAAAAAAAAAAGGCAACAAACAAGCAACAACAAAAAAAGCAACCAAACATAAAACTTTGATTGGTACTGCTTCATACACCTATGACTTTCAGGAAAAGCAGCAATAAATATTCCAAATCACATCAACTGAAGCTTCATACAGTCCAAGAGTCTTTATAACTCACTTTCACACTCTTTTTTTTCAATTATGCATAGTTAAGCATTAGCTTGACTGATTACATAGGATGCATTTCCTTAATTCACTGCCACGAATGTGGCAACTTTTAGCGGAGTGATGATCATGCTTCCACAGACAACCTGTCTTACAGGCACTGTCTCATAGCCATGCTGATTTGGTAAACTATTCTTTAGCAGTTACAGTCCGTCAGCAAACGGAGAGATCTCTTTCATATTACAAGTCTACAGAGCAACGACTTGGATTTAACTCGTTTGCTTGTTTTTTTCTTGAACGCTTCTTGTGCATCCGTTAAAGAAGATACAAACACTGGAAACCTCAAAAGAAATAGGACTAAACGTTCCATGCAAGTGACTGAGGGTAGGAGCTTCCCTGCATAGTAAAGAGGGGAAACAAAGAGGGCATTTCTAACGCGGAGACGGAACACGCTGACAAGCTGAGCCGCGGACCCGGCAGGCTTCCTTTCCCGCGGCGCGGGACAGGCACAGTACCCACCCCCCTCCCCACCTCGCCTCAGGGGCCACCGCTTCAGGGCCGGCTCACAGCTCAGAGAGCACGGGCGCACCTGCTCCAGGGTGAGCAGCAGGAACTCTTCTGAGAGTAGCTCCGGGTGCAACAGCAGCTCTGACTCCTGGTGTCCCGAACCCAGCTCCTCCTTGCCACCACCCACCCTACCCCTTCGCTGCGCCGCCATCTTCCTACCCCGGCGACCTCCTTCCGGCTTCCCACAATGCCTCACGGATTCGCGGGGGGGGGGGGGGGGGGGGGGGGGGGGGGGGGGGAGCTAGCGCGGGAAGTGACGCGGGCGCGTGACGTCAGGACGGCGCGGGCCGGGAAAGCTTCGGCGCTGGGACGGTTCCGGTGGTGGCTTCCCGGGCGGCGGGGCTGGGAACGCGTTTCCAAAGTAGCCTTCCTGCGCCAAAAACGGCTTTGGCGTTATGTTGTGGAGTGGGGGCGGCCTGCGACGTGCACAGCCTGGCTCAGGGACAGGGAAAGCTGGGAGTGTGCCCCGCCGGGTCGGTTTGGCTCCTTCAGGCAGCTCATCCGGCAGGCGGGTTGGGAGTTTTGTGTTGCTAGTAAGGCGAAGTCATACTCTTAACTGATACTACTGAATAAGGAAAACAAAGAACTCTGTTAACATAGGAAAATACACAGTGCTTCAGCTGCTACGTGCAGAAGCTTTGCTGCTGAATTAAATAAGCTGGAAATCTTGCCCATAAAAGTGAGGACTGCTAGTTAATGCTTCTTGAGCTGCAGTAACAGAAGTTACTTTGTAATTCTAAAGCTGCTTATTTTGTCTTATTCGCGTTAGTAACCTGCTTATGTTTTAAAGCACAGTATGGAAATCACAAACTATTATGTTAGTAAATCAAGCATGTTTTCGTTACAGAAGAAAATTGCAATGTTCCATGAAGTACATGATGCATTTCATAACATGAAGAAGCACAGGGAACACGTAAATGCAACATGAGTAACCAAACAGATGAACACGGGACAAGTGGTATACATGTATTGCAGTATAACTAAGGTTGGAAGAGACCTCGAGGATCATCGAGGCCAACCTGTCACCACAGACCTCATGACTAGACCATGGCAGCAAGTGCCATGTCCAGTCTCCTCTTGAACACCTCCAGGGATGGTGACTCCACCACCTCCCTGGGCAGCCCATTCCAATGACAAACAACTCGCTTAGTGAAGAACTTTCTCCTCACCTCGAGTCTAAACCTCCCCTGGTGCAGCTAGAGACTGTGTCCCCTTGTTCTGGTGCTGGTTGCCTGGGAGAAGAGACCAACCCCTTCCTGGCTACAACCACCTTTCAGGTAGTTGTAGAGGGCAATGAGGTCACCCCTGAGCCTCCTCTCCAGGCTAAACAACCCCAGCTCCCTTAGCCTTTCCCTATAGGGCTTGTGCTCAAGGCCTCTCCCCAGCCTTGTTGCCCTTCTCTGGACACCTTCAAGTGTCTCAATGTCCTTCTTAAACTGAGGGGCCCTATTACTGCTGTATGTATGCAGCACTTCTAAGAACATGAATTCAAATTGTGAACAGTGTAACTACAGGTATGGCTATTGTTTCATATAGTGTCTTCAGAATTGCCTCCTGACAGTTTATGCAATTTGGTTTCCATGTACTTTCCTTGGGAGATGGGGATGAAGCACTTCCCAAACCAGCCATAAGGACTGTTTATTTCTCAGTTTTTCTTCAAAGAGACATTTTTTCCATCAATGTTTCTTCTTTGTATGTCAGGGTCTGACCTTGTCTATAACTACTATCAACTACAGCGTTTGGAAATAGTAAACCTCTGGAACAGCCCACATCACTAGCAGCATATATTGCTTGCATTGTTGGGATTGCTTGCAGCCAGATTATAGAATCATAGAATCCTTTAGGTTGGAAAAGGCCTTTATGATCATTGGGTACAACCATAAACCTAACACAGTCAAGTTCATCACTAAACCATGTCCCTCACTGCCACATCTACACATCTTTTAAGTACCTCCAGTGATGGATGACAACTCAACCACTTCTCTGGCCAATCTGTTCCAGTGCTTGATAACCTTTTCTGTGAAGAAATTTTTGCTACTTGAGGCCACACAGGGAAAAGGGTTCTAGGAAGGAGTTGGCAGGTCTTGTTAACAGGGCATTAAACTAGATTTGAAGAGGGAAGGGGCTGAAACCAGTCCCCCCAGACAGGAGTCTGAGGGTGGTAAGCTGCAGTCAGGTGAAACCAGCAGCCCAGCTGAAGTGCATGTACACTGATGCACACAGTGTGGGTAACAAACAAGAGGAGCTGGAAGCCTTGTTACAGCAGGAAAGTTATAATGTAGTTGCCATCACAGAAACATGGTGGGATGACTTACATGACTGGAGCACTGTAATTGATGGCTACAGGCTACAGGGGAGGGAGAAAGGGTGCAGGGCAGGCCCTGTACATCAGGGAGGCTCTAGATGCCATGGAACTAGAGATCAAGGATGATCAGGTTGAGTGCCTGTGGGTGAGAATTAGAGCGAAGACCAACAAGGCAGACATCCTGGAGTCTGTTCTAGACCATCTAAACAGGATGAAGAGGTTGATGAATTTTTTTATAGGCAGCTAGAGGCTGTCTCAAGTTCACCAGACCTTGTTCTTATGGGCAGTTTTAACCTTCCTGATATCTGCTGGGAACTTAACACAGCAGAGAGGAGGCAGCCTAGAAGGTTCTTAGAGTTGTACAGAGGACAGCTTCTTATCCCAGCTGCTGTGTGAGCCTACCAGGGGTAAGGCTTTGCTCGACTTTTTTACAGGGAAGGGCTGATGGGAGATGTGGTTGGAGGCTGTGTGGGGTCCAGTGATCATAAGATAATTGAGTTTTCAATATGCAGTCAAGCTAAGAGGGACACCAACAAAACCTCCACTCTGGACTTCTGGAGGTTGGACTTCAGGTTACTCAAGGAACCTAACTCAGAAGGTACCTTGGGAAACAGACCTTAAAAACAAAGGGGTCCAGGAGGGCTGGACCTACTTGAAAGAAATCTTGAAGGCTCAGGAACAGGCTGTGCCAATGTGCTGGAAGATAAGCCGCCAGGGCAGACAGCCAGCCTGGATGGGCAATGAACTTCTGGGTGAATTAAGGGGAAAAACCAGTGTGTATCATCTTTGGAAGGAAGGAAAGGCTACCCATGAAATGCTTAAGGATATTGCTAGGTCATGTAGGAAAAAAATTAGAGAGGCAAAAGCCCATTTAGAGTTTAGACTGCCCTCTGCTGTGAAGGATAACAAAAAATCCTTCTACAAATACATTAATGGCAAAAGGAGCAACAAGGACAACCTCCTCTTCTTGGTGGACATGGAGGGAAGTATTGTAACTAAAGATGAGGAAAAGGCAGAGGTATTTGACACCTTCTTTGCCTCAATTTTTAATAGCAGGATAGGTTGTCTTCCAGACAACTGCCTCCTGAGCTGGCAGATGGAGTCAGGAAGCAGTATAGTTCCCCTGTAATCCAGGAGGAAGCAGTTAGAGACCTGCTTAGCCACTTGGATCCCCACAAGTCCATGGGACCTGATGGGATCCATCCTAGGGTGCTGAGAGAGCTGGTAGATGAGCTGGCCAAGCCACACTCCATCATTTTTCAACAGTCCTGGCTCAGTGGAGAGGTCTCAGATGACTGGAAGCTGGCCAAAGGGATGCCCATCCACAAGAAGGGCTGGAAGGAGCAACCAGGGAATTCCAGGCCTGTCAGCCTGACCTCAGTGCCAGGCAAGATTATGGAACAGGTCATCCTGAGTGCAATCACAAAGCACTTACAGGATAGCCAAGGGATCAGGCCCAGCCAGCATGGGTTTAGGACGGGCAGGTCCTGCCTGACCAACCTGATCTCCTTCTATGATCAGGTGACTGCCTGGTGGATGTGGGGCAGGCTGTGGATGTAGTCTACCTGGACTTCAGCAAGGCCTTTGACATTGTCCCCCACAGCAAACTCCTGGCCAAGCTGTCAGCTCGTAGCTTGGACAGCAGCACTCTGTGCTGGGTTAGGAACTGGCTGGAAGGCTGAGCACAAAGAGTGGTGGTGAATGGTGCCACATCCAGCTGGCAGCCAGTCACTAGTGGTGTGCCCCAGGGATCAGTGCTGGGCCCCATCCTCTTTAATATATTTATAGATGATCTGGATGAGGGGATTGAGTCCATCATCAGTAAATTTGCAGATGACACCAAATTGGGGGCAAGTGTTGATCTGTTAGAGGGTCGGAGAGCTCTGCTGAGGGAACTTGACAGGCTGGACAGATGGGCAGAGTCCAAGGGCATGAGATTTAATACATCTAAGTGCTGAGTTCTACACATTGGCCACAACAACCCCATGCAGTGCTAAAGGCTAGGTCTGGAATGGCTGGAGAGTGGCCAGGCTGGTTGATAGTAGGCTGAACATGAGTCATCAGTGTGCCCAGGTGCCAAGAGGGCCAATGACATCCTGGCCTGGATCAGGAATAGTGTGGCCAGCAGGAGCAGGGAAGTCATTGTGCCCCTGTACTCAGCACTGGTTAGGCCACACCTTGAGTACTGTGTCCAGTTCTGGGGCCCTCACTTTAGGAAAGATGCTGAGTTGCTGGAAGGTGTCCAGAGGACAGCAACAAAGCTGGGGAGGGGTTTGGAGCACAAGCCCTATGAGGAGAGGCTGAGGGAGCTGGGGTTGCTTAGCCTGGAGAAGAGGAGGCTCAGAGGAGACCCAGAAGAGACCTTACTGCTGTCAACAACTACCTGAAGGGAGGCTGCAACCAGGTGGGGGTTGGTCTCTTCTCCCAGGCAACCACCAACAGAACAAGAGGACACACCACCTCCCTCACACCACCAGGGGAGGTTTAGGCTGGATGTTAGGAAGAAGTTCTTCACAGAAAGAGTGGCCATTGGAATGGGCTGCCCAGGGAGGTGGTGGAGTCACCATCACTGGAAGTATTTGACTGGATGAGGCACATGGTGCCGTGGTTTAATTGATTGGATGGCACTGGGTGACAGGTTGGACTCAATGATCTCGAAGGTCTTTTCCAACCTGGTTAGTTCTATGCTATTCTATTCTATTCTAATTTCCTCTTGTCCTACTGCTTGTTGCTTAGGAGACCAACCTTTGCCTTGCCACTACCTCCTTTCAGGTCCTTAATACAGAGTGATAAGGTCTCTCCTGAGCCACCCTTCTCTAGACTGAACAACCCCTGCTCCCTCAGCCACTTTTGGGACTGGTTTCCTAGCCCCTTCACCAGCTCCACTGCCTGTAGAGACAGATGTACGGTTTGGATGCAATTCCTCATACTCTGCACCTATTTCTCAGAGGACATACTATGTCGGCTGGGCTCAGTAGCCCAGAGAAGAGGCTTCCCATTACACCCTTGTCTGGCCGCCCCAGGGAAACGAAGCCCAAAGGGCTTGGTGGGTCCGTCTCTCCGGGTGCGGAAGCGGGAGAAGCCGAGACACAAGCTGTGACACCCAGCGGCCCCTACCACCATCAACCGCCGTCGAAAGCTCTCCTCCAGAGTAGCCGCCCTCAGCACCCCAGCCGCGCCCCCACAGGCGGAGCTGGCCGACGCTCCACCTCAGCCGCGGGCGCCGGGACGCAGGCGGCCTCTCTCCCACGTGACCGGAAGGGCCCGGGCCCTCCCGGCGAGGCACCCTCTTCCCTTGCCTTACCCCGCCCCCCAGGAAGTGCTGACTCTACTGCAGGGCGGGGCCTGTGCGACACCGGAAGCGGCACGTCGTGTCGTCCCCCCCGGTTACCCCTCTCCGCCCACCGGCGGACCCCAGTGTGCCGAAAGGCTCCGGCGCTGACAGCGCGGCCTAAGGCGGCGCCCGGCCCGGCCTGGCCCCGGCCGCCGGCACCGCACCGCAAGGCCTCGAAGCGGCAGTCCCTGTTCCTGGTGTGGCAGTGACGCTGGCAGGTGCTGAGGGAGGACAAACGGGAGACTCCATCCACTATCGGAGCGGAGGCGGGCTTTCTAGGGCCGGAGCGGCTCGGGGGCCCTGGAGCTGGTCTCTCTCAGGCCTGGTTTGCTCCGCTCGGTTAGGCTGCGGGTGCGTGAGGGGATGGGGATGAAATGAACAGCGCCGCTCCTGCCGGTGCGCCGAGCAGAGTGCGGGTGTTCCGCCGTGCAGGCACGCTTCGGATTAGGCGCATCCGCGTCCTCCCGGGGCCGGGGCGGCCGCCCCTGGCGCTGGAGTAGGCCGCCAGCTCGGATGTGTAGAATTGTAAGCAGGGGTTACTTACAGCTTGCACGGAGTTAATTGCACAGGATGCAGGATGTAGGAGTATGTGTACATGAGGGAGCGTTGCGCATGTTAGGGGTAGGTAGGATGCCGGTTTACAGGGCAGCGGCAAACGAAATGTCAATGCAAAGCAAGGTATTAAAAAAAGTACAGGAGGGCTGCTGCCTAATTTTTACTGGAAATGCGTGTATGTGGGGCTATTATTGTCCTTAAGAAAATCAGATGTAACAGACTGATAATTTGCTTGTCTGTTGATTATTTTTTTTGACAGCAAACATCCCCATTTCCTTGTTTTCCGCAGTTCTGAATACCTAAAACTAGCATAGTGACTTCTATTTGTAACTCTGGGATGGTCTTTTGCACTTTAAAGCAATGACATGTTCAGAAGAATCTCTTTCCTTGCAATGCACATAGGCCACATAGGTCTTACTTATAAATGTAAAAAAATTGCATTTGGTTTATGGGTGTTGTGAGTAGTTGTTCTTAAAAGCCTTTTCACAGCTTTTTTTCTTTCCTAGCATAAACGTTCTAATTTCATGGCTACAAGACTTAAGTAGTACTGTGTTATTCTTTGTGAGTTTGTTGTTTGTGTTTTTTTTTTTCCCTGCTCAAGCATTGCATGTGTGTGTGTATATATATATATATTTAATACTTTTAATCTACTTCTGTTGAGTAAGTTTTTTGGAGGTTTTTAATAGATTTTTATCAGGAGCAGAATTCTGTAGTTCTCCCAGTGGAATGCATTAACCTTTTTACCTTCAGCTACAGGTTAAGTTGTTGACAGTTTCAGGTACAAAAGCTGCCTAACCTCTCCATATGATAGTTGTATCACTTCAGGCTACACACAGGCTCTTTAAAGTGGTTAGAATTCTTTTGGCAGTCAACCTTTGAACAGCCCTCTAACTTAATGCACTATGTTTCTTTTGATAACTTGGAGGATGACATGGCTGTTGTTGTCAGAGACTTGCATTATCAATTTACTGTAGGCTGTTGCTGTAGTACTTCCAGGAGTTTGGGGGGGTTGTTAAGATCAGAACACTAACTTACACCTCAGGTGGGGATTTGATTTGAGAGTGTAATGGAAGGTCAAACAAAAATCTTAACATCCCAAAAAAATAGGAAGCTCTTTGCAAAAAAGTTCACTACTATCTCTTTGTAACATTCTTTGCTTCTGGCTATAGCCTTAGTTTGATTTGGTTTTAAGTGGTTACATGCAAGTTACATACCTTTTCTCAATTTTGAAAATGTTTGCTGTGGGTTTCAGTGTCTTGCAAAAGCAAAAGGGTTTCTTAGCTCTAATAGTTTGAAAGAGCATTTTATTGATGTTGAGCCCTCTGTTGGTCCACGGAAATTTCATTTGATGTTTTATATCTCCATTGTACATGTGGACTATGAGTAATTGCATATGTTATTTCTTAAATCCATTCAAGATGTTCAGTGTTTTGTCTTCCTCTGTGTTGACTGAGCAGTCATTACAGACCAGTCATGACAAATTAAAATGTGATTAAGTAAGGTCAATAGTCTGCTGTATTTTGGCATGTTGAGCACAGCAGTCTTGTGGTTTCTTATAAAAATAGTAGGCAAAATTACATTATCTGTTTTTAAAGCACTAGTAATGGTTTCATAAATTGTGTCTGTCTCTTGACAGTGCTTGAATGCAAAAGGAAAGAAGGTGTAGTTTGTAGAATGAATATTAGAAGTGATTCTTAGCACTTAAAGACAGACTTCTGAAGTAGTTGTGACAGTAGAGAACAGAAACTCTTAATTTCTGTGGTATTGCACCTTGAGCTTAATTGAATGCTTTATGGACCATGCTTCCAAATTTGTAATTGCTTGTGCATGTAGTCTGTTACAGAGAATGCATAAGTACTGCTGAATAAAACAAACACAGTATGTTTTTAAAAAACAGAAACCAACAACTCATTACAAGTTGGATGATACCTTGTGTGAATTATTACATAGCTGGTTTGGAAATTTAGATATATCTGATTGCTGGAGAGTAAGGAATGTAAAGTATGTGATTAAATGAAATATGCCTATGATATTTTGCTAAGAGACTGTTTACACTCAATTTTAGCCTGTTAGTAAAACAATAACATGTAGCACTAAATACTTCATGAGCTCTCTAGAAATGAGAGCCAAAGCTTGTATCTCTTCGTGTACAAGCAGCAGAAACCTTTATATGACAGGTTTATAAAACACTAAGTATTAGCAGGAACCACTTGTAGTTCCAAAGTGTCCAAGAGAGACAGTAATATGCTGATTACTTGTGGAGAAAGCATCACTTCAAAATGGGTGAGTGCTGTTGTGAATCTGCTTTAGAACAGACCTGGAAGTGAAAGCACACAATTTGATTCATTTCGGTGGTTATTAATGTACTCATTGTGCCTTGTGCAGTTAGGCTGGAAATGGAATATAGGCTATTAAAAAAACATAACAGTGAAGTTTCTGTATTGGTGAATGTTAGATTGCTACCTCATTTCATTATGCGTATGGACGTAAACGGTGTTCTTTTTCTCTTTAATCAGATCACCCAGAAGACAGGATGAGTGTTAAAGCTTTCAAGCTCGTTTCTGCTGTTGAGCGGGAGATGTTAATGGGAGACAAAAATTACATCAACATCGAATGCATTGAGTGTTGCGGAAAGAACCTCTATATTGGAACCAATGACTGCTTTATCTATCACTTTCTGTTGGATGAAAAGATATCAACAGCTGGAAAAGTAACTTTTGCGGCCACCAAGCAACTCCATAAATACCTGGGTTTGAAGAAGCCTGTGAGCGAGTTAAAAGCAGCCTCTGCCCTCACTAGGCTCCTTGTGCTTTGCGACAACACAATAACGCTAGTTAACATGATGAACTTAGAACCTGTCCCCACCGGCGCTAGAATCAAAGGAGCTGTGACATTCACGTTAAATGAAAACCCTGTGAGTGGGGATCCTTTCTGTGTCGAAGTCTGCATTATCTCGGTCAAGCGGCGGACCATTCAGATGTTCATGGTGTTTGAAGACAGAGTACAGATAGTGAAGGAAGTGTTTACTCCTGAGCAGCCCTGTGCCGTGGCTGTAGATGGTTATTACTTGTGTCTTGCACTTACTACACAGTATATAATTTTGAATTATAATAATGGCATCTCCCAGGATCTGTTTCCTTACTGCAGTGATGAGAAACGGCCAATTGTGAAAAGGATAGGCAGACAAGAGTTTCTGTTGGCCGGTCCTGGAGGCCTAGGTGAGACTAAGGATCATAGTATTTTTCCCTTTGTTTTTTGTTTTGTTTCTTTTTTTTAAACTACTTTGGGTTTCTCTCAATTTGGGAAGCAAAGCATAGCTAATTAAGTGTTGTGTACATAATGATCATTTTCTTAGCAGGGCTGTGCTGGGGTGTTGAGATTAAAAGGTATATGGCAAATTTTTGCTTCTAAATATTATGATAGCTCTCCTGCATTTAAAAAATGCACAGAAATCTGGTTATTTGTATTTTCATTGTGTCTGTTGAAAGCTTCAGTTCTATAGAGGCAGCTAACAGTAATAGTGTCTTGCAGCCTAGAGTAAAACAACAAAAACCCAAACAAAAATTTTGGTACCAAGCAAAATTTCAGGGGCTGTTAGCTTTTCCATAATGACTGTCTGGACTGGGTTTGAGGAGCCCCACATTGCTGTAAATTTTTTAACTTAATGTAGACAAGTTAATTTTTTCCCCAGTTCAGAAGAGTTCATGTGAAATACATTTCATAGATTGTAACACGTTCACAAATAGGTTGTTCTACTAGGGTGCTAGTAAGAACTGTAGACTGTATCCTGCCATGCTAGTAAGAAATATAAACTGTATTCTAACCTCTGTAGAAAACTCTGCCCTAACCGTACGTGTTGTCAGATACTGCCCAGTTTTTATACTCCTATTTGCTTTAAAATAGTGTTTTTTCGGCTCAGTATTACAGAGTAGAATAGAATTAACCAGGTTGGAAGACCTTTGAGATCATTGAGTCCAACCTATCATCCCAAACTATCTAATCAACTAAACCATGGCACTGAGCACCCCATCCAGTCTCCTCCTAAACACCTCCAGTGATGATGATGACTCCACCTGCCTGGGCGGCCCATTCCAATGGCCAATCACTCTTTCTGTGAAGAACTTCTTCCTAACATCCAGCCTAAACCTCCCCTGGCACAGCTTGAGACTGTGTCCTCTTGTGCTGTTGCTGGTTGCTTGGGAGAAGAGACCAAACCCCATCTGGCTACAACCTCCTTCCAGGTAGTTGTAGACAGCAATAAGGTCTCCTCTGAGCCTCCTCTTCTCCAGGCTAAGCAACCCCAGACTCTCAGACTCCCTCAGACTCTCCTCACAGGGCTGTGCTCCAAGCCCCTCCCCAGCTTTGTTTCGGTTCTCTGGACACCTTCCAGCAACTCAACATCTTTCCTAAAATGAGGGCCCCAGAACTGGACACAGGACTCAAGTTGTGCTCTAACCAGTGCAGAGTACAGGGGCACAATGACTTCTCTGCTCCTGCTGCCCACACTATTCCTGATCCAGGCCAGGTTGCCATTTGCCTTCTTGGCCACCTGGGCACACTGCTGGCTCATGTTCAGCCTACTATCAACCAGTACCCCCAGGTCCCTTTCTGCCTGGCCGCTCTCCAACCACTCTGACCCCAGCCTGTAGCACTGCCTGGGGTTGTTGTGGCCGATGTGTAGAACTCAACACTTAGATGTGTTCAGTCTCATGCTATTGGACTCTGCCCATCTGTCCAGCCTGTCAAGGTTCCTCTGCAGAGCTCTTCTACCCTCTAACAGATCAACTCCTGCCCGCAGCTTGGTGTCATCTGCAAATTTACTGATGATGGACTCAATCACCTCATCCAGGTCATCATTAAAGATATTGAACAGGATGAAAATGAATGTGTAGCTATCTCAAACCCCGAATTGGGTCATGTGAAGTAGTGCTTTTGTCCTTACAGTCAGTTATCTATTAAAATACTGCTGCTTTAATCTAAATAATTAATACTCTGTGAGGTGTATATTCTTGAGCTTTTTTTGTTTGGAAAGCTACCATAGCTGAGAGCAGACAGACCGTGAGCAGAATGCTTTCATGCTGTTTGCCATATGACTCTCCATTTAGTAGATGCAGTTTATGTATCTTTCCTGACACACTAGGAAAAGCACAGTGAAAAGATGACAACTGTTTAGGTCCTTGATTCAAGGATATGTGTGGGTTTGGTCTTTTCAACATAAAATCCAAAGAAAAGAGTACAGTTAGTTGTTTATATTGAAGCTCTGTCTTGTGACCAGAATGTGACATGTACATCAACTCACCACTTTTTCTTGACAGAAGTAGAGAATCACTGACATGCCAGTTGATGCAAATTAAAGATGATGTAGGGCTTTTCTAAGCCATCTTGGTTGCCTGCTGCATATTGAAAGCGTTAGTTACATTAAATGTGGATGTGTATTTGTGGACATTAGCTTTCATAGCACTACTAAAGTGGTTAAAATTTGTGAATTGCCTGTCAGAAAGTATTCCTATCTGATAAAGAGATCCTATTCTGACTTTAGTCTTTATTCATATTTTTAGGAATGTCAAATCAGATTCTGCTTAAGTGGTTCATTTTTTGATTTAAAAATAATAGATATGCTTTCAAAAGTATCATTGTATTTAGTTAAAGCAGATGCTTTAGTCCAACTTCTGCTTTTATCTGATATCCAAGAAGAGCCTCTTACCTTATATTCGCTCAGATGCTTTACAAAGTTTTATTTATTGTATATTTTTTTCCTTACCTAATTCAGATTGTGTTTTGTTTGGGTGATTTTAATCATCTGTTCTCTACTCCCTCCCCACTGTTGTTTTGATTCATGCTATCTATCTTGCTTTTCTTTGTTGGTAAAATTCTTGTTATCTTTAACACTTGTCTCTTTGTTGTGGAGGTGGTTGAATGCCTTTATAATATATAAATACTGTATATCTTGCTATCTGAGGTAAGCCTCTGCTGTAAAGTGAAGGGACTTGAAAAGACTCAATGTCAGCCATCAGTTCTGCTTTTGGTTTGCTTTTGTATGTCTTGCTGTTAAAGGCATGTTTGTTTGGCACTTGATACAGCATCTCTGCTAAATTCAGCCTCTTTTACTGGGGTGGATGTATTCCACAAAATATTTGACTTTGCAGTGTTTGAAGTGACATTTATCTGGACTAATTTGCTTTTGAGTTAAGACTAGAATTCAGAATGACAGAAAGTAGCTGCTTAAAATGTTAATCATAAAGTAAAATCTCTTTGATTTTTTTTTTTTTTTAAGTATGGAACTTTTTACCTGGACACTTTGCATCTAAACCAGATTGTTAGAATTGTTGATGGCTGGTACTTGCATATTTGGTACTTAGTGGTTCTACCTGGAGTTAGTATGTAGCTCATTCTTTCAAAAAGGGAGGACAAACTTCATTTTTGATACATCTTCCTTCTCTCCTGTAATTAGTTCCTTCAGGATTGAAAATCAGTTCTTTCTGATTATATATGAAACTATGCTTACCAAAATTCATTTTTTCATTTCTTGAAGCTCTTGTTGCATGTTTCTAATCAGGCTTCCTGCCATACAGAAGCTTTAAGTTTGTGTTTGTTTCTTTTAATTTCAGCAAACAGTTCTTGCATGTTAGCACCAAGCAAGCTTCCTAGCACTAGCTGGAGCAACTCCTCCAAAACATCAGAGGCCTCGACTTGGGTCAAGTTCCCAAGGGAGGGTGCAGTTCTTCAGGTCATGAGCTGAAGAGTGCACCTAGTGCATCTTGCTGAGACTGGGTCAAGGGGAAATTTTGTCCTTGCCCACAAGAGATGCATGCTTGGGTGAGGATTTTCATTGCCAAGTAAAGGAGATGTAGAGGAGGTCAGTAGACTGCAATGGCATCAGGGTTGACAAAAAAAGAAATAGAATCTTCTCCAGGCATGATCCTGAACCCTCAGCTGTACCCCCAGTTTCTGTGATGGTAAATGCTGGAATATTGTAACTTCTGTAAAAGGAAGAACTTTTCTGCCTGCAGATCTGCATCTATAGAATGTGTTCAGTGCTCAACAGTAGCAGGCGAGGAGCAGGAAGCTCCGTCCATCAAATGATCTAAGCCTGTATTGTGCAGTAACACCAGGAGAAATTAGTAATAGTAGTGGGAAACTTCCTCATCTTGGAGATGGAGGTTTTCTCATCAGTCCTGCTGATGAGGAAGATCAGCTTGAGGAGGAGCAAGCAAAATTGTGCAGATCACTAACTGGTTGCACAGCTCGTCCTGACAAGGGATTTGGCTTTTATGACTGTGGATACCTATTTAAGGAAGAGATGGGGTCCACCAGGCCAAGTGAGGTAAAGTGGTTTTGCCAACAGACTGACTCACCTGGTGAGGAGGATTTAAACTAAGAATGCTGGCAAACAAGGAGTGCAGAGTGATGAGGATAAAAGGCAGTAGACAGGACAGAAGGGCTTCTTGTGGGCTGAACAGACACACAAAGAATTATGTGCAAAATAGCATGATGATGAAAGCTCTTTTTTTTCTTGGAAAACAGCACAGCTACATGTTAGCAGCTCAAGCAAGGAGTTACTCTTGGCATGAGAGCATCAGAAAGATGTGGTGTGCACTGGGACAAAGGAGGAGGCAGCTGAGAGTTTCTGGATTAGGGTTAGAAGGCAGACTAACATGGGTGATGTTGTGGTGGATGTCTGCTACAGGCTACCTTATCAGGAAGATGTAGATAAGGCCTTCTCCACATAACAAGAAGAAACCTTCATTTGCAGTCTGTGCATTGAAGGGGGCACTCCAGGACCTGCTAGAGGAGCAGCACAGTAGGACACAAGGCAGTTCAGGAGATTTCTGGGATGCGTTGGTGGTGATTAAGGAGACGATGAGGGGATGAGCACTGTTGAATCTGGCTAGAGATGTGGTGAATTTTCAGGATCCTGAGAGAAGGGAACAAGGCAAAAAGACCACAAGCTGGGACTTCAGGATAGCAGTCTTCAATTTGTTCAGAGACCAAATTAAAAGAATCCCATGGGATATGGTCCTGGAGAGGACTACCTCCTCTGGGTTCAAAAATGGTCCATTGCAGTGAGCAGCACAATAAGCAAAGATGGCAAGAGGCCTGCGTTAATGAACAAGCAGCTCTTGACTAAACACATAAGAAGGAAGCAAGCTAGCAGGGACAGGTGACCAGGGAGGAGCTGGGGAGATAGAATGGTGCTAACCAAGCACTTTGGATGGGGTTAAGGAAGCCAAAGTCTATCTGGTATTGAGTCTGGTGAGCACTGTGAAGACAACAAAAAGAGCTTGTACAAGCATATCATGAGCAAAGTAAGACCAAGGGAAATGGATACCCACTGCTGAATGGGGTGGAGCATGTGGTGCCAAAAGGCATGGAAGAGGCTGAAGCAGAAAATGCTGCTGTTACCTTGATTGTTACTGGTACACCCTGCCTTCAGGAATTCTCTGCCCCTGGGACCAGAAGCAAAATCTAGAGCAACAAATAGAGGCAAATGCCTTCAATAGAGAAGGACTGAGTTATGGAACAGGAGGCTGATAAGTCAGTACTAACATGTTCATTAGCAGCTTGGACCGTGGGTTAAAAGTTCTAAGGATGGCTAAATGATTGGAGTAGCTTGTATGGAGAGGCTGAGGAAGCTATGTCTGGTCAGTCTGAAGAACAAGCTTGGTGTGATCTTATCAATGTGTTTAGGGGAGAGGTAAAGAAAACAGAGCCAGCCTGCACAGTGGTATTTTATCCCGTGAAAGAGGAGGAGAGAGTCTCAGTACAAACTGAAATACAGGAAATTCTGCTTAAACATAAGACAAATTCCTCATTGTGATGGTCATCAAAGCAGGAAACCAGTCTTGAAAAGGATGTGGGGTGTCTGTTCATAGAGATACTCAGGACCTGACTGTGCAAATTCTTGAGCAGCCTGTTGTAGCTGACCCTGCTTTGAGCAAGGAAGCTGGACTAGGCAGTCTCTAGACTTCAACTTCCTACTTCGGCTATTTCATTACTTCAATGAGTGAAAAATTGCAAAATTTAAAGACCTCATTTTAGTTTATTAATTTTGCTTTTCCAGAATAAGTGCTTCTCAGTGGTGCATAAATTGAATAGTTTCATAGTGATTGAGCAGACTCCAAATGGAGTTGGAGGGCTGACATAACAAGCACACCAGTACTAGGCAGAAGGTCATGCAGTGCCTTTTCTCACAGCTGATAATGCTGCAGGGTAGTCAACAGTAACTAGTATGTTCCTTTCTTGATTTCACCCACTCATAGTGTTCCTTGCACTGTTAATTTTTATGATAACAGAAAGTTTTTGTATTTCTTGATAAGCAAATAATACTACTAAAGAACTTGTATTTCACAGATATTTTCACAAAAAAACTTTTTCACAGAATGGTCTGGGTTGGAAGTGACCTCCAAAGGTCATCTAGTCCAACCTCCTCTGCAGTAAGCAGGGAAATTCTCTATGAGATCAGGCTGCCCAGAGCCTGTTGAGCCTCACCTTGAATACCTCCAGAAATGGGGCCCCAACCACCTCCCTGGGCAACCTGTTCCAGTGTTCCACTACCCTTATGGTAAAGAACTTGTTCCAATCTAAATCTGCTCTTCCCTAGTTCAAAGCCATTGCCCCTCATCCTATCACTTCAGGCCGTTGTAAGCATTTTCTCTCCATCCTTGTAGGCCCCCTTCAGGACTGGAAGGCCACTATCGGGTCTCCCCAGAGTCCCCTCTTTTCCAGGCTGAACAGCCCCAGCTCCCTCAGCCTGTCTTTGTAGCAGAGGTGCTCCAACCCCCTGACCATTTTTGTGGCCCTCCTCTGGTCCTGCTCCATTTTTGTTTTAAGCCAAGCAAAATCTACAGGCTGTTGCGCAAAGTCCTGAATAACCCTTTCTAAGTAGGTCCTTCTTTGAGTGTGTGGAAGCTGGACTGAATGCCCTTCAGAAACCCCCTCTGACTGAAATTATTCTGTGATTTTGTAATTTCCCAGGTCTCTTGGTGTTGAAAACAGGTGTAGCTGTGTTTTGGGTAGCTCTTGTAACCTTTGGGTAGCATATGCGTATTTAATACAGAATCAATTACTGGCTTCATCTCAGTTTCACCAGACACATTTACTATAAAAAGGCCGTGGTTTCTGACTGTAGTTTTCATGTTTATGGTTATCTTTAGGTGAGAACTGCACAAAGACAGAAAATGCATCATTCTACCACAAAAGCCTTAGCTGTTGAAGGAAAAGGGATTTAGAGGGACAGTGGCTTGGAAAAGTATGGTCTGTTGCTCTGTGTACCCTTTCACTTCCAATTACCTAAAAAAAGAGCTCTGTCACTGAGGGGAAAAATAAGTCTTTAAAGTTAGATTTTTTTTTGTAACTTTTTTTTTTTAAGAATGTCAGACAAATGGAACATTCTGGGAATTCATATTTCAAATATAATTAGCCCTGAGTTACAGTAGGTTAATACATATTTAATACAAAATTCTTCCACTTTTTAAAATGGAATTATAGCACGAAGTAACAACTGCAACATATTAAAAATGAGTAACACAACAGGCCTGATAAAAACATTCCATTTCTGATCCATAGGAATATCAATATCTATAGAGTAAATCAGGAATTACATATTGGGGCTGGGAAGAGTATTTCCTGGAAGATAGGTCAGGGAGGTCATTCTGCCCCTGTACACTGCACTGGTTAGGCCGCACCTTGAGTCCTGTGTCCAGTTCTGGGCCCCTCAGTTTAGGAAGGATGTTGACTTGCTGGAGCGTGTCCAGAGAAGGGCAACAAGGTTGGTGAGGGGCTTGGAGCACAAGCCCTATGAGGAGAGGCTGAGGGAGCTGGGGTTGCTTAGCCTGGAGAGGAGGAGACTCAGGGGTGACCTTATTGCTCTCTACAACTACCTGAAGGGAGGTTGTAGTGAGGCGGAGGTTGGTCTCTTCTCCCAGGCAACCAGTACCAGAACAAGAGGGCACAGTCTCAGGCTGCGTCAGGGGAGGTTTAGGCTGGAGGTTAGGAGGAAGTTTTACACAGAGAGAGTGATTGCCCATTGGAATGGGCTGCCTGAGGAGGTGGTGGGGTCGCCGTCGCTGGGGGTGTTCAGGGCGAGGCTTGACAGGATGCTTGGTTCCATGGTTTAGTTGATTGGGTGGTGTTGGATGATAGGTTGGACATGATGACCTCGAAGGTCTCTTCCAACCTGGTCTATTCTATTGCTGTGATTGGAAAGCTGATCATTATATAGTGGGAAAGCAAATAGCATTACTTGCAAATAGTCACATGTGAATTTTTAATTTTGTGTTGCATCCTTAGTCAAGGGAGAAGGCTGAGCATGTCAGAGCTGCTGCAAAGGATCCAGAAGTTGAGTTTCTACACTGTAGTTCTCTAAAAATCTATAGCTTTCTGTCTTCCTCTTTTTTTTTTTTCCCCCCCTTATATTCCTTCTTGGTTACCCTTGCCTCATTATCTGCTGTTTGGAAGGGATTTTGTAAATTGAACAACATAATCTTTTAATCTCCTCTGCCCTTTAGAGCTCAACTGTCAAGTGGCTCATTCCTGCAGAAGAGCAGTTTTTATGGGCATGCCCTTTTAATGGTGTGAGAGTACTGGGTTTAAGGGGTAGGCATTCATGTCTAGAACAAAAGTTTATATCATGCTTCAGTAAAGCTCATCTGGCAAAGGGTTACTGAACTGAGCCTGAAAACTCTGACTGGAATTTTTTCTTGATTTTTTTTGTTGAGAAGATTTGGGTCGTGGCAAATAGCATAAATAGAACCAGTGGCATGTGGTACAAAAGGAAGTCAGACTTCTGTGAAAGCTAGGAGGAGAACAGAACAGACAGAAGGAAAGACAGTGGCAAAGAAACACAAATTAACTAAGGTTTAGTACAGTTATTTTGAAGACAGCATAGGAGGTGTCATTGGGATATGATATAACCTGAAAGGACATTGTGGAGATACTGGTGCTGGTCTCTTCTCACGGCTAATTAATGATAGAACATTAGGGAATGGCCTCAAACTGCAACAGGGTAGGTTTAGACTGGACATTAGGAAAAATTACTTTACAGAAAGAGTGGTCAGACACTGGAATGGGCTGCCCAGGGAGCTGTTTGAGTCACCAATCCTGGGCGTGTTTAAAGGTCATTTAGATGTGGTGCTTGGGGATATGTTTAGGGGTGAACTTTATAGAGTAGGGTCAATGGTTGGACTTGATGATCCCAGGGGTCTTTTCCAATCTGACTGATTCTATGATTCTGTACTAAAAAAGTCTGTGCTTGGCTTTGGGGAAAATTATGCTTTACAGGCAACCTCTGCATATTTTTTCATGATCGAGAGCACAGATGCCTCACAGGAAATGACTTGTTCCAAGGAGCTGGATTCATGTTCTGTGAAAATTTTCTTGTAGCAAAAATGAAGAAGTATAAGCAAGTTGTTGTTACTGTCAGCTAAAATTCACTTCAGGCATTTGACACTACAAGGCACAAATGTGCCTGTATTGCCAGATGGGTCAGGCAGTGCAGATCTGCAGTTCCTGCCAAGGCAGTATTGTTTGGATGCTGACACCATCGAAATACTAACGTTTTGAAGTGGTTTTGAACATGATGTAATTCTTATTCAAAAGACGTGAAACTTCTAAACCCCCATTTTGGGGGCTGTCCCTTTTCTGTGGTGAAGGAGAAGGAAAGAGGAAAAAAAATTTTAACTGAACTAACCAACAGGTCTGTAAGGTTCAGGGCGGTGTGATGCGCTAATGTACTGCATCTGTTCTTCTGAGATTATTTCTGTACCTTGGTACCCGTGCTTCCTACTGTGAAAACAACAGTCTCCAACTGGCATGAGCCTCAGGTGGTTTTCTTTTCTCCTTTTTGTAGGCATGTTTGCAACTGTAGATGGCATTTCACAGCGTGCCCCTGTGCACTGGTCAGAGAACGTGATTGGAGCAGCTTTGTGCTTTCCTTACGTGGTTGCTCTCGATGATGAGTTCATTACCGTACACAGCATGCTGGACCAGCAGCAAAAGCAAACGCTGCCTTTTAAAGAAGGTCACATTCTACAGGACTTTGAAGGTATTGTAAACCACACTTTTGTATCAGTATTTGTGGAATAGCAGCTGCTGTGGGCACAGTCACTTCAGTTTGTGAAGAAAATATCTAGCAAACCCATTACCTGTTGAAACTTTCATTGCAAATGCTTTTCTGATTAGATTCCTGCAGACTATGATGGGAAAGCTTCAGTCATCCAAGATTCCATGCTTCTAACAAAATGTGTACTCATTAAATGTGCTCTAATTATCAAGTTAATTGTTGAATTGAAATGGAGCTGAGTGGGCTTAGATCTTTTTCTTATTACTTGATTATTTCTTTGGAAGGGTCAATGTTAATTTAATGCAACAAGTGAGTTACTGTGAGCTACAGATGTTAGAACTTTGTTGGGATAGCCAACAGACAAAAATCTTAAAATCATTCTTTTTGTATTATTTTCTAAAATACCTGTGTAAGAGGCTTAAAATGGGATATTTCATAAAGAATTGTTAAACAAAAGAAATCCTTTGATCTATTCTTCAGTTAAGAACTTGGAAGTGTGGAATACATTACACTGCCTTTTTATTTGCCCCCCACCCCCAACAGCTACAAACTCTAGCACTATGTTACTTGCTACCCTTGATGTACAGCTTACAATTTTCTAAAGTAAGCCTTTGGAAATACTGGCAGTGAAAAGTTTCTATTCTGTAGAATTTGGGCAATAGTTACAGTGGTTGTATTTACAACTTTCTCATAGTGAGAAATTATAGCAAATTGCATTTATTCAGAGTGGACAAAATCTGCTATAAATATGTTCACTATTCTATCTGTATTTCTGAGGTATAATTTACTATCTAGTAAACTATAAACCATCTAGTAAATATGGTAACAGCAAAGATGAGTTTTGAAACTTTAACACTGCTTAGGTTCTTGTGTCTTGAATAGTAAATCTTAAAGCTTATTTCTGAAATGTGTGGGTTATCTGTAGAGAATGTAAATTGAACATGTCTGTTTGCTCTGTCCAGGAAAGGTGATTGTTGCTACCAATAAGGGTGTGTATATCTTGGTGCCATTACCCTTGGAAAAACAGATTCAGGATCTTCTAGCTAGCCACAGAGTGGAAGAAGCCCTTGTTCTAGCAAAAGGAGCTCGAAGGAATATTCCAAAAGAGAAATTTCAGGTCTGTCCTTCTTTCAATTTTCGTGAAAATACAATTTTTACGCTGGGTCTATGTGTACCAGTAGTCAAGTGATTAAAGAGACTTACTTTAAAGCAAAATCTGATACCTTTTATGGCTTCAGTCTGAGGAAATAAATGTGCTGCTGCATTGGCTTCTGCACGTAAGGGCTGTGACATTAGCAGTGTTCAGTGCTGTTATTCTGCTGGGTCTTTGGTGCTGGTTTATTGTGAAGTGTGTGACTTGAAAAAATTTAGAACAAAACTGAAAACCTAGTGATAGAAAATCCACTGTGATGCTTCCTTAGTACTATGTCTGGCTATTATTTGCTCTTTTAAAAAGTGTCCTTTTTTTCAAATCAGATTTTTTTTTTTTTAAAGGTTTTACCTTTTTTATTGGATATTGTCACTATATCCTAAACTCCAAACTAGTACAGCTGTGAAGTAAAGTGATGGGGAATCTAAACCAAATAGATCCTACTTCAAAGTCATTCAAGTAGTACTTGTACTAGTCTGTTACTGAGTATTTAAGATTGTTGTGTGGTAAAGAATCTTCATCACTCTTTGATTACAGAGTGTTGATTTAAGATTTGTACTTACTTCCTTCTACATCTGGTTTCTATTGCAATACACATTCTACTGTATTTGTTATTTAGAGAGTGAAACTTGCAAAAAGTAGCATGAAATCTTTGCTCTCCAAGTAGGAGAATTAATATTTGACTTGTTTTCTTTCTTTCATAAAAGCAAAATTTTATCTGTAACCTACAGAAAATCTCATGGTTTGAATTTTTATTAACATATTTTGGGGCATTTAGTTACCATTAGAATAGGTATCTCTTGTGTTGCTGCTGGTTTGTTAAGGAAAATGTGAAGTTTAGAACATGATTGTGGAAATTACAGAATTGTGGTGGTCAAAAATTATTCAGTATGTCCAGTTTGGGGTTTTTCTAATTTCAAGAAGATTCTAATTCTTTGTCATTTAAATTTTGGTCGAGACACTTGAAAGGCAGACATTAGGTTAAATGAAATTTGCAATCAACTTTCATTTTGATCCTTAAGTCTTGCATTGAAAGAACTGCTGGCAGGTAGCTGGAAGTAAGAGCTTGAGGGAAAAGTGTTTCCATCCTTTTTGCTCAGGTACAACCCTCTGTTTGTACTTGAATCTGAAAAGTATTTAGGTAAATAGAGCTTAGCTTCCAGTCTGCTTTGCTTTTCGTCTTCACTTCCAACTTTGCAGTCTGTTTAAAGAAGCAAAGTAAGATCCTGCTGTGAGGACAGAATCCATGTCCTCATTCACATGTTGAGCACCTCTGATTCTACATTTCTTTCCAGTTTGTCAGTTTTGTGAGAGATGATGTCTTTCTGTGTTGTGCCACAAGATGAACTGCATTTCATTATCTAAAACTTGTGAGGTAGAATCTCATTCCTCTAAAGTTTTCTTGCATTTAGGATTTTTCTAGTTTTAGGATGAGCTACTTTCTGATAATACGTCTTATGTTCACTCCATCTTCCTGAATTTATAATTTGGAAGTTCTTTCTATTTTAACATGTTTTTAAGGGTGTGTAGTTACTTTTGTGTCAATGCTACAGTTGAAAAACAGAATACAGAATTAACCAGATTGGAAAAGACCTTCGAGATCATCAAGTCCAACCTATAAACAGACAACATTACTTGCAAGCCAAACAGCCTGTTCTAGTTCTGGACTGCATTTGCAAACTGATTTTAACCAGCTTAAATTGATGGATTTTCCCACTGACTCATAATATAATGACTCAACTTGGCTTAGTTGTTGAGACATCAATCCAAATTTTCAGAGCTTATCTGTAGTTAGAAATGTAGCGTGTTGAGCTTACTTTCTAACATGCTGCTGATACTTAATGCTGTCACTATAGGTTTGTTGCAAGCACATCAGACTTGTGCTGTAGCCTTGCATAATATAAATCTGATGGGGTTCAGCCAAATTACATGCCTTACGTATATTCTTTGCTACATTTCTTTGGCATGCTTTAACTGATCGCAGTCACCCCTTTCTAACTCCTATCCAAGGGACATTCTGAGATACTAGACATTAAAAAGATAATAGGTATCTTCTAATAGATATCTTAGGATATGTGTTTTGTAAGCTTTACTGATTAGTGACATTTTCAAGGCCTTATTTTACTGTTTTATATAAGCAGTTAGAAGGAATGCACATGTTTGGCAATACTTGATCCAGCCACTATGATTTATCCATACAGAAGAGAGTGGTAGTTGTCTGGTACATGTAGCAATCTTTTACACATACTGCTTTAGCTTCCGTGGTTTCCAGTGTCTCTTGACATCTTAGGTGTGGATTGAAGTAATTCATGGCATTGTAGGACAATTCTTAACATCATGGGGTCTTCTCTGTAGTTCAGTACTGCACTGTGGTTGCGTGCATTCACAGGTGTATTGCCTTCTCTCTTTACATCAGCAGTACTATACCAGCATAAACATATGTGCTGGTAATCCAGTATGGTAGTGAGATTGAAACAGTGAAGTACTGTACCGTACTCTCATAACTAGTTGTACAACCAATATTTAGTTACTGGAAAGAAGCAGATCATACATTAGTAGCCTTAACTTGTCATTTAACCCATGGACCCTGAAGACTGCAAATTCTCTTGGCATATCAGATGAAAATTCCTTTGTCTTTGTGCATTAAGAATTACTGCTCGGTGAAGAAAAGCCAAGCAAAAATATTGCAAGGAAATGTCTTTGCTGGATATGATTTTTGGTAGAAGAATACAAAGGCCTTTCTACCATGCTACCATGAAATGACTGAATACTACTTAATTTTTCAGGACAGATGAAGTTTGCAGAAATCATGGTTGATGGTAGTGAAGACCTTGGTTAGATTGACATACATCTTAACATAGGTATCTCTCTTTTTTTTCCTAATTTCTTTTTAGCTTTAAAAGTCACATTAACTTCATCCACACCTGACCAGGTGTTGATAGAATTAAGGCTTCCCTACACCTATCACATCTTCAACAGTCATCTTTTTTTTTCTTTTTAATACTGCTTTTTCAAGTACAAATGAATGCAAACTTGATTTCATGGGGTTTTGTAACTTTTATAACATACAGAATTTGTGTAAACCACATCAACTCTCATGGTGGTTCTTTAGTATGATAGGAAAATAAACAACCTGTTAAATTTTTACTGGTTGTACCTTTTGAAAAGCAGTTTGTGTCGTATCCTGGGAAACCGCTCTGGAGCAACTCAAGATCTTGTTTTTTCTACCCTAAAAAAAAGTTAGCTTTATGGTGTTGGTGCCTAGGTTTAGCCTTTTTTAGAAAACTTGTGAGAAAGTGGGAGTATTGAATTTTCCACAGTCTAGTCTGTTGCTTCCATAATCCTTACCTCAGGGCATCTTAATGTCTAGTGTTTATTGTGTTGGCTAAAAATCAACGTGGATATTCCCCATCCCATCACTGCATCTTTAAAACATTGGGAAAGCATCTGTTTGTAGACATTCTTCATCCTTTGTGTAGCTTAATCATTTCAAATCTAATTATTAATGTGATTATTTGGGCCTATACTTACACTGTCAACAAGCTCTTTTTCAACTTCTAGTTGAAAAGATTGCTGTACAGACTAAAGTCTCCAATTAAAGCAGTATTTTAACGTAGATCAATTCAAACTTAATTCCAACATACTAATTCACTAAATATGTAAATATTAGTGGTCACTGGATTGCAGAGACTGAAAATGGACTTAAAATAAACCAAAACAAAATAGAAACACACACACACAAAAAAAACCAACCCAAAAAACCCACGAACCGCTCCACAACCTACTTTCGATACTAGTTAGCAGAGTGAGAAGTGTTTGTATTTCAACTCTGCCTGGAAGGTCTGAGGCTGGATTTTGACCTTTTTTTCCTGGTCCAACAACATGCAGATAGTTGAAATCCTTTACCATTTAGCCAGTGTGCCCCTTCTTTAAAGGCACAGCCTCAAATGGTCACAGCATCCTTAAAAATATTGGCCAGATGGGCATTCATCAGTTCACAGATTACAGTTTATTGATGTAATAACATAATTTGTGAATCAAAAATATTTTTGGTGTTTCATAGTTACCTGAGGCATTTTTACTTGATTATTGTAATTAAATTCTCTTTTAGCTTTAGTTAACTGTGTTTTTAATTAATACACTTGGATGCAAAGCATAGTAACATTGATTCATATAGTGATGTCAAGAAGTATTGTTTGTTTACTTTCATGTTGGTACATTTGTCTGAAAAGGTGTGCCAGAAAGCGTTTCTTTCTATTTCCCCTTCCCTCCCCAACACTGGAGAGACCAGAGAAGTCCTTCATCCTTACCAATCAATAGGTTTTAATGGCTTGCTAATGATCAAGATTACTTATTTCCTGAACATAATCCATTAACAAAGCATACTCAGACTAAACGGACTAAAGATGGGCTTTTGTCTTGGTAAATCCACAATCTTTAATCAAGGAGAAAAATCACCAATTAGAATATAAGTCTACCCCTACTTGCAGCCTGACACTAGCCCTTCCTGCCTGGAGTACCTTGCTTATGTATTGCAGTTTCTCTGGGTATTTTCATTGGAAATGGGAGTCTGATAATAATAACAGCGTGCATGTACACTGTTAAACATTAGAAAGCTGTGTTCATTGAAAGGTGAAGGGAAAAACTGAGAACATGTTGATGTAGTTAGAGCCATTTCCAAAATATCAGTGTTGCAGAAGCAGGGAATGCATTGCAGAGCATAGGTCAGGTTCTTTGCTTTAAGTAATTCTCTTTCGTCACTGGAAGTATTCTGGGCATGAGGGTGTCACTTAATCTCATGGTGACTAATTGACCATTTAGATTACTTTCAATGCTAGGCATATAGTTAGTGTTCCTTCTCTACTGAACTTCTTTTAACCCCCCCCTTTTTTTTTTTTAACCTTATTTTCTTATCTATCTATGACCTTGAAAGTTAAACACATAGCTTTTTTGGTATGGTTTTAAAATTTCATAATATTGTAGCTTTTCATATGTTGACTCTTGCAGCTCTTTTTAACTGTATTTTTATGTACATTGCATAATGTACTACGCATTGGATAAGCTGAACTGCTTTAGAAGTATTTTTATTAACAATAAAAATAACACAAAACTAAAACAAGCTGACAGAAGGTCAGAAATAATGTCACCATCTGGGAATGAGACTGTGAGAATCAGCAGCAAGATTGCTGCAGAAGGGAGGTGAGGTGGGGAGAAAGTTGGCTCTGTGTGGTCGAGTTTTTTGTACCTGCTGGATCAACTTGAAAAAAAAAAAAGACCATTGGCTTTTACATTTGCAAATAGCATGAGCAAAAGCTTGAGGCTGGTCAGTCTGATGTCAGATAAGTCATTTTTTGAACAAGATTTAAACTTGCTATTTATTTACTTTGCTTTTAGTAGGTGCACATGAACAGCATGTATGTAAGAAACTGAGTTTGGACAGCAGACTCGGGGTGTTCAGCTACATACAGTTTCAAACGCAGAGGATCAAGGCTTTATTTTGCCTGTAGGGTCTGGTTGAAGATCACGTGTCGAGTGTTTTTGGCAAGGAATTATTGCACTAGTGACTACCACTACATAACTCATTACAAATATAATGAAGCTTCCCCCCCCCCCTTCTCTTTCATAGGTAATGTACAAACGAATTCTGCAGCAAGCAGGTTTTATACAGTTCGCACAGCTTCAGTTCCTTGAAGCAAAAGAGCTCTTCAGGTAATTGTGTGACAAGATACTTATTAATTTATCTTCTTTTATAATGAGTTACTGATTTGGGGTTTGAAAACTTAGTCACTTGAATGCTCTTGGATATAGATGTGAATTCACTGTGATAAAATAGTTGTGTTGGAGTTGAGGACAGAGTAACATTGATTCAGCTGTACAACCAAAGGGGTGTTTTTGGTGTGCTAATACAGTAACAGGCTGTGATCCCGTAATGTGCATGTGTGGAGACTTCTTTTACTTTATGCCTATGAAGATCAAGGCTTTATTACTGAGCCTGTGCTGTGACTTCACAGCATAAACATTGCCTGCAGTTCTGTTGTTTGTTTTTGCTTTGAGTTTTAGGGTGGGTTTGTTTGGGAGGGGGGTGTTGTTAGTTTGGTTTGCTTTGGTTTGGGGTTTTCTGTTGGTTGGTTGGTGGGGGTTTTTAATAAAATAAAAGCCTTTTAACAAAACTGTAGTGTTAAACATAGTGCAATTGCATCAATAATTTTAACTGATGTTTTTTTGGAAAATGTTGATACAGAATTTAACACTGGCTCTGGTAGGACTTTTCCAGAAGACAAAACTATTTGTTCTTGAAGCCTATATTAACTTTCCCAGTGTAGCTGTTTCAGCACTCACTTGTTTACGAATTGACCTTGGTAGTCCACTTTCATTCAAAAAATGCTACTTGTTATCTTTGTTTTACCTGATAATTCAATTTCTGTTAGCTGTGCCTCATCCTGTGGTGGGTCACTGTCCAGAGTTAGTGTAATCCATGCTGACCACGTAAAAATTTAAATCAGTTTAGAGTCTGTAGAATAGGATTAAGGCTAGACAATTTGCTGTATATTGTAAATGTGTACAGTACAGGAAAAAAATTGTCCTTGGGTTTATGGAAATGTATGAAGGAAAGTAAAGCTTTCAGGAATGTTAATACTGCTGAGGGACTTTGCCATTTTGCCTCCTGCTCACCAGGCCTGAACAGCATTTAGTGGCAATAAGCTTTGGCCATAACCAGTTACTGTATCACCTTGTAATGTCTGACACTAGTGAGCAACTTGCGATCTTCCAGGTAATCATCCAGACACTAGACTGAATCACTGCTATTGTGTATCTGAAGCAGAAGTACTGGTGGATGTGGGGAGGCCTGTGGATGTAGTCTACCTGGACTTCAGCAAGGCCTTTGACACTGTCCCCCACAACAAACATGTCAGCCCATGGCTTGGATGGGAGCATACTGCGAGGGGTTAGGAACTGGCTGGAGGGATGAGCCCAGAGAGTGGTGGTGAATGGTGCCACATCCAGCTGGCAGCCAGTCACTAGTAGTGTGCCCCAGGGATCAGTGCTGGGCCCCATGCTCTTTAACATCTTTATTGATGATCTGGATGAGGGCATTGAGTCCATCATCAGTAAATTTGCTGATGACACCAAGCTGGGGGCAGGAGTTGATCTGCTGGAGGGTAGAGAGGCTCTGCAGAGGGACCTCGACAGGCTGGACAGATGGGCAGAGTCCAAGGGCATGAGATTGAACACATCCAAGTGCCGGGTTCTGCACATTGGCCACAACAACCCCATGCAGAGCTACAGGCTGGGGTCAGAGTGGCTGGAGAACAGCCAGGCAGAGAGGGACCTGGAGGTGCTGGTTGATGGTAGGCTGAACATGAGGCTGCAGTGTGCCCAGGCAGCCAAGAGGGCCAATGGCATCCTGGCCTGCATCAGGAACAGTGTGGCCAGCAGGAGCAGGGAGGTCATTCTGTCCCTGTACACTGCATTGGTTAGGCCGCACCTCGAGTACTGTGTCCAGTTCTGGGCCCCTCAGTTTAGGAAGGAGGTTGACTTGCTGGAATGAGTCCAGAGAAGAGCAACAAAGTTGGTGAGGGGTTTGGAACATAAGCCCTACGAGGAGAGGCTGAGGGAGCTGGGGTTGCTTAGCCTGGAGGAGACTCAGAGGTGACCTTATTGCTCTCTACAACTACCTGAAGGGAGGTTGTAGCCAGGCAGAGGTTGGTCTCTTCTCCCAGGCAACCAGCACCAGAACAAGAGGACACAGTCTCAGGCTGTGCCAAGGGAGGTTTAGGCTGGAGGTTAAGAGGAAGTTTTACACCGAGTGATTGCCCATTGGAATGGGCTGCCCGAGGAGGTGGTGGAGTCACCGTCACTGGAGGTGTTCAGGAGGAGACTTGATAGGGTGCTTGGTTGCATGGTTTAGTTGATTAGGTGGTGTTGGATGATAGGTTGGACACAATGATCTTGAAGGTCTCTTCCAACCTGGTTTATTCTATTCTATTCTACAAACTGTGTATAGTTAGGAACCCTTTACAAGATAACCACAAATCCCTTCTATGTGTCTTGCCAAGGGACTGTTTTTTCAGTGTAGCCTGCTTGTGGTAAAATAGCATGTTGAGATTGTATTGGCTGTTACAAAGTGCATTCATTGTCTAAGTGTGGTTAGGTAGCCAGACTTGTATAGCTTTGCAGCTGTTTTAACTATGACACTTTGATTTTATTTATTTTTTTCTTTGCACTTTATTCTACCCTTTCTGTGGGGTCTAATCTGGGGGCATCACCTTGCTGGTGGTGGCCCAAGCATCTTTCAAAAGCAGTGGAAAGGGGGAAATGCATCCTATGGGAAGCCCCAGCACCATGTGGAAGGAGCGAAGTTATGCAGCCTCTATTGCAACTAGCAATCCGTCTGACAAAGGAGCTTTAATGAACAGGATTGTGGGAGCTTCTCTATAGAAGGAAGCATGCTTCACAAGAAAACATGCTGTCCAGGCATGAATTTAGAAGCTGAATCAGCATACCAGGGTGTTTTCATCCTCTAAAAGTTGCGACTCGAAAGCACACCAACTTCTGAACAGCAATTCACAGTTGTTCATGAATTGCTGAAGTCTGCTGAGGGAAGCAAGCAAAGATAAGTTTTTTGTGTTTTTCTTCTGACTGGCTGTACATAGGCTATTTAGAGTATTTTAGTGACTGAAAAATCTCCTTATGGAATCCAGGTTCTGTGTTTTTCAGCTAGTGTTAGCCAGGAATAACTTCAGTCGTGGGTGGTTTTAGCAGTGAAACAGTGGCACAGTATCTCCAAGATTTTGGTGTGACATGGGCCTGCTTCTGGCCAAATTTGAAGGGATAGTGTCTCGCTCCACAGAAAATATGCTAGTTAGAGGCTGTGAGAGAAAATTATTATACTGGACTAAGGTCTCATTTTCTCGCATCAAAAATCCTTGTTGGGTAAGCTTGTGAAGATTCAGTAATAGCTTATGCTTCAGAGCTTATAAATATTGAAACTTTAAAGAGGAATGCTTTCCTGATGAGTTCTTCTGGTTTGCAGATACTTCTGAATATTGAACTGGAATCTTTCTAAACTTTACTATTTTTAATAAAACAAAACATTAACTCTAAATTTTACAGTATTCTTTCGTCTGGGAAAGGCTTTCCTGTGCAGGAAAGGCTAAAAAATTGCTGGTACTTAGAGACATAAGAAGTAGAAATCATTGAGAGATTTGCATCCTAAATGTGATTCAAGGATATACATTTCTGTTGCAGCCAATGGGATCTAGGCAAAACAGCTAAATCATATAGGCTTCTTTGACATCTCTGATATCTGTAAATTTAAGAGGCTGCATAATAATAATAATATTGTGCTAAACCTGAGGTGCTAGAAGCAAAAGACTTGGGTATATGTTTTGAAGAGAGATGAAATCCTTTGTAGCTGCTCCTAAACCATTTCCTCTAAATGTGGTGAAAAGAGCCACAAGACTCCACAGATCCCAAGAGCTATAAGCCCCAGTATGAATGTTAACCATTCATGCAGGTGAGGTCATTCTTTAGCATTTGGTATTTTTCTCAAGTAGTTTGTTCTGGTTCATACTGTGCTTTTAAGGAGGCTGCTTTATTGCTGTGAGGAAAGCAAAACTGCATAACATGAGCTTGACTCAATCCTGCTTAAGGGAGCCACTCCGAATTCATTTTTAACAATGAGCATTCACAGCCCAGGGTTTGTACTAGCCTGAGCTGGAAGCTGGTTTTGATTTTCCTTTTGGAAACTAATGGTCATTAAGGCTGTAATCCATGATGTTTAGAGGTGAACTAGCTGACTACTTCCTCATCTAGGAAAAACTGGATGGTAAAACAAAAGAAGCTGCTGTAGAAGTTCAAAAATGTCTTAGAACAACTTATTAAAAGTGGTATGTTAAATTATATTATTTTTAGCTTCTTCCTCCATCTCTGTGGTCATAGTCTTCATCTCAACCTTAGGCCATGTCCAAATAACTTGGTATCATAGCCAGCAAATGAACTAATGTTTATATTTGAATTTCTGTGAATTAAGAGCTCCTTGCTTCTGCACCAATTTTGAATAGCCTGTTGATGCTACTCAAGTTATGAGTTGGCTTTCATTCTGAAAACAATGAGTGAAGAACCTTGGAGGGGAAAAAATAAACTGTTTCTTTCTTTAAATAGGGTTAATTTTGTATTGTAATGTATTTATCTGGGGGCCTTCAAGTCTTAGACTTTCACAAGTAGTTAGACTAGTCAGTGCTGCTGTTAGATTTACTGTAACGAGTTCATACTGAAAACCCAAAAGCTCTTTGAACCATCAGGTCATGCTACTGACAGAGCTTGCTATTTCTTGGTTATTTGGCCCCTTTAAAAAAAGCCTTCATCTACTTGTGAAATCTGTTACAATGCAGATCCTAAAAATTTCAAAACCAAATATCAAGTCTGAAAATAAGGATTAAAAGGAAATTTCAGCTGCAGAAACCTGCAAAGTGGACATGAACAGTTTGAGTTAGAAGCTGGCCTTTCTATCATGGAGGTGGGACATAGGCAGTAGGAGCTTTGTGTACCAATCAGAAAAACTTGCTATACAAACCTCTGAACGTGGGAAGCTTTGCTGTGAGAAGATTTTTCTCTGTTGTGGTCCTTTATTGCTCATGTTGCTGTTCCCATGCTTTGCTGTCACTAGGTTCTGGAACAGGTTTCTTGCTGCTTTTGAGTTTGCTTATTGCTGCTGTTTCCCAGAACATCATTCTTGTGTAGATTTTTGACCCAAAGGACAGGATTTACTTTTTTTAAAAGAAGTTCTAAGTAGGTGTTGCTGTGGTAATACTTCCCATTAGTTCATATTTCCCAGATGGCTTTGGAACTGTGTCTCTGGCAAGCAGGGTATGCTCCTCTACTTAAGTTACAGTAGTATGGAAGGGATGAGTCTGCTTCACAGTATCACTAAGGTTGGAAGAGACTTCGAGGATCATCAAGTCCAACCTGTCACCACAGACCTCACGACTAGACCATGGCACCAAGTGCCACGTCCAATCTCCCCTTGAACACCTCCAGGGACGGTGACTCCACCACCTCCCTGGGCAGCCCATTCCAATGACAAATTACTCGCTTGGTGAAGAACTTTCTCCTCACCTCAAGCCTAAACTTCCCCTGGTGCAGCTTGAGACTGTGTCCCCTTGTTCTGGTGCTGGTTGCCTGGGAGAAGAGACCAACCCCTATCTGGCTACAACCACCTTTCAGGTAATTGTAGAGGGCAATAAGGTCACCCCTGAGCCTCCTCCTCTCCAGGCTAAACAACCCCAGCTCCCTCAGCCTTTCCCCATAGGGCTTGTGCTCAAGGCCTCTCCCCAGCCTCATTGCCCTTCTCTGGACATGTTCAAGTGTCTCGATGTCCTTCTTAAACTGAGGGGCCCAGAACTGGACACAGTACTCAAGGTGTGGCCTAACCAATGTAGAGTACAGGGGCACAATGACTTCCCTGCTTCTGCTGGCCACACTATTCCTAATGCAGGCCAGGATGACATTGGCCTTCTGGGCCACCTGGGCACACTGCTGGCTCATGTTTAGGCGGCTGTCAATCAGCACCCCCAGGTCCCTCTCTGTTTGGCAGCTCTCCAGCCACTCTGACCCCAGCCTGCTTGTGAAGATCTTTTACAGTGTTCATCTGGAGAAATCTGCATCTTAATATACACCTAGGGTTAAGACTTGTTTCTTTCTGGAATTCCTTTCAGTCAAGGTTGTGAAGTCTTTTTGAGGTTGCTGATGACTGGATAGACAAGAACTAAAATAGTAGAGTAACCAGAGTTTCTTGTAGAGAACAACCAATTGATTTTTATTTTCTTAGCAACAGTATCTCCTCCATTTCAGGAATGCTCATTGTTAAAAATGAATTCTGAAAAATTATTTTGAGAGTGAAATAAAATACAGATCCTGTTTTCATGATGGCTTTCTAAAGCAAGGCCTGGGAGGAAGAGTTGTTCTAGCTGTGAAAATCAGGGCGTTTTTTTGCCATACATGGAAAATCTTCTCATTTTGGTCTTGTGTCACAATGTGAATTCTTCAAATGCTTGAGGAATTTCTTCAACCTAGGCTGAAAAAGAAATAGTTTGTGTAGCATATCTGTGTTGCATCTTGCTCCTGGATATAATATAGATGCCCTTCACATGCGAAGTGGAAAGTTACTCCGTAGTATCTGTCATAGATGTACACCCAAGACTTTGGCACTTACCTTGCACTACTAATGGTTAGATGGATGCGTAATCAGTATCCATGGTTCAGTTTTGGAACCATGAAGGAGGAATCTGGCACATTTCAGGATTAGGGAAAACGTTTTCATCATCCAAACATGTTCTGAAAGCTTTACTTTCGTATAGGAAGTTGTTGTTTTATACAGTATGATACTTGCATAGTCTTTTTGGCTTTCCTGAAAGAGTCTTACGTCTCCTAAGATGATTAGCTCTTATAATGTATGGATGAAGTCTATAGGATTTCAAGTTCCTAGGACTGTCCTAGGAACTTCACTGAGGCTATTCAGCGGATTTTTGTATATGCCACAAAACAGTTGTTGGATGTCCAAAAGACTGGCCAGTCTCTGAATTCTCAGAGCTTTCACTATCTAGAAGAGAAAATTATAAACAAATTCTGATGAGAAACAGCAGAACCAAAAATTCCAAATTTGTTCTGAATGTATTTTCTCCAGTATTTGCAGAAACTGACAGCCTGTTAGTGGCCTGACTCTAAGCATATGCGAGCACACACTCTCAGTATGTTATTTTTTGTGCCTATGTATACTTTTTCTTTCTTTTTGCTTCATCTAGTTTGACACTGTAATTGCAGAAGCGGCCAGCTTGATGTCCGGGAGCTGATCTCTCTCTACCCCTTCCTGTTGCCTACTTCCTCTTCATTTATACGGTCTCATCCCCCTCTTCATGAGTATGCGGACCTAAACCAGCTCACCCAGGGGGACCAGGAGAAGATGACAAAATGCAAACGATTCCTCATGAGTTACTTGAATGAAGTCCGCAGCACTGAGGTCGCAAATGGCTACAAGGAAGACATTGACACAGCTTTACTCAAGCTCTATGCAGAGGCAAATCATGAAAGCCTGCTGGACCTGCTAGTTTCAGAGAACTTCTGTCTTCTAACAGACAGTGCGGCCTGGCTGGAAAAACACAAAAAGTGAGTGGATTTTTTGTGTGTATCGTGTCTTTGAGACCAGAGGAAAATTTGTGTTAAATGCTGTGGGCTTCTGGAATGATGTGTTCAAGTTCTTGTAGTTTCTTTGTTTAGGCTGGAGGTTGGGAGGAAGTTGTACACAGAGAGAGTGATTGCCCATTGGAATGGGCTGCCCGAGAGGGTGGTGGAGTCACCATCACTGGAGGTGTTCAGGAGACTTGATAGGGTGATTGGTTGCATGGTTTGGTTGATTGGGTGGTGTTGGATGATAGGTTGGACACGATGATCTTGAAGGTCTCGTCTGGTCTGGTCTGGTTTGGTCTATTCTACCTTCAGAGCCAAAAGACAATTTGACCTGACTTGTCAACATTTTAAAATGTTGATGCAAAGATACTAGTTGACTGTCTGAGGTAAAGGAAATGTATTCTGTCTTATGCTGGTGAATACAGAGTTTCACTGAAAGGGCTTGTGTGCCAACACAAAGGATTGGTACAAATCTGGAGGAAAAGAAAGATCAAGAAATTGTTTGTGCTCTTGACAGTGTGAGAGTTAAATGGACACAGTAGTAGTACAGAATGAAAAGATGCTTTAAAGCATGCATCACATCAGGTGGAGTCTGTTAACCAGATAGCAGCTTTAAAATTGTAGTGGCTTGTTCAGGGAAAGAGGTTTTGCCTTTGAACTGTATACTTTCTGTGCTCCCACTGATTTGCCAGAAGGAGGTTCTTTAAGATGACTGTAAAAGACTTCAACTTGGCAGTGCTAGCAGGTGGGGAATTAACTGTCATTAAGCAGGAAACACTAGATAGTAAATGTGGAAACTACAAATTCCAGTTGTAAGGAGTGTCTTAGATTTAATTTCTTTAAACTTGGTGATACAGCAGTAGTAACTACAGTGGTGAGGGGGAGCCTGTAATGGTGGGGAGTTTTCAGCTATTTCAGGTGTTTTGTTAAATCCTGTTTGCCATGCAAACCATGCCTACAAACCTCTGTAAATATGAGGGGTAGAACATCGTTTCATGAGAGCAGCCATTACAGAATTTCAGCTGTATTTGTGTTGCAGTACACACAAAACCCTCTGTGGTGACACTGTACAAAGCTCTTCCTTGCCTGACATGTTTTTCTTTACTGCCCCACAAAAACAAATTTCTGATAGACAGTTTTAAGTAAAAGCATGTTGAAGTTTTGATTTGAAATTGGTAGGACAGATCCAGTGATTTTAATATTATTTTCTTTTTATGCAGGTATTTTGCCCTTGGTCTCCTGTATCACTACAATGGTCAGGATGCTGCAGCACTTCAGGTTAGAGCAAAGCTTTTAGTGTTGTCCGTAAACCATTTCAAAACACTGGTTTACCTTTGAGATAAAAATATGAGATGCCTGTTTATCTCTTCAAAAATTTAGTGGTGTATAAGAGAAACTTATGCTAAAGCTTCCTTGGATAAATTAATGTGCTAGATCTGAAAATCCTGAAGAGCTTACTGAGGGTGGCAACTCTATTTAGACACTTGTATGCTATTTTTAAAGTGTAACTATGTACCAGAAGAAAGGTTTGTACTCTTAGAAGACAAGACAGAAGTACCAAAATAATCAAGAGATCACTTTGAAAGGTGTTTGAGGGACTTCTTGGACATATGTGCTGATTAGTCTGTATACACACAGCAAAGCTATATTACAGTCTTATGTCAGACACTGGCATCAACTACGAGTTTATATTCTTGTCTGATGATGCATAGTGAAGGTGTTCTGTCAGATCTGTGGGTTTCACCTGGGATAGTAATCCCTCTGGCTACTGACTTCCTGATGTCACCAAGGCTAGCAGTGGTTTGTAGAATGCAGACTAAATAATTTTAGTATACCTGGCTGCAAAACCTTGTCTAGAAAAATGAATATATTCTTGATCAATAAATAGTATGTATGTCTCAAACCATATCCAATAATTTGTTTACCATACCGTGTGGCTGTTTGAGTATGTTCGTGCATTCATCTCAGTTGTGTAAACGGTAACTTCCTGAGCAGAAAAGCAGTAAGGACAGCAAAAATATTATGTGCTTTTGTCATGTGCAAGATATTGATGTTTAAAGGAACAAGGAACAACTGGTCTTCCAGATGTTAGCACCTGTTAAATTCTGACTATAACATATACAAAGATAATCACACATGGTACTTAACATTCTCCAGCCAAAATGACAGACGAGCAAAAAATAGGTTTTCTTCTAAATTCTTTATCATTTGCTTTTACTCTTGCACTCACAACACAGCAACAGTATCCCATGCATTGGAGAAAAAGACTTCTATCTAAAGATTTCTTTGTGATTATTGTACTTCCTCCTGAAGTATTCAGCCAGTCACTCTGAATGAGACCCCATGTGATATGGGGTCTGAATTAGTCAAATGTGACAGGTGCAAGAAAAGCCTATGATGGTTTAAATTTAATAACCAGTGAGGTCAATCACAATTTGTGTTCCTAGGAACTCTCTTTAATTCCACTATTACCAATGGCTAGTACTAACTGTTAGAGCAGCTCACATAAATTTGGAGTTGGAAGAGCTAGTACATGGTTTAAGGGCTTTAATCTCTGTGGTGGTTTTTTTTGTTGCAGTTATGGGTGAAAATAGTTGATGGAGACATTGAAGATTCTACACGTTCAGATCTCTATGAATATATAGTAGACTTCCTTACGTTCTGCTCAGACCAAGATCTGGTGTGGAAATACACTGAATGGGTTTTACAGAAAAATGAAGAGGTTTGTGGTTGGATTACTTTTGACAGACCATCAGTGTTTCACTGTGGTGGGGTTTGGATGTTCATTAATGTTGTTCCATCTTGACAGTTACCTGGGCCATTTTTGCAGAATATTTAATGCCATTTATATGTGTGATCAGCAGAAGAAAACTTCCAGATGTCTCAATCCTTCTGAGTCCTTCTTAACAAATGCTAGTAATAATTGCCTCTTGTCATAAACAAAGTTTATATCATTCTGTGCAATGAAAAATACAGCATGTCTTCTGCTTTTCTTCATATCAAGCATGGTAATTTTCAGATCATTAAATAAATCATCTAATAGGTTAACTGTTTCTGCTGTTTCTTTCTCTGAAGGATTCCAGGGATGTGTGTTAGCTGTGTATACTAGGATATGGAATAAATAGCTTTCATTCAAGACAAAATCTTTGTTATATGAATTAACCTAATCCAGAATTCAAAAAAAATTCCAACCCATTTTTGTAACATCTATTAGTGTGCCATGCTGTTAAATGGGATACTTGATGCAGTAGCAGACAGTCTGTGCTGTTGGAACTTATCACTGCCTAATTTATATTCATTTAAAGCTTGGTTATTCCATGCAATATCTGGTTATTATAGAAGTCTCTGTGTATTACTGTGTTTGATAAGGCTGTAAACATTATGGTCTCTAACTTGAGCTTTCTTGCTGCAAAGGCTGAAGTCTCTTGTTCTGCTATTATGCCTATCTGCTTTTTTTTTGTGGCTGCTGGAGGCTGTGCCCAACACAAGTTTGATAGACTGGACAATGTGCATTCTGTAAAACTGGGGTAATGGAGAGAGGAGTGAGATCACAGTAAGCACAAGAGTGGTGGAATCTTGGTGGCATTAAGCAGGGCTTTGTGCTATCTTCCTGAATAATGAACTAACCAATCTGATAGTGCTATTTAATAAGTATTTAAAATATAAAGGTTCCTAAATGCAGTTAACTCTTTCTAGGTTGGCATACAGATTTTCACTAAAAGGCCTTTGGAAGAGCAGGAGAAAAACAACGTTAATCCAGATGACATCATCAGTTGCCTTAACAAATACCCTAAAGCACATGTTAAATATCTAGAACATCTAGTATTGGAAAGAAAAATACAGGTGAGTCCTACAAGAATACTAAAAATAGACATAGGATTCAGAATCCAGTCTATGATGAGCACCTCTGGGAGAAAAAACCAACGTCCAGAACAAATAAGCATAATTTGAAGACTTTCAGATGTACCTGGAGAAGGGAAGGAGTGGGTTTTAAGCTTTTCAACTCTGGTGATGGCAAGACAGTTGCTTACCTCCCTTCAGAGATTTGTTGGGTCAAATTTGAAGGTCAAATCATTAACTTGTTTTGGTGGACGTTGGGTAGTGGATACTGTGCCTTCAAAGCACTTCTCGACCTCCAGTGGCTTTCTCAATCCTTATTGCAGAAATACAGTACGTGAAAATGAGGATTGAGTTAGATAAACCTTTTACAAGGGAAACAAAAGGAGAGGACACAGTGGAGGTCATACTTGTACTCAAAGGGAAAAAGACTTGCTTTACTGCATTGACTTGCATTAGGTGAGCTTGTTAAAGAAAATAACTTTTGCACAAGAAAAGCTTATGATAAAGCTTGTTTACATAAGGTGTAATTGTGTAAATACACGCCCCTCTAGTTGGAGGGGAGAATGGGTTGACTTTGTAAACTGAGCTAACATTGTTCTTTTCATCTGTAGAAAGAAAAGTACCATACTCATCTAGCCGTCTTGTACCTGGAGGCAATAATTCAGCTGAAATCTCTGACCACAGATAATTTTACACAAACAACTGAGCTGCTCTTTAAACTACGCACTCTTCTTCAGAAATCTGACCATTATAGGATTCACTTTATTTTGGGTAAGATATGTGTTGTTTCTTGTAAATGCTGTATGCTAGTTCCAGCAGAAAACCAAAGCTGTCATCAGGATAGGAAACTAAAAGATCTGAGGTTTCTAGGTGTTACTTGGTTGACAGGCTTCCCCATCAGTATTTCAAACAGACACAAGTTAATTTAGAAAGCCTGTCTACGAGTGTTGTCTTTGATCTCCCATAGTTCATGCAGTAGAGTGATGTCTTTTCCACTGCATCAAAGACACAGTACCATAACCAGCTAGGAAAAAACCTTTGTACAGTTATCTTCTCAATTTACGTTCAGTTGCATTTCAAGGATGAGCATGTAATTTGTGATAACCTTTTGCAAAGGGAAGGCTTACAATTGTTTGGGGTTTTTTGTAAGCTCTCTGGTTCTCAGTAAACTGAAGCAAATCTTTTATGAGCTTGACTACCAAGGACTTGTTTGTTGTCCATAGCCCAGCCTCCCTCTGAGAGCTGGGGTTCAAATGAAGCAAAACTATGAACATCTTTTGGAGTGAAAAGTGCAACATCCACCTTGCTGTTGGTATAAGGCAAGCAACAGCTGAGCTAAATTTTTTTTCTTGGCCAATGCTTGTAATGGCTATTTTTAATACACTTTCAAAGGGATGAAGGGGAAATTACTTGTACTAAAAGATGTGAAATACTTTTCTGGAATTTAGTGGGAAAATCCAGGGAATGTGGAAATACCTGAGCAACAACTAAAATGATCTATAATTTAATGCCCCTTTGGCTTTCCAGTCAGCCATTGGCAAATAATGTACAGGTATAACATACCCATTAAAATTCTTGCTCTTTTGTATCTTTTAGTTTTTAACCACATTTTTGAGAGCAATCCATGTACTCCAAAGCACAGGTTTTCTTGCCTGACAATTCTTATCTTACATAGCATGCACTGATCTCACATTTATGTATTTCTTCTTAATAACTGCAGTACTTGGGGGGAGGAAAAGCCCACATTGTATTTCCATACCTTTTACCGAGGTGTATGCCTATCCTTTATTACCTGTACAATAAGTACAGGATTTTCTACTTTATCTTGAAATGCTAGATGAGCCTGCTATTTTCCCCTGCCTGTCTCTGATGATTTAACTTTGAACTGCCATATTGGATTAAAGGTTTCTAGTGTCCTCTTCCTAAAGGGAATCACTACTTGATATTTCTTGTCTTTTATAGAGTTAAATCTATTCTGTAATTTTAATAATAGTGTGAGAGGCAGAGGTTTAAAATAGGTCAGCTTTGTCTTACTGTGTATCATAGATGGTATCAGTGTGGATAGGAGTGTGCAAGACTGAAAGACCTTTTTTCTGTATTTTGTGGTGTATTTGTTTGTATTGACTGAGAGAGAATAGTATTCTCCAGTGAGCAAACACTGCCTTGTTTCTTATTTCACAGACAAAATCCAGGGCACAGATCTCCATATGGAAAGTGCAATTTTATATGGAAAGCTGGAAGAACATGAGAAAGCTTTGCATATCCTTGTCCATGAGTTAAAGGACTTCCATGCTGCTGAAGAATATTGTATATGGAACTCTGAGAACAGAGATGTGCAGTACAGACGGAGGCTTTTCCATATGCTGCTGTCAGTGTACCTAAATCCAGGCTCTTCAGATTGTGCCCTGGTCATGGCTGCTGTGGATCTCTTGAATAACCACGCCGCTGAATTTGACGCAGCTCTAGTTTTGCAGGTGGTGCCTGACAGCTGGTCAGTGCAGCTCCTCTCCCCCTTCCTGACTGGAGCAGTGAGGCAAAGCATTCACACAAAAAGAATGACTCAGACTTCACTTGGGTTAGCACAAGCTGAAAACTTAATATACAAATACGAGAAGGTTGGTTGCTTGGTGTTGGTTTGTGGTTTGGGGATTTTTTTTGAGTTTCTGGGTTTGCTGCTTGTTTTGGTTCTAATAGAGGCACTTTGGAGCTTTACAGTGGAGTCCTTTGGTATATAAATAATGAGAAGAAGTTTTGAAGAATTCAGTCAAAGTTATCTTCATCTCCTTGGCAGTTTTACTTGCTGCATTTATTACTTTTTGCCGTGACTGCTAGATTTGGACTTAATGTTATACTTTCTCTGTAAAGTAAAAAGAAAGATGAGGGCCTTTGGTGAATTTCTGGACTGAATGAAAATGAATCTGGGATCTGCAGGTTAATGAAGTTCTTGCATAAACTAACAAATGTGAAATAACAGATTTGGGATTTTTCCTCTGGAATTGAGACCTGTTGGAATTTGGAAAAAATGGTTTACCCAGCACTTTGTATTAATTAAAGCTTGTTAGTAACTTTTGTTAGTGGTGAATTCACTTGTGAAGCCTTTTTCACAAGTGCTCTAGCTAGAAAGCTGGAGCTGTGCTGCTTAAAGCTCCCAGCAGATTATTGCATCCGTTCAGTTGTAATGCCTATGACATATCCAGCAAAATCTGTCTGGAATAAAAATATGTCAGTGCTCAGTTTGCTGTGGAGTTATCCTGTGAACTTACTTAGGAAACTGCATTGGTTTTTCAGCTGCATTAAATGTTTGTGCTTTTCTTTATTAAACAAAGTGGGGGAGGGAAGAAAAAAAGAATAATAACAAGCAAGCAGTACTTAAGAGGAAGCATGAAAATGAGTAACTATGAATGTGGAAATTGAATTCAAATCAAGTAGTGTGAGCTGTCCTTTACTACCACCTCTGCCATTGACCAGGTTTGTTCATTTGGTACAGCTGAAATATTAGGCCTTGTAATATCCTTTCCTTTCTTGCTAGATTCACATTTAGATTTATTTTTCTTTCTTCTCCTGTCTTTAGGTTAAACATAAAGGAACACCAATTCTTCTTTCGGACAAAAAGGTCTGTCAAGTGTGCCAAAGTCCTTTCTGCGAGCCTGTATTCGTAAGATACCCGAATGGGGGTATGGTCCACACACACTGTGCTGTGAACAGACATCTGAATTCAAACATGTCTCATCACTCTTCCAGCTCCAGCAATCAGACTTGAATCATAATCCAGTCCCACAGGTTCCCGTGACTTGTATCCCATTAAAAGTGGGCTGGAAAAAAGAACAAAGTGCAGCTACTTTTGGTATAAATCAAGATGAACAGCTAGTCCTTGGATTAATGGGAAGACTTCCAGTAAATATGAAATACACCACTTATCTTTTTTTATTTCTAATGAATGTAGATAGAAAATTCACTACAAGGAATGGACAGGTGCAAATATGGGCTCTACTGTACATAGTAAGAAACAGTTAAAGAAAATGATCTTTTTCTTCGGAGCAAGGAATGAATGTTACAGAGACAAGGTATGCAGTTAAGAAATGTCACTTTGCACTAAATGTGGTGTTGATAAATTTGTGGAGGTGGAGGTGGTATCTGGAATTCTTTGAACGTTACATGACAAGGCTGGTATCATGCAGCTTACTATCAAGACAAAGGTTGAGTGTTGGTTATAATGTTTGCTGCTTCATGTCCTCTTTGGGGCTGGATTATCTTCCCCAGGCTCACATTTTGAACTTGATTTTTGCTCTACACATTGTTTGGTTTCAATGCACTTTTCTGTACTTCCTCTCTCTCCTCTGCTATATAGCATTTAAGTGTAAGCACTGGTCCATTAAGTTTCTACTCCTACAGTTACTGTCCTAAACAGAGTGGAAACTAATAGCCTCAGTCAGACAGCTGTGTTTGGAAGATAAAAAAAATGAAGTCAGATTTTAGTCACTTTTATACTGGGGAAGAGACCTTAACTTTTATTTATTATTATGCAAATACATGTACATACAGTTGAATAAATTGATCTTAGAGCATTCTAGAATTTCTTTAGAGGATAAAGATGTAGCTGATACAGAAGTGTACAGGTCATGTGATAAACGTTTGCTGTAACATAACATAGGCAGATTGGAACTCCGCAAGAATAAGGTTTAGTACTTGTGACTGACTTTGTGAAATCAATCATGGAAAGAAGGTATAATTGGGAAGAAATCTACAGAGGTGCACTACAGGGGTGCTGGGTCTGTTCTATTCCATAAAAACATTCTGTAAACTAAGGTTTTTCAAATAACAAAAACCCTTTGCTGCCTTTAAGCATTTCCATCACTGTTTAACCATGTTAAAGCTGTCAATTTAAAAGAATCCGCTTCCTACAAGAAAGATTCAAAAATGATGAATTGAAATAAAAGTGAAGTATTTCAAAGTCAAAACATTTCTTCTAATTCTTTAATGCTCCAGTAAATACCTTGCTTACTGGCCAGCATGCAACTGAAGTAGTACAGCTGCTTACTGTCTCAGTAGTCCAAATTGGAGTGGAGCTTTACAGCAAAACAGGATAAGCCCCATGGTATCTTCTAGGGTGGGGTCATGGCAGAGGTCTTCTGATACGGAAAAGTTGGTTTTATGAAACAACCTTGTAAGCATAGTGCAGCTTCCAGGAATGAGCAACCAAACTACATCCAGAGGGGGGGAAAAAAAAGATCCATTTCTTTGTCTTTGAAGCAAAAGACCTTTGGATCTTTGTTTCCTGAGTGTGAAATTAGGAAAGTATAGCTGTTGGGTTGAGTTAAAAAAATCATAATCCAAGTAAGAAATGTTGTGGCTCTTTCTGCTAAGATATATATGCCACATTTAGTGGAAGGCATCTTCCAAAAAAGATAAACATAAGCATATTTTACTTAATTCTGGCATGAGTGATTATTCTGAGTTGTACTGGTATGAGCAGATTCTTCTGTATTTTATGTTCGTGGCCTTCAAATATTGTGTATACAACTGGCAATGATGACATAGACATATTTGTAGTTCTTTGTCCTCCAAATGTTCACTCATAGAGAGGAAGAGACTTTTCAAAGCTCTGCCCAGCCTCTCATGTACAGTAGCATGCAGTTCATAAGAAATACTTCCTTTTGCTGCAGGCATCCTCAGTATTCTTTGTTCTTATCTAGCAAGGAGCTACTAAATCAAAGTCCACTCCATGATTAAGACTAATTTTAGCTACTAGGTAGTGATGAACTTAGTCTTGTCAACTAGTGTTGCAATGAACAGAGATCATACTCCAGACCACAAGAAAGTTTCATTATTACTGCACGAAAAAGCAAACGAGCAAACCAACAAAAAACCCCCCACACCAAACAAGCGATTAAACATTTCTTCATTGGGAGTCGATATTTTCTCAGGTTGGTATTTTGGCTCAAATGCAGCAGTAACAGTAACTGTACATACAGAGCAAACATAGAAATCAAAGTGATGCATGGTAGTGTATTTGCAGCCACAGATGGCCAAAAGGGTGATGAATGTTAAAGCTGGAAGATCAAATTCTTTTAGTCCCCATGAACTGTGGACTGGAAAAGTACTGACATTTGATTCATGCAGTGTTAGCTATTGCTTTAAGTTTTATACTAGAACTCATTTGGATTAAGCAGTATGGATATCTTGTGTTACCAAATCCACCCTGATGCTGAGGTAGAGCAAAAGCTCAGCAGGGAGGTGGCTGGTGGAGGATGCTCTTCCGGTGTGCACACAGTGCTTGAGCACCTGGGACAGCATTCAACCAGAGGAGATGACAGCCTACATCTGAGTCTTGTGTGCTATTCTGTACTCTTGTCACTGGAATACTTATCAAAGGTGTCTGCACTGAAACTCTAAGGTAGGACAACAGCATTCCTTGGGTAAGGGGACTTCATATAGGAGAACCCAAGTTCATTCCTCCTTTTTTACTTCAGCACTGTCAGTTTGCTCATTCTTGGTTTATATGCCCGAAGCCCTGGGACAGCGCTGGGGGAAATTATTCTGGTATGGCTGCAGCTGCAAGGAGGGAACGAATGGTGAGCTGGGTATTAGTTGCTGACTGGATACCTGAAAGAGAAGAGTCAGGGAAGAGAACCATCCTTCTAGTTTGGAAACTAAATGGGTTCTGGGAATCCTAAGCTTGATGCAATCTTTTTGTTGATTGGGGACTGTAGGATCTTAGACCTGTCCCTGGAGAGAGGAAATTCCATCAATACATTGCTGCCTGTTTGTTTTCCAATGAGTTTCCTCCAAACTTGTTTGTGTGAAAATCTAAACAGATTTTTGTTGTTGTTGTTGGTTGGTGTGTTTTTGTTTTGTTTTTAATGTGACAGTGTGTCTATGATTCAGGACATAGTATAGGAGATTAGTCTCTCACACAGATGTTTATGCAGATACCGAGGCATGTTTGCTTAACACAAAGCTTCTAATTGCAGCAGTACTGCAGATCTGACTTTTGGGCATCCTCTGCTATAGTCACTGATGCATACAAAAAAGCACTCAAATGCTTTTCTGCTCTTTAGTATCTCCATGCCTCCTCACATAATAATTGCCTGTGGTGCTGTGTATGCCATCATATGCAGTTTTTCCCCCAAGTCAAAAAGAGAGGAAAAATACTTGTGAGAAAAAATTGCCTGTAATCTGGCACTCTGCTAGAAATAAGATTAGTGGCTGTACATTTATGAGAAAAACTTGCTAGGTCTTCATTTCTGTGATGTAAAGGGATACATTGTGACATTGGTAATACTGCAAGAGTACTGATACCAAAATCTTGAGAAAATAAGCCATTGGGATTTGTCACACAGAGTGCATCACAAGTACCTGTGAACTAGTTTACCTCTTCAGAAAGCCCATACTGAGGTTGCCTCGGTGTGTGCAGGAGCGTGGGTGCCAAGGAGAAGCTCTCACTTTGCTGCCCTTGCTCTCAGCCTCCAAAAACTTTGCAACTTTTGTCACCTGATGAATGCCACTCTCCTAACACTTAATTCACACGAGCAGAAACCTTGAGAGTCCTGAGCGGACACCGGAGCACTTCTGTCTTTGTTTAATGAAATGTCACTTTTGTTACATCACCCACATGAAGCCCTAACAAAGTCATCTGTGGAAAGTGCTGGGAGGGAGGGAGTGTGCCTATGTTTTCCAAGACCTTTATTGAAGTGTTTGATCACACAATGCTAGCCTGACTGCTGAATCTTCATAACAACATCTGTTTTTGCAGGACTCCTATCCTAAACGACATTAAAAAAGTATTTTATACCAGTTGTACCAAAAAGTAACTTTTGTTTTTTATTACTCTTCCTAATTTGCTGTGGTCTTTATTCAGCATAACTCTGAGGTGCTTTTTGTTTTTTTAACATCCTGCTGTTTACATTAGGCAGCAGCTAATACATTTTCATTGTGAGCTCTCTTACTGCCTGTATTTGCTAATTAATTTTCTTTTGCTGTAAAACACTTTGGGGCTTATGTCTTATGAACACTGATAATTGTGCTGCTACTTTTAAAGGGGGCAGGGGGAGATAAAAAAAAAAAGGCTAATGACATTCTGTAATGTCTGATGACAGCACTGAAGTTCCCCCACAAGAAATTTGTTCAGATGGAAATTTGTACTGTTAATGCTTTCTGACTTCATGGTTATGTTGGTGAACGTACACATCGGTATGCAGAATGTACACATGTATAAATATGTTGATTTTTAAATAAAAAGATGTTTTAATTTGTCATTCATTCCTAGATAGATAAACCCTGGAATGTGCATGGCCAAGTGAAGGAGGGTGAAAGAGTCTTCACTGACAGAGAGAGGATTCACCTGGGTGATTGACAGAGGTGGTCAGATGAAAACGCTGAATCAAGCAAGTGCAGGGTGTTAATGGACATAAGTCAATGTTCTTAAAAACTAGCTAATTTTACTTTGGGGAAGAAGTTTTTACCTCTTCCTTCACTGAATCTGGGTTTTTACAGATTCAGGTACAAGCAGCTACAGCCATTACAGATTGCGAAGATCTTAGATCTTTGCCTCTGTGTAGTCAATGCAATCCCTTCCATGATTGAAGCCAGCAGTTCCGTGATGGGTCTGAACAATGATGGCTGCAATACAAAGAGAAGTATGCACATGTTTTGAGAGGAAGACCTCAAAATGGCACCAGTGTTCATCTAGGGGCACAGGCAGGTGCTTGAAAGCAGTAAAAGCAGAATCTGCCTACAGATCTTCAGGACCAGGTAGAAAGTGAGTTTAATTCAGAGAAAACAAAGGTGTAAGTGCTGCCACAGTTGGATGGTGTCTATTGTTAATACTAGAGATCCTCCCTAGGAGGCCAAACCCAAACTTTCTGCCAGAGCCTAGCACATGGCCCTAGGAAAAGGGGATTATTATATCCCTGCAAGGTGGAAATGAGGCTGGAACTTTTATACTCTACAGCAGGGAGCTGATGTTCCTCATCTTCTTCCTTGCTGCTGAGGAGCAAAACCCCTGACTTGGAGAAGGCTTCAGGACCAAAGGGCCAGGTGACTCCCAAATTCCAACAGAAGAGGCTGCTGGTGATTGAGGAAAGGGAGACTTACAAGGAAGCAGTGGTAAGCCAAAGAAACCACTGTTATCTCCAAGGGAGGCAGCAAGGGGAGGATGAAGAGGGCAGGTATAGAAAAGGGAGAAATCTCTGTTTAAGACCTAATTCATCTTTCTCCAACCCCACTATGCAAGTGCTTGGGTCTTTTCACCCTGCATCTTCCCTGCCCATGATAGAGTGGAACTTGTGCACATGAACAAAATGTACTGAGGATGCTGGCTGTAGGCAAGGAGAAATGGGAAAACTGGGTGAAATGTGACTCAGCCCTAAAAAGCACATCACTGGAAGATCACGTAGCAATATCCAGTCAGGGGGAGAAGTGGTCACAGCTAGGTTTATGTATTGTCACAGGGTTGCACACCATGAAAGGGCAGTATGCCTGTTGCTACATCACTCTCTCACATGCCATCTGTGGATGTTATGGTTGTCTTGGCAAACTGGGCAGACTTCACTGAAACTGCAGTTTAATTTCGTATGAGTGAATCTGACACCTCAACATTTTACTGCTCCTGAGCTTAAAAATCACTTGATTCTTTGCATATGCTTTTGAAGCACCAGGATGTGCTGCTTGTTTCAAGTTCATGCAAACAATGTGTTCACCTTTTGCTGCAGCACTTTTTAGCCAAAAGTAAGTTTATATCAAGAAATAATACTGCTGAGCCTTGGCCATGTGCCATTTGGTCAACTTGGGTTTAGCTGCAAGTGTAGTCTTGACAATATTGCACTGTTGTGGTTTTATTTGATGTCTTAAAACCAAAAACAAACCCAAATGGGAATGTGCTCTTGCTCCAGTCTGATTTGTGCATTAAGAACTCATGGGGTGGTCAGAAAAAAAGATGCAGAAGCAGGACTTACGCAGTTCTTCCCTAACATTCAGATACCTCTCTGAAACTGATGCTTAGATGGTTGAGTGGCTCACATCACAGATTCATAGAATGGTTTGGGTTGGAAGGGACATTAAATATCATCTAGTTCCAACCACCCTGGCATTGCAACAACACCTTCCACTAGACCAGGTTGCTGAAGGCCCCATCTGGCCTGGCCTTTAACATCCAACCTTATTGATTCTGTGGTACTCAGGGAGGGGGCATATATGACCTTCCTGGGCAACCTCTTCCAGTGTCTCAGTGGAAAGAATTTCTTCCTTATATCCTGTCTAAATCTGCCCTTCTCAAGCTCCAATCCGTTCCCTCTTGTCTTGTAACTACAAGCCCTTGTAAAATCTCCCTTCCCAGCTTTCTCGTAGGCCCCTTTCCGGTAGTCAGAAGCATAGGTTGTAGTGGTTTTGCCTTGTTCAGTCCAAGTCCTGGATGTCTTATGCCTGAGCTCTTCCTCAATATCTTGAAGCATCTTGGTACTTACGCAGTAGTGGACAGGCTAATCCCTTGAGCAAGGCAGTGTAGCCACTAGCAATGCTGCAAACGTCTACTGGATGCTGAAGGCAGGATGTGCACTGCATGGCTGGGAAGCTGGCAGAGTGAAAAACTTTGCAAGCAGAGCAGGAACTACCGTGAAGGGCTCTGGTTTTGAAGATCAGGTCTGTGGTCATTTGGCAAGGTGGTCTGGAAGAGGCATTAACAAGACAGCTAAATCTCTTTGAGCCACTGCTCCTCTCTCCTCCCTCTCTGTTGCAGGATCAGATTGAGGTTGAGGACCACAATAGGCAGGTGCTGTTAAGGCTGCCTGGAGCAGGGTGGAAGCTAGACCCTGAGCCTCATGTTTCAGAGAGGTGACTGCATGTGTCGGAGGCTATGAGAGAAGGTGTGTGCAGTTTGCTCACCATATAAACATTTTGAACTGATTGGCAGGATTTGAATAGCTAATGTGCCATTGGGTCGTTCAGTTTTCACAAAGGGAATTTATAGAGGAAGACTTCACATGCTTGTATACTCATTGCTTGTATGCTCGTTGCTCTCTTACCACTGTCGTCTTCTCTTCCCCCGCCCCTTCGTTAATGGGATTCAAGGTGGCGACAATCAGGGCAATTAGCTTCTTTTGTTTTAGCAGCAGTGCTTGAGTCGGGCCTCTACCACAGCAGTGTGCTCTCTTTCTCACTTCCTCCAATTATGGGTACTGCCCTTTTGAACTGTAACTATGAACTCAGAACATTCCTTCGTTCAGCAAAGGTTTCGGTAGTTAGCACCTCGGCGGTTCATGAGTAACTTGCACTAATTTACCTGGTTATTTCTGAGGTCTATAGCTTGTTACCTGTTGGTTAGAATACATAGAATAAAACAGGTTGGAAGAGACCTTCAAGATCATCGCGTCCAACCCATCAACCAATCCAACACCACCTAAACAACTAACCCATGGCACCAAGCACCCCAGCAAGTCTCCTCCTGAAAACCTCCAGTGATGGCGACTCCACCACCTCCCCAGGCAGCCCATTCCAATGGGCAATCACTCTCTCTGTATAGAACTTTTTCCTAACATCTAGCCTGAACCTCCCCTGGCGCAGCCTGAGACTGTGTCCTCTTGTTCTGGTACTGGCTGCCTGGGAGAAGAGACCAACATCCGTCTGTCTACAACCTCCCTTCTGGTAGTTGTAGAGAGTAATAAGGTCACCCCTGAGTCTCCTCCAGGCTAAGCAACCCCAGCTCCCTCAGCCTCTCCTCGTAGGGCTTGTGTTCCAAACCCCTCACCAACTTTGTTGCTCTTCTCTGGACTCGTTCCAGCAAGTGAACATCCTTCCTAAACTGAGGGGCCCAGAACTGGACACAGTACTCGAGGTGCGGCCTAACCAGTGCAGTGTACAGGGGCAGAATGACCTCCCTGCTCCTGCTGGCCACACTGTTCCTGATGCAGGCCAGGATGCCATTGGCCCTCTTGGCTGCCTGGGCACACTGCAGGCTCATGTTCAGCCTACCATCGACCAGTACCTCCAGGTGCCTCTCCAGCTGGCTGTTCTCCAGCCACTCTGACCCCAGCCTGTAGCTCTGCATGGGGTTGCTGTGGCCAATGTGCAGATCCCGGCACTTGGATGTGTTCAATCTCATGCCCTTGGACTCTGCCCATCTGCCCAGCCTGTCGAAGTCCCCCTGCAGAGCCTCTCTACCCTCCAGCAGATCAACTCCTGCCCCCAGCTTGGTGTTGTCAGCAAATTTACTGATGATGGACTCAATGCCCTCGTCCAGATCATCAATAAAGATGTTAAAGAGCATGGGGCCCAGCACTGATCCCTGGGGCACACCACTGGTGACTGGCTGCCAGCTGGATGTGGCACCATTCACCACCACTCTCTGGGCTCGGCCCTCCAGCCAGTTCCTAACCCATCGCAGTGTGCTCCCATCCAAGCCATGGGCTGACAGCTTGGCCAGGAGTTTGCTATGGGGAACGGTGTCAAAGGCCTTGCTGAGGTCCAGGTAGACTACATCCACAGGCCTCCCCACATCCACCAGGTGGGTTACCTGATCATAGAAGGAGATCAGGTTGGTCAGGCAGGACCTGCCCTTCCTAAACCCATGCTGGCTGGGCCTGATCCCTTGGCCATCCTCTAAGTGCTGTGTGATTGCACTCAGGATGACCTGCTCCATAATCTTGCCTGGCTCCGTCGTGAACTCGAGGTGGTCCGTCTATGCCACCCGAGGCAGTATTGCTGTTTAGTTTCACATGCATAGGGAGATTCCAGTTTGTTCCTCTGTATTCCATGTCGTGGTTGTTCGAGACTGTTATTCTACTGTTTATTAACCTTCTATCATGTATAACTAACCTATCACTGACCCGCCAAATGAACCTGAATCAAATTGGCCCTGAGTTTATTTAAATATATTTAATAAATAATATTCATATTTTAGCATATTTCTGGCTTATGAATTTGATATAAATCTATGTAAACTAAATCACAAGGTTTCTACAGCCCTGTAAGATCATGCTTGTTCCTTTGGCTGAAGCAGAGTCTGTAGGCACCTTGGTGGGTGCTTAGCATGCTCCTGCAGAGGGTGTTTGGGGTGCAAATGTCAGAGTACAGCATGACATGTAAAGTAACGGAAAAACCTTACTGCAACAAGCATCACTTCATGAGCTCAGCCATCAGGAAATACACCCTGGAGAATCCTGGTTGGCATTTCCCCAGCCATCCAGTCAGTAGCAGAAAGGCAACACAGAAAACATTGACAAAAGCAGTTGTGGCTTTGACACAGTGGGATTTCAGATGGTTTTGCCTCTAGACAGTGGTTAGAAAATGGTCCATGCTAATTATCCAAATGGCAACTCCTTCCTAGACAAATAATCAATAGAGCATAGCTGAGTTTTGGCAGAAATGAGCCCCTAAGGTCCAACAACCATAGCTGCAGACAGCATGGGGTCAGAGGCCAGGCTTGCCAACAGAAAGCTGATAGATGAGCACAGAGTGGGTTTCAGTAGGTAACAAGGCTAATAAGAGCGTGTAAAAATCCAACAGCAGTTATGAACGACATCACCATTGCCTGCAATTGCCAATACCTCTCTGAAGATCCTGGCTTTTGAACATGCTACTGGCATCAAGTGAGACTGACCATCTCCATAGGTGTTAAAATCCTGGAAAACTGCAGGCCCACTGTGTTCTCCAGAGATGGTCTTGCTAGAGCCCAATTCAAAGCAAGGTTAACTTGTGTCTGGTTAGTTGTCTTGTTTTAGACTAGTGCTGACAAGATTGAAACCAGATTGGGAAGGGTCCAGGTATCTTCTGATCAGCTCTTTGCCAGAGGAAAGCAATGCTTAAGCATCCACAAGATTCTGGTGCATGGAAGCTTAAAAGAGCATCTATCTTGGAGGAACTGCGTGGGGTGACTATTTTTGATCCGAATAGTACAGAAGAACTGAATAAACAAGGAACTTCTGGAAAATAAGCTACTGATGACAGCGTCAAACATGTCTATGTGCTGCTTCTCTTACCTGGAGAATGAGTGTGTTATAAAAAAACATGGATTTTATTCTATCTGTTTGAAAGTCAGACTGCGTGCGAAGATGATTCAATCCCATTAGTCCTTCTAACATGCAGGGTTACTCTGCAGCATCACACCAGAAAGCTGCCAGAGTTTGACATAAGTATGGGGTTTTCTACTTGAGCCACAGGCAGCTGAAGCTGATAGGGAGGAGCCCAGGATGGATTTCTGATTTTTTTTCACAAAATATTATGCACTGGGGATTTATATTTGCACAGTAAAATGGAGGCTTTTATTTCTGCACTTGTTTGATCCATCTTTAGGTTTTAATTTGTCATTTCTTTCAAAGTATCTCTGTGTCCTGTTGTGACACACTGATTTGTCAAGCAGAAGGTTTAGTGTTCCTCCTCCAAAACCTTCCCAAAAGCTCTTGTTCTGGACAGCAGCTGCTCAGTATATCCCCTCTAGATACTCCAGGCAGTGTGCCAGGGGTATTTCTGACAACAGTTGCTCATTCTGTGATGCTGAATGGCCATAATAATTTGATGGTCAAAACTGCAAACTAAAGAAATCTCAATCCCGGAGGCAGGAGGAATTTTCTTGTTAGCTGCTATTCATTACTGACACTTCAATACACGTTTTGTTTTCCCTTCTACCTGATAACAAACCACTTACAAGTGTGCACAGGTTTTCATACAATCACTTCCACTTCTTGCCTGTGGAAGGAAAAACAGAATGGCTTTCTTGATTGATGTCATGCGGTGGCAGGATTTGAAGGCAGCCCAAAAGATCTACCAGGGCCTTTTTTCACAGAGAATATCCTGAAAAGCACCAAGAGGACTCTGAATGCCAATGCTGGGCTTCAGAATAATGTGAGCTACAACGATTTTAAAGTGAAACAAGCTCACGAGTTGGGTAGGGAGAAAGTTTGGAAGGTCTGCAAGAAAATTGCCCACCTTATGGGTTGTCAGGTCAGGTTTTGACTTTATGATGGGTTTCAGAACAAACTTAAGTGCCTTCCAAAATTGCAAAGTCCCCTCCACCCAGCCCCATCTTGCTCCCTTGGGAATGAACCCCAGTGCTTCTGCTCTCATGGGCTGCTGGGCTCTGTTGTGCCCACAGGGTCCTGTTGGTCCTTTGCCCTCCTCAGCTATAGAGCAAAACATGCCTTTTTTTACATTAAAAAGAATGTTTACAAGGCTGTTCTTCTGTGGCCTTTTCTGATAGAGGTTTCCTTTCAGCCAAGTCAAACAGCTGGGCACCTGAGACCCATACAACAGATACACTGCGCTTCTCGAAGCACACAAACTGAGACGCTCTGAAGACCAACATACATTTTAGAGTCCCCTGTGTCCCACAGCAGAACAATAATGGTAGTATAAAGAATGTGCTGGGTTGAGGCAGCCCCCTCTCCCCACCACGGGCAGGAATAAACACTCAGGACAAACGGATTGCAAAAGTGATGAAAGTTTAAATAGAAAGCAGTGAATGTTACAGAAAACCCGAAGCGCAGTGACAAAGAAAGATCCCAAAGCAAACCCAGAGGCATCCCATTCCCACCTGAGGGTACACCCGAGACCCCCAGGGCTCCTTCTTCCCCCTCCCTCTGCTGGGCTAGTCTCAGCTGGCCAGGTCTGAGACTGCCCATCCCCCTGTGGCCTTGGGCCTAGCAGGCCCAAAGCCAGCAGACATCTCCCCCAGTTACCAGCTGAAGGAGGAGGAAGAAAAGAGAGCGAGTGCTAGACCCCCGCACTGGATCTTATAGTGGTGCAAAGAATCATGGTAGGAAATACACAATTTCCTGTGTCCATCCCTCTGGGCTGGACTTCTGGACACAGGAAGTGAACACATCAGGGGGCACCCAGCTCAAACTGCAACGAGATTGTCTTGCAGCATCCAGCCTACTTGGTGATGCCCCTAGACAACTGCTCTTGCACTTGACCTGTTTGCTCCATCAAATTATGCAACCTGGCCTCAGGAACAACACATTTCTTCTAGTTCTGATGGCACTGGTGAAGGTCACCAAACAAAAAGACTGGCAACTTTATCTGAGGCATATACCACACAGGCAATATTTATTCAGATCCATGTTCGTTGTCACTGTGTGCTTTCTTACCAGAAAATTCTAAAGGCAATGTATGTGCCTTCCAAAAGATTTTTTCCTCTACTGTAATGATGGAGAATAAATTTCCAGCCTCTAGTACTGGAAAGATTGTTAACACCATGGGGTTATGCTACTAAGAAGCCTCTCTTCTTCTTCCTTGCTCCTCACCCTGGTTCACCTTTGGGAGATTTCTATTCCATTTACTGTCTCTCATTACAGCAGTTTAAAGTGTGTGGTCTGAATCACAGAGTCACAGAATGGTAAGGGCTGGAAGGTACCTCGACAGATCATCAAGTCCAACCTCCCTGCCAGAGCAGGATCACCTATACCAGATCACAGAGGAATGCATCCAGGCGGGTTTTTGAGTGTCTCCAGAGAGGGAGACTGCTCTGCGTTCGTGCAAGACCCATTCCTGTGCACCCATCGCATAAAGATGATTAATTCACCCTTTCTGAAATTATGCACACTGCATCAATGTGGTATCTTATGTTTCACCCCTGAAATAGTGTATTTAAAAAGGTCACATTACATTCTCCCATGAATAGTACTTTAGAAACACTTAACAATACCATGTTTGCAGAAAATGCCAGGGATCTCATCCAAGTGGCCTGAGCTCACAAGTCAGAGTTCAAAAATAAGCTTTTACCTGAGTCATTTCAGTGATTTAAGTAGTTATATTTATTATCTAAGGTTCCACACAGCTCAGATTGGCTTTTACAGAGAGAATGCAGGAGGACAGCCAGAACAGAGCAAGAGCCCCCGGAGTGTTTGTGCCTGGCCAGTGTAATTGGACAGACAGGGACAAGGAGAAACATTCCAAAGGCAAACTAAGGAAAGAATCAGCACTACTGTGTGCCTTAGCAGATAAATTATAGAAATGACATTAAAAGATCCAGAGATAAGGCTGGAGAGGACTGTCAGAATGGGCAAAGGAACACTGGTTAGCACTGGTTAGGCCGCACCTCGAGTACTGTGTCCAGTTCTGGGCCCCTCAGTTTAGGAAGGAGGTTGACTTGCTGGAACGAGTCCAGAGAAGGGCAACAAAATTGGTGAGGGGTTTGGAACACAAGCTCTATGAGGAGAGGCTGAGGGAGCTGGGGTTGCTTAACCTGGAGAAGAGGAGACTCAGGGGTGACCTTATTGCTCTCTACAACTACCTGAAGGGAGGTTGTAGACAGATGGATGTTGGTCTCTTCTCCCAGGCAGCCAGTACCAGGACAAGAGGACACAGTCTCAGGCTGCACCAGGGGAGATTCAGGCTAGATGTTAGGAAAAAGTTCTATACAGAGAGAGCGATTGCCCATTGGAATGGGCTGCCTGGGGAGGTGGTGGAGTCGCCATCACTGGAGGTTTTCAGGAGAAGACTTGATGGGGTTCTTGGTGCCATGGGTTAGTTGTTTGGGTGGTGTTGGATTGGTTGATGGGTTGGACGCGATGATCTTGAAGGTCTCTTCCAACCTGGTTTATTCTATGTATTCTATGTATTCTAAAAGCCAAGGCAGAGAAAAATAAAGGCAAAGGAAAAAAACAAAATCATGCAAGTAGCCCCAGTACCCACTCAGCTATTAGGACTACCTTTCTGGCTGGAGACACTCTTATGTGCCCCTGGTGACCCTAAGAGTCAAATGAAATCTCTGTCCTGCTGCTCTCCTCCTCCTCTTGGCTCACCCTGCACTCTCAAATGCATCATGTCTCTTTTTACTCCCACTTCTCTGTGCTGATTGCTGGCAAGTGCCAGAGACTGCACCTACCTCCAAGACATTTCTTCATAGGACCGCAGTGGCACCATCTCAGGGATATATCCAAGTTTTACCAACCAGATCCATTAGAAAGGTGACTTATTCACAACTTCAAATATATACAAATAGGACAATAACAAGCCTACTTAATGATCATGAAACAGACTTAATGCCATTTAATTACTGCACCTGTACCAAAAGGCAGAAGGAAAAATATAATTAAACTCCAGAATTAAAAAGAGGGGGGAAAAACAGTCTAATAATAGCTACTTCACCAATAAACATAAAGGTTATAAGTTGAATCCCCAGAATTTCAAAGTCAAAATAAATTTGTAAAAGTGAAAAGGTCAGAGGTAGAAAAGATAATAATCAGGCAGCAAAAGGTAAATAATCCATTAATCATGCACATCTGCTGAAATGACTGAGCAAGCAGGATGCTCGTCTGGCTGCGGAGTGGTGAAGGTGACACCGGCAGCAGCCAGCACATCCAGCCCTGCCCCATGAGTGCCTTTGCTTACAGCAGCCTGGTCTATCACCTGCTATCAGAAAAGACCACTGAGTCATCTAAAATCTGCACTAGACACAGTTTCTGTAGGAACTGCTGTGCTTCAAGATAAGAGGCCTATGGCAAGAGAAAAATCTCAGTAAGTTTTACAGCTAGGCACATGCCTGTAGAAGATCATGCATGAATCCAATGGTGAAAGCTATAGGCAAAGGAGCATTAGCCAGCCTTGTAACCACTGGCACAGCAGCTTCACCTTTTCAGCTTCCTTCTTGCAAATACCATTGACAGCCTTGATGTGAAGGAAAAAAGAAAGACTTTGTTTTCACATTGAGGTTCATTCTTTAAAGTAGCTGGTGGCATTTACCTTGCATGAGTTTGATTTTTTAATCTGTACAGACAGTTAATGACCAAAATGCTTTTAGTTCTTCAGAACGTGTCTGAGGTTTGACCTCCAGTGGGTGTGCACTTTTAGCCAGCCAATACATCAGCCTGATTCAGCAAGAAGTGACGGCTCACAATGTGCAAGCTCATGTTCAGCTGGCTGTCCACCAGTACCCCCAGATCCTTTTCTACTGGGCTGCTTTCCAGCCTCTCTTCCCCATTCCTGTAGTGTTGCTTGGGGCTGTTGTGACCAAAGTGCAGGACCTGGCATTCGGTCTTACTAAATCTCATTCTGTCGACTTCAGCCCATCAATTTAACATGTCCAGATCTCTCTGCAGTGCCTTCCTACCCTTGAGCAGATCAACACTCCTGATCAATTTAGCATTGTCTGCAAACTTGATGAGGATGCCCTCAATCCCCTCATCCAAACCATTAAAAAAATATATTAAACAGAACTGGGCCCAGTACAAGTCCTGGGAGACACTGCTTGTGACCAGCTGCCAACTGGATTTAACTCCATTTACCACAACTTATTGAACCCAGACAGTTTTAACCCAGTAAAGAGTCCACCTGTCTATGCCATTGGCTGTAAGTTTCTCAAGGAGAATGCTGTGGGAGCTGGTGTCAAAGGCTTTACTAAAGTTGAGGTAGACAACATCTGTAGCCTTTCCCTCACCCACTAGGCAAGTCACCTGGTCTCAGGAGATCAGGCTGGTCAAGCAGAACCTGCCTTTAATGAACTCATGCTGTCCAGGCCTGATCCCAGTGTTAACCTGCACTTTCCATGTGAGCACACCCAAGGTGAAACACTCCATAGTCTTCTCCAGGCTGGCAGGCCTGCAGTTCCCCAAATCCTCCTTTCAGCCCTTTTTGCAGATGGGTGTCACATTGGCAATCCTCCAACTGTCTGGCAGGACAGTTAACCAGGACTGCTGAGAGATGATGGAGAGTGGCCTGGCAAGCTCCTCTGCCAGCTCCCTCAGCACTCTCAGGTGAATCCCATCCAGTCCCATAGATCTGTGAGTGTCCAGGTGGCATAACAAGCTGTTAACTGCTTCCTCCTGAATTATGGTGAGTTGATGCTGCTTTCCAGGCCTATCAGGAGGCTGAATACCCTGAGGGTAATAGGTCTGACTATGAAAGACTTAGGCAAAGAAGGCATTAAGCGGTTCAGCCTTTTCCTTATCTTTGATACCCTGCATCCAATAAAGGGTGGAGCGTCCAATAAAGGGTGGACATTGTTCTTGGCTTTCTTTTTGTTGTTAATGTATCTGTAAAAAACATTTCTGTTATCCTTTATGGCAGTCACCAGGCTGAGTTCTAGCTGGACTTCTGAGTTTCTGGTGTTCTCTCTGCATGACCTAATTAGATCCCTGTATTCATCTTGAGTACAATATTGAAAAATAACATGTTACAAGGAGGTATCTGAATTTACCAACATTTCAGTTTCAGCTCTAAGTAACCTTTACTTAAAGAGCCATCTTAATTTACATGGCTTTAGACAAAATATTTGGGAAAAAAATCATTTAGATAAAAAAATCTTTCCCAATTTAAAGAGTTTTACAGAGAAACTATAATAATGAACTAGTTAAAAAAAAATCCAATACATATCTACCTCAGAAGCCAAACCTCTCTGATTGCTTTTTACTTAGTATTAGCATTGCTGTACTAAGCTAGATCTCTTTTCCAGAGAGGTGGAGCTGTAGGGGGTGATCATTAATCAAAAGCAAAAAAAAAGATTTTGAAGATTCAGGGGGAAAAAAGTTATCTAAATCTCTTCAGCAGAGAACTGGAACATACAGACCTGAGAAGCAGTAACGCTAAAAACCAACAATGCTAAAAAGTCACAACATTCAATATTACACTCTGCCATAGGGTGGCAAATTCACTAGGGGGGGGAAGACTGATTAATTTCAACAGCCATGTTTTTCTGCAAGGTTCAGAAGCAAAATCACAAGCTGTTCCAGTGCCGAAAGCAAAGCAGGACGGTCTGGGTTTGGCCTGGAGAAGAGAAGGATCAGAGGCGACCTCATTGCCCTCTACAACTACCTGAAGGGTGGTTGTAGCCAGGTGGGGGTTGGTCTCTTCTCCCAGGCAACCAGCACCAGAACAAGGGGACACAGTCTCAAGTTGTGTCAGGGGAGGTTTAGACTCGAGGTGAGGAAAAAGTTCTTCACTGAGCGAGTCATTCGTCATTGGAATGGGCTGCCCAGGGAGGTGGTGGAGTCGCCGTCCCTGGAGGTGTTCAAGGGGAGATTGGACGTGGCACTTGGTGCTATGATCTAGTTGTGAGGTCTGTTGGAACAGGTTGGACTTGATGATCCTTGGGGTCTCTTCCAACCTTAGTTACTGTGATACTGTGATACTGTGATACTGTGTTTGTGTCTTCCTCTCTTCAACAAGCTAAACAGAAAGAGGGGTGGTGAAGCAGTTTTCTAGAAATCTGCTTTTCACTTTAAAAAAAATCATTCAAAGAACTGAGAGCTCAGCATAACCAAGGTATGGATACTTTGTTTGTCTTGGAAATGTTTGATTTTTTTCCCCATTGTTATAACCATATGTCCCAAGCATCATTCATGTTGGTGTATCAGAAACTTGTTTCCATGGTGCATTACTGCTGCTCAGCCATTGCCATTTTATATTGAACAGTAATTCCTAAGCCTATACCTCTACCTGTGTGAATGCACAGCAGTCTCTTTTGGCAGCTCTGGTAACCTCTTCTAGCTCCATTAACTTTGCTCCCTTTTCTATCACTTCCCTCCAAGTCCTTTGTGCCTGATTGCAAATAATTCCCAGTGGAAGATGGCCTGTGCTCAAAACTGGCTTTTCATCCCTGAATAAGGGTCCATGCAAATTAGATGCTTAGCTGAGTGAAATTCAACTTGCTAAATACCAGTAAAATTATGTCATGGAAACAGACCTCCATAACCTGCCTTTGCTTTTTACCCACCACATGATCACAACAATAGCAAATTAACTTCAGGGGGGGAAAAAACCCTGACAGGGCAAAGATACTCGGGCAATATTCAAATGAACCACTTAACCTTTTGGTACTAAAAGCTTCCTGCAATAATGAAACATTAGTCATTAACTCAATGTGCTTTGTTAACTATTAGACAAGAGCACACATTCAATGTAGCACTCATGTCTACTTAGCTACAAAGAGCCATCTGTGTTGACTTACAATCTCCAGGATGGGAAATGTGTGGTGAATGGCACTACAGCCTAGTAAAGCTCTGATTTATGGAGAAAAATGTACAACAGGCAATGCATCATGGAAAAAAAGAGGTGATCCTGAAAGGATCCTGTTTATGAGGTTATTTCATCACTGAAATGGTTATCAAGCTCTGGATCAGGCTACCTGGGGAAGTGGTGGAGTGACCATCCATGAAAGTATTTAAGAGATGTGTAAATGTGGCAGTTAGGGATATGGTTTAGTGATGTACTTGGCAGTGACTCAATGCTCTTAGAAGACTTTTCCAACCTAAATAATTCCATGATTCAACCCTCCTCAATGCTATTGGTCCTGTGCAAGCATAGATCAAAACTGAAGAGCTCCACCTAGCTAGACTGTTTGCCCGGAGCAGTGTGTTGCTCGTGCTGTCACCTGCATGGGTTTGCTAATGGGTGTGCCACTTTGAGGCTAGCTGCCTTTAAGAAAACCACAGCTACTGACCTCCAGAAGCTAGAGAGGTCCAGGAGGCGTCCCAGAAAGTGTAATCTTTGTATTTCATACCCATAAGTCATGCACCCCTATGAAACTGGCTGCAAAGTTTCTTCCCTTTTCCCTCCATTTCTCCTCCTGGGAAGGACGAGCAAGTGCTTATCTCCCTGGCCAGGGAGTAAGGCCGAGTTGGCTTTGGCAATGCTGCCAATTAGGCTTGGAGTGGCTTAATTGGGACCTGGGATTGCCAAGCTGAATTTTGTGCTGCATTCCAATGGTGGTATGGAGGGTAGAGAGGCCAGGTAGGGAGGGGGGCATGGAAGCCTGGATTTTGTTGGCCTGGTATCGGGGAGGGGGGGGGGGGGGGTGTATAACAGTATAATGGTAACAGTATCACAGTATAACTAAGGTTGGAAGAGACCCCAAGGATCATCAAGTCCAACCTGTCCCAACAGACCTCAGGACTAGACCATGGCACCAAGTGCCACATCCAATCTCCCCTTGAACACCTCCAGGGACGGTGACTCCACCACCTCCCTGGGCAGCCCATTCCAATGACGAACGACTCGCTCAGTGAAGAACTTTCTCCTCACCTCGAGTCTAAACCTCCCCTGGCACAGCTTGAGAAGTTTGAAGTTAAGTTGTGTGAAGTTTGGGATTGATGAGCTTCTATGCTAAGTCCAGACTATGGATTTCTTTGTATTTTAGCTTTGCTATGCTTTGTAATATACCACTGTAGTTTGTAAATAATCTTTCCATTTAAAATTTCCAGGACTATCCAATCCCTTGTGTGAGTGGTTTTCTTTTGCCACTTTTGGAAGAGCTAAAAGAGCAATCTGTCCTACTTTAAACTATGAAAATGGGTTGCAGCATCTCGCTCCTCAAATTAAGAGTTACATTTCCCTTGGTTTGCCCCAGACTAGCCACCTTGATGACTGGATGGCACAAGCCACCAGAAGCAATGCTTGCTAAAGCTCCTGGAGCATTGACTCAAACATACTGAGGAAAAGGCAATGAAGGGAGCAGTGACCTTAAAACACCTACCCAATTAAGCATGTGGACACAAAGGCTGCGTGAGTGGGGCCTATGTGTAAAGTGTGCCAAGTTCCAAGGAAGAAAATGAAGACTAAATGTATTGCCTATCAAAATTTCGGTTTTTCATTGTGTTCAATCCAGGAAATTGCCATGTACTCCCCTTCCCTGCTGGCCTTTACTTGCTCCCCATTCACCTTAACTGAAGTGCAGTTGCTAGATGGTAGCTAATGTCAGTGAGGAAACAAGGGAACGGAATGTTCTGACAGAACTCCACCAGCCACCTGACAAGCACGGATGTTAACCCAGAGCATGTAAGTAGATCCTCAAACAAAGGGACTTCAAAATATCTGACTCTGAATTTCATTTACTGTATGATAAATAAAAATTCCAAGATGAGCTTCTGGCCTGCAAAAGACTCCATTTCTTAATTTTAAAAAGTGCATATTAACATACCCACAAATGCATGCTAAAATAACATTTTTTATTGAGCTAGCATCCTATATATTTCAATTTCATGGAACTGTTCTTGTTCCACAAGAACTCAGAAAGCGCTTTAGACAGCTCCTGACCAAGACACGGCACAAGCACTGTCTTGTTTAGCTTTAATGATACCGCCCTGGGCAAGGTCAGCAATTTCATATTGTTCTGTCAAGAAACGAAAATGTATAAGCAAGAAGATCTGAAAGGTTTCAGGCCTTCTGGGAATCCTCCTTGTAAAGATCACTATGGCAGAAAGTCTCAACAGGAATAGCAATGAAAATACGTAGCAAGAAAAGCAAGCTTCTACAGCATAAAATTATGTTTTCAGTTATTTCCAGGTCCTTCAGGCTCTAGACAGATGCTTTTATAGTTTCTTTGGAGTCCTAAAGAGGGCTTCTCATCAGCTTTTCAAGTTCCTTATTTGTGACACATATCCAAGTCCATAACAAAGCATTTGGACAACACAATTAAGTTGCTGGAAGCCGTTTAAGTTTTACAACCAAAACCCCTCAACTGTGAGCCATGATTTCCTCATGTTTGGGGCTCCCGTGTGAGCTCGTTGCTCCGTCCTTTCCAAGGACAGGGGCAATCTCTAAGAAGTTGTGGTAGGTTGAGAAAGGGCTTAGCTCTCCCTCCTCCACAGAGTAAGAAACCACAGCTAACCCAGTCGAAGAGCAAGCTATATATTTACAAGCATATATGGAAAGCAGGTTATATATAACACAATATATACAGGTATTTACAATATATACACAGAAATATACAGCAAAGGGAAATAACACAACAAAAATCCCTCCCCCAGGAGGGATCCCTCCCTGTGACCCCCTCTCTCCCCCCCTACCTCCTTTTTTTCCCAAAAAGAGGTTAGAGAGAAAGAAAGGCAAGTTATTAAGGAAAAGAGTTGTTAGTAAGCTTCAAAAGCCCATGCAGGATCAGTTTTTGCTTATCTGAAGGCCAACTCCAGCAGTTTGCAGAGAGAGCAGGCAGGGAGAACAGGCTGAAACCCAAACTCCCCAACTCCCAAACCACACTGAACTGAGGAAAAAAAAAATTCCAACTGCTCCACAATCTAAAGTTGCATTCTATCCATGCACCAATGAAATTCGTTTAGAATATCAGAATGTTTTGGTTCTAGTACCAAAAACATTTAGCCAGTGTGTCCCAGCACTGTTTGTCCTTAAAGGCACAGCCTCAAACAGTCACAGAAGTCTTGTAAAGTCTACAGAAATTTTGCAGGTTTGAATCACAGGAGTCTTCAGCTGGTGTCTTCTACTGCTGGAAGATGCCAGACACACACACACATGTTATACACAACTGGGAACAGCAAGAGAAGATTTGCTACAACTTGTCCTGGATCTGTTACTACAATTATTTTGGGTTTTTTGACTACTTCTCTACAGTATGGGCTGCTTAAACTCACCCTTGCCAGCCACAGTGAAGAGCTGAGAATATATTAAATGCCAGAATGTACAGCTGAACATGTCTTGTCACAGTACACCATGACATGGTAGTGCTTTCTTCTGAATTGTTCCATTAGAAAAGCTATTTTGGGGGGGGGGAAGATTTTAAAAAAGCTCAGCAGACAACATCCTAGGAAGAATTCTTAGTAAATGTTGCCTTTAGAAGTCTGCCAGAATAGCTGTTGAAATGGCACATATATGAAATAAAACCCCAGTTTTGTTCTAATATTCCTCTTTAACTGAGTTTAACTCGCAAATTCAGTCTACATCAGTAATCTGTAGGCCAACAGAGCAAAGTGGAGAAAAGATGCTTTTTTAGGAGTATATGGTTTGGGCCACTAATACATAGTTGTGTTGAAGGTAACTAGCAAAACTGATCAGTAACTGAGGATACACACTTGTACTGAGAAATAAGAACAAGCACTAGCCTCAAGAATGGGAATCTGTAGAAACATCAATCCTACTTATCAGGGCCTGACCAGCGATGCTGAAGTTTTAAGATGCTTTCAGTACAAGGGACTGAAGTTTTAGTAGAGCATGAAGAGCACCTGTGCCAGCTCCTCTTTCACGCCTCCTTTTGCCTCCTCCTGCTCAAGCTTTTTGCTCAGAGCTCAGCAGGGACCTGGGCATGACTTATTTATGCTGCAGCAATCCTGAGCAAATCCCTCCACCACCACCACTGTGCTGCCTGTTCCTTGAGCATCAGCTGTGATGGGAATGAGGGGAAACTTTCAGCCCATTTTACAGCTGGGAAGAAGGGACACGGAGGTGTGCCCAAGGGGACAGAGAGAAGGTTGCTAGAGCTGGGTTAGAATGTAACAGCCTCCAACCAGAGCACTGTGTCCAGCTCTGGTGCCCCCAGCACAAGAAGGACATGGAATTGTTGGAGCAGATCCAGAGGAGACCAGAAAGTTAATCAGAGGCTGGAGAACCTCCCTTATGGACACAGGCTGAGGGAGCTGGGGCTGTTCAGCCTGGAGAGGAGAAGGCTCCAGGGAGACCTTAGAGCAGCCTTCCAGTACCCGAAGGGGGCTACAGGAGAGCTGGGGAAGGGCTATGGACAAGGGCTGGGAGTACCAGGATGAGGGAGAGGGGATATTGAGACTGGAGGTTAAGAAGGAATTCTTGACAGTGAGGGTAGGGAGGCACTGGGACAGCTTGCCCTGGAAGGCTGTGTCTGCCTCCTCCGTGGAGGTGTTGAAAGCCAGGTTGGATGAGGCCTTGAGCAACCTGGGCTGGTGGGAGGTGTCCCTGCCCATGGCAGGAGGGTTGGAACTGGATGATCTTCAAGGTCCCTTCTGATTCCCATTCCTGATTCCTGATTCCTGATAGTGTACTGTAGCAGTACAGCTGTCTGGTGTGGAGACAGAGCTTCTGACCTCACACAAATTGTAATCCTAAAGGCTGCACTGGAGCACAGCCTGTACATAAGGGATGAGCAGAACTGGTTTGAAGAAGTCACATTGCTTTCAAGCCTGCAAGTTATTGGGGTTATGGCAACTGGTTTTGCAGATGCATGAGTGTCTGCACTCTGTGGATTGTGACAGTTTCAGGCTTCTCTTTAAAAGTTAGCTGCAGATTTTTGAGCAGAAGAATGAAGAAGTATAAACAAATCCACAGCTGGGTGTAAAAAGGAAAACAAGAGGTTATTCTAAACAAATTTCATTGGCCAGATGTGAGGTGTCCCCCAGCAATATCTCACATCCCACTTCATTCCTTTCTTCCTTCACTGGCATGCTGCTTTCTGCTCTGCTTTGCTGGGAGAACCTTATCAGCTAACCTTGAGATAAGAGCTCTAACTCACGAACATCTCTTCTCTTTTCTTCTAATTAGGTGAAAGGGGGAGTGGGGGTAGGGGGTGGGAATTTCCCCATTCAAGGGGGTTTCCTTGCTGTTTTTTCTACCTGTAAATACCTGTAAAATACTGTAAATACTATATATATGTACATATTCATTGCATTCCATTGTAGAGTATAGTTCTGCTTGTAAATATAGCTTCCATTTGCTTTTCCCCAACTGAGTGTGTCAAGTTTTTGTTAATGCTGGTGGGCCAAACCATCACAGCCTATAACACATGGTAACAAATTCAGAATCTCAGATATTCAAGTTCAGTACCAAAGACAACTCAGATCCCTGCAGATTTCTCTGCCACCTGCAGGTATCTTCTCCTTTATGCAAAAAGGAAATGCAAAGCTCTAGGGTGAGAGCCAGCACAAGATTGTTCTTGGGTGCAGGAGGGCTGCAGAGATGATTGCCAGGGAAGCTACAGACAGCATCCATCTGCATCATTATCAACAATTTAATCGCTAGGTGAGCTCTCAGGAGACACTGCCAGGCTAAGCATTAAAGTTTGGTCAGGGGCCTTCAAGAATGTGAAATACTGAGGCATGGAAACTAAATGCGGCACTATCATGGCAGAGTGCCTTTAACAACACTTCTGCGGGGCGTTACTGATTAGCAAGTGCAGCTGGTGTCCTACCATCATACCTCTTCAGAAGTATGTTATTTCAAGTGGAGGGTATGAATCAGGATTCTCCTTTTTTAAACCCTTTTAACAACATAATATCATCCCCAGTCCCCTCTCTCCAACTCTGTACATTTTATTCAAGAGCAAGAAGCAGACTGTAACTCCAACGTGCTTTTCTTCACACTTCACCTTGCATTACATCACTCTCCCTCTGAATCTCCTTAGAGGCTCCAAAATCAAGTTTCTAAGGCCCACTTGCAGCTGCACAGTTAGCTTCTTCACCAACTTCTAGAGCATCATTCCTGTTATTAATTAATATTCCTATGTAATACTTGCAGAAGGGCCTCATTTTATCTTCTCTGACTTAACCCACGGCTCTCTACTCTTTCCCCTTCCCACCACACTTGCCACACAGCCTGTGCTACCTGCTGCTTGGACAATAATTGGGTTGGGCAGTGAGCTGAATTTCCACAGGGGCTCTCAGTGCAGCACTTCCCAGCTACTTTCTGAAGTGCCTGTTGCCCGTTATTAGATTATGGCAGTTATTACCAACTGATGCTTTAAATGTTGGTACTCAAAGCTGGTGCTTAATTGCATCACTGCTGCAGTGAAGGAATGTCACACCACAAAGAAACCAAGAGAACTGGGCAAAGAGCAAGGCTCTTGAGAAGAGTACAGGCTGTGTATTAATTATCAGTGAATTTACATCCGAGTGTGCTCTTTGTTGGGCACTGCAGGACTGCTGATGGAATGGGGCACTGCTGCGACTGAGCATGGGTGGGATAGCAGGTCCTAGCACGGCCAGATGAAAGGCTATATCCCAAACAGGAGGCATGCTTGGAAACCTGAATTTACTAAATAGTAAATATCTCAGGAATGTTATCCAAGATGTTATCTTTGAGGTCTCTTCCAACCTTGGTGATACTGTGATATTTGAGGTGTTTTTCCAAGAGGCTGTAGAAGTGTCTCCACAGGCTTGGGAGCCTCAACAGCTTTAGAAATAGGGACTGCCATTGTTAGTTGATTTAGGGGTACAGGCAGTGCCACAGCCAGTACAGCACTGAAGCTCAAGTGTGCTGAATGCCAGCACCCAAGGCACGCTGCAGTAAACTTAAACAGGCCCAGAGGAGGATTTTGAGAAAGGTTTTCCACAGTTTTGGTATGAATTTGTTGCTCATTTCTGAGCTGCTCAGAGGTGGTAACCAGCACCAGCTACCCCAGTGGGAACCTCCATGCCTGCCTCCCCTTCCTGTGCTGGCACCTCTGGTAGACCTGCCTGGGGACAGACCCCAGGGACCACCAGTGGCCTGCTCTGAGGCCATGGGGTTTGGTGGGTGATTTCCACAATGGTTCACTGGAGAAAAGCAAGCTTATCTACACACACATGTATACCTGCATGGGACATTTGTGAAGGATTTCACACCTAACTTGGGGAGTTCCTACCAGTCTTGAAAGGAGTTGTTCAGCTCTTTAAGAAGGTGACTCTCAAGTTTGGTTTAAATATGCTCCATGTATTTTATCAATGCATGTTCAACACAGACATATGGTTTTTTATTGGGTATATATACACATGCAGACACACACCTATATATAACTATATAATTGTCACTCTTAATGACTGCTTCATTTGGCTGGTTTGTATCACCATGACAAAGTTCATGCAGATTCGGGGAGGGGAGAGTGGGGAGAGGGGAGAGGAGGAAGGGAGAAACTGTGTGTGAACATTTTTGTTTGGGGGAATTGGAGGCATTGAAGGGACCTTTACAAAAATCATATTTAAGAGACCACTTGTTCATCTCGCGAATGGCACAACAACAGCTTGCAGGAAATTATAATTATCTCTTACTACCACTTGCTGGTACCCTGTAAAATATTCTTTTAAAACATCTAATGTGTTGAGGTGTGTCAAGTAGCTCTTTCACCACATGATGTGTGATAAACAGGATATCTCTCGTAATCAGAAATCTAAAGCACAGGGAATGTAAGGATTAAAAGAGCAGTGTTTTTCTTTAAATGAATGTAATCAATGTGCTTATTAGTTTGCTGCGGCAGAAGGAGGGAGTGGGTGGGTGTTTCAGAGTTGCCACATGTCTATTTGGCAACAGTGAATAGCCTGAGTGTTTATAGAGAGAGCTCTGTGGAATCCCTAGATTCGGCAGATTTCCTTACCAATTTTGTCTCAGATAATTAAGGATTTTAAATAATAAAAGAAAAAGTTAAAGAGGAAGTACAAGCTCCAGCTGGATCGAGTGAGAAATGAAAAAAAAATATATAAAAAAACCCACCCAAAAACAAACCACCCAAAAACCTCAGTATTGCCTTAAAACTAAAAATCAGCACTAAGGCACAATTTGGCTCTTAAAAGTAACTGTGAAAAACGGGCACCTGCTTCCTCAACAGATTTACTCCCTGGATGTATCCAGAGATATATCTTCTTAAACTAGTGATTAAGAAAGTTTCTACAGCTGTTGGGCCTGCAATACAAGACCTATAAATGGGACAGGATTGAGCTGGCAACTTTTTGATCTGTACCTGAGTGAACTGCATCACTGTACTGACTCAAGTTCCCAGCAACAGGTTCAGATAAAGCTGTCATCAGGCACAGTGACACACAAGCAACGCCACCGATGGTCTCGAATCCCACCCTCTCCTTCAAGTAAGGCTAAAATGTTACAGCAACCCTCCCTGTCTAAATGACAAATGTACGTAGGATTGCACAAGTGCAGCCCAGTCACTCACTGGTCATGCCTGGAAATAAGCATGGCAAACATTCAGTTGTGACATCTCCCTTCCCCACCTGGTGAGCAGCCTTAGCTTAGGCACAGCAAGTACATCGCCTGTGAGAAGAAACTTCCCAGTGCAACAAAATGGCTGTGGCATTATCACCTCTTTCATGCACATAAGGCTCCTGGAGAGCTAGTGTGGCTGCCACTGAAATGGAGGCACAGAGAGACAGTATCATATGGTTTTCAGGAAACCTACAGGAAGGCTCGAGAGGGACTTTTTGTAAGGGTATCTAGTGATGGGACAAGCAGGAATGGTTTTAAGCTAAGGGAGAGTAGGTTTAGATTGGATCTTAGAAGGAGTTCTTCAGTACAAGGGTGGTAAGACACTGGAACAGGCTGCCTAGGGAGGTTGGAACAGGTCATCCTGAGTGCAATCACACAGCACTTAGAGGATGGCCAAGGGATCAGGCCCAGCCAGCATGGGTTTAGGAAGGGCAGGTCCTGCCTGACCAACCTGATCTCCTTCTATGATCAGGTGACTGCCTGGTGGATGTGGGGAAGGCTGTGGATGTAGTCTACCTGGACTTCAGCAAGGCCTTTGACACCGTTCCCCATAGCAAACTCCTGGCCAAGCTGTCAGCCCATGGCTTGGCTGGGAGCACACTGAGATGGGTTAGGAACTGGCTGGAGGGCCGAGCCCAGAGAGTGGTGGTGAATGGTGCCACATCCAGCTGGCAGCCAGTCACTAGTGGTGTGCCCCAGGGATCAGTGCTGGGCCCCATGCTCTTTAACATCTTTATTGATGATCTGGATGAGGGCATTGAGTCCATCATCAGTAAATTTGCTGACACCAAGCTGGGGGCAGGAGTTGATCTGCTGGAGGGTAGAGAGGCTCTGCAGAGGGACCTCGACAGGCTGGGCAGATGGGCAGAGTCCAACGGCAAGAGATTGAACACATCCAAGTGCCGGGTTCTGCACATTGGCCACAACAACCCCATGCAGAGCTACAGGCTGGGGTCAGAGTGGCTGGAGAGCAGCCAGGTGGAGAGGGACCTGGGGGTGCTGGTTGACGGTAGACTGAACATGAGGCTGCAGTGTGCCCAGGCAGCCAAGAGGGCCAATGGCATCCTGGCCTGCATCAGGAACAGTGTGGCCAGCAGGAGCAGGGAGGTCATTCTGCCCCTGTACACTGCACTGGTTAGGCTGCACCTCGAGTCCTGTGTCCAGTTCTGGGCCCCTCAGTTTAGGAAGGATGTTGACTTGCTGGAATGAGTCCAGAGAAGGGCAACGAAGTTGGTGAGGGGTTTGGAACACAAGCCCTATGAGGAGAGGCTGAGGGAGTTGGGGTTGCTTAGCCTGGAGAAGAGGAGACTCAGGGGTGACCTTATTGCTCTCTACAGCTACCTGAAGGGAGGTTGTAGACAGACGGATGTTGGTCTCTTCTCCCAGGCAGCCAGTACCAGAACAAGAGGACACAGTCTCAGGCTGTGCCAAGGGAGGTTTAGGTTGGATGTTAGGAAAAAGTTCTCTACAGAGAGAGTGATTGCCCATTGGAATGGGCTGCCTGGGGAGGTGGTGGAGTCACCATCATTGGAGGTTTTCAGGAGAAGACTTGATGGGGTGCTTGGTGCCATGGGTTAGTTGTTTAGGTGGTGTTGTATTGGTTGATGGGTTGGATGCGATGATCTTGAAGGTCTCTTCCAACCTGGTTTATTCTATGTATTCTATGGTGTGGATGTCCCCTCTCTGAAGGTGTTCAAGGCCAGGTTAGGTGAAGCCTTGAGCAAATGAGTCTAGTTGAGAGGTGTCCCTGCTCATGGTTGGAGTAGATGATTTCTAAGGTCCCTTCCAACCTGAGCCATTCTAGGATTCTAAAGAAGCCATCATTCATCGTACCTCTCCAGCACTGCTAATAGCAGCAGAAACAAAAGATCTGACCTGCTCTGCTTCCCCACCTTTCTCTTTTTCATGGCTGTCTACATTTAGCCCATATCTGGGGCTAAACTATAGTAACTACTCTATCATGCCCTCCCCAGTAGAGGAGCAGAATCAGGAAAAGAAGAGAAGAAATACAAGTTGAAATGAAAAAGGGATTTAATGAAACAACTAAGCTGGTACCAATGTCAACATAAAGCATATAAAGTTGCACTTATTCCAGCAAATATGCAGCAATCACAATACCCAGGAAGTCAGTCCTCAGGAAAAGGGGCCAGGAGAAAACACAAGCAAGAAACTCTAACAGGAGACTCTCCTCTCCTCAGCAAAGTTCTCCCTTTATACTGTGTTCATGATATGGGATACACCTGTAAGTCAACTTAAGTCAGATGGGCTGGCTGACTAAGAACTGCTAATGGCCAGCAGCCCGTGACTGGCCTGGGATTCTGTCCCAGAAAAAGCAGGACAGTGTCCCAGCCCTTTCAGTCATTCTAAAATAATTCTGATAATAATTCTGATTCATCTACAATTCCCAAAAGCCATATGCTAGCTTTGACTACCAGCTAAAAGTTGCACAACTCTACACTGTTCTCTTGAGAGCAGCATCTCATGAGGACTTGTTTCAGGACACAGCACAAGGGCAGCAGCGTGAGCTGCAGTCTGCCTGTGAGCAGCAGTAAGAAGAGACAAACAAGGTCAGGGTGCCAGGCATTAGCACTCTCTTGTCTGGATTCTCTACTGAAAGCTCAGATACTGCCAGAAAGACCAAGAGCCAAACAGATATCCAGTATCATTCCCACCATCCAAGTATTACCAGATTCCTGCATCTCATGTTCAGGTGGTAAGCAAGTTTCTCTGCAGGCACCTATGAGCTCCTGAAAGGAGCAGCAGCTGAACTACATTGCCTGTCCTAGCCCAGCACTATAAGAACTTCTCAATTACTCTGAATTGTTCCAGTCTTTATATGACTTTCCCAAGTCATAACTATCACATAGTTATCAAATTAGTTCAAATTAGTTCATATCAGATATATATATCTCAGAAAGAACAGACTATTTTCCTAATATATAATGCATGTGTATAATACTTGGATGCCCATCTTTGTGTCTGTGTGTCTATATGCATACAATGCACTGATCAAATACTATTGAGTCCATCACCAGTAAATTTGCTGACGACAACAAGCTGGGGGCAGGAGTTGATCTGCTGGAGGATAGAGAGGCTCTGCAGAGGGACCTCGACAGGCTGGACAGATGGGCAGAGTCCAAGGGCATGAGATTGAACACATCCAAGTGCCGGGTTCTGCACATTGGCCACAACAACCCCATGCAGAGCTACAGGCTGGGGTCAGAGTGGCTGGAGAGCAGTCAGGTGGAAAGGGACCTGGGGGTGCTGGTTGATGGTAGGCTGAACATGAGCCTGCAGTGTGCCCAGGCAGCCAGGAGGGCCAATGGCATCCTGGCCTGCATCAGGAACAGTGTGGCCAGCAGGAGCAGGGAGGTCATTCTGCCCCTGTACACTGCACTGGTTAGGCCGCACCTCGAGTCCTGTGTCCAGTTCTGGGCCCCGCAGTTTAGGAAGGAGGTTGACTTGCTGGAGCGTGTCCAGAGAAGGGCAACAAGGTTGGTGAGGGGCTTGGAGCACAAGCCCTATGAGGAGAGATTGAGGGAGCTGGGGTTGCTTAGCCTGGAGAGGAGGAGACTCAGGGGTGACCTTATTGCTCTCTACAACTACCTGAAGGGGGGTTGTAGTGAGGCAGAGGTTGGTCTCTTCTCCCAGGCAACCAGTACCAGAACAAGAGGACACAGTCTCAGGCTGCGTCAGGGGAGGTTTAGGCTGGAGGTTAGGAGGGAGTTTTACACAGAGAGAGTGATTGCCCATTGGAATGGGCTGCCTGAGGAGGTGGTGGGGTCGCATCACTGGGGGTGTTCAGGGCGAGGCTTGACAGGATGCTTGGTGCCATGGTTTAGTTGATTGGGTAGTGTTGGATGATAGGTTGGACACGATGATCTCGAAGGTCTCTTCCAACCTGGTTTATTCTATTCTATTTTATTATTAAGTGGTAATATCTGGTTGTTCAGAATCTGTTTCCTATTTTTACCATGAGCAAAAGAGATTGATACTGTTGGGCAATGTCTTATTTTGCCAATTACATGAAATTAAAAGCTGAATAAAACAAGTAGCAAGTCAGAATGGAGAAGAATGTATACTGCAGAGATGTCAGATCTGGCTTTGTCTGGTCTGTGACTAACGAAAGTTAGGTTACCTAGTATCCAGGATTTTTTTTATTTTCCAAGTGCATAACTATTAGTTGCACTATGCCCTTTCTTATTTTTAAAATGTCATATTCAGAAAGTTACAGTGAGCCACTAAACTATAGAACAACACCACACACTACGTGCAACCACAATTCGCCTACCACAGCTCTGCCAGACCCCTACTGAGGAGCCTCGCTCTTTTCTCTGAAGCCTCAGACACTTGAATTCTCTTTCTATGCCCCCCCAAAAAGAAAGATGTGCTTTTATCCTTTCTCCAAGAACCACTTCTGTACACTCGTATCAGGCCCAACATCCAATACCAGTTTAAAGTAATTTTTGCTTTAAGGCCAAGGTACTGAGGCCTCTCCCTACTTAGAAATGCTCTGTCATTTGAGGAAACACCACTGGGGATCCAACAAAAGACCACCAGAAGGCATAGCAAAGCTTGCAGCTCTCAAGACATCCAGTGGTTTTTTTTTGTCATGCTGAAAGGGGTAGTCACAGCTCCAGAGGTTTTGCCATCTTTAGTAGCCTCATCAGAGCTTTCTGGTCACAAACTACAGAGAACAGGAGCCTCGTGTCTCTGGATATTTCTGTCTGGTGGGAGGGAGAGAAGTGACAAACCTCCACCCTATTCACTCTCTGGTGGATTGGACAGTCTGAAGAAGCCATGTCAGGAGTGCAAGCCATAAATCACACTCTATGAAATTCATTAATGAGATTCCAGAGAATAAAGGTCAGAGCTTAAATGAATAAGGGCCTGATGTGAAAGGCCGATAAGTCTGTAAGATCTTCAACGACTTCAGATCAGGTGCTGAGAGTATCACATATTACCCTTAGGCAAGACCAGAGCAAATGCCAGTAGGAAGTGTCAGGGCTGAAGAAGGAGATACTTGCTTGCTGTGAGTATAGTCCAAGCCTCATCCTGTGTCCTTGCTCAGTACACATAGTATCTGGGTAGAACATTTTAAATTGTATCCTTCAGAGCACTTTCCCAACTATTTGGCTTGGACCATTTTCTCATGTGATGCTGATACCCCTGACCACTTTCATGACTATGTATTATGAATAATGGCCATGCACAGAACTGTGTAGGTGAAGTACATTAATGTTGATACCATTCTGCAATGGGGGCATGCTAAGCTGCTTCTATGAGCATGTCCCTCCCCCCCTCCTATTTTGATTTTTCTGCTGCTATACTTGATGACTAGCAATAAAAATGGGTAAACAGAGATCTGAGGGAAATGAAACTACATCTGCAGAACATTCAGAGCCAAAATACACAAGGTGGATAATTTGCATGCTGCATGTAAAAAGTAGTTATGCAGCTTTCTTCCTACTCTTTACATCTCCATAAAGCATAATAATGGATTTCTAATTATACATCCAAATAATAGGCAAGCTGCAAGATGCTGGGAGAAAATTGGAAAGAAGGAAAGAAACTAACCAAAGGTACAGATGTAAGGAGGGTAGTGACATTTCTGTAAAGATGCTTTAATGGTTGTTAAGCAGTCATTTTGAAACAGAAAATTCTGAAGTGTCCTAATAGGAGTTTTCATTTGCAGACAATTTGCTATGCAGTTAAGTGATGTCAGACTACAAACTGTAATCTATGCAGTGACCAAAGAGAAGCTGTTTTCACACCCCTTACAACATGTAATTGATTCCTAAATTGGCTTTCTACAAAAGAAACCAATCAGATTTATGTCACATTCAGGCAGCGGAGGAAGTCTTGACTTTTGATGTTAAGTATCTGATAAATTGTAGCATAAAGCATCATATTTGTAAATTATAAGCTCTGTAAGGTAAAAAACAAATGGATTATAAGCCATAGCCAGTGCCCCCTTTTTACTGGCAAATGACAGGATTCAAATTGGCTGCACTGAAGTAGGAAAGGGGCACATCCTCTGCCCATGGAAAGCATTGAGAACTCTGGCCAGCAGTTCCTCCATCCATCAGAGCAGCCCTTCCGCACCACTGCCCTGCACATCTGAGGGCCGTCCAGCTGCCTGCCTCCTAGTTACCTGCCATCAAGTGTGTCAGTGGGGGAGATCCAGGACCCCATCCCTCATGGATGAAAAGTGACATCCCAGATGGCTGGGGTGCTAGAGACCATCACTGCATCAGTCGGTGCCACAGCCTCCACATTTGTCCTGGTTTGAGGCCAGGCAGATCCTCTCTTGCCCCTGAAAGGGGCAAAAGAACAACACTCACACAAATGGGTTGCAGAAGTGATGGAAAGTTTAAATGGAAAAGCAATTAGTGTTGTACAGAAGCTACAAAGCATAGTGACAATAGAAACCCAAAGCATACAGAGTCCCCTTACAGCATACCCAATAGCCTCCCAGCACTTCCCTTTTCCCACCTGAGGGTATACCCAAAACCCCCCAGGGCTCTTTCTTCACCCCCCTTTTTCTAGGCTAGTCTCAGCTGGCCAGGTCAGGGACTGCCCCTCCCCCTTCTCCTCCTGGCATTAGGCCTAGCCAGGCCTAAGAGGCCTTGAGATAACTCCCCACGATTACCCGATAGGGAGCATCTCTCTCACGGGAGCAGAGAGGGAAGAAAGAGGAAGTGAACGACTTTGCAGATAGATTTATAGGGCGCAGGATATTATGGGTATGAAATATGCTATTTCCTGTGTCCACTGGACACTGGGCTGGACACTCAGGACACTGGAGGTGTATCTTGTGTGGAAGCAACAGGAGGCACCCAGCCTAAACTGCTACAACACTGAACAGCAATAAACTGCCTGAGCTGACTCCTCTCCCAAGACCTCCCCAGCCTTCAGCAGCCAGCAGGCTTGGCTTGATGGTCTATCAAGTACATAGAATAAACCAGGTTGGAAGAGACCTTCAAGATCATCGTGTCCAACCCATCAACCAATCCAACACCACCTAAACAACTAACCCACGGCACCAAGCACCCCATCAAGTCTTCCCCTGAAAACCTCCAATTACGGCGACTCCACCACGTCCCCAGGCAGCCCATTCTAATGGGCAATCAGTCTCTCTGTATAGAACTTTTTCCTAACATCCAACCTAAACCTCCCCTGGCGCAGCCTGAGACTGTGTCCTCTTGTTCTGGTACTGGCTGCCTGGGAGAAGAGACCAACATCCGTCTGTCTACAACCCCCCCCCCCTTCAGGTAGTTGTAGAGAGTAATAAGGTCACCCCTGAGCCTCCTCTTCTCCAGGCTAAGCCTTTACGGTTGCCTTTAACTCTCTGCTGCCACCCTGGCTGGTTTGCCTCCTCACTAGCTTTTGTTTTGTACCTTGGGATAGCCTTATAGGGCTGCTGTTTTGGACATTTCTGTGCAAGGCACCTTTTGAGTCTTCCAGAGGGTGATATGTATGCTCTGCATGCTCAGCCCATCGATATCAGCTCCATCAGCACACCTGATGCAATCAGCTACCCCCGGTGAGTTAAGGCAGAGATTGCCCAGTAATCTTGCTGTTATAGAAACAAAGCAGCAAATGTTTTTCTAATGAAATTTTCTAAATATCATTTTCCTTTCTCGTTTTCTTTTAGTCAAATAAAATCATTAAGTGCTCTTCACAACCTGAGTGCAAATGAGTCCTTCGGCCTTGGAACCATGCATTTAGAGGAGAAATTAATCTGCCTGTTTGCTTAACTTCTGAAATTAAGCAGAGTTCAGAGGTAAGGATGGGAGTAGGATTTAGGATAGGTCTCAGAGTGCCTTTTCCACAGGCAAAAAACCCCAAACCCTCTTATGAGGGAAGTGAACTGTTAAACCCGTGTGCCTCATTAGTTCTTGTCAGAAGCAAAAGCCTCTAAAGAGCAGTCTCAAGTGAAAGTTACAGGAGGAACACCTGTGGCCTTGGCTCATAAACATTCAAGAGATGTCAGCACTCATGCCAAGGTCTCACTAAAGAACAAGTTTTCATTTCCCAGGAATTTAACAGCAGCTGAGGAGGAGAAAATCAAATTCCTCTCTACCGTGCAGGTGATAAAATCCACAGGTGAACTTACACGAAATAACATATCCTAGCTGGCACACCTATTTGAGCAAGTGCAGCCCTTGTGCTTCAGCAATGCTGGGGTCTATACCCACCAGAACTAAACAGCCTCAGAGAGATCTTTTGGTTTCTCTTCCCTCTTGCAGTAAACTGACAGCACTGCACCTGGCACTGCAACACACCACCGTGACAGTTGCTTGTGCAGTTTCCTTAGCTGTTTGTGAAGTTGCTTAATGAAATGAGGATGTCCAGTTCTGGTGTGAAAGGTGGCAGGCAGCAGGAAGTTGGAAGATCCTGACCATGCAGCTGCCCCATGATTATCTGTTTGAGCTGAGCAAGGAAAATATTTTCCAGCCTTGTGCTTGTGTTCTCCTTTTAGTAATGAAGTTGAATGAAGCAGACATTTTGTCTTGCATGGTATTTTCAGTACACATGACAGCCTTCTCAAGCATTGGTGTTCCTGCATAAGAGCTCTCAGTGGGGACTTTGATGGCTAACCACACATGCAGAGATGCATAGGTGATGCTCGGCCACAGTGTGAAAAACAGTATATAAAAGTCACAAGGTCCTTTACAAAGCAATGATCTCTTCTTCTTCTGTTAAGCTGTGTCATTCTGCCCCTGTACACTGCACTGGTTAGGCCGCACCTTGAGTACTGTGTCCAGTTCTGGGCCCCTCAGTTTAGGAAGGAGGTTGACTTGCTGGAACGAGTCCAGAGAAGGGCAACGAAGTTGGTGAGGGGCTTGGAGCACAAGCCCTATGAGGAGAGATTGAGGGAGCTGGGGTTGCTTAGTCTGGAGAGGAGAAGACTCAGGGGTGACCTTATTGCTCTCTACAACTACCTGAAGGGGGGCTGTAGTGAGGCAGAGGTTGGTCTCTTCTCCCAGGCAACCAGTACCAGAACAAGAGGACACAGTCTCAGGCTACACCAGGGGAGGTTTAGGCTGGAGGTTAGGAGGAAGTTTTACACAGAGAGAGTGATTGCCCATTGGAATGGGCTGCCTGAGGAGGTGATGGGGTCGCCGTCGCTGGGGGTGTTCAGGGCGAGGCTTGACAGGATGCTTGGTTCCATGGTTTAGTTGATTGGGTAGTGTTGGATGATAGGTTGGACATGATGATCTCGAAGGTCTCTTCCAACCTGGTCTATTCTATTCTATTCTATTCTATTCTATTCTATTCTATTCTATTCTATTCTATTCTATTCTATAACAGTATTTTTACTGTCTATAATAATGTTCTTGCTGTCCACAATGATTCATTTCTACTTCTCTTGCTTTGCACAGTCTAAAATCAGTCACATCATATGAACAGAGGTTTAAACAAAACAGTTCCCGCTGATACCACTACCAGCTAGAAAGCACTAGAGCTGCCAGTGCCTCTATGTGATCCAGCATTCAGGGTGTAAGGTATGTAAGGTCAAAATTTTGGCACCACCAACCCAAATCCTGCAGCGCTACTCTGAGACTTGAAAGAACTGTACCAAGGCATGCTGAAATTTTACACCATTGGTGCAATCATCTTTATCTTGACATCATTATGTCTTATGAGAAACAGCAGTAACTAAGAGAAAGTAAATCCAGGAAAGCAGGAAGTATCAGGAACCAGTCTTGGAACAGAGAAAAATCTGCTTTTGTTGGTCTTGGGTGCAAGTCACACTTTCAGAAGGAAGTGTTAGTGGGTGTCCTGCTAATCATCTGTTAATCTGAAATCGCTTCCATGATGTACTGTCCTGCTCAGGACCTGTGGCAAGAGTACTCCACAATGCTTACCTGATCTATGAGGTCAATATTGTCAGCACCTGAAAATGACATTTATTGAAAATATAAATAGTCAGCACACATTTTGAATGCATTAAAGATATTTGGCCTCTCAGTTCAAGAAGGACCTCAGGGAACTGTTTGAAAGAGTCCAGCACAGAACCACACAGATGATTACAGGAATAGAACATCTTCCTCATGAGGAAAGGATGAAGGAACTGGGTGTCTAGTTTGGAGAGATGCCCAATGATAGGACAAGGGGCAGTGGGCGCAAGCTGGAGCACAGAAGGTTCCATGTGAACATAAGGAAAAACTTTTTCACTGGGAGGGTGACAAAACACTGGAACAGGCTGCCCAGAGAGGTTGTGGAGTCTGCTTCTCTGGGGACATTCAAACCCCACCTGGACATGTTCCTGTGTGACCTACTCTAGGTGAGCCTGCCCTGGCAGGTGGGTTGAACTAGATGATCTTTGGAGGTTCCTTCCAACACCTAATGTTCTGTGATTCTGTGATTTAGCTTACTGAAATACAGAGTTCCTCTGTAGAGCACCCAAGACTTTTTTCCTTCCAAAGAAACCAGCTAGAGAAGTACCCATTACTGCTGACATGGCTAGAAACTAGGAGAGAAATGGAAGGTAGGAATGTAATTGCCCACCAGAAAGGCCTCAATATTCAGTTATTCAACACTGAAATCTTCCAGTTAACATGCTTGCTAACAGGGGCTGAGAGGAGATGCTGAGCATTTGTTTGCATGTTTTGTTTTTCTCCCACACTGCTTTTGTGGGCAGGTACATGGGCAGTGATTTGTGATCAAATGTTTTACAGGACATTTAGTAAGCTGATACAACTGACACGCACTGGGTGCTAGCAGAGCACAAAAAGTATGTTTGCCTCAAATTCCAGCCCATGAATTCTTATCTATATAAAATATCACATAATACTGTGACAATTATCTTCCATGTGCACAAGTTTATGAATCAGTACAGAAAAAATGTGGTTCCAATAACAAATCCCCCTCCCCTTAACCAAAATTGATGTCTGGCATCTTTGGTAAATATTTATTATGTATCCAACTAGTTTGAGGTTGCTGGGGATTAATTTACGTTGGATATATGGCAGAAATTCTTTACAGTGGGGAGGGTGAGAAACTGGAACAGGTCACCCAAAGAAGCTGTGTATACCCCATCCCTGGAAGTGTTCAAGGCCAGGTTGGATGGGGCTTTGAGCAACCTGGTCAAGTGGAAGGTGCCCATAGCAGGAAGGTTGAAACTAGAGTCTTTGAGGGTCTCTTCCCAACCAAACCATTCTGTAGTTGTATGATTTTAACTTTGTGACAACTGTATCATTTCCAAGCTTCACACATCAGCTGGCATTTCTTAGCCTAACATTGTAATACTAATTTGAAGGTGTTACTTACACATTAAAATTAGACTGCTAAAAACAAGCAGTAAGTGACAGGGCTCGGTGTTGGGACCACTTCTGTTTAACATCTTTATTGATGACCATGATTAGAATAGAATTAACCAGGTTGGAAAAGACCTTCGAGATCATCAAGTGATGAAGACATAGTGTGCCATCATCACCAAGTTAGGTGGGAGTGCTGATCTGCACGAGGGTAGGGAGGCTCTACAGATGGACTTGGATAGATTGGGTCGATGGGCCAGTGTTAATGGGATGAACTTCAACAAGGCCAAATGCCAGGTCCTGCATTTGGGTCACAACCCCAAGCAATGCTACAGGCTTGGGGAAGTGTGGCTGGAAAGCTGTCTGGCAGAAAGGGACCTGAGGGGTTCTAACTGACAACAACTGAATATGGGCAAGCAGTGTGCCCAGGTGGCCAAGAAAGCCAATGGCATCCTGACCTGTATTAGAAATGTTGTATCCAGCAGGAGTAGGGCGGTGATTGTCCCCTGGCACTCCGCTCTGGTGAGGCCACACCTTGAGTATTGTGTCCACTTTTGGGCACCTCAAAAGAGAGGTGTCAAGGTGCTGGAGTGCAGAGGAGGGCAACAAAGCTGGTGAAGGGCCTGAAGAATAAATCTTATGAACAGTGACTCATCAAGGAGCTGGGGCTGTCCAGTTTGAAAAAGAGGACGCTGAGGGGAGACCTTATTGCTGTTTATGTCATTGTAGACAGGCTGGTGCTGGTCTCTTCTCAAAGGACATTAGTGATAGAACAAGAGGGAATGGCCTCAAAGCTGTGACTGGGTAGGTTTAGATTGGACATTAGGAAAAAGATTTTCACAGAAAGAGTGATCAGGCATTGGAATGTGCTGCCCAGGGAGGTGGCGGAGCTGGCAATCCTGGAGGTGTTTAAAGGTAGTTTGGATGTGGTGCTTGGGTTAGGGGAGAACCTTGGAGTGTTGGCGGTTGGGAGATCGTCAGGGTCTTTCTTAACCTGAATGTTTCTGTGATTCTGTGACACTGTTTCTCAAGAAAATAACATTTCTCATCAGGAAGAAACAATCTTTATCTACCCTTTTGAAACTAAATACATTTATTTTCATATTAATTCACTGTTAATTTTAAGTAAAAGACATTTTCTTTTTAAATCATACTTACATGGAAGATTTTCACCTTTTACCCCCAAGCAGCTACATACCACTTCTGAAAATAGCACGATCATTAGATTGCAAACTGCTCCATCTTGTGGTAATACAGCAGCATTAATACAAACCAGAAACGTCCTTGCAGCTTTACCCTTCTGACTGACTAGCTGGTTTTACACTGAATAAATATCACAATTGCCAGAAATCGATGGCATAGATGCGTTCCGCTTCTCATAACAAAATTGCCTCTTTTAACTCAAAGCAGAGCATCGGTGTGGTGCATTGAAAAAAAAAAAGAAAAAGAAAGGCCTGGATGAATCACTGCATGTAGTGAGCAGAAAGCTTAGAAAGCTTATTCTCTTTACTCACATTCACAAAATACTTTAATACTTAAAGTATAAGCAGCTGTCATATTCAGGACATCTTTCTGAAATACTGTTGGCAAGGTAAGCTGGTTACCACTGCGAGTCGTTCAAAATTAAGACCTCAAGAGCCTGGCTTACTGTAGGTGTTCAGAACTGCATCTTTCAACAGCCCTGAGAATGCAAGGCAATGGGCAGAATGGTAACCTAAACCAGGTTATTCAACATGATAAACTGCTTCTGCTACTGCACTGCTGTCACAAACCAAAATTAACAGCTTCAAATTCTTTGTTTGGTTCTTCCATAAGACACTTTTGTTCTGGTGAATCTGGTTCTGATGAATCTGATTCTTCACTGAGCGAGTCATTCGTCATTGGAATGTGCTGCCCAGGGAAGTGGTGGAGTCGCCGTCCCTGGAGGTGTTCAAGGGGAGATTGGACGTGGCACTTGGTGCCATGGTCTAGTCGTGAGGTCTGTTGGGACAGGTTGGACTTGGTGATCCTTGGGGTCTCTTCCAACCTTAGTTACTGTGATACTGTGATACTGTAAAAATGACTGGGGGAAAAAAATGGTAGTCTCCACTTTTGATCAAACCAGTCCTTCCTAAGAGATTTATCTCTTAACTCCTAAATGTTGACATGTATTACATTTTTCCACAAAGGGTGGCAGGGGGGCAGGGGGTAGTACAGGTCTGTTTTTTCCTTTCTTTTCAAAAACCACTTCTCTTTCAGCTTGGTTTCAGAATTAACTGGCAGATTGAGCATGTAGCTAAGAAGCAAGTAACCTGGGTGCACAAGATTCACTAGTATTTCCAGGGACTTCCCTAAAATGTTGTGATCAAAATCTGAAAGTACCCTATCTAGAATTTTTCTTGGGTTGAAACACTCAAGGCTGTGCCCATACTTTTTCTTAATGTAAAAGGTTAAGAAATCCTTGTAAAAAATGATAAAAGGCTTTGTGTGTTATCAGTACTGACACACTGTTGCACTCCCACAGCTTTGTTGTCTAACGAGGTAGGAAAACTAAAATGATCAAACTGATAAATTTTTAAGATAGTCTACTATTTAATCTCATTGTATCTTCTTCAACCAGCAGCTTCATTTAAGTCCATCTGCTTACCTACATTTTGTTATGTAAGCACATCACAAGAACCCTTAGGTACCTGTCCCAACATGGACATTTACCAAATGCTTTTATTACAAGTCACAGCTGTTACTGAAACATAATATGAGTTATTTGGCTACACACAAACAATCTAGAGTTAAATTATAAGAAATGCTAAATAAGCCACTTTGTATTTACCTTAGTGTAAAACATGACTCATGTAAACTCATTTGTTTTTCAAAGATCGTCAAGTCCACCACTCAACCATGTCCCTAAGCACCTCTCAGGGATGGTGATTTCACCACTTCTGTAGGCAGCCTGTGAAGAAATTTTTCCTAACCCAAAACTACTCTGGCACAACTTGGGGCCATTTCCTTTTGCTCTATCACTTGTTATCTGGGAGACCAATCCCCACCTTGCTACAACCTTAAGTAGTTGCAGAGTCACATATTTTGATTGAGAGAAACTACCTCAGCAAGGTGAAATCTTGCCCAAGTTTACTGAATGTGCTCATGAAACAAGCTAGAAAGCAGCACAGCATGACTCTGGAGACTAAGGAATTAGAAGTCAGTCAGGGATGCCTACCCAGTTTCAGATGTTTTCTGTTTTACTCAGCTCCAGAAGTTAATTTATTTGCTCCCTTCTCTTTAATGGCACTTAGGAAAATAATGACCCATACAAACTACTCACAGTTGTTTACCACCTGTAACGACCTGCTAGCCTCTTTTGTTACCTCTCAGGTGTCATATTTGTGGTATAATCTACAGCAAATAAGAAGCAAGGCATGTACTCCAGCACTCAGAAAAACAGTATTTGAGGAGGAAAAAATTCCAAGTATTGAAGTCTTCTAAGGTAAAGGGAAAGTTGGAATGTGTCCTGTTGTTAAAACTACTGAGTTCAGTATTTTTCTTAAATACTTTCTCCTGGTGAGATGAACCTTAAGCTCTTTTATGCTCTAGCCCAGTTTCTACAGGAAAGATGAAGGATATGCTCTTCCCTGGAAGCTGTATGTATTTGACCTGTCCCAGGAAATTAGCAGTAAACCAAAACCTTGCGCTTTCGGGTGAGTGCTGTAACCACTCATCTATTTTGGAAGGCTATAATTATAGACAGGAGGTGGGCAGCACTGTCATCACCTTCTGCTTCTGATTTTCAAAAAAGAAAAGTTATGACTGTATTTGGCAAAGAGTCCAACGCTATCTTTGTGCATTAGCCATATTCGGAACGCGCCTCCTTCATCAGGCCCCTGGAGATCTAGGGGGTGGAGACAAGTATTCTAAAAGATTAACTTCAGCTTAATCCCTCCAGCTCTTTCTGCATTTGGGGGAAGAGAGAAACTCCTCCGGAGGGTGATTCAGAGCACCTAAATTTAGGTATTTGCTCTGAATCACTCTGCTTAACCCAGGGAGGCATCCTGAAGACAACTGATTCCACAGGCAAAGGTTATTTCCTGTGACTGTTCCTCTCTCAACATCTCTCGATTGCCAGTAGCATTCTCACTCATTTCTCAACTGCACTGTGGCTTAGATGGGAAGTTGTCACTTGTCCTCTAATGCCGGTGAGGCAAAAAGAGAGGTACGCCAAAGTTGTCAAAAAACCTATTCAGGAGCTGCCCAATTCCAGAATTTAGACAGTGAAGCCACTAAATAAATAGACTGATTTTGGAAAGTTGTAATCCATGGACATGTTTTTTTAATTGTTGCTGACTTCAGCGGAGCTAAGATGCAAAGCTAGCACACAAGTGACTACTTTAACTTCAGCATTTTGTGAAATGACATTGAAAGGAAGTTGTTGCTTTTTAAACAGAGAAAATGTAGTGGTTGTAATGGGAAAAGTCTTTATTACTAAATATATTTATACAGTGGTTTTAAATCACAATTCATTATGCTTTGAAAGTCTCAGAGCACTCTGCCATTCTCCAAATACTCAGCGCTTTTTCCACGTGAATTTCCGTCTGGCTCCCTCTTGCCCAGGCTTCTTTCGTTCCCTCACACGTGGGTCGTATGTTAGTAGCCCAGCTACAAAACACAAAAGATTATCTATTTGTTTAATGGATGTCAAGCAATAGAGAAATACTACATGTGGTGGTGTAGCCAATTAACTTTGCATGTGAATGTAATACCTAGAAGAACAAGGACTCAGTATAAAACGCCAAAAGGAATTTCAGGATTCCCTTCTTGTATTTTAACTTTTCTTTACTAATGGAACTCTCTTCACATTTAACTTAACTAACCACTAAAAAAATTCCACATCGTTTTATGTTCCTTAAATCTCTAGAGCAGAGGTCCCAAAACATTTTCTGGTTGTACACTCCCACTAGCAAAACACTTCTGAGCATACACTCCCAATATATGTGTATTTATAATTAACTTATAATTATATTCACTACTGAAATTCTAAGATTGTCTTCTTGCAACCCAACGGATCATCTTGCACAACACCAGGAGGCACACACCCTGCTTTGGAGACCCTTGCTTTGAAGTGCACTTAGTGTTCTCAAAGTGTATTTGGCAATGTCCAGAAATGTTCAGAATGATGCAAATCTCGTTACAGATACACAACACATTTCAGTGTCAGTTTACACGGGCATTCCTGGCAAGTCTTACATGTCAGTACTGAAAAAAAATATAATCAAAGAATCACGTTGCAAAGATACTGGCATGAAGATAGCTCTGCTTCCACAGATGGCAAGAGACAGGAAAAATAAAAACTTTTTAAAAAATCACAGTTGTGCGAGTCATACATGCAGGTATTTTCCCTGCTAGTCCAGAAAGCACACTGTTAACAGCTCACTGCAATTCTGTACTTGCTGAAACAGTATGGATGGCATCTGATCACTGAGAAGCATCGAGTGCTCCAGTTATTCAGATTAATTCTGCTTTACCTTAGGCAACTTGGAAACGCTATACAAAGCAAGAGGTCAAACAAGCTCCTTCAGTCTGGCTTGTTGTAAGTGATATGTTTATACTCACTACTACCCCTCCAAAGCTAACCCTCCAGTAGTGTTTACGTTCAAGAGTAAAACGTTTTTTCAACATGAAGAAGCTGAGGCTAACCAAGTAAAACAAAATACAATCTTAGGACCTCACAGTTCACTAATGTGTGATCGAGATACCTTTGTTAAAGAACAGACATTCATGTTTTGTGATTCTATACCAAGGCAACGTAAGCTGATAAACAGACCCAAGAGAGGTCAGGAGAGATGGGGAAAATGCTCAAGTCACCAGAGATGTACACAAAGGATGCTAGGAAAACAGTGAATAAACAAATGCAGATCCCTTTCACACAACATACAAGGTTTCACTGAGATGATTTACTCAAATGTGCACTATCTGATCCTTAATGATCCTTGTATTAGTTCTATTAATAACCAGAAATGCATCAAACACTGAAATAATGTCAAATCCTACCTTGCCTCATGAACTCCACCTCTTTTTCTGTCACAAAACTCTTTAAGGCTTTTGCAGAGGCCAAACGTATTGCTCCAGCCTGTGCAGATCTTCCTCCACCTGAGACTGTGCAGATCATATCATGTTTTCCAACCCTGCCAAGAAACTGGAAAGGGAACAACAACTGTTCCCTAAAAATAAAAAGTAAAAACATCGTAATGGTAAGAATATATAGCATGTAATTTTATACACACATATGTATATTTCTTACCATAGATATACAAAACCAAGGTTAACTTCCAGGCAGAGACCCAAAAAGGCATTCATGTCCAATTTCCTACTGATATCAACTAAATAAATGGGAAATTAGCTGCCAGTGGTATGTATTTCAAGTTCAGTTTTTCAATTGCTTTTGTTTCACTACTTATCTATTGATAAGATCCATCAGTTGTGGGTATTCAAACTAAGCAATCCCTCACTCTGTTATTGAACTCAGAAAGTGTAACACAAAATAAAAATCACATCTGCAAAAATTACATCTCCAAACTCTGAAGCTTTATATAAAAAGAGTCTCACCTGGTTTGTTTCCACCGTGTTACTATCTGCATACAATTTGCAAATCTCTCCAGAAACTCTTAAAACACACAAACTTTTTTTTCTTTTTATAAGTAACTGCAAGCCCTTTCTAAGGGGACCAAAATTTGAGCTATCCAAATAGTCCGTGCACTTCAGTTTTGCAGTCATAGAATACATAGAATAAACCAGGTTGGAAGAGACCTTCAAGATCATCGCATCCAACCCATCAACCAATCCAACACCACCCAAACAACTAACCCACGGCACCAAGCACCCCATCAAGTCTTCTCCTAAAAACCTCCAGTGATGGCGACTCCACCACCTCCCCAGGCAGCCCATTCCAATGGGCAATCACTCTCTCTGTATAGAACTTTTTCCTAACATCTAGCCTAAACCTCCCCTGGCACAGCCTGAGACTGTGTCCTCTTGTCCTGGTACTGGCTGCCTGGGAGAAGAGACCAACATCTGTCTGTCTACAACCTCCCTTCAGGTAGTTGTAGAGAGTAATAAGGTCACCCCTGAGTCTCCTCTTCTCCAGGCTAAGCAACCCCAGCTCCCTCAGAAAGGAGAGACAAAGAAACACAGAGGAAGCCTTCCCTATCAGTTCTTAAACTAATGACTCCTGAAAACTTGGAAGAAAAGCAAGACCAGTTTTCACAAAACAGTTAGAGAGAAATAAGAACATAACATCAACTCATCGGGCTCACGGCAAGCCTTTCGGTGGATAATTTACATACAGTAACAATACATTTCATAGTGCTCTCACCTGTCCTGCAGCACTGGGAAGTAATGTAAAACATCGATTCCATTCACTGTAATTTTTCCAGTCCCATTGTCATAAACTACTGCAGTAGCTTTTGCAGTTTTTCTTTTACCTTCAAAAAATTAAAACCAATCTGTTACGAGCCTTCAACATTCCACAGAACTTCAACTGCCCAAGAGGTTAGGCCAGTCTCAACACTTCATACAGTACCAGCTGTTTCTCCTTGGGAGATTAAGTTAAAAATTAAGAGGAAATAAATACAATTAACTACTAGCTTTCAATACATTTCAATCCATGTTGGGGAAGGAGGGGCTGTTGGGAGAAGATATATGTAGAAGGCTACTTCCCATAACATTAGCAGATCAGGACCTTTCTTGACCTAGTGATACAGCATATGAAAATAAGCAGTCTGTTACCTGCAAACACCTACATTTACCATAAGTTCAAGTTCTAGCAATACTAAAATACTTACTGAAATTATAAAAAAACCCCATAGAAGTTTAAGATACTCACCTGGAAAAGGTTAACACTTTAATTATACTGGTATAAGCAATGCCTATGCATCATTTAGCATAGTTTCCTCGGAAATTACTACTTCTCTGTAAGAGTATTTAGCTTCAAGTTAAATCAAGACTGTTCTTAAACTTGGAAATCTCAAATAGCACAGACTGCATGTTCATCAGACACTGAAGACACTATTTGAAAACAACAGTGTGGATTAAGTCCCAGGCTGGTATGCTCTCACATCATCTGGAAACCAAAGTAGAACCACGCTCTAGCTATTTTGCCCCTCGCATTCTCTGTGAGCTTTGCTCTTGTCATCATCTGCTGCTTGCTGCCTAAGAACACAAGTAATTTCTGACTAAGACTCCTCCTAAACACACAGCACAGTGCGTGCATGCCCATCTGCTTTGTCCAGAATGTCAGACTTTCCTATTCGTGTTGTTGCTACATTATTTCTTCTAAACAACCACTCATACACATCATATCATTCTTCCACTAAGCATCCTTCCATTTAAAATGTAAGCTGCCTCTGTTTAGAAGATTTAGGGACCTTCATGGCTTTCTTCAAACATCCCTTCTGTCTCAGCACCAATGACTGACTCCTGTCTCTGCCCCATAATGGTATCTGTCTTTTGTCCATTTGTTACAGAGAAAAAAAAATTAGGAATTCCCTCTTTCCATTTTCCTAGACTGTTTGTAAACATCAAAATGCCTTGCTGTTCTTTCATTTGCATCTTCAAAATTCTCCTTTGCTGGACTGCCTGCAACAGTCATGATAAAGGTGACCTAGGTGTCTAAGCATGCCACTTTTATATTGAGCGATATCCATAGAATCCTCCTTATGCATTTATGTTTTCCCAGTCCTCTGTTCTTTATGTTGAGCAGTAAACTCTTGCCAGCAATGGAAGTCCTTCTGTATCCTACATTTAGCACAAGAGGGTCCTCAGCCAAGATACTACTCTATAAAAACACAGATAAAAACTAACAATTGATAGACCTTGTGCCACAAACCTCCACTTTTATTAACAGTTCACCTCATAACTCAGTATGCCATAACTTAATTAACAATTATACATGCAATATACACATAAACATGTAAGATGAAGTAGTGAGACATTCAACAGTGTTGCACCTACTATGAAGAAAGTAGCAGTAAGAAGAAAAAATCTCTGCCTCATTATACATAGAATACATAGAATAAACCAGGTTGGAAGAGACCTTCAAGATCATTGCGTCCAACCCATCAACCAATCCAACACCACCCAAACAACTAACCCATGGCACCAAGCACCCCATCAAGTCTTCTCCTGAAAACCTCCAGTGATGGCGACTCCACCACCTCCCCAGGCAGCCCATTCCAATGGGCAATCACTCCCTCTGTATAGAACTTTTTCCTAACATCTAGCCTGAACCTCCCCTGGCGCAGCCTGAGACTGTGTCAAGCAACTTGAAATGATTACCTTCACCAGTGCTGAAAGCCACTCCTCGCTCATCGTATTTCAAGGGCTCAATCACTACCTTTTGCAACTGTGCAGGAACTTCTCTGGAAAACTTTTGTATATACTTCTCCTCCATGTCACCACACGGCAACGTCATCAGTTTTTGTAAGAGCTGAATAAATCTTGAATACTGTAGACAACAAGACTTCATTAAAGGACGCAGGTGTAATTGCATTTGCTAAACCTTTCTCATTTTATATAAACTGATCTTTCCTACTTCACTTGTATCGATGATTTCTGACAAGATGACACTTGCGCACCTGCATGAGGATGCATCGGTTTTTTGTGTGACTAAATATACCTGGTTCTGTCTTCAAGGAACAATGAAACTTTATTCAAAGCAGAGCCAACTCTTTTGTAATACGGGGTTATTGTATTGGAATGAAGATCGCTTCGCTTTCAAAAAGAAAACATTGAGAGAGGTCTTCATTCTTTTATTACTATTTTATTAAAATGGCAAAAGGAAACAATTTTCACCTCATTTTCAGTAAGTCAGCATGTTCACTGACTTGGAAATAATTTTATTTCACTAAACTGAACCTCTCAAATGATTATATTTCATAATATATACAGGAAATACCTATCTATCTATCTTTGGCTGTTCAAGCTGAATTACTTTAATGTTTATGATATCCTTTAAAACCGAACAATCAAGCTATTTAAAAATTCAAGTGATACTTGACTTAAAGGGCAACCTCTCAAAATAAATTATCTTTTGCTACTGTGAGGTTCTCCTTCCCCCTCATGCCCCTCCTTCAAAGTTCTTTAACATGTGATTAAAGAGTAAACTCCACCGTGTTAACCCATTTGTGCTAAAAGCTAGACTACCTGGTCACCAGCTGTGCTATCACCCAAAATAGATCTTACATACAGACATCACATTTGTTAATCATAACCGTTACTTACAAGCTGTTATCAAAAGTGGTTTTATCACTCTGTTACCAGCATCTTCTGCACAAAATTAATACATTCCTTGTAAGCTAGCAATAGCCCCTGGAACTCCAACATCCCTAGGCAGCTACGCCTAACAATACGATACCACACAGGATGTGTGGTAAAGCCTTTGAAGAGCAGCAATATAAAAAAGAAAAATGTTATAGAGGCTAGTGTGAAGGAAACTTCCAACAGGTTTGCAGAGTGAAAAACAAAAAGAAATTTAAAATAACCAGTAGCTCTGATTTTAATAAACCAAACATCACAGGAAATTCTTCTGCAGTGGAAAAATATAAGAATTTGAACAGGTGAAACCGGTAGTTCATATGCAGACATTTCAAATATATCAAAACAATGTTTGTTCCCAGGCTGAAGCTTTGTGGTTTCACATGTGAAAGGCCTGCACATAAAACAGTCTGGAGCTTGGGTTGGTTTTGTTAGGGTGGTTTGGGGTTTTTTTTGTTTGATTGTTTTGCTGCTGCTGTTGGGGTTTGGGGGCTTTTTTCTTGTTGTGGTTTGTTTTTTAGTTAACTGCAATCTGTTTTTACAGATGCTAAGAATGTATAAAACCAAAGCAGTGAACACCACCAAACTGTTTGGTTGTACAACTAGAGCAGTTCCTGTCACTCTGAAAGGAAAAACAGCCATTTCGAGTGCAGGAGCTACTGAAAACACTTAAGTCACAACTGCTGCTACTGCAAGCAAGGTACAGGAGGTTTCCTCTGCCTGTACCAGGACGGAGAATTTACAACAAGCATTTCTAACTTATGCTTACAGACCACAATCTGCTCAAGACCATTTCACATTGCCCACAGACAAGGAAGCCATCACATGTTCTGGGCAGCAAGTGAGCAAAGGGCATGTTTGTTCCTGCTGCTGTGGTATTTTTGTAATGACAACATCCACAATACAGAAGATATTGAAGAACACAGTTTCTAGGAAAGAAAATACCTGGGATGCTTAGACAAATAGTCTTATTTTCTCTGGTACTATCTGATTCAGGCTTAAATTTCCAAGAGAAAACTGAAGCTGGCCTGAATCTGCTATTACAAATCTAATGCTATTTAGGGGGCTGTAGGAAAAAGCTCTGAGAAAAAAGCATACAACTACCAGGAGGAGTAGTATTACTCCCAGAGATAAAGGAGGACTAGACAGTGATAGAGTTTGCAGATACTGGGGAAAATACAAACCCCTCTGCTCCCACCATATTCATATCAAAAATATAACATGAGATACCTGTATCAGACCACAGATCTATGTAGCTTTGGATCTTGCTCCTGATTCTGTAGCCAATAAATATTAAAAAGGACTCCTTATTTCTGATCAGTCTTCTTTGTGACTTTTCTATCATTATCATGTCCTTCTTAAGATGAAATACTCAGAAATTCTGTGGTTTACCATTAGACAAATCCATCATGTTTCCCATCTTGAACATATACCCCTTCTCTACAATCAGCAACAGAGGTTCTAGCCCTGTCTGATTTTCATCTGCAACAAGAATAAATCACCATTTATTTCTATTATCAAGTGTTTCTATACTCCATTCCTAACTACATCATTAGATGACAAGGAACAAGACCTCTAGGCCTCACAATGCTACCAGGAGAAAAACTAAACCGTGCCAGTTACAATGGAAAACCCTTAGTAGTTCGGTACTGCACTACGTGAAAAATGCAACACAGGTCACTTCTCAAGATATGAATGTGACAGTACTGTGAGTGTATTTAGACTTTATGAGAAGACTGAAAATTCTTTTGAAGAGCACCTGCTTCTAGAGTACCTTTTCAGTATCCAAAAACGCACCCCAAGTCCATATTTTTAAGACACAAGTCTCCTTAAGATTAGAAAGATTAATTACTTACATCATCATCTGACAGTTTTTCTAACAACATTTCTTCCAATTCAATCTTAGTCAGCCATCTGCTGCCAGCCAGGTTTCTGTTTAAAATATCACATATATTCTGCCTTTAATTAACCATGCAATTAAGAGTTACATCACAAAGGACCACACAGAGTCAGTCTTCATTCAGAAATACATTTTCCATTACAAATGAATATAGCTCACATTCCTACAGTAAACATGAGAAGGCCTACGTTGATTTAAAGGATTTCACTTTTGAAAGGGATGATAACTTCATGTATTGAATTAACTACATGAAAATTATGAGTATCAATTATGCATTATTCATATTACTGAAGTCTGAGATTTGATCTAGAGTAATACTGTAGTAGTAAGTGATCCTCCCCATGACTTAAGACTTAATTTTAAAAGCCTGCTGCTAAAAAAATTTGGTTTACAAGCAGCAAAGAATAGTATCAAAGGCAGAACTTTAAAATCAAAATCTACAACAACAGAATTTTGCCTCTGGTCTTTACTTTCCTGATTGATACAAAAAATTGCACTAGCAGTAAGCATAGTTCTAATGCTGCAATGATACACTGTATTCTATCTGCAGTGTAATCTTGACCCACTCTGCACAGAAAGTGCACTGATAACAGCGAAAGCAGACATTTCTAAGAAAACAGTTTCACTGAGATGTTAGCACAAAGAAATAACAGTGCTTGAAATCAATCTTTGTGAAATATGTATTATATAAATCAGCCAACTAAACAAAACGCCACCATAAATACACATGCCACCATAACCACGTAAATTCAAGGCAAAACTGCAAGTAGTTTCTAACCTCGTCATGTTTTTTCAGAAACAATTTTAATGAATGTTTTCAGCAGCATTAAGGAAGCTGTGATTCAGAAAATCATTCCTGAAAGTGATTTTAAAGTAGTATTTCTTCTTAAGTATGTATTTTAATGCTTGTTCTGAGTCAGAGCATGAGGAACGTTTATTTAGAAACAATGCTGGTTTTAACAGTCATTTTATAAGGCTTCCAATCTTCACAGAATTAAGTTTATACTTACATTTACATACTGCTTCTTCAAGTGATGTCAATGAACTTATCAACTATGAACTTAAAGTAGTTCAAGATCAGGTTAAAACCCTACAGTTAATATGCACCCACACACAATAGATTTTCTAGGGGTGGGAGGGAAGAAAACAACCAACCAACCAACCAACCACAACCAAACAACAAAACACCACCCCACAAAACCCACAAAAAACCACCAAGCAACACACATACACAAAAAAAACACCCCACCAAAACAAATACACATGCACACCAAAGAAACCCCAACCAACCTAAATAACAAACCAACCAAAACAAACCACAACCTACAGTCCTTCCCACCCACCCACCCTTTATCTACACTTTGGAAAGAAATTATCCAGTCTAATATCAGAGGAAGTATCATACCCAGCATGGAAAGTATTAAGTCTCATAAATCTTTTAAATTCTCTGGGCTTTTACAAATTTAACAGACAAAAAAAACCCTTTTCACTCTGCCTAGTTTTAGGTCATTTTTCACATCAGTAATTCACATCAGTAAATCCACTCGCTGCACTCAGTTAGGAGTGAGGTTATTTTTCAGCAGCATACACCAAGAAACTAAATTCACTTTTTTCTCATCTGCTAAAAAGCTAACAAGAACCTATGATAAAGCATTCCATGGGTCATAGGACACTATTTGTATCACAAAGAAACACAAACTTTTGTTGTTAAGTTAAAATAATCTTGGCAAAGGAATCCTTTCTGTTCCTAACAAAATGAAATGGCAGAAATTATCTCAAAGGCCTCTTCCAACCTGGTTCATTCTATTCTATTCTATTCTATTCTATTCTATTCTATTCTATTCTATTCTATCCTATCCTATCCTATCCTATCCTATCCTATTCTTCTATGCTATGCTATGCTATGCTATTCTAAATTACAAAATGCCAAACCAACATGACGTGCAACTGGAACAGCACATAAATCTGGCTAGAAAATAGCCAGTAAGAACAAAGATAAAACCAACTTGGGACAGTAAAATGTAACTGTATGGAAAAGTATTAAATGTCAAAACCAAAACTTCCCAGCTGTGCCAATTTATTTCGTAGGCTTGTTTCATTTAACAATCTAATGTATCATAAATTCCTTGCTAAAAATCTCAAAATGGGAAATCAAAAATACAGCCCAGGAGAAGGGAACAGCTCTTACAGCATATACCCACTTCAAAAATAATCCTGACTACACACTACAAAACTAACAACTGTAATAGCATCTCCCATAGCTTCTTCTACTTGACACGTATCACTTCTGTCCAGTGGCTAACTGGCTGAAGAGCTTGCTGTGCATGTCACAGAAGTTAGAGCAAAAATCAAAAAAATAAATAAATTCAATTACTATTAATGATGATTAATTAAAAAAAATACAACCAAATAAACTTTTCTAAAATTATCACTGTTTTTTATTATCTACTGGTTTGAAACCAGTAGAGGAAAATAATGAAATTTAGTATCTTAATATTCTTTAGGTTAAATATTGCTAAGTAAAACTATTTTTAAACTGTAATTAATGAAGGATTACTAGAGGTCAGCTTTAGACCTTAGGATTTTTCAACAGATAAGCAACTTACATGGTATTTTAAAAGGCCTTGTTTTCTTATAAAGAGTTTAGCTCCTTTTTCAAAGACTTTACTAATGAAATAATTAGAAAGCTTCATATTCAGAAAACAGAATGCTGGATGTTCTGCTTATATTCAAATTACACTTGAAGACTTTTATGTAGGAGTGAATATTGAAAAGAGCAGGGAAAGATTAAAGTGCAAGAGGAACAGGTGGGTTTTTCCTGTTTTAGTAATGAGAAGTGAGCACTCCATAGGTATTTAACACCAGTAAGTCTTTTCAGCCTGAAATTACTACATAAATGTTAGACAAGCAATAAAGAAAATGCCTGAAAATGTTTGTGAAATAAAAGGCAGATAGGGTGGGGAACCACAAGATGCTCCAAAACAACATACTGAAGCATTTTGAGAAAAGTAGTACCGAAATTCATTATAAATGGAAGCTTACCTTTTTTCCTTCTGAGGAAGAAGGTCTTGAGCTAACAGTTGGTCTTGATAGTTCTGAACATTCAGGAATTTTTCATATGTTTCCTAAAATGTTTATAGAAAAGGTACATAAATGCATTTTTCCTTTTAGTATTTAGTTATTCAGAAAACACATTTATGTGGTTTTACTCTCTAAACTCTTAAAACCAGAAGAAGAGATCAGAACATAAGTACAGCAATGACAATTTAAAAAAGTTAAATTTAACCAGACATTTAGACAGTGTATTTTCATATGCAGCTTAAAGTAATTAATTTTGAATTCTGTTATTTTAATTCAACAGTGTTTGTCATCTTCTGACATACACTTGTAAAAAACATTTCTCAACTGTACACAGAAAAGCAACTACTTTAGTATAACAGATGTAACTCCAAAACATACTGCACAATAATTTCATCAGTGCATCCACCTTTCGGTTTGACTTCCTCAAACTCCTGACAAGGTTTAAAACTGTAAGTAATTTCATTTAGTCAGATTTTTGGACATTCAGAGTGTCAGCTTTATTGACAGGCTTTATCAGTCAGTGCTTCCTCATATGTAGGCATGTCTACAGAGACATACCTAAAGTTGTACATTTACTATAATCAGAACTCATGTTCTAACAGACATTAACGATATATTTATTCTGAATTGTCAGTATTTTTTAAAGCAGTTTTCTCATAATTCTTAGCTATGCTATTATATTTTTAAACAATGCTGTGACAGTGATTTATCACTTCAGAAAAACAAAAGGAAAGAGATATTCCAAAAAGTCATACTGAAACTATTACAGAAGAAACACACTTTTAATCAAGTATTTTCAGGGTTGTTTTTTTCAGTTCAGACAATTTTTGACACTATTTGGCTCTAAAATACAACACCTAATACTCTGAACTACAACAATGATTCCATTCATAGGTTAAATAGGAATATTTGGATTGCTACACTACAACACTACAACAAAGAACTTATATGCCACATAATTTACTTAGAATCATAGAATAGAATCAATAAGGTTGGAAAAGACCTCAGAGATCATCAAACCCAACCTATCACCCAACAACTCCTGACTAACTAAACCACGGCTTCGAGTGCCACGTCCAATCCCCTTTTAAACACCTCCAGGGAGGTCATCAACAAGCAAAAATAGAAAGCTTATAACCACTTTCATATACTTTATTGAGTTTTAGCAAATATTAGGGAGAAACTGCAATGTAAGAACTAGTGAGGACAAGGAGAAACAACTGGTTGTTCTATTAGTTACAAAAAAAAACCCAGAAGAAATTGTCAGAAATTAACCAAAGAAATGCCAATTATCAACACAATACTGGGATTTGCAACAGGATTCAATAAAATTTCTGCAGCAATTCACATTCTGAAAAACCCCCAGCCAACAGAAAACCATGTTTAGTTATAAACACCAACTGTTCAAGCTGACTTATCCACTAATATAAAAATGCACAAGTCTATGAACTATGAACAGATTGATAACTGAGCTGCACTCAAAGCATTTAAATAGGAGAAATTCACTGAAGTCTTTGATGCAGGTCATTGAAGCCATTTCTAACAGCACAGTGGAACAAAAGTATTTTTGTAATAAGTCAGCAGTATAAAATCCTGCAGTACAAACTTGTCCAATTTTCTTTTAGACAGCATAAACACTCATATATTATAGTAGTATGCCTTTCAGAAATCCTTTATTTTTGATATAGATCATTGTACCTGATAGGAATAAGGAAATTTTTTCAACTTACAAATGTCTACTTATCTTCAAACACAGGAAACATCACACAAAAAGAGCACAATAGATCATAGTTTCAAGTACTTCCAAACCTCACAGATCTGTAGATCTCCAAGAGAACAAGACACGGTAGCACTACTTTGGGCATGATTCACGTCACTAATCATCTTAATGGCTCCATACAGAGCTGACTATTGGCTGCAAAAATTATTGAATATACTTTAAGAGGACAAATATGGTTTGGGTTAGAGGGCATGAGCTCTGCCTGATACCAAGTAATTTTTAGGCATCTGTATTTAGAGATGAAGAACAATCAGTATAGAGGCTTTCACTCTGGACTGCAGAGCAAGGAAAGCGAAGGGGAAGGAAGGCTGCGAATGCCCCTCAGCTATCTGGGGAGAGCTCAGCTGCAACAAGCTCAACAAGCTTAGACGTTCCCATGAGCCAAAAGTTCCTGTATTTGGAAAAAGCCAGACCAATGAAGAATTTGGTTTTAGATGATCAGATATACTGGGTTACTATGTATGACAGACACATAAGGAGGTACTTCACTTTACTGCTAGCCTTCTAGCTTACCTCTTGCCTTCATCAGGCAGAGTGTTACCTTCCTACCTGGCAAAAGCAGTCTCCACTCTTGTCTCCTCAGAAGTACCCCTCACCTTCATGACACTCTGGCATATATATTTATGTACTGGAATAGTCAGCAAAACACACATGAACCAGGAGCTCATCAAAAACAGAACTATATCAATTCTTAAAAGAAGGAGTGGGGGTAAGAATCACAAGTGTTGCCTTAGGACAGATTGGCAACTGTCAGAATTCTTCTGCTTCTAAGAAGCAACCAAAGTATTTTCAGCTAACATGACTTAAGGATTTTTGTCATCATATTCAGAAACTACTAATAAGCACTGGCAAATAAAATGAGATATGCGTTGCCAGTCACTAGCTTTTAGCCTTGGAAACTCATTGTTACAATGACAAAGAAAGCTTTACCATAGCTGAAATAGCAAGATTCTACTGAAACTCAAGGTACTCCCAAAGAACACCCACACTCTGAGGCCTAAGTTCTAACAATGTGCATTTCTAAGAATTAAAATGACCTCTTTAATCTGTTCTGGTTATATTACAGTAATCATGTCCGTTTACACAAAGAACCCTTTACAGAGATGAAGACAAACAACATTAAAAAGTTGTACTTTAAAATAGTTCCAAGTGTAAGAGACACTAAATATAATTTCCTGCATATTTCTGGCAATGAAAGTGGACTTGCATCTCATATGAACTAAAATTTTAGTCTGAAGCATTACAAGAAAAGAAATAATGCATGTATTTAATCCCTGTATACTGATGAAGTCAATAGATTAAAAGAACCACTCACGTGTGAAGTACAGTATGTGGATGAGCCTTTGCAAAATCAGGAATCACATGTAATGCCCAATAATTTATCTGACAAATCTTCACTCCCCAACGGCTGAAGAAAGCTTCTGAAGACACACTTGCTTTTTCAAAGCTGGCAGGTGAAGATTTTACTAATCACTTCAGGATTCAATGGTCGAATTCATGAATGTACACATCTGTGTGTCTTGTAAACTCAGCTATTACACAATCAAAACAGCTGATTTTACAAGATTGGCTATGTACTGAAATGCTTCCATTTCTAATAGAGAGATCAAATTTCAGATCTCTAAAGGATGCTTTCTTTTAAAGATTCAAGAAAAAATATTTTACCCTGCATAAAATATTAGCAAATGGAACACTGGAAGAGGCTTTTATAGGGGGAAAAAATATTTTGGTTAAAATATGCTGCAGAGCCAATATTTTACATCACGGTTTGCATTTTTCTTTGCTTCCTATGTACTTTTGACTTCAGCATAAACTTTGGGGATTTGGGGAGTTAAAATTCTTTATTGTTATGTGTTACTGCTGATCTACGAACTCTGATATGTCGAAAAATGTGTAAGAAGCACAATTAAAATCATATAAAGAGACCACTTTGTTTTGTTCTGCACATTACAAAAACAGTATTCTGAAAAACTTTTAAGTTAAATTGTGATCAAACATACTATCCATATCTGTGAAATGGTTTTGCATGCAATATACATTCTTTCCTGTATCAGAAGAAAAATACATTCTCCTTTTCCCTACTACTCAACAAGCAGAACAAAGACAACAATGGAGTATAAAGCAAATACCCCTTACAAAAATTCATTTAATATCCAGGTTATCATAACAACATGTAAATAGGCTGTTATAATACATATGAGCACACTTCAAGTGGATAATATTATTTATTAGCATTAACTAAGCAAATAATGCTGTGATCAGTTATATTACCAGTAATTAATAAAATTCAAGTTCCACACGAGTATGTGGCAATTAATGACATACAATTTTAAGCTAAATATTATGTTTATGTGATTCACTGAAGTAGCAATTTAATGGATATTCTCAAATGGGACTATTACTTCCACTAAACTATATTAACGTACAAGTCGTCTTCTTTTTTCCCCCAGCCAAATTAAATAAAGTATGGTTTTTTAAGTCTCAAAGCTCTTAAACACACATTGGTTTAATAAGAGTTGTTAAAACAAATGTTGAGAATTTCATGTGGGTTTTGGCAGACTAAAAAAAGCCCTGTTAAACCTCACTTAATGGATTTAGTTTACAGAAGCCTATTTTATGAAAATATTCAGAAACAGTTGAAGAACACCAAAGTGTCCTATACTAATGAAAAATGCATTTGTCAAACCAATTTGTTTGAAGGTGGTTGCCACACTGTTAGAAAAAAGATGCACCCTATTGTTTCAGAGATTTCTAAGGCAAGCTTGCATACTCCAACTGCGAGGAAGAGCTAAAAATAAACTTGTAAAATTTGTAATTTCTTCATTATGATGGAATGCAACAAAACATCTTGCCCTTGGGTTGCTCTGTTTCAGCCAAAACAAATGCAAATGGCTTGTCAGATGACAGCTGTTTGATAAGCCTCCTCTACAAGACCTGCATGCTTTACTTTTTTCCATGAAACTTGGGATGAAAGGCAGAAGGCAGGAAGAGAATTAATGTAGCATACAGTCTAAAGGCAATGCTACAACCGTGATTAAGTAGAAAAGTTAAAAGGCACAGATTTTCCACAGCCTCGCTGCGTGCAACCCATCCGTGTAACAAGTTGACAGGCCTAGCGCGTCAGCTCCATCATCCTCTCCGACAGCTAAAACGCAGCATTGCATCCCTTTTCAGAGAAAATTTGCGTCTGCACCATGAAGCGTTGTACATTATTTCTTAGCACTGCAGGGGGCTCAAGTCCATATGGAACCTTCACAAATATTACCACAGATCAAACCAGCGGCGTTTCGAGGCAGATTTGACATACCTATTTAAATGAACAGCAGGGGTCCTCGGGCTGCCTCAGGCTGTGCAGGAGAAAACCTCTGTGGAAAGCCTATGCTGCAGCTCCATTACTCAGCAAAGACACACTCTACATTTATCATTCATTTCATTTCTGCTAGGGCAAGAAGCTCATTTGCCCAAGGTCAACAACAACAACAACAAAAAAGTAAAAAAAAAAAAAGAGGGATGTGTATTTTTTATTCTTCCAAAGAAATAAATGTACCTGACAAGTGGGGATTTTGTCCTTTGGATATGCAGAATGAAAATAAATATCAGATAATTCTAATAAAAACACTACACACTAAGTAAAGCTGTGCACCCAACTTGATAGCATCAGGTATTTTTTCTGACAGATTAATCATGCAACTAACTTTTTAAGATGAACTACTGAGAAAAAAATCTGACATGAGTATCCTATTATATATTTCTGCATACATTATTGATGCTTTTGCCTTCTGACTCTAAGAATACCTAAGAAACAGGCATATCTATAAACTTTTCTAAAGAGTAAGATAATGTTTGCACAATTAATGGTCATAAATATGAAACATCTGTTCCTAATCCACATTAAAACTCAGGGCCTAGTGATAGTGATGTTCCATTAGCTACATTTTTTTTCATACAGGTAAATAGATACAGATCCTTTATTCCTGGAACCATTCTAATCAGAAAAAGCCTTAACTTTGCATGAATGGAACAGTCTTAGAAAAATCAATTAAGCAGTTTAAATGCAAATTTTCTTCACACTAAATGTCAACACAAATAACATTTCCTATAACTTTACCCTTCAAGGAAAAAAAAAAAATCCTATGTTTTCTCCTACAATGAATTTTCTCAGAACTAGTCATTCTTGTCATAAGTGCACTCTCCACTACTAACCTTATGCTGCTCACCAGATTCAGCCTACATGAAAGCATTCAGACTATTCAAAGCCTGTCTGGCACCAAAATTGTAAAATAGGGCAATAATTAAAGGAAGAACTATTACATGGTCTGTTCCCTAAATATGACATAAAAATGCCCCTAGTAGTAGATTTGGTGACATAACAAAACACATTGCATGTAGCTTCTGCGGTGGTATTACGGCTTACTGTGAAAACCAGTAAACTCAGGAGCTCCTGATATGCTCCACAATAACATGTACTTGGTTGGGAACAAATGTACTTACATGCATTAATGAATAATATGACTGCTTGCCAGTATAAAAAAGAAAGTGAAATGGTCGCCCATCTTCTCCCCATTGGATTTCTAATGAAAGGCAAGGTTAGACAAGAAAGCAATATACAGTCACTGAAAAAATCCCTTGTATTTAATACCAGTTATAAACTTCTTTCATAATACTGATTACCTTTTTAAATACCAGAGAACAAAGACATTTTATGGGTGTTCAACCTATCTGCAAACCTAATGAATTAGACTACCTTGTTAAAAACCAACTCCATCTGCAATTATAACACAAAGTTTATGTGTCTAAATATTGTTTACATGAGGCAATAGCTTATATACATCTTTTCAAGACTGTATAGTTGGTATTACAGGCAGAAGCATACATTTTAGAATAGAAAGAAGTACTAATTAATAGACAACAGAAATCTACATAATGATTGTAAAAGATTAAAGATTAACAACTCTAGAAAATAGTGCTTTAAACCCTGAGGAAATAGTTAGTTTACACACATACTAAAGAAACAGGTATTTGTACAATTTTTTATATTCAGAACTTGGGTGATATTAGGATTTGTTCTTATTGATACATTTGTGACATTTAAATACAAAGACTAATGTTATAGTTTACAAGAAAACATAAGTTGCATGTAATTCAGTACATGCATTTTATTTTATTAATTAAAAAAAATACACTGTTATTTAAGGAAAAATACATTTCCATTTCAGGGAAAAAAAAAAATCAGACTTAAAATATAACATGAAAAATATCTTTTCCAAGTAAGAAAATTACAACAATAAAAACCTGAGAGCATTTTACAAGCTGAACCACTGAGGAACTAGCAGCCATTTTATCCAGTAAAATTTGAATGAGACTATCTATGATTTAGACAAAAATAAGACTCCAAGAACCTGTCTGCTAAACACAAAAATGCAATACGCTGGAACATTAAGACATAATCCATCAGGAGCTGAATGTAAAGATGCAAAAGTTACTAGAACTAATGTAATATACAGGGCTTTTACCCACACATACTGGTAGTGTAATGTGTGAATTCCCATGTATGCAGCTGTGAAAGGGTATTTTGTTGAAATTACTGTTCAGGGAACACTCTGAAGTTTAAATGTATGATTTTGTACTTCGAAGTTATCAAAGATGTAATGCATAGAAAAAAGCAAAGATGCCCTAAAAGATTAACTTATTGCAAGTGTTACTTTTAGATGTAAATACAAAGGTACACATTTATACTAATCAGTTCTTAAGACTCCTCAGGACACAGCTAGCTTTTCAAAGAATTCTTTACTCCTAAAAGCATACAGAATAGTATCTCAGTTGCACCATAAAACAGCCCTTGAATTTTCAAACTGTACAATGATTAACTCTGCCCTACCTTTTCGCTTTCTCCTTTTTATTTCACAATACTGTGAACTCAAAAATAATGCATGACACCACTGGAAAGCTGAAACATTTTGACAGATCTTTTAAATATCCTATGTAAAATTAAGTTAGCAATTTCAACGAAGTTCTCACTGACCAACAGACTGGTGTATGAACTGGGACTTCACAGTGTCTTAGGAGCAACACCAAAGAGAGTATGGACAAGTGCAGAATTAGGACTTTCAGATCAAAATTGAATCATGATTAGGGGACTTTCCACTCTCCCTATTTACTCAGCTGGCAATTTCAAAGCTGTACTTTACAGGCTTTTAGAGCAATTAAGTTACAATGAAAACTTTTAGTTTAAAATAGTATTAATGAATATTTTATGACTGTGGTAGACAGCTCTGACAAAAAGCTATTGAATTCAACAAAAGATTTTCCTTTTACTTTAACAGATTCTGCACATCATCCTACTTACTGTTTATTTTTAAACAATGAACAACATTTATCTATAGCTAGTTAAGAATATGCCTGAAAAAGACACCACTGGTACTCCAGAATCCATCAGTATTTTTTATCTATAAACTAGAATATCAGACCAGGCTTTCACTGCATATATCTTAGCACTTAGTAGGAACACAGGGGAAAAACCCTGGGAAAATAAGGAATTTTAAATAGGCAAAAAAATCTAAAACTCAGAAAAGATTAAAGAATTACCTATGAATACTTACTCCTCTGCTCTGGAAAAATTTCAGTAGGATGCTGTAAATAAACAAACAAATATCAGCAAAAGGAAAATGTTACTTTAAATATCATGCTACAGCTATTCAGAAATGGAACAACAACCAAAAAAAAACTTTAAAAATCCTACCTTCATTATGGGCCTGGCTTGTTTATCAAATAAGCCAGAAGGAAAGAGATAGGCAATAGCTCTCTGAAAAACAAAAAGAGAGATAATGTATGTAACTTTTTACACCAAAAGCATCACCAAAACATTGGAGGTACAGCACAACACTTGTACAGTATGCAATCAAAGCAGTAAGAAAGAGTACTACAGGTGCTGTGCTGAAAAGAAAAGCAGATCATTTTCACAGGAATCGTCAGGAAAAGAAAATCTCACTTTGGAGGCTCCCGTATACCAGAATGAGTGAACTTTCTTCTGTAAAGTTTAGTTTTTATAGTATGCATTTAACATAACCTACCAAAACTACTTGAGCACAAAGACCACCTTATATGTAGTGATTTTCCCCCTAAAATTTCAAGTGCTGTGACTAACTCATCCCACAGTGAAGTCTGCTGCCTACCTGGGGCCTGGTGAAGGGATATCAGTAGGAGACTACCCAAGCTAATCCAGTCCTCTGACTATTACCCATTGCTGGTAATCCAAGCTGGCAGCAATGAGATCAGTAAGAAGGGCACCAGGACAATCAAAAAGGAATTCAAGGCCCTCGGACAATTGATTGATGGGACAATGGGGCAGGAGCTCAAGTGGTGTTCTGCTCAGTTCCCTCAGTGGCAGGAGTGTACAATGAAAGGAACAGGAGAACCCATGCCATCAACAAATGGCTCAAGGGATGGTGCCAGCAATGGAATTTTGGGTTCTTTGATCAAGGGGCAACTTTTACTGCACCTGACCTGCTGGACCTAGATGGGGTGAATCTATCCAGAAAGGGCAAGAGGGCTCTAGCACTAGAGTTGGCAGGGCTCATTAAGAGGGCTTTAAATTAGGTTTGAAGGGGGTGGGTGATGAAACCAGTCTCTCTGGAGAGGAAAGAGAGGGACATAAACTAGAGTTAGTTGAGAAATCAGCAGCCCAGCTGAAGTACATGTACACCAATGCATGCAGTATGGGTAACAAAAAAGAGGAACTGGAAGTCTTGATTCATCAGGAAAACTATGATGTAGTTGCCATTACAGAAACATGGCGGGACAATTTACACAACTGGAGTACTAGACTAGATGATTATAAGCTCTTCAGAAGAGACAGGCAAGGGAGAAGAGGAGGAGAGGTGGCCCTGTATATTACAGAATCTCTTGATGCCACAGAACTTGAGGCTGCAGATGAAAGGATTGAGTGTCTGTGGGTTAAAATCAGAGGGAGGGCTAACAAAACTGACATCCTGGTTGGAGTCTGTTCTAGACCACCCAACCAGGATGAAGAGGCTGACGGAATATTCTATAAGCAATTGGAGGCTGTCTCAAGATCATCAGATCTTGTCCTTGTATGTGACTTTAACCTGCCAGACATCTGCTGGGAACGTAATTCAGCAGAGAGGAGGCAGTCCAGAAGGTTGTTAAAGTGTATGGAAGACAGCTTCCTGATGCAGCTGTTAAGTGAGCCTACCAGGGGTCAGGCCCTGCTTGACCTGTTGTTCTCAAGTAGAGAAGGGCTGGTGGGAGATGTGATGGTAGGAGGCTGTCTAGGGTGCAGCGACCATGAGACAGTGGAGTTTTCAGTATGCAGGGAAATAAGGAGGAGCAAAACCAGAACCTTTACTTTGGTCTTCCAGAGGGCAAACCTCAGCTTGTTTAAGCAACTAATTTGGAGAGTACCCTGGGTAGCAGCCCTTAAGAACAAAGGGGTCCGGGACAGTTGGACCTACTTCAAACAGGAACTCCTGAAGGCACAGGAACAGGCTGTGCCCAGGTGCTGACAGATGAGCTGGCGGGGAAGGCAACTGGCCTGGATGGGCAAGCAGCTCGTGAAGGAATAAAGGGAAAAAAAGAGGATGTATCACCTTTGGAAAGGGGGGGAGGCAACGAGTGATATGTTTAAGGATGTTGTTAGATCATGTTGGAGAAAAATTAGAGGCAAAAGCCCAGTTAGAACTCAAGCTGGCTACTTCTGTAAAGGACAATAAAAAGCATTTTTATAAATAAATTGATGCTAAAAAGAGGAGCAAGAAGAACCTCCACTCTTTATTGGACCTGGAGTGGAACACTGTAACTAAAGAGGAGGAAAAGGCTGAGGTTCTAAATACCTTCTTTACCTCCATTTTCAACAGTAAGACAGGACGACTTCAGGATAACTGGCCTCCTGAACTGGTAGATGGGGTCAGGGAGCAGTATAATATCCCAAAATCCAGGAGGAAGTAGTTAGGGACTTGCTGAGCCACTTGGATACTCACAAGTCCAGGGGACCAGATGTGATCCATCCTACAGTGCTGAGAGAGCTGGCAGATGAGCTGGCCAAGCCGCTCTCCATCATTTACCACCAGTCCTGGCTCACCAGCAAGGTCCCAGGTGACTGAAAATTGGTCAATGTGATGCCCATCCACAAGAAGGGTCAGATGGAGGAACCTGCAAACTACAGGCCTGTCAGCCTGACCTCAGTGCCAGGCAAGATTATGGAGCAGATCATCTGGGGGGCAATCAAACAGCACTTGCAAGATGGCCAAGGGATCAGGCCCAGCCAACATGCATTTAGGAAGGGCAGGTCCTGCCTGGCCAACCTGATCTCCTTCTATGATCAGGTGACCCGCCTGGTGGATGTGGGGAAGGCTGTGGATGTAGTCTACCTGGACTTCAGCAAGTCCTTTGACTCTGTCCCCCATAGCAAACGCCTGGCCAAGCTGTCAGCTCGTGGCTTGGACAGCAGCACTCTGCACTGGGTTAGGAAAGGGCTGGAGGGCCGAGCCTAGAGAGTGGTGGTGAATGGTGCCACATCCAGCTGGCAGCCAGTCACTAGTGGTGTCCCCAAGGGATCAGTGCTTGGCCCAATCCTATTCAATATTTTTATTGATGATCTGGATGAGAGGATTGAGTCAGTCATCAGCAAATTTGCAGATGACACCAAGCTGGGAGCAGGTGTTGATCTGTTAGAAGGTAGAAGGGCTCTCCAGAGGGACCTTGACAGGCTGGACAGATGGGCAGAGTCCAATATAATGGTATTCAAGAAATCCAAGTGCCGGGTGCTGCACATTGGCCACAACAACCCCATGCAGTGCTACACACTGGGGTCAGAGTAGCTGCAGAGCAGCCAGGCAGAAAGGGACCCAGGAATACTGGTTGACAGTAGGCTGAACATGAGCCAGCAGTGTGCCCAGGGGGCCAAGAAGACCAATGGCATGCTGGCCTGCATCAGAAATAGTGTGGCCAGCAGGAACAGGAAGGTCATTGTGTCCCTGTACTCAGCACTGGTTAGGCCACATGTTGAGTAGTGTCCAGTTACAGGCCCCTAAATTTAAGAAGGACATTGAGACACTTGAACATGTCCAGAGAAGGGCAACAAGGCTGGGGAGTGGTCTTGAGCACAAGCCCTACGAGGAGAGGCTGAGGGAGCTGGGGTTGTTTAGCTTGGAGAAGAGAAGTCTCAGAGGACACCTTATGCTCCCTACAACTATCTGAAGGGAGGATGTAGACAGGTGGGGGCTGGTCTCTTCTCCCAGGCAACCAGCACCAGAACAAGAGGACACAGTCTCAAGCTGCACCAGGAGAGGTTTAGGCTGGATGTTAAGAAGTTATTCATAGAAAGAGTGATTGGCCATTGGAATGGGCTGCCCAGGGAGGTGGTAGAGTCACCATCACGGGAGGCATTTAAGAAGAGACTGGATAGGGCACTTAGTGCCATGGTTTAGTTGATTAGATGGTGTTGGGCGTTACGTTGGACGCGATGATCGCGAAGGTCTTTTCCAAGCCTATTGGTTCTATGAGCCTATGACTTCCAGAGGAAATTACAACATCTAATTTATCTTTCTGAAAATGTCACTGTTTGGTAACAGGGCCTACTGACATACCAAGTATGGAAATTTTATTTAAAGCAAATGACAATTTTAAACATTTAGAATCCTAGTTTTACGTACTAAGGCAATGTTTGTTGTAGCAGCAGAAGATACTTTATACAGCCTAAACAAGCATTGCATTGATCACTGCTTTTGGAAACAACTGTCAATCATTACAACCTTTGCTGAACTTGAAGTAACTGCTCAGGAGAGAATGCCTCTCAAATGCCATCTTTCTTCTCCTTTGATACCTAAGGGTTTGCTAAAACAATTTAGAACAACGTGACATTCATTACACAATCATTGTTTATCACTTGTTTTACTAAGTATTAGGTACATAGAAGTAAAAGAAAACTACCTATCACTATTCATGTGACGTATAAAGTTAGTACCATTTGCCTCCAACAAAAAAAGGAGGAATACCAATATTCCAGATCATTTCAGCAAAATGCAAAGCGAAGCACCTCACAAGGTTAAGCCCAATGACATTGCATTTCTGTTCAACACAAGCCCTATGAGGAGAGAGTGAGGGAGCTGGGGTTGCTTAGCCTGGAGGAGACTCAGGGGTGACCTTATTGCTCTCTACAACTACCTGAAAGGAGGTTGTAGCCAGGAGGGGGTTGGTCTCTTCTCCCAGGCAACCAGCACCAGAACAAGAGGACACAGTCTCAGGCTGTGCCAGGGGAGGTTTAGGCTGGAGGTTAGGAGGAAGTTCTACACAGAGCGATTGCCCATTGGAATGGGCTGCCCGAGGAGGTGGTGGAGTCACCATCACTGGAGGTGTTCAGGAGAAGACTTGATAGGGTGCTTGGTTGCATGGTTTAGTTGATTAGGTGGTGTTGGATGATAGGTTGGACACGATGATCTTGAGGGTCTCTTCCAACCTGGTTTATTCACACAGTTTCACAGTATCACAGTAACTAAGGTTGGAAGAGACCCCAAGGATCATCAAGTCCAACCTGTTCCAACAGACCTCACAACTAGACCATGGCACCAAGTGCCATGTCCAATCTCCCCTTGAACAGCTCCAGGGACGGCGACTCCACCACCTCCCTGGGCAGCACATCCCAATGACGAATGACTCGCTCAGTGAAGAACTTTTTCCTCACCTCGAGACTGAACCTCCCCTGGCACAGCTTGAGACTGTGTCCCCTTGTTCTGGTGCTGGTTGCCTGGGAGAAGAGACCAACCCCCTCCTGTCTACAACCACCTTTCAGGTAGTTGTAGAGGGCAATGAGGTCACCTCTGATCCTTCTCTTCTCCAGGCTAAACAATCCCAGCTCCCTCAGCCTCCCCTCATAAGGCTTGTGCTCAAGGCCTCTCCCCAGCCTTGTTGCCCTTCTCTGGACACCTTCAAGTGTCTCGATGTCCTTCCTAAACTGAGGGGCCCAGAACTGGACACAGTATTCAATTCTATTCTGTTCAACATCTTCTTACTCTCCCTCTTCAGTCTGACTAACCCACAGTTTAATAAAGCAAAAGTTTATGAGAGTTCATTTGTTTTCAAAAATAAACCAGAAAAAAACCCAGTCATCAAAATCCCCCTATGTAAGGGTCTGGCAAGCATAGCCAGTTTCAGACTGTGGGTAGCAGAGCTTACAACAGAAATCTTGTGCTTGCAGAATAACATGGACTAACTGAATAAACCCCTCTAGCAGTGGTCTCATTTGTATTTCCATTCGACAGTATGAAACAGGAGAATTACAATACAATCAGGGTTTAAAATCTTCTCTTAAGAAAAATGGCTCTTTGTTGCTTAGGCTACCTTAGGGCTATTACTTGCTGATATTTTTTCCACAGACATGGAGTGGTTTGTCAGTGCTTCAACCGATTTAATATGCATGGAGTGTAAAAAGACCTAACCTATTACTTCCATTAATCCCCTACTGGCATTCTGAACAGAAATTTTGAGAATTCCGAAGCAAACAAAAGGCTTAACTTGATTTTATGAAATGGTAATTTTGTTTCTCTTAGTGACTATTGTATTCCCATTTGTTAGTCAATGGGCATTTTATGCATACACACAGTAGGTGAACACCTATTTATGAACAAATGGGGATTAATTATGATGACAATAGAAATCTGCTGTGAGCCAAATGATGTTAAACAAACACATCATATAATATATTAAGATAATTCATTACAGGATACTGACTGTGTGTATACTTAAGACATAGTCTTTATACAAGCATTCCCAGATTCTCAGTCCGTTACTGTAACTATAACACCTTAATACCAAATATAGTAACATTTATAGTGAAGAGTGGCTGTTGAGACCTACTTCTAGAAGTTTAGAATAGAATAGAATAAACCAGGTTGGAAGAGACCTTCGAGATCATCATGTCCAACCTATCATCCAACACTACCCAAGCAACTAAACCTGTGTATCCCTGTGTATTATTTTCTATTGCTTGGGTGTATACTCTTGTCTTTCACACTAAAGCATAAACAAACTGCATTAAGAAATCCTAGTACCTGTTTCTAGCTCTCTACACAGCAAACAGACAAAGAATCACAGTTCACTTCGTAAGTTTGCTTCCTCTGCTGTTCCAAAATAGTAAAAAATAGTCTTCCTGCTCTCTCTTTTTGTGATAATGTAATCAAGGATGAGGTACTCTGGTATCCTGGGATGCAACTGTATCCAACTTCATACAGAAGTTTCTTCTAAATTTTCAATAGCTGTGTTCTCAGATTGTACTTTTAGCACAGTAAGTCAGTTGGCCTCTGGGAATTTTACAGAAGCTGATTTTGTCTAAACAAATATTTCACTTCTGTGAAAAGGAGTCTTTCTGAAAAACTGTAATTCTCAGCACTGCTGTGTACCAGCAATAAAGATGGCAGATCAGCCTCGGGAATGACATCACAATTAGGCTCTCCATATTGTAGCTGGAGCACATGAATAACCATGAAATATTTTTCTGTGATCTTTAGACAATGTCTTCAGATTTGGAACACAGGCTTCATTTCAGCAATCTCCATGTCTCTGAAGTCAAAATTCTGCAGAGAATTAACTGCACATTCCACATTTTCCTGAACAGGTAGAATATCTTTCTGAAAACTTCATAATCAAAGTTTAAGTGACAGCAGTAGAGTTCCCAAGAACTCCCAAAATTTCACCAGTTTGCCATTCCAGATATGGTTTTCAGCTTAAAGATCATGGTCCATATCTTCCTTCTAGTGCTTAACTTGACTTGAGCTCTAGATGAGAATGGAAATGTTGTGCTGAATATAACCAAGAACTACTCTTTTCAGGCCATCATCTTGGCTATACAGGATTCATTCACCCCACTGCAGCCTCCACAGGTTCTGGGCTGCTATTTCACAATTCTAGTTGTTAAATCATGCTATTGCCATTGTCTTCAGAAATAAAGCACTGCTTTCTGAAGAAGAAAAAAATCTGCAATTATTTTCAGCAGAAGCAACTAAAAATCCTGGTACCTAGTAACACAATGGTATTTCCAAAAAGAATTACCCAAGATACTCAAAAAAGATTAAATGGGTACAACCTGCTTCTGCTATGAGTTCCTAAAACAAAAAGGCAAAACAAAAAAAAACTTAGCCCTCTCATTCCAGGATTTGGAAGTGTTTGTTTCTGAACTCTACTGTTGATCCACAGAGGAAAGAAAAATCCCACACAGTAATCACACCATCACAAATGCGTTAGCAACAAAATGGTTTACGTCAGGTATTTCTTCAACTGTGGCGGCAAGCTTAACACGCCTATAACAAACTAGAAGGAATTCTGTTATATCATCACTTGTTGAGGGATCAGATGATTGAATATACTACTCATAGAACCGCAGGATCTTTCATTTGCAGCTGTTAAGTCTGAATTCAGGCCAGCTGGAATAAAGAACAAGCTTCCATCCTTATTAAAAGAAGCCCTCATTTGTGGCAGATCTTCAAACATGCAAACTAATTCATTAAAAATAACCTGTCCAGCAATCCGTGTGGCATGTCATGCAAATTCAGCATGCTTCCGACACTCATTTTCCCTCTTCATCGTATATGTTGCACACGCTGACTTCTGACCCTCCTTCCCTTCCTATCTATGAGCCAAGATGTTTTGTTCACTTACTTTCTCAAACATCAAAGCCTTACTGAATCAAGCAATCAGCTGGCTCCATAAGGATTTTTTCTTTTCCCAATGTCTTGAGAAATTAATAATTCAGTGTATCAACTGAAATAGAATCGAGTCATACTGGGATAGGGGAAGGAAACTGAGACAATTCAGCCCTTAACCTGCCGTAAATGGGAGAGGTTTAGCAGGCCAAATTGACTCATTGCTCTCTACAACTACCTGAAAGGTGGTTGTAGCCAGGAAGGGGTTGGTCTCTTCTCTCTAGCAACCGGCACCACAGCAAGGGGACACAGTCCCAAGCTGCGCCAGGGGAAGTTTAGGCTTGAGGTGAGGAGAAAGTTCTTCATGGAAGAGAGTCATTTGTCATTGGAATGTGCTGCCCAGGGAGGTGGTGGAGTCACCATCCCTGGAGGTGTTCAAGAGGGGATTGGACGTGGCACTTGGTCCATGGTCTAGTCACAAGGTCTGTGGTGACAGGTTGGACTCGATCTTTGAGGTCTCTTCCAGCCTTGGTGATACTGTGACCTTGCACACATGTATTCCTACCCTTTTGCTGAATCCGTATCTCAAACACAAAACATTACACTAATTTTCCTTGCTTGAATCATGTGCAAAGATAGTTATCTAAGTAGCAATGAGAAAAGGTAATTTGTAGAAAACAATAATTAAAAAAATAAAAACACAATATAAAATACCTTTACCTTGGGGTTCTCTGCAGCAGCATGCTTTTTGTCAGAGGGCTCAAGAAACCAAATCATTTCTTTTTAAATATACACTAAACTTTAATCACCAAAACAGTGAGGTGAAAAGTGATACTTATTCTTTAGAAGTTTTCAGCATTCAAAGTTCAGAATATTTGAGGTAGAACCAGCAATAAAGGAAACAAAAATGGGATGCGAAATGTTAACTATGAAATATTTTCTTTAATCGAGGCAGAAAAAGTTAAAAATATTAATGTTTAAAAAAGGTGAGATACCTAAGTTTACCTTGTAAACCAAAATTATCCTCTAACAACTAAATAATACAATTTATTGATACCACCCCCACCATTTGTCAGTGTTTAATTAAAGCTGAATTCCAGCTTCGACACAAACAGAAATTTCAAGTTCGCAGTGATAGAGCATTTTAACCTCGCCACTTGGATGAAAAACAAACAAAACACCAAGCCACCAGACAGTGATATATGAAGAAACCCACCTTCTTAATATTACTTTTTTTAAATACTAAAGTTATGCCAAAAAACTGTGGAAGTCATTATTTCTATCTTAATTTCAACTTTTCTAAGGATCACAGAATATTAAGAGTTAAACCCCCCCATTCCCACCCCAAAAAAGAAGCCACACACACACACCAACAGATTTTTTTTTCCTCCCAGTGGAGCTAATTCAAGATTTTTTTCTTTTTAAAAAGTCCAGCTTCAAGACAATATAAAATTGAGTATTTCTTGTAAGAACAATGCTGGACAACACATTCTTCTTGCAGACAACAAAGTTCAGAAGTTCATTTTGTTCTGAACAACATTCCTGACATTTTACATATGCCAATATTCACTCATTTCTCACACTTTGTGTTGCTAAAATTTGAATGTTATTTAGCATCAAATATGCTAAGGCACTTTTAAAAGCAACTGAATACCTCCTATTTTTTATTAAAATAGTCTTAACTTATTGAAAGAAAACTATTACCTACGAGGAATGAAGTTTTTCCACATTTAAAATTTTCATAGGAAAAAACCTCATTGGTACTTTTTATTATGCTAGTGAAGACAAATCTGTATTTTAGATTCAAATTATTTTATCTGCTTGACAACAACCTATTAGGTCATAAGGCAGACAACAAGAGAAAAATAACATAGGTCTCTAGCTTGTAAGTTTTACTAACTCTTATGGGAAATGAGTATTGCTTTGTGGTGAGCTTATATCTGGGAAAGCATTTAGAGACTGCATAGAAATAAATAATAAAAATACTGGCATATAAATAGGTCATGAAGATTAAGATGCTTTTCTTGTATTAATCTTACTTAGATTTCTGGGCTTTAAAGCAGAATATCACAGACCTGACAGTGGAAAATGAAGGTGGGCTGTTTACTACAACTGTAAGTTAAAGTTAAATCACCAAATAAAAGGATTACAGATTCAACCGGGAAAAAGCACTAGGTCAGGACTGCAATCTCTATTAATTAGGTATCCCAGCTGGGCAGTGGGTATGCAGCTGTTAACTTGATCAATGACTTACCTAAATGTCATCTCTACTGATTCGCTTATAAATTACCAGCAAGTGAGACTAATGTACAGGTGCTAATTTATTTAAACTGTTCTCTGCAGTTCTACATAGCTTTATAAACTGCATCTGGCACCTAATGTTAGCTGTCAGTTGTACTTAGACATGCCTGTCCTAACGACTCTGTTCATTAGAAATGAGCACAAATTATGAAATATTGTGAAAAATGATACATCAAATGGAATGGGCAAAGCAAATCAATTAGAAAAACTTCATAGCCCATATGCACGCATAGGAGAATAAAACATCCTAGCTTCAGAGTGAGGTCTATAATACCAATTAAAAAGCAATTGGTAGACTTCTACAGAGTTATATATCAATTTGCTGGATTTTTTTTTTCCTCCTCTAGAAATACAGTTGTAATGCACAGCTTAACTTTTCATTCCTAAATAAAAGCATCAGTAAGAGGCACTTTTGCTTCCACAACATCCAGAAGGATTAGCAACTAAGTCAACTTATTTTCCTGTTTGAAATTTCACAAGGTTTAGCTTTTATTAAACTACACCTAAAACTCCAGTGAAGGACAGAATCCCATGATGTCTACTTTAGAAATACACTGCACAGACTGATTAACAGTAGAAGACATGGAGGAATATAAGCACTCATGAGAAAGAATTACTACTGCTCAAAATGTAAAGCTTGATAATTCTCCTGCCAGTGCTTAAGCAGCTTTTATATTTTTATAACAGAAATTTAATTATGCATAGCAGACACTATTACACACTCTTTAATATTTCCCAACACTTGATGGAATAGGAAGAAATGCAACATGTACTACAGATACTTGGTGTCCCCAAACAGAACACTGTTCTTCTGGCTCCTTTCAGAAACAGTCGGCAAGGCAAAGTCCCCTGCATTGCACATGTAAAAGCTAATTTCCAGAATGAATCTACTTTTACTAACAATGCAGCTCAGTTAATTTTGTGCAAACTATCATAGTGCTGTGGATTTACAAAGAAACCACTATTTAGGTATGGTTGTTTTCCATTTCTTGCAGTCTTACGGTCTATAAGCCTTCACCTAGAATCTATCAAGGAAGGAAGCCAGACTGCAGACTAATGCATTCTCCCACCATTAACCTTTTGGGTAAACTGGAATAGCATCATCACTGTACTGTACCAACATGGGAGGTATTCTAGTGGCAGGCCAGTGCATGAATACTAAATGTAAGGACAAAACAAATCTGAAAAATACATTAAGGAGGAAATTCTATAGCCTGTACAGAAATAAGAAAGCCAGTGTACAGAAACAGGATGCTATTAGTGCTGACCCAGATGCCTTGATGAATACTTGCACTGCTGTCAGGACCTTATCCCCTCTACACTGAGACTGGCAGGGTCTCAGTGTCAGCACCTGTCTGTAGAAGTGCAATGTGGCATTTAGTATTTTGAATGAAAGTAGTCATAGTATCAGTGCATAGCTTTGTACTCAAAGCTTCATTTCCTATGGATTTGTGACTTGAACTCAGCTTCCCATATGGATTTTCTGATACCTGATAAAATTCAAGTTTTATTTCAGCCTTTTTCTCAGCAGGCCATAAACTGTGTGTCTCTTTTCTACTTTGCTATCTATTTTCAGAGAAGTTTTCAGAACTTAGTTTTGAAGCCTGTCAAATGTGTTTGAAATCAGCCTGTATCACCACCTACAGATGCAGTTCTTTCTTGGCATAAGCATGCTGTCAAGACCTCTTATGTGGACATAGCTATGCTGACAGAATTTTGCTATTGAGAAGGGTAACAATCTCCTTGCCCTGAAAAAAAATAAACCACACACATCTCTTTTGGCACATACCACATTACTTCATCTACCCTAAGGGCCCTGCTGATACACTGTGCTGCCATGCCTATAGTAATAGTGCTGTTGCTGCACAGAGAAAGCTTCAGCTGTGAGACTTCATACAGCTTCACCTAAGTGAATGTCATCAAATGACATTTCTTCTCCCTACCTCTGATGTGATAAAATAAGACAGAAATGACAGAAGTGAAGACCAGGTGGGACATTAAAAAAAAACAAAAAACAAACATGCAACAAAACATTTTTCTGAGTGAAAGGGAGCGTATCTATACACATCTATAGCCTAAATGACATGGAGAAAGAGGACACTCATCTGATAGAGAGAATGAAGCTACTGATAGGAGCTTCAGTTCACATCTATATTAAAATTCCTAAGTTAAACCACACTACTAGTTATAAAACATCCTATAAAATTTAATTTGCATTACCAGCAATCACAGTATCACACAAGAAAATCTGACCTAAATATACACAGCAGGTCAAATTGCAGGTAAACGTTTCAAAGTGCTGCATAAAGCTTTACAGTGCCTCTTATAACCGCAGATCAAGGGGATTATCCATTAGTACTTTTAAAAACAACCTACTGTGCTTTAGCAAGATATGGTATACAGCTCTATACTGTAATGTTTGACCTCACATGGAAGCAAGGATAGAATCTCTATTCACAGTCACAGTTGAATGTTTGCAATGTATAGTTGCATTCTTTCTTATTCTGACAGTTTGATTAAAATTCACAGAGAGCTGAGGGGCTCGTGCTGAAGTGCTTTCAATATCTGAAACTCTACAGTAAATTTCTTCTCCAACAGAGCAACTGTACTTACATCAATATCCTCTTGGGTAAAAGTTTCTGGATCTTCTCCCATCATGTTGGCTAAATGTCTCTTTCCTAGGTTGAACTCTTCAATCTGTTTTTTAATAAATTCCTCTGTGTACTTTTCAGGTCCTGAGGCTCCTATATTCTTCCTCTGCACTGTTGTAGTGGTATAGATTAGCCTTAACATCTAACCAAAACAAAAAAGAGAAAAGCAAGAGATTTATTTTGTATTTTTGGTGCAGTGAGCTCTAAATAAAATGTATAATAAGCCATTCATACCTGTAACAAGATTCAACACATTACTGTAATAAATCAGAAAAGACAGTATTATTCATGAAACCACTATCTTCCAGTCATTTAATACACATTCTAGGAGATGAGCATTTTCTCACATTACAATTAATTCAGAAGATTTTTCTGAGGGTAAAGCAATGTAGTATCATACCAAGCACATCCAGCAAAAGCAAAACAGCACTGACCCAACTGATGCATTCTTAAAAGAGGCTTTGGGTTTTTTTTTATCTATAATAAATAAATAAATAAATAAATTAGCAGGTTTTCCCTTCACCTAAAGGTATCCCATATCAAAGTATAAGAACTATCTGCGGGGCAGCCCTCTAGCAAGTTTCAGAAGTGTCTCTCTGCACAAATGCTGCTAAAGGCTCTGTCCGGCAACGCTATGGCGTGCTTCTTCCTTGTTCATAGTGCCAGAATGGTTCTTAAGCTGTTTTCCTGTCTCAGGTAGAATGATTAGAAACTTAGTAAGGTGGTTCTCACCAGCCAATACTACTGAGCCAATGCTCAGAAGTCATAACTCCATGAACAGTTATCTTTCAAGCTTTGTGGGATACAGCTTTGGCTTCTACTTCCATCAAGACAAACAGTAATTAAGATGACTAATTTCCATCAAGTTCTCTGCCATAGAAACTGGAGCTTCACTGACAGAGTCAAATGTCCCAGATCTAGCCTAGTGCCAATATTATGCACTATTTTGTCTCTCCAACATTAGTATTACAGCCTTCTGCAACCTAATTATTCCAGAAACTGAATGAGAACCAATTATTTGTCTGGTCTTCTGTGGGTGGGAGGAGGAATGGAATTAGAAGAAAAAAGGGTGTGTGAGACAGAAAAGCAAAGACAGAAAAAGAATCATTTCTGAATCAGAAAAATACCCAGCTCTGTTCATCAAATAGTGCTCTCAAGACACTTCTCACTGGTCTCTTCAAAATGGCACAGCTTGGCTTTGTGAGTAGACAGTGCAGTTTGACAAGACAGAGCAAGCCCATCTCACAGCCCAGCCCTTCAATTCCCCCGTGCTAACTCTGGTGCTCAGACCCTTCTGTAAGCCAGCTCAGATCCTGAAACGCAGACACCAACTTCTGCATCCTCCCAACAAGTGGGCAGTTATAACCTGAACCAGTAAGCCCAAGTAACTTAAGAGGAGTGTGAAAAGAGCCAAAAATTACATGAAAAGGTATCTGAACCACACAACTGGGAGTAGGGAAGCAGAAGCAAGTCCTCTCTTTATCTTGACTTGTTTGAGCAAATCATTAAATTGCCTCCACTACTCCTGGAGCTGCAGCCTCAGTCTACCTTTATCCAAACATTAAAATTCAAACATACATAACAAAGTGAACTAGTTAGCATTCTTACTATGAGCAATGGAATAAAGCTAACATTTGAAATTATTAAATGCCCAAGAGAAAAGAACTGTCTCCTTGCAACTACAATTTAGACATGCTGACTATTTTGATGGGTTTTACCAGAGTTGAGCTAACATGAATAGCATAAAATACTTGTTATCTTACTGTAACTAATACAGCACAAACCTTCAAAAGCCAGTTATAACCACAATGACATAAAAAACACATCTCATCAAAACAAGATGACAAGATGGAAGACAAACACAAATGTGTTCACTTTCTGTTACTAACAGGAGTTAGCGTACACAAACTCTTGTGACTAGAAGGTTTGGATGTTCTATGGTCAAGGCCTACATGAACTGGAAATGAAACACAGCTTTTCTTGTAATTTCAGGCCCTAGTTGTCATTCCTGACATTTGGTAGCCCAGTATGGACTGGTGCAACACATCCAATTTGCTTCACCAATTTGTAAAGCTATTCATGATCAATTTACCTGTCCATGGCTGTCTCAGGTTTCAATGTATAACAGCCCCACTTAAAATTTCAATTTGGAATAAAGATTACAGTACTGTGCCTTAAGCTTATGTACAGCACATGCTTGTGATGCAGTATAGGTCCTATGAATTCAATATGGCTCGATACAGAAGGCAAGGTAATCTTTGAATAACAAGCTCACTTAAGATGGAAAGAACTGACCCTCTATGCTTCTGCAATGTGACATAAAGATATGTCTCAGAAAAGCCACCAGTACCTCTCCCAAGAAAAACATAAAACCAGCTCCAAAGTAGAATTTGGCTCTGAAGAATCTGTTGTTGCTTTGTAGTCTCCACAACTTGTATGCATCATATGCAATGCTAGTCCTGGTCTCCCCTCCCTTTTTTGTATTTATTTACAAAACATTCGTATTTTCTGTGAGGTAACATTGATACATACAGAATTAAAAGACCAATAATCGAAGTGTTAAATGTACACATCTCCTACAGGCAGTGTTCTAGTGATTTGCTTAGAATCTAACAGTAAGGAAAACAGAGGTAACTGCATATTCTCTCCCAGTTACTCCTCAGGAAAGTATTAAGAAAGACAGAAGATACATTTAATTGTAACTAATGATTTGTAATTCTTGTTAAGGAACATATGATTCCTTATTACTTGGCCAAAATTGCTTTCTCTCTGCTATGCTTTAAACAGAATACTTTAAAAAAAATAAATAAAAAGAAATCCATGTTATTCCTGTCAATTTCTATTGTAATTTTCTCATTTTTACCCTTCTTCCCTCAAGCTATTCATATTTCTCCCTAGCTTCGGTTTGGCACTAATCAAAAGTCCCTGGACACACAAACTGTTCATAATTAGAAAACAGCCTCTTATGCAAATTAATATCTATTGTATTGCTACCTCTTCTGGGATAAGAGTACCATTTCATGGGTGGTACAGGCAAGAACTGCAAAGCACAGCTAAATGCTTCTGGCCTTTCGGTCAAACAAGAAAGGCTGTTCCTCTACTTCCTAGAGGAAACCACTGAGGTTTGCATTCGCTTCTATACACATTTCTGAAAGCACTACTACAGACAGGTGCCTCACCACGTTTTTACAGAGTAACTGTTAACAGTACTCCTGAAGTAACAGACTCTTCCACTAGGACAAGAAAGAAAGGAAAGCCTTTACTTCTGGACACACTTCCTTGGTATCAACCATCCCCTCCCAACTCCTTCCCAGGCAATCTAGTACTAAAATGCTGTTTGGCAAATTCTGATTTCTGGGGGATCTTAAATTTATAGAAAATCAGCTTATGTAAAATTTGCCTCATTAAAAAAAACAGGGAGAGGAGGGGCGTTTTTAGACAACTTTGACTTTTCTGGGCTATTTTCCTCCAGAGGGGAAAAAGCCCAAAAAAACACCACCACCACACACAAAACAAAAAATCTCCTACAACTGAACAACAACCCAAAAAAAAGGGGAAAACAAGAAAAAAAACAACCCCAAACCCAGAACACTTCTTTTTACACATCCTGTTTATTTTGCTTCACTGGAGTTATAGGGATATGAAATCAACACAGGTCACTAACAGAGGAGTCAAACTTCCTGTACTTCTGGAATGGGAGGAAAGCAAGATGCAACAACAGGAGGCTAAATTCAAGAGAAAACGTCCATTTTACGTGACAGAATTACAGGGATTGAAGAAGATGCCAAATGATGTGGCATGCATGCAGTTACACCATTTTCATGCTGCTTCCATGCTCTAAGCTGGCAGACTTCAACCATCTCTTTTTCTGAAATCATGCAGCGCACAAATTTGTATTAAAGTTATCTTCACAACAGAACTTCCCTAGGACATGTGGACCTGGAGCTGTATAACCACATCAGCACGAAGGACTAAAGTTGCCCTGTGTTCATTGATCAGATTACTGCACAGCTAGCACCACTGTATCCCACAGATGTACAACATAAGACAGTCATCCTCTGGTCACTTTTCACACAAGAGAAAAACACATGTCGCAGTCATGCAGAATGGAAATGCTTGAACCCATCCCAAGTTTCCACAGAACTACTTTCTGTTCAGTAGGCAAGTTTTGGCTTTATAGTGTGCTGGTTTACCAAAATGTGTTTTAATTGCTTTATTCAACATTTATGTTAGCTCAGGTTTCAATTGGCCTACCAGTATCAAGTTTATGATATAAGAAGCCATCTGTAAAACATCTCAGAAACTATCACAAGGTGTCAGCAAACAAACATAAGTGATTTTTAAACTACTTTTTTCTTCTGATGAGATGCTTCATGAAATCAACTATAAACTTGTCAAAACAAAGTCTCTTGACAAGTAACTCTAAAACTGCATCTCCTCCACCCAGAAAAATCTACTTTCTGTGCATACTGGACCACACCTGCATATCAAATTTTGTTCACACTATATACTACACAAATAAAAGATAGCTTTAAGTGTACACATACATGGCAAGTGCCAGGGAAGTATAACAGGAAACAGAAAATTTAGATCCAGTGGCTTTGAGACTTAAATTATTGGATAATAACAGGCTCTTCAACTGCAGAAAAAGCTGCTCCATTCCAAGCATTTAGCTCTGGAAGACTGTGACCAAATTGCTAACATCTCCTCCTGATATCAGTATAAAACATCATCCACAGGGATTTAGACAAGGTAGCCAACCAAGCAAATTAAATAGCACTCTGAACTCTTCTGTTGATAACAGACATTCAATCACATAAGTGACTGACAGTAGCTAGTTCTTTTTTAATTTCTAAATTATGCTCTCTGCAGTTTGCTTATTAGAAGAACAAGAAACTAAACCTGTTGTTCAAAGATAACAAGTACTGGAATTACAAAGCTTCTCTCCCACTTCCAATCTCAATGTGAGATACTTTCAAATACATCCAAAAAAATACAAGTCTTTCTGCGACAAAGACAAGAAGTGATGAACTAAATTCTAGCCAGAGATTTTTAGGGTAAGCAGCATTAAAAGAAGTTCCCTTACAGTAAGGATGGGTAAGTGTTTGATGTAAGAAATCGTTATAGCAGGTCAGAACAATGATATATCAACTTAGTACTCTGTCCTCAATAGCCGCCAGTCTCAAAGCCACAAGAAGAAGACAAACAAGTAGTGATCATTTTCAAGGGTTGCTTGCCCAGTTTCCAGCAGTCTGTGGTTCAGAGACATGCTAACATCTTGCTTTTATCAGTCCTCAGTGGAATTGCCTTCCAAGGTTTTTAAATTTCTTTTTGTGTTCACATAAGTGCTTAATACCCTGAATATCCTCATCAAATGGTCTCACAGGTTAACTGCAACTTGTGGAAAGAGAAGTCTCTAAGTTTCCTGGGCCCTGTTTCCCATCAGTTCCCTTCATATCCTTTGCTTCAGACGGTAGGATGATTTATATATAGCTATAGAATTATGTACTGATAACAGATCTCTCAAGGCCTCTTCCAGCCTTACCATCTACAATGACTCCTCCTTCAAGATAATATCCTTCTGTACAAAAAAAAGTTTTCAGTTCAAACTCAAGAAAGTTCCCAGGTAGGAAAGCTAAGTCACTGTCATAATCACACCTTTGATACAGGATAATCACAGAATCACCAAGGTTGGAAGAGACCTCAAAGACCATCAAGTCCAACCTGTCACCACAGACCTCATGACTAAACCATGGCACCAAGTGCCACATCCAGTCTCCTCTTGAACACCTCCAGGGATGGTGACTCCACCACCTCCCCGGGCAGCACATTCCAAAGGCAAATCACTCTCTCTGTGAAGAACTTCTTCCTAACATCGAGCCTAAACCTCCCCTGGCACAGCTTGAGACTCTGTCCTCTTGTTCTGGAGCTGGTTGCCTGGGAGAAGAGACCAACCGCCTCCTGGCTACAACCACCCTTCAGGTAGTTGTAGACAGCAATAAGGTCTCCCCTGAGCCTCCTCTTCTCCAGGCTAAACAATCCCAGCTCCCTCAGCCTCTCCTCATAGGGCTTGTGCTCAAAGCCTCTCCCCAGCCTTGTTGCCCTTCTTTGGACACCTTCAAGTGTCTCAATGTCCTTCTTAAACTGAGGGGCCCAGAACTGGACACAGGACTCAAGGTGTGGCCTAATCAGTGCTGAGTACAGGGGCACAATGACCTTCCTGTTCCTGCTGGCCATACTATTCTTGATGCAGGCCAGGATGCCATTTGCCTTCCTGGCCACCTGCACACATTGCTGGCTCATGTTTAGGCGGGTGTCAATCAGCACCCCCAGGTCCCTCTCTGTTTGGCAGCTCTCCTGCCGCTCCGACCCCAGCCTGTAGCTCTGCATGGGGTTGTTGTGGCCACAGTGCAGAACCTGGCACTTGGATTTGTTGAATGCCATCATGTTGGACTCTGCCCATCTGTCCAGTCAGTCGAGGTCCCTCTGCAGAGCCCTTCTACCCTCTAACTGACCAACATCTGTTCCCAACTTGGTGTCTTCTGCAAATTTGCTGATGACTGACTCAATGCCCTCATCCAGATCATCAATGAAGATGTTAAAGAGAATGGAGCCCAGCACTGATCCCTGGGGGACTCCACTAGTGACTGGCTGCCAGCTGGATGTGGCACCATTCACCACCACTCTCTGGGCTCGGCTCTCCAGCCAGTTCCTAACCCAGCACAGAGTGTTGCTGTCCAAGTCACGAGCTGACAGCTTGGCCAGGAGTTTGCTGTGGGGGATGGTGTCAAAGGCCTTGCTGAAGTCCAGGTAGACTACATCCACAGGCCTCCCCTCGTCCACCAGACGGGTCACCTGATCATAGAAGGAGATCAGGTTGGAGAGGCAGGACCTGCCCCTCCTAAATCTATGTTGGCTGGACCTGAGCCCTTGGCCATCCTTCAGGTGCGCAGTTATTGCTGCCAAGATAATCTGCTCCATCATTTTCCCTGGCACTGAGGTCAGGCTGACTGGCCTGGAGTTTCCAGGTTCCTCCATCCGACCCTTCTTGTGGATGGGGACCACATTGGCCAGTTTCCAGTCATCTGGGACCTCTACGGTGAGCCAGGACTGGTGGAAAACGGAGAGCAGCTTGGCCAGATCATCTGCCAGCTCACTCAGCACCCTAGGATGGATCACATCTGGTCCCCTGGACTTGTGAGTATCCACGTGGCTCAGCAGGTCCCAAACAAATTCCTCATGAATTTCCAGAGCAATACACTACTCCCTGACACCATGACCCAGCTCAGGAGGTCACTTGTCCTGAACTCCTCCTGCCCTACTGTTGAAAATTGAGGCAAAGGCAGTATTCAGGACCTCAGCCTTTTCCTCATCTTCAGTTACAGTGTTCCACTCCAGGTCCAATAAGGAGTGGAAGTTCTTCTTGCCCCTCTTTTTAGTGTTAATATATTTGTACAAATGCTTTTTATTATCTTTCACAGAGGTGGCTAGCTTAAGTTCTAACTGGGCCTTTGCCTCTCTAATTTTTCTCCTACATAATCTAACAACATCCTTAAACATATCAGGAGAAGCCTTCCCCTCCTTCCAAAGGCAATACACCCTTATTTTTTCCCTTAATTCCTTCAAGAGCTGCTTGTCCATCCAGGCCGGTTGCCTTCCCTGCCGGCTCATCTTTCAGCACATGGGAACTGCCAGTTCCTGTGCCTTCAAGAGCTCCTGTTTGAAGTAGGTCCAACACTCCTGGACCCCTTGGTTCTTAAGGGCTGCTACCCAGGGAACTTTGCGAATAAGTTTCTTAAAGAGGCTGAAGTTTGCCATTCAGAATTCCAAGGTGAGGGTTCTGTTACTGCTCCTCCCTATCTCCCTGCATATTGAAAACTCCACTATCTCATGATCACTGCACCCTAGGCAGCCTCCCACCTTCACATCTCCCAACAGCCCTTCTCTATTGGAGAACAGCAGGTCACGCAGAGCCTGACCCCTGGTAGGCTCACTTAACAGCAGCATCAGGAAGCTGTCCTCCATGCACTCTATGAATCTTCTGGACTGCCTTCTCTCTGCTGAATTAAGTTCCCAGCAGATATCTGGCAGGTTAAAGTCACCTACAAGGACAAGATCTGATGATCTTCAGACAGCCTCCAATTGCTTATAGAATATTTCATCAGCCTCCTCATCCTGGTTGGGTGGTCTATAACAGACTCCAACCAGGATGTCAGATTTGTTAGGCTGCCCTCTGAATTTAACCCACAGGCTCTCAATCCTTTCATCCTCCACCTCCTCTGCGGCAAAGAGCGACTCCTTGATATACAGAGCCACCCCTCCTCCTCTTCTCCCTCACCTGTCTCTCCTAACGAGCCTGTAACCCCTCAGTGTAGTACTCCAATCATGTGTGTTATCCCACCATGTTTCTGAAATGGCAACCATATCAAAGTCATCCTGGTGGACCAGGACTTCCAGTTCTTCTTGCTCATTGCCCATACTGTGTTCATTGGTGTACATGCACTTCAGCTGGGCTCTCGATTTCTCAATTAACCCTAATTTGTGTCCCACTCTCTCCTCTTCAGAAACTGGTTTCCTCACCCACCCCCTTCAGACCTAGTTTAAAGCCCACTTAATGAGCCCTGCCAACTCTAGTGCTAGTACCCTCTTGCCTTTTCTAGATAATTGCACCTCATCAGGTTCCAGCAGGTCAGGTGCAGTAAAAGTTGCCCCTTGATCAAAGAACCCAAAATTCCGTTGCTGGCACCATCGCCTGAGCCAATTGTTGATGGTGTGGCTTCTCCTGTTTCTCTGAGGAAACTAAGCAGAACACCACTTGCGCTCCTGCCCCATCAATCAATTGTCGAGGGCCTTGAATTCTTTTTTAATCGCTCTGGTGCCCTTCTAATCAATTTCATCGCTTCTAGCTTGGATTACCAGCAATGGGTAATAGTCAGAGGCCTGGATTAGCTTTGGGAGTCTCCTTGTGATGTCCCTTACCCAGGCCCCCGATAGGGAGCAGACCTCCCTGTGGGATGGGTGGGGAAGACATATGGGTCCCTCACTACCCCTCAGGAGAGAGTCCCCAACAACTATAACCCCTCTCCTTTTCTTTGTGGAGCTGGTTGTTATAGTTGGCGGGCACTGCTTGGCCTTAGGCATCTCCCCAGATGGCTGCTCCTCAGCCCTCTCATCCCCATTGCCCTCATCCTGCAGGGCCTCATACTTATTATGCAAGGAATACAATCAAAGCAACAGAAACTATTCCAACTGAGAACACAAATTCAAGTGTTAAGAGTATTTTCAGTCTTATTCTCATTTCTTGGACAACTTAGGCTCCTGTATTTCTGACTGCTGCAAAAAGAACTACTCACATAGGCACCAGGTCTTTCTTTATCCCTAATGGTAAAGTTAATCTACAAGTAACCAATATAAACAGTTCCAATTGCTCCTTCCAGTATTACCTTTCACTTCTTTGCTGCATCTATCTTCCATTACCCCATGGTTTGGTTTGTTCAGTCACTGAACAGTTCTTCAGTCCTTATTGTCCTAAATTACTTTGTAACTTGAAAGTGTTACCAGAATGCCTTTTTATCCACTTGCTGCTCACTGATTAAATATACATACAGGTATATCAAATACCACTCCACAAACAGTGGCTGTCCTCAATACTGACAGCAGCTAAGCATTTTAATTACACAGCAATCAGCTGAGTACCAATATCTCTCAAAACAAACTGGTAATTCTCTTTAATCGGAAGTTACAGCACTTGCGGAGCACATTTCTTTCCCCACTGCACCAACTGGGAGATTTCATTATCTACTTACCTGCTGATGAAACACTATTTAAGATGATCTACCTGGAAAAATATAATTTTAAAGTAGAATCACAGAATATTTTGGGTTACAACAGACCTTTAAGGGTTTTTTTCATTCAACTCCCTACAGTAAGCAGAGACATCTTCAACTAGATCAGGTTGCTCAGAGTTCTGCCCAACCTGACCACAAATGCTTCTAGGATGGGACATCTGCCATCTCTCTGACAAACCTGTGCCAGTGTTTTACCACTCTCATTGTAAAACATTTCTTCCACTATATCTAGTCTAAATCTATCCTCATTCAGTTTAAAACCATTAGCCCTTGTTCTATTACAACAGGTCCTGCTGAAAAGGCTGTCCACATCTTTCTTACAGGCCCTCTTTACATATAAAGGTCACTCTAAAGTCTCCCTGGAACCTTCTCTTCTCCAAGCGCAATCTCAACACTCTCAGCCTTTCCTCACATGTCTTTCCAGCTCTCCGATCATTTTTGTGGCCCTCTCCTAGAAGCTGCTCCAACAGGTCCATGTCTTTCCCTGGGCTGAGGGCTCCAGAGCAGGCCCCAGTATTCCCAGTGGTCTCACCAGGGCAGACTCTGTTCTAGTGATACATATGTAATAAATCAGCGTTTAACTACGCGTTTTCTTTACATTAAACGCCGCTCACAAAAGCGCTGGCTTGACCGCGGCGCCGGCCGTCACATTCCCCGCCCCAGTGCTGCCCCTTCTGCCCCGCGCACACACCGCCGGCACCTGGTAGGCCTCTGCTCCGTCGGCCCGACCGCCCGGAAGCGGCACCACAACCCGGCCCAACCAAGGACTTCGAAATGAGCGCGCTGTCAATTCGCCATGGGCACCCCTGCCCCGCAGCGGCGGCGGGGACGTGAGTCCGCCCCATGGCCGCTCACTTCACCTCCCGCAGCCTCCGCGCTAGCTTCCTGCCACCGCACGAGAACCACTCCCCCGCCCCAAAAGCGGAACCCACAGGCCCCAAGCACTGAGGGCCATAGGGAAAGGGCCCGGCCCGGCTCTCACCTGGGCGCGCAGGCCGCCAGGCGGTTCCAAAGCACTCCAACGGCCGCCCAGCCGCAGCACGCGCCCCAGGGCCGCCGCCATGCCCGCAGCTCCCCTCCGCGGCCGCCAGGGCAGAGCAGCTCGCCACCGCAGGCCCCGGCGCCGCCGATTGGCGAGGGAGACTGGAGGGGCGGGGCCGGAGGCGCGCCTGCGCGCTGCACTCGCCCCCCGCCCCGGGCTGTGCGCGGCGCCAGTCCGCGTGGTCTAGCATCGGGGAGCGGTCCTGGCGGCGTCGGGGGATGTTTTGGGAGGCTGGCTGGGCGCGGACGGGTTGTAGGAATAACTTTGAAAAGTAAATCATAGCGGCATTATTTAAACGCACATTAGTATTTAAAACTACTTTTTATAACTTGCAGTGTGGTCACACCAATGTCAGCAGTAGACCCCGAGCGTGTGCCTGACGCCAGAGGTGGACTCTTACTCCGGGAAAACACGCCTTTGAAGGAAAAGTCTAAAACTATTATTCGTGCTTACACAGGTAACCTTGAAAGTTGCAGGCATTCCTGGAAACATTCAAGGTCAGACTGGACGGGCCTCTTCGCAATCTGATGAGGGTAAAGGTGTCCCGCCTCACTGCAGGCAGACTGGAGCCAGATGACCTTTGAAGGTCTCTTTCAACCCTAACCATTCTATGACTCTCTGGTGCAACACCACTACCGTAGAGAGCTGCAGCAAGAAGTATGTTTCATGCTAGCACTGGGGGTTTTCTTCAGTGGGGGAAAAAATTTTCTTTAGAAATAGAATCAGCATTTAGGTGGGAAAAGACCTTCAAGATCATCAAGTCCAACTGTTAACCCAACACTGCCAAGGCCACCACTAAGCCACTGTATCTACACATCTTTTAAATACCTCTATGGATGGTGACTCAACCACTTTCTCACACAGGTTGTTCCAATGCCTAACAACCCTTTTAGTGAACAAACTTTTGATAATATGCCACCTAAACTTCCCTTGGTGCAGCTTGAGACCATTTACTCTTGTCCTGTCACTCGTTACTTGGGAGAAGAAACCTAGGCAACCCACTCTACAATCTCCTTTCAGGTAGGTGCAGCAGTTGTCACTTGCTAAGGGGTTTTGATATCTATAGTCACCTCCCAAGGTGTCATTAATCTGAATGCTGAACCTTGACAACTTGAGACATTGTTCCCCCAAGTTGCATAATATATACCCTTGGAGGTAATCAGATTTTGGCAGTAGTGTTTTCTACTACAGGAAATGTGGAAATTAAAAATTTATTTTTTAGGAGTTCTACCAGACTTCCTTGGACCTTATTCTCTTTAGGAGCAGTTATTAATTGAAAGGAAATTCAGAAAGTAAATCTCTTCTTTTACAGATTTGTTTTTCTTTTCACTTTTTCACAGGTGGCTCTTGCTTCTCCCCCATATAGATGTAAATATCATTTCCTCCCTAGGTTATAAAATAAGGTATTAGAAAACTGGCTATGGGAAGGGAAGTCGCCCATGCAGGGGGGGTCAAGGAGAAGCCCCCTAGAAAGATGCGTTTATTCTCACAGTTACCAACAGTGAAAATGAAAACATCAGTAGTTCTATTCACATGGATACATGAAAGTGAATGCAAGTAATGCTGCACCAAATGAGAGCAGTGAGTTTCTCTCCCTGTGCACATCTGGCCAAGCACTGGGAACTGCAGCCACTCTTTCATTCACAGAATGCATGGAGATGGCATTTGGTTACCAGCTGTTTCTCCAAAAGAGAGAAAGAGGATTGGGTTAGGGTCACAGTGCCACTGACCCACCTCCTGGATCAGCCAGCAGAGCTGAAGGAGCAGAGAAAGCCAGAGATGGTATGGCCTCTCCAAGGCCCATGGTGAATCTCATCTGCCATCTGTCGCCCCACAGCTTGGCTTTGTTCAGTGGCGGAGGAACTCCTCAGTCCACACTGCTCTGAGCGATTGTTATCTCTCATCCATGTCAGCTCTACAGAAACAAAGTGCCTCTGGAGTGAACAGTTTTCATTCCCCACATATAATTAATTGTCAATTAAACTTGAGGAGCGGGACCACCTATAAAATGCCATACACTTATACTTGGAAACTAGTTGATGTAAATCCAGCTCCCTTGACTCCCTAAATTTATCTGCTCCTGTACCCACTGTGAAAAAAATCCTAAATGCTTTTGCAGTCTGAAGCATGTTTTCACTGACATGAGAGTTCATGTCTGAGGTTATAAGGTTGTTCTCACAAATCGTTGAATGGAGACCTCAGTATAGCTGGAGTTCAGCATTTAATGACAAGGACCATCTTGTGTCTCTCTTGGGTCTTCAGAACAGATCTTCATCCTTAGAAATTAATGGCTGCCTATTCAAGGTAGAAGATTTTTGCACATTTCAGTTAGTTACGTTTCCCAACCATCCTGCTGCTGCCAAAGAGTTTACCTGGACTTGCTTTTCACTGGAAGACACTTCCACAGAGATGCCTGGGTGACTGATTTTTAGACCGATCCTATATTTGAATGTGAGTGCACGTAGTTACTAGTTGGGATACTTTGAAGAAAAGACACTTCTATGGTGGGCACAGCTAATGTGTCCCAGAAATGTTCATTCAGGTGGAAGGATTACCACCTCTCCTCAAACAGGAGAAGTCTGGGTTTGCCAGTTCAAAATCAGTTTTTAGCACAAGCCAAGGTAAGATAAAACTGAGTGGAAGATACTTACATGCTCAACCCCTTGTATCTCCATCCCCCTGTCAAAAGTTTATTAAGACAGAGGTGGAGAGGAATGCAAGAAAACCATGTTTAATCTACTTATGCTGAGATTAACTCCAAAGGGCTTCTCTTTCTATCTCTGCATTTATTTGACAGACTGTAGATGCTTACATAATCCGTGCAAACTATCCTGATGCTTTGCTAAACCCTCTGCAGATCTTTAGTCTCTTGTGTGGCAGGAATATCCTTCTGAAACCAGCTGGGCAATGTTCAACTGTGAGAATGTGGTCAAATTGTGAACCTGATTACCCACATACTCAGGTAACTTGCCACTTGTGCTGTATGCAGTCACATAACTGGGGACTGTTGCCTGCGGTGCATTACCTGCTTTTGTTTTGAGACTTAGGTAATGAGGGTAAAGTGTGTAATTCGGGATGATAAAAAGCTTTGGAGTGCTGTCTTTGAAGGATGGCCTGACATTAAGAAAATGGTGCTTCTGTATGGGGTTTGAGGTTTCTGAAGTGAAAAGTTGTTGAATGCAAAATAAGGAAGCTAGGCTGAGCATGCCATGTGTATGGCTCAGGGACAGCCTGAGGGACGCATCTGTAGTATATGCAAACTCTTGAGCACAAACCTAAGGCTGAGCCTCAGCCCAAATTTGTTATTTCTCACATTACCAACCTACATTCAGACAGTCCTGCAGTGAGATTTGGAATGTCCTTTTGTAATCAGAGGTGGGAACGTAGATAGATGCGTTCAGGTTACTCCTATGAATAGTGTGAATACAAGTTGCTTGAGGAACAGGTATCCCAGTGTAAGTGATGGAGATGTATAATTCTCCATCTCACTGCCTCATAGATGCAGACAAAAATATGTCAAGAATGGTCAGACCAAAGGTCCGTTGAGCCTGATTGGCTTCATTCTACCACTGGTCAATGACAGATGCTTATGCAAGAGGAGAACGGGCAGATATACAGAGGTACTTTCCTGATAATGTCTCCTGACCTGCAACAAGCTGAAGGCAGTATCTTAGGCTTAGATCTACAAAAACCTGATGAAGGAGAAGAAGGCAGGACTTCATGGAAGGTGTGGTAGGGTGTGCTGCCGTGCAACAGAACAAGCTGATCTGCAGCAGAGAGGGTGGGACTCTATGAATTGGAAGACAAAGCAAGTAGTTGTAGAAGAGTTAAAACTCAGGATGCTATAATCTAAATCTGCTTCTGAAGAGATGCCTAAGTTTTTTTAGTGCTTTCCCCTAAACAGAAACAAAAGAGGAGATTTGTTTTCAAATTCTAAAGTAAAGTTACTTTTACAAACTGTTTTCTGTTCTCTTTTCACCTGTACCTTTATTCCTTAGGCTGTAAGTATTTTGGCTGAAGTTCTGGGGCAATCACCAACACTCATCCAGGGACTGAGTGGTTGGGTATCATAGTCTGCATGGCAGGAACATTCCTCTGAGCCTAGTCTTTCTTTTTAGACCCAGCAAAGTTTAGGAGCACCCAGATCCAGTGTTCAGCAAAAACATGAGGTTTCAGCTAGAGACCACTGGGGAAGAGTGACTTGACAGAAAGCTTTGTCTTTCAGAAGCTGATCAGTATGTGTTTGAAAAAAAACAAACAACAAATGCATGCTAAAATGCAGAGAATTCTGTAGTATTTTAACTCTGCTCCAGTTAAGTGATTTCTAGATATTTTATGGCGTATCTGTGCTTTTTGACATAAAAATTGTTTTGAATTGATCTTTTTTATCACTAATGAAAAGCTTGAGGCAGATTTATACAGAAGTCATGCTTTCTTAAATGCAAACAATTTTATTTTTAAAAGCTAATAATGAGAACAACTATTTGATTACACCTACTTTTCTTCAAATGTTGAGTGAGCACACTCCATTCTGTAGACTGCATACACTAGCTACCTAAATGTTGTCAGTTATGTTATGCTATAAAAGGCACAGCAGTTAGGGGGCTGTCAATCAAGTCTGTTATGAGAGAGATCTCAAAAATCATTCTTCCAACATTATTTATCAAACATAAAAATAGCATTTATATGACAACAGCAAATACACAGATATTGCATTTCATTTTCTAGTGAAAGTAGTTTGTACTGAGCACAGAATTAGTAACGGTGAATAAAAACTAGCTGGAGATCTCTGCTTGTAAAGCAGTGCCCCGTTTTGTTCGTTCCTACAGATTTCCTTCTGTATGAAAGAAGGTGTTCCCCAGATCTTCACTGCACTTTGGATCACAGCCCCACATCTGTTTTGTCTTTTCTTCATAGTCCAAGAGTTGTTGGTTGGTTTTTGACTTTTATTCCTCACAGCTTCTGAGTATCATTGAGCACTGCAAGGCATTTTGGGGAGCATTCTTTTCTGCAGTGTTATGTTCCAGCTCTGCCATAATTTATGTGCTTGAGTAGCCCCCATTGAATTTACAAACAGTTCTCAGAAAGAAAGAGAACTTATATGGATGTAATTTGGAGGCATCTGAAGACAGTTTTATTCCACATGGATGCCAGAGTCAGCCCAAAGAGATCCAAGTGCAGTGTCTGGGCCTATTTTTACTTGGCAAGTACTTTTAGACTATGTAAAATGTCTTTGTCATTTGTCTGCCATATGCTTTGCCTCCGTATGTTTATCACTATTGCTATTGCTGATTCAGTATTTCAATAATAGAATCATTTGGAGATGTTTTTGACTTTTTTGTCTCTGTATAATTAGACTAATGTCATTACTGAGCCCAGCAGCAACTTTGAGTCAGAGCTGGCATTATATCTAGAAGCTGTGCTTGTACTGCTAAATGAAAGAGGCCTGAGGACTGGCCTACAATGTGACCGTGATGGAGTCACGTGAGCACTGATCAGGGCCACCTTCCTCATACAACAGAGCTTCTTGAAACTGCCCAAAACAGAAAAAGAAATTCAAATAACCTTTCCCATCCACAGACACAAAGCAATTGTCTCTTAATCACACAGCAGGAAATTTATTTCTATTCCCATTACTGAACTGTTCAGATTTATAAACTTTTCATTATTGATTTTTCTAAGTACTGGAGACATATATATTCAGAAGAAAACAGCAGTTTTTCAAATCGTATATGCTTCCTGAGATTCATTTATAGATAGGGAGTAGACACTGTAAGTCCTGTCTACTTCACCAGATAACCAGAAAATACATCTCAGAGCGTGCCTTGTGAGACAACACGAGGGATATGCCAATGCACAGTTTATGGAAGCTGCTGGAGGTTGTGCACTCTATCTGTATCTTTGTCAAACTGCAAGCGCCATTTTGGATTTAAGGGTGAGATGAGCCTTCTTGTGGCCTCACATCTTTCTTGCTGGATTAAAATTCATGTAGGGTGTGTAATTGTCAGTGGCCAAGCATTATTCCATGGAGTCCTATGGTCCCAGACACTATGTTACTCCTTCTGAGGAGATTAGGTTGTTGAGAATACAGTCATCTTGGCCACAAACGAACCTGTCAGGAGACCTCATTCACCTGTTGAAAGCTGGATGTGAGCTGAAAAATTACAGAATAGAAGTGGTCATCCCAGTTTCTGTGGAGCTCAGGAAATGGCAGATCCAGCACCTAACACTTTTCCATGTTTCTTGGAGGTGCTCTGAAGAGGATAAAGTGGTTATACAGAATTAAATTTTTTCTCCTCTTAAAATGAAAACGATGGACAAAATAACCAGCCCATCCACAGCTGAAAAGGAATCTTGAACTTTATTTCAACAGGCTTTGGACCAGCCTCTGAAGTAATGAAGGACAAGGAAGTATGACTTAAAACATTTGGGATTTTTAAACAGCCATAGCAGGAGAAGCTTCTGAGTCATGAGGGCTTCCACAGAAAGTGTAAAGAAATACATGCAATTCATCTTTCACAGAAATAACAGAGAAAGAGGAGGACAAATTTGATCCAGATCAAGAAGGGAAAAAACCAACCAAACAAAAAACAAACACCAACTACTGCTGTTACTTTCTGACCATTATATTCAAATACAAAGGAAATATTCTTCAGTTTTCTGCTATAGAGCACTTTATAGAAACAAGCTATTTGTTTGCCTGTATTGAATTTATGGGAAGGTTATAAAGTGTCCAGGCAAACCACGTGTTTAGCGTGATACGGATGTCTTCCCCAGATGTCCTGAGAAAAGAACTGATTGTTCTTCTTTGCTTTTTTCCTGTTTCAGCGATGAGGCACTACCTACATTCTGTCCTGTAGTACCAATACTTGAAAACCCAGTCAGAGCAACAGCTGGAAAAGGTCCCTTTCACTCATTCTGTTGTACAAATTAGAACAGCTTAGTCCACAATAATCCTGTGAGGGTGCAGATGGAGAGGATGGTAAGCACAGGAAACCACTTTATTATTTGAATGTCAGTGCAAGAGTTAACCTGAGTGCAGAAGTAGTGCTCTGCTCTCTGACAGCTAGTCTGACACCTGGAAAATAGTTTTGCCTCCAGGCATTTCATGCTTGCCTGGAGAACCTGTCAGCCATTGACCACGTTGGGCCAAGTTCCAACTGCAGGAAATAATCCTGAGGAGAACAGTAGGAAGCACTATAGAATGTTTTCTCTTCTCAACCATCTGACCTGCAGGTAGAAAGGCAGTATCTGTTTTGACAGCTCTTGCTCTGTCATCTTCCACCATCAAAGAAAGTGCTTAAGAAGGCAAATGACGCAGTCTGGAGCTAACTTAGGAAATAGCACACATAATTGAGATTATTACAAGTATCAGTAGGAACTGCCTGAATCATCACCTCTTTACATGTGAGACTCTAATACTGCATGTCAGCCTAAATCTGAACATCTGCAACAAGCAACTGTGTTTCATGGATTATGGTTTCAAAATGGGAGGAGAAACAGAGGAGAAAAAGTTTGCAGATTTCAGGGGGGGAAAGAGAAGGGATCTCCCAACTTCTGTGAGCATAGTCACAAACTGACTGATTTACTTACTTTTTGATGTCACGGGTCATGCAATTTATAATGTGCTGCCACAATCCAGATGACCATGGTTGGCTGGCAGCAAATTATCCTGAACCTTGTGGAGGTAAATAGCCTCCAGCTTATTTTAAAGAATGACAGACATTTTGTCTCTTTGGCCAAGCCTTTTCAATAATTTATAAAGTTACAGGGAAAGGTCAATCTATGCTTAGATATACAATATGTTTAAAACAGATCACATTAAATTATTTCAATTTACTTACATAAAAGCAAAGCAAAATGAAAAAGCTGGTTAAAGGTCTCTTGGGACAGGACTCCACTGTCCCCTGAGGTATGATTGATTTCCACTTTTCTGGATACAGTAAAAAAAAATAAAAATCAAACTGGAGTTTCATTAAGATTTTTTGTTGGAATCCAGGGATTCTGAGTAAATATAAGGCTTCTTTATGCAAGGAACATTCAGGGGAAAAAAATCTTTTTGAGAATGAAGTTGTCAAGGAAAATGTAATACTATTCAAAATAAAAAAAACACGTAGTTTCAAACAGTAAAAGGAAAAAAGTCAGCTACTCTTTTGTGGGATCTATAGGACAGACATTTGTCTCTTTGGCTCTCATTATATTTCTGTGTGACTATCAGCACTGTTTCCTCTACATTCTAATAAATCTAGCGTTGAAACAGAACTTGAAGGCAAGTCTAAAGAGATGACACCATTTGGTATTTTGCTTTTCCATAAACTTCAGGGACTGCTCCATACCTTACTGATCTTGCCTATACATGCTTGGCCTTACGGATTTGATAGATGCTGTATCAGATCCTGTCTAGATGACTTTTATACACCCATTTTCCTTGGATTTTCATTCTGCTATAATTAGAGAACACAAGACAAGCATGTGTTTACCAGTTCTGGGACCAGCAACTGTTAAGAGCAGGACTCCAGTCCCACTACACCTATGTGCCAGGACAAAACAGTAGAATGATTAAGAAAGGTTACTTTGGTTTTTAAAAGTGCTTTCCTGACAAACTGCAAATGTTGTCCCTTTTCAGAGGAAAAATATTTCTTTTACATGCATTTGTTGTAAAAGATCCAATTCTGAAAATGCTCAAACAAATGAGTAACTTTACTCCTGTGGACAGTATTTAAACAGTTCTTTCATTATTAGGTTATTGATTATTGTTCCTGTGTTAGAAGTACTTTCTCCTAACATCTGAGTAGGAAAAGGATTGAGGGATATAACTGGCAGAAATATTCCTTACATGACTGGGTCTGTCCTTCTCCCACCTCTTTTCTTGATAGAGCTATTATTCTTGTCTTGATATGGACATTTTCACTCCTATCTTGTCAAGGCTATTGCTTCATCCTGACCTGATAATGATACCTCCTGCTTAAGCTGATAGCATGTTTTAGGAAACACACATGTGCTTTACTTATAAATAAGAAAGCTTTCTGGTGAGGTGTTTCTCTCAGTGTCATTTCATTCAGTGGACAATACACAGAAGAACATTAAATTAAGTGGGGAATTACCTGGTAAAGTACACCCAGAATAGTGCTCAGGTCACTTTTTAAACATCTTCCTGGAACCTGGAAAAAGTTTGCTTCACAGTGAGGAACAGGCTTAGGGAGCCAAAATTTGTTTTGCTTGTTCCTGATTTAAATTTTCTGCAAATTATATATGAGGTTTAATTGTTACTTTAAATTGGGGGTTTTTTTTAGGTTTATTGAAAGCTGATTTTACACTGTGCCAACATGTGATAGCCAAGCACCTTCTAGTTATTTTGAGAATGTTCGCAAACACACATCGGTCTTCAGATTTTTTTCTCAGATTAAGGCAAATATTAGATGTATAAGATTGGAATCGTTTTAAATTCTTAAGAGGAAGTAAATTTTTATATTCTGATGTTCATGCTTTGTAAGGGTTTAAGAACCATAGGGAAAAAAGGTCCTCCAGAAGTACCAGAAGGTACAAGGGGGAGGACACAGGAAAGTGTAATCTTTGTTATTTCATTCCCATCAACCTGCACCCCACTATGTAAATGGACATCAACCTGCACCCCACTATATAAATGGACATCAGCCTGCACCCCACTATGTAAATGGACATCAACCTGCACCCCACTATATAAATGGAACCATGTCTGTTCTTCCCCATTATCTCTTGTTTGGTATTTCAGGGGGGTTTTTCCGCCTTGAGTGGCCTGGCTAATTTTTGCTAGGCTGGCTAATTCTGGCCTAGGCTGGGAGGGGGAAGCAGTGAGGCATGGAGGGGGGCTGGGGGGTGGTGTGCGGCAGTTAAGGCTTGGGTTTTGGCCTGGTTGGGGGGAACGTTTTGCAAGGTTTTACCCTAGTGAGGTTTTGGGGAAAGCCCAGGTGAAGACCTGGGCTGAGGCTGAATATGAATGTTTTGTATTTTTGTATATATTTGTGAGTAATAATTTCCATATAAATGTTCAATGTTGTGGAGCATTAGTATTTTACTCCTTGAGGGGGGGAAGGAATAAAATAGCTTTCTGTCCGCTCAAATGAAGACAATGCTGAAACTGAGATTATAAATATTTTGCTTCTTCACTCCACTAGTAGAACGAGTCTGACAAATGAGTCAATATGCCTGAGTGAGATTTCTCTTTTCAAACATTAGAGGACCCTCACAAATTCTCAAATCTTCTTTGTATTACTGGATAAACCTCTCAATTAAGGTTGAGTTCTAGATAACGTTTCTGTGGTTCTGTGATTCTGCGATAATGACAACAGTGTGTTTTAGCCGTTAGAATACATAGAACAGCTTGCCCCTATCTCTGAATGATGGCACTGCTCTTACTGGTAGTGAATATGCTTTTCAGAAAAATGTAAAATTTAGGAATCTTCAGAAGTTAAGTTTAAGGTCAGTGAAGCAAATTAACAGAAATGTAGAGCAGATGATTATAACAAAATCAAATGTAAAGAGCACTGTGTTTTTTGAACTTGGAGGATCTGAATTATGAACAGAAGGAAGAACAGTTACCTCCTCTAGGAAAAACACATACCATCAGTGAAGGCAGAGAATAAATGACTAAAAATATTTTCAAAAATTGATGGATTATGTTCTCTTGAAACTAATTTTAGAGCTGACCTAAGGATTCTGCTACCTTATTTCTTAAAAGATCATCTTCTCCAGTGAACAAAGCTGTGGCTATTAATGGCATGCTATTCAATGTGTTCACCCCCCAAGAAGGGATTTCAAAGCCAAGTCCTTAGGTTTCCAGGGCTGGTTAATGAAATTTCTTCAGGCCAGGGACTTTCAGCTTTCTGTAGAAGATGGCAGCTCTACCACACTACAGGACTGTCCTCAGGAGCCCAAGAGTTCAGCCTCCCCCTCCACAAATCATGCCTTTCTAGCCAGCAGAGAGTCATCAGATGCCTTGTCAGGGTGGTGAGCGCTCTAAGGCTTAAATGTTAAATCCCAACTACTGTCTTGTGAGTGCTAGCCAATAAACACACCTTGAAGTTATGTATATGCAGCTTGCAGCCTCTTAGAACCCTACTGAAGAGGTGTGAACAAGCTGACCCAAGGGAGGAGCTGTAAAAGGGACTGGACAGGGAAGTGTCTCATTTCTGCTTAAAAATATGCACTTTACACCAACATATATAGTGTTTGTTTATCCTAACACAAGATCAGCTCCATAAATAAAAGACAAGAATAAAAAGAGTAATTAATACTCTCCCTTTTGTACCTATTCTGTACTTGCTTTATAATTTGTAGCAGATGGAAGCCAAATGTTTTGAAAGAATCAAAACCTATTTTATATGAAGATGGTTCACCATCTCTAAATAACTTCTCCTTAGATTGCAAATTATGATTTTAACCTATAAAAATATTACTGTTGAAATATGATAATATTTTGGGTAGCTCCAAGTGAAATCACATTCTTGAACCTTCCTCCATGTTCCAAGTCTGAAGAATCTTCCTTTTAATACCACTCTCTTATTGTTTTACTTGTCTTTGGAAAAATCTAGAAAGTTTTATGCCACAGCAATATTCTCACTCTCTGCTAACAAGCTGTTACCGTTCTATTTGTGGTAGATGGTCTTGATTTAGATCAAAATCTGTTTTTTTTGAGTTTAATTTGTTGCAATGGCATATATAGTACATTATGAGTAATTCTAACACAATCCAAAAAAAAGTGTCTGGGTTTTTTTTTTTTGTATTTGAGATTTAAGTCAATATTTAAAGGAATAAAAGTCAAGATATGAAAATAAAAGAAACAGAACTGAGTGAAGTAGAACAGAGAAGGAAGTTGGCAAAATGGACTTTCCAAATGGTGACAATTCCAAATACGCATTTAGAAGTGAAAATTAAACAGGCCATGGTGGTGGGAGAGAAAGGAAACAATAGTGTGTGTCCAAAGCACCCAAATAAACAAGACTGAGAATAAAAGCTCTTATACATAAATGCACAGAAATTATTTCTCCAAATACATCCTTAGGTTGCTTAGCCAGAGCTTCAAAACATCTAATAGCAAAAGTACAAAATACAGATTAATTGTATTTAATCTTAAAAAATCAATTCAATGTTTCAAGTGTCAATATTATCTAAAAATGTTCAACAATGACCTATTCTGATCTTTCCTTTAGACTGCTGGAGAAAACCCAGGTGAATAAGTATATTCAGAAATGTAATTTCTTAAATAACTCATTTGCCAAGTAGGCTATCACTTAGAAGCTTCGGTGAAACTATTTGTTCTTGGAGAGCATCTAATGTGTTAGTATTGCTGGGAGCAGTCCTGGTATGTTGGTGTCAGTGTAACAGAGAGAGCTCCTAACTTTCAAAAATACATGAGAAGAAAGTCAGACAAGGCCAACTGTCACAAAGTGGTTTGCATCCACAGACAGAAAACTTTTGTCCGTGATTTTTTTATGCCTGTCCGCCCCGAAAGAAAAGTCCACAAACTAACCTGTTACGATGATTTCAGGAATATCATTAAGAACTCTGTGAAAATTTGAGTGCCTGTTTTCTGAATGGTTGCCATAATGGAGGAGTGGTTTATAGCAAGTGTTTTTGAAGCAAAAATGCTTTCTCTTGCATTGGCATCAGAGAAGAATAGCAAGTGGTTGTGTAATTGCATGTCAGAAATACAAAAGTGTGAAGAGCCTGGAAGCAGATAATGCCACTGTTAAATTGTGCAGGAAGGCACATCATGTGTACTTTACACTTCACATTTTATGATGCCAAAAGTTAAAAGTGTAATATAAAAATTTCAGAAGCTGAACTATGATAATTGTGATAATTGGGCATATTTCTCTCCAGGGAGTGAGCACAAATAGTTAAAAAGTGACTTGATGTTAAAATAAAAATATCTCTGTGCACTGATTACTGAAATAAAATAGAATTCAGGAGGTTTATTGCATGGTAGTAAGGCATATGATTTGTACTTCCTGTGGGCCACAGTATATGTTTATTAACAACCATGTCTGTGTTTACAGGAAGTTAAGACAGTAGCAGGACGTACCCTCCCATCTGAAAATTACCACTATGGAAACGAACACCTAAGTGGGAATCACAGAATCACAAAATCATAGGGATTGTAAATGATGATCTGGAGATCATCTAGTCCAATCCCCATGCCCAAGCAGGTTCACCTCCTTTTCACTTTCATATTCCCTGTAAGTGCAGCAGTCCCATGCTCTGTAGTGCTTTCATTTCTGGTAGCCACCAAAAGCAATACTTACCTTACTTTCATTGACAAGCACTCCTCAGCAGCATATGCAGATGAGGTATTGCTCTCCAGAGGCACTCCAGAGTGCCTTGGATTTCTGAGGGCAAGTGAAGTGGTCTGGCTCGTCATCCACCCTCGCAGTGTCTCCAGACCTTTGGGGAAAAAATGTTTCACATCTGGTCCTGAATTTCTGCAGAAGCAGAGTATGTCTTCAGTTGGCAGGCGTTTAGTCTACATTTGGTGGTTAGCGAAGCCTCCTGAGGCCCTATTCTGGCACTGAGGCCAACTGTCACAAAGTGGTTTGCAACTATATTAATAAAGCTTTTACCCTTCAGCAAAGGGCAGCCACATGCAAACCACTGGCTGGACGTGGTGCCAGGGCTGAACTAATTCTTGAACTATGCTTGGCAAAGCCGAGTTTGGCAGAGGCCAAGCTCTGCCTGAAGCCATTCTAACTGTGTAATTTTACAGTATAGCTGCTGGACTTCCCCTGCTCTCTTTAATTTGTTTGTATATAGCCCTAGAAACTGGCTCAATAACAGTCCCAAGAATCAGTTACATCAGTGAAGCCACTAGCGGCTTCTGGAACAACATAGTGGGTCTCAAGTGAGCTCTTCTGTAGGGACTGCATGCAGTGTAGCAGACTACTGTGGCGTAACCGGACATTGCTTTAGGCCCAAGATACAGCCAAGGTTTAACTTGCTTGTTGCTCTGCTAGGTGATGATTACCGGTAGAATCAAACCCATCAAGTGTAGTCCTGTGGTCTGCATTGCAAAGAGTAGTGCTTCTTTCTCTAGTTACATTAGGTATTCTTTTATCTTCTCCATCCCAGTCCAGATGTGTCATGCGTTTTTCCTACTTCTCTTCTCCCCTTTGCTGAAACAGGCCAAGGAGTGTGATCTTCCATACCCTGACTTCATGCATATTTAGGAGAAAATCTCTGCTGACTTTAAGAATCCCTTTCATGGTGACACCAAGGTCCTTGGTATTGCCTTTGCTAGGAGATGTTCTCTTCATGCTGCGAATGGGGTGGCCTGGGCTTAGAAGGGGATGACTGTCTCTCGTGAGGTACAGAGGTGGTTAATGGTAGGTGAAGTGACATTTGCCATATTCTGTGGGGAGCTGAGCTGCACCACACAGTACCAGAGCTCATCCTATTGAGATCGAATCGCTGTAATTCTCTCAGGATATAGCTATTAGACACTTGGGCTCTTGGGCTCAATCCTTTAATTGATATATTTAAATAGAATATTGTAGATGTAGAGTTTAGAATGAATTATGCTGTTTCTCCTCAGGAACCAATGGTGGATCAGTGCTGAGCCATCTTAGGTGGTAGAAGGTCAGGCTGGTTTCCTCATGACCTTTGGACTGAGGAAATTGATAGAGGTTTTAAGTGCTGAATGTATTAGGTGTTGTTTAGAGTTAAAAAGGGCCTTTTTCAGAGTTGTCAGGCTTGGTTGAACACCCAGCTTCTGAAATCTGTAGGGACAGAGTCGAGCAAGAAGAAAGCCTGGATAAACCAACTGGTACAGGGAATGCTCTCTAAATTCAGAGAAAATCTTCTGAAATTCACCCCCCTGCCAGACTCCTCCTTTTTAAATGAGAGACTTCTAACACAAGTCCCTCAGCTTATTTGGGTTGATGCAGCGTGACATAAGACAAGCAGTTTAAAGGCTGAGGCAGCTCAATCTGGTGTTCATAGACTGACACTGAAAAAGAGGACCCAATTGTTTTCATTCTGAAACAATTTTCATAACTGATTCGTCAAAGTTATTTTCACTCTATTAGGTTAGAGGAATATGATGATGGCATGGTGATAAAGCCTGTTTCTCCTAGGCAGCCTATTTGTGATATTTGTTTATTGTCTTTGTAAGTACATTCTATTAATGGCATATATTTTTACTGTGTAGACGATGCAGTGTTAGAAGCCACTTTCCACACAGTTTATTCTGAGATTGTATGTCATAACATTGCTTATACTGACATGAATATTACTTGAGCTTACAGTGGCAGAGAGATAGCTATCTCAACAGGATAGTAAAACAGCTGATTACTTCCCAAAGCACCTCTTTAAATCAAGAATCTTCCCAATAAAATGCCTTTTTAAAATCCTTTTAATATTAGAGCATACAACAGTTAATCACCTTCAAAAACTGTAGGTATAGCAGTAAAAGTAGGGAAATGTCCTTTCTCTTTCCACTGGTACTTCATCCTTGTCTGAGTTTAAAGTACAGCTTTGATTTAATATTTTTAAATGTCTTAATAATGAATTCATAGATTTTTTTTTTTTGCAAAATTGAGAAGAAAAAAAAAGAATGCTGAAGGCCTCCACTCAGTCTAGACTGCAATTTTTCTTTTGTGCAGAGGCAAAATGTTTGATGTTATCCCTGAATAATGTTGAACACTGTTTTATCTATCAGAATTATCCAAATACAAGCAAAGGGCAACTCCATATTTCAGTGACCTCACTGGTCCTGTTGTTGGATGGCCAGCTCCACATAGCTGCAGGTAGTTATATGATGTAAAAGCATAAGGCATCATAAAAAGTGGTGCTGTAATCTCTGGAATACACTTTTAGTTGTCTGTGCACATATTTGCTTCTGCACTAGAAAAGTTCCAAAAGATTGCAGCAATTAATTTTATTTCATCTGTGTTACTAGGAAAAAAAATAATCCCTGACACTGACATTTTGATTCCAGTTCAAACTTGTTTAGATTAACTTCTCTTAATTAACAACCTAAGTGCAAACAAAACAAGGGTAAAACAACTTCCTGGGCACCACCGATGGATGTGTCTTCAGTGAAGAGTTAATGTGAATTATCTGTACTCAAATTACTCTGTTTGTATTAGCTCCACTTGCATGGAAGCAACCACACTGTGAAATAACACCTGAGTGTTTTGTCCACACCATGCTTGTAGGTAATACTAAGAGTTGCGGATGAGCATCCTATGGATTTCTTTACTGAAGCAAGCTGCAAAACAGAACAAAACAAAACATGCCCAGTTAATTGCTTGTAAGAAAAGGCTGACCTCTTTAGATAAGCAGAAGGCACTGAGGGACAGTATATCCTTGAAGTTTTCCCATGGAGCAAACATATGTTCCTGCTACAGGGAGATCAGTTGTTAGACTGCATCCACTAGTGGGCCAGCCAGTTAGCGCTACTGGCTTCACCACACTGAAGTTAGGATCCTTGCTATGAGTGAAACTTGGGCAACATTAAAGCTAAAGTTAGCTTTGCAGAGATATTCCTGCATTTGGGATTTGCGCTCCTGTACAATAAGACACAGATTTTTTCTAGTATTGCAAGACTCATAGTGTTGCTCAGATCTTCTTAGTGACAATAATATGACAGATTCTGGATGAGCTCTCCTGGGTGTGCCATGTCTGCAATGTGCTTTTGAGGTCAGATGTCTGTTCAGAGAGGCATATTTTCCTGAGCTTTATTCTGTGATATACCCTGGTTTACCTATCCTCTGACATATGCATAAAACTTAGTAATTACATTAAAGAGGTACCTTCACTCTTCCAAACTTAAGGAAAAAAAAAAAAAAGGCAAAGAATGTAACAGTTTGGAGGACAGATTAGTACATATGGCAGTTCAGTGCTGAAGTAAATTGAAAATACTAGCTAGCCTTTCCAAATAGGAATCTATGTTTAGGAATATAAATACATTTTTGCTCTCTTAAATGCATTTTGAAGGTGCTGAGTTGATGCAAACTCTGAATGTTTTTCATCCTCAAAAATCTGGCCAGTTGCTTTCATGTCCCTGTATGTTATGTAGTCACCCAAGTTTGACAGTTTTGGCTCTAAGGTTTAGCTTGACTGAAAACAAACTGGCTTCAAAACTGTAGGGGAGGTTAGTAGCAGCTGCTCAAACCTATGTATCCAAGAAAGTAAATCTTAAAATGTCAAGTGGATTTCTTTTCATGAAGTCAACCAGCAATGAACAGGAATGGAGATGTATCTGGAAGGGTAAAACTAGACCTGCTTCTGCTCAGATGATATTTCTGAGCAACCCTGCCCTGGGTCAGGGGCTCAGGTGGACTGCTGTACGGGAACCTGAGGATTGTCGTATTTGTAACAACATCTATGATTTAGATATTGTTCTCTTCAATCTGCAGTTGAGGAGCTATGAACTGGCACAATGATAAACTCTGTATCATCCCTCTTCAAAACAAATTAATAATCCTGCAGCAAAAAAGAGCTGCCCAGGCTGTGGCAGAGCGGTAGAGAACTGCCATAAAGCACTTGTAATGCTTTGTGCATCTACAGGTAGAGTGAAGTTCAAGGTAGCTTATGGTAGTTAGCAAGCAATTGAATTTGGTACTGCTGAAACTCAAAAGCTGAGAGCAGAATTAGTGAACCTTTCAGATTCAAGTGTTTGAAATTCTAGCATAAAATTATCTTTCAGTAATGAAAAAAAAATTAATATTGGAATGATTCTTCATTCAAGAAGTGCAAATCTGTCTTCAAGTTCATTTAGCAAAGTGACATTTAAATTACTATGAAGAATTGTGTGCACACTATATGTTATTTGTAACTTCATAAAATGTTGAGATGAGGTTGTCCTGGGATCAGCATGTGATTAAAGTGATTATATACCTTATATACATGGTATGTTTCTTATTCAGTCACAATCAAAATAGAATCTTCTATTAATATAATAATTTGGATGTCATTAATGAAATCTCAGTTAAATATTTTTATGTTTCTATTCACAGCCTTTTATTCTCTATTAACAAATTCATTCCTCTTACCTAAAAAAATATGCTACTTTTCCCATCAGCACGATGGCTGACATCTGCTAGGGTGACCTCTTGCCCCTAGCAGCAAAGCTCTGCTATGTAGAAATGGACGACAGGCAGATGCTCTTCTCTCAATTCTACAGAAATTTAAAAATATGAGTGGGTGCAGAAGAGGGCACCAAATACTAACCATCAAAGCAGGCACTGTTTTTCTCTCCTTAACACTCATGCTGAGTGTTTTTCTCTTCCTCACTACCAACCGTTGTGTATGCATATGCATCTTAATACTCAAAATGAGTTTTTTTATTGTATTCTAAGTCCAGGAACACTTACATCCAAATTCCTTCAGGCCTGTTGGTCTTCCTTTTCTGCTATGAAAATTAGGATGTGAGTAGCAGACAGGGAAAGAATATGCTACCATAACCCATGCTGGGACTCTGCGTCGCTCATGGCTGATACCTTTAATGTCAGGCAGAGGTTAAAGTTACTAGGCCCAGAAGCCCACATTTCAGTTCCTGCTACACTTGCTCATTTCACCCTGAATGTAATACAAAGAGGACTTTTAATGTAATGTGATGTTTGTAAGGCTAAAATTACCTCAGGAAATTCCAACATTAAGATTTCTAGTGTGGTATGGGATTCTATTGCACAACTAGCACCTTTTTCATTTTTTGTTGTTTTTATACTTGCAGTTTATTATCTGTGACACATGCATTCTGACCCAGTTCTTCAAAGTCAGTTGAAGTCAAAACAGGCAAAGTTTCATCACAGCAATACAGGGATAACTGAATAATTGCACGCTGGTGATAAGATGAAGGGGCACAGCAGAAAACAGAAATTATGACTTTACCTGGTTATGGGATCCCTGGACCACAGAATCAGATTCCTCCATCATCGTTTGCTTTTCCTGCACCCTCTGTGTGTTGGTTGAACTTTTTTTGTGCATTGTAGGTGATTATCTATAGTCTGTTCCATACATAACTCCCGTGATAAAAAATAATCCAATCTGGAATGCCTTTGGACATGTGCACATGTAGTTTTCCTCTGGATTAGTAGAGCACTGAACTCCCTAGTCCATGATGCATGATAGCAAAACTCTCAAGCACGTGCTGAAGAATGCTTTGTTTTGGTGTCTAGGAAACTTCGTGGCTGAAAGCAAAGGAAATGGTAGATGTTGGACGTATGAAAGGCAGTTATGCTGGTTTTGTTCAGAGACTCAAGAAACAAGCAGATGTTAGTATGAAAGAACTGAAAAGGTTATGAATTAGCAAGTGAAAAGATAAATGTTGTTATGGGAATACAGATTAACTAATGACAGTGGAATACTCTGGACATACTATATGTAGAATGATTTATTTTTATCTGTTTGTCTGTCAGTCTGTCTCTCTAATAATATAAATGCCTAAAGAGACACGGAAAAAAGTATTCTTGCTTTCCCATACATAGGATAGAAATCTGTACAATACCCTTTCATCAGATCTGCATTTTGTTAGGGCTATGCATATTCATAACTCAAGCTTTGGTAAAGCTTGGGAAACAGCATGGGTGCTAGTAGCTTAAATTCAGACTCTCTAAAAATCTAGAAAAGGTACATAACTTGTCTGTAATGCAATGGTGATGATTGGAGTTCACTGATGCTAGGAACCTCACTAAGAAGTAGCTGGCTGTGCATGTTAATTCCAGGTACTCCTCTGTCAGGTTACCGAGGGGTTCATTAGGTTCTATTCCATGTTTGAGAAGGTAAAGGAGTCTTGGATAGTAGCTGTGCAAGCATCACTGTCAACTCATGGAAAGCTGAGTGCCACTGAAAAGTGTTTTGACTTCCACTGAAAAATACTTATTTTAAACTGAAGCTTTACTGTATCTTTTTGCTTCTCTCTTCTGGTTCCTGTACCACAACTGACATAAAGCACTCATGTCCATTCTCCTGGATCTTTGCCATCTCTTTCTACTTGATGTATCAACACTGCCATTATTCCAAGTCTTTCATCTAACTGTCCTATGAAACCACAGTTGCTTCCCACTTACCACACTACTAAATAAATGCTTTCACCCTTTTGCTCGAGGTTTGTTTTGGAAGGGACTCCCAGCAGACGTCTGTAAATTTACCTCGTTTCTTGCTTTGAAAGCTTCATAAAGCTTGCAACACATGTAACAGCAATCGGGCAGCTGGCTTCTGACTATGATGCTGAAAAACATCAGCTCCCCCTTTCATTGTGTTTCCCTGTCAATGTCCATGTTCCCACTGATGTCTCTAGTTTCAGGCTTAGACTGTCTCCTCCTTTGGGCAACAGCATCTTTTGTGATTTGCTGGTGCAGCACCTCATCTTGCAGTATAATCTGGGCTCTGGGTAAGAGTATAAGGTAACACACTAGGACTAGATGGTCTTAGGCAATTGCTGTATTTCTCTGTTCAGGAAAACCGTTTGCAAATTCCTGTACTGGATCTTCAGGGTGCAGGCAGAGGAGGAGAGGGCTGGTTCAGGTGGCCCTTCTGACCCAAACTGCTGTACAAAGAATTGTCCAGAGCAGATGGAAGTGAAGACTGAGTAGGGTCAGGTCCCACTTTCCCACTGTTATAATGGCCTTTTGGTTTGCAAGAAAAGTTAAAGCTGCCCTCCAGAGCTTTTATTGGGAAGCCTCTGGCTGGTGATCTGCCCCATCTGCTTCATCCAGGCAGTGAATCAAGCCTGTTGTACTTAAACCATTGACCCCTACTCTGAGAAATACCAGAGAAGAATAGACTTTAACTGAATCTTTCAGTAGCACCCTCTCCCCTTATTTTGCTCCCTCCCTCCCATTGTTTTGAAGCCAAGTCACTTTTTGTTTGCCGGAGGAAGATTAAACAAAGGAACCCACCAGCAGCGCCAGGGTTTTTTGATGCACGTGTTGGCTGTATCACTCAGGCAGCCTTCCAGCAGGTATGTCCATGCAGCTGCAGAGCCTTTCACTGCCAAGCCATAAAACTGCTGGCAGGTCTCACCATCTGTGAGGAAGATTGTGTGAGAACTTGCCTCCTTACTGGATGGCTTTCAAGACAAATGTCACCACTGACCCCATTAAGATAGCCAATGTTCAAGAGGCACCATAAGGCATTGCAAGGGTGTTCTCTTTTCTGTCCTCATTGAGTGAGTCATGCAGTTTTGTAGGTGTTCCCACAACAAAAATACTTTCATGCTTGTGACATTTTAATACTGAGAAACACTGAGTAATTGTGAGACTCTTTCCATTGAGTGTCACATTCTGTGGTAGCCATTAAGGTGGGAAATTTTGAAATTTTTAAGCTACACTGCTACCATTACAGGAAAGAAAATGGGTGGGGAAAGAAAAGGAAAGCCAACCCAAGAGCTAACATTCAGAGTCTGGTTCATTAGTCTAGCACAGTCTCTGGAGAGAAATAAGTGTCCTGTGTATCTGGTTGATCACCTATAGATTTTGGACTTGCTATTCACAAAATTGAAATCCTTTCTTCCTCAAAGTCCTTGCAAACAACTCTACCATCCAAATGGTGTGTGAATTTAATCTCTGGCTGATTCTGAAAGATACTGAATCAAAAATAATTTGAAACAATATCTGACTGCTGCAGTGCCAGCATCTGTAGCTAAGACCATGGCCTGCCTGTAAGTTTGTGTTTCAGGTGTCTCATAGTCTTAGAGAGTGAAAAGATATATGTCTACTGCATCTGTTCAGTATTCAGGTTACATAGCTATCCAGAAATTGTTAACCAAACATATTTGCTTTCACGGGGAAAAGTACATTTTAGTACGAAAATCCAAGCCTTTTTATCCAAAGAGATTAAGTTGTCTTTTCTGTTCTTTTCTTTAACCTGTATGAGTTTCACCTACAGCCATAACAAATGCAGATAAGGGGAAAATAACCAGTAGGCTCCTAGTTCAAAGGCCACAGAAATCAGTGGGACATTTTCCCTTGCCTTCAGTGGATCATGGATCATATCCCAAAAGCTGACCTCTGACTTGACAAAGAGCCTAGCTTTCCGTTCAGCTCAATGATGCTTAGTGAGTATGTCTAAGGCATTTTTTGAGCAGTCCTAGGGTGGTGCAAGCAGGAAATAACACTGAGCATGATTTAAAGAGATAAAAGTTATCTGGCATTTTCTAAAGATTATCTTGCACCATCCAAACTTTTTAATCCAGATGCAGCTAGCTGTTACGGTTGTGTTAACCATCTGGTACTATAGTCTTTGGCTGAAAACGGAAGCAATACACATCAGCATTGTTTTTTGTTTCCAGGAAAAAGGAACGCTGTTTTTATGATCATCCATTCATTTGGTATCAAGCACATTTCACACATGAGTTAACTGGAGACCTGCAGTTGATATATTCTGGGGTAAGAAGAAGGGCTTTGTATGGCTGATGGTAGAAGCAGAGATGCAGAGCAAAAGGTTGCAGTTTCAGTGTAACTGAATGCAGTGTAATTGAATATAGTATCGTTAGGATTTTTTAGCTTTCCCTTCATAAAAAGATTTTTTTATTCAGTGTTTCATTGTCCCAACAAAACTCTTTGTAGTACCTTCTGGTTTTGCAGTTCAAAGCAGGTAACATCTTCAGCCATATTATGCTGAGCAAAAAAAAAACCATTTGTAATTGCTTTGCACTAACCTGCCCAGCAAACTACCAGGAACTTACTTTTGCATTATTTTATACACTTGAAAACTGTGTTTTATTCTAAATAACTGATGTGTGGAAAAAAATTACCAGCATTAGAGGGCAGAAACGAAACTGTGAAGGCAAAGGACATGTTAGCGGCTTGAAAATTATATTCATGGTACACGGCAGCACCAAATTACATCACCCGAGGGAACCTCCTGGCTTCTTATTGCAGGGGGGTTGAACTAGGTGACCTTTAAAGATTCCTTGCAGCCCAAACTATTCTATGATTTAGTGACTGTCTCCAGGGAGACACAACGTCTTTTCAAGAAGAAAAGGAGTGCTGCCACCACACCACACAGTAAGGGACACTGAAGTTTTCTGTTTCTTCCGTGTCCTGTCTGTGACAGAGCTGGAGTAGGTCTCTAACCTCAGGTTTCTCTGTGTCTCCTGGAAACAAGCTAGCACCGAAAAGGATCGAAGATAAGAAATTCTGGGTTCATAGTTCTTGGCTTTGTTTGACTGACACACAGAGTTTGGAAGTGATACAGGCCAACAAGGATGCTCAGCTATTGCCTGCTTGGCAGCAGTTGAATCAGCTTTTGGGAGGATAGAGTCCAGGTCCCCCACAGGTTGCCACTAAAAATGCCCCCACTGTATTTCAGTGAAACAAACCTTTGTTTCTGTCAGGCTGCTGTGTGAGCCCCTTCTCTGCTTCCAGTTGTGTTCAAGCTGACATGTAGTGCTCTCTGTTGAGAGGCTCACTGCTATGGCTCAGCTCCCAGAAAGCTGACTATCATGGAGATTTTCCCTGTGCCATGCCTTCTGTATCGGCATAAGAATTTTCACAGCCTCAAGGGCCTCTGTCAACACTTAAACCGCCTGACAATTTTACTCCAGGGCTATTGGTGGCCAGGAGATACCTGTGAGGGCCACATGGCCTTTTCCTGAGCTGTCACTCAGCTAAGGATGATCCCTCATCCCACAGTGCTCAAACACCCATCTTTACCTTATGTATGTCATGCAGCTCCTGTGTATCTTAGAAACCTGTCACCTCAGTATCTAAATCCCAATGGAACAACTTAAGCAACTGAGGGGAAGCTGGAACTGAGGCCAGATTTCAGTGAAAGCTACTCATCTAACCCGCTGAGGCGTCTGAAACACTTCCACTGAGGTATATATATCTAAGTACTTGAATAGCTTAAAGGATCTGAGCTTAAGTGCTGATGTGACTGTTGAAAATGGCTCCTACGTCACTTACACTTTATTGAAAAAAATTAAGTGTTAAATACGGAGAAGCTTCAGAAATGCTGCAAATACATACATAGAAAGAGCTGCACAGGCTTCTTTGAGCACCAGCAAGTTATACCAGATAGCATAGCTGCTCACATATCTGCAAGAATGAACAGATCAAGAGGCCAAACAATCCAGATTCCTGAAACCCCACTGGAAAAAAATATTCTAAGTGATAGCAGCTAACATTACTACAATTGGAATTACTCTTGGGATTAGAAAGGTCCACCATATTGCAGGTAGATTAGTAGGCAGCTGGGTTCACCCTGTCCATTAAGATGTAATAGCACATTCTGTTTCTTAATAGGTCAAACATAATAAATCTGGTCTTCAAAACAGTCTTCAGAAGTATTTTGCATGGGCAAGCTCTGGTAAGTTTGAAATGCAGGGCTATGCCTGCACTTCTTAGGAACAGCAAGCTGCAGCACAGAGAAGGGTAAGCTCTGCTTTTTGCAGTTTTCTTAGTGCCATTTGTGGTCCAGCTAACTGCTGTGCGGGAAAGCTTTCCAGCATACTTGGGCATCCTCAGGAATATGGCTTTCCATATGATCCGACATGCCACACAGCAGCCATGCCTGCAAGCCTGCAGTTGGCACATCAGGCAAGGCTGATCTTGAGGACAGACTTTGGCAGGCAGGAGAGACATCCCCTCAAGGGAAACTCCATGTGTTTCATTGAGAAGGGAGCTGGCAAAAACACCTTTTACACGCTTCTGCTGTTGCCGTTTACCGTTTGTGAGCAGTAAGGGTCAGACTGCCTGCTTGTGGTGTTCCTGTAGTTGTAAAACATCAGCTCTTCTTTGTTGTTTTTCTCTCTGTGTTTGCATTTGTGCTGTGTGAATCCACTGTTCGTGCCTGAAGAAAAACTCTTGCTAGCAGTATCAGGAAGGAGAGGAGTCCCCAGCCTGTCCTCCAGCTGACAGAGCTGGAAACTTCCCACTAGCAACTGCCTCTGTATTGCACTCAAGTGAAGGAGCAGCTAAATCTTGTGCCTCATCTTCAAAGTGCCTGGCAGTTTTGCTAGCTCTGTAAACAGCGTCACTGATAATTTTTAAAAGGAAGAAAGGAGGGAAGAAAAGAATCAGTAAATCAAATGAGCACTGTCCAAAGCAAATAAGGAAAATAATGGCATAAGGGGAGGCAGCAGGTAAACTCCCTTGCCCTGCTTTGCTCAGGACCTCATCTATACTTCCACTACTCTAAATTGGCATGGTGACATGATGAGGAGACAGCCATGTTTCAGAGCTAATATACATCCTACATCCTCCTCATCACAGCTGCATCTCACCCTGCGGTGGGTTATCCTCTCTCTCCAAATGTTCAAGTCATTATCAGTTTGACAAATCCAATATATATAGAAAGATCTCCAGGCAAAATCTGTATTTCCAGAAAACGAGATTCCTATACCATCTGCAGCTAATTGTTTCATACCATATTTGTCTCAGTCCTGCTGAGCCCACTCTAGGCCTGCTGAGCCCATCACTTACCCACTTACCCTGGTTTTACACTGGAGGAGCTCCACTGTCTTCAGCAGATTAATGCAATTAACACTTTTGTGTGTGAGAGCAGAATCCAGGGATGAAGGAACATACACTGACACCACAAATCACCCTCATCATCACCCTAACACCAATGGGGACACAATTTGGTGGCAAGCAATGAGTCTGGTTTTCAGGGGAGAAGGAAGGGAGGCAACCAACCAAAACTCAGGTTGTAGTGAGAAGGAGAGAGAGTTATTGCTGCCTGTGAAATCAAATCCAAAAAACAGACATGGATATGCCTGCTGCAAAGGGCTACGACAGTGGCCCGGTGCTCCCTGCTCACATAGGGTGATTGGCAGAATTTCATCTCATTCAAAATTAGAGAAAGCAACAGAGCTCAGCAGTAATCTTGATTCTAGAGCCTTGTTGAAACTCTAGACACACATATCTGACAGATACAACAGAGATTAATGAGCCATGACCAGAAGTTTGATTTTTCTGTCAAGTGCTCCCATCCGTTTTAAATAAACAGGGGAACAACATTGTTGGAGACATGGGAGTCCATACATGCATTCTGACATAACATAAACTCCAGCTCCTGCTCTCTGTTGTTTAAACCAGGCAGGCTGCTTTTGGTACTGTGTGTGTCTGAGCTGAGTTATAACTGCAAACCACTGAAAAATGTTGAGGTTTTGTTGCGTATTTTTTCCCCCGTTGGCCCTTTTGTGGCTACTCTTGTGATGAGCTTGGCTCCTTGTGTGTTGTTTCTTTTCTCCTCAGCATGGACTGTCTGGTGTTTGACTACTGGAAACTGTCAAATGTAGTATCATGTTTACAGCTAAATTAGTTCAGTTTAGTGTCATTGGTGTATTATCTGGAGCACATGAGTGCCTAAAAAGCCCTCTGCTTTGTTTTAAACAGCACTCTGCTTTGTTTTTTTATGGGATTTTGGAACATGGCTTCCTCATCCCTTCCAAGTACAGTGGGCTAAGCCAGCTAGAGCGGAGCCTGAGGAACATGTCGTGTCATCTCTTTACCCTTCTGGTTACTTGCATTAGGATCAGGCGTTGCTCTCATAAAATAATAATCAGTACATAGACATATGAATTTGTCAGGAATTCATGGTAAAGCAGTCCCAAAGGATTTTATGCCACAGAAATGTGTTTTGAGATTTCCTCTATTTTTATTTCTCAAAAAGCATGGTAGAAGCCACAAACAAAAGAAAACACTATCAGAGGATGGTTTATACCCTGAGGTATTTATGGGAGGAGAGAAAAAGAGAGTGAAAGAATGCTGCCATAAATCTAACTGGCCACAGAATGTCACTCTTGCTCCATGCAAATAAACCTGAAAAGAAATTTACCTGGTAATATAAAACTTGAGTCTTAAGGAAGGCAGCTCAGGGAAGCTCTTGCCTATAGAGAGATGAACTACAGGTATAAAGGCATGTACAAGTACATACACACACCCACTCCCACTGGCAACTGAATGTTATACCTGAACAAAATACCTTTGCAAACCACCAGAACTTTGATCCAGGTCTGCATCCAAAGTAAAACCCTGCAGATGACTCTTCTCCCGAAGGGTCTTACCAGTGGGTCTGTGTTGAGGGGCTTTGAGGGAGAAAATTCTCCCCACACTGAGAAAGGCACACTCAGAAAGTCCCAGCCTGAACTTGGGCCATGTCAGTCTCACTGCTGAAAACACCTGATTCTCGGTATGATTCTGGTTGTGAGTGAGGTCCTTTCTGAGATGCAGGATCAGGGCCATGGAGAAACTGGCTAGGCTATATTATTTCAAACAAAAGCTGATTTTGAATAGAAAGCACTCTCAGTTTTGAAACATGAAATGAAAGCTGCCCTGAAATTGAAATTGTCCTTGACTTGATACTGCCTACAAGTGAAATTGCCACTAAATTTAACAGACCGATGCTTAGCATTTAATTACCCCTGACAAGAAGTCACCGTCAGGAAGGAACAGTATCAGAAAAAAACAAATCTTTTGGCTTTTTCTCAGGGCTTTATTTCAAGTAGCATGTTTCTGCTTCTTGAGGCTGTGACCTTGGCCAAACTGGGATGCAAGGTCACTCCTCAGGCAAGGAAGGGACCGCACTATGGTGCCGCCTCTATGTAAAGGGTGAAGGCACCCGCTGCAGGGCACATCCACATTTATCCCTTTGGGGGAAAAAAGCTTTCTCTGAAGTACAAAATGAGACTGGGTAAGCAGAGTAGAGATTATTTACTCTCCTCCAGGGTTGGAGAGGTCTGGGCGTGAAGGACTAAAGTATCCCTGCTTCCAGCTTGGTGAAGCTTCTCTGGAGAAGATACTAGAGCTTGTATGACCTGTCTGTGGTCTGCCCCAAACACATTTTTACAGATCAGCAGAGATACAAGAAAGTGTTTTTCTTCTCTCACCGTATTTTGCATGACTGCAAGAACTTTTCATGTCTCAGGTTGGCCTCAAAAGTGCAAATCTTGAACAAAACAAAACAAAACAAAACAAAATCCCAACATCAACAAAATAATAAAATATAAAAATGTAAATTGAATGAAAAAAAATTAGTTATTAAATGTTGGTCTTTGGTAAGCTCCGAAGTGTTTTGACTTAAGTTTAAAGGTTTTTTATGGTTTTGGTGTAAATTTACTTAGATTTCAAAACAAGCTTCCTTTCAGTCTAAAAATGACATCTTTTCTTTTGAAAGTGAAGAAAGAGAGTCATTTAATCACTTTTTTTTCCCAATAGTATTTGAATATGACATAGTCATTTAAAAAAAATAAAATCCCTCTCCTCCTTAAGGCTTTGATTTTGGCAAATCCACATTTTCCAGTGAAAATCGTTTCCCTCAACACTTCCCAGTTTTCTCTAATATTTACATCTGTTCTTCTCTGAGAACATGTCACAGCTGTAGATCAACAGGAATCACACAGAACACAGTTGATTTATGGTCAAAGTAATATTTCTAAATCAACTTGCATTTAAGAGTAGTGAATAGTACATGTCCATTCACCAGCAATGTATCGTAAGGACTTTGTACTGCTTTTATATTTTTTACATTGCTTTTTGCATAATTATACACAATTCATGTGTAATTGTAATTTTTACAATTATTTTACATAATTACATGTTATTAGAGCTGAAATTTGGGCACAGTTAAAGACTGTGAGCCAATGTTTCAGACACCCACCCTGATGGCATCATCTGTCTCCAGAGCTGGACAAATTGGACCAAAAGGAACTACTGTACTCCAAAATTAAGACAACATTCACAGCTCATGGCTGTGAAGTGGCAAACAAAAGGAAAATTCTTTGGCACTTTTATACTTAGCTGCAGCTTTGACCTCGTATCACATGATCCCAGTTAGACATGGAACTCCCAGGGAGTCCTAAGGAAATTCGTGGAAGCTGCACACCACTCTCCTGCGTCTGTCCCTACTCTGCCTATCTCTCCGACCCCCAAATCACAAGCACTTGGATGCTAGGCAAACCTACCAAGGGGCTTCCATTTAGTCCCAGAATGTTGATTCCTCTGGGAAAAAAAAATATAAAATAAAGTTTCCATGTACTTGGTAAATATGGAAAAGAAGAGTCCCTCATGCAGCAGCCATGGGGCGTTTCTTTACCAAGCAGCTCAGTCATTTTCTTTATAAGAGCAGTTACTTAGTTGGACACACTACCCTCTGTGAAGGTGAACATTAAAAACAAGTTCAGTTCCCAGGCTTCATCGGTGCCTGCGTTTTGGCTGGCTTTCCACTCCTCAGAGCTCGGGAAGGCCTCTTCAGCTGAGGCATGCAGGGTGGGTACACGCCTTGCTTCCTTGGTTGGATTATCCCTCATCCCCTCTGCATTTTAAGAGATTTGGTGGGCCCGTTAACAGCTTCTACCTGTTTTAAGACGTGTGACAGGAGGCTGAATGGCTTGCTTCATGCAGCCCCCTTCGCCCGCCACTCCTGCGAGTGGTGTTGACATGATTTATAGAAATCATAAAATGTGGTGGGGTGACCTCACGAGTGTCCAGCTCTCCTCACGCACATCTCCAGGCAGAAGGGCTAGTATTTATAAACAGTGATATATTCATGTCTCAGTAACCTGCTTTATTTACATTGCTCGCACAGGGCCACTGCCGCACAAATGAAATATTATTCCCTAGCATGTGCGTTTCGTTTTTCTGTTGGCTGTGTGTTTTCTTTCATGCATTGCCCTTGCTGTGTCGGTGAGCTTGTCAGCAGTTCTCCTCAGCATGGGGCTGGGAAGAGGGGAAGGGGAAGAGTTTCATTCATTGCTATTCCCGGGGTTGCATGGTGACAAACAAGTGTGGGATTGGTGAAGCCTGTGCTGGGGCTGCGAGCTGCACCTCAGTAAGAATACATAGAATAAACCAGGTTGGAAGAGACCTTCAAGATCGTCGCATCCAACCCAGAGATCATCGCGGGCCAGAGGGGAGCGACCTGGTCCCCCTGCATTATCAACTGGTTGGGCTGCTGCCATGCAGTCTTTTATCACAGCTGAACCTGCTGCCTTTGGCATCCCGGCCTGCTGCATCCTCTGCTTGCTGTGCTGCTTCTGGTGGGATGCTACCTCGTGGGAGATCCTGCTCTTGGCCAAGCATTGATGAGGGCAGTTGAGAGTTAGTCAAGCCATAAGCTCAGGCATCTGGATATGGTGGAACCAGCTGGAATTTTCTAGTGAAGCTATCTATCCGCAGTCATTTTTAAGATCTTTTTACTACAGCCTCCAAATAGCTCATTTCTGGCTCATGAATTAAGAGAAAAAGTGTCTTCTCTCCCAAAATAAGCACAGTAATGAACTCAACAATAAAAGCTTCTTATCACCCTTCTGGGTTTTGGTAGGTTTTTTTTTCATATTTTCTTTTTACCACTAATTAAAAGGGAGAAAAAAAAAAAGGAAGGAAGGAAGGTTGAATGCTTTTTTAAATATCTTGTTTAAAGTTGTGTCTGGTTCATTATCTCCAAAGCTTCTGTTGTTTTGAAAATGTCTTTTTTTTTATTATTTTATTTTAATTTTCTCATTGAGATGTTTATGGTAAATATTAACTTATGAACAAGTAAAAAAAATAAAAATCTATAAATGAAATTCCATCAGCTTTGAAACACTGTGCACATTTCAAAATGAACTCCACGGCCTGAAGCTCCAGAGAATACAGAGAATACATAGAATAAACCAGGTTGGAAGAGACCTTCAAGATCATCACGTCCAACCCATCAACCAATCCAACACCACCTAAACAACTAACCCACGGCACCAAGCACCCCATCAAGTCTTCTCCTGAAAACCTCCAATGATGGCGACTCCACCACCTCCCCAGGCAGCCCATTCCAATGGGCAAGCACTCTCTCTGTATAGAACTTTTTCCTAACATCCAACCTGAACCTCCCCTGGCGCAGCCTGAGACTGTGTCCTCTTGTCCTGGTACTGGCTGCCTGGGAGAAGAGACCAACATCCGTCTGTCTACAACCCCCCTTCAGGTAGTTGTAGAGAGTAATAAGGTCACCCCTGAGTCTCCTCTTCTCCAGGCTAAGCAACCCCAGCTCCCTCAGCCTCTCCTCATAGGGCTTGTGTTCCAAACCCCTCACCAACTTTGTTGCTCTTCTCTGGACTCGTTCCAGCAAGTCAACCTCCTTCCTAAACTGAGGGGCCCAGAACTGGACACAGAGGAGAAAGAGCTCTTTTATGACTAAGGAAAAGTATCTCATAGGAAAAAAGAAAAAAAAAAAAAAAAAAGAGAAGCTCAATTTCTGTGAACTGCATACAGATAACTCCTCTTGCAGCACTTGAATGACATCTACATCATGAGGCCCCAGAGTGCTCACCAGGTGCATGTTCTGGCCACATCCTGGCCGTGTGCAGGGAAGGGACCTGTGTCTAAAATGGATCCTCCTTCTTCCATGGGAAGAAAATGCCTGTGTCTGGACAAGGAGGGGACAGTTGATGCTGTGAAATGTGTTGGATGCAGGAAACACCTCTCTGGTGTTTGTTAGAAACCAGAACAAGGGCAGAGCTTAGGAAGGATGAGCGTTTGGGCAGTGACTTATTTGCTGGGTACCCTAGAGACATTTAGCTGCCAGTCTGGAGTTGTGGGCTGTAAGATGAGGGAGCAGAACTGCTGGGGCCAGCAGGCACATCTGGAAGTAGACATTTATCTTGTGGCTGCAGCCCATGTGTCAGTCTTGGCATGTGTCTGGAAATGTATGCTGCAAGGGCCATCACCCCCCGGGACTGGAGCAAGAAGAGCAGGAAGAGCTAAATCAGTGAAAAAACTTGCAAAGTACTTTTCTGTTTATGTGCTTGCATGTGCTCCTACCTGGTCTCCCAGGTTCACAGCTGCATTTGCTTTTCCCGTGTAGAGGTTTCCCTCTTGTTTTTCCTTTTTTTTAATTCCCAACATGCAATGGAGGAATTTCTATTTGTTAAAGACTTTCAGCAAGGCTGTGGTTTGTTGGTGGGGATCACAAGGTAGTTTAGTTATTTGTCAAAATGCACTTAAAACCCGGGCCCTTTTGCATTTCCCCATCTTTCAGGAGGCTTTTAGGAACGGTCTGATTCTGCCTACCCTCCCTCATAGCAAATAGCACTGCTTTTCCCAGCAGCAGTGGGATTGCCTATGCACAGCCTGCACAGAGGTAGCAGAATCTGGCTTCAGGGCATTTTCAGTAGTCTTGAAGTATATAAGAATTGTTTTCATATATTTAAATTACTCTGTCTGAAGTGAAAAAAATGCCCTGATGAACTAAAGGGAAAATTGACTGAGGAATCCTAACATGTAGTATTCAGTATTGTGAAAAATATCAGTATTCTCTTCACCTTTTAGTTTAGGAACTGAGACCACACTGTAATTCTTACAAGATGGATTTCCTGCTCTCACTCAAGGGGTTTTCCCCATGAAGTTTGGTAGGAAGTGTGTTGAGCCTCATTAACTCTCATCTTGTTGCTGAAACAATGTGAGAAATTGTTGAAACTGTGTGTTATGCAAAGGTACCTTGACTGTGTGGACAAAAGTGAGGAGCTGCCGCAAGGAGGAGTGAACCAAGGTATGGTAACAAGCAAAAGCAAATCAAATGAAATATGATTGAAGAAAGAAGTTTGTCTCTGACAGCACATAATTCTTATATTTCAGTACCTAACACCAGATTTCCTCTCCAAAATCAGGCAGGACTGAGTTGAGAACTAAGGAGGCCATTTCAGATCCCTATCCTTTGAGACAGGTCTACCTTTATTACTGTTATGTTTAATGAACTGTCCATAAAATCTCCATAACGTCTCTATAGTTCTCAGGAAAAAAAATCTTTTGCTTTTACTTTCTCCATCATACATTTTACTCTGTCACTGTTCTGTTGGCTCCTGTAGAGCTACTTCTCATTTACAGAGGGGTGCAGAAGAGGAGAAGGAGAGATTCTGTGCCTGATTTTTTACACACTGTACATAAGCTTTCTTTACCCCTACACAAGACTAGGTCTTGGTGAAACCAAGTTGCTTTGAGGATCTGGCTCTGAAAACAGTTCAGCAACTCCTAAAGAGAAGACAACAGGAGCCAGCAGTGCTCAGGATACTGCATCTCACATAACTAGACTACAGCCTTGCACACATTCTGTTGGTTTTATTCCCTGACTTGGAATTGGGATAGCCCACTTACATGACTGCAGATGCTGGCAATACAGAGAACACTGAAAGCGCAGCTGGGCCAAAATGCTCTCTTTGGGCTTCTTCAGGAATATGGGAAAGTACAGATTGAGATTCAGGGTGTAAACTTTCCCAGTGGAAAGACTGATACAGTCAGTGTAATTTTTAGGCAGAGGGAAAAGGCAGGCAAAAACCTGTTCCCTCCAGTGAATCCTCTGTGTGATGTGAGCAGCAGCACTTTCCAACTGGGCATCAGAAATTCTGCCTAGGATACTGTGTACGTTCTCTTGCTGAAAGGAAAATAACATGGTATTGATGTCCAACTATGCAGGCCTTAACCTTTTAGCCCCGAGGGACCGCTGGGAGTTTTTTCTGAAGAGCACCCGTAGGGTCAGGGCACAAATTTGCAGGTGCAAAATAGCATTTGCAACTTCAGATCACAAAGGTGCAAATGTCACGTTCTGGTGTTTTGCTCTTCCATCCTCCAGGCTGTGGGTGGAAAGCCGGGTGCTGCGTAGAGCTCTGGGAAAACCTGTGATCCTAATTGCTTAATAATGTTCCAGTCAAAGGATATATTTTCACCTGCTTCTGTGATGTGCATTTTCATTTTCTGACTGGACTCAGACACCGCCTCTTTCTGACAGCTTCTCAAGTCGTGACCTTCAGAGCCTGTGTGTGGCTTCTTCTGCTTTCTGCATCCAGCCTAGAGATTTTACAAACCTCCCACCAAGGGGGCTGGATTATTTTAGATCTCACTGACACCTGCATTATTTTACCTTTCTGTGTTCCCAAAGAGCTGTAATATTTACCAACAAGCATCTCTTCTCAATCTAATCCAGTTCACATGAATATCACATGAGGCTACCTCCTGCTTGATGCAGCCTTAAGATGTAATGCGTGTTTCTGTGCTTACTGTCTTCCTTCCTTTGTCCCTGTTTTGCCTTCAAAGGGACCGGCTGTGTGAGAAGGGCAAAGAGACGTGGACCTTGGAGCGCAGACCTGACTGAATTAACTTAACAGTGAGTGCAGCTGAATATTTGCTATCTGGAGAGCATGCTGTACAGTGACTGCATTTATTAAACATCAGGGTAATTTCCAAACTCCGGCACTGCCCCAGTGCTGTGAGAGAAAGCTTGTATTGCTGCACGAGTCCAGCTTGCCTGCCAACGTGTCTATACCAGTTCTGCAGGTGTATGAGTTACAGCCCAAGGCAAAAATACCCATGCCTTCCCCAAAGATCTCATGGTGCTTCTGCAGGCCAGATGGTTCCAATTTGAGGCCTACGCTCAGTGATGTAGCTGTATTGAGTTTCTTCCCTGAAACCAACAAAACCTGCTTTAGCATTTTGCTTGGATTAAAATATTTGTCCCTTTTTTCACAGGGCAGAAGAGGGACTCCTGAAGCCACTGAAGGAAGGAAATCATTACAGAGTTCTACAGAAGTAGGTCATGTGCTACAGCTGCTCATAGTTTAAGAGGAAGAAACATGGGACCTCAAACATGGAACATGACTCCTTCAAAATGCTTGAGAGCAACCCAAGAAAAACATCCTCAGAGGCTTATTTAATAAACATTATCTATAATAGTCTCAATGTGTGCTCATGTTTCCTTAGGAGTTTGCACCTACTTCCCAGAGCTAACAAGTTTCCAAAATGAAGCACAGAATAATTTAATGAAAAGGATTTAATAGTTTGTGTTAAAGCTAATATGGTCCATTAGGAGCTGTCATTTTATAAACAATGAAGATATGTCACCCTCTCCGTTGCCGTAAAGCCATTCCAAGCAAGGTTTGTAAACAGTCAGTAATGATCTATAGAACATGCACAAAAGACAATTAGAGCCACATTTGAAAAATATGCTTTCCTTCCCATTCAATTTCTTTTTAAGCAAACCTAAGAGAAGCATATATGTATATAGAAGAATAAATGCCCAGCATATATATACATATGCATGTGTGTATACATATGTATGCATATGTGGATTTCATTAGCAGTCATACAATGTTCATTATCTTAAAAGCACTGCTATTTCCACAGCTCAAAAAAATGCCTAAAGTGAACTGTTAAATCAACTGAAAAGTTTTTAATTACAATCAAAGTGTCACTTCACTGCAGCTTTCTTTTTTTGAGCAAACTAACATTTTTGTGAAGACTCAACCTGCTTTCTCTAACAACTGTGAACACAAAATATTATGCATCAAAATAGTGCCAATTTCAATGTGCAGTGGGGTTTTTTTGTCTTCACAATGAGACTAAATGTAGCTGTAAAATATATGCATAACTTCAGCAAGGGACTCTAAAAGGCTTGGGGCTCCTTGCTTGGGGCTCCTTGCTTGGTGCTATCTTCCACCAATGTGATCCCAGAGGACAGCAACACTGTTGTGAGCCACAGCTTAAAGCAGCCTGAGAAGGAGAAGGTCAGAAGAGCTGCCCAGCCCAGCCCCCTCCCATCCCAATAACCCCATTTTTTGGAAGGCAGGCAAGAATGAAGTATGAGAGAAATCAGACCTAATGTCTACAGGGGAGTTACTTCTGGTGTACAATGAGGTAAGTGTTTGGAAAATTAGGTCCATAAAGTGCCTATATTCCTTATTACTACATGATCTAGAAACAGACAAAATAGTCAAAAGATGACTAACTTGGTAAAAGAAAATGGATACAGCCTTATTATTTATAAAGCGGACTCCTCATTGTAAAGGGGCAGCTTTTTGAAACACAATTTAGATTCTTACTGAAGAGAACAGGAAAGAAGGAAGCTTCAGACTGAGGTCACTCTGTTACACATTTACATTGTAAAGATTTATCTGAGCTACTTCTGTGAGATTTATGCAATGTCTTAGGACTGTCAGGTAGTTGAAAGTCAGGTATCTGGAAATCTTACTAAAAAGCTGAGTGGAGATGTATAAAGAAATAGATTCAAATCTGGGTAAGCAGTTGCAGAGTTACATAATCTTTTAGGAAGGTGTGATTATTCAGTATATTTTGCTGCTTCATTATATAAATAGTCTATCATTATTCAAACACAGGGTTGGGCTGAGATCAAGTGTTGAACGAGACAACAGATCCTACTTGAAATCCTACACAAATTGTAAGGAGAAGGAGGTGGTAATATCTACTTCTTCACATGACAGCAACACCAAAAAATTACAGGGGGAAAAACCCTACAAATGTGCTCTTTGTGTATTGCCTTCTCTCCTACAGCATGTTTAATTTCTCAGGTGAATTAGAAAGGAAATGGCTTTACATCTATAATTTCAGCTACTGTCAATGGATTTCTTTGAAATTAGTATTACTGATTTACAGTACTGCCTTGTCTGACTTCCTGATAGCACACTTAGAATCAAACCAGTTTCCTTGTTGGTCAGTGAACATTTTTTAGATATTTTTTAATGGGACCTGCACTGAGTCTGATCTAGCATTAAATCTGTATCTAAGATTATTCAAATCTGCTGCTTAAGTGCTAGGGAAAACCAAAAAGGATTCACAAATTGCCCTAAAAAGTAGAGACATGTGGCATGAGAGTACTTTATTGGCTTATACAGTCACAGGAACAGAAGCACAAATCAATTGTTTTCTGATAGAAGACAACCAAATGAAACTAATGTCAACAGGTAAAAGTAGACCCTATTAGAAGAAGCTGAGAGGACGTGTGAAGTATGAGGATACATATGAGCACCTGGGGCTCATCATGTTTACATCTGAGATGTTTACATCACATAAGACTTTTGAAGTCAATACAGAAAAATGGGCATTTCTAGGAGCCACTTATTCATGAACTCCTAGGGCTGTCATCTACATCAGATCAGATGAACTGAGTTTTGAAAACACTTATTTCCTCTTGTTGACATTGAAGGTATCCAAGTAATCTACCTTGGGTGTCAAGTACAGAGGACAAGTATCTGAAGCTAAGGACTGAAGGTGCCCATATCACAGTCTACAGAACTACTCTTGCAATTCAAACAAAGGATATAGAAGCATATTACACCACATCACATCCTTTGATGTGGAGAACATCTAGAGTTTACCAGTCCTAAATTTCTGGTTTACCATTGTTGCTGATCTTGACCCAGAGAAATAATTGGTACAATTGACTTGTTCGAAGATTGCCTCTATTTGCAGTATATTCAAGGTATATTTCACTATTTATGTCTTGGACTTGGTGAGTAACAAGCCAGTCTCATAGTTTCAAACATAATTTAAAAAAATCCTTCTACTTGATGTTTTTAAATGAAAATTATTAGGAAAGAGAAAATGTTAGGGTTTTTACCCAAATGGATATGTTTGTAATGTTTACTTACTCCGACAAATTTCCTTGCAGCTGGAGAGGTTTGAAAGAGCAGATAATGGATAGCAAAAGAGATTCCTGTGTTCACATTTGCTTTGCTTTGAAGGAAAATTTCAGTGCTTTAGATTTCTCCCTTCACAAGTGAAAGAAGAGAAAACAGAATATTGGTGCTAGGGACAGGTGCCTCTAATGTATTCTTGTCAGACATGCTGGGAACAGGAGAGCTCTATTTTTGAAATACTACTGTTAGCTACATTACGTGGAGGTCTTGTTAGCGGTAAGCAGCAAATTGGTGTTTAGCGATGCAGGTGACAGCACTTATTAATTTGGGGGGAAAGGAAAGAAATCTCCAAATTCTCAGGGAGACAGGCATAGTCTTGTGTGTCAATATGAGGAATTTATGCAAGCATCCTCTCATTCTAATGAGGTAGAAAAAGCAGTACTGCAGAGACAGTAGTAAAATAAGAGCTTATGCTCTGATTCAGAAAACATGTTCTTAAACCATCTTTATGCAGGACAGCACTTAATCCTCTGCTTAACTTTGATTTACACGGGTGCTTATTTGGTATCTTGGGTAGGAATGACTAAAGACTGGGATGAGCAGTGCCTCAGTTGTTAACAAACAGAGCTCTGCATTTATCTAGTAATAACAATAATAGTAATGACAATAAATTGTTGCTAGGTAGTTACTTTCATTTCAGCAGATCAAATATTAATCTGTACAAACACCAATGGTTTAAGGCTCCCTGCATTCCTGAGATGGGGGGTAGTCTTGGTCATTCTTCTATGGTGGAATGAAGCACCTAAAGATGGCTAGTGTGAGTATAACACACCACTATGAGCAAATCAGCCTGCTTGGTCTCCAGGAGGTACTTGCCAATACATTCACTGGGCACTCTGAACAAACTGCAAAAAGCGAAATCTCCAGTCCACAAAAACCTTCTGTTTCAGAATGCAGAAACAGTGGGATGTCCTTATTCCCCCAGGCCATCACACAGTCACAAGACCATTCTTTCCATTGTCATCATCTAATAACGTACGAAGGGGAATGTAATTTTATTTACATCTCTCGTGTGGAAAAAAAAAAATAACGACATTTGCATCACCAGTGCAAATTTTTTTCTTTTAAATCAAACCAATTTGGAAAGAATAGAAGCATGAGATACATCTGGTTTCTTGTCTGGATTACACTCCAAAGTTTGATGATCACACCCAGATGACTAAAATAATGAAGGTGATAGATTAGTGTATTGATGCATAATCACTGTCTAGCCTGCAAAACTCATGAGCTGCATGATTTTCAGAACAATTACTTGTAATTAAAGCAACACTGCTCCCCCCTTAAATAAATATTTTGTGGATAACACCAATTAATTACATTTTTCAATGAGAATAGCTCTTAAATGCCTGTGCTGCTATTTATTTCTGACCACATTCAGAATTCTGAAGAGATATGAATTATGTATTGTTTAGTAGTATTATTTTGGGTTTGGGATTCTAAAAAATACCTCCCTTTCTTTTGATAGCGTCTCTTGAATGAGTTAAAAGCTAACCACTTCCACAGGGTGAGGATATGAACTGACTCTCATAATGATGAAAGGGAGTTTTTAGCCAGCCAGACATTGTCTGATGAAGTCAATACATCTATCCAGATTAGCTATCTGCTTTTTCATCTCGTTTTTTTTTTTGTTTGTTTTCCACACCCTTCAAAGATAGATTTGATGAAACTAAAAGGCACTCTCCTGACCTGGAAAGAAGACATTTATCACTGTGCTAACTAAACTTTACTACATTTGCCTTTAAAAAGTCAGAACATACCTTTTTTCAGGCTGACACAATGTAGGTTTTCCTTCCACAGAAGTAGGAGTATAGGGTTATAGCCGATCTCAGTATTAGAATATTGCTGTGAAAATAATGTTTAAAAAGGTTCTTGCAGTATATTCTAGCTCTACATGTTTGAGCTGTTACTTTAAACATTAATCAAAAGATGAGATTGGCATGTGACTCTTAGACTTGAAAGAGTTGTACCAAAAAAAAAAGAAGGGGGGGGGGAAGAGGATAGGAGCCATCCATGTTTCTTTTCTAGAACTGCAGCTTTTTCTCATTGATTCTAAAATAAAATACAAAGCTTGATCTTTATTTGGAGAGATGCTGCGTGTATGCAATTCCCATTAAATCTTTTAGGCCCCCTCTCCCCTTCCCTAGTTACCACTGAAGCCTGTAAAAAAATTTGGTTTGGTAGCCGCATCTATCTGATACCTTTCCTTCTGGCAGCTGTGGTTCCCTGAAGAGATAGATAGGTCTCACTCTCTTTTCTGCTTCAAAACAGTGAGGTCTCACTTCCTAACAATGGCCAGGCTTCTCCTGATAAATCTCTTTCCAGGTTTGTATCACTGGCAGAGACATGAAATGGTGTTTTCTCTCCAGCACCTCTCTTCCATGTGAATTGCCATCCTCACCTTGGGAAGTGCTCTGCAGAACACGGCCACAGCAACTGTGAAGAGAGGAACAAGGACTGCACTCCTGCCTTCCATGCTTGCTCCTGCCACCCTGAAAATGCCTGTGTACCCAACAGGCATATGAGCAACTGTACTCAGAGAAAAGCATATTTAATACATCATATATCTCACACATGCCATGGGAACAAAAAGCAAGACAAAATTTCCTTTAAAATCAGTCAGCACTCTCAGCAGAGAAACTTATCCTTATAACCAGACACTCACTTGTGAGTAGTAAAGACTGAAATCATGGCCTTGATTCATTTTTGTTTTTCTGATCTGTCATGCTGAGGTCTCTGCAGCAGCTCAGGCACCCAAGGAACTGCATGCTCAGACTTTTCCATGACCCACAGAAACATTCTCCATGTCTGTTTTGGCAGCTGGGCGTAACTCAATCTGCTATGGTATCCACGCTTAGACAATTCTACGAGTAAGCAAAACAGCTACTGTTTTCATCTTACCATGTTTTTCATAGTATCTGGATGTTGAAATAACACTGCCAAAAAATTGACATCTTATGCTTTGACAATGGTTGCTCCTGATCATACACAGTAATACATGATCTCAGGCACAGCAAGGGGCCCAAGCCTCAGCTTTCTGACGTGTCAATCAATCCTCGGCACCCATAAGGCACACACACACGCTCCAACTAGCCAGCAAGTTCAAGCACCTCCACTTGCAAATAGCTGCTGCGACAGTGGAAAAGGAGGCATGTTTTCCAGAATGTTGTGAACTTGTGAAAACAACTCTGCAACTGAAACTGAGAATAGCCTTCACAATCACTACCCCTCTCAGGCAGCCAGCTCACTCTTGGGTGCTATAAATACACAGTAATACACCATACCAAGAAACCATGATACAGTAATGTTACAGTAAATTCTAGTAGAATTGCTTTTGAGGTGCACCAGCCTGTGAAAGAGGAAGAGAAATGGGAGACACTCACATGTTCGAGGGAATGAAGAGGAAATACTTTTGCAGCCTCATTTCCCTACCTCTGAACACAGCTCTCCTGTACTTTGTCTGTAGCCTATGGTGCCCTGGCAGCCCATTCATGCATAGAAAGACTTGGCAGAACACATGGTTACCCTTACACGGAATTCTTTCGCCATGTGTGTTTAATATATCTCTGTGATCTGATTCAAGTAGAGCAGATTTGAATATCTCATTATACAGAGACCAATATGTCTTCATACACACAGTAATTATATTGTTCATTCTGATGTTAGAACACTGGATCTCTTGCTGAAAGTCAGAAGACTTGCATACATTTTTCAGTCACTTAGACATAAGTGACTACACTGACATTCAGATTCTAAACAAATTGCTGATGAGTTTCCCCACTTTTTTCCCCCCCTTTCCCTTCCCAAAAGCAGATTTCTCAGCCTCTCAGAGAAACAGAATGGAAGAGCTTAAATGAGAAGAGGCACACACATGACTACAGTCTAAGGAATAGAAGCCCATTTCTCAGCCAGTGTGAACTGCCAGAGCTGTGTTGGCTCCTTGGAGAGAGAGGAAAAGGCAGGAGAAGCAAGGGGAGGAAATTACTTTAACCATACTTCAGATATCTACCTTTTACTTGGCTTTTGTAACTAAGACTTATCTAAATCTTAGCCAGTGAGTGTTTTCCCATAATGGAAACATGGGCTGCAATCAATCATTCCTTTGTTTCTGCGCTTTGTGAATTTTTATTTTTGTAGTAGTCTTTTTGTTTTGTTGGCGAAATTTGTACTTGTGATGTTACTTAATGTGTACTCTTTGGGGTTCCCAAAGTCTAGGGGTGCTTCAGGACTGCAGAGTACTCTCTGGGCATAGACATACATAGGACAGAGAACACTTTATATGACCAGAAGTGAGTTTTGCCATTTAAAGAACATGCCTTTGACCATCACAATGAGTAGCATAAAAGCACCCCTTCAGCAATGTCCTTGGGATGTGACCTTGTGTTGCCCCCACAGGTGATGCCTCGGGCAGGCTGCAGGCATTCAGGGCACTCAGTACCCAGACTCCCCTCCCTCCATCACCACTTATGGGTATAACTCCCTGTTTTAGCATTACCCTATAAAGATCTGTAGCCTTTGGGTTCTAATTGCTTGGCAGTCATCTTTTCTTCCCTTCCAGTACCTTGATATGTGAGGTCAGGTGTTGAAATGCCACTTGGGTGTCTGGGACCTGAGAGTTAGCAGCTGGCTTTCAGTCAGTTCCCAAACCATTTTCTGTGGGGGTCTGTATTCACTCAGAGTTCACTGTGACATTCATACCCTCATTATTATCCTGAGTTAATTAAATTTCATATTGTTCTTAATTGTGTATGTCGCCCCTGAGACAGTGTGAGGGATTCATTATTAAAAAGATAGAGTTTTATTTAGTGCAGAATTCAGGGCTAAGAGAGACCTCACTTCACCTACCCAGAGAAAAAGAAGCGATAGAAGGGAAATAGCTGCTGGCATATTGGTCAAGTGTGAAAGCAATGAGCAAGGCTAAAAAAAAGGCAAGACTGGAAGGGCGAGAATAAGAACATTTAAGCACGTGTATTTCAATTTCGTTTTAGACTAAAATGTACTAATAATGTTATGTGGCATTCCAATTGTCTTTCACCAACGTTGTTGTCTTATGCAAAAGTTTCTAATGTAGCATTTACTCCATTTTCAGTCACAAGATGATTCAGATGCAGGAAGGAAAGGTGTGCAACAGGGTGACTGACTGCACCCATGTGGCTCAGTGCTTGTGTATGGAGCTGGCAGTGACAACATGCCCCCTTTCCTACTTCGGGAGCTGTAGAGGCCATCTTTGGGCATCAATCTAGACACTTGCTTGCTGATCTGCTCCTTCACTATACTGAATTTCTTTCCACATTCTGTGGAAAATAAATTATACCACTGTGCAGCATGGCATGTGACTTCTTGAAGGGGTGATGAACATTTAGTAACAAAATTCCTTGTCAATCTATGTGGCTCACTCCATGCATTCAGACTATCAGTTAGTTGCTCTCCCTGGTGAAAACTGGAAGTACATGTGCTTTCTCTGCAGTAATATAATATGATGCCCCAATGATATTGTCCTACCACAGGCAACATCCTCTTGTCTGTCTCTCTGGTTGTGGGAAAATAAATGAACACCCAGTGTGTGTGCTTGTTCTCAGAAACTTCCAGATGTGTTTACTGGTTTACATGTTTTTGTCAAACCGTTGTGGATGCCCTTCCATTGCTTCCCATACAAAAGGAGTTCTGGCTGAATAGAAATATGTACCAGCTGGCAAAGGGAAGGGTTCCCAGCAGGCTTTTGGCATTTGATATGCCTAATGTATGTGAACAAGTTGATATGATTAAGGTTAATGAATAAGAGACCATTTCAGACTTTTCTAATTGTTGTATAGCATTAGGTATTTGATGGCACTTTTTGTTTTAAAGCAGCCAAGAAGCTATTTAATGTTCAAAATGGTGACTTGATGGTTAACAGGTGAGGATGCTCAATCCTCTTCTACCATCGCTATGACCATAAACCAAACCACAGTTGTGAGAGGAAAAGAATACAGCACAAAACAGAACTGTATTTCTGGATGCCTACATTTGAAAAGCTTCCCCATCGGCAGGACCAAAACTATATGGGTTTCATTTTAATGCCATTCTGTAGAAAGTTGCTGGGCAGTGATATGAGGAATTCTACAGCTGTAAAACCAAGGGGAGAGAAATCATTGTAGCCAGCACACTGCAATTTACTGATTGGCTTGGGTCTCCTTCCAGCCCCACACTATTCCCAGTTCTCTTTGTGCTGTACTCAGGAAGGGCACAAAGCTGTTTTCTTTCCAGAAAATTTACCAATGTGCCTCACTGCTTAATTGGTTTGGCATGGGATACCAGAGCTCCACCATTTGTCTACGCTTCCTGTTTGCTTCTGGTCTGTAATTCAGGCTGTAGAACTGCTCTTCAAAGTTTAGTGTGGTATGGTGTGGCAGATTGTGTAGCAGATTGCATGGCTTCATATTTGGTGACAAATTCAATGTTATTTAGATGGCTTTAGGTAGCTCTTGACCCTCCAGCCCCTTGGCTACTCATTTTCAGCTCCATGTCACTGTAGTGCTTTGCTTAGCCTAGTGTTTGTGTGGCTGTAAGTACAGCAGCTCAGGGAATTGATCTAGTGATCTTGCTTTCCCTACCTTGTTCACAGTTTGGCTGTGCAGGCAGCTGCGCCAATGCTGTCCAGAACACCAGCCCTGCTGTTGGAAGGACTACTTGAGGAACTGTGGTCTGCACCAGTCATCACCCTGTCCATGGAAGCACAAGTCCCTGCAGTGTGCTCACAGCAAAAATCCAGGGTTTGCACTGGTTTTTTGAGCTTTTTTTTTTTTCCTGCAGAGACTGCAGGAGTTCTAATATCAGGGTGATCTGTTTGGCTCAGTTGTATTCGACTTCTGCTTTTTCAATACAATATTCAAGAGGAGTTTGTGCTCACATAGAATAAGAAACTAACTTTATCAAGGTTGTACAACTTGATTTTTAAGTTATTTTTTAATAAATAGTTAAAACAGATAATTTGGGAGATCTGTTACAGAAGAAGCATCAGGTTGTGAAAGAGGAATGTTGAAGGCTTAGGGCAGATCTTTGGTGGACAAAAGGCTGAACACCAGCCAGCAATGTGCACTTGCAGGCCAGAAAGCCAACCATATCCTGGGCTCCATCAAAAGAAGTGTGGCCAGCAGGTTGAGGGAGATAATTCTGCCTCTCTTCTCTGCTCTGGTGAGACCACACAGGAAGTATTGTGTGTAGCTCTAGCATCCTCCACACAAGGAAGACATGAGCTTGTTGGAGCGTGTCCAGACAAGGGCTACAAAAATTATCAGAGAGCTGTAACATTTCCTCTGCTAAGAAAGGCTGAGAAAGTTGGAGTGTTTCAGTTTGAAGAAGAGAAGGTTCTTGGGACACCTTGTTATGGCATTTCAGTACTTAAAGGAGGCTTACAAGAAATATGGGGACAGAGTTCTTAATAGGGCCCACAAACTGATAGAGTAGGTAAAAGGAAGATGTTTTTTACCATGAGGGTGGTGAAACACTAGTGTGGGTTGTCCAGACAGGTGGTAGATGCTCCATCCCTGGAAACATTCAAGGTGAGGCTGGACAAGACTCTGAGCAACCTGATCTAGTTGAAGATGTCCCTGCTTAACGCAGGGTGGGGTGGACTAAATGACCTTTAAAGGTCCCTTCCAAACCAAACAATTCTGTGCTTCTATTCTATGTTAACTTAACAATGGCATTTCTTCTGCTGATTAGAGAAAAACACTATAAAGCAACTGAGGGTCAGATTCACATCTGATCTTTTTTAGTAAAGCTCCACTGAAGTCAGCAGAGCTTTGCTGATTTACATCAGTTGAAGACCTAGTCACAACTTTTTGTAACTTAACTCCTACAGTAGCTTATTTTTCACTTGAAGGAAGGATTTATTAGTTTGTTTGGGTTTTGGTGGTGGTGGTTGGGTGGTTTTTTGTTTTTTTCTTTCTGAATTTTTAGAGCATCTTTAGCTTTATTTTAAATTTGCTTTTAGAGTTGATGGTAGGTTTTTGACTCTTGTTCTCATAATTTATCTGTTGAAAGTTCTTCTGAATGTCAAATGCTTAGAGTATCTTTCAGATTCTCAGGTGACTAAGATAGGTTTCTTTTTTTTTTTAATTAAAAAGAAGAAGATGAGTTTCAGGGCAATCGTGTTTTGATATTCCCATATGTATCTGAAGTCACTCACATTAGGAGAACTGGGCTTCAGTTTTTGAAATCAGACTTCTTTAAATTCAGCTCTGAAAGTGCATTTCCCTATCTGACTAAAATACCGATGGTTTTAAATATTATATGGTAAGCCTCATCAACCCTGATAGATGCTAAACGGTATCTTGCTTTATGATTTGATTCCAACCTCATTTCTTACACTGTAAATCCAGTGTAACTCCTTCAAGTTCAGTAGAATTGCTCTAGGTTTACACTGCCATAACAAAGGTTAAAATCTGTCTCCAGACTTCTACTCCCCTAAAGAAAAATTATTTGCCATGGTAACTGTAAAAACCCCTGTACGACAAATAATAGAAACTTAAAATACCATCTTTGGAGTATTTTACTGAACTTACCTAATTATTACAACTAATTGGAATTCAGAATGTCTACCTCTCAGGCACCATATCAATTACCTCACTGAATAATGCAGGGCTAGGCTTCCTTATTTGAGTGAGAGAGGTTTTGTTGGCCAGGTGCAGTGGACCAGTGTCACACTATTCAGTGTCATTGTCTCTTCAGGACAGAGGCACATGGTCACCATCACTTCTGAGGTCTGCCTGTGCACAGAGGTCCTGAAGCATCCACACTGTTTATAGGTCACTTTTGCACCACCCTTGCTCATTTTCCCACTCCTTTCAGAGATGCCTTACTCCCCTGCCTTCCAGCCTCAGAAATCTGCATGTCATCAGCTAACAGACATCCCTAGCTTGACATGCAAACATGTGCAAAGCAAAGCAAATGCAGGAAGAAGACAGAGCTAATGCAAGTGAACATCACAGTCCAACAGTGTCTCCCGCTTCAGATTCCACAGCTGGACTCTGAGGTCCTCTCTCCTGTTGTGCAGCAGTGAAGGCCTTGAGCACATCTCTTCTTTCCAGTGAATGAAGCATATTGGAGCTCACTGTGAGAGTTTTTTGCTGAGATTCAAGTTCTCACACTGACACTTCTTTCTCTTCAGTGTTTCTTCTCTCATTGCCCTTGTAGGATAATAGTATAGTGATGGTTGCTTGATGCAGGAGAAGAGGGAGCCAGCAATGGCAAGGAGTAGCTGATTAAAGTAGACATTAGGATCAAGACTTGCATACAATGAAGGTTTATGACTTTCAAAGCAATAAACATCTAGCGCTGCAGCAGCTCCAGCTGTGGTCAGGGGCTCTGCACAGAACAGGTGGGCAAAACATCCATCACAGTTTGGCTCATTTGGCTCTGATGGGTAAATGAATGTGATTTCACAGTGTGTGACTCCACCTCCTGCTCCAAACTTTTCTCATCTGTTCCCACTTGTATAGAATGTGGTCTCAAGCCTGATACAAAAAGTTCACCATCTTGCCCTTAACAAAACAGGGGCAGGAGAGTAAAAAAAAATATTTAAAAATCCTCCCATTTCTGCTCTACTTCTCTTTTTTTTTCTGATGAAAGGCTAAGTGCTCTTGATGGAGGCATATATTGACAGAACAGGGTTGCTAAGGTAAGACAGATAGCAGGTAGCATGATGGTTCTATTGACTTTGATAAGTTTAGGTGCCAGGACAAACTAAGATACCTGCAGAACCTTGGACAAGCAAGGTCGGGGCGGGGGAGGGGAAAGACAAAACAATCTTTGAATCTTCTAGCAAATGTAATTAGGGTTGTCAGATTCCAAATAATGTTTACAACCATCTCCTCAGCATTTCCTGAGAATGATGATAGTCATCTTCCTCACCAGCTGAGATGTGGCTGAGACTTCCATGAAATCTATCTTTCTTCATTCCTTAGTTGACCACCCTTCATTTACAGTGTACTCCTCCTCTGTTGCTATTGTGGGCCCTTTGCAGCCCAGATCAGGTCTGTACCAGTCTTGCCACCAGGTAAAATTGCAGCCAGCAGCTCCTCGTGACAAGCAACACATGCAGTTGCAAGTTGTAACTCTGCCTGGGCCCTTGGTTACAGAGCAGTATGCAGTGGGAACTTGCATCCATCCACACTGACACATAGGATGGCTGTCATGACCAAGAATATCCTACTTTCCACTGCTGATTGCAAAAGGCATGGAGATAGGAGTGAGAAACACTGATGTCCTACTGCTGAAATATTGTCCTGGATGCAGTGTGAGCTTCTTTACTGTAAAAATGGCAAAACATCCTCAAAGAGCATTCCAGAAGGATCATCATAACTAATTCAGCAGGGCTGAGTTCCTACCCTCCTGATGAGCCAAGGCCAAAGTGAAAAGTGAGGCTGTAGGCGGTGGGGATGCAGCATACAAATGTCATAGAATCATAGAATCAATAAGTTTGGAAAAGACCTCAAAGATCATCAAGTCCAACCTGTCATCCAAGACCTCATGACTACTAAACCACAGCACCAAGTGCCACGTCCAATCCCCTCTTGAACACCTCCAGGGATGGTGACTCCACCACTTCATGTGGGGTGTGGTGGTTTAGGCTATGCCTTTAAAATTTAGTTACAGATTTCAAGCAGAAAAGTATAAAAGTATAAATAAATCACCATTGGGTGTAAAAAGAAAAACAAAAGATTATTCTAAACAAATTTATTGGACAAATGTCTGGGATAAGAGTAGCTGTACCATAACAATTCTTCCCATTTTCCCATTCCTTTTCTCTTCTCTTCTGAGCTTGGCTGTTTTGCTTCGCTCGGGAGGGAAAGAACGTGCTTCTGGCTGGCCTTGGATAAGTCTAACCCACTGCTTTTTCTCTTTCTGCTCCTCTCTCTCTCTTGGGACAGGGGGCCTGGGGGTGGGGGCAGTGGAATGACTTCCTGTGTCTTTTGACCGGGGGAGGGGTTCGTGTTGTTTGCTAATTGTAAATATCTATATAATATTGTAAATGCTGTATAATTTGTATATATTCATTGCATTCCACTGCAGAGTGCAGTTTTTGCTTGTAAATACAGCTTCATTTCTTCAGCTTCTGAGTTGGTCTGGCTAAAAGTTAATGCTGGGGGGAAACTTCAACCCTCCACATGGGAAATTAAATTAAACTGTACACGTGCCACGTATGAAGGGGGCAAAGTGCACTCTGACAAATAATGCATGAACTCAACACTAATGAGTGTAGAACAGGTAGCATAGACAGGTTAAACATAATTTCACATGCACGGCGCAAGATTGCTTTATAATGTTGTGGATGTAATATTCCCTTCTTACATAGAAGAACTTTAGCCACATTCCTGCACTTGATTAGGGTGAAGATGGAATTGAACACTGCTTTCTTACATCAACATCCAGCATGGACCAGTAGTTCATCCTACCCATGCTGCTACTTTTGCCTGGAGTCCCCTTCAGATATAGCAGCCTGTGTACAAACTGCGGGGGAGCTGTTCACACCCAGCTTAGAGCTGTGAAAAGTAGCAGGCACCTGAGACAAGCTGCCATCAGCAGAAATCATCAGCAAGGAAGTCTTCTGCATTGCTCAGTTTACAATTTATGCTGGCCCTGTATTTAAATACACTGATGACAACTTGGGGCAGAGGTGTCATTTCAGCATTTAGGCAACCTCATACCCCTCTCCTACTCGTCGCCCGGCAATACTTTTGTTTCTGTCCCCTGACTGATCTCATGTGATTTGAAGTGGCTGAAATAGGTAAAGATAGTAGTTGTTATTGTGTCATGTTTACATGCATTGATGTGCAGTAGAAATGGGGAAAAAGTGATTGTGGTCAAGTGAACTACTGCAGGATAAAGAGAGATAAATAATTCAGATTCTCATTATAACAGAAGAGAGCAGCTCCTTTAGAGAGAAGGGAGACTGTCTTTGTGTGAATTGGTATGCACAGGCTGTTTAGTAGCCATAGCATGTAATCTAGCATTAGTATTAACATAAATCAGTGGCAGGAATTAACAATATTTCTGAAGTCTTATATGATAACTGGATCCACACTATATTGTTTAGTCCTCCTGGGCATTTTAATAATCATGTAATAGAAATGTTGGAGTAGCTGAGATATTCTTTATATTGCTCTATGAAAGGTCTTTAACACAATGTCTTTAGCAGACAGTTTTGATAGAATGTGTTGTACAAAAAGAAATATGCCTATTTTGGTAATATGGGTATGTTTCATTAGCTCAGCCTGCAGCAATATGACTTTACATTTAAAAAGGAATACAATTAATAACAATGAGAGGGGTTTTTTAGCTCTCAGAGTATAGCTGGAGGAACTGAGCAAGGTGTCAGGGCAATTAAATAGAAGCACTGTATTACCTTTGTCTGAACACTCATAACATCATCCTGTCTCAATATGCTGAATAGGGCGTCTCTTTGCAGTAGGATTCTCAATTTATTTTGATGTTTTCTGTAACTCAGATAATAAAAATATGGACTTTTTTTATTGATCTTTAAAAATGAACAAATCTTGGGAATTAACATGTCTGTGGATCCATATATTTTCAATTTTCCATAAAGCATGGAATGATAATATGAAAGATACACAATAGCTTCTCAGCACTGAACTTAATGGAACCATCATATCAGTGCCATGTGAAAATACAAAATACTGCCAGTCCATATGCAGCACATGGATTAAATAACTGCAGTCCAGGGAAAAAGTCATACTTTGAGACTATTAAAATAATCAGCACAGGTATTATTTTCTTCAGCATTAACCTTTATGTTCTGTGTTAAGTGACAATTAAACTGGTGGAACAAAATCCTTCCCTGGAGTAACAATATCCAGCATTTCTTTCATCTCTAAAGAGGCTTCTTAATATCTTGCAATCCTAAAAATTCTAATTTTCCCCTCATTGCAGGTCAGATTTAATGAAAGTAATAGGAGATAAATGGCTTGGGCTCATCTGAGCCTTCAGCAGCCATGTGAATGCGAGGCAGAGATCTCTGGCCTCCTGGGATAAGCATCAGCAGAACACAGCAGGGACACTGCAAGGATGGCCTCAGGGAACAGAGTCCTTCTTCTTGTTCAGGACACAGTCCTTCACGTTGCACTCACTCCTCTGCTGGAGGGTCTTTTGGGTGTCCCAGTCTGGCCTGCATGTCTAGGTAGGGAGGTCAGGAGCATGACCTGGCCACAGGAGCAAGGGCAACAAAGACGTAACCCAAGGCTTCACTGCAACTGGCACCTAAACACATATGGACTCTTTGAGAAAAAAAGGTTGAAAGCATCTCTTTTGCAGGGGCAGCTTGCTGGTAGTGTTCATGCTCTTACAGCAGTGACAGTTATGTGGGAAACACATTAGGCAGGTGCCAAAGCAGAAGTGACCTTCCCTTCTCCCCACACCTCTATGTGCCCCAGGTGTACCAGCACCATTTCCTGGGTGCCCAGCAGCAGCACATGGGAGGCTGCAGGAAAACACTGTCCTGGGGCCCAAGAGGATTAATGAACAACTCCACAAGCATTCATGAGTAACATATTCCAGCTCAGCTGAGAACAGTTTCCCAACTCGCAGAGCTCTAGGTTACTCCTCCCCACAGCAGCTCCCGGGTTAATGGCAGACGGCGCCGGCTGCCCTGTCTCATCCCCGGGCAGCAGCTGCCCCGACCCTGCTTAGCCCTGCATGTATGCAGCGGCACACGGCGCCTCGAGCGATTAAATCACCCCAACGTGCTGGCAAGGGCCTCCCCTCCCCTGCTAAGTGTTATTGACAGACCCATCAAAGGCAGTGATGCATCGGCGCTCACCTCAACCCCGGCAGGCTGAGCTGAGGGCGACATGCGGTCGCCATGGCAGCAAGCGGGGCGCAGCGCATGCCGGGAGGGGTGTGGCAGGCACCGGGCAGCCATTTTGGCAGGGCCCAGTGGAGAAGCCTTGAGCCCTCTCATTGATCTGGCAGCCCTCGGCGCTATCGACCATTCCAATTTGCGGGAATTTATGGTATCGATGTGGGGCTGATTAACATTTTGCGCCAGAGCAGCTCAATACGGGCTGGTAACAGCTTCTAATGATTAATTGACTTTTATGATTCCACCTCGGCGCTGTCAGCGAGCTGTGAACGGCGGCTGCGCTCCTCCCCGGGCTGCGCTCCTCCCGCAGCTGCTCTCCAGTGGCACAGGCAGTGACTGAGTGCCTGGGAAATTAGTGTCCTTGCTGTCTCGTTACGTGAGAGATAAATGCTGTGACATTTAATGCAGACCTTAATTTAGAACAGAACTAAGCAGATCATTTTGCAGTTTAATCATAAACAGGTAAATATCAAAACCTGTTAGCGTTTCACGAGTTAGGTGGACAGACAGCAAAGACGACTCCAAGGTGCTGCCTGCTTTCACTCACACAGGTGAACCGAGCACGGACTCCGCCTTCTGAAGGTTCACAATACTCTCTGCTGGAGCTGTGACCCAGCAAGTCATAACAGCTTGAAGTCCTGGAAGACAGTCCCACAGAGACTGGGCCACTGAAACAACAGAAGGCTTTTCCGTCTTCATACAAGAGAGTAATGGAATGGTGTGGCCAGCAGGAGCAGGGAGGTCATTGTGCCCCTGGACTCTGCATTGGTTAGGCCACACCTTGAGTACTGTGTCCAGTTCTGGGCCCCTCAGTTTAGGAAGGACATCGAGACACTTGAACGTGTCCAGAGAAGGGCAACAAGGCTGGTGAGAGGCCTTGAGCACAGCCCTATGAGGAGAGGCTGAGGGAGCTGGGATTGCTTAGCCTGGAGAAGAGAAGGATCAGGGGTGACCTCATTGCCCTCTACAACTACCTGAAAGGTGGTTGTAGCCAAGAAGGGGTTGGTCTCTTCTCCCAGGCAACCAGCACCAGAACAAGAAGACACAGTCTCAAGCTGTGCCAGGGGAGGTTTAGACTCGAGGTGAGGAGAAAGTTCTTCACTGAGCGAGTCATTCGTCATTGGAATGTGCTGCCCAGGGAGGTGGTGGAGTCACCGTCCCTGGAGGTGTTCAAGGGGAGATTGGACGTGGCACTTGGTGCCGTGGTCTAGTTGTGAGGTCTGTTGGGACAGGTTAGACTTGATGATCCTTGGGGTCTCTTCCAACCTTAGCTATACTGTGATACTACTGTGATACTGTGAACATCCAGCACACAGCACTCCTTCACAGTGCCTTCCAGCTGACAGGGCAAGCCAGGCATGGTGGCTAAAAGACAGTGGTCCATGTTGTCCTGCAGGCTGCTGACAGCTGTGAGCCTCACATACCCATCTGCAATCTCACCTTTTTTGCAGAAGAGGTCCCTGAATGTTGCACACATGTAGGCACAGGTTCCATTGTGGATTTCAAAGTGTAGACAGTAGCCATGTGTGGTAGGTTGAAACTAACCCCCAACATAAAATTGCCAGACCAGCTCAGTTAAAAAGGAAATTAAGCTACATTTACAAGCAAAACTACAATCTAAATATGAAATTTGTGGCACTTGGTGCCATGGTTTAGTCATGAGGTCTGTGGTGACAGGTTGGACTCGATGTTCTTTGAGGTCTCTTCCAATCTTAGTGATACTGTGATACTGTGATGCTGTGAAATGCAATGAATATGTACAAATTCTACAATATTTACATATATCCATAAAATTTACAAACAGCACAAGAACCCCCCTGGACAAAATCAGAAGCTATTAGTAGTTTCCCCCTCCATGCTTCCTTCCCTCCCTCTGCCCACCAGACAAGACAGAGAGCAGAGAGTTGCTGTTAGTACTTAACTGCAACAAAGCAATGCAGCCAAGGTCAGCAAAGCCAGCAGAAGCCAGAAGCTAGTTTCTGCTAGAGCAAAGAGAGAAAATTAGTTTACAGATCTAACTTTTATGTGTGTTATCTGTCCAATGGGATTATTTAGACCTTATCATTATTTCCCTTTTTTTACATCCAATGGTAATTTACTTATATTCTACTGCTTTCTGTTCAAGATCTGTGGAAAATTTTCTATGTACAGCCTAAAACTACCACACCATGCAGTCCATACTCTGGGTCAGTATCACCCAGTAGAGGCTGATGAAGTGGACGGGCATAAGAAGAAGCAGCAGAACCCAAGATGCTTCTCTCCATGAACTGATGATAATGAAGACTGGCTGAGACAGAAGCGATCTCCTTTGTGTCCTTCCAAAGGCCTACTAAGAGTCCTGGCTTCAGAGTGAAGAGCTGGAGAATGTTGTCAGCACCAGGTGCTGTCAGATCAGCAAGATGGTATTCAGCAACCAGGGAATGGTAGCGAGGTCCCTTCCTGCTCTAAGGAAATAAAGGCGCAACTCCATAGAGCCTGAGTGTTGCGAGGACATCCAGACATGGCCAGTTGATACCATACCAAAATATGTTAAGAAATGCATCCTGAAATGATACTTTTCTCTTCTCCTTTAGGTGTTCCTTTCTTCTCTTTCAGGACAAGCATCCAGCTCAAGCCAGCAGCTCTCATGGCTTCTTTGTTTTCACATGGCAGAGGATTTCTGAGCAAGTCCATAGATCTAATCTCGTTTGGACAGCAGCTATTTGGAGATGTATTTTTCCTTCCAGTGGTCAGAACTTCTATCCTGCAGAGCAGCACAGCCTGAGCAAAGAGTTTGTGTTGGTCCTGAGTTCATTTTCCAAAATGCCCTTTTTGGTTTGAAACACTAGGAGTAGTTTCCTAGCTAGATGACATTGTCACTGGCCAGCTGATAGAAGCTCCTGTTCATACAGCCCACAGACAGCAGGGATTCAGTATCCAGAAGGGAAAAGATCATTATTAGCAATTCTAGTGGCAGGCTCTCAATGCTTGACCTGGGCTCTGGATTCATAGCAGGTTTTAAACACAGACTCTCAACTCCAGCCCTTGCAGCTTCAGAACCATCCCCAGGCCAGGCAGCAAAGCTCCTTGACCTGGGCCTGACAGCACAGCCATGCCAAAGGGCACCAGCAGCAGGCACAGGGCTAAAAGGTGGCAGCAGCCCTGTGGAGAAGAACCTGGGAGTCCTGGTGGACAAGAAGTTATCCACAGGTCAGCAATGTGCCCTTGTGGCCAAGAAGGCCAATGGGATACTGGAGTGCATTAAGAAGAGTGTGTCCAGCAGATTGAGGGATGTCCTCCTCCCACTCTACTCTGCCCTGGTGAGACCACACATGGAATATTGCATCCAGTTTTGGGTTCTCCAGTTTAGGAGTGATGGGGATCTGCTGGAGATAATCCAACAGAGAGCTACCAGGATGATTAAGGGACTGGAGCAAGTGCCTTATGAGAAAAGGCTGAGAGACCTGGGGCTTTTTAGTCTGGAGAAGAGAAGACTGATAGGGGATTTAATAAACATTTATAAATATCTGAGAGATGGGTGTCAAGAGGGAGGAGACAGGCTCTTCTCAGTTGTACCCTGTGATAGGACTAGGGGTAATGGATATAAACTACAGCACAGGAGGTTCCACCTCAACATGAGGGGGGAGCTTCTTCACTGTGAGGGTCACAGAGCACTGGAACAGGCTGCCCAGGGAGGTTGTGGAGTCTCCTTCTCTGGAGACTTTCAAGACCCATCTGGATGCATTCCTGTGTGACCTGTGCTAGATTCTATGGTCCTGCTCTGGCAGGGGGGTTGGAGGTCCCTTCCAGCCCCTAACATCCTGTGATCCTGTGGTCCCGTGACAGCAGAAGTAAAGTGCAGCAGGCAGCTGAGGAATGGCAGAGGTAAGGTAAGGTAATGAAACTTAGAGCAAGCAATGTTTTAATAGTAAGAGTGTAAGTGTATGCAGTGTAAGTGTAGAGAGTGTCATATCTGCAGTTCAGGTATGGTTCTCTTTAGCCAGATTTGGTGACGACGGAGGTTCTTGGAATCAATACGGCTGACCAATATGATCGGGTATTGATCCTTTATTGTTCCAGTATTGCAGGCCTATGGCTCAGGCCTATGGTGAAAGCATGGCACAGTAAAGCATGGAAGGAGAGGAGACAGGACAGGCAGAAAAAGAAGTGCGTAGCAAGGAAACTGCTACAACTTATATAACCTTGGTGTGCCTTGTTGGCATGGATTCATTGGTCCCCTATGAGTGACCACACATCACACTATCGTAGATTATTGGTCCAACTATAGATGACACGTGAGGTTTGTTGATGCAGGTGCATGTCCTGTTGTCCCGAGATAACTCACTATGTTTCTAGCTACCAGCGTCTTGTTTTAGTTGCAGTCCTGCAGGCACAGCACTGTTTTGGCATACTGCTAGCTGGCTCTGCACTTCTGCTGAGCATGGCCTGCCACCATGTCAGGCTCTAGGCCTGCACTGCCAGATTGCTCACACCGCTCGTCACTGGCATTCTCACAGTTCTCCTACATGGCCGTCTCACTATTGTTCCTCCTATAATCTCAATCAGTGTTTTCAAGATAACCACAAAATGAGGGCATGATATATGGAGGAAAAATTAAAAAAAGAAGTCACCTGAAGTTAATCTGTTACCTAAACCAAACATAAACATTATGGAGAATTTGCACAGGAAAACAAAATTTGATTATACTCCATAACAAATTAAAAAAGAAAAAGAAGATTGTCTGGAAGGCTGTGTGCTGTCAACTCCTACCTTCCCATGTTCATATTTATAGCCTATGCCTTTGCATTCATTTTAATTAAAAAGATTGTAAGTTTCTTTTTAAATAACTGTCTAAACAAAGTGTCATATTATGCATGTTTATACTTACAAAAGCTAAAATGGCATATTTTGATCCTCTTTGAAATTTTAATCTCTGCCTTCTCACCACTCCATCATCCCTTGTATTACAGCTGATTTACAGAGGAAATGAGGCTGCAATGGGCCAGATTCTTAAATCATCTTGACCCACTTCAGAAGAGCTGGAGAGCTGCCGAGTCTCCCCATTTGAGGATTCCCTTGGCACGAGGGAGTTCCTAGCTTGTACAAAACTGACAGAGCCAATTCCTATGCCATCTGTTCCCGCAGCCCCTGTTTAGAGGAGCCTAGCTGGGGCAGAGTAGGGGTGTAATTGGGGTATTTCTACCTTTTCCTTCTTCCTTTCCAAGACTCTCATGGGAGCAATAGCCAACTTGTTAAAGCACAACATGAATTCCAGAAACTGAAAACTACGACGTTATCCCTTGCTGCCTCCTTCTAAGCTGCACCCAGTGCTCCTTTTACAAGTTGTCTGGGATACTCCAAGAAGCTGTGCAGACAAGGCCACCTCCAAAGGCTCTTCTCTTTTAACCTGAATTGGTCTCAAGGAGCAATCAAACAAGGAGTGAAACTGCAAAAACTGTTGTGCAGTAACCTCTGGGGAAAGAGGAAAAGAGGACAAACTTCTGAACATCACAGAGCATCCACATCTTAACTGTGATCAACAGAAGTCAGAATAGGTCATCTAATAACAGCCCTCAGTGATGTCATACCAGCTATGTAATAAGTGCATAGCTTCCAAATCAAAATTCACAGTGCTGAGCCAGACTCCTAGAGGTCTGCATACACTGGATGTTTGTCTACGGATTTGTTCTGATGGGCTTTGGTGCTATGATCCAAATGGCATGTATTCTGACAGGTATTTCCACTTGAAAACATCACCTATTAGCCGAGAGGTAGTCAGGGATGGCATTTTAAACCACTTCTCAACTAGTGCCACTTGTTACACTGCAACCTGACAGTAGAGGCACATCCCTTCCTTCTCACTGCGGGCAGGCTGGTGGGGAAGCGGGGTGCACACTTCCCTGCAGTGAATCGGGAACAGACTCCACACAGTCAGCCTGCCTCAGCAGTAAGGCAGTGACTACATGCTGAGGGGAAGCCTTGACTTGCTATCTTTTTGTGTTGTTTTTTTTTAACATCACCATTCAGATATTTGCTTCTGTCTCTCAGCCTGAGCTTCTGTGCAACTGGCACATTCAGAGTGTGACAGCATACCACACTGTGCATGGGACAGACTGAGAGGGTCTTTGCAGTGTCCCAGAATCCAGCTTTGTTGCCCCAAGAAAGAGAAAGCACAGCAGGTCCCCAGGGCTGCTCCAGCTGTAAGAGGTGAGGGGAAGCAGTGAAACATGTCAGAGAGCCATACTTGGATGCTGCTGTCACTGGATAACTGGAGAATGACTGCTGATCCTGGGAGGAGTAGCAGGTTCCCTGATGCATACTCTGACCTCTCACTTTGTGTCATCAGACAGCCTGGCTTTCAAGGATGCAGAACACCAGTTAAATGGCAATTATAAGAGCCCATTATAACCTGGGTACAGGTCAGTCTAAGCCACTGCTCTCATTTTGCTTATGCTAGCAGCTGGCCCTCAATAGAGATTGAATGTGCTCACACAGACTGCCTCTTCATTGACCCAGCAATTTGAAGATCCAGATTAGCATGTGTGTATTCTTGGCTTTAGAGATCAGCAGTGAGTAAATTCCTGAGTTAGTCACAAGCTTGGACTAAGGAGTAGGCAACATGCAGGTAGATAAAATTTAAATTCCCTTGACATCAACTGTGATAAGCTAGCCCTTACAAAGTGACCATGTGAAGATGGGTACAGGTAAGACAGATGCCTGCTCCCGTCCTGCATGGCGACCCAGCTCTGATCCCGCAGCTGTGTACCCACACAACTATAGCGCAAGTCTTAACTTCTTCTTAGCCTTACCTCTATTACTTCCCTCCTCAGCAGGACAGGGGAGAGAAAATATAACAAAAAGTTCATGGGTTGAGATAATGACAGGAACTTTTCTCAGCAATTACCATCATGGCCAAAACAGATTTGACTTGGGTAAAATAATTTATTATCAATCAAAGCAGAGTAGGAAGACATCTTCAGACCTAAGAACATCAAACATACAAAAGAAATTTTGTTCAAATCTCAGACAAGTTCTAGGGAGATTCAAAAGAATCTCAAATGTTTGTGAAGTGAGAAATAAATTCAAAAATATACCTCCCCCCTACTTTTCCTTTCTTCCCAGGCTTAACTTCATTCCTCATTCCTCTACCTGCAAGTGGCATAGAGGGCGAGGGAATGGGGGTTGTGGTTAACTCATCACATGTTGTGTCTGCTGCTCCTTTTATTCCTCATGGAGAGGACTCCTTATAATCTACCCCAGCTCCAGCATGGGATCCTTCCCACAGGAGTCACTTCTCTGTAAACTTCTCTGTGAACTTCTCCAGCATGAGTCCTTCCCACAAGCTGCAGTTCTTCACAAACTATTCCAGTGTGGGGTCCTTCCACAGGGTTCAGTCTTTCAGGAACAGACTGCTCCAATGCGGGTCCCCCATGGGGTTAAAAGTCCTGCCAGCAAAATTGCTGAAGTGTGGGCTGCCCATGGGGGTCACATCCTTCTTCAGGCATACATATGCTCTGGTATGGGGTCCCCCACAAGTTGCTAGGTGGATATCTGATCCACCATTAACCTCCATGGGTGTGGTGGTTTTAGGCCATGCCTTTAAAATTTAGTTACAGATTTTGAGCAGAAAAGTAGACAAATATAACTAAATCACTATTGGGTGTAAAAAGGAAAACAAAAGATTATTCTAAACAAATTCATTGGATAAATATCTGGAATAAGACGAGTGGTACCATAACAATTTTCTTCGTCTCTTCTGATCTCTGGCTGTTTTGCTTCGCTCAGGAGAGATTAATCTGTGTGCTTCAGCTGGCCTTGGCTAAGTCTAACCCACTGCTTTTCTCTCTGCTCCTTTCTCTCTTGGGACGGGGGGTGGGGGTGGGGAGGCAGTGGAACAGCTTCCCTGGTCTCTGACCAGGGGAGTTTTTGTGTTTGCTAATTGTAAATATCTGTATCATATTGTAAATGCTGTATATTTTGTACATAATCATTGCATTCCATTGTACAGTGTAGATTTTCCTTGTAAATACAGCTTCATTTGCTTCTAAGTTGGTGTGGAAAGTTAATGCTGGGGGGGGGAAACTTCAGCCCACCACAATGGGCTAAAGGGGCACAGCCTGTTTCACCATGGTCTTCACCACAGGCCACAAGAGAAATTCCTCTCCCACACCTACAGCACCTCCTGCCCCTCCTTATCTTCTGGTTGCAGAGTTGTTTCTCACATACTTTAACTCCTCTATCTATCTGAAGTTGCCATTGCCCAGAGGATTTTTCATCTTCTTAAATACATTATTCCAGAGGTCCGACCATTGCTGATGTGCCCAGCCTTGACCAGTGACAGATCCATCTTGTAATCAGCTGACACTGGCTCTATCAGACACAGGGAAAACTTCTAGCATCTTCTCACAGAAGGCACCCCTGTAGCTCCTTCACTATCTAAACCTTGCCGCACAAGCCAAATACATGGGTTGTCCCATGGTTAGCTATCTTAGTCACACATTTGGAGACAGGTGGCTCATTTCCATTCTCCTTTCAGATAGGGCTCACAGTGATACCACTTACAGCTGGTCACCTGTTGAATATGTGTCCCAGAAATGAGACTTCAGACCTATCTCAGTAGACTCTACAATACTGTTGAGGACATCTCTTAAGAAGAATTTAGGTGGGAGTGCTTCTAGTTGGGTTGTTTTGGGGTTTTTTTTCTGTATTAGCTGGCTCACTGTGCAGCCCAGAGGCAAGAAACTTAGAGCCAGAGGGAGTGGAAAGGAGTGCCATGAATGGAGCATATAAGTGTTCCATTCATCAAGAATGTGAAGCTCTGTTTTATGGTTCATGCTTGTCTACACATAATGGAAAAGCAGTACCTCACATTTGTCCTAGTTAGCTCTGCAACTCCCGATTTCTTGGCTGCAGCTTGCCTCACTTGAGTGTCAAGTATGTTGTGGTCTTCTCCATGACAGTCTCCTCAAGAGACCTTCAAACCCATACCTTAGGCTAAAGAGAACTTAAAACTTTCATTTCCCAAAGTTTCCCAACTGCCAGGCAATTGCACAAAAGGTAGACAACAATTGTCACATTTGAAAGGAAGTGCCTGAGAATACTGAAACCAAAAGTGTACAAAACTATGCTGACACTGTCTTTTGCAGATGGAGGTGAGCCTGTTTTGTTCTTTTTCCAAGCCAGCTGGGGAACTGCTTCACTGTGTTTATCCTGAGCTAATGCAGCTACATAGCTTCATGTTCAAAAGCTTCTAGTTATCACTGTGTGCCCCAGAAAACAAGCAGAGTGGCTCTCAATTGCTGTCAAAAGCCAGAGAAATGTTCTGGTGCTGTGCACCTCTGGGGCAAATCTCGTTGGTTGTGACCCAACAGGGTTATGAGGTAGGAAGGGCCCAGACTGTGAAAGGAAATAGGAATAGTTCATCTGTGTGGCCCTGTAGCAGAGCCAATTTGAGATGCAAGACAAGCAGGCTGTTGCTTTTTCTGCCTCCTGTTGCAAAGAAACTCCAAACAAAAAAACCAAACAACAACCCAAAACAAAACAAAAAACCAAAACACCACCTCCATACCACTACTTTACTTCAGAGAGAGCCCAGTAAAATGAGGCAGAAGTCTGTGTCCTGGGGCAGTAATTGATGCTTCTGCTCCTTTATTTCCCTGGCAGGACCCCAGCCTCTGTCTTATTCTTGACTGTACCTTAGCATTTTCTACTGCAGAGGAAAACAGGGTCCAGGTCCTCCTCTGCAGGAAGGCCATGCTCTTTTTCATTTGAGCTAGCTGTGGGTAGGATGGTTAGACACATACAGTAGGACTGTACTGGTCACATAAGGAAGTCCCTGCTCAGCAACATACGTGTCTGGGAGATGCTTAATAGAGATTGACGGTATTTTCTGTGTGACCCTCAGTGTGCACCTGCATTCTGCCTAAATTGCATTCTAGGGACATGAAAACCAGCTTGGGATCATGCCCAGATTCACCTCATAATTCCTTAAAAAAATTCTACCTACTTACCTTCAAAAATGAGACTTTTTGCTTCCTAATCCCCCAGTGGGGGATCAGAGGAAGCAGGAATTATCCTGTGTTGTCTGAATAGTACAGCAGAACAAGAGACACAGAAAAGAGAAGGTAAACTGCATGGGAAAATCTCACCCCATGGAAGTCTATGGCAAAAATTCCACTGACTTCAACAGCTTTCTGTTTTGTAGCTGTGTGTCCTTGTATCTGACCATAGACTCCTTTCAGTGGCACAGTGTTAATAAGTTATATGGCTGCTACAAAATGGCAGAATGCAACCTTCTCCATTTTTATCATCATAGAATCACAGAATTGTCAGTATTGGAAAGGACCTCAAAGATCATCTAGTTCCAACCCCGCTGCCATGGGCAGGGACACTTTGAACTAGATCAGGTTGCCCAGAGCTCCATCCAACCTGGCCTTAAAAACTTCCAGGGATGTGGTTTCCACCACTTCTTTGGACAATTTGTTCCGGTGTCTCACCACCCATGTGGTGAAGAATGTCTTCCTAACATCTAATCTAAATCTACCCTTCTCTAGATTGCATCCATTCCCCCTAGTCCTATCACTACCTGACACCCTAAAAAGTCCCTCCCCAGCTTTCTTGTAAGCCCTCTTCAGATACTGGATGGCCACAAGAAGGTCTCCTCAGAGCCTTCTCTTCTCCAGACTGAACAACCCCAACTGTCTCAGCCTGTCCTCCCAGAGAGGGGCTCCAGCACTCTGATCATCCTTGTGGCCCTTCTCTGGACACGTTCCAGTATGCCCATATCGTTCTTGTAATAAGGGCTCCAGAACTGGATACAGTACTCCAGGTGGGGTCCCATAAGAGTGGTGTAGAGGGGGATAATCACCTCCCTCTACCTGCTGGTCATGCTTGTCTTGATGCAGCCCAGGATGTGATTGGCTTTCTGGGCTGCAAGTCACACTGGTGGCTCATATTGAGCTTCTCATCCACCAGCACTCCCAAGTCCTTTTCTTCAGGGCTGCTATGAAGCCAGTCACTGCCCAGCCTATATTGGTGCCTGGGATTGCCCCGACCCAGACACAGGACCTTGCATTTAGTCGTGTTGAACTTCATGAGGCTGGCTTGGGCCCACCTCTCCAGCCTGTCTGCTGCACCACACAGCTTGGTGTCATCAGGGAACCTGCTTGAAGGTGCACACAATGCCACTGTCCATGTCACCAAGAGAGATGTTAAACAAGACTGGTATCCGTACTGATCCCTGAGGGACTCTACTTGTCACTGGCCTCCACTTGGACATGGACCCATTGACAGCCACCCTTTGGGTGCTCCTGTTTCCTTTCTGAGGGGGCCCACACCTTCCCTATGGCACAGCACATGCACTCTGTGTAGCAAGCAGCATCTTTGTGTATCAGGTAATACAAGAACAGCATTGCATTATTAAGAAAATGGTTTTATCACAATGTAGGATGACTGGCATTGAATCTTTTCACTATTGTGAGGGGCTTGGAGCACAAGCTCTATGAGGAGAGACTGAGGGAGCTGGGGTTGCTTAGTCTGGAGAGAAGGAGACTCAGGGGTGACCTTATTGCTCTCTACAACTACCTGAAGGGGGGTTGTAGTGAGGCAGAGGTTGGTCTCTTCTCCCAGGCAACCAGTACCAGAACAAGAGGGCACAGTCTCAGGCTGCTTCAGGGGAGGTTTAGGCTGGAGGTTAGGAGGAAGTTTTACACAGAGAGAGTGATTGCCCACTGGAATGGGCTGCCCGAGGAGGTGGTGGGGTCGCCGTCGCTGGGGGTGTTCAGGGCGAGGCTTGACAGGATGCTTGGTTGCATGGTTTAGTTGATTGGGTAGTGTTGGATGATAGGTTGGACACGATGATCTCAAAGGTCTCTTCCAACCTGGTTTATTCTATTCTATTCTATTCTATCTTTGTGTATCAGGTAATACAAGAACAGCATTGCATTATTAAGAAAATGGTTTTATCACAATGTAGGATGACTGGCATTGAATCTTTTCACTATTCTGTCACGTTCCTCTCCATCGTATTGCATTTTGTGCCATACATGTGCTGCATTCTCTGAATATTCCTATAGTCAGCCTCACCAACTTTTGCTTAAATGCATGGCTAGGGATACTGGCAGAGAACTGGGGTGGACTGTATTTACAATGACATCTCTGATATTAATCCATTCAAAAATAACAAAACAGAAAAACACTGAGCAAAGATAATATTCAGCACTTTGCCAAGAGAGACCGTTGTTTTGCTGCAGCCACGTGCCAGCCGTTCGTTAACAAAATTCCACACATTATCTTCTTTCATGGGTTCAGAGGGCACTTACCAAGTGTAATTTCCACCTGTAGGCACTGCTTTAGTTTTGGTTTTATGATTCCTTTTCCAGGTTCATAAGAGAATTTAATTAGGCTTCTTATAGATTTCTTTGGCAATTTTTGAATGTACATATATTTCTGCTTCTTGATTACGATCCCCTTTAACTCACTGGATGTCCCAAATTATAAGCTTTGCATGGAATCAGTTGCCTTTGGCTATGTTTGGTATTATGTTACCTTCTGTTCAGTTAACGGTGTGGAGATAGGCCATAAGCACTGGAAAAACCTCAAAGCTCTTTTCTGCTGTTTTGAAATTGAGAAAGCAGAAACATAATTGCTTTTGTTGGATCACAATCCTGAATAGCAAAAGACTTTTTAAACATCTGCCCTTCCTTTGATTGGCTTTACATCTTCTCTCTTTTTTTTTGTCTACTGTTCATTATTCTGCATTTTATTCACTAATGAAAAATCCTATCCATGACAATATTTTCATATGCTGTAAGATGACTAGGATTCAATGCATTTAATCTGATCTAGCCCTACAGAAAACCTTAATAGAATGTGACAATATATGTTAATTCTGTGAGGTTTGTATTTCCTTCTTGCTTGGGTAATATCTGATCTGTCTTGCCTACAATCTCGGCACAATCTCCTGCAACCCTGACTTTTGGCAGAGCCAGACTCTGACTCCCAGGATGTATTTGCAAGGCCCATTGAAGTCAAACAACACTGTGTAGCTATATGTGAAATACATTTTTCTTTCTTTGTTACTGGGGTTCTGCTGCCATTCAGATCTCTGGCAAATCCGGCACCAGCCTAAATTCTGCCAAGAACAGGCAGAATTGTTCTGGTTTACATGGGATTCTCTCGGTCAAGAGAACTCACACGTGTCTCCGTTTGCTCCCTCTTTATCATTAATCAAATTCCTGTAATGTAATGGTTTAACCCACCTACATCAACAAAAACTTGGCTGAGCCCAGTCAGGGAAGCGAATGGAGCTGTATTTTACAAGCAATAATGGAACGCAATGATATATACAAACTATACGGTGTTTACAACATTGTACAAGTACTTACAAAAACAAAACAAGATGGAAATCCTCTCTGGGCAGAAGGATTCCACCTCGCCTCCCCCCAGCCTCTCTCCTGTCCCTTTTTCCTCTGTTAATTAGAAGAGAAAAGGAGAAAAATGTTAGGGGAATTTCAGTTAGCTCAAAGTGTTGTTAGTAAGTCAGCAGTGCTTATCTCAGGGTTTGCTCTCTCTGTCCAGGACAACGTGCATGCCAGGAGAAAGACAAAAGATGGAGTGAAACTTAGAGAAAGGAATGTGAGAGATATTGCTGTGGTGCATCTCACATCTGATCAATGAAATTTGTTTAGAATCAATCTTTGTTTTCCTTTTTACACCCAACTGTAGATTTGCTCAGAATTTTTTTAACTGCACAGCCCAAACTGTCACACTTTATATGTCTCTCTTCCTTCTCTCGTCTTCCTCCTTTTCTCTACTGCCCCCCCCCAACCCTCCCCAAGCTGTCAAATACCTGTTATGATATTAGCATTCATTCCCAGGGAAATGTAGCAGCCAGAAATAATGTCAGTCCCTGCATGGACCAGAAGAATCTGTTCATTCTACAGGGAATAGCTATCCCTATTCAATAATAATAATAATGATAATAATATTGAAATTAAGAAATAACATTCTCTCTTTAACATGGGAAGACAATACAAATAATTGAGGAATTTCCTGATGAGTTTGTTATTAAAACAGTATCTAGAGGAAATCTGACTACACAGCACACTGAAATGTGTCCTTTGGGGATTTTTTCCTGGTTGGAGCCTAGTGCTTGACATCAACACCACCAGTATTTTCACTGCTACCTGGGAATAAAGGTGGAATGAAGTCTGGAGGCTTTTAAAAAGTCACTTCTGATTTTGCTCATTTAGGAGCTAAGTATTTCAAAAGCATTGAAGGCCAAATCTGTAAGTGTCGATGGTCCCCAGTTGGATCCAGATTTTCGGAAAGATTCCATTCCCATTTACACTTCTCAGTAGAGTATTTTTCCACAAGTGCTCAGCAGCCAGCAGTTCTTTCTGGCCAAGAAGCCATTGAGAATGCTGGCTTTTTTTGGTTGTTGTTGTTGTTGTTTTAAGTGCCTAAAAGAGAACGGGGAGCTCCTTTGTGAATCAGAGAGTTTCTTCAGACAAGTTATGCCTGATGAGCCTGTCTCTGAGGCAAGAAGTGAAATATAGCTTTCCTCTCTGAAACCTCTAGAGGCAGCTGGCATTAGAAAGACCCAGCAAGTGTACTGCTGGGCAGAAACAGCTCCAAGAGAGCTAGCTTGGCGAATGGAAGCAATGGAGAAACACCCATAATTCCTCCTGGAGCTTTGCAGTATATGAGGAAACAAGTATTTCCATGAATACCAGAATTATTCCAAAAGCCTAGTTTCCAATGGAGTTAGTGTTTCATGGCTGACTGACATTTTAAATGAATTATACTATTGCTGCAGTGTGAATTCTGCCCTTATCAGACACTGGAGAAACCATAGGGGAGAGAAGCCTTGGCTGCAGAATAGATTCCCTTATATCTAATAAGGTATAAGCTCTGACTGAAGCTTTCCTTCAAATACATCCAGTCTCTCTCCCAGGTGGATTCACTCCGTGTCAAACAACAACTGAGCGTGGGCTGCAGCCTTTCTGTTTGTAGGAAAGCTCCTCAGCTTTCTGTTTTCACTAAAACTTACAAACTTATCTCTGCTTATCTCTGAAACTTCTACCTTTCTTCCAGGTTCAGCTACAATTGGCCAGTGGGTTCAAACGTTATTAGACAACCATGTGCACAAGCACAAACATATTGCAATTAAATGAACTGTGCTTCCTTGTGGAGCCAGGCTTAAAACACCCACTGCTAAACTCTAAATGACTGCAGCCTGCTGCATCTATGGCTGAATTGGGGAGGCTTTTAAAAAGGACTGAGTGAAAAGAGAAATAAAATATTCTTGTATCTCCTGTCCCAGAAAGCAATCAGTTGCACATCCGCCTCCATCCCTAGCCATAGTGTCTCCCTGTCAGACACAACTGCTGCAGAGCCGTTTGGTGTGGAGCATGCTAGGGGGGCAGTCAGGGGAGCTGGAATCTTTCCTGGCTAGTCTACCAGTGTGAAGGATTGGCAGCACTTCTTGCAGTTTCCTTTCCCATGAGCAACTAGCAGCAATCAAACACAATCTAGCCCTCATTATTTGCCGTTAGTTTCTTTGATTGTGATTTGGAAATACGTTGCTAAGGAAAGCAAAAACCATAGTTAACTGATTGACAGAAAATAAGAGTCATAGAAAACATCTGGAGGGCCAGATGAGTACAAGCCATTGTTTAGTTTAATACTCTTGTAATATTTGCTGCAAACAGCCAAGCTGAAGGGTGGATTCTTCATCACTTTTATTATGTGCTTATTCCAAAATACTAGTGAATGGACTCTGACAACAATGTTTGAACCACTGGCCCTTTTGCCCAGACCATGGCTTGGCTTCCTGAAGCTGTGTAAGGCCAAATTATCAGAATATCATATCAAAATATGAGAATGGACATTCTGGATCATACCAACATCCCTTTAGATTCTGCCCTCTCATGATGGCTAATAGCAGATGTTTAGGAAAAAATACAAAGCCAAAAAATTCAGCCGTTGTTCTCCAATACACCCTCCTAGCTTCTAGTGACTAGAGAACAAGCTGAGCCAGAGGTGGTATCTTTGTATTTGATATGGGTAGCTGGACTTTTTTTTTTCTTCTGGAATTCTTCCCCTCAGCCTTTGAAGGTAGAAATAATGAATAGCTTATGTTTTGTCCAGGGAAAAATTCAGAAGACCAAAATCCTTCACCTTGAAATTTCAGACTCACCCCTAAGAAATGGGCTCCATCAAGCTGTAGGAACATGTTTAACCCTAACTTGAAGACAAAGAGACTCAGCCTCTGATTTTCATTCTGGTATTCACTCTTTGGCTAACTGCACAGTTGTTGAGCAGCAGAAAACAAGGAAGAGGGTGGAGAGAGAGGGGGAGTGGGACAAAGGGAAGCAGACTGCAGCTTCCCAGAGCAGCTTCTCAGAGCCTCCCTTCAGGCAGGCAAGAGAAGAAAAAGCCAGCACATCACCTGGTTGACCACATAGCCCACCAGCTGCAACCCTGGGAGCCAACACCCTGATTGAAATGTGTTTCTCAGATACCTTTAAGCAGGGTGGTCTCTGTGTACATATAAATAGTTGACAGAAATGTGGTTAATGGCCAACTTTCTGAAGTCTTTCCAAGTCCATTCCTATGCTGACTGTAGTTATTCAACAACTGTGGGAGGGGAGGGAAGAGGAAAAGAGAGAAGGGGAAGGGAGTGGAATAAAGTATGGAAGAAAAAGAGGAAGAAAAAGAGATAAGAGGAGAAGCAAACTGTGGATGCATTTTATCTTTGCTGATCAAGTGACTTCCTTACTTCTTCAGGTTCACCTACAATTAAGCATGTTTTTTCTTACATATTTGCCATTGTTATGAAGTCATTAATATTCTAGGTAGTTTTTATAGCTTAACATGATCAAAGTATCATTTTACCACAAATGTCTGCTAAGCTTTTGTTGAGGTCATGGCTCAGAAACACTGATTCATGAGCAAGTTCTCTGTTCAGAGAATATTCACAAGGGCATCCACTGTAGCCTTTTGCAGTTTTATGAGGGCTTTTCCTGCCCATTCTCACATAACATTCATTTCTACCCATAACTGGTGTGGCCCTAAAGTCACCCCACTGAATCACCCTCCAAAGCAGAACAGACACAGTGTAGTCCCTGCTCTCCACTATTCCATTAGACCTTGTTCAGCACATGTGAAAGGGCTTGCCAGCAAAGCTACACTAATAGAATACCAGCAGAGCCACCTCATTGGAACCATTTTGATGAACAAAATAATAAACCAAAAAAATACTTTCCCCCCACACACCCCATTGTTCTGTCTACATCAGGCAATTGTTTTCATGCTTCTGACTGACACAGCAAAGGCTGGCAAAACTCTACGCAGACAGAAAATCCTGAGGGTGGGAGCAGAATACTCACTGCTGGTTCTAGCTGTGTCTCAGTTGCCTCTCTGGGTTGGCTGCTGGCATGAGGAAATTTGCATTTAGAACTGTATTACCAAAGATTTGTGGCAAATGTCATTACCATTTTTTCATTTTGTTTATTTTAAAAGCACTCTGTGTTCTAGCATTTCCTAGTGCTATGTGAAATAAAAACTAGGCAAAAAAAAAAACCAACAAGAAAAAGGTGCTTTGAGGGGGATCAACAGATAGCCAAAGGACCAGCAGTATTTGACCATTGGGATGTGTTTACTGAAAGATCTTTTTTGAAGGACAGGCTCCATCTGAGCAACTGTGGAAATAGCCTTCTGGAAGCAAGTCTGGCAGAACTGATAAGCAGAGCTTTGAACTAAGAAATGAAGAGTACAGAGTCAAAGACTTGAATAATCTCCACACGCTTGTGGAACACCAGAGGAGAAAGCCTAGGTACACGAGGGTATGCCAAAGAATAAAGAAATTTCAGTGATCAGAATAGTCAGGAATAGGAAGATAGAAAGTGAAAACTGTGATGAGAACTGCTTCCAAGTCAGCAATACAGTGCCTGTCAGGAGCAGGTCTGAACAAAGCTGTGGTATGGGGTACAGAAATATTTAACAAAAATATTGGTACTAAAAAAGGAAAGAGCATGAACTAAGCTGGCAGGACACTAGGCAGAACAGGTATACACCGGTAACAAAACAGAATTGCAATCATGGCTGGAACACTGGTCTGGAAGCATATGTATTATTCAGAAAGACAGAGATAAAGGTGAAGGTGATGGCAGAGAACTGTGCATTAAGGACACAAAACACTGCAAAGGAAGATGTGCAGAAGGGATAGCATGCAAAAAGCAGCATTTGTTCCAGTTACAATCCCGTTGGGGAAGGCTGGTAAAAGGGTTCTTGGAAAATGCAAGCCCTCTCATTTGGCTCTGGTTATGGGTAAAGTCAATGGTAATGCCATTAGAGAGACAGGTTTTGCTGGGTTTGTGTCATGCAGGAAAATTTTACCTTCTCATTTACCTTCCCAAATATGGGTCAAAGAGCAAATGTGAGACAGAGCACTGGAATAGTCTGCCTTGAGAGCTTGTGGAATCTCCTTCTCTCAAGACTTTTAAAACCCACCTAGACACATTCCTGTGCAGCCTGATCTAGATGAGCCTGCTTTAGTACAGGAAGTGAACTAGATGATCCCCAGAGGTTCTTTCCAGCCCTTACTATTGTGTAATGATGACAGAATCCAAATACTTCTAGATGTAGTAGTCAGCAAATTTCTTAATCAAATTTTCACAGAAACAGTAAAAAGTGATGCTGACTGAGAACTGGGGTTGGTAATTGATGACTTCAGCAAAAAATTGCCTTGGCTTAAGCGGTCAGGAACTGACACTTCCTAATTAAATGGAACAGATAAATGAGTCTGTTAATAAGCTTTTGCATTTCAAAAGGCAAAGTTTGGTAAACTCCTGGAACTGATTAGTAAAGTCAGATGGATTAGAGTCCAGGCATTAAAATGTGAAAGAGGCTTGGAGCTTCTACAGGTCTGAGCAACTAAAAGTTTGGGGAATCTGCATTAACAGGCAACAGAGAAAGCCTGGTTGCATAACCTCTTCAACAGAAGTACTAGTGCATTAGCTTATGTTTTTTAGAAGAAGAACAGGTGTTAACCAGAGAACAGACTAAAATGTGACAGGAAATACCAGACCAAAGTTCTTCTAAGATTTTTTGAATGAGATGATATCCTACATAGAGAGATTAGGGTAAATACTGTCTATTTAAATTTCATTACAGTATTTGACACAGTAGTAGAAGACATTATTTGTTAGCTGGAACACTACAGAATAACTGTGTGTAACAAGGACTTGGCTCATAGCATACAGACACCACTGGGAAAAAAAAACAACAAACAAAACAAAACAAAAAACATTGCAAGGCTGGAGAGAAGCAATTTAGAGAGTTCTTCAAACTAAGTGTTGGGACCAATCTTGTTTAATATTTTCATAAATTACGTGACTTAAGTGCAGACTTTGATATTTTTGATGACACAATATTGAGAGGTGTTGGTGAAAAAAAAAGTGCATATCCAGACTGAAAGCAGGTAAAGATTTACAAAAAACACCCAACCATTAAATGCAAAGTAAGGATTAGCAGTACAGTTTCACTTAGTTGCTTAGAGAGCAGAAACACTATGCCTACACTATCCAAGGTGAACCCCATAGTATCACAGTATAACCAAGGTTGGAAGAGACCCCAAGGATCATCAAGTCCAACCTGTCCCAACAGACCTCACAACTAGACCATGGCACCAAGTGCCACGTCCAATCTCCCCTTGAACACCTCCAGGGACGGCGACTCCACCACCTCCCTGGGCAGCCCATTCCAATGACGAATTACTCGCTCAGTGAAGAACTTTTTCCTCACCTCGAGTCTAAACCTCCCCTGGCACAGCTTGAGACTGTGTCCCCTTGTTCTGGTGATGGTTGCCTGGGAGAAGAGACCAACCCCTTCCTGTCTACAACCACCTTTCAGGTAGTTGTAGAGGGCAATGAAGTCACCCCTGATCCTTCTCTTCTCCAGGCTAAACAATCCCAGCTCCCTCAGCCTCTCCTCATAGGGCTTGTGCTCAAGGCCTCTCCCCAGCCTTGTTGCCCTTCTCTGGACACGTTCAAGTGTCTCAATGTCCTTCCTAAACCCAGAACTGGACACAGTACTCAAGGTGTGGCCTAACCAATGCAGAGTCCAGGGGCACAATGACCTCCCTGCTCCTGCTGGCCACACTATTCCTAATACAGGCCAGGATGCCATTGGCCCTCTTGGCCACCTGGGCACACTGCTGGCTCATGTTTAGGCGGGTGTCAATCAGCACCCCCAGGTCCCCCTCTGTTTGGCAGCTCTCCAGCCACTCTGACCCCAGCCTGTAGCTCTGCATGGGGTTGCCGTGGCCAAAGTGCAGCACCCGGCACTTGGACTTGTTAAATGCCATCCCATTGGACTCTGCCCATCTGTCCAGTCGGTCGAGGTCCCTCTGCAGAGCCTTTCTACCCTCTAACTGACTAACATCTGTTCCCAACTTGGTGTCATCTGCAAACTTGCTGATGACTGACTCAACCCCCTCATCCATATCATCAATAAGATGTTAAAGAGCATGGGGCCCAGCACTGATCCCTGGGGCACACCACTGGTGACTGGCTGCCAGCTGGCTGTGGCACCATTCACCACCACTCTCTGGGCTCAGCCCTCCAGCCAGTTCCTAACCCAGCACAGAGTGTTGCGGTCCAAACCACGAGCTGACAGCTTAGCCAGCAGTTTACCGTGGGGGACGGTGTCAAAGGCCTACATGCTGCAGTACAACCCAGCTTTCAAAACAAGTAACTAAAATCCACTGAGACAGAGATCAGAAACTGTTAATGCTTTAGCACAAAACCTGATGAGACCTTGTTTGCAGCTCTGAGCACTTGTGGGCAGGAAAGGAAAGCTCCATTTCAGCTGGAAGCACTGTGCTGAAACATGGCTAACCTGACCAAGAGGAAACAAGAAGATGCCTGAATATCTTGGCTTGTTAAGATGGGGCGGAAAGGAGGGGGGGGGTGGGGGATGAGAAGCAGCAGCAGCAGAGAATCACAGAATCACAGAGTGGTTTGGTATGGAAGGGACCTTTAAAGGTCATCTAGTCCAAGCTCCCTTCAGTCAGCAGGAATATCTGCAACTACTGCAGGTTGCCCAGAGCCCAAACAAACCTCACCTGGAATGGTTTCAGGGATGGGGCATCTCCCACCTCTCTGGGCAACCTGGGCCAGTGTTTCACCACCCTCAGTGTCAAACAGTTCTTCCTTCTCCCCAGTCTGAGTCTCCCTCTTATAGTTCAACCCATCACCCCTTGTCCTGGCACAACAGGCCCTTACCAAAAATGTGTTAGCAATTTTCTTATGGCCCCTTGAAGTCCTGAAAGGCCACCAGAATGTCTCCCTATTGCCTTCTCTTCTCCAGGCTGAACAAGCTCCACTCTCCCAGCCTGGTTTCAAAGCAGAGGGCTTCCAGTCCTGCTATCATTGCTGTGGCCTCTTTGGCCCTGCTCCAACAGGTCCATACCTGTGCTGAGGACTCCAGAGCTGGCCCCAGCACTGCAGGTGGGGTCTCAGACTCACTCTTGGGCTAAGCTGATGTTACCTACTCTGGGGTTTTTGTAGCTTCTCCCCGACCTTGAGGTCCACAAGGATTTGGTTCCAGCATGAGGTGCTTTTGGCTTGCCCGGCTGTGAGGTGGCTGCAGGGATGGTGCTGTGGGCAGTGAAGGGAGTGCTGGGGCAGAGGGGGCTGAGGACTAAGAGGATAGAAGCTGGCCACAGGAAATCAGCAAATTAGGAAATATTTCCTAGCTGCTAGTCATCAGTCTTGCTGCAGGAGGGAGTGAGCACCAAGAATCTAATGGCTTTTATGACTGAATTTGACACACCATTGAAAGTAAATCCATGTGTTTGTGATAAGAGGAGGTATTGCTATTCCAAGTAGCCTTTTCTAATATGGTGACCTAATGTGTCTGAATATCTGAGGGAGAGATTAAAAGGAGAGGTTTGTCTGATGAGAGAAGACTGCAGACATCCTTCAATGTTTGATAAACCTTTCAGCTGCTTCTCAAACCTAAACTTTTGCTAGTTTGCTAAACACAAACTGAAAAAGAAAGACTTGAGTCTTGCAAAAAAACTTTTCAAGTTTTATCAGTATTCAGGAGTTTGAATGGTGAAAGAGGAAAAAATGGAATTCATACTTAATATATTATGGAGTTCTTAAAACTGAGCAGGTGGATATTTTCTCCTCTGTCCACAGGGTCCATCTGCTTCTGCTGCTTTTCCATAGAGGTCCTTGGAGTGAAATTTTCAATAAAGGTGACAGGGTTTCCCAAAACATGTTCTTCCTGAAGAAACTACTTCTTTGTTACTTTTTTGCATCTGCCACTGTTAATCAGCCATTGCTTATACTATGCACTACTTTTGAGACTCACCTGCCCAGCCCTAGTCTTGCACTGTGGTACCAGCAACTTGCTTTTCTCCACTCCAGCACTGCAAGCTGTATCAGGCTAATGACCTTCCAGGATAGATGTGATTGATCTCACCACCACTTCTCTCCAGCTGACACAAAAATCCTTGGAGCAAAACACACAAGAAATGGCTTTGGGCTATGTATGTCTCTCCCACCACAGCCCAGCACAGCATGTCCCCTGCCTCCATACATCCCAGTTCATCAGGTGTCACTAATGGGGTAGAGAGAGAAAGTTTCAAGTTTATTGCTGCGTAAATCTAACTCTATATAAGCTATATGTGCCAGCACTCAGTAAATGAGTGTATTTCACTCTAGTACAACTACATGAGAAGATATTCTTACATTAAGTTCTGACATGTTTTCTTTTTGGTTTTTTTGGAGCTCTTTGTTTTGTTTTTTATGACCTAATGCTATTTGGCATTTCCTTTAATTCCTAACTTCTAGACTTAAATGATTATGCAGGAAATATCTGAACAAAAGGGAGGGTCCAACTCATCCTGTCATGAAGAAAAACTAGAAGACCTCATACCTCAGAGAAGCACCACAGCCCGGATGCCAAATAAAGGGGTGCCAAAGTAAAACCACATTTCAGTTGGCATGATTGTAAATTGATCAAATGAGCTATGAATTGGTGTCATGTTTCCTGCTCATTTTGCCACTGGCTACAGTAAAAGTCAGGCCCCCTTTATAAAAGATTTTGTTTGATATGAGCAAAATGCGTTCGCACTCAGTAGCAACAGCTTATCTTGACTAATCCTGAGTCCTGAGATTGTGCTGAATGCAGCTTGTCCTTGTCTGCACTGCCTGCAGGCAGGCAGGACAGTATCCATCTACCCTAACTTCATCCATCTGGTCAGGTATGCTATAACTGAGCTAGCTGCTTGGCTTCCTGCTATAATAAACTGAGTGATGCAGGCAAACGCAAAAGGCAGCTCATCCCTCCCTTCAATGGGTGCTCAAGCTAGCTGGCATGAATCTCCGTCTTTCTCTACTGAATACAGAGGGAGCCTAGACTTGGCCTACACATTAACCAGTGTATGGCTGAAGTTAACAAAGATAAATCCCATCTGCAGTCAGTGCTGGATCTGATAACTCAACTGCTAAAGCCGCATTTGAAATGCAGACATTGCTTTTAGAAGTAGGTATCATAAACTTATTGGTATCAGATGTTCTCCATAAATGGGCAGCCATAAAGGGGGGATGGGGCAGGGGGAAGGATAGTAACCCCTTGATTGTGAAATTACATGATTACTAAATGAATATGATTCTTCAGCAGGCTGTTTTTAATGTCTAGGTTGTGTTTCTAATGAAGGAAAACATGTTGTATCACTGATCCGTATCACAGTGCTCATGCTGTCTGCTATCAAGAGAAGGCAGGCTCTAAACACAGGATCTCTCAGATTTTTATTCATACCTGCAGAAATAAAACCAGAAGGTTGTTCTTTTTAAAAATCAAAATAGTCTCTGTGCAGTGTATCTGATTCAAACCATATTGCTAGCAAGGTGGAACCTTGAAAACATTAAGATTTTTCTATGGTAAAAGTTAAAAATTAGAGGGCCCTGAGGAAACAGAACACATGGGCCAAAAGTTTTAAACCCAAATATTAAAGACATTCGGCCAAGTCAAAATATTGGCATCAACATGAAGGTGTCGTGAATTACAGAGGGACCAAGAACCCACTGAGTCTACTTACTCCCTAGCACTTCTTAAAACGACTCCAATTTTAATTAAATGCCTTTATGTGGATGAAACTGCTGCAATTTTGTACAAAGGAATTCACGTGCTTCTTGCTTTACTGGAAAAAAACACAAAAGAATTTGGTCCCTTACCTTTCTATAGTGGAAAAGGATGAAAGATGAAAGAAGCTTTTGGGGCTGACAGGGGTTTTTCAGCTGATCAGAACCAACCTCCTCCAGAAAAAAAACAAACAAACAAAAAACCACCAACACCAAAAAAAAACCAACAAAAAAAAACCCAGAAACAAATGAACCCAACATATAATTCACCTACAGCTCAGCAAAAAGGACTTTGGATGACTAGAAACCTCTTCCACCCGAACTTCAGCAAGTTCAGGATCAAAAGCTTAGGATGGGCTATCTGTGAGTTGCACTAGGAAAGGTAGCTTTGACTTGCCACAGCTGATCCTGCCTACAGCCCTCCTGGGACTGACCTGCAAAATGCATTGCTTTTAGTTAGTTCCAGGAGCTCTTCTCATCTTTCAAGTATGAGAAAACTCACAATGCTGGAATAATTTCAAAGCCAAAGATTAACTTCTTTAAATTATAACAAAACCCCCAAGGTACTCTAGATTATAATGAAAGAAAATAGGTGTTGTGTTTTACATCAAATTGCAATTGTTATTTCTCACCAGATAGAAACAAATATCTGCTACTGTAGAGCTAAAAGTAGCTCTCCCTCATCAATATAAAGAGTTGGAAGTTTCCTGAGCTGAAAGTTACGGCAGCAAAATGTGCCATCTGCCATCTTTCTGGACTCTACACTTTGTGGGGTGACTGAAGAACAACATGGGGAATCCTCCATCTGAAAGACATTGGGCAACTATCCTTCTATCACTCTTCACACAGAAGTTGGAAAAAAAAACTTTTCTGTCTTAGTTTAAAATATTCTCTCAATTAAAAACAGTAATTCACATTTCCCAATGTAACCACAAGCCTGGGCTTCTCTGCTGCTCCTGTCCTTTGCTAAACGGTATGGCTTTGGACAAGGCACAAAAGATTTGTCTGTACACACCTTCTCCATTCACAGTATAGTGAACCACAGTGCCAAACACAACATCAGGGATCCCAATCTCAGGGTAAGGCACTTGAAATTTAAGTACTGAGGCAACTAAATTTTAAGACCTGTAAATCCTTCACTGGATATAGCCATAAACCTCCTTAGCCTATTTCTTCATAGCTGGCTACTGAACTGGAGTATGTCTGATTTTTCATGCCTATTCTGAGATATCCTGGCCTGAGTAGCAGAGGCTGTCTATTGTCCATACACTCAAAAATGCATTCTTATTTCAGTGTAGATGGAAATTGCTTTCTTCTAATTACTCAACAAGATGAGCATTCCCAGCCTCGAGAATGAAAAACAGTTTCTCTCTGTGGGTATACACATTACAATTTCTTGTTTATAAAGCCACTTCAGTAAAAGCATTCTATCTTATTTTTGTTGTGTGAAGTTCAGTTCATATTTACATGCCTTATTTTGATACTGGAATAATAGTGTGTTATTTTAATTATTAGTGCTCATAAGGTGTCAGAAGATTACACAGGACAGGGATTACAAATCACACTTTCACCTCTGAAAATGCAAAAGCCAATAAAATTTGACCAAGCAGCAAAGAATTGATTGAGCAGTTGTTACTGATGCATAATTGTCTAATTTATGTTAGCAGCCTGTGGTGCAGCCCAATCAGAAAGGAGAAAGTCCTGGTCACCTTGCACTTCAGATTCCTTCTGGTGTGTAGGAAGTTTTTGCTCCATATTATAAAGAATGAAAGAAAACCTAAAAAGTCTGTTTCTGACTGTAAGGAAACTGACTACAGAGTTAAATTTCAAGATGCAGGTTTTTCAGCGTATTTAGTTGTTCTCTTCAGAAGGCATAGGCAACCTAGGGGGGCAAATCCCATTTCCAAGTCATGTGGAACCCATCACAGGTGTTTCAGATGTTACATCAAAATTTAGAATGTAAATATTTTAGTATGGGCTTTAAGACTAAGGTCCACATACAACAAAGGGTTTAGACCTGTAACTCTTGTTTAAGATTTTATCCCCTTGTTGGTGACTGGAGGAAGTCAGGACCTCACACAGGAGTTCAGAGTCTAAACCCTCAGCTTGGGCTGGGCCTTAAATGCCTTAGCAGTGGTAAACTTCAGAGTCAATAAATGTCAGTGATACTTAGGTACCTAATCTGCCAAAACCACCTTGCCTAATGTAACCCAGCCATACAATTTGCCACCCATAGAAGTGATATCCAAGGGCACTGGATGGACAAACTGGGGCTGAACAATATATACCATTTCAGTGGTTGATTTGAATACAGTTGTTGCTGGCCAAAGGATACACTACCATTTTATGACTAGAGGAATGGACAGAAAAAATTCTGTGCTTTTTTGGGACTCCCTGCCAGCATACATGTACTGAAGACCTAGGTAAACACAGCAAAATTGTCATGTGTGTATGAAAATGTAGCTCATATTCTGTATCTGTAACAGAAATATAGAAGCAGAAGAAGAATTTATCCTGGTTCAGCAGAAGGGTCTGTATTCTGTAATTCTACCTGGAGCCCTTAGAGGTGGTAAGAGCCATAGAAGCAGGCCCCTCTGGAGACCAACTGAAATTTTACGTGAGCCCAAACTTGTCCCATGGAGTCTCTGTTTCTTTTTATTGCACATGTCACGGGCCTTGGGTGAGCAGGCTTCTAATCTAGGTTCCTCAAACAAAGGGGGTGACTGGGTCAACTGCCTTCCAAATTAAGTGTTACTCTGGCTGCAAGCACAGGCATAGCTGCAGTGCCATGGAAAAAAAAATATCATCATAATTTAACCTTAAAAATTAGCATATGCTCAAAAGTTTTGAGAACAGAGAGCTTCCCAGGACACCAAAGAAGCAGCAGAAATGGAGGCTTTAGTCACTTGTAAGATGCAGCATGTGGAACATACATACATAGAATACATACATAGAATAAACCAGGTTGGAAGAGACCTTCAAGATCATTGCATCCAACCCATCAACCAATCCAACACCACCCAAACAACTAACCCACGGCACCAAGCACCCCATCAAGTCTCCTCCTGAAAACCTCCAGTGATGGCGACTCCACCACCTCCCCAGGCACCTCCCTGACCTCCCAGAAAAGGGAAAGAAGTCAAATATGCTGGACTAAGAGGGCCTTCTCTCACCCAGCCTCAACTCTGGCCTTGCTGAGATGCATTCATTCCTCCTCCTGCCCCCATCCCCTGCAAAAAAAGAAACAAAAATAATTTTTTTTAAAAAAAAAGGGGGGGGGGGGGGGGGTAGTTCTACTGGATCTTCACACCTACAGTGCCATTAAACAAAACAAAACAAATCAGTTAAAATGCAGAGGCTAGGGGAAGCTCCTGGGGGAACACCCTTGGCCAGATTAAAAAGCACCTTCAGGGCAGCTTTTATGTAGAGGATCGAAACCCTTCCTTCTACCACGGGCACCACCACATTCCCAAGAGCGATCTCCACCCAAGACACACTCCCCACAGACCTGCTCCCGCGGGCCACTGTATCCTACATGCCCCTCTGCACTCTGCAGCCTGTGCTACTGAACCTGCCATTAAAGAAATCAGCGTGCCCTGCGGCTGGCCTCTGCTTTGCCTAGGACAGAGGTGCTTTAAAAAAAAAAAGAAGAAAATTAAAAAGGAGGGGGGGGGAGGAGAAAATAAAGATTTACGAAGGAGGGGAAAAATATTTTAAAATGAGAGTAGAAAAAATAGAGAACATTTTATTAAAAAAAAAAAAAAAGAGGTTTTTGCGTTTGGGTTTTTATAAGTAAGGGGGGGGGGGGGGGAGGAGGATATTTTTTTTCAATGTAATAAAAAGGCAAATAAAAAGTGAGGGAGAAAGGGACGGAAGAGGTACCCGAATCTCGGCGTTTCTGAGCGTTGGGAGCATCGGGAGGAGCCGACAGTGGGGGCAAAGCCCGCTGGGTAGCAGCGGCCGGGCTGGGCCGTACTACCCCCGGTCGTGCCCCGCCCTGGGCGGTGCGGAGCTTCTCGGCCCGGCCGCCTCCCATTAGATGGCGCTACAGACTTACAACCACGGGGGGAGGGGGGGGGGGAAGAGGCTGCAGGGGAGGAGGCGTAATTTTAAAAAGTAACCCTTTTATTGTCCGAAACGCGGAGGGCCGGGGCAGAGGAGGAGCAGGGTCCGGCAGAGGGATGGCATTTCCCCGCGGGGAGCGCCCAGGGCGTCCAGTACCCCGGCGCCCGGGCTGGGCCCCTGTGGTCCATCGGGGCAAGACGGGGAGCAGGCGAGCGAGAGAGCGGGGGCTCGAAGGAGCCGGCGCACCTTCCAGGGAAAGATCCTGCAGGAGTCGGGGGTACGGCTTGCCACCGGCCGGTGCCCGCCCGGGAGCTCAGCGAAGCGGGCGCGCAGATTCCCGGTGTACCCCCGCGTTACTTTTCCAAAAAGCAACTCAGGGCATTTGCACCGGCTGCGTGCTCTCTGTTGGCTGATTGTTTCGTTAACACTCCCTCCGCACAAACACACATTACATGGCTTTTGGAGGTTTGTTTTGGTTTGGTTTTTTTTTCCTAGAGACCCGCGTTTTCTTCGGGTTTAGGGGATCTCGCAAAATTTTGGGCAACCGGTCGGGGACTATTGCAGGAACCCGCCGGAGCGGGACTGCACTCAGTGCCCGGCTTTGCTTTTCGCCCATCCTGGCCGAGAAAGGGGGGACCCTGGGTCGGGGATGCGGGATGAAAGCGCTGCCCCGCTGGAACGCAGTTCCTGGAGCCAGAGAGCTATTCGCCCGCACTGCTCCACCCGTCCCCGAACAGAGAGGCGGTCGGGTGGCCCTCCGAGGCCCTGCGCTGAAGACTGTAAATGAACACCTTGCAAAGAAGTTAGGGCTGTCCTGACGCAAAGGCCACCCCACCCCCGCACCCCCCGCCCCGTCCCGTGCTTGCCGTCGGGCTGTGAACTTTCCAGTGGGGTAAGTTCTCCTTTAAGAAAGCGAACTGTTCCTTATGCATATTTAAGGCCGTTTGTCTTCAGTACCCAGCTGACGCGGGGCTGGAGGCTCACACGCGGGACCTGAATTGTAGGGAAGTAAATCATCCACACTTTAAATGCGCCCTCTGCCAGGGCTCCAGTTGGGAGCCCCTTGCCATTGCTCTAAACACATGTAAGTCAGAACCGGAGGGGCTGGGGAGGAAGGGTCGGGGGAGGCTGAGTCTAGTTAGGGAGATGAGTATGGTTTTTTGTTCATTCCCATCACAGGGGAAAAAAAAACAAAAACAAAAACAAAAACCTGACTCCCTCAGTATGCGTGTATCTCTAAGGGAGCTGAGCGGTGGGATTTCGGGACTCCCTCCTTCTCTTTGCTGGATGCCCAAGTGTGCCTGTGAGGGTCGGAGAGGAACGCCAGGGGAATGAATGAACCCCTCGCTTCAGCCTTGGGGGGAAGGGGGAGAAGACTTCTGTCCTCGGCGTATCAGAGGGCTTCTCCGCCGTGTCGAGATGGGATCCCTAGCAGTCTTTTAGGTCTGCAGCGAGAGGGGGAAGCCCCCCAGGGATGCGAGCTCTTAGGATAAGCTCCCGCCATCTATATGCCACTTACAAGTTTCTGTACTTATACGAAGCGACAAAGTGTACCTGAAGGGCCAGGAGGACGATCTTTCCACTGCCGCTCCAGCGGGAAGGAGCAACTTTTAGTGCTGTGCTCTTAGCGGTTTCCTGCCTTTTAAAGTGAACTTGTTTGAGTGTGTTATTCAAAATGTGGTTCAGTAGTTATGCCTTCAAATTAAGTTGCTTCTAGGTCCTTGGGAAAAGCAGGCATGTGTCCTCAATTGTATAGTAGGGGAAAAAAAAATAAAAATCCACTAGGTACTTTATGATTCCATCTGGAGAAATTAAAAGCCCAGAGCTGTAATGTTTATTCTTACATAGTTTAAGGGAAAAAAAAAAAAAAAGGAAAAAAAAAAATAAAAGGGAGGGGGTGGGGAATGTGTGAGACACATGTCTCCAAATATAACCAAAGTGCTTTCCCTTCTGGTTAAAAAAGTTGCATGCGAATGTTTTCATTTTAACACTCCCTGCCACCTGTACTTCTCAGGAAACTTTTCTTGGCGTTAGTGATGAAGCACCAATAGTACTTATTAATGAATTAATTATTATTATGGCTACTGAATTGACTTAAAGTGCTTTAAAGGCCAAACTAATCCATGTTAATCACTTACAATTAATTGTGTTTCAGCTGCTATTTTAAACACAGTTTCAAAGACAGAGGTAAGCAGGCTATGTATGGGGTGCAAGAGGGGGCGGTGTGAGCTCCAGGGGTCCTTCCTGGCCCCCAGCACAAAGCCCAGAAGTTCCCTTTTGGGTTGTGAAAACTGCACAAAGATGCGAGAGGCAACGTCTCCTGCTGAAAGCTGCAAACATTAAGGAACTCCTGAGCTTAGGAATAGTCCCAGAAGGAGATTCCCCTCTGGAGGTGTCCGGAGGTTTTGTGTTATCATTGAAGAAGAAGAAGCACCAGTGGGCAGCGAGGATGAAGGGTGTTCCGCGGAGCGCCGAGGCCTTTCCAGAGGGCCCGTCTGCAGTCTTCACCCGGGGTTGGCGGGGGAGAGGGAGGAGCGGCAGCTGTTGCTGGGCTCTGTGCGTGCTGGAGAGGACAGGCAGAAAGAGGAGACACGAAGGAGATAGTTCCTTCTCCCTCCCTGCTGCTCCCTGGCCGCCCCGCCGCCTGCGGGACCTGGGCACTTGGGACGGCGGTGAGGAAGGCTGGGAAAGGGCAAGTCCAGGGAAGGGAACTGAGAGAGTTAAGAAAAACCTGAGAAAGACCCCAGGGGCGACGGGCTGGGGAGGACGGGGGCTAGTCCCAAGGCATGACCAGCCAGTCGCAAGGCCGCCCGTTTGTGTCCTGCTGCGAGGAAGCATCTCCTGCCCGCGGGGTGAAACAAGAAAGCAAAGCGGGCCCTGGCTCAGGTAGATCGGGCACTGGCTGGCGTCCGCACATGGACTGACCGCACCTCCGGCGGGGTGAGAGGGTTGGGCTGGCGAGGAGAGGATGGGGACCCAGCTGGCCTTCTAGTGTTAGGGAAATGGGCTTTTCCATAGTGGTAACGACCCGCCTCCAGAAGTTAGGGATAGGAGGGAGAGCCTGTGGTCCCTCCCGGCCTGAGCACCGCGCTCTGCCGGCTCCTAGGCCCCCCAGCATCCCCCTGGGGACGAGCCTGTCCGGGGACACCAAGTGTCACGAAGGATTCCTTCTCCTTAGAGACTTATACTTCACAAAAGTAAAACTCTTCCCCTGCCCCAGCCTTCAATGTGATTATTATTATTATTGTTATTATTGTTATTATTTTATGGCAGTCCTCAGAATGGAAATTAGGATACTGCCCTTCCTCCCACCCTCTCTAGAATTGGGTTGGTTTTGTTTTGCCAGGTTTTTTTTTGTGGTGGCTTTGTTTGTGTTTTTTTTTTTCCCTCCCAGTCAGGCATATTCTCAGAGATTCGCTCACTTATATCCTTTCTTTTTTTTCCCCTTTAATTTTTTTTTTTTTAATTCCATTGACTTTGCTCAGACGAACAAGCAAAAATACAAACAAGCCTCTTCCCTATAGGTGCAAAAAGACCTTGCTTGGATGGTAGTAAAACAAACAAGAAACTTTTAGCTGCATGCGACGGTAGTGTACTAACTCCCCCCACCCCCGCCTCCCATCCATACAGCAGTAATTAAATGAAAATTAAGGGAAGATACGCATTTTCCACGTGGAAATTGAAAAAAATAAGGTGGAAACAAGAGGCCAGGTAGGACACCTCGTTCCTGCTCAGCACCCGTGTAACCGTTTTTACAGCTGGGGCGGGTGGTGATGGTGTTCCAGGCAGAGGTGCAGGAAACAATCCCCAACTCTCCGTCACAAAACCAGGCTGCGCTGGATGAAATATGCGTGATAAACAGTCCCCGTCCCCCCCTTATTTTTGTTTGTTTCCCCTGGCTGCGGGATCTAGGTATTCGGGGGAAAAAAATGCACTACCGTTTGTGACGGCACTTTGTCGTTGGGGCAGCACACCCGCATTAGATTATTGCCGGGGATTTATTTGCATGCAGCTGCAAACCCACAACCCGGCTGCTGACCGCTGCGCATAAAGGGCCGCCGGGGCTGGCCCCTGCCCGGGCGCCGCGGCTCCCAGCGGGAGCGCGGCCCAGGCGGGGGCAGGAGGGGGATCTGGTCGAGGATTTTCTCTTCACACAGCCCGGGGGTAGTGGAGGGTGGAGGGAGCTGTGTAACCGAGCCGGCAGCAGCAGGGTCCCCATCGCAGCCGGAGGCTGCAGGTGCGGGAGGGGCGGCAGACCGGCCTGCAGCCCCCATCCGCGCCGCCCGGCTCGCCCCCAGAGGCAGCCGCAACTCCCGCTGGGTTTTTTCACAAGCACCTCCGAGAACAGTTTTCCCTAGTCCGTATGTCCCCCCCCAAAAGAACCAGTGGTGCGTCCTTGGGGGTTCTTAGAGCTATTTTGAGTGTTTTGAAATTTGCAGTAATGTTGATGTTCTGGTTTTCACCCTTCTCCGTTCTCTTCGGCCCAGTAGCATTTGACAACGCTTGACAAGGGAGATCTTAAGCTTTGGAGCAAGGGCTTTAGGTTCAAACTGCCTCTTTCGCTTACTCTCTTATCACCGCACATATCCCCACGTTGTGAGGATGGATTTGGCTGCATCTGGGATCGATGCGTCTGTCTCCTAAGACCTCCCTCTACCTCAGGCTATGCCACCAGGTCTTCTTCAGCTTCTCCCACAAAGCCAGGCGAAGGTGCAGGGTTCCCAGAACTTGAACTTTCTCCCCTCCGAGCGCGGAGGGAACAAAAGGTGCCCCCGACGTGGGGCCACCTCAGGGCGAGCCCCGCGGCAGCGCTGCCGTGGCCTGCACGGCTCCTTCTCGGGGACAGACCAGTCCGCCGCAGACTTGGGAAGGGGGGCTGTCGTATCTCCTCCGTTTGCCCGAAAGGCCGGCATGGGGCTGGAGGAGAAGGGAAAGACAAAACTGTATGCAGGAAGCTTAATTACTTTGGCAGAGTAAAGAGGCGTTCACACCCCATACAGGCTTCTTCCGACAGGCGTGAGCACGGGGTGCTGTTCCGGGTGTTTCTGCGAAATACAAGGGGCTACTGAGTGGGGTCTGCAAGACAGCGAGCAAGAAGGCAGGGCAGCGCAAAGTGAGCCCCTCCACGGGGAAAATCACCCCGGGAGGGCGAAGCTGGAAGGACAATGGAGATACACACACAGAGTCATGGTGCCCCCCCCACCCCGCCTCCCTCGCATCGCCACCGTAGTGCGTGGGGATGTCGCCCTGTCCCTGGGCCAGGCCACGCTACCATGATGGGGCGAATCGCTTGCCTGCTGCCAGGCCGCGGGGACGGTCACGGCTTGGGTCGCTGGAGGGCAGCCCACCTCGCCGGGCCGCCCCGTCTAATGAGGACCGCCCCCGCCGAGTGGTACCTGGCCGGGCTGCGGAGACACAGGAGCGCACAGCCCCCTCGCCCTCCGCTTCTCCCTTCTTGGAGCACGATGGATGGCTTCTCCAACACCTTTCGCCCTGGAAACTAGGGAGTAAGGGGACAGAGCTGCTTGAGCAAATTGGGAAGCTCCTGTGGGCTGCAGCGGACAGCGCCTGTTGGGAAGCGGGGCAGTTATGAGAGTGGCCAGAAGTGCAAGGGAAAGGCAGGAGGGGATGAAACCATTCGCAGACTCTGTATGGAGCGGGGGTGTGCTGTCATCTTTGTTTTGGTTGTGTTGTTTTGTTTTCCAGGGGATTTAGGACAATAGCTGTAGTGGATTATTCATTCCCGTAGGCAGTACTTCACTGTATAGGCTTCAGGATGCAGTTGGAGGCTAGGGAACAAAGCGGGCATCTAATGTCAAGGTAACTGGTCCCCTTCCTTTGTTTATGCCATTGTTAATGACGGGGCTCGCTCAGCCTTGGTTTCAGACTGCTGTATGGCATTAATATGGACTTGAGAGAATAGGTAGGACAATTAAAACCCAAACCCCAGAACAATAATAGCATCGACCCCAAGCCCAGTTTTTCAGGTAAAACATTACTCTTCTAGACTCCTGGGAATTATATTGTCATTTCATCTGAAATTCGCAGAAATTCACGTATCCTTCATACAATTAAACAGATTTGTATCCATCATTAATAGCCAGGGGAGACACAACAGCCCTATCCTTCAGTCCAAAATCAGAAAGGAGAGAATTATTTTCAAATATCCACTACTAGAGCACAAGAAGATTCTCACCACACTAAAAAAAAATAATAATTATAAAAAATCCTTTAATTACAATAATCTAAAAGTAGCAGAAACCTAAGCATTTATTGACTCTTTTTTTTTCTTCCTGAGGTAGTGGATGCTATTTGAAGTTCAATGTTTCACACAGCTCCTTGTTTAGTTTAATTTCCTCAACAATCTAGGCGATTTCAGCAAACTGACTTAAGAATTTCGGTACACACTTGAGTATGGATCTGCATAAAATAGAGAAAGCAGCAGAATTGGAGAGAGGCTATTGTATTATTTTAGGAAGGGAAGGAAGTGTATGCTTGCATGTATGTGGGTATGTGTGTGAGAGAAATAAACAGGTCTTTGCACCATACAGTTAGTCTGTGGCTTTAGTGTGGACACTTAAATAAATGTCTATTAGATTTCTCTGAGAAATGTCCCACTCTGGGCCACTATTTTGAATGAGAGCTCCAGAAGATGAAATAAATGTATGTTACTCCAGCACAACTCTTCATCAACCCCCTTTCCCCCCTGTTCCCCTCCTCATCCTTTACAAAGATTAGTTTCAGCTCTGCTATCCTGGGCCTATTTTCTGTCAGGGAAGGAATGTAATAATGATCAATGCCCAGCACTTCTAATTTCTTTTGTATTTGGTGAATATTCCCAATATCTTGAACTTGGAGTGCAGGTGGAAAGATGAGCCCAAATTCAGCTTGAGGATGTTGCTGTCCTCTGGCTATCACCAGCACTCACACAAAAGGGAAAAAAAAAAAAAAAGAAAAGAAAAAAAAAAGACCTGAGCAACCAAAGCAACCCACTTATAAGATCTTCCAGCCCACACCTCTCCTATAGCCATGTGCTTGCTTTTAGTATTTTAGTTGCCAGCTCAGTGAGGTGGTCTGCATACATCAGGCTACCTGGGTTTATGTGCCTGACTCAGGGTGTATATTAGTATTCCAGTTGGAAATAGAGCCTGGAGTTGTTGAGCAAACAGTTCCCGCTCGACTGTAGTGCAGAGTGAATGCTGTATAGTCAGCTCTATGGAGCGCTGGCAGGGAAGTAGCACTAACCATTTCCAAAACTAATAACAAAAAGGTTACTATATATAAAACGTTTATACAGCCCACACTGCCTCAAGTTGTTTAAATTTTGGTTTGATGCACATAAATATAGCAGCCATGCAGTTCCCCATTAGCCAGTCCCTGCTTTTTTTTTTTTTGTTTTTTAAATCAATGCATTTCAATTTGAAAGGATGGCCCCTGACGCAAGATAGTCAACAACCCTTTGGCTTTCTCCTCTCAGTGTGGACCTGAGGAAGAAACAGCATCTGTCTTTGTCATTTCACACCCATATCTTCGAGCCTTGATGTTATATTTAAGAACAGGCCTACTACCAGAGGGGGTCACAGTCCCTAGCTGGTTTCCCCATTCTAATCTATTTTCCCCCTTCTTGTCTTAAGCTCCTTCCAAAGAAGAAATGATTCTGCTGAGGCCCCGTGCCTGGACTTTGGAAGGCATGGCACAGTGGTCTGATCTGAAAGCACCATCCGTCTGGGTAGAAACTCTCCTCTGCGTCTTGCACCTTGCAAGAAAGGCAACAAGAGGACACTTGGAGTGACCAGGTATCTGGCATCCAGGAACAGCAATTTACTTCATGCTACTGCAGAGGAAAGTTTGCTTCCAAACCAAATATTTTGTGGTGCTCAGTACTGGTGTTGAATCCATTCAAACCATCCCAAGTCTAAAATAAAGACCTCCGTTGTGGTATGCCAGTGAGCTTGTTGTGCTAAACCTTCACTGTTTGTGGGGAAGGTATCAAGCTGATGTAATACTGTCTTTACACCCTGCTGATGTGCACAAAAAGAATACTTCAGAAAAGTTCTGTTTAGCTTTTCTACCCTTGTAGTTGAAGAAATGCAAGCTATCAGAAACAAGTCTATGTTTGAAAGTACACTTTTCAACATGTGAGTGGGAAACATATGTGCTGGCACAATTCAGCTGCTCTGTAAGGGCTGTGCTCAGATTTTGGCTTTTAATCTCAACTCTGTTAGAGAGACAGAGACAGAGACAGAGAGATGCAAAATGAAAGGGAATGTGATTATTTATGCTGTAGCCTTGTGATACACATCCTATAACCGTTTGGGAGAAAAGCAAAATACTCTGATAAAGCTTTGGGTGAACCTGAGCTTCAAGAGGACTCTAGTCTTCACGTGTTCTCACTTTGTTGCCTTTCTTCCCTTGGTATTTGTTATATGGGATTTTTTTTAATTATTATTATTTTATTTTATCTTATTTCACTTTTGTTTTAAATTTATTTTTCCAGTCTGCTGTTCTAGCTTTTAGAGTGAGTAGAAACTAAATCCTGCTGGGAGAAAGCTCCCTTCATCACAAAAGTTTGGAAAATGCCTACCCCCCTTGGTCACCCCCCTTCAAGCCATCCTCCTTCTTTCAGGGGAGAAAAGAAAACCTTGAAAGAGAGAAGGAAAGGGGGAGGGAAGAGGAGGGGAACCTCCTGATTCCTTAGTGACCTGCACAGCTCAGACAGACCTCCACGTTTCCTTTCCCTTCCTACAGAGAAGCCCTATCTAAAAACAAACAAACAAACAAGAAAACAAAACAAACCAAAACAAAGACATGCCTAAACTTTCAATGTGGCTTGGGTTTTGCAAAAGTCAGGCTCAGTTTTAGCAGTTTAAGGGGGGGGGGGGGGTGGGCTGGAACCAACAACACCACCACCACCCCCCAACAACCATGAAAGTAGAGAAGAAAGTTTGGATTTAACTCTTTATTGCTAAAAAAGCACCATAAACAACCCCTCAGCCATCAGTAAACCCCACTAGTGGCCAGTGCCCCATCCTAAAGGCAGCCCTTTTCACGGGCAGCGGCCTGCACACAAGGGCAGGCAAGGAGATGCAGCTCAGTCCCTGGCTGCCATCGCTCTGTAGTGCTGCATGTCCCAGGCCTCCCTCCTGCTGCCCTGCAGAGAGGGGCCACCCTCCCTCCAAATGCTGCGGGGGAAGTCAGCCCTGCCTGGAGGCTTCTGGGCTGGCAGGGAAGTTTTTTGGTACTGCTAAAGGCACACACACACAGAGATATATATATATGTCACACACACACACATCTTTATATATAGATTTATATGTAGGTGTCTAGTCTATGTTTAAATAATCCTATCTATACACACAGTCCTCCTCTGATGAGGTCATTCTTCCATATATACAAGATTGGGTGCATGGTGCCAGAATCTAACACCAAGATCTTATCTCCACCGATTTAACAGCGATATAAAAGTAAATGTTAGCAGAAGGGGAAATAAATTTGGGAGAGAAACATTCAACAAGGTGGCCTGAAGGCTTCTCTCCTGCCCTACCCAGCCGAAGTACCCACGCACTGTATGCCAAAGAGAGCCATTTCATTGCAAGAGATTTCTGTTTCAGAGCAAGGACAGGCTGCACTCTGATCGTGGGGCTGTGCCTGGCTGGGGTTTCACCTTGATATATTTAATCTCCCCCTTCCCTTTCCTGAGAGATGCTCACCATTCTAATGCTTTAGTTGGCTGCAGATTATATTTTTTTCACACACACACACCCCACCACCACCACCCGCCCCATGGCTCCAAATGTCTTAACATTTTTTGTTTTCAGGAATCTCAAAACGGAAGAGGAGATACTACTTGAAAGTGTGACTCAAAAGAAAAGGTTTCGCTTTAGAGCCATCAGTAGCACCAGGAGACAGCTCCATTAAAAAAGTAGTTTTCCACTGCTCTTGAAAAGCCGTTATTTTTTACATCACTTTTAGGAAGATAGATTAACAAAACATCACATTTCAAGCCACTCTGATCTGTAATTAAATGGAGGAGCCGGTTTGTATTCTCCTATGGCTTTTACAGAAGTTGCAGTGATCCAAAGTCAGGTTGCTGTGTCAGAGTGGCATTTTTATTAATGAGAATACAAAAAGCTTGCATATTCTTAGCCCGGCTTGAATTTAGTTGCTAAGCAACCGCTGTATGGTAATTCATCCGCGAAATTTAAATCTTTGAGAAAGGATCCTGCGTTTTGCTGAATGGTAGCCACGAGGAAAACAACTTGTGGGACCCGAAGCAGCTGCCGCCGAGGCACCGCGCCGCCCGCCCGCCGTCTCCCCTGGGCTGCCTGCCATCTCGGGACGCCCCACCGCCCGCTAGCAGCACCGGCCTGGCCGCCTCGTCCGGCCCGCTCCATCTCTCGCTCTGCCCTATAGGGGAGAGAATGCGGCCGGGCATCGGCGGCCGCCCCGGCGGCGCTGCCCCCCACAGACCTTCCACTCTTGGGGAAATGCGGAGGGCCCGTTTCCCCGTGGCCCGGATGCCCCCCGCAGCCACCCCCGGGAAGGGTGAGGAGTAGAGGTTTGGAGGGCCAGGTCGTCCCGGGACGGCCCTGACCAGTGGGGGGGGAGGAGGAGGGGGGGAGTGGTCGCCCCCTCTGTCCCAGCTGCTCCTTTGGCGTAGAGGAGGACGGGATGGGGGGGCGAACCTTCCCCCGCTCGGCCTTCACCCCTTTGCTTTTTTGTCTCGCCAGAGCCACTCAGTAAGAGAAAAAAAAAGCTCCCTACCTCCCTACTGCTGTGTCATTGATACCGAGGGCTCACTCGCTACCTCTCTCTCCTGCCGCCCATTGAGGGCTGCGCCCGCTCCATTATTCCAAACTGCAACTGAAAATACCGGTGGGGTAACCACTTCCTTGCATCTCCTCCACTCGTTCCATCCATCCATCCATCCATCCATCCATCCATCCATGCATTTATCCATCCACCCACCCATCCATCCATCCGTTCGTCCGTCTCATCTCTGGGGACCAAGACCCTCGCCATCCCTTGTTTTAGCAAAATCGGTCCCTGTCCTAAAGCGCTAGCTCCACGCCTGCCTCCGAGGCCGAAACTTGTTGCATCCCTTTTAGAGTTTGATTAATTACCCTGGAACTTAAGCAAACTACAGTACATGTGGCGAAGCAGCTCACGCCTACGGTTTGGTCCTACAGCCTGCCAGCTTCTGGGGTAATCTTTACGCTCTTGTGCCAATCGGAACCAGTATCTCTGCACCACAAAAAGATATCCGTGTGTATTGGATATATAGAAGTATCGATTTTTCTGAAGCTTGAAGATGTTGATCATTTATTACAAAAATAAACGAATAAGTACAACAATATATTGTTGCTTTCGACAGGATATTTTACAAATATATAATTTAAAAAACCAAATTTAATTGTTAAAATTATTTAAAATATTACACTTACTGATAAAATTATCAATAGTATATACTGCATTTCATATCAGAACCAATTATTCTCTAAACGTTCCATTTAAATCCATTCATACAAAACAAGTTATGAGCATTGTAATGTGCAAACACGAATCACTACATTAAAGCATAAGGATTCTGTAAAGATCACTTTCCGATAGGAATTGCGTCTCTCTGCTAAATTTTGGGAATTATGCGGATCAACAGCAGTGAAGTGACTGTTTTAAATACACAGAAAAATGATTTATTATGTACAGACTCGACAGGGGAAGGATGGGATATGAGTGAGAAGGCTGGGGTGTAGTAGAGGACCGCAGGATATGAAAATGTAAACTATAAATAATCACATCTCGGGATTACCCAGACTGATCAAACGTAACTTTGTAAAACATTTGGCTTTCCTTTAGGCAGGGAAAAAAAAAAACCAAAACCAACAAACCAAAAGCAAAGCCCAAAACAAAAACAAAACCCAAACCGAAACAAAACAAAACAGCCCGAAAAAAAGACAGTAAATATTATGTGGACTCAGTTACCAAGCAAAGAACACTGATATTATAAATGAATACAATTACTAAATTCATTAAGAGATCTGGGGATATATAACAATATTTTCATTATTTACACGTGTAACAATATAACCCTTAGCGCAAACCCTCTCAGTTATTATCTACCTCTTGTTATCTCATAGACTCACAACCCTGAAATTCCTAAATACATTCAAAGGATTCAGTTTCTCGGGGGCGGGGGTTAGAGGCGGGGAGGATGGAGGCGGAGGGGGAGCGCCCATGGCCTCACTTTTTGTGCATAACAAGTCCACGGCACGGGAACATTTTGCCCGTCCCTTCCACCATACGTTTCTCTTCCAGCGTAACCCCCAGCTTTTCTCAGGCAGCCGCCCGGAAAGGTTGCCTTTAATAGCAATCGGTGCGAAGCCTAACGTTAGCTCTTTGTTGCCGTCCAAATTCAGTAACCTAATACCGCTCCTAAATTTAAATAGACCTTCTCCGTGACCAACAAACCGCTCTCCGTCATGTATGAAAAGCAGGACCCCACCTCACGCGTGAGTGGTACCCTGTGCCCCGAGCGGAACCCGGCGCTGCAGCCCCCCGCGACCGGCCTTTCCCCTCCCGGGATGCAAAATTAGCCACAGCTTTTGCTAAAACGAACAAAAGAAAGACCGTCCTTTACCCTTTCGGGTTTTCTTTCTCTTTGTTGAGTTGGGATTTTTTTTTCCCTCCCCCCCCCCCCCCGTCAGTTGGGCCTTTCGGATTTCACAAATCAAACCGCCGGTGATATTTACTACGAGCTGCTGTTAAAATAATGCATCCCGGTGCACGGTTCTCAGGTTGGCTTTGATTTATGGACTGACACAAGGCCTATCTAAAAGGAAGAAATGTTTGTTCTTCCTACAGCAGTTTTCTGGGGGTTTAACCCCCTGCTTCTATAGCAAGTAGAGAGGGGGGGGGGAGGAGGTGGCGTAGGGCGGGGGGGGGGGGGTGGCGCGGAGGGGAGGGAGAGGAAAGTGAGGAAGGAGCCACAGACGAGATGGAGCATAAAAGAAAACCTTATTCGCCGGTAGACTGTCAGTGGGGGTGGGTGGAGGTGTTAGATGCATTTCTCTAGTTCCCACAACCTCCCCGCTTCAAAATGAAGAGAGTTGAAACGGTCATTCACTTGTCCCTCTATTGCAATAAATTACAGCAGATAAATATGACAAGCCAGCCAGCGCATCCGTGGGTATCTCCAGCGTTACCAACACATGCGTGTGCCTGCAAAGAAGGTACGGCAGCGCTACGGCAGAGTGGAGGAGAAAACTAGACTACACCACTTCACACCCCATAGAAAAACCCTACAACAACAACAACAACAAAACCAGCAACAACAGCAACAATAGAAACGGTGAACCAGGCTGACTGCACGCAGGATGCTGAAAGTATTATTCTAGATATCCTTTGGGGGGGGGGGTAGGGGGGGAAGAAGTGCCTTCTTAAATTATAAAGATAAATTAAATACATATATTTATACAGACATAAAATGCATCAAAAATAAATTACAGTCTGGCCCTTCTCCCACCACCACACACGCGTCTCCTCCCCCCTCCGCGCCCCCCCCTCCCGCCCCCCCGATCCCCCCTTCTCCTGTCCCCAAGGCTCAGTTTGAAAAACAAGACTGAACTTTTGGAAACATCCCTGATGTACCGGTGGTTCTCCGCCTGCGGACCGGCTCCGTCACCTCCCGCCCTGCTTCGCAAGCCTCCATCACACGGGCACGGGCACAGCCTCTTCTGCGAGAGGGTGCCCTTTGCCCATGCCTAATTCTCGCCTACCTCCCCTATGGTACGGGGGCTCTGGGTTGATGGAAGGGGCCAGGGGCATCTGCCGGACGGAGGGGCGGGCGGCGAGAGAGCCCCGCGGCTGGTAGCTGGCGGCGGGGTGCCTGGGGGCGGCCCGGCCAGGAGCGCGGCACAGTGGGGGTGCCGCCAGTGAGTCGGGCCCTCCACTTTGCTCTCATTTCAGCATTTGCAGCATTCCCCTCCAGAGAAGTTTTGTTTTCTTTTCTTTTCTTTTTCCCGACCACACAGTGTTTATGCATCAGACACAGACTATTTCATTCTAACAAATTTATTTTCTCAATCAGCTCTTACGGAATCACTACTCAAATTAAATTACAATCAAATTATCACATCAAAAGATACCCTTATTACCTAACAACTGTCCATATTCTCATTTCATTTTGATTTGTGCTCGTCTGAAAAAAACACGTAATACAAGATCTGGGGAAAAAATAAATTACCGTTTTGCAGCAGTTCATAGGTATTCTGAATAAAATATTAAAAGAAGTCATTTAATGAAAATATAAAGCAAATTTTTTTTTTTTTTTTAGATCAACAACGGATCTAACAATTCTATATTGCCGTCTTTTTGAAAAGTCTGTTTATTAAAACCTACCAAAAACACTGCTTGGAAATGGCAGTATTATATAATCACATCCACAGCACCCATTCAATCAAAGTTGGCAACGGATTTAGGAGAGGAGAAGTTCAGATAAGTGCAGCTGCAGATGCTCAGTCCTTCTAAATCCCTTTATCTGAATCAGTCCAGAAATAAAAAATAAAAATATTAATAAAAAAAATATTAGCAGTGGATTTTTTTTTTTTTTTAATGACTCTTCCATGATGATTGGCAGCCGTCAGGAGCAGGACTATGACAGCCCTAAATTATTTCCCTTTCTCTTGCTGGTTCCCTTAATTCATGCAAAGTCCTTCTAAAAGAGCTCAAACTTTAGGGACCAACAATCTCTCCTTCTTCCACCCTCCCTCCAGTCCCTCCCCTCCTCCCCCCTCCCCCTTTCTCCTCAGGGTAATTTTTTCGGTGTGCGGGCATTTATTTCCATATTTTTGTTCTATAGCTATACCTATATATATAGATAAATATATATATATGTATTTGCTTCCCTATGCAGTCTGCTTGGTTTTAGTGCTGTGTGCATATTTTATTTATAATTTTTTTTTTCCTGGAAAAAGTGGCCCCTTTCATTTTGCAGAATATATAGATATATAGACATGTATGTTTTCAGAGTGGATGTCTCACTTGCACCAGTAGTCTATGGTTTGGCCAAGAAAAACAGGGTGCTGGCACATAGCAGGCACCCTCTGACTACTTTGTTTCTGCTTCCTTTTTAATTTTTTTTTTTTATTGCTCCCATTGAAAAAAAAAAAAAAAAGAGGGAGAGAGAAAGAAGAAAAAAGTTTCCATGATTCATAGAAGAGAGCCCTTTTGGGGATAGAGAGAAGAGTGTGGGGAGAAGGAGAGAGAAAAGGTGCAGACATCAGTGGTGTTCCTCACTGTGAGAGGAAGGTAATTTGGAGAGTGAACAATAAAAAAGAAAAAAAAAAAGCCCAAGCCCACCCACCTAAGCCTTCACCCCACAACCAACCTCCCGGCACATCTGCAGTTTTGGTGCATTACGCATCTCCACCCCATTTCCCCAACGCGGTCTAAATGCTCCGCTCCTGTCGCTCGGATCGACCTTCTCCACCGCTCCCTATTGGTATCGATCTTATATATATATAGATGCACGCATATATCCATATATATATAAACACAAGCAGTCTGAACGAGCCTGGATCGTGTGTGTGTATGTGTGCGTGCGTGTGAGTGTGTCTGTGTGAGCGTGCGGATGTGCGCGGCGCTGCCGGTGGTGGTGGCGATGCCCGGCGGCGGTGCCCGGCCCGGCCAGGCCCGCGTTGCCCGTCGCAGCCCCCGGCCCGCCCGCGGTGCCCCTCACTGCACGCTGGTCTGCAGTCCGTGGTGAGGGGGCGGCGTGTCGGAGTTGACGGTGCCGACCTGGGAGTAGACATCGTCGGGGGTCTGCTGCTGGATCCCCGGGGGGGTCATCCGTTTCTCTTTCTGCCTCCGATTGCAAAACCAAACCCTGACCACCTCCTTTTCCAGCTGCAGGCTGTCCGCTAGGTTCGTAATCTCCTGGGCGGAGGGCTTGGGGCATTTCAGAAAGTGGCTCTCCAAGGCCCCCTTGACACTCACCTCGATGGAGGTCCGCTTCTTCCTCTTCCTGCCCTGGGCGGCGATCTTGTCGATGCTGGTGGGGCTGCCCGTGGAGGAGTCGGCTTCCTCCAGCCACTTGTTCAACAAAGGCTTCAGCTTGCACATGTTCTTGAAGCTGAGCTGCAGGGCCTCGAAACGGCAGATGGTGGTCTGCGAGAAGACGTTGCCGTAGAGGGTGCCCAGCGCCAGCCCCACGTCGGCCTGGGTGAAGCCCAGCTTAATCCGCCGCTGTTTGAACTGCTTGGCGAACTGCTCCAGGTCGTCGGAGGTCGGCGTGTCCTCATCCGAGTGCGGGTCGTGGCTGTTAACGCCGCCGTGGTGCGGCGGGTGATGCCCGGGGTGCTGGTGGTGGTGGTGGTGATGGTGCCCGGGGTGCTCGCCTAGCTCCGGCGTCTCGCCGCGCACCAGTCCTGGGTGCACCAGGCTCTGCCCGCCAGGGGGGGGGCTCAGCATGCCGTTCACCGTGAAGCCCCCGGGCTGCGAGTAGAGGAGCGACTGCTGCTGCTGCTGCCCGCCGGCCATGGAGGGCAGGTGGGCGGCCGCCGCCGCCCCCCAGGCCGCCGGGTGCCCCTGGTGCGGGGGGCCCAGGTGGGGAGGTCGGTGGTGAAGCGCCGCGCCCGAGTGCAGGTCGTCGCGCCCGCCGCTGCCCTTGACGTCGGGCGGCGGCGGCGGCTGCTGGGGGCTGCCCGTCATGCCCACGGGGCTGCCGGACCAGGGCGAGCCCGCTTCGGCGGCGGCTGCGGCGGCGGCGGCGGCAGCGGCGGCGGCGTGGGGCAGGGCTGTCACCCACTGGTGGGCATGGCTCAGCATATGGCCGCCGTTGCTGGCGGCCATGGCGCCCGGCATGAAGTCGCTCTGGACCATCTTGGCCGCCGGGTCGCCGCGGTAGCCTCCCGCCACCGAGGTAACGGCCACGCTACCCGGCTGCATGCCGCCGCCTCCGCCGCCGCCGCCGCCTGAGTCCGCGTGGACGATGGAGCCGGCCGCCAGGATGCCGTTGCCGGGGAGGTAGGGGTTAGAGGTGGCCGCGGCCATCCCGCGCCCACCGCCCGCCGCTCGCCCCCGCCGCGCCGCCGCGCCGCCGCCGGCTGCCGGGCGCCCGCCGCGAGCGCCCTTGCCCGGCGCTGCCGGGGCCGCTGCCGGGGCCGCCGCCCGCGCCGCCGCCGCCTTCCCAGCCTCGCCGGGGCGCCGGGGCGCGGGGTTCACCTGCTAGCGCTCCGCGGCGCGATGTCCTCCGTCCGTCCGTCGGCCGTCCTGCCTCGGCTCCCCGGAGCGCTCTTTACAGTCGCCGGCTCTCGCTTCGCTTTTTTTTTTTTTTTTTAAATCGCTTTTCTTTCTTCCTTTTCTTTCTTTCTTTCTTTCTCTCTCTTTTTTTTTTTTTTTCCCAAAAAGGAGAAATATTTAGCTGTACATATATTTTTCCTCCGCCGCCTTCTCGCCCGAGTTCGCTGCTCACAGGGAGGAAACCAAACAAAGGCTAAAAAGCGAAAAAGAAGGGGGGGGGGGGGGAGATCAAAAAGCCCCCGTGCCTTCTCCCGTCCGCTCCCCTAGGAGTACATCTCCACCTCTCAGCCTTCTCCTCTCAGAGTAAAACTTTTCCTTTTCTTCTTCCTTTAAGGCTTTGTGTGTGGGTAAATTTCCTTTTTCTCTCTATTTCTCTCTCTCCTCGGCTCCTCGATCTCCTTTTGCTCTTTTATTTGCAAGTTTTGTTGGTGTCCTAAGAAAACTTCCTGTGATGATGATGGTGGTGATGGTGGTGATGATGCATTTCTCAAAGTTGTGCTGTTGCTGGAGCACTTTGTCCCCTTTGAAACAAGAGTCCTGTCGGAGCCTTCTTGCTAGAGTCACGCTCTGGATAAGACATTTTTTTTTCTCTCTACCTTTCCTTTAGGCGGTTGGAAAAAAAAAAAAAAAAAGAAGTAAAAGAAAAAAAATTAAAAGTTGAAATTTCTCGTTACCTCGCGAATTGTTTCTCTGCCTCTCCTGCTCGCTCTCTCGCTTGGTGTGTTGTTTTGGTTTGCTTTTTTTTTTTTTTTTTTTTTTTTTTTGGTGTTTGTTTTGCTTTTTATTTTAATTCCAGCAGTTGGTCGAGGGAGGAGGCGGAGGAGGAGCGCCTTGGTGGAGAGGTGTGTGTATGTGTGTGTGCATATATGGTATCCTTTATACACTAACTCCAGCGGGGAAGTTGGCTGCCGGGCTGGCAGCGCGCACTGGCGGTGCCGGAGTCCCGCCGCTCGCCTCTCCCCGCCTCCCTCTCCCGGGCCGTGCCCGCTCCCTCCCCCCCCTCCCTCCTCCTTGCCTCCTCCCTCCTTCCTCCTCCCTCCCTCCCTCGTGCCGTCTGCCTGCTGCCGCCGCCACCGCCCGCGCCGCCACCGCCCGGCCCCGCCGCGAGGAAGCTGGCCACCGCCGCCCTCGCCGATTGGCTGCCCGCCCCGTGACGGACAGCCCGCCGCCGACCGCGCGGCCCCCCTTCCGGCCGTTCCGATTGGCTGCTTTTTAATTTAGGCAAAGTGGCGTCGGAGCTGGAAGTCCCCCCTCTTCCCTTCCCTCCCTCCATCCCTCCCTCCTCGCTCCAGCCTTCCCTGCCCTCTCTCCGTCGCTTAACTCTTCCCGCCCGGCAGACACGCGCACCGTGGAGCTCTCCCGCCGCCACCGCTCGGGCAGGGGCGAGAATGGGCGGTTATAATTAATAACCACAACAACAGTAATAACAACGATAACAACGGCGACGAAGCCGGCCGGGGGTGGGAGCAACGTTTGTGCAGGGGTGCCACCGCCGAGCACACGAGTCCCCCCCCGCCCCGGCAGTGCCCGCACTGACACTGAGAGCTGCCTTCCCTTCCCTCCTCCGCCACTGTGCCCTCGAGGCGCCCGCCCCCCGCCTGCCCCCTCCTCCCTTTGTCCGCACCCCGAGGTGCGCCCAGGCCCCCGGCCGCCTGCCCGCCAGCAGCCGTCACACCGGGAGGCCGGGCCGGCAGCGCCGTCGAAAGGCCGCCCCGTCGGCGGGGGGAGGGAGGCGGCAAGGGGAGCCAGCGGCCGGGCTTGCCCTACGAGCTGCGATCTCTCGCAGGGAGCCGGCCCCGCGGCATGAAGCGCTGTATTATTTGTCGTCCAGCGGAAAGAGTTAAGGGGGGTGGAGGGAAGGGCCGGGGGGGAGGGGGATTGGTGGTGGGGGGGAGCGAGCAGGGGAGATGCGACAGAGCGGAAACGCTGCTCATAGGCAACCCCAGTGAACCACGGAAAAAGAGAAAGTGGCAACAAAAACAAGGGCAAATTGAACGCTCCTCAGGGACTGCCGGTGCAATAACACCGTTCGGACATTCAAGGGACACTGCGCTGCTAATGACCTCCGTGCCGCCCCGTCCCACGCCCGCCGCCGCGACCACGCGTTTCCCTAACGGAGGGGCGGCGCGGGGAAAACACGCGGTGCGGGCATTAAAATGGGGAGCGTGTGTCGTGTGTCTGCCCCCCCGCCTAGCGCTGCCCGCCAGCTCTCCCCCACTCCGCACGCTGAATAATTGGGCCCCGGGAGGCGGTGAGCCGCGTCCCTCTCGCAGCGCCTTCCGCGCCCCTCCGCGTCCGCGGAGCAAGCCGCGATGGCTGCACGGCAGCCGGTGTTCAGGGCTGCCGACCGGCCCCCAGCTGTCACGGAGGAAAATACCATGGTAGGTAGGTTTAGAAAAAACATTAAAGTGAGGCGTAGGGACCTGAAGGGCACTGGTAACTAAACCCCAAACATAACGATTATATATATATATTTTGTTCCCATGCGTCCTCCAAAGGTTTCTTTTTCTTTACATAAAAGATCCAACACAGATTTCATTGAATAAATCTGAGATCTCCAGGTGCAGACGTTTGAATAGTCAGTGCCAGAACCCCATGTTTTCCTTTCCAGCCGATTTTGCTTGGATCAGGCTCAAAAACCGAGTGAGTCTCGTGGTTTTGTTTACACTGAATGGGGAGGATAGGAACGGTGCCATGGGGCCGTCTTTCATTAATATACAGTGAGGATTTTGTCTAAATTACTGCTATGAATTTCACAGTACACGCTTTCAAAAGCCGTCTCAGGTGGCCTGATGAAACGTGATAGCGCCTCTGCAAACAGATCTACTTTCTTAATAAAAAAGGAAAGGGGTGTGTGTGTGTGCGAGAAAGCCCCCCACCCCCCAATAAAGAAAAAAAGTGTTCCCTCATAACAGCGACAACAAAAAATAAAATTCGTACTGGAGTAATGTCTTTTATTAAAAAAATGAAATAAAATTAAACCCCAACCAACTTAGTTCCCCAACTCTTCCCACCCCCCTCCTTTGCAGAGTGTGATTGTTTTGTCTGGAAAAAAATCCAAAGTATAACAAGGGGAGAACAGTTAGTGCTGATTTTCATTTGCATAAATTTTCATATATTTTGGTGAAAATAATAGACTAGTGGAGAGCGGGGCTTAGTGGAGTCAGTGCAAAGGAAAATCTTAACATGGATCGTTTCGCTGGAGTTGAGAACATGCTTCCCCCCTCCCCCCCCCCCCCCCGTCACCTTATAAAAATCAAAAAATTAAAAAAACCAAAACTCTAAATCCTGGAAGTATGATCGGTAAGTGTTTTACATTTTTTAATCTACTTTTGCTTTCTTTAACGTCTGCTGGACATATATTTTCAAAAGCTTAGGACAGGACAGGGAAACCCATGGCAACTGCCTGGAAGGAAACAGGGGGTTTTTGTTTGATTTTTTTTTTTTTTTTTAAGGGGAAAGGAAAAAATAAGTCCCACCAGCAACAAAAAGCACCTTAGTGAAATATTACATAAAAAGCGTGGATTCATTCCAAAACTCAAGGCAGCAGAGCAATTCTTCAGCGCTGTAAAGTCTTTTCTGGTTACTACTTCACTTTTCTGGACACTGTTAATTATTGTAACTCCAGGACTCGGGGAGGGCTTGAGGGGAGGCGGGGGTGAGTGTGCGTGTGTGGGGGTGAGTAGTGGGGAAAAAGGAAAAGCTCTCGAAAATATTACGGATTTGTAAAACAGAGGCGAGACAGAGATGCGGGCTGTTTTCAAAGGCTGCTTCGCGGAGGGGGGGTTGTCCCGGTGGGTGGGGAGGGGGCTCGACCGGTGAAGCGGGAGGGAGCTGGGCCGAGGCCGGGCCGGGGCCGGGCCGGGCTCGCGGGTGATCCTGGGCACCTGCTGGCAGCATCGGTGCGGAGAGACGGGCGCGAAGGGGAGACAGGGGAAGGTGCGGAGCTGTGGTGCACGCAGAGGGTTAATATTGTAACTAGGGAACAGACGGTTAAGCACAACATCTAGAGCTCTGTAGTGAAAGTCCATCAGAAAGAGTATAATCAATCAAAACTAACCAGGACATCCCTTCATTTTATTCTCCAAGGAGATTTGGGCTGGAGGATTACAGACCAGATTTCACTTTGTTTCTCTCTGCTGACAGTCTTGCTTGTCTCTCTGCTTTCCCCGAATCCCGTCTAATTGAGAGGTGCAGGCTAATGATCTGAAACTCTTTTATAGCTTTTGGGTCAGTGTGATAAATAATGTGATAAATAATGTAGGATGAAATTAGTAGGCCAGATACTGCTCCTGAAAACTTTACCGAGGCTTAAATATCCCATTACGTGACTTTAATTTATTTTAATTTTCCTTTGCTGTTTGCCTTTTTTTTTTTTTTTAAAAAAAATTAGTCTTATTTTTTTTTCCTACCCCCTCTCTCCTCTCTGTCGCTGCTCTTTTGGGCACACAATAGCTGGTGATCATTGTAATTTCCTAGAATTAGTTACTTCTTTGGAAACGGTCGATAGTCAAATCAATAAAATGGCTTGTAAAACTAGGGAGGTATAGGTTTCAATTTGGGGGGGAGAAGAATCGCTCATTTTCCACTTCTTGTTGACGTGCCCAGCGTCTCTTTTGACTGGGGTTAACTCTGTGTGCTCCATCGGAACAGATGCCGTATAGAGCTGCTCCCTCAAGATCATTTGTTTCCTTGATGGGGGAACATTTCTGAGCAGAACATATTGGTTGCCATAGAGAAAGAAATAAAAGGAAGAACACTAGTCACATTAAGCTATATGTTTGTGCACTGGGCTTTAGATAAAAGGACCCCAGTTCAAGTCAGGGAGAACGGGGGCCAAACTAGAGCTTCTTAGCTTCACTAAAACTAGCTTTATTTTGTTTTGGACTTTTACGGTTGAAACATGTAAGCTAATTTTATTGGCTGTCGTTAATTTGGTAAGATACGGCTTGCTGAGCAAAAACAACTTTCAGCGCGCTCCGCCAGGCGCCGGCTGCCCGCCAGGGGGCGCCATGCATCTACCCCCGTCCCGTCCCTGCTGGTCCCGGGTGGCGGCGGCGGACTTGAGGGGAAGGTCTCAGACTTCCTTCGGCCGCGGCCTCTGCCTCCTCCCCTCCCTAACGGCATACCCCAGCCCATGAGGCACCCCGGCCCAGAGTGAAAGCTCCCAAACTCCTAGGGCAGACAGGATGGAAAGTGCCGGGCGACGGGGAGCGAGGGCCCTGCTGGTTCAAAGGCCGCCCCTTAAGTGCCCCAAGTTGTTGCAATACCTCCAACGAGGGAGGGAGGGATTGAGGGTAGCTAAGGAAACACAGGCACGGGCACCGCGGCTCGGGGTAACCTGAGGTGCCAGACGGGTTAGTGTTTTTTGTTGTTGTTGGTTTTGTTCCCCCACCCCTTTATCCCCCTCCCCCCAAGACGCTTGAGTCTCTGGAGACGTCATAAAACGACTTGGGTATTCTTACATCACTTAATCGCTGTATTAAATCTAGAAAAGGAGCTGCTTCTTTTATTCTCCACCCTATCCCCCTAGCCAAGGTGGCCACTCCCCGCTCCCAACTTCTCTCTCTACCTGAGAGAGCCTGAGGCAGAGCTCTCGCCGAGTCCCCTCCGCCCTGTCTCTTGCGCACAGCGGCCGCACACCGGGCACCAGTTGCCGCCCTTAGGGGCACTCGCAGGAGTTAGCCTCAACTAAACCCAACATCGATGGCGGTCGCGGCTCAGCTCGATACAGCCTGGCTTTCCGTCCTTTCCCAAACATGCGTAGTCTCAGCCCCTTACCCAAAGAGTCCTCTTTTTTTTTTTTTTTTTTTTCCCTATTACCCTCCCTAAGGGGTTGCAAGAGGGGACAGGAGTGAGAAATTTAGGGGGGTTGTGGTATTCCTGCCTAAACACGGCTGCTTCTCCCATCCCCTCCCGCCGGCGCGTTGCTGGGCAAGGGTTGACAAGCGTGGCTGCAGCATCTCTTAACACACCTGCAAGGGGGATGTTCCGGGCAGCCTCCGGCAGTCCCCGGCAGCGGGGGCAGAAAGTGGCGGCCCCGGGCGGGGCGTTGAATCCACTTTGTTCCCCCGCATTAGAGCCCCAGCAGTTTTCGTGTGACTGGGAAAGTTTTATTCCTTTCTTCTAGAAAGGAAAGACCAATTGGAGCCCTGGAAATCACACAGCCCATAAATATGATAGATCCTGGCAAGATGAACTCCCCGCCTAAAACGCCCAACACATACACACACGAACAAAAAAGAAAAAAGAAGGACAAAAAGAAAAAAAGAAAGTAGAGACAAGTAATCAAAGAAAGCAAACAACCTACAAGAAGATACACTCATACGCTTTTCATTTAAGTGTTCGTAGGTCTTAATTTGGAAAACGGAGCCACGTCTCTCTCTGTGTATTGACCATGCGGGAAAATGGTCGAGATATTTACATGAACAAAACTTTCCACTTACTGCATTTGGCAAAATAAACACTAGCAATATTCCAAACTAGTAAAACACATTTCCAGAGCGCAATTCTCCTCAGCAACGTGGTCGCTTTACTTGAGGTTTGCCGTAGTTTAGTGAACATTTCCCTAGCCTTTGTAGCGGGCGGGATTTAGAGTTGAAAGAGCCCAGCAAAGTTCAGCATCCCGAGTTTGGGACTAAGCGGATTGTCCCCCAGCTTTCGTCTGCTGCCTCCCCCTCCCCGCCTTTCTTTTCTCTCAACCCACCAAGAGTAACCTGCGTTCTATTTTAAACAACTCAAGGATTAGCAGAGCAGCTTCTCTGCTGTATACTCGAATTGGGCAGCAGCAAGCTTTAGGGTACCCCAAACGGACAGAAAATCTAACGCTAAAACGAGCAACAAGTTAACCCGAGAAAACTTAACTGATGGCTGCCTCGGGAAATGCCCGGTACAGCCAGAAGCTGTTCCTGCAGAAGCTCCTTGAGTGTAAGAGTACTATAAAGAGATTTTTCCCCCCTTTTCTTCACCCTCTTCCCCCCCCCCCCCCCCCCCCCCCCCCCCCTTTATTTTAATAAATGTCTATTTTGTTTGAATGGACGCCTGTGAAAAATGAATGTAGAAGTGATACTGTCTCGGAGGTAGGAAAAAGAAAGTGAATGTTTACCGTGTTTAGCATTTAGTTACTTATAGTGGGAAATGATTAGGTATCTACTAATATAACCGTGGAGACCAACTGCCTAATTAGCATTTACAAATTAAAATGTTAAACATAAAGACATATTCCATATACAGTCTGCTATATGTAAAACACATTCGTGCATAATACAGCAGTCAGCTGAAAATGTGAAGTTGACTGGCTTCCAGATATGTAGTGTTCTTGGCTAATGTGATCTGCTCTGGGTTTTTCAGGCTTACTCATAGCATATTTCATAGTTCTTATGACCACGTTGATGGCTGTGCTAGGGATACTAACCAATCTAGAGAAAATAGGAAAATATACAAATTACTTTTAGATAAACACAAAAGGCGGGCAGATAATTTCTCCACACCTTTTATTTTGAAGGCTTCATGCAGAACCTTATTGTTTTGAGCATAACAAAGCATTTTAGGTTCTGTAATAAATCAGAACAACAATACTGAACTGAATATGCAAAGCAGGACAGGTTTTAAAATAGGGGTTCTTTTTTTTCCCAGCTGCAAAATTCTGGTATTATCCAACGTGTTGTGCTGAGGGTTCAACTCACACGGACTGTAATGAAAGTTGCCAAATCAATGGGACCTTCTATCTGTTGGCTTGAACTCAACGTAGACATGATACACATGATGGAAACCTAATGCTCCCACCGACGTTAAAACCAGAGGAATATATAGTTCCAGTCCAGCTTCTTGAACATGGTGATTTTTATTTATAAGAATAATTGTGCATGTAGTCACATAAAAAAGGGATTTGTAAGTTAGAGTCTTTTAAAAGAGACTGTGAAAATCTTAGCCTCGCTTTTATTAGACATGATATCTTTCTGATTTGCGTGCTTGCCATCTCAATAGCGATTCACATGTGAAAAAAAAATCCATATGCATTACATAGATTTTCTTTTATGTGCATAAGGACTGGCAGTCTCATAGTGGATAAGAGGGTGAATAATTGTGATACACCAGAAAACGGTTTGTGCAGCTTGGCAGCTCTGGATTTTTATTATTAGGTTTTTTGACATTTGAACTTGTCTATTGTCTGAGGAGCTCAGTGCAGATTGCAGTAGGTCAACCTTAAGGCTGCTCTTTTTGGCACTGCACACAAACACGCACACGCTGTTTGTCCTCCTTGCATGAATGCAGCAGCTACAGTTTTACCATGCATTAAAAAAATGCATATGTATTCATATTTATCTAATCCACTTGGGGTTTTCATGGTCGTGTGGTTAGTTTGTGGTACTCACATTCATTATTCACCTCTTCCTCCAATCTATATATTTGTCTGATGCTGGATACTTTTAAGCACTCAGTTGCTTTTACACTGTATAATTCCAGCATCACGTTTGATAAAAGCAAATTTGGTAGCCCTGGGATTAAATGACATATTTCCCCGCAGCTTTGCTCAACTCCTTCCACGACTCCTACAGTCAGAAGTTAACATTATTCGTCATCTCCTCGCATTTATTCCCTCCTCCCTTCTCTAAATTCAGCCCCACCATCAGACTTCTGAAACAATTTCTTGCCGCCTGCTAAAGAGCTGGGGGCAGGGGGGAGGGGGGGCGGGGACGGGGGGAAAGGGCTGGAGAAGAGAAGGGGGAGACAGAGGCGGGGACCCAAAACCCCGGCGGGGAGCCCGCCGCCACCTCGTAGACCCCTGGGGTGGGGGTGCCCTCTCCGCCGGCCCTTCCGAGGGCGCAAGTTGGGCTGCAGCCGCGCCAAGGGCTCGGCAAACACCCCAATCACCCCCCGGCCCCCGGAGGCGGAGAGCCAGAGGAGATAGAGACTGAGCTGCTGCTGCTGGGAAGGAAAATGTGAAATAGGGATGGATGCCCCTCGGGTGGGAGGGGAAGGGGAAGGGGGAGTGGGAAAACTGGATCAAGCCCGGCTAGGAGAGTCAGTTTGTTCCGGGGAAAACCAAAGATTGCGCCTAAATAACTTTTCCCTGGAGTGATTTGTGTCTCTTCCTCTTTCTTCTCTGTTTTGGTCGGTGTTGTTTTAAATTGAGTCTTTCCTCATCCTGCCTGGATGCAGGGACTCAGACTGAACAACAGCTGACTTCTTCTAGCAGATTTTCATTTAAATATGTATTTACATCCATGTATAAGTATACACATATGCATATATAGGTACACACACACCCCTAGGTATGCACAGATGTATATACATCTAGATTTGCTCCTTCCCTTCACTCCTACCTTCCTTCTTTAACAAGCGCCTGATAACGCATTTAAGGCTTGTTATTTGAACTCTCAGATCAGTATGCAGAAATGTAATTGCATCGTTTTTCATCAGGAAAGAAAAGAAGGAGGAAGGGGGAAGGGGGGGGGGGGCTTCCCCCCTTACACGCGCAGACACCCAGTGCTCAGTAATCGCTGAGTCACCGTATTGGGGGTCAGTGGATAAACACGAAGGAGAGAGCAGCCTCTTATTGAAAAACCCGGCACAAACCGCATCCCTTCTCATCTCCGGCATGGAGATCCCTCCCCTTCTCCTTCCCCTGGATTTATTAATCTGGACTTGGAATAAAGTGGCCCGAGTGTGGCCAGAGCCCTCTTTTGGGGCAGGATGCCCTCTTCAGGCACAGTGGCACTTGCTTTGTTTCAGCAAGGTTGTGATACTGGGGAGCAAATCAATATTAAACTGCCGTTTGGGCTGAGGGTGATGGGCACCTTTTTGAGGGGAAAGTGGAGAAGGAGGAAAGGGGAAACGCTGGGCAGTTCACCTAGGGATGTAAAGAAAAGGGAAGCTTTCTCTGTGGCTAGGCTCTGATCTGGGCATGTTTATTCCTGTTTAAACGCTATTGTTCCTGCCAGCTTTTGACACAAACAGAAGGGGTGGGGGGGTGGGCGGCGTTACTGCAACAAAGCTGCTCAAACCTAAGTAACCCCCAAAGGCTGAGGGGTACTTTTCTTTGCTTTAAAAATGTACACGATGAGACTTTCTGTTTGAGCTTGTTCTCTGGATTCCCCCACCTTCCTCTGTGAGCTGAGCAAAGTGCCTGACTGTGATTCACTTACCTGGGCCAGTTTAGTACATGTGCCCCCCAGGTGGGTGCCAGGAAGCCTCATAGAGACAGGTTCTTGGGCCCCTGGGCTTCTGGTGGGTTGAAGGAGCAGACCTGAAACTGGTTTGCGGCAAGGCCTAGAGTGGGAAACAAAGAGGCAGAAATGTTGGGAACCCAAGGAGAGCCTGAAATACAGGGAGGCATTGAGCTTCCCAGAGGTGCTTCAGCTTCTCAGTGGGAGTCAGGACAGCATCCTTTTTGGGCTGGATCAGTGCAGTTGAAGGCTGGACTGTACAGCCCACGCTGAATCAGAGGCAAATGAATAAGTGCACATTGTTTTGAGATGAGGCTATTGTATTTGGGGCTAGGGGGAGGAGAGGGTTATATTTTTTGTGCATGCATGTGCGCAGGTCTGTGTGCTTTTGAAAGGTGAGTGCAGATTGCAATAGTTACTGCTCTGTTTTTGTTTGTCAAATAGGGCCCTTCTCTTGGGAGAGGGGCATGTGGCGGATCCCAGCCCAGGATTACATTAATCAAAGCATTATTTCCCCAGGGATGCGCAGCACAAATGATAGTAAATCCTAATAAAATTGGATCGCTGAGAAATTGAACGCTTAAAGTAATCTGCTCTGCCTGATAAAAACTTCAAATTTATAAGATATTATGCATCCCCACCCCCAAACACCTTAGTTATCATCACTATGTGTGTATTATACATCTGTCTGTGAGAGAGAAATCACTGCTCAGTTAAACAGGCCCATCACTATTGAATATATATATATGTGTAGATGTAAACATGCATGTGTGTGCGTGTGCACATGTATTGCACACACACACATGCAGAGTCATAAAATAAACTAAAACCTATATGCACATAATTAATATGGTCTTTGCATGCAACATCTTTTCTGTGGCAGGTGTGGTACAAGGCTGGGATGGGGCTGTACATGATTGTGTACCAGTGCTGTAATCTTGCCTGGGGACTCTATTTTATCTTGCTTTTTACTGATTCTCACCATGGGGCTACATAACGACACCTGCGATCTGAGTCCCACTAAGAGCAGCTTGGCTTTTTAAAGCTGATACCATGGGATTGGTAGAGAAATAAAAATAAATAAAGAAATAAAAATACATGGATGTGAGCATTTGAAGATGAGTTTAGAAAGTCTTTGAGAGGTTGAGCTTCCGAAGGAGACTGCCTTGGACTGGGTGGGCACAGTTGAAAGAAGGGAAGGTATTCCCAGGCCAGTTATTTTGTCTCAGATTTGCAGCTTTTTGCACCCACAGCTCCTCCATGCATGCCCCTTGGAGAGGACCAGGGATGGCCAGGGTAACCACTGGCCACTCTCTACCTTCAGACCTTCAGTCTCAGTTACTTCCTCTCTGCAGAAGGAAAGTTAGTTTATAATCGCAGCTGTAGGACATGATGGTAGGTTCAAAGAGACCAACTGTCCATCATGGGAAAAAAATAAATTGCTTTCCCCCCCCCACCCTCCTCCCTCTAAAAGACTGCTGTGCTTTCCAGTGTGAAAGGGCAAGAGGCATTTCCACTCACCCAGCTGAAACTCTTTGAAAAGCTGCGAGTTTCCCCCGTGGTCAGAAATGCCGATCATTTCTCCTACCCCTGCCCTCGAGGAAGTCCGTCCAGCAGTGGGACCCCGTCGGAGCTGTCCCGGCCGGAGACTCCCACTCGTGACCGTGACTGGTCCTGCCCACTTGCCCTACGGCGGACGCATCCCTGTACACCTCTCCCTGCCCCTTCCTTTTCTGGCAGACCGAAACCGGTTTGTCCCTTCCCTTGGCGTGGGATTTTCCTGCCTCATCTCTGCCCCGGGAGCTTGTGGGGAAGGGAGCGGGGAGGCGGTCCCGGCGCCGCAGCCCCCCGCTGGTAGGGGGACACCTTGCCCTACCGGTAGCTAACCCGCGGGTCCTCACTGAGGGGGGCGAAAGGGGAAGCTGAGCCCTTTCCCAGCCCCGAAATGACGCAGCCCCTGCTCCAGCATCTTCTTCCTTCTGGGCTGGCTCCATTTCAAGCGATCCGTCTCCCCCCACCCCCTTCTTCCCAGCCTTCTTCCTTCCTCCTCCTCCTCTCCTCACCGTCACTCTCAAACACCCCCCCTCCCGGCTCCCTCGCTCTCCCCCGCCGCCCCAAACTCCTTCCTCAGGACCGTGGGATGCTGTTGAGCTCTGATGAGAGTTGCCGGTCTCCATTTCCAAGCGGGGAGCCGCCGGGAGCGGTGAGGCAGCCGACGGGGCGGCGAGGGGACGACGACGACGACGTGGGGGGCGGGGGGTGGTGGTGTGTGTGTGCTGTGCGGGCAGGGGGAGAGCAGCGCGGGGGGTGCGAGAGAGACGATGAATAAAGGAGGGTTTAGGGGTCGGCCCTCAGCCCCCCTCCTCCCTCTCCCTATTTGCAGCACCCTCAGCTCCCGGGAATGGGCATCCCTCGCACCCCACCCGCCCCTGCCCGCCACGGACGCGGCGCAGCAGCGGCTCCGCACCGCTCTGCGCCCCTCCGCACCTCTCCGCGCCCCTCCGCAGGCAGCGCTGCCCCGGCGGGTCTCCCGCCGTCGCTCGTACAATTCCCCCCGCCACGCCGCGTGTGCGGAACGTCCGGGAGGGGACCCGCTCAATCCGCCACTAACGGTGCCTCTTGTCCTCTATCTTCCCCTGTTTTCCTAGGAAAAAACCCGACCACTCCCCCCCTCTCCCCCCACCCCCCGCCCCAAAAAGCCCCAAACCAACCATTCATTTGCATACCGTTTGGCATCCGCTGTCGGTATTTTCTCCCCCTCCCCGCACTCTTTTTATCCTCCCTCCACCCCCGCCTAGGTCTACTCTTCTTCCCTTCCTCCTCCCGCATCCCGGGTACAACCGGATGACAAAAATCAAAGCTGGTTCCAATTTACCCCAGTTGTCTTCCTTAGAGCATTCGTAAGGTAGGTATGGTGGGATACTGCGCTCCCACTCCCCATGTGTTCAGTAAGGTGCCTTCCTGCTCACCCCACCCTCCTCTCCCCACTTTCTGTTCCTTAATTGGCTCTATCTGGATGTGCACTTGTTTTGTTTAGCCTGTTTTACCATTGCGGACAAGATAGGCAGAAAAAGGAGCTTTTGACTTGGTATGTCTCTCTGAATTTTCCCCCCACTCCCCTCACCCCCCTTTCCAAGGCTAATTTGCATTTGAGGTCTAATTCATATTTCAAAATCCTGGTGTTTGAGAATTGCATAGGAACAGGGCATTAATTTCTGTGTTTTGAGGAGAAGGCTCTCCTGTACTCACTCTTCTCTGCACAGTTTCATTGTGATCACAAGGGATTTGCACCAGTTATTTTGCAATTTATGTTTTTTAAAGAGTTGGATCAAATTCAAAAACATTTCTTTTTTGTTTTAAATTACAAAGGGAGCAAATACCAGGCATTAAGAAGGGAGGATACATTACCAACAACGATGCAAACTTGAAGTTTAAGGCACAGACTATATATTCATATAAACATATTAATCTACATTCATTGGAGTTGGATTTCTAGGCCCTGAACATCTGATTTTGATGACAGTGAAAGAAAGTCTATTGTACAAATACTGAGGTGTATTTATAATTCCTTAAATTTATTTACAGGTGATTTTACTGCTCTTAACTCTGCTGCTAGTCTTGCTCCAGTACTTTGTGATTGTTTCACTCTGGAAAGGCATTGCGTAGGATTAGATGCTGCTTTACTCATTAAAGATTGCCAGCCTGTCCAGGTATAGCTTCCATCCGCATCTCTGGAAGTACCTCTGTGGCCATGTGGACTTTATGGAAATACTATGAAAGATATGTGGCCATACAAAGTTATTCTGTTTTATATTTACTTTTTTTTTTTTCCCCAGTTTTTTTGGACGTGACGAAGAAACCATCCAGGTTTAGGACCTTTATAGGTCCTTTAAGGACTTCCTTCACATATTTCATTCGTATCCGTAAAACGAATTTTATTTATATATATAATGATTACATGAATGGCATATGTTGCATAATATGCATATGAGGCATTTCAAGTATTTCTACACATGCACACATTTACTTTTCACAAATGTATATGTGTGCTGTATACATGCGTGTTTGTACACGTGTGTGACGAAATACATGGCGGAAGGGAAAACCACCCAAAATAGAAAACGTTCAGAAAGACAAATCTGTTAAGGTAGTTCACTGAGAGTTCGCATCTGGCACCTTGTAAAAGTCACTTAAGTTACAGACTTTACTGTAAATATCTACATACGCCCTATCTCAGCATAAAAATATTTGTCCTTCTAGAACTAACTAAACAGGGCTATGAATTATGCCTAAAAAGATGCCACAGAGATAAAAAAACCCCCACTTATAAAATTATAATGGTATATGGAATTTTATATAATGATAACAACTTCAGTGTGATTCTTGGCATAAGCAATTTAGTGCAATTTCATTTGTCTGAATCAGGATGATATTACAAAGTGAATTAATAGAACATTAGTACTGAACAAAAAGAAGCAGTTCTTCCTTTGAAATGTGAAGTGCCACTAAGTTGAGATGAAACCTGAAAGTCAGTGAATAATATATGGGGGATATTAATATTTTAAATGTATCATATTTAAAATTGCTGTGAACTTAAACAAGGTTTCATATCAAGAAAAAAACAAGTAATTCATTTTAGGTTTCCCATTTTAGATGCAACATTTTACAAATGAAGCAATTCACTAAAGAACTGAAGTCAGGTACATAAGCATATTTTGGGTTTTTTTTTGCACATTAAATGCAGCCATTACGGAGTATGAATTTAATTTCAGAAATGATAAAAAAAAAGAACATTACAATTTTTTTTTTCCTGCTGCACTGCAAGGAAAACATTTTAAAGTTAGCTGATTAATGAGATGAAATGAACGGACACAGCCCATAATACCTTCATGGGCTTTTATACCCTGTGAAACCACACCACAGCATCACTTTTATAAAAAGTCAAATAATGCAATCATATTTTGAATTTAGAGCGGGAGCTGAAACAGTTCAGCTTGGTGGTGTAAAAAGTGAGCCCTCTGGCATTTGACTTTGCATTGTTCAAAAATCACTCCTGCGAGGAAAGTAAGTAGAAATAGTGTGGTGTGGTTAAATCCCAGCAGTAAAAGCCAGGGGCACCTGGCTACCACCTGCCTTGTTTTTGGTTTTAGTGGGGAGAAAGTGTAGCCCTTTCCTTAGTACAACGTCTACTGACTCCCCATTTGACTGCCCTGCTCCAATGAGCAGGTGCAACTTAACCTTTAGAAACCAAACCTTGTGCTCCTCAAGATGGGCCAAATCCTGCTTGTCCCACTCATTGGTCACCTGCAGATCTCTCATCAGAATAAGCAGGATGTGGTTGTCAGTTCACTCCCTGGTGTATCTCCATTGGACCTTCACATCAATGGATATTTTTGCATTTATTTGTTGTGGATGGACTTTTGTCTGATGGACACATTGACCTTGCCCTTTTGCCTCAGTCATCTAAGGGGCTGATTCTACTCACTTTGGCTCTGGTGAACCAGGCCAGAAAGAACTGCAGCCACTATGTATGATATATAGAATATATATGACTGGGCATTTTGAACAGTTGGGAAAAAAAAAGCTGTCTCTGCACTGATGGGAAGTGCTGGATGTGTATGGGCTTAGTGAAAAGGGCAGTTGCATATTCTGGGAAAGACTCCTGCTGTCATGAAGAGTATAAGCACTTAGGAACTGTCTTGTTGAAGGACAGCGAAAGTCTGGTTAGTCTATAACCTGGTTCCCACCAGGAGCTAGTCACAGATGCTATAAAAAAAGACAGGTTGTTTGTGGTGAGGAGGGGACATGCTTGTCACCTGCCACAGAGCAGATCTCTTTCTGTCCACTTTTGCTCAAAGCCCTGGGACGTTTGCTGGGCTTCCCCCTGTTATCCCCATCAATTTCAGTGGCTTGTGTTTTCATTACAAATGCACAGTGCCCTTCTGAAACTCACTGCAGATACTTTAAATTCAGTATAACTGTGATGGGAAAAAGCCCACGCTTTTCCTTTTTAAACAGTTTTGCCACAAGTTGTTTGAATATACACTTCTCTGCTGTGAAATAACCTTCCTTTCCACATTTATACCCATATGCACAATGCTAACTCATAGCAGAAAGAACATTTTAAAACACTGTGTCATGCTTATAGGATAATTATTAATCTTGTCAGAATAAAAAGCATACCAGAAGTACTCTGTACAAAGGTTTGTGCCTCAATGTTTTTGAAAGTGTTTTTTTTAAAGTAATCAGAGATGTCATAACAGTGGGAGAAACTATACTATATATAGCATGTAGTAAAAGTATATGACTCCTACAGGACTATTTAGAAATACACAAAGATTATTTTTTCTCCTTTTGGTTAGCAGACTACGTGATGAAAAGGTATGCTTTTATTTTCATTCCTGCTTGTATCTTACAGTTCTATGAAGATGATGTGAAACTGCAAATTCCAAATTTTAGTAGCTTATAAATGATATAAAAATAAGGAAGAGAAATATTCCTGATATGTATCTGGAGGGGTAAATACACAATCATCATGCAATCTGATAGTAGAAAGAACAGCTATTTGACAATAAAACCAATGCTAAATACAAACAGAATAATATCGTTCTAGTGAGAAATATAACAAATAAAATGATACAACAAAAAGGCACTTTTGAAACTCTCTTTCTCTGTAGATCTTTTCCAACTGAATGTTTGTTTCTTATGCTTTGTTACCACTGAGACATGGTTAGTGAACAAGTTAGTCAAAACTTCTCTGTCTTGACTTTCATATCCCACTTGCACGAATCCCCGAACACAACCTGTAGCAGCCCCACGTAACTTTAGGAAGGTGGTTTTGCTGTTCTTAGATTGGGTTTTGCTTGAGATCTGATTTTGCGTACTGAGATTTGTGTACTGAAATTGCTGGGGCATGTGAGCAGTGTTTGCAGGGTCATCTACTTATCTTGTGCAGGAGGGACAGGTTTTTCGTACTGGGGGTTCACGCAGACACGGGAAAGGGAACTACTGCAGGAAGGGCGTTGGGCATTTATATTTCATTTGACTTTACTGAAAACTGAAAACTCCATATTAAAAAAAAGTGCCAGTTTTTCTTTAGAAAGTCAAACATGGATATAGAAATCTGACTTCTGGTGTCTGTGGCTGAAAAATAAATGGTAAAATGCTATCATTGGAAATTTCTGGTTTTATCTTTGTATAGGTTTAGCTTTGCCTTATGACTATAATGCACAAACCTACCTTTCCCCTTGTGATGACTGTTTGCGTTGCCTTCTCCTTCAGAGAGGTAGGAGAAATGGTTAAATCACTACAGACCTAAGACAAACCAGACATCAATAATAATTGTCCATTACTTAATTGAGAAAACAAGAAGTCTGTAATCTGCATCAGGTGAATTATGATTTTAAATACTGATGTTTTGACTTTCTGAAATTAGGATCATAGTACTGAACCCTTCCAGTTATTTCTTACTACTATTAGGGAAGAGCAAGATACAAATTATAAAGCCCTGTTAGAGGGACAGCTTTTTGCACTGTGACAAGGTGAAAACTAAGGAAAATATAGCAAACATTTTGAGGAGCAGCCAGTGACAAGGGGGAGGCAAATATGCTGTAGAGTCTACGGTGCCAGTGAATCTCATAGTAGGTTGCAGCAACCTGGTGTTATGGGCTCCTCTTCAGAAGCAGGAGAAACAAAACCTGTGATCAGTTATTGGTCAAAGTCCCCTCAGTGCAGCATCACCAAATGTCAGGATTTTGGCTGGGTGGTGTCAAGTCAGAAGTGGGAAAGGGGCCTAATCCAAAGCTCTGCACCCACTTGGCACCTATATTTGGGATAATTTCTTTGTCTGCAAGTGGTGGGTGAAACCATGACATTCCTCTCAGTAAACCCAGGGAGAAACCAGCCCCATGGCCTCTGTCAGGAGCTGGCATCCCTGGGGTGGGAGCGGTGCCCCTCTTTGTTGTACTGTACCTGTAAGGATAGGGCTTGCCTCTGAATCCCAGCCCCAACTTCACTCTTTGGTTTTGTCACTAGGTTTTTATTTTATTTTAAATCTTGACTTAGTCTAGAAATGATTGGACTATGCTCAGCACTAGCTGTCTTGATAGGTTTAAAATTCCCAAGAAACCTCAATACTGGCATTTTATAAACAGAGTAAGCAAAGCACACAGGAATATTAATGAGTGAAACACATTTTAGATGAGCACCACTGCTTTGCAATTTCATCTGTTAAAATATATTGGAAAGTGGCAGTTTAGGGGAGTTGCAGCAAAGCTACAAGTGTTCTTCACAATTTAAAGATTCTGTGTTTTAATGATTTCTTTTTCCCCCCTGTCACTGTGGAAGATCTCTGGAGACAATAGGGGCTGTGACACTGAGGAACAGGTTATTCTGACTGCGCAGGGAATGCTACAACTGCCACAAAATGGGCATACAGAATAAAATACACTCCCACAACCCTTTCCAGTTTCTCTATTTTTTGGTGTTTATAATAGTTATGTTGTATCAGCAGTGGGTAAAAAGGAAAACAAAAAAGCAGATGAAAATGTGGTCCCTAAACTGATAGATCTTCTTTAAATTTACTTGAAGAGCCATCTCAGAATAAATCAAAACCAAAACCAAGCAACCCCAAAAACCCCACAAACAAAAAAAACCCAATCCCCTCCAATAAAAAAAAAACCAACACCACTGCCAACAAAAACCAAACAAAAAACCCAACCCACAACAACATACTACACTGCTCTGGATTTTATTTGTTTAAATGCAAATTCATGGAGCTGGACACACACCAAAAATTGGAGAGTTTGTTACTGCAGTTGCTTTGGTGTGTTTTTCAGCATTGTAATGGGCTACAGGGAGACAAAGGAGAATATGAATATATGGCAATTGATATTGAGATTTGGGTGACATTTTTGCTTGTTGTAGCTGTTATTTTTAAAAATCCATTTTCCTTCTATCATGCTATTGAATCACAGCAGACATCAATATAGAAAACCTGGAATTATTTAATAAACAAAATGAGGAGGGATTTTTGTACTCTGTTTCCCATTACTGACCTCTCGACTGATGAGGAATCCTGGGGTCCAGGCTAAACTTGCCCATGGGGTAGAATGGGCCATTAAAGAATGAGATGATAGACAGACCTTTGCCTCACCCCCTAAAACGGGTTTATCTATAAAGCAGTAGAAAGCAAACCCTTTCATAAAGCATCGAAAGGCAAGCTCAAGCATGACACTACTATCACACACCTTTTTTTTTTTTCTTTCCCCCTTTCCAGGAGGCTGCCTCTGGTTTTAGTCCAAAAGAACTGGTTTTGGGAATTGTGTGTCCAGCTCTGGCATTTGCCTGTTGAGGAAGAGGTATGCCCTTTGTTCCAAGGCAATCACTTCCCAGTGGGCTGCATTCAGAATGTGCTTTTCATAGCATTAGTACAGAACCAAGTTACAAAAGAATATTAATCTAATACATTCCAAAATTTAAATATATGTGATTAATAAGCATTATTATCTATAAATAAGGCTCTAATGATACTTTGGCAGTGTTGTAAACACAAAAATCAGATGCAATTATTGTGATTATTGTTCTGCAAGTACTTTCCATGAATACCAAATGGATATTACTGTCCAGCTCCTTGGCACATAGAAATCCTGTAAAGAAACAGTTGTCAGTCAGCAAGGTCTGGTCAGCTGCTGTCAACTACACTTATCTAAAATACAGAGTACCTAAATACAAAGCATGAAAGTTATTGAAAGCAAGATGATTGTTGATTTAAAAAATAATTCTTTGTCTTTTTCAACCCCTCCAAATGATGTTAAATAAAGCCTATGAGAAAGTTTTCACATGCTGTGAGATGAACTGTTTGTGTGATGGTTGTGATTAAAAATGGAAATGGATTCTCTGCCAAAAGAGCTGCCCTTCTTTGTGTGAAACTGATGAAGGTGAGAATGTCCCAGCTGAAAGCTGGTGTGAAAATAACAACAAAGATCTCCCCAGATGTTTGAGGTAACCCATGGCTAGTTTCTAAGGACCTGGGATTAAAGGGGTATTAATCCTCGTCACGTTTACCTCTTCTGAGTTTATACAGGTCCCGTAGACCCAAGTCATGATGGTGGCCATGTCCCACTCACTGTGACACCCCCACTCGCTTTCCTTTGTCAGTCTCACCTCCCTCACCAAACCTCACTGCTTAAGACAGCGCCAGCCAACAGCAGCATTTTGTGGTGGGTGTCATGTTGTTCTTCAGATGCCAGGGTGTCATCGTGAGCAGGAACAGTGTGGGTCTGATTCTCTGAATCTGCAGAAAGAATAAGAAAAGAAGCAAACCCAAACCCCAAACAGTAAGCTTTACTTTCCAAATGTGTTCAATTCTTCTTTCCTCTCCTTGATATTTGGGGCGTGCAGCACCCTATACCATGTGGTTTAACATTTTGTTCTCTATTTGTAGGTCAACATTTCCATGACTAAACTTCATCCTTTATTCAGCCTGTTCTGGCTAGGCTTTGCAGCACATGTGATATAAGCTGTTTTCACAGCTAGTAGGCCAAATCTTACTCTGGATAAGGGAGCCAAACATATGTGACTGAGTCAGACACTTAAATCAGCTCCCTGGTAAATGGGAGATAACTCCAGGTGCGGTGTTGAACACTGAGAACCTTAAATGTGAGAAGGGTGGCCAGCATTCCTCCATGTGGGAAAGTAGACATCTTATGCACACAGACAGTGAAATCATAGCCCTGCCCAAATTTTGCTCTCCCACATTTGCCTGAGGGTATGGAGCCCTCCATACTGAAGCCATTGGGAATTGTTCCATTGACTTTGGTGGGCTCGGGATCAGGCCAGCCTGGGGCAGGCTTAGCTGCTGCTGGTTATGCGATGGGCTTGAGCAGGAGAAGGACGAGGTGGGAGGATCGAAGCCCTTTTAATAGGGCTAGTGTGCACTAGGTGATTGCTGTGGGGACACAGAGCACCCCACTAACAGCACTGTGCTTCTTTCACTCAGCCTCTCCTCATTACTCTTGCATATTTGGATCATTTACTGACCAAGATTTGTGATCCTTCTTACACTTAGTGGGCAGGCGTCAGTTGCTCTAACATGGGGTTGGACTGGGCAACCTCTCTCAGTTCCTGGAAGTGCTGGCCACCCAGAGTAAGTGTTGCCTAACCCAGTAATCCTTGGTGCAGAGGATTTGCATTAAAGGACTCTTCTGGCTGTGTAGCCAGTAGCCTTCCTTCTTCTGTCCTTCTTTGCTGTTGTCTGGTGAGGACAGGGAAGCCTATAGGGTTCATTAGATGCAGACAGAAGAGCTAGATGAACAGGCAGGTGTCATATATGAACCAAGCTGATATGTTATTGCTGTGTGACATTCCTGCGTTCACCAAGGCTGGGCTGGTCCTGGCTCTTGGGTTGCTACACAGCAAGTACCAGGGTTGACAAGAATAGGAGAGGACAATGCTTCATCTATTATTTGGTGATGAATTGTGGCATAACAGAAGGGAGAAGGCAATTAACCATTTCCCTTGGGAATAAGCACTTGGGCTGACTCCCCTAGCTAAAGGAAATACTGGCAATGTAGATAGCAGGATCTTCAGTGATGTTTGCTTTTAACTCTTTTTTTCTTTTTCTCCCTTTTTTTTTTTTTTTTAATGGTACCTATCCTTTAGTTTTTGTTCATTTGCTTTGATTTTTTTTTTTTAAGTAGATTTTTTAATTTAGAAAAAAAAAGTCTCCTGTCCAGCAGTAAATCTGCTGGCTGGATCTTCAGCAGATAAGCTCAAATAAGGAATACAGTGGCTGCCTGAGCACTGCATTACCCATGGTTTAGAAAAACGAGTCCTGTTAACACACGTGGTGGCAGTTAGAATGAAGCAGATGCATTATTGTGAGGCTTTGAGGACCTGCATCACGGTTAGGCTAATCCCTGGGCACGCGTGCGCGCATCTGATCAACCTCCCTGCTGTTGCATTGGGAAGAAAAGCCTGCTAGAGAAAGTTGCTGAGGACTTAATACAGGGCAGGTGCCTTCAATGCTTGTCATACGGTTAGGATGTGCTGTCCTGAAGTGATGCATGGAGGTAGATGATCTGGTGTTGTGTGTCTGGGAACATGAAACAGTGCAAGGCAGGGGGAGGAATTCCTGGATAGTAACAGGGAGAGTACCATGATTCCACCCCTGCTGGCATGAAAGTTAGTCAAGAATATGCTGAAATAAAGTCATATGTGCTTCAAAGACATATTGGTGTCAAATTAGTGGAAAGGAGAGGCGAATTCAGGCCAGCAAGATCTACTGATAGGGTCAAGTGGCCTCTCTGTCTGCCTCTGCCTTTTGCAAACACAAACTGCACTTTGGTTTCACTTTTAAAAGTATGAGCCAAATCTTGATGCTAGAGGAGTAGAAAATGGGAAAGTCCTGTGATCAGGATGAGAGGAGCACACCATAGTACAGTGACATGGAGCTGAGGGAAAGCAAATTCATTCTTTTCTCTGAGGTTATTTAGGCAAAGAAAGTTAAGTCACCATTTTCTTATGCTTTTCTGCAGTACAAAAGATCTTGGGATCCCACAGGAATGAATCAAGACTTTGGTACCATATGTAACTTCACATTAATGAAGAGAGAGTGTATTTTGTATTGTCTTTTCTCTTGTTTCTGATTGTCTCTCTTTTTTTTTTTCTTTTTTTTTTTTTTGGGTTGTGTGTGTGTTTGATATTACTGTAAGTAAATATATTTGTCTTTTGTTTAATTTTCCTCTTGTGACCTATTTCATTTAATTAGAAGGAAATGCATAAGAGGAAATGAGTAGCATCACACTGCGCTGCATCCAAAGCCTGTGAAATCATCAGGATTCCTTCCTGGGCTTTTCATGAGCATCGGATCTAGCCCAGCAGAAAAGAGGAGCTATTTCCACCTTATCTGGGAAAATGTGTGCTGTCAGTGTAAAAAATATTACAGTCTTCATTTTAAGATCTGGCCCAGATACTAGGGAAAGATTTTGATGCTGCATATGCTTCTCTGTGCCACATGTTTCACATCTGTGGCAGCACATTCAAGGATAAAGGTTCCTAAAACCTTAACTCCAAATATACATGTAAAAAGAAGATACAAATTAAGGAAAAGATAAAAGATATTGATGGAAGTACAGGAGATGCTCTTTAACATGCATATTATTGACTCAATAGATTGTTACGGCTTCAGAGCTATTAGGGTCTGCTGTGTCAATGTGTACTTAGGGACTGTTTAATATGCAGATGGTTGACATGACAGACTGAAGCCATTACAGTCTATCATGTCAGGGAGGATACATGAGTATGCACTTTGCCAACACTGTAAAAAGTCCTTTTAAAATACAGTTGCTG